>NC_054379.1:97950747-99321580 GCF_017654675.1 Xenopus laevis
TACAGAAAAAATATGAACCCTCATTTGTCCCTGTGTACATGAAAACAATGTCAAATAGCTGAATATAGAAACAGTTCTTCACCAGAGTTCTCAAGACCTTAACTGGTATTACAACTGTACCCAGCCCTGTACTTATGCCACTACATTTATAGAGTTTTCAAGTTTCTTTTGAAATTCAAGAAAACTCAAAACTTTAGAAACTTGAAAAACCATGAATGTATGTTTATGTATTCAAAAACTCGAAGTTCAAAAACTCAGTTGTGTAAAAACATAAAAAATAAACTTGAATGCAGTAAATTCACATTTTACTCATCATTTTCAATAAGTCTGGCAATTTTCAAATTCATTTTGAAAACCCAAATGGAAAAATACCTTGAATTTTGCTGAGACAACTACCATTGATTTGTACAGTACATGAATTTTAGATGCCAAATTTTTATATTAAAATTTTCTGTGTTTAATCCAACTCCAAACGTTGATTTTAAAAACTAGAATTTATTCGATTCTTGAAGCAAAAAAACTTGAATTGCGGTAAAAAGTTAAATTCAAATGTAGATAAATTACCCCCTTAGTGTTGGTGCATTGATCCCGTGGAAAGGGATATACAGTACAGGGAATTTGAGAACCTGCTTATTGATGCAGACAGGCTAACGTAAAGCATGGCCTGAATAACAGAAAGCTACTTTTTGTGTCCATTTAGTTTACAAAATAACCTAGGGGGTCGTTTACTAAAGCGCGGTAAACATATGAGCACAAAATATAGACAAATTTGTCGCCAAATATGTTTTCACCAGTAAAACCTGTGGTAAATATAAATTTGCAAATTTTCTTGCGCAAAAATATGTTTTCGCCAGTTATCGCATTCGCTGAAACTAACGCTACGTATACATTAACGCCTGGTTTGCTAAACAGCAAAATGTGCAAAAGACGAAATTTACGTAAGAATATTCACAAAATTTTACCACCACCTATGTAGTGGCGTAAAAGTATTTTTTCGTCAGAAAATTATCAAGGGGCAGGAAATATTCCATAATACTTTTTTTTTTACCCATCATTCTTTGCTGACAGAAGGGAGATCTGTAGCTATTGCTGACAGGATGTTTTGGCTTCTGCTTCTATCTGTTGCAACAGCAGCAATTTCAGCTCAGAAGCTTATTATTGGCAGTGGTCATCACAGTCCAAGGATTCGTCAGCCTCTACGCTTTTTTGGTTTCATTGTGATTGGCTACATTAAACTGCATTTCTATGAAGCAAAGAGATTGACTGGTATGATTTCTTGTTCATATGATTCTCTTGGGTGTATATGAAGCATAAATGTTTGATTGGTGTTACTCTGGTGATGTTGTTGGATGGTATAATCATCAGTCAATAAAGTTTATGAGTTTTGAAGATGCATTTCTGGCCATAAATGTCACAGTAAAAATTGCCATAATAACCACCATAAAACAAAACTATTTTATAGCATAAATATTCGCAAAAACGTAATTTGTCGACAGAAAATTCGCAACTCGCTAAAATTACCACGAACGTAAGCTGGTTCATTAACGTAGTTACCACAAGGGTTCGCAATGACTTCTGAGTGCATCGCTGTTTAGTAAACTTAGCTGCGAATATTCTGGTGGAAAAATATTCTCATCGATAACATGCGGAAACTTAAAGTCAGATTTACCGCACTTTAGTAAACGGACCCCTTTCTAATTATGGATAAAAAGTGATCTCCAAGATAACAATGGTGGGAGCCCTGAATCACAGGGAAAATGATAATAATAATATAATAAAATTTATCACACCAGCTACAACCAATTACTATGATTAATACGGTCAACTGAAAAACTGTTAATGCTTCTATTATTTTTATGGAGAAAAATCTTATGGCTATAGAATCATTATTTCTATAGTATTTTCTATAATTATTCCTTACATAACTTGAATTTATCACCCAAATACAGAACAATTCTTATTCCCCCACATATGAATTTGGCTGATACTTGGGGGCAGATTTATCAAAGGTCGAGGTGAAATTTTGAATGAGAAGGTATTTTTTGTGTAATTTCGAATAGTCCAAATTTCGATTTGAATTTGAAAAGAAATTTGAAAATCCGAATATCGAAATTTATCATGTACTGTCTCTTTAAAAACTCGACTTTGACCATCCGCCTTCTGAAACCTGCCGAATTGCTGTTTTAGCCTTTGGGGGCCCTTCTGGAACCTATTTGGAGTCAATTGGTGGACTTTTTGGGAAAAACTTTGAATCAAATTCGATCAAATGCGCTTTTCCTTCGAAAAAAAACTTTGACTTCGTTTCGGTTGGTCTTTTTGACTTTGAATTTCAACGTTTTTTTCAATTTTGAAATTTGACCCTTACCGTTCGAAATAGTTTGCCCTAATATTCTCAGTAGCATTTCCCCCATGGATCAATAAGCATCAGTTACTGTAACTTTGCTACCTCTGCATTGAAAGTAAACGTATTACAAAAACACGATGGTAGCACAACAGCAGCTGCTTAGAATTCCCACAGTTACTACCTGCCTGAAGTTAAAAATAATATTTTCACCCAGACTTATACAAACTGACAACATGTATAGATAAAATGCTCCAGGCTGGGATGTCTGGTTTAAGAATGAGAATCGCCATGGCTTCGCTAATTCTACTTACAGTAGATCATAACTTTCATCCTCTGGAGTCTCTTAAAATGTAGTTACTAGTTTAGCATTGTTGCTTTCACTGTCTGTACTATTCATTTAAAATAAGATATGTGCGGCTCTATGTATGCCAGAAGTGAAATATTGATAAATGAAAATATAAATCCATGCATATTTCTTCTGAATAAATGAAGCTGGTGACACAGAGATGATAATTGGCATCTATAATATGTATAAAGTATCAAGAAAACCTCATCTCTTTTACTTTGACAAACCCATACCTCACAAGTCACTCAATTCCGTACCAAAGCCCATTACAACACTCATTACAGATGTATTAATAAATGGGCCATTTCTCAATACTAACCTGGCTAATGACTGTTAGAAAGGAGCTGAATCTCCTTCTTTGACAGTTATAGTGCAATTACCTTCTTTCCTGATCCATTTGTCATTGTGGTAAACCCTGTTTGTAGGAGAAACTAATTCAGGTAACAGCACAAAAATCTTTCACTGAGTTAGTGCCCTGGTAATCTAAGTTCTTTTTATAATATATAATATAAATAATATGATATGGTTGTATATATGTATGTACTATATATATATATATATATATATATATATATATATATATATATATTATATATATATATATATATATATATATATATATATATATATATATATATATAGGCGCAGGGTTTATCATTTGTAGTTAAATAGCCTCACTAAATTCTATACCACACTGCTTGTTTAGCAACTTCCCAGTTTCCCACAATGCAGTAGTGTATGCTGCTCATAACTGCATTTTACTAAATAAATCTTTTAGCAGAACTGAGCTGCACAAAACACAGGTCATTGCGAATCTGCACACAGGAATGTTCCATACTCCATTACAGGCCACTTATATTAATGCCATGCTTTTATTATCTGCCATTATTGATATGCCTCATATGGTCTCCTAGAGAAAGTTAATTACTGTGTGATGAATCTCCGTTAATGTATTTTAGCATAGTATAACTTCTTCATTTTATTCACTTGGTGATGGTGCTTAAAATACCCTACAGTATAAATCAGATTTAATTGCAATTTAATTTTAAAATTAAGCCTTACGTGTTTTCAAAACTGTATGGAACATTACATATTTGTGGAAGACTTTTCAACTTCCCACTGTCACAAACACCTTAGAATTTGCCCATCGGCCATACTACGAAACTGATCTCTGATACGAATATGCTGTATAATGTTTTGGCTATGAATAGCACAGGAAGTGCTGTAAATAGCCTCTGTTTAAAATAGTAGACTGTCAACATAGGTGCTCTGCTAACAGATTCGTTTTTCCACTGTCCTGTAAAAGAGGCAAATTTCCTTCCTGTGCTCATGACATGTTTTTTTGGTTCATACTATTCCCAATAGTTTAACATATGCTTATGATGTAGCTGAAGTTAAAATAGAAGTCAACCTTCCTATTTACTAAATCATGTGTCTTCATTAGCATCTATATTTTAACAGCATTAACAATAGATACTGGGGAAAACATTCTCCAAACAGCTATAAATCCACTATTACCATACTATAGGCCAGAGTCAATTCCATAAAAATACTTTTTTCAGTTCCAGTTCCACTTTTATTTCCATAGACATTAATGGAGTTTTCATGTGATAAATTTTTCTCAATGGAATGCATCTGGTAAAAATCTGGAATTGAATTAGAAGATAAGTCTTTCTCATCTAATGGAATTTGGCCCTATATGTTTTAATGAACTTAAGTATGGCAACCAATGTTTAACATAAAAACTTAAATACTACCTAAAGAATGATTCCCTGATAAAAATATTTGCACTTTTTTATTAAACATTATTTTATTAAAATTCTGAATGCCATGTAGATAATTAGAGATTATCTACAGGAAACTACCAAAATATAATGCATACAGGACCCAGGAATGTCAATACAGGAGTGGTTTCTTAAAAAAAAAACTAGTATTTTTCAAGATTTCTTACACCCCAATCCTGTCAATAGCTCAAATCCGAAAATACATCGTCTAAGACCTGTAGAGGTCATGTAAGAGTCAATGGCAGAGATCCCTTGACCTATTTCAAGATGTGAATAACCTGCATGATGTTTTTTGGAGGGTTTTGCCCAAACACTCGAATAAATTGAGCTATTCGAGTTTTTTTCCCACGGATAACTCAATTAATTAGAATTTTCGCATTCCGCTCAAACTCGCAGAATCCAGTTTTTACCATTGAAGTTTCTCTTGAAATAAGATACCATTCCAGTTGTGAGTTCATTTGAGTTCATTCAAGGTACAAAAACATTCAACCTTTGATAAACAACCCCCTAAACCTCAATGATATTAGAGAGACGTTTTGCCCCAGAAATGATGAAAACTTTTTCATATTTCTATAAGCTGCTACTGGTATGGAATTATATAGGAAAAACACATAATCTACTGTGTAGACATGAGGGCAGCCATTCAAATCTAAAAAAGGAGAAAGGACAAAGGTTACACAGCAGATAAAGTTAAGCTCTATAGTATACAATGTGATTCTAAAGAACATATGTTCTTTTGAATCACATTGTATACTATAGAGCTTAGCTGTTATCTGCTGTTATCTACTCTTTATCCTGTGCTTGAATGGCTGCCCCATGGCTACACAGTGGCTTGTTTATATAAACTATAGTCTTTCTGAAGCAAAAACACTGGTTGTGCTAGTGCAGGGCAACAGTATATACTGTATAAAAAAGTGTTTCTGAAGCAAACATGCCAGTTTTACCAATGTAGAGCAACAGTAAAATGATATTGTCATTTCTTTAAAACACTTTAATTTTTAGATGTTAATCTTCCTTTAATACGTTTTTTTTGTCATCACCATAAAGCAAGTAGACATTGAAATTAAAGGGATCCTGTCATCGGAAAACATGTTTTTTTCAAAACGCATCCTTTAATAGTGCTACTCCAGCAGAATTCTGCACTGAATCCATTTCTCAAAAGAGCAAACAGATTTTTTTTATATTCAATTTTGAAATCTGACATGGGGCTAGACATTTTGTCAATTTCCCAGCTGCCCCTGGTCATGTGATTGCACTTTAGGATAGAAATGCTTTCTGGCAGGCTGCTGTTTTTCCTTCTCAATGTAACTAAATGTGTCTCAGTGAGACATGGGTTTTAGCTATTGAGTGCTGTTCTTAGATCTACCAGGTAGCTGTTATCTTGTGTTAGGGAGCTGCTATTTGGTTACCTTCCCATTGTTCTTTTGTTTGGCTGCTGGGGGGAAAAGGGAGAGGGGTGATATCACTCCAACTTGCAGTACAGCAGTAAAGAGTGATTGAAGTTTATTAGAGCACAAGTCACATGATTTAGGGCAGCTGGGAAATTGACAATATGTCTAGCCCCATGTCAGATTTCAAAATTGAATATAAAAAAATCTGTTTGCTCTTTTTGAGAAATGGATTTCAGTGCAGAATTCTGCTGGAGCAGCACTATTAACTCATTCATTTTGAAATGTTTTTTTTCACATGACAGTATCCCTTTAAGCTGGCACCTACATTTTGTCCTGAAGCTTGGTACTTTAAATGCTAGGGTGGAAAATATATAAGAGATTGCTTCAGCATAAAAATAAAGAAAAGGGCTGATTTAAAATCATGTATAAAAAGAGCCAAAAGGCAGAAAAGATCAGTTTATTTTTAGGGACTCACCATGATTCTAGAGAATCAAAATTAGAATCTATTGAGTCAGTCTTCTCTAATTAAAAGGCGTTCTTTCTTATTTTTCTGTTTAGCTTCAGGTTCTTGGTGTTGCCACAGCTGACTTTAAAATAAATTCCAAAAACATTTCTACTTTATTTTAATCTGTTTCAATGAATCAGCTGTTGCTATAGCAACTTCATTTATCTAAGTGAGTAAGGATTGCCATGGTTATTTTAACCTCCCCAGGAAGCAAATTTGTCAGCAAGTGACTGTTCCAAATATCAAGTATTAGGGAAAAGTGTTTTCTCCAGTGGAGTTCTGTCAATGTGTCGCCATATGCCATGATGAGAGTTTCAAGGTTTTTCCTGGAATATTAACTATTTCACAAAAATTCTAAACTTTCAGCAGATCATTTACCTAAATATTGGCATCATTTACTACTTTGAAATAACAGACATATTAGCATTTAATTGTGCAGCCTTTAATTTGAATATCAGTGACACAAGAATTAATTTCCAATGAAAGCTTTTATCTCCTTAGGCAGGATTCCTTATGAGCAAATACTCTTCTGCTATTTTAGTGTAGTTCTGGTTTTCCAGTTTCATGGATATATTTTTTACAGTGTATGTACTTTGAATTAGTTATATTGCAGAATAAGTATGTGCTTCATTTCATTCATTTTTATTATGACTTGCAGCATTAGGCCTTGACATATCTGCTATTTTTAATGATCCCAACATTTTAAAATATATGGTTGCATTCAGTGTATTATTAATTTAGGAAACTGAAATATTTTTCGCCATATTTACTTTATAATACTTCATATATTATCCTAAATTGCAAGTAAACATATATCATATAATTATTCCTTATTATATTTATTCCTTGCATTGATGTTTATCATTTCCCTTCCTTCAGCCAGTGGTGCACATGACGCTACAGTACATGACTGCAACACAAGGCATGTAGCTGACCTTAATGTAAAGGAGGAAGATAAACATTGGAATATATCAAACAGTGGTTAGGGAAATCAGTTAGACTTTTATCCATTTCCACAGGGCTGATGCGTATGGGGCTACATTCAGAAACCGTGTGCACTATTCTTCTTAAAATAACATGGCTGGGAGACTTTATTTCTACTACTAAGAAGTGACAGCTCGATGTATGTGTATATGTAGAAATAGAATTATTATTGTGTGACATGTATGAAATACATATCACAGTCAAGGAGTATACTCTTTCATCTATAGTTCATTAATGAATATCTTTCCTAAAGACATTCATCACCCTAAGATCCAAATGTCATCCATCTTAAAGAGTTATGATTTAGCTAGTAAAAATTATACTTAATACCAAAGTTAATCAATAGGGTAGAAATATGAGAGAGATTAGAGACTAGTCACTTTAGTCTCTTGTTCCTCTAGCAGTAGTGGTCAACTGGGTCTGCTCAGCAATTAAATAGATGATTTTGAGCTTAATAGGATGAGAATGTTTAAACAAGATTTATATACTTTAAATCCCTCATTTCAACAATGATGTCTTCAATTAGCTATATCTTCTTTAGCATATGAACTGCAAGGGATTCTCTATACATATCTCTTTAGTTGACAGAAATAGTTTGTTCAATTAATCCAGTGTTTGGGAAATAGAAAAATTGCCTCGGTGGAGCACATGTTGCATAGCCAGTGGTGAAAGAGGGTGTCATAAATATATATATATATATATATATATATATATATATATATATATATATATATATATATATATATAACATGGAGGAGCACTCACCAAACAAAAACACAACATGCCTGGGTGCAGGTAAACTGTGTATAAAATAGCAAAAAAATACCTCACTCAACAGGCTCAGTTAATTGTTGATTTTAATAGAAAACCAAAAGAAAGACTTGAGCCTGTTGAGTGCAGTCTGTATTTTTTCACTATTTTATATATTTATATATATATATATATATATATATATATATATATATATATAAATATATAAAATAGTGAAAAATAAATATATACATATATATATATATATATCTATATATACACACACACACAAAACAAAAGTCACCAGCGCTCCTTGAATATGCAAAAGTCCATTTGTATTGAAAAGATTAAAAGCAGCATACAAAAATACACACACACATATATATATATATATATATATGAAAATAACACATTTTCATGCTTTAGGAGATATTTTATTGCCCTGGCTATTTGACTACATTTAATTCTTGAGTTTCTAAATTTCATCAAATACTTTCTAATTCTGGAACTTCATTAATATCTAAATGTATGTTATTTAGAACAGTAAAAATTAATATATTTTGTTTGCTATATAGTTTTATATCAGTCATTACCAAACCATATGCAGTGACTTACTAAATATTAGCTACTGTATCAATGCATCTTAGCATAAACAAATGCCATCTGCATATCAAAGATGTTCATTTAATACTAACATTCAATCTGTATATGTCACGTCAGCTTGAAATCTGTATCCAAGCTCTGTCCATTGATTTTAAAGCACTTATCACCATTTTTGGCCCTTGACATGCATGCAGCATCTTGGTAAATGCATCCTACATAAAGGGATTAATACTTTAAGAGAATAATGGAATGCTTAAAAATAAAATACTTAGGAAAATTAGATTAACTTGCTTTGTGAATGCTCTAGTGAATGTTTTAATAATAATATAATGGAATCCCCATCAGTGTTTACCATTTACACTCCATGGATTAAAGTACCTTGAGACCTGGGGTTTACCATAAGATCTTCCCATAATTTGAATCTCCCTACCTTAAGTCTGGTAAAAGTCAAGGGTTGGTCACCTTCCTAACACTTTTTCAGTTCAGTTGTTTTCCGATTGTTCACCATCTTTTATTTTTTACCATATTTCCAAAATCTAAGTTTGAAGTTTAATGTTCTTCCTTTTAATGTCTGGCAGCTCAGTGATCCAGGTGCAGATTCTGAACGGCTACAATTTGCTACATTAGTTGATACATTTCTCAGCAGCATCTGTGGAATATTAGCAACTATTGTATCAATTACATAACTTATTGGCCTGTGTATGGGGCCCTCCGACAGGCTTCCGCGATTGATATCTGGCTGAAAGTCGGGCAGATGTCGATCAGACGAGACTAAAAATCCCATCTGATCCGTTCGCTGATGCGGCCCTTCAATCTGACCGCCCGTTTACCCATTGTAATTCATATATTCTAGGATAATGGGTTTTAAGAAAAGGGATCTAATACCTGTACCCCAATTTTATAATTCAGCAGACCACTTGCTTATAATATGCATGCACAATCATGCACCATTAGAGCAAATTAGCATTAAAGTAACTTTTTTTCAATATTCTATAAATAAAAGTGGTAAGTGACATTAAATTTGATGGTTTGCTTGTTGAGAGAGTCATCTAAAACACTCTGCAGGAAGAAATGGAAGAAACCATGCAGAAGTTTAGGATCTCTTGTGTGTTTTTTGGACCCAAATGCTGAAGCCTGAGGGATTCTTAAATTAGGCTATATTTTTACAATATAGTGTTGTATATCAGCTGTACATAAATAGAGTATAATTGAAAATCAGGCCCATTTAATTGCTATCTGTGTAACTATGACTTCCCATGGTTCCTATTCAAGTTGCCCTCAGATTATGTACTGTAGCAGATGTTATCTCGGGAGATACAAGTCACTGCCTGTTGCTTGCAATCACATTTATTTCCATATATATAACCTCACTCCAGTAAGAACAAGCATCAAAATAAAATGAGGAGTCAAAAATTCCACTTCATAAGGTCCCAAAGGGCTCCTTTTCAGGGGAGAGGTAGTTTTGGGTACTGAGTTCATGACAGAATTATTTTAAAATAATTCAAACACTGCAGTAGCAAAGACAAACTGTAATAGCAATTTTCACTTAGTGGCGACAGGTGTAGAATACAAACAAAATAGAATGATTTTAGCTGTGGGATATTGTAAACTACAGATTAAAGTGTGTAATGCAGATCTGATTTTTGGAAAGCTGCCAAGGGAATGTATAAGTCTGTTTCGCTGCTCAGACTTCAGTAGGGTGCGGTTCATGCAGTTATTTTAATATGTCCCTGTCACAGCATTTATCTTTTGATAATATAAGTGCCGTAACAAATATTCTATGACCAAGATGAAGTTGTTATACTTCTTAACAGTAAATAAATAGATAAGAACAAATGGTGCACATAGCTGGGGTTATTAACCTCTTTATTGACTAAATGAATGTCCACCACTCAAAAACAGCAGCTGTGAATGCCTTCAGTATGACTGTACGTAAACAACTCTGGTTTTAAGGCTTTAAGTTGCATTATTCAGCAAAGAAGCTTAATCATTCTAAAATAGTTACTGGACACGGAAAGACTAGTCAAGAGCTGAAGACGGACTTCCGTATTTACAAGTATCAATGGGTCTGCTGAATGAATTCCACGAAGAGAAAGACGATCCACATTACATTTCCTGAGGGTGAAGTGAGAGATGCTTGGAGTTTATGGTGAGGGATTTTTTTTCTCCCAGCTGACACACACCATCACCTGTCATGTTACAAATAATTTGATGAGCGGAGCTCACAGAATAAATGGCTTTAAAAGCCATTCTCCGGCAGGGTGATGATGTATTTAGCATGGCAGCAACAGGAGCTCTGAAACCTAAGCCATTTTGTATTTGTCTAGGCAATTCAATTGGTGACCAGTTGTTAATGAGAAAACAAAGCCATATTCCCTAATTATATCATCTGATATTATTGTCAGTCCCTGCAAAGCGACAACAAGCTAGTTGTAAAGCATTAAGATATCAGGTAATCAATTCTCTTTACAGTCCAGTAACCAAATATTTAACATCCGTCACAGGAAATTCCCCCCCTCCAGCTTTACCAATGTATATGTAATTTGGAGAAAAAAAAAAGACACCCAAAGTTCATAAAAAGGTCAGTATTCAATCACATTAGCATCAAACAAAAGGTGTTTTGCAGAAAAATGCATAAAATCATGTAATACGTTCATTAGGTCCCTAGAAGCCGGGGGCTGAAAAGCAGTAAGCATGGCTGCTTGCTAGCAGGGGTAATGAAAAGGGCATACAGTAGATGAAACAAAATTTCTACAAATTCCTTCAGTTTTCTGTTTTGTTTAATCTATAGTAACCAATCAACAAGTAGCGCTTAGTTGGTCACCTGTGTAAAGCAAACACCTTATTGGTTGCTATGGTTACTGCAGATTTTACATAGGAAGCATTTCAGCTTTTCTATAACCTTTCCTAAGATCAGGCCTTGAACTTGCAAATAATGATTTCTCACATGTTCTTTTAGTGCATTAAAGCACAACATACACCACAAAATCACCATAGACAGCTATGATTTGTATTTCTCTACATGAATTCATGTGCAATATCTATGGTTTACATTGATAAAACAAGAAAAATACAAGTTATTTTACAAAGCTTGCAACATTTGATTTGCAAGACAGTTTAACTGGTCATGGCTATCACATTTTGTAGGACCACATCTTCTTTGTTCCTTAGCAACGCCATGTATACTTTCAATGTGTACATACATATGATAAAGTTACCATAGCAACTTACTTTCATCAGGCCTACATATCATGAACCCAACTATCACACTATGGCTTGCTAAATGGATGAAATTATTAAATATATTAGATTATATAAAATCAAATAATGTACACCCATAGGTGCTCAATTAGAACACATATTAGTGTTTTGAAGCAACACTAATTCACCAATATAGCTAATACAGAAAATACTTAATTTTAATCCTGAACTAAAGCAAGCAACAATGGCAACAGTTTATCTATTAACCTGTTAAGTGCTATGTGACCTGTATATGCATTACTTAGCAGAACAAACACAATGTTAGTTGGGGGCCCTAAATACAGTTTTTTCTGCACTTTAGCATACTAATGTTTTTAGTGACAATATTAAAGAGGAACTCCACACAAATATAACTTGAGCTTTTTGAAAAGTAGACATAATTTCAACCAACTTTGTAAAATACATTGATTAAAAAATATGCAGACTTTTCATGATTTTTAATGGTTTGGAACAGTTCCCCAAGCCTAGCCCCCTGCTCTCCTGCTGATCTGTCCGACAACTTTGCTGAGCAGGCTGACTACTGTTACTTTGTATCCATAGCCATCTCTCCTCAGCCTGCATCCGCCAAACCCCACAATTCCCTGCATACATGATTTCAATATGGAACGGAACGTCACAGTGCAATGCATTGTGGGTTATGTAGTTCCTGCATACTCTAAGCTGTGGAGAAGTTGTTACAATTTGCAAATCAGGGTTTAGTCCCTCCTTCCCTGCCAGAATTTCAAATGATGCTGAAAGAAAAGAACTGTTACAACTGGATTTCAGCATAGAAAATGGCATTTATTCATACTTTTTGAAGAAACGGATATGGGTATATCATGGGTTTCTGTGTTATGTGGGCTTCTTTATCAAATTTTGGGTTGGAAGCCAGAGTTCCCATTTAAGGGTTTTAGTTTTTCTTGTCCAGATAGTTGTGTAATAATTTCACTGAATGTTAGTGTAGATATTAAATTTTAGGATTATTTTCAGTACTGTCATCAAAGCCACATACGGTTGGACAGGCCCACTGGGATAACAGGAAAAATCTTGGTGGACCCCAGTCTTGAGGGTATATGAGGGGGTGAGATGGCAATGGTTGATAGTAACCACTGGTGGTGGCAGGCAGAGTGCTCCAGAGGTTCAGTTTCCTGTGGGCCACAAGTAATCCAGTCTGGCATTGTGGCCACAACAAAAAAAGCAATAATATGTGAAATTCTATTGTCTGTCATTTAATGCTCCCTCAGATTTAAGATCAACGTTAACATTTCAAAAATGTTTAGTATTGAAGATTTTATTGCTAGGGTTAAGTTCTAGATAGTTACATAGTTACATAGTTAAATCAGGTTGAAAAAAGGCAAAAGTCCACCAAGTTTAACCCCTCCAAATGAAAACCCAGCATCCATACACACACCCTTCCATACATTCACATAATTTATATATATCCATATCTATACTAACTATAGAGTTTAGTATCAGCATTTATTTTAAGCATAGATTTCCTACTAGAAGTGAGTAGCGCACATTTTAAATGGGTGTTTCAAGCATATCAGAAGCCAGTGTAAGAACTGAGAATATGAATACATCCTGATTTTCCAAGAACAAAAATGCAGTTCTACCTTTCTATATCCAATGCTTTCAAGCAGCTTATATCTAACTGAACAAAAGAGCAAGGGGTGCAGATTAATTCACTTCCAGGCTTTTTATGAGGCATGTCCCAACACTTTCAACTAAAATTATTCTTGCCAATTCCTCTCCTCTGGAGCCATTGCTAAGTAGATATGAGTGAATAGCAAACAAGTTAGTTTGTAGAAGATCCTTATGAATTCAAACAGCATTTTTAAATCTCAGATGGTGTGCCTGACATTAATCAACATTGATCTGAATGCAGCTAAAAAGGCATAAAGGTATATTGACTCAGACGTAAGAAAGATTCTGTTACTAGGGAGACACAGTAGGGAACAAATTACAACAATGATGTAAAAGAATATAATGACTTTTCAGGCACATAAAAACTTTCAAATAGTTATGTAAAAGAGACAATAGGTGTCATTTACTTATCTTGTTGCAGTGCGCCAAGTGCAATTTCAATTACAATTGCCACCTTTTTTACCCATTATGTTTTTCCCATAATTCCAGCATCATTGAGGTTGCCAGGGGGTATGTGCATGACACAATGTAGCATTCATTTATGGGTAATGACAGCTCCAGGGCTCCCACAGTGACCTACATCAATAGGAACGACTGCACTCAATTCGGAAGAGGAGGAAGACAGCAGTGCCAACAGGGCCGGATTTACATAGCGGGCGCCCCTAGGCCCACTGCTGTTTGTCGCCCCCCTTTTATTCATGCAAATTTCATAATCGGGACTGGAGCAATGTAGATTGGGCACGGGAAATTTACAAGATTATTGTATCTTCTGCGCATCTGCAGTGTTTTTGAGCCAATGTGGGTGTGGTTGGGCAGCATGCCGCCCCCTAAAATCCTGCTGCCCTAGGCCCGGGCCTAGGTGGCCTTTCCACAAATCCAGGCCTGAGTGCCAAGTACAACTATACAGAAGTATAGGAGAAGGAAGAGGAACTCCAGCAGTATTACTGCAAACAACTTTTTATTCCAGGCAAGCAAATAAAGATGAATACAAGATTGGGATTTTTTTTTTTTTTTAACTTTAATTGTTTTCATTTTTGTATGCTGCAAAGTTTTTTATTTCTTATATTTGTGCACACAATTATGGTCTGAGCACTGGCTTTACTATTTATGTGTTAATAATGTTACACACAGTAACGGAACTAGGTGGGGGCGGGCCCTGGTGCTGCTCGTGCAGCCGGGCGGGTGTAATGGAGTCTGAGTCAGGATTCCAAAATGGTGACCAAGATGGCGTCCAAGATGGTGGCTCCCTGGTTCCTCGCGGACGCAGCCGGATGACGCCCACCTCTTCCCGCACTCTGATTGGTCGCCGGCGATGGAATGGGCGTCGGCGTCAATAATCGGCGCCGGCGTCGGTCGCACACGTCTGCGCGTCGGTCGCTGACGTCAGCGCGTCCGCGCACACGTTATGACGCCGATGCGTCCAAAATTGGCGCCAAACCTGGGCCTATAAGAAGGAACTCTGGGAAGTCATCAGTGCCCAATTATAGGTTTTAGCTTGCTATTCCTGGGTGTGTTTCTTGTGATATTCTTGTCTATTTTGTGTACCGACCTCTTGCCTGATTCATCGACTTCGAACCTCTTCTGCCTGGACTGATATTATTGCCTGTTTGACCATTCTCTCGTCTCATCCCTATTTGTACCGCGAACTTGGACTTTTGCTACCTCCTCCCTTGGTCCTCACTACCTCTGAGGCCTTTGGCCTTACAGCGGGCCCGCCCCCGACTCGAGCCGGCTGCAGCGCGCGATCTGCCGGGGGTGCCCTGCAGCGGTGCGGGCCCTGGCCCAGTTGCACCCCCTGCGCCCCCGGTAGTTACGCCCCTGGTTACACACACAGATACAAGTGTCACTTTACCCCCTCACTATGGACTACAACTCCCAGCAGCCTCTAGCAGGAAATCCATGTTACAGACAAGCAGAGAGTGTGACCCTGAGCTTTTGTATTTTTTATATCTGTTATGGTCTGAGCACCGGCTTCACTATTTATGTGTTGCATTATAACCTTTATACAGTACGCACCAATGTTTTAAAATGTGTTAGTACATTTCTCTTTAAATTGATTACCCAGACTGCACTATGTTGTATAGGTCAAAGTGCATATGAGTTTTAAATGGGTGCACGTGTTAATGGTCCTTATTCACTTGATAAAGGGTATTGAACCCAAAACATGTTGTGTTTACCACTGCCTGGAATAAAAAGTTGTTTGCAGTAATACTGCTGGAGTTCCTCTTCCTTCTCCTATACTTGGATCATTTGCAGCACAGAGCAACTATTAAGGAATTGGACGCATACCATTAAGAAAAGCTGTGCTAACCACCATCCCCCTCTTCTATTTGAACTATACAGAAGTCCAAGATGGCTATGATGACACACATACTTTTAGGGACAGATTTATAAAAATGTACCACAGAAATATTCATTCACTCACTTTCTTTTCATTCCTATGAGATTTTTAGAATCGTATTCATCAATAGAGTCCACCATTTGATAAATATGCTTTTAAAAATACCATAGGAATGAATAGACAGTGAATGAGTTCTATTCTCACATTTTGATAAATTTGCCCCCAATGAATGCTATCTTTCACTCAGTGCGGTATAAGTATATGAACCCTAATATGCAAGAACCAATGGTTATAGAGTTAGGCAATGATATAACAATCATAGTAATATTATTTAAATTGACAACTACAGGTTGTTTTTGCTTTAAAATATCTTACTTTATGTGTTTAAATTTATGAAAATATTTTGCAAAAACATTATGTATTTTATACTATTTAATAAAAAGAACATTTCAAATAGGTAAGTTGTAGGCTGTTTCTACAACCATCACTGACTCAAGCTTTAATTAATTATATTCACTGGCACGTCAAATATATCCATGAATCTATTTATGGGAATGGACAAGCCATCTCTGTTTAGCCAGCAAGTGATGTGCTTGTAAATATATAGCACAAATATAATCATTCATGATCACAACTCATCTATCAATGAAAGGGGCAGTGCAGTTGACTGAAGAAGCTAGATACTATTAATCAAATCTATTATATGTAACATTTTATGACATATGCAGAGACCATGCAGGGAATTTCCTTTGAAAATATGAGGTTCACAATTGGATACAAAGCCCCCCAATGAAAGACAATGAAAAATGTGACTAGCCTTAAAGCAGATCTGCATACACACAAAAAGATATTTGCTTAAAGGAAAACTATACCCCAAAGATGAATACTTCATTGCCTTCACTGTAGTGGTGTACATAACCATAGCCATATTCATAATAACAAGATTATAATTATACTGCTGAAAAGTAGAAGGCAAATCAAAAGATTAACTGGCATTATGTGAATTATGTGTAAAATACTGTAGATTCGTACTACAGAGCCCTTTCCACAATTTTTTCAGGAACTGATATTTTTCGCAAACTAGCCCTATACAGCACAGCTTTATCCAGGTATTTCAACTGCATAATGCATGTTACTTTAAAATTATCTGGTGCAAGCTGGAAAGGATCATTTTAAATAATTAGGTTTCCAACCTAATAAAAACTGGTACAGGGATGAACTGTGCTCCTATAGACCACCTGCACTATAGACTATTTCTCAATTGGTAAGCATGTAGTTCTCAATTATGTGAGTAGAGGGGAACTCCACAAATATAACTTAAGCTTTTTGAAAAGTAAACATAATTTCAAGCAACTTTGCAATATACATCAATTAAAAAATATGCAGACTTTTCATGATTTTTAATGGTTTGGAACAGTTCCCTAAGCCTAGCCCCCTGCTCTACTTTGCTGAGCTGACTAACCATTACTTTGTATCAGCAGCCACCTGTCCTCAGCCTGTATCCTTCAAATCCCTCAATTCCCTGCACACGTGATTTCAATAAGGAACGGAACATCCCAGTGCAATGCATTGTGGGTTATGTAGTTCCTGAATGCTGTCTGTAAACTGTGGAGAAGTTGTTACAATTTGCAGTGTTTTAGTCCCTCCTTCCCTGCCAGGATTTCAAATGATGCAGAAAGAACTGTTAAACAGCTGGATTTCAGCATAGAAAATGGCATTTATTCATACTTTTTGAAGTAACCTGTAACTGTGATGGGTATATTAGGCGTTTCTGTGTTATGTGTTCCTATTTCTACTGCTTGGGTGTTATTCTCACATCTACAACTAGGTGTGAACATTTTGTTCATTTTAACCTATGCAATGCTGACATTTTCTACTGCCTTCAGGTAATCTTTTTACACAGGTATGGGAGGTCTGGGACTCTGGATCCATTGTCTCTCACTTTATATAATTTAGGGATTCTTCAGAACTTATCTTTTATCTGCTGTGTTGGGCTTGAATGGCTACTGGCAAAAGTAAAGTTTGCACGAACTCCATGGCCCTCCTTAACTCGGTGCTCAGTCCTCTGGGTAGACGGCCCTCCCATGAATCCACTGGAAACGAGGAACTGGCACACAGAATTGAATGTAAAAGGGGATTAACCCCTAAGTGTTTAATGTGTCAAGTAATACACAATGTTTCTGAGGTTGGCCCTTTCGTCAGGTGATGTAGTAGACATTAATCATCGTCCTTAAATAACCTAAAGGCCCTCCTACCAAATGAAAAAAAAAGTTTAAAAAAAGTAAGGAATGTCAATTTGCATAAAGAGTCAGTTTAAATCAGAAAATTCCATTATTAAAGCCATTTTTTAAGCAAAAACAAATCTATTTGGAAAAATAGAAAAGGGTACACAAGAAATTTTAATATTTTAATTTTATTGTATATTCCCTTGAAGTAATTTCATATTCAGAAGTTATCTGAAATGGCCGCCCCCATAGCTACACAGCAGATTGTTTATATAAACTATAGTAGTCTTTCTGAAGCAAACACACAGATTTCCCAGTGCAGGGCAATAGTACATTATATTTCCATTCATTTTAAACACTTTCATTTTTTGGGGTTACTGTTCCTTTAACATGAATGATGATAGAAGGAATATAAGAGAAGGGGAACCAAATTGGTGGAAGAGGGTATACGCTTTCAAAAGGGTATATGTTTAAAACACAACCAATCTCAATCATGAACAATTAAATTTTATCATGAACTAAGTGGTTTGACTCATACACTATATTTAACAGAAATAACTTTCTAGATCTTTGCATTCTTCCACATATAGTTTTTAGGGAGGAGGATAACACAAAATGTGGTCTTTAGCCTGTATCATGTACACCTAGGGGCCGATTCATCAATAGTCGAATATCGAGGGTTAATTAACCCTCGATATTCGACTGGGAACTAAAATCGTTCGACTTCGAATATCGAAGTCGAACGATTTTGCGCAAATCCTGCGAAGGATTTTTCGTTCGATCTAACGATTCGAAGGATTTGAATCCAACGATCGAAGGAAAATCCTTCGAACAAAAAATCACAGGCAAGCCTATGGGGACCTTCCCCATAGGCTAACATTGACTTCGGTAGGTTTTATCTACCGAAGTAGGTGGTCGAAGTATTTTTTAAAGAGACAGTACTTCGATTATTGAATGGTCGAATAGTCGAACGATTTTTACTTCGAATCGTTCGAATCGTTCGAATTCGAACAAATTTAACCAATTCGATGGTCGAAGTACCCAAAAAATACTTCGAAATTCGAAGTTTTTTACATTCGAATTCTTCACTCGAATTTTGTAAATCTGCCCCCTAGTGAATGTTTTTTAATTGTTTTCCTGTAGGATTTGTGTTTCTTAGCTTAAGTTGACTAAAATGACTAAAAACAACAGAATCTGATAAAGTCTCATAAAATAAAAACACCTTTCTCCAATGCATGGCACAATATATAAATGCCAAATGAACACTATTTTGCATGTAGATATGATGACAAGATTTTAGAATATTGTATTTTTACTTTATAATTTTAAATAATCTCTCTTGTCTACATTCTCATTCTTTTATTTGGATTTTGTTCCTTAGACGTTCATGTATCAGGTTAATTCTTTTTTAGTGGTTCTTCAATAAAACATATGTAACTAAGTTTAGATCCTCTTTCCACGGTAAGATTTACAGTGCAGTACTGACTAAATAGGAAAATGTAAAAATATTGCAAAATGGAGAGACTTTACACCCCACTTAAAATTAATGCCAACAGTAATAATGAACGATCCACAATATTTTAGGCACCACATCCAACAAGAATTAGAGATGTTCTGTAGTTGTAAATATACAGCATGTTGTGCGCTACAAGGTTTGACATTTCTATGGAATATCAAAGGTTTTATTCAAAACGACAAAATACAATTGATTCTTAGAAAAAAAAAATCTGCCAGGTTCAGGTGATCGACTGAAACATCTGGCATAGCTCCTCTGGTATCTGAATTATTGATTTTTAAAGCTTTGACTTTTAAAGCTCCTAAAATATATGTAAACGCCTATTTTTAAACAGTATTCTAAGGTACAGAATGTAAACCTTCAATTTGTTAAAATTCAATATGGTTACAGTCTGTTAATCCACAAATTTATTTTGTAAAAACTCTCATAAATGCTAGCTTAAAGTAATTTTGATGCATGCAGTCAGAATTTTCCTAATATGGTCATTAAGGAGGATATTTATAAAAAAAAGCATTGTAGAAAACAGTGACAAATTACCACTTTTTATCATTGTAGGATGGTGTTGGATCGACAAAACACATCCTAAAAGTCAGATGTAGTCACATTGCACGGGTCATGGGATTGATACAAAAATCAAATGTGTAAACTACATGGAAAATTTTCCATCTGACGCAGCAATAATGTCGGATGCAAATGCTGTATACTGCGTCTTAATCCGACGAGATAAAATCTGATGGTGACTGGTTAAACCTACACCAAACCACACAATAATAACATTATCTGATCCAACTTATATAATTATAATCTTAGGGTAGCACTACATAGACGATTTCCGTGTGCACTTTTGTCGGATACGACGCTGGGCGACAAAATGCCAGCATCAAGTCGGATGCAACGGGAAACAAGTTGAGTAATACAAAAGTCGGATGGTGTCCAACGCGCATTGGGCGAACACTGTGGCACCATCCGACTTTTGTATTATTTACCTTGTTGCCCGTCGCATCCGACTTGACACTGGCGTTTTATTGTCCAGCGTTGGATCCGACAGAAGTGCACGGAAATCGTCCGTGTAGGGCTACCCTTATACTATATTACATAACATTAAACTAGAATAATATATACATTATAGCTATAGGGGATCAGATTTTGTAGGGTCCTACAAATCGTGTGATGTTGTGTGGTGTTGCATGGCAAGATCAGATAAAATCTGACCCACAAAATCTGATCAACATTTCCAGTGTAGTTTTACCCTTAAAGAGAATCATAAGCTCATCTCATTTTATAACATATTGCTCTTCAAATAACAGTACAAAAACAGTCTTAGTTTTTTAAAGAGACTGTTCAATAGAAACAACAATTCTAGCTAGTAAAACAGATATTGTATACATGGATTTATTCAAACCAACCAAATAAATTAACCCAATATCCAGAAAGCTCCGAATTATGGGAAGGCCATATCCCACAGACTCCATTTTAATTTAATTCCCAAATTATGGGAACATCCCCAGTCCAAAGCATTCAGTCCCATATCTGTATACTAAATGCAACAACATAACATTATGCAAAAATGTAATAAATAAAAAACAATATTTAAATTATAATGAATAAGAAAATAATGCAATTTTTTACAGATTTTGCCAAAACCATATTATTTAACATAGTTAAACGGATACTATCAAGGGAAAACATATTTTTTCAAAACACATCCGTTAATAGTGCTGTTCCAGCAGAATTCTGCACTGAAATCCATTTTTCAAAAGAGCAAACAGATTTTTTTATATTCAGTTTTGAAATCTGACATGGGGCTAGACATATTGTCAGTTTCCCAGCTGCCCCCAGTCATGTGACTTGTGCTCTGATAAACTTTAGTCACTCTTTACTGCTGTACTGCAAGTTGGAGTGATATCACCTCCCTCCCTTTCCTCCCCAGCAGCCTAACAAAAGAACAATTGGAAGGTAACCAGATAAAAGCTCCCTAACACAGGATAACAGCTCCCTGGTCTAAAAACAACACTCAATAGTAAAAGTCAAGTCCCACTGAGACTGATTCAGTTACATTAAAGGAACAGTAACACCAAAAAATGTGTTTTAAAGTAATGAAAATATTGTATACTGTTGCCATGCACTGGTAAAACTGATCTGTTTGCTTCAGAAACACTACTATAGTTCACATAAACAAGCTGCTGTGGAGCAATGGCGGAAATTGAAAAACGGCTATATGGCACAGGTTAACTAATGTATAACAGATAACACCATTAGACAGACAAAGCTTATTTGCTATCTGCTGTGTAACCTGAGCCATTTCTTCTTTGAATATCTGCCCCCATTGCTACACAGCAGCTTATTTATATAAACAATAGTAGTGTTTCTTAAACAAACACAGCAGATTTATCAGTGCAGGGCAACACTAAATTATATTTTCATTACTTTAAAACACTTTTATTTTTTTGACATTACTGTTCCTTTAAGTAGGAAAAATAACAGCCTGCCAGAAAGTAGTTCCATCCTAAAGTGCAGGCACGAGTCACATGACTGGGGCAGCTTGGAAACTGACAATATGTCTAGCCCCATGTCAGATTTCAAAATTAAATATAAAAAAATTCTGTTTGCTCTTTTGAGAATTGGATTTCAGTGCAGAAGTCTGCTGGAGTAGAACTTTTAACTGATGTGTTTTGGAAAAAACATATTTTCCAGTGACAGTATCCCTTTAAGCTTAATGAGGATTGTCAATAAAAGAACCAGATTGAATGATATATACATAGTTTCAGTTAAGATATTTACAAATCAAATAAATCTGCAGTATTTACTTAGTTAAAAGATGAATCTGTTTATTGCTGTCATAGAAGATGTGCATGCTAGCTGAATGGGTGACTGTAGAGTAACTGGAGATCTAGTCAAGAGGTTTTTATTATTCTAAGTCAGCTTAATTAGATATCCTGTGTTTCCTGTAGTGGAGTTACCTGTGGTTTGCGCCTCAGTCTCAAAGATTAATTTACGGTTAATCTAGAATGTAGCTATGACAACAGTTCATATTAGGACACTTGAAACATTAGGCTGTGTACTGTACATTATAGGGATGTTGACATTTAGACCATGCTAGATTTTTAAATGTAGTTTGAAGTTTACTGGCTTATCGTTCAGTAGGGACATTGTACTGTAGATAGTTTAGATTAAATGATTGTAGAAAAAAATGGTATATGACCTTTTTTTAAAAAAAGGATCTTTTAGGGAATGGTGGGTGGCTTCTAGAATCTAACAAGCCAGCAATCATCTCCTGCTTTTAATTGTCCTTGTTTCGAGGCTGCAGGAAATAAAATCAATTCCTGACGACCATGTGTGTGACAGAATGAAAGAGCTGAAAGCAAAACGCAGTTGTTAATTAAACTTTCAGTGGGTTCTGAACACTTTCCCTTTATTTAAAGATTCTAGCAATCGGCATTCATTTAGGAAATATTTATTTTGTAACAGTGGCACACATAATTATACAGTTCAGTGTGACAAAGTCACTGAGCAAAAACATTTAGAAAAGTATATTGGCATATATATATATATAAAAAAAAGTATATTGGCATATATATATATGTATATAAAGTATAGTATATATATATATATATATATATATATATATATATATATATATATATATATATTCTTTTCTTACAGAGATACTAGCATAACCATCTTTCAATTGGTAAATATGTGTTTTCATAGGGTTTTATCTCGTTCCTTTTTATCAAAAAAGCAGTGGTCCTGTTATGCTTTGTGGCTAGAGATTCTAGCTTTGTTTATTAAACAGTGTTCTATCACTGATGTTATCTAAACCCACACAGTATCTGTTATCACATATATATAGATGACATGATTTTCTAGAAGACTGAGGGTATGAAGGCCCAAATGACAGAAAGATCCATTATCCAGAAAACTCCAGGTACCGAGCATTCTGTATATCATGTTCCATACCTGTATTTCCTTTTTCTCTGTAATAATACAACAGTACCTTGTAGTATACACCAGTGCTGAATAGAGACAACATTTGCATCATTATATATCACTACGTGGAGTGTGGTGTTATGTGAATGAATGCCAGAAATTATATAGTGGGAGACGTGATGTTAGTGTTTTAATGAGTTTACTGAAGGAAAATGATTCTTATAAATGTATTAGTGCGTTCATTCATAATAACATAATGTGAAAATAAATGATTACTGATACTATATCATTGGTCATAATTACATTTAATAATAGTTGTATTGCAAATTGCAAATAAATACTGTTTTTATAAACTATTCATTAGTGTGGTCATTTGCAGTGGCACCAAAGAAAGCCACAAGATTTATAGCAGATAATGCAGTTAGGCCTAAATGAATGCTAAAAAACTCACAACTTGCAAGAAGTAAGGCTGAAATCAATTTCTATATTTACGTATATTTGAGTAATTACACTTAAATACGGGATACGCATTGTTGAGCTATAGACAATTTAAGCTATAGACAACTTAAGTAAACAGACAGCTAAGACTGCTGCCTGATTGCTATAGCTTAAATACCCTAACAACCAAGCAGAAGTAAGGAAGTCACAATGGAATATCAGTAGAAAAGTGCCTGAAAAGAAATTCAGACACAAGTTAAGGGGACAGGTAGAGAAAGAAGTGTGAATGCCCACATGCAGATGAACACCGATTAATTTAAAGGACAACAGAAATCATAAAATCCAAATTTTTAATGTTAAAAAAAACGAACATTTTTGCGGGATCTATTATACTCAGAGGCTGCAAAAGTCAAAATCCGAAAAATTGCGACCTGTAGAGGTTGTATATAAGTCAATGGGCGAGGTCCCTTTCCTATTTGGAAGTTTCTATGGTCTGCACTAGAATTAGCCTGAAATTCTGACTATTTCGGGATTTTGGACAAAAATTTTCAAAAATTCGGACTTTTCAGGAAAAAAACGAAAAAACGAGCGTTTCGGAAAAAAATCTGAAAATATTGTACAATTCGGATTTTCGCTTGATTTTAATGAGTTTTTCCCAAATCCAATGCAAACTTGCTTTTTTAATTTAAAAAATCAGATAAATTCGGATTTTGATAAATAACCCACTTAATGTTTAGATGTGTTTTAGCAGATTTAAGGGCAGAATTGTCTTTTCTATGAAAATTTATTTATTAATATTTTTTTGGTCAAAAATCAATATTTCAGTGTTTAATAGAAAACTCAAATTTTTCAAGATTTTTAAAAAAAAAATTGAATTTTTCAAGATTTTTTATAACTTGACCCTGGAAATAGCTTGATTCCAAAAATACACAATCTAAAATCTGTCGCGGTCAATGGCAGAGGTCCCTTGAACCATTTGAAGAGGTTAACAGCCTTCATGATGTTCAAGTTTTTTTCTGGAGCATTTTGCTCGAAAATGCGATCAATTTGAGCAATTTTAGTTCTTTTTTTTCACTGAAAACGTAATCAATTCGAGTTTTTGGGTTATTAACCCCCAACTCGATGAATCAAAGTTTTTTCTTTCCGAAATACAGAAAGATCCCTTATTGGAAAACTCCAGGTCCCAAGAACTCTGGGATCCTATACCTGTGTATAATAATAAAGAATTGAAACAGGTTGTTTATCAAAAAAAATGCATCACTTACATTGTGTCTTTAATAAGCGGCGTACTTCCAAGTTTAAAACATGTGTGTTCACTGCCGCATGAAATCTGTCTAAGAGAAAAACGTTCAGCAAGGTCATAGCCTGTAAAAAGAACAATTATGACATTAAGGTTCTAAAGCATGGAATATATCAGCACTAGTATAGTCAATAGTGTTTGCCCCATTGGTGCAACTTAAAAAAACTTCCGCAAGTAAAAATATTTCTATGCAAATACATGCTCTGTTACATGCAATTGTGGGATATATACAGTATATAACACAACAATAACCATACACAGTCTATTTAGTCACAAAGCGCAACTGCCAGTTCTGTAAGCCCGCACTCTATCATTACCCTTGTAGTGGCTGTTAAACCAAGTTGCCCAATGGCAATGTTTGCTTTCTACCTGCTGTGGGTCAATTGGTAATTTGAACGGAGTTAGAAATGGGAAACCTATCTCCTGGAGCTAAAGTAACATGCAGGGAATGTTTTAAATGTACCAGGCTCTCTAACAATTCCATATGGAGAAGCAGTCACTAACACATAAAATACACATTTACTGCAGTTCTTTTTATTTGCCTGAAGGTGCTGTGTTTTGTTCCAAAGTAACTTTTCCAGTAAAATGTTCTTACTGCTTATACAGACTATAAACTGCACAGCCCTTTTTCAGCTGGCAGGTAAGTTGCTAAATACATTGTAGTCCAAATGCACATAAAGCAAAAACTAGTTTAAACCGTTTATATTTACCATTAATGACTTTTAACTATATCCCCCAAATAGTATTGTAGTAATGTACTCTTGACTAAAACTGGTTAGATAGACAGACAGATAATTAGAGTAATGATAGATAGAAAACTGACATAAATAAATATAATTACCTGACATATCAACAACTTGCTTGTATATTTGTTTACTGTCAACTCCATCAGTCCTTAAAATTGGACAAACTGCAAATAAAAAGTAGACACACTGTTACACACTGTAATGCAAGAAGAATTTTCAGCTCAGATGAATATTACATTTTCAAATTTACCATCTTTATTTGAGTTCTATCTTCCAAAGCTTTACCCAAATATTTGTAACCCTTTCTTAGCTGTATTGCCTATATCCAGCTGCTCTCAGGCACTACACCATTACACTGACAACTTTTTTCTTTTACATGAGCCCTCAAAATAGGTGAAGGAAGGGGTCCTTGTGAGTTACAATCAATTCTTAAATGAATTATTTACAAAACCTTTTACAACAGGGAGCAAATCCACAGTTACAAGAGTTAAATAAAATATTTAAATATATGTATATTATATAACTGGTTTTATTGAACCATGTGGGTTTGAGCCCATACAGAGATGGAAAGGTACTATGACTATTTCCATTACTTACTATAAATAAAACAACAAACTAAATGGTTGATTAACAATTTATTTGGATGTGACAGCTCTTGTGATGGGCAAATAAATCCGCCTGTCAAAAATTTGCGGCAAATTTCTGCATTTCGGCACCGGCGAATAAATTTCCGAAAAGGACTATCCAGCTCTGCAAGATCTACATAGTTGGATATATAAGTCCAAACTCTGATTTTTATTTCACCATTGAATTATTGAATGGAGCATGATACATTTCCTAAACACTCTATATGCCTCTATATATCTAAAATTAAATTGTGTGTTTATAGGAGTACAACTGTTGTTAATTCAGCACCATACCATGAACAGCACATTACTCAAATATGCTCCCCTCTATGAGACTTTTTTATTAGGAAATAAACAGCATTTTTTTTAAATGTATGTTTTAAATTGGCCTTTCCTAGAACATTAGTTTCATTCTGCTTAATTACACTGAGTTCAATGGGAGCACGCTAGGGGCATGGCAATGAAATATTGTATGTGTAATTGCATACCAGATGTTCCGAAAACTCCCTTTAGAATTTAACTTTTTTTTCTGCTATATTCCTGCACATTACAATAAACAGAGTTGCTAAAAATATTACTTGATTCATAATACTGGCAGAATAATAAGGGTAACTGAATTACTTTTAAAATGGCACATACTTAAAAGGTATGTAATCATAATATTAAATAAATGCTGTTCTATCAAATAAACATACAAACACACTTGATTGTCAACACTGGTTAGTCACATCATTTGCATATTGTAATTGATGGAGTGAGCATACATTCTAGCAAGTTTCTTTACTGTTAACGAGACATCACACTGATGCAGTGCAGCAATGCTTACTATCAGGCCCTGGCATGTATTGGGATTGTATCATACCTCCCAATCCCATTTTGAGCAGGACAGTCCCGATTTTGATAGTTCAACCACCAGGCTTGTTACTGAAATGTACTGACTTTCTCTTTGATCTCCTGCACTGAACAGCCAGAAAATGATACAAAGTATCTAACTTAATTGGCTTTTGGCAGATAGCCCAAGGTGCACTTAGATACTTTTGTAACAATTTAAGATAAGCAAATAAGTAATTGTAACAATTTAAGATAAGCAAGTCTCTTGGGAAACTGGCTTGCAGCTTAAAGGGCAATTCACCCTCATTAGCAAAACTGTAATAACATATAAAAACGACAGAAATGTGTTCAAGCTTTCATAACCTGACAAATTTTGTAAAATCAACATGGTAATTAGGGGGTGTGGCCACAAAATGGGCATGGTCAAAAAAATGTCCCCTGCTCCGCGTTGCAAATCATTTTGTCCCTCTTTCTATTTCCAAAATGGTGGGAGGTATGGTACTGAGCGGAAGTGGGAAAAGAGCAATTTAAGGCAAGTATCTTAAATAAAAGTCAACTGTATAATTACAGAGGAAGCAGACCCTGTGGCTGCAGGGGGGGGCAGGAGGTATGGGGGGCCCCCACAAGGCCCTAATTAATGGGCAAATTCAACATATATTGGTAAAACAGGACAACCTCTGTATATGTTGGGGTCCCTAAAATTAGTTTGCAGTGGAGCCCAATAACTAGTTACACCACTGATGAAAGGGGTTTTAGGGGCAAGTCACTGAAACAAAAAGTTGCACACTAAACTTACCAGCCAGTATTTAATATGTTTGCAGAATAGGAGCAGGGGACCCAATGCATTGTCAAAAGTATCCAAACTGCTTTAATATATGTATTTAGATGATGTACCAAGCAAATGCTGTATCCATAATCCTGAACTGCATACACCTATTTGTTTGATTGCATGAAAGGCTATTTTTAAATGTGAATGAGTTGGCATTTTAATAGTCTCCATACAACTTTTTAGGCTGGATTGGCATAAAACAGAGCCACAGTAGTTGCATTTCGATAAATGGTTGATGCAGAAACAATACTGAAACTATCTTCTCTGAGATCTCCCTGAAATCAGCTGCAGCAACAAAAGTACTGAAGGCTGCAATTATTTTGTGCTTAAACAAACTTCAGATCTTAATGAGATTACATTTGAGGGAGAAAGTTGCTAGAGTCCTAACACATGCACAGCACTCATTAATTATTTCTAGATTTTGATAAAATATTTTGAAATTGGAGTCAAATCCAATTACTGAAAAGGAAATCCGTCTCTGAGAGAAAAAAAAATCACTGCACCATGTTGCTCAGCCGAAATGAAATATCTTCATTCTAAAAATAGATGGTAGCAAGAAGAGTTATAAGTAATGCATATTAACTTGAATTTTTGATCCTGAGACTGAAGTATAGTGTAAGAAATCACATTAATAGCTTCAGAGATTTAGGTCATTATGAATCCATAGGCTAAAGTAAAGTGGATAGCATATTAACAGGCACCAGGAATGCAAATTACTCCCTTAACTTTAGCAGAAAAAAATGATAGAAAATTATGTAAGGTTATACTACTGTTTAACATCTCATTTTTATATATTTCTTAGCACTACCAGAATGGGTTAAAAAAAAAAGAAAATGCTGAGAAACTCAACCCCCAAAAGTAATTATTCCTCCAGAGCATAACGAATTATGAGAACTAGAACTTGTTTTTTACTTAATTACATTATACTTTTGCCATAGGAATATGCATGGTGCTTGAAGGAATCTCCTTGTAAAATATTAATAAACGCACATTGATTCTAAGCATTATACTCACAGAATAAGTTAACTAGTGTTCTGTCTAATTACATATGCATGCTGTTAAAACACACTCATGTAATTCTGTTCAGTTCACAAACTGTATTAAAAAAAGTAAACTTACCAGACAAAATTCCTTTACTTATTATTATTAGCATATATTTATATAGCGCCAACATATTTCGCAGCACTTTACTTACATTTTAAGGGGCAAACAATGGCTACACAGTGTTTACTATTTGTGCACAATTTAAAGGGCCGTGGTGTATTTCCATTTCTATGAACTAAAATAATTAATGATGGGCGAATATTTTCGCCAGGCGCGAATTTGCACGTTTTGCCGTCAGCGAATAAATCGGCGAAATTGGCTCAAAAATTCGATGGCAGCAACGTTTTTTGAGACCCGCAACAATTCCGACAATTAAACGGATGCCTGTTGACGCCTGTCGTAGAAAAAAAAATTTTTACACCCCCTTTTCGCAAATTTTTTACCTTGTTATGTGAATTTCCCGGAATATTAGCGAATTTCATGGCAAATCGGGAAATGGGACAAATTCGCCCATCACTAAAAATAATGCATTTTTGTCCTAGCTTAGACCAGCCACATCTCAGGTGCTGCTTGTCCTCTGCATGATCTCTGGATAAAACCCCAGAGAACAAACCAAAGACATTATTGGTAGCATTGTGCTACTGGTTTAATTAGAAAATCTACACCACTGATGGTGGTGAAATGCTAGGGAGCAATTCTGTTTTACATATATTTATGTAAAATGTTTGTGTATCTGTGCATGTATTTTTAGAATAGCAACAAGTTGCCTCAAGAGTACCTTGTATCTATAGTTACTTTTTTGCCTTTGAACTTGGTGCTGTGTATCACAGCTGGTTGCAGGGCAAGGATTTTACTTAAAGGAAAGCATGGGGAAAAACCAGCAAGTAGTCCAGACATTTATCTTTTGTAATCCAATATAAAAAAAGAATAAGAGTTCCCTGTACACAACATTCACAGGCGGGTCATTCATACATTGGAATGGAGGTCAGAGATGAAAAATAGGATAATGGCTTGGTATAATTTGAATTTCAATCACCATTAAAGTATATGTATACTTCAGCACTTCATACAAATACAGGTGGAGTTAACCCACAATTTGTCACATTATGTTAACACAAATAATCTTGTTAGCTTTTGCAAGAAATAAGTACAAAAAGATAAGAGAATGAGTTGCTCTGTCTCTAGATATTAGGGTATAATCCAGTATAATCTCTGGATATCTCTGGTATAACTCTGTAAGGATGGAGTTCTATTATGTGGGCTTTACTGTGATAACCCAGCAAACTTGTATAGAGATAAAGAAAACTATCCATCAAGTTCAACTGTTCAGTGTTCTTGATGTTTTTATTACTGTCATCAGGTCCATTTGGTGCTGCCTCATGATGGCTGGTGCTTTTGTAGGACAGGGGAAAGTAAGGCTATATTTAGGGACAGGAGATAAGGGTGTGCTTCAATGACAGTGTTTGACAGGGGCAAGAGTCGCCTGCTCCACAGAGCGAAGGAGAACATAAGCAAAGAAACAGGTCATGCTAAAAAGCATTCTTTCACCACTGCCACCAAACCACCTACTGAGATCTCACAAAGTCCATGCATGGGGACTGGGATATTTGTTCTATGGGGCTTTTATCCTTATCAATGGCTTTGAGCTGTATGCTGAGTGCATTGTTTCAGGGTTACAAATCACATAATTAATCCAAAAACTTTAAAAAAAGGAAGAATGAAGACCAATTGAAAAATTGCTTTGAATTAGCCATTCTATAACATACTAAAAGTTAACTTAAAGGTGAACCACTCCTTCAAATTATGATGGATTACGCTGCTTTGAAATGGAAATGTCTTTGTCTATTGTTTCACAATGGAAGCAAAAGCAGCTGTAAAATATATTATTTATTATTAATAATGAAGAATAGAAGAATACTCAAAAAGGTTAGAAAATGTAATATAAATTATATGACTCTTGGCATTTTTATTATCCAGAATATATTTTTAGGCATCTTGAGCCGAAATGCCGTCTAATTTAGTTACTATATTCAGCAGCATCCAGCTATTAGCCTTTACACCTAATGCAACATTAATTTACCATTTCCTCAGAAGACAAACTGAGTGCTTTTTTTACCAATGAAAATTCTGTAAGGTTTTGCAAAGGAAGGAAATAAGCGTACTTGGATTTGGCAGTAATATAATTAGTCACAGGAGAATAGGAACATACTTATTGTGCAGTTTCTAATATTTTTTTGGATGGATCTGGGCAACGTGAATGTATTTTTTATAAGAAACCACACCCCACCCCAAGCAAGAAGCACAAAAAATAAAGCTATCCAGACAAGATCTTGCAAATTTGAGTAGCTTGAAAAAGTGGAAATCAGAGTAAAGGTGCTGCATTTTTTTTAGTAGAGACAGAAAGGGTAATTTAAGGCTCCGGGGGAGCAAGAGCACACCCCTTAGTGCTTATTTCCAAAGCACTTGCAGCCCCTGGATGCTACACTCTACACTTAGCGCCGGATGAAAAATCCTACTGCTTCTACCTTGCGACTCAGTTGGAGGTAGTAGGCGGGGATCTTAAAAAAAATAATTTCTCATTAGAAAAGCCTTTATCAAATATTGCAGTCTCCTTTTTCTATTGTTTGAGGTGGGAGTATCAAGCATGTGTAGCATATTGTTAATAATAGAATCTTATTGAGATAAAGTCAATTTACACATCATGAAGATATCCAGTTAAAATCAGATTATGAATAAAGTGTCTAATTAAAGGGGAAAAAGAGCAGCAGTTGGATTAGATTCAATAATTTGTGGACCTATTTTGGTCTATTACATTACAGGGCTGGGGCAAGTGCTCTTGGGACTGTCACAGGAAAAGAAAAAAACATTAGGTATAGGTATGGGATCTGTTTTCTGTAATGCGTGGAAATTGGGGTTTTCTGTAATTTGGATCTTCATACCTTGAAATGATACTGACACTAAAATTTTTCTTTTCAAAATATTAATCTACATTAAGGGGCAGATTTATCAAGGGTCAAAGTGAATTCGAGGGAATTTTCGAAGTAAAAAAATTTAAACTAATTTTTTGGATACTTTGTCCATCGAATAGGATACTACAACTTAGATTCGAAGTAAAAAACGTTCAACTATTCGGCCATTCGATAATCGAAGTACTGTCTTTTTAAAAAAACGTCAACTTCAATACTACGCCAACTTAAACCTGCCGAATTGCTGTTTAGCCTATGGGGGACCTCCTGTGTGTTTTGCTAAGTTTTTTTAAGTCAAAGTATTTTTTGGGTACGATAAAATCGTTTGAATTGTTCGATTGTAAGTACGATCGGAGTACGATCGTACGACGTATAAAATCCTCTGACTTCAAATTCGAATGTCGGAGGATTCTATTTGATGGTCGAATTTCGAGTTTTTTCTACTTCAAAATTCGACCCTTGATAAATCTGCCCCTAAAAGTTGCCTATAGGTCATAGGCCTGCCCCTATAGTTGCCTATTGATCGTTTTTCGAAGTAATTGTTACTTGAAGTTCCTAAACCTGACTGTTTTGCCAACCTGACTGTCCCTTCTTAACCTGTTAGTAAGAGTTTCTACTGCTAACGGACTACTGCTGCAGAAATATGGCAGCCCCCTCATAGAGCAACATGGGGTTAAGAAAGGTAATGTAAAAGCATCAGGGGAATACTTTTATGGCAAAATCATGAATAGCATTCAAAGACAATGTTATGATAGATGTAAAAAAGTTTATTTTCTGGTGTCAGTATCTCTTTAAGTCTAGTAAAACATTTAAACATTACACAAACCCAACAGTGTTGTTTTACCAACATTATGGTTTATGCAGCTCATTTACCGCGACATACAAGGTATTATTACAGAGAAAAATAGTGTTTGTTAAAATAGACTCTGTGGGAAATTGCCTACTTGTAATTTGAAGCTCTCTGGATTATACATTTCCATATAAGAGATCCTAATAAAGATGATAATTTAGGTGTAGAATTATAAAACTTTTTGAAAAGTGAAGCAAAAGTAACATTTTACAAAACCCATCACCATATAAAAACAATGCATAATTAATATGCTGGAAGGGGCTGTTTAAGTTTGTGTCCTATATCTTTATAACTAATGGGAAAACAGCAGAATTTCATGAAGGCTCCATGAATATAGTAACAATGGGCAGAACATCTATAATACTAAGACCTCTAACACCAAAGGGCAGCCTCTGTATATTCAGTAAATTGCCAGGTGGTATGATATCAATATGTAATAATTTAATCAACTCTTGAAACACAAATACATTTGGGTAGTGGTTCTACCAAAGCCAAGCAACAGAGAATATATAACATGCATTTTTTGCTATGGGCTACAACCTAGGAGCAACTTTGCCCAGTTTTTACAAATTTTCTTTCAAGGCTCCGTTTTTTTTTTGCATATTATGGTTAAAGTTAATTTTTCTACACTATAAACACAACTGTCCTAATGGGTTATATGTGTTGTTCCACTGTGTATTGGTATTCATTATATTGCTGGGCTCTTTTACAGCATGCAAGTGCAAAAAAAATGGTGCAGTCAGCCATTTTTTGCACTATACACCCTGTTTTCCAGACTACCGGTTAATGATATTCTGCCGCTCTCTGTACTCTGTTTTGAACACAGAGACCTGTAGTTGCCCTCATGAATGCAGCACTACCTGCATTTAGTAGCATTGCATTCATGTGGGATGAGAGAGGGAGGCACCATGCTCTAACATGTGTTATTGACAAGTTAAGAAAAGGAGATGGATGCAGACTGCAACAGGGCCCTGTACTGCCTGCCCTTGCAGGACTGCTAAGGACAAGCACACATTAGTGCTTATGCAAAGAATGCTTCTGCCCAGGATTTATCATAAGGTGCAAAGTGCAGCATTGGAGGGATCATAGTAAATGACCCTCTATTTATTATCACATTGGGTGATTTATTGCTTAATGCTTGGGCTGCATTGGGGCCCTCTACTAACCACCTGGCCGAAGGCAGGCAGCAAGGACAGGGCTGGGCTTTGTCTCCAGAGTGCTATTGCTCTTGTGCCCTCCAGGAGTTGTAAATGAGTCCTCTGATCTATTATGGAACTAAAAGAAAATATTTTTTTCTCTCTCATTCTATTCCTATTGATCTATTTGTTCTGTGCCCTCCAACTTAGTGTATATTAGATACAATATAATTAAAATATAACTGTACTCAATCCATACTGAAAATCCAATTAAAATGTCAATAATAAATACAAAAATACAAAGTGGACTAACTTCAACAATCGGAACGTAAATTAAATGTGTATGCAGTTGTCAGCAATGCAAAGAGAAATATTGAATTACTCTAACAGAGGGAATAAATTATAACATGAATAAAGCTGGATGAAAGAATGATGGGTTTTTTGAACTGTGCAGTAAAATGTAACTTGAATGTAATGATTGACCACTTCAGAAAACAAAACCAGTAACTACTGGTGACCAGACCACACATACTTAGTATGTTATAACATGGCCAAGTCTAAGCAACTTTTCAAATAGTCTTCATTATTTTTTTTTTATAGTTTTTTTAATTATTTGCCTTACTCTTCTGATTATTTCCAAGCTTTCAAATGGGGGTCACTGACCCCATCTAAAAACAAATGCTCTGTAAGGCTACAAATGTATTGTTATTGCTAGCTTTTATTACTCATCTTACTATTCAGGCCATGGAGAGCTGCTGAATAAAAAGCTGAATAACTGAAAAACCATGATTAAAAAAAAGAAAACATCATACTAAGGGGGTTATTTATCAAAGACTGAAATTATCTCAATATTTTCTCCTATAAAGTCAAATTCGCTCAGGTTTTTTACTCTTATTTATTATTACATTTTCCCAAAAATTTGCTTTGCGGAAAAAAATCAGATTTTCACAAATTTTGGGGATTTTTTCATCCGATTTTCACGATTTTTTAGTAATTTTCACCCGAAAACTCAGAACACGTCGGAGTATTGCCCGAAACCCAGCGCACATAAAAAAATCTATGGGACTTCTCCCATTGACTTATATGCAACCTCGACAGGTCTGAGATGCCGGATTTTCAGATTCTGACTTTCTATCCTCGGGGTTTAATAAATTCCGAAAAATTTGTGATTTTTTAAAAGTATGATTTTATATAAACAAAATTCAAGAATTTTTCATGATTTTTTCATTCGGAGTTTAGTTATTAACTCCCTAAATGTTAACTCAAAAGGGGAACCCCCTTTTAAAAATAGAAATATCACAGCATTCTTTACAACTGTTCTAAAAGTGTTTAGTCAGACCAAGGGACATACTTTGAGTCAGATCAGAACAGTTCAGTATAAAAATAAAAACTGGGTAAATAGATAGGCTGTGCAAAATAAAAAATACTTGTAATATAAAGTAGTTAGCCAAAAATGTAATGTATAAAGGCTGGAGAGAGCAGATGCCTAACATAATAGCCAAACAACTACTTCCTGCTATGCAGCTCTTTTGTTTTCCACTGATTGGTAACCAATAGTAACCAATCAATGACTTGAGGGGGGGGCAAATGGTTCATAACTGTTTGCTTTTGATTCTGACCTGCATGCTAATGATCAATTGCAAACTCAATGAACAATTATGTCCCATGTGCCCCCCCCCCTTAAAATCGCTAACTAACTCAGAGTTAGAGAGCTGCAAAGCAGGTTTTTGTGTTCTGTTAGACATCCAGTCACTCCAGCCTTAATAGATTACATTTTTGGCTAACTAACTATATAAGAAACACATTTTATTATGCACAGCCCATCAATTTATCTAGTTTATATTTTTAAATGGAACCATTCCTTCCTAAGATCTAAGATGAATGGGGATAATGGATGAAGTATTTCAACCAAACACGACACCAAGAGGCATATTTATCAGGGGTCAAATTTCGAATTGAAAAAACTTCTAAATTCGAATTCAAAAGGACCAACCGAATAGGTCAGTTTTCGATTGAATAGGTCCGTATTTGGCCAAATTTGATTTGATTCGAAGTTTTTGCCAAAAAAGACCTCAATTTTTCAAAGTCCACCAATTGACTCCAAATAGGTTCTAGGAGGTCCCCCATAGGCTAAAACAGCAATTCCGCAGCTTTTAGATGGCGAATGGTTGAAGTCGATTTTTTAAAGAGACAGTACATGATAAATTTCGATATTCGAATTTTCAAATTTTTTTTCAAATTTGAATCGAATTTGGACTATTCCCTAGACGAAGTACACAAAAATTGTTCGAAATTCGAATTTTTTTCATTTGAAAATTCACCTCGACCTTTGATAATTCTGTCCCTAAATGTTGAAAACCCTAGAAGAGGAGCAAAACAAGTGGCTAAACTCCATTGATGAATAAAGGTTGGCATATATAAGTGCTGTCTATTAAAGAGGTCCATAAACAAGTGGATATTTGCACTGATTTTTATGCCCACACTTTTACACGAGATCATATATTTTTTATCAAAATTGCATCATTAAATATAACTTTGTATTTCTAGCATTTCAAACAATAGTAGTTCATTGAATTGATTGCAAACCACTAATAGAATATACATAGACTATTTCCATGAATGCTTGTCTCTCTCTTCTTGTTAAAGTCAACGGTATTTAGAAGTTGGATTGCTCAGTTAACCATATTTTGCTGTCATCAGGTCCTCTTTCAGAAAGGAAAGCAGCTACGGTATATAGTATTTATAAACTGTTGGAAGAACTGTCCATCCTATTAATACACATTGGACCCTTGATAAATAGATTGTGACAATGCTTAAGCCTAACTAGGCTAAATAAATAATACTTGGAAAGCAATAGTCTGTTGTGGGCCTTGTGTAGAAAGCTCAGAGCATCATCATACATCAAAGGGCAGTTGTTTCAAGTAGCACTGGGAAAGCATAGCTCAGTAAGCTTCTAATTCAGTGCAGAGTGATGTTACATAAAATAAACAGATATAAGATTACAGATTCAATGGCATAGAACAGGAATTTGTATTTATAAAACAACTCTATATAATTATACAAAAGTCCATGTCATTCATGGTTTGATTATATTTTGTGATGCATAGATGAGCAAATTTCCCTGTCTGTTTCCCTGTCTGCTTAACTTGACTATTTAAACTCCCCCCTTCCATCAATGAAAAAAAAAATTGCTTTATGAACTTCTAGCAACAGAACTGGTATTAAAGCAGTTGACTCAAAAGTTCAATTAACCTCTGTAAAAAAGTTACATCAACAATTACTGTACCTTTGGCTGAAAAGGACAGAAAAAAATGTGGACAATTACATGATATAAATATAACATAAAATATATATCTATATATAATATAAATATACATAACCGACTTGAAACTTGAATAGCACTGTTTGTGTAGAGATGAAAACGTATTTTCCTTTGCCAATAGACAAATGATCTCTTTTTCAGGAACAGATCTTCATAGGAGACCATTTTAGTATTTTGATTAGTGAAATGAGTTACTGTATGTGCCCATTATAATTCTCCATGAAAGCCTTTTCAGCAATATATATAGAGAGAGAGAAGACAATGACTGTGTAATGTTTCCATTACTGTAGCCATTCTTTCTCTTCCTGGTATGGGATTGAAAGGGGTCACTCACCTCAAGGCTGCCATACATTCATACATTCTGTTGTACTGACACAAATGCTGATGACAATCTCTGCATAAACTAAAAGCATAAATGACAAATAGCAGTCTATGGCTTGTGTAGGGCACGTATAGCATCACAACAGAAGCAATATTAAAGAGCATTCAGACCTACTGTGTACAAAAGAAAATTTGCACACAGGGCTATAATGCTATTAGTGAGACATCACATGGGTTCCCTCACCCCAACCAACAACAAATAAATACAGGTATGGAACCAGCTATCCAAAATACTCGGGACCTGGGGGTTTCCGGATAGGGATGTAGCGAACTGCCGATTTGGTGTTCGCGAACGCTGTTCGTGAACACCGGCAAAAAATGCGAACGTTCGCGGACAGTTCGCGAACTTCGAACACCCGCCAAATTCATTCGAATCGAACGATCGAAGCCATTTGATCGAATGCTTTTCATTCGATCGAATGCTTACAATCGTTCGAACGAATGGAAATCGTTCGATTTTTAGCGGTTGAAGGAATTCGAATGGTCGAATGGTCGAACGACTTGTATTCGAATCGAACGCGAACTCAAAATGCGAACGTTCCCAAACGTTCGCGAACATTCGGCGGACGCGAACGGTCGAAGTTCGCGCGAACTAGTTCACAGCAGAACAGTTCGCTACATCCCTATTTCCGGATAAGGCATCTTTCCATAAAGATGGTGGTTCACCTTTAACTTATCTTTTAGTATGTTATACAATGGCTTAGTCTAAGCAACATTTCAACTAGCCTTCATTTTTTCTTTGTTACAGCTTTTGAATTATTTACCTTCTTCTTATGACTCTTCCAGCTTTCAAATAGGGGTCACTGACCCCATCTAAAAAGAAAAATGTTCTGTAAAGCTACAAATGTATTGTTATTGCTCATTTTTATTACTCATCTTTTAATGCAGGCCTCTCCTATTCATATTCCAGTTTCTTATTCAAATCAATACATGGTTGTTAGGGTAAATTCCCCCCTTGCAACCAGATTGCTGAAATTACAAACTGCAGAACTTCTGAATATAAATCTATAAACCACAAAAAATGAAAAACAATTTTTAAAAAGAATATCAGTCTCTAAACCTTACTGAAATTTACTTTAATGATGAACAACCCCTTTATAAATGAATTAAACATGATAGTATTTTTTTTCCTCCAAAAAGAATTAATTATATCTTGGTTGGGATCAAGTACAAGCTACAGCCATTGACTCCAATTGATTCATCCCTGGTGATTAGTGATGAGCAAAACTGTCCTGATTGGCTTCAGTGACAAAATCATGCAAACAAGGAAAAAATCATGAATGGCAAAATTTTGACAAAATTCAACCATATGTATTGGAGCGAATGTTTTACCATGTTTTTTTGTGCCAAATGCATTGGTTTCACTAATGAGACTTCTCCATTCTGTATTTTGTTTTATGATAAAGACAGTCACTTATAAGACATCTCCATATTGTGGTGAAGAGGAAGCAGCCACAACTTAAGAGCTGCTTTATTATAGGGGTGGTTCCCCTTTAAGTTAGCTTTTAGTATGTTATAGAATGACCAATTTGAAGAAACTTTTCAATTGGCCTTCATTATTTATTTTATAGTTTATAGTTTTTTTTAATAATTTGCCTTCTTCTTCTTTTTTTTTTTTTCAAAATAAAATTTTTTATTGGTTACACACACTCCACAGTACAGATTAAAAGACATAATGCAAGCAACAGGTCACAGCAGTACATAAGAGAACATAGTAGCATGTCTACAGTCAAACCAGTTTCCGAGCTACCACAATGACGTGACAACAGCTAGAGCAAATGGAGAATGAGCTCGGAGTGGCCGACACAATGCTATCTAAGACAATCCTAAATTCAACAATCGACTCTCCAAACGAGAAACGTCTGGGTAATATCAAATGAGTACATATGTGACAGTGTAGACAGAAGTCAGTGGGGTGGAAACCAATATGTATTTTTGTATATCAAAAGCTATTGTAGCAAAAAAAAACAAACAAGTAAAACGGAAAGGATAGAAGAAGTCAAGAAAAGAGAAAAAGATCAGAAGGGAAAGAATGGGAAAGGGGAAAAGAGAAAGAGAATTGTCCAGGATTATTCACGGAAAAATCAGTAAATGTCCCTTAGCAACAACAAGACCATTACCTGAGTCAGCGCAGCCGAAGCCCGGGGGAAAAAGCTAGTGAGAGAAATCCCATATAAATAAAAGTAAACATTCAACGGCCCGAAAAAGTCACCTTAGCCTACTCTGACTTCAGGTTTGGAAAAGCCGCAGGTACTGGTCAGAATGTACGAATTGGGTCCAATAAAACCATTTTTTCGTGAAATTCCTCGTTTCTCTTTCCGAGGTAGGTCTCAGCAGCTCAAATCTATAGACTTCCATCACCTTGTTACACCAGTCTCTTATAACTGGAGGGTCAGTCCGTTTCCAGTGTAGTGGAATTAGCGCCTTGGCGGAATCTAGTAATATTGGTGTCAAAGATTTTTTGTAAGTAGACCAGGAAAGATGTGTATTGTGTAGTAAAGCTACGAGGGGATCGTCCTCAATGTCAGTCCCGGTAATCTCTAAAATGGCATTCCTCACGGCTATCCAGAATGGCTTCAGAACGGGGCAGCTCCAAAATATATGCAATAAAGAGCCCTGATTGACCTTGCACCTCCAGCAGAGAGGCGAGGCTGTCCCATAAATCAAAGCCAACTTAGTAGGGTATTTGTACCATTTAGTATATATCTTATAATTAAGTTCCTGCAGTTTCGTACAGGTAGAGGAGGTGTGCATTAGCTGAGTAATTTTGTCCCAAGAGTCCATAGGTATCTCAAGGGCCAGGTCAGATTCCCATTTAGATTTAAAGTAAAGAGCCGGGCGCCGGGATAATTCAGACATAATCTGATAGAAAAAGGAAATCGCTTTCGGAGGGGCCTTGTCTTTCACCCAGGCAAGTTCTATTGCAGTAGGCTCGGGACGTGGAATGTGCAAAGGAAATATCGAAGTAATAAAGTGCCTAATCTGGCGGTACTTGAACCTATCCAAATCAGAAATATCTTGAGTAGGAATGAGTTCTTCTATATGTTTCAATCGATTCCCGACATAAAAAAAGCTGGCCCCCGAATGCAATTGTCGCTTCCAGCCTTTATAATAATCTAGATCTAGACCAGGGGCGAATGCAGAGTTACCAAAAACTGGGGTATGTAAAGGGGGGGTATTAATCCATTTACCAGTCTTGACCAGGCCGTCCCAGGTGTCCAGAGTGTACCTTAGCTTTAGATCGGTTTTATCTCTGAATACTCTTTGAGAGTGTGGCATCCATAGGCTAGCCCACAAGGGTGTGACCATGGAATCTTGCTCAATTCTAGTCCACAATTTGGACTGTCTATGAAAGGACCAATCCAGACATCTGGTTAAGACAGCAGCCTTATGATAGTTAACCCAATTGGGGAGACCCAGTCCTCCCTGTTTTTTGCTCGCCGAGAGCTTTTGACGGGCGATTCTAGGGTTCTTGTTCGCCCAGACAAATTTACTAGTGATGCTATTCAAATTCCGAAACAGCAATTTGGGGGGGGGGTATGGAATTGTTTGGGATAGGTACAAGAAACGCGGGAGGACATTCATCTTCAGTACGTTTATTCTACCTATCCAAGAGAAAAGTGGCTTGGACCAGTTCTGAAGGTCGCGAGAGATAGCTTGTAGCAAGTCCTTATAATTGTGTTCAGTAGTTTGCTTAGGGTCTGAGAATATTTTAAGTCCTAAATAAACAAAGTGAGAATAAGCAGGTTTTATCGGGAAGTTTTGTAAGATAGCCGCGAAATCAGCAGGAGGATAGGAGATATTGAAAGCCACTGATTTCGACAAGTTTATCTTAAAATTGCTAAATTTGTTATAGGTTTGAAGCTCCAGTAGCAAGTTAGGCAAAGAAATTCGTGGTGTCCTGACAAAAAATAAAAGATCGTCTGCATAGGCTGCTATTTTATGCTCCCTAAGGCCCACTCGAACACCGTTAATATCTGGGTTGGCCCGAACTCTATTAAGAAAACTTTCTAAGGCAAGGATGAAGAGCAAGGGTGAGAGCGGGCAACCCTGGCGCGTACCGTTCCTAATAGCAAAAGCATCCGATAAATCACCATTAATCTTCAATTTGGCTGTCGGGAGAGTATACAGATCAGAGATCCACTTTATCATATTAGGGCCTAGGTTAAATTCCAGTAGTGTGGCGCGAAGGAAATCCCAATCAACCCTATCAAACGCCTTTTCAGCGTCCGTGGATAACATTACTAGAGGGTAGCCAGCAATCTTGGAATGATGCAATATACTAAACAATTTGTTGGTGTTGTCTCTGGCCTCTCGACCAGGGACAAAACCAACCTGTTCTGAGTGAACCAAAAGGGAGAGAATTTGATTGAGCCTCATGGCGAACACTTTGGCATATAATTTAATATCGGTGTTCAGTAGGGAAATAGGACGAAAGTTGCCTGGGTCTAAGGGGTCTTTGCCTTTTTTATGTATCAGTGTGATGTGAGCCTCAAGGGCTTCTTGTGGAATGGAGGCTCCAGTGGATACGGAATTGAACGCAGCGAGTAAATAGGGAGTCAGATAGCTTTCCATTTCCTTGTAGTAGGAGATGGTAAAGCCGTCGGGTCCCGGAGCTTTGCCAGATTTAGTGGTTTTCAGGGCTAAAGCGATTTCCTCCTTAGATAACGGCGAGTCTAAAAACTCACGGGTCTCATTGTCTATCACAGGAACATTGGAGCCGCGGATATAATTCCTGCAAGCTTGTAGCCTTTCAGTAAGGGTAGGGCCAAGTGTTCGGGTTTGAGGTAATTGATACAAATTGATATAGAATTGTCTAAATACTTCAGCTATTTCAGCCGTAGTGGTAGCTAAGCGGCCCTGCGGGGATCTAATCTGTGTGATATGATTGCGAAGCTGTTTTTTCTTGAGCATAGCTGCCAACAGTCTTCCGCATTTATTACCATGCTCAAAAAAAAAATTTTTGTTGAACTCAATGGCTTTGTTGGAATAAAGGGAGTAATTGTCCCGGAGTTCCTTTCTCGCTTGGGTAAGGGCTTCAAAAATGTGGGCAAGTTTAGATTGCTTATGTTGCGCTTCGAGAGCATGGACTTTGGCTATTAAGTTAGTGAGTGCAGCACGATGCTCTGCCTTTTTCCTGGCACCAATTTTAATTAGCTCCCCCCTGATCACGCATTTGTGTGCCATCCATAAAGTCCAGGGACTAATCCCTTCGGTATTGTTTTCAGCAAAGTAGAGTTTCAGGGATTGGCCTATGTCAAGTTTAATCTGTGGATCGCGTAAAAGGGTATCGTTGAGTCGCCACGTGGAGGATTTACGTATAGGCAATGAGTGCAGGAGAGTACAAGTAATCGGGGCATGGTCGGACCAGGAGATGACATCTATCGTAGCATCTTTAAGGAGTGTAACGTCAGAGTGACGAATGAAAATATGATCTAGCCTAGAATAGACATTGTGCACTGGAGAATAAAACGAGTAATCCCTAGTTGTAGGATTGATGAGGCGCCATGTATCTATTAGGGTGTGGGCTCTGAGTTGTTTTTTAAAGGTTTCAATTTTTTTATGTGAGATGCAGGAATGCCCTGAGGAGGTATCCACTAGTGGTTCCAGGGCCACATTAAAGTCCCCTCCGAATATAAGTGTACCCTGTTCAAATTCTGTAAGGGCCTGCAGCGTATCTGCTAAAGCTTTGTGTTGTTCCGTGGGTGGAAGGTAGGCGGAAGCGAAAGTGTAAGTAGCATTATTAATCAACCCTTTTACCATATTAAATCTACCCAAAGGGTCAGCTCTCGTGTCTGTAAGGGAGAAGTTTAGGGAATCAGCAAATAATATCATAGTGCCCCTAGACTTGGATGTATATGGGGAACTGGTGAAAACAGCCGAGAAGCCTCGAAATTTAAGAGCTGGGACCTTAAATTTTTTAAAATGAGTTTCCTGTACCAGCATGACCTGTACCTGGAGCCTTCGCATGTCCCTGAGCAGATTCTGGCGTTTAAAAGGTGAGTTTAATCCCTTAGCGTTGAGGGATCCAATGCGGAGTTCATCCTTCATCAGTAAAGTATCGTATGGAACGCCGCATCCCCCGGGCTTCGGCTACCCTGAAGCCTGCAAGGGAGTAAGAGAGAAAATTATACAAAGTCAAACAATCCCGGACAGAGGAGAAAGAAAGAGAGAAGGAAGAAAAGGATTTCTTGTAACATCCAAAAAGAGAAAACATCAACCATACTGCAGACGTGATGTGCCCCAGTGTCACGTCTGAGATAAACCCCATGGTATACCCTCGAGGGGGCATGAGTGTGGTTGCCAGAGGTACAGGAAGTCCTGTCTCCGACCCAAGCATCATGTAACTGAAAAAACACAGGGCCCAACTTAATGTGGGGCCTAGTAGCATAACTAAACATCACAAAAACTCAAAACCGGTAGCGATATCAGAGAAGTTACCCAGAGGTGTCCCTGTGGAACCTCTAATCAATGATTTACGAGCTTTTAGGAGAAAAGAAAGAGAAAAAAAAAAAAAAAAAAAAAAAAAAGGGAGGGAAGGAGCAGAGACAGGAGCTAAAATACATTCAGCAGACAGAAAACATGAATAAACAGTTCAATAATCAGCATGTCCAAGCAAATTGAATAAACAAAAAGCAATAAGGCAGCAGAAAAAAAAAAAAAAAAAAAAAAAAAAAACCCCTATCAGGAACAGAAGCAGGCTGCCAACTATGAGCATGACCAAAAAAAAAAAAAAAAAAAAAAAAAAAAACTGAGTGAAAAACCAAGACAGTGCATACAAAAATAACATAGTCTCACATATGTAAGTCCAAATAGCGAGAGAGATATGCATGGAACCCAGGGCTTAGAGAAATGCGTCCATATGAAGACAGGAGCAAAGGGTCCATAGAATAGCCGAGGTGAAAGTAGGTGATGTTCCGTCATCGAAAAGCAGTTCCACACTGAGATTAGCGGTCGAAGTGCCCAGTATCAGAAGGGTCAATGCAGCAGGCTCGCTAAGAGAGGGGGGAAGAAAAAAAAAAAAAAAAAAAAAAAAAAAAAAGGGAGGGGGGGGGGAAGGAAAGCAGGAAATCAGCAATAGTGGCTCCAGGGAGGACAAGTATCCTCCGAATCTTCTCAACTGGCGACTGATTTGCGACAAGTAAGGCTCCAACTCAAAATCAAAGTATCATCGGAATGTAAAGTGACCCAATTGTAGATGGAGGATCAATCCAGGCCCAAGCGTATGGGCAGCGTTCAGTCAGCTCTATCCGGAGTGCTCGCAGGGGTATGCCTCTGCCGTTTAGCAGATTTCTGCCAGTGAGCTATATCCAGTAAATCCAAAGAATCCCCGCAGTAGGCCAGGTCTCTCCATTCCTTAAGATCCAGTAATGGCAGGCCAATGCGTTCACAGAAAGCCTCCAAGTCATCAGGTTCTTTAAGGCTAAATACCCTCTCATTCTTCCTTACAATCAAGGCAAAGGGAAAACCCCATCTGTATACAATACCCTTGTTGCGTAGGGCTGTAGTAAGGGGTCGAAGTGCCCTCCTCTGTTGGATAGTGAGCCATGCTAAATCCTGAAATATGGAGACGTCATAATCTTGAAATTTAAAGCTTTCAGTATTGCGCGTTTTGCGCACAATGTCCTCTTTCAATGTGAATTTGTGAATACAGCAGATCACATCTCTAGGTTTTTCAACTCCCAATCTAGGGGTGCCCAGGGATCGATGAACTCGGTCAAGCTCAATAGGGGTAGTTATGTCCCTGTCTAGAATGGTATTAAAGAGCGAACATACCGTTTGGCCCAGTTCAGCATTGGGTACAGTTTCTGGGATGCCGCGTATTCTCAAATTGTTGCGGCGCCCGCGATTGTCCAAATCCTCCATGTGTTTGCGAAGCATGTATATGAATTTGTGATGGTCATTCACCCGTTGCGTCGTGTTGTTATGGGCCTGTTCCACCACTTCCAGCCGGGCCTCTATTTTACCGGTCGCCTCTCCTATGGCACGTAGTTCGGCTTTAATGTCTGCCATATCAGCCCTCTGCGATTCCCGCAACGTCTTTGCCATGGCGCGCAGGTCTTCCTTAGTTGGGAGGGAGGATAAGATCGCCCGCAAGTCAGAAGGGGCTGAAGACGAGCTGAACCCGGAGCAGGCCGAGCCAGTGGGACTGGGGCTTCTGGTAGTTGCACGCGCCATCTTGGGATCACGTGTTCCAGTACGGGCGCTAGATCTCCTACCCAGAAAGGGAGACATTGTGCTTTGAGCGCTATGCGTACTAGTTTGGGAAGATTGCTCACCCTTCTTATGGTGTTTCCCCATGTCTTCAGAAACGTCCGGAAAAGAAAAAGGGCTCTGTATTAAGCTTTATAGAAGGCTTGGGTCGGGAGCTCAGACAAAGTGCGTCCTCTCAGCACGCCATTACGCCACGCCCCCCTGCCTTCTTCTTCTGACTCTTCTAGCTTTCAAACAGGAGTCACTGACCCGATATAAAAGCAAATGCTCTGTAAGGCAACAAATGTATTGTTTTTGCTACTTTTTACTATTCATCTTTCTATTAAGGCATCTCCTTCTCATATTTCAGTCTCTTATTCAAATCAATGCCTGATTGCTAGGTTAATTTGGACCCTAGCTGCTGAATAAAAAGCTAAATAACTCCAAAAACACAAATAATAAAAAATGAAAATACCACTCTCTACATCATACTAAAAGTTAACTCAGAGGTTAACGACCCCTTTAAGGTTCGTATTTTTTGTTCATGTTTAAACGTTTTAGCACTAGTGATGGGCGAATAAAATGGCCTGTCGTGAATTTGCAGTGAATTTCCGGGTTTCGCCGCTAGTGAATAAATTCACGAAAATTCAATATGTCAAAATATTTTGGACGCATGTCAGTGTAGCGCTATAGTAAATTGAGTGCACCTTACTCTACTATGGGCTTCACTCCTAGTACATATGCTCCGGATGAGACCTTAAATCTTAGGGAGTGAGCCTTCGCATCGAGGTGGAAGCAGGGTGTAGTGCAACTGTAACTGTAATCAGGGTGCAAAGAATTGGGCGCCAGTGGTTCTTATAACTTAACCAAATAACAGATTTATTGAGCACAGTATACAATCCTCAGTGGAGTCTACATAAATGAGAACATTGCAGGGTCATACAAGACATTGAATAGGCAGTACTCACAACACCTTTGGTCAGTATGATTCTCCTCAGAGATAGGAACAATACATGCAGCTTTGAGGAGGTACACCCAGCTTTCAGCATTTTCCCTAAGTGGAACCTGAGGGGAATCTATCTACCCTAGGTCTGTACACTTAGTCCCTACTTCTGGCCAATGAGTACCCTGGGATCTTAATCCCACTACAATCCTCGTAGGAGCCTCAGACTGCTCAGCTAAATAAACTGACTGACTATCACTCCTAGAGTGATCTATAAGGGTGAGTATCCTATTCTTACTAGACCTGACCTGTCTAGGTTCCACTCGAGCTCTGCCTCCTGCACAGGCTAGAGCCAGCACAAGATGGACCCTGAAAGTATGGCTTCAGAGCCTTTTATAATCTAGCACAGTGCCATCTGCTGGTCACTGTGGGAAACAACAAGAGTCAACAGTACCCCTCCCAACTGTATTTTAGGACCCAATTAGGTGTCCATAACATGGAGGGACTGCCTGCACAAAATACTAGGGGTGGCTATTTACACATCCCTACATCAGAAAAGTCCCTCGCGTCAAAACTGTCAACATTATTTAGACGCCCATTGACGTTAACGCAGGCATTGCGAATTTTTCACCATTTCAAGCATTCCATTGGAAATTCACAAATTTTTCGGCAAATCGAAACGGGAAAAATTCTCCCATCACTATTTAGCACTAAAAATCTTGTAAATGGGTTTAAAACAAAACAAATCTATATTAAGATTAAAATCCAGTAAAAATGCTAATGTAAAACTAAGACATCTAAAGTTGAGGTCATGTAGAGTCAATGGGAGCTGCCGTTTTACAGTTTTTTTCAAAGTTTTTTTTTGCTTGTAAATGCGCAAAAAATTCTGAATAAACAGGATTTAATAAAAAGGATTTTGAGGTTTTCATACTCTTACTTGTTTTATTTGTTCCTGCTTTTTATATTCGGGTCTTTAAATAAAAAAGTCAAGGTTGAAAAAACACTACACAGATCTGAATTTTGATAAACAGGCCTCAGACACATTAGAAAGCAGTTTACACTAGTAGCCTATACTATAATATACATATACATAATATATTCTTACATACATATGTTTTTTAAAGAGTGACAGCTATAAGTGAGATACCTTAATCTATTTTTTTAAGCTAAGATACAGCTGATCTTTTTTGCCAATTACTAAACACTTTACCCTAAAGCAACAAAAAACAGGGCTCATGTTATTTCATGTAGCTAGTGCATCCTGACCTTACCACTTATAATAGCCAAAGTGCCAGATATCCTACCCTTGTGTTCCTATGATGCTGCCAACTGACCCAGCAGGATCACATTTAAAATAAGTGTAGTATGCTTCACAAGATTTGAAGCAGTAAGGTAGGGGACTGATGCTTCAGAAAGATGAATCAGAAATATTAATCAGTAAGGTGAATGTGTTGCTCTTTATTACATACATAAATAAGACTCCAAGACTTAAAAGCTTAAAAAGGTGTTTTATATAAGCCTCTACAATCTGTCTCCTGTGTGAGTTCCCCCCTCAGTCAAAAAGCACCTATGTAGATTAATGGGTAAGTCTGACCCCAAGATGAGTACAGGTTTGCATAGCTTTGTCTCACTGTTACAGGGAAACACGAATTTCATAGTTCTTCATTAAGTGCTGTGGAATAATAAACTGTGGTTTAAATAAGAAATTAATAAGAAGTAAAATAATAAATTAAAGAAAAGGGAAAGGTATAGATTGAATAAATTAGGTTTATTTTAGCTGACAATCCTTCCATTTCTTCACTAAAAGTAAATTCTGCACAGATGGCAGCACTGTAAATGACAGTGGCAGAAAGCATGCATCAACAAAAATTCTAATAGGTACACTGCACAAATTGAAATCAAAAGTACTATAGTGTGCATGCTGGATATCGTTGTTCACTTTATATTCTTCCAATTCAGATACTATAGGCTCATACTGGATAAAAAGAAAAAACCATTTAAGCAGGAAGAACCACTGAAATGTTTTATAATATCTTACTTGTAGCATAAATTACATTCCTAGGTGATACAAATTGCTTAGGAAGAGCAAGACTTACATACTACAGTAACTACACTAAAATGTACCAAATCCAGGGAAGCTGACTCACTTTTAGTCTAGCATGCTAGAGTAACACTATACATAAATCATCCCTAATACATAATATATCGGCTCCTGATATGTGAGGATGGTCTCGCAATATGAGCAGCAGAATTAAAAAAAATTTAAATGTTCAATCATTTTATATAGATATATTATTGGTTCCTATATATGAATAAAGGTATTTCACTCAATCTATATTATATTAGTGCATGTATGATATTAAGTATTCAACTATAATTAAATATTAATGTAATGGTGCATATATAATCAACCATTATATAAGTATTAAACCATAAATAGTTTAACTACAACTTCTAAAAAGACTGACATCACCTTAATGTGTCCACAAAAAAAGATATTATCAAAGTGGACCAAAAAAAGTGATAGGTACATTTATCAATTTAATTAAGCAAGGGGCTGCTCCTCCGTGATGCACTTTTTAATGATGCTGCATCTGAAGAGTTTTTCCCTATTGCTTCTTCAGAGATGATTTAGGGCCTTATATATCAAAATCCAAATTCTGATAATTTTATTATATAAAGTCAGAGCAAAGTAGAATCCACAATTTGACATATTTATTATTAAGAAAGCACAATTTAATATGACTGGGGGAAAACACGATAAAATCTAGAGAAAATCTAAATCTGTACAATTTTTGGGATTTTTTCCCAAAAAGCCAGAATTTTTTGGATTTTGCCCGAAAAGTCCGAAATAGTCGCAGACCACAGAAACTTCCAAATAGGATAGGGACCTTTCCCATTGAAAACAGGAAAAAGTTGTTAGTTCTCTCCAAAAGTAAAGACCAAAATTATGATAAAAAATAAAATAATTTATTAGGACATACAGATGCCCGCCTAGCGCATTTTGTGCCTACTGGGGCACTTACTCATAGGCTTTCCCATTGACTTATATATACAACCTCGACAGAGTAATAAATCTCGAAAAAATTCTAGTTTTTTTTCCACTAAAATACATTTTGACTATAATAAATAATCTTCTTACAATAATGTTAATAAAGTAGTTCTAAACTGCTCTTCAAATCTGCATTACACATACAATATTTTAACATTTGTTCTTTTTCTTTGAGCCTATCATTAAATGCCAACTGCTCAAATGCATAAGGCTATGTTATGTCCTTTGTTTGCCTAAAATAAAGTTTGCAGTTCCTTTACTACGCTTGTCTGTGGGATATTTGAGGGCCTGCTGTTCCTCTATGGTATGATTCTTTGCCCTTGAGCTGTAGGTCTTGGGAATGTACACCCCGACCCCATGTGTCAACTGGTAAGATGTTTTACTTTGTGCAGTTATACACCAATTACAAAATTTTTTCTTTGCCATTTTGTTTTTAGGATGTATCCCATGTATCATACAAGGCACAGTATTTGCTCAGCTGCAGTGACAAATTACAAATAGTGTGATGTTTGTTTGTAAGCAGGTGATACCTGTTAATTAGTTGCTATTGATGATTAGAAAATTTTGCACCTTCTATTAAATCAACCCTTAGTTCCTTTTATTACATAACTCCTATTGCATTTCATTGGATTGTATATACTATATTTCCTTCTAGGACAATGGGTCCAGCAGATAACATTGGACAGTAGAAGAATCAGTTTAAAAATACCACTCCATTCCTATAAATAATGTAAAGAGACACTGGACCATAGAATTAATTGGAAGTTGGAGTCTGTTCAATTAGCAAATGTGTTCACTTGTTTTCATTAAATCTGAATAAAACAAGCACAGTCAATTAGTTGCCTATCATTATTGAATTGATGCAGTCTTAGATTCAAAGCAACATGCCCATTACTAATGCATTTAACATTCTGTTTAATGATATATTTTAATCAAAGTCATATACTGAGAGAGAAATCAGAACTGTAAAGCACAATTTTACTCACTTGAAGACAAAGTCATAGGATGACCTTGTACTAGATCACAACTGTTTTTTTTAATGTATGGTGAATTGGCCCTTCTAGGTGTCAACACCCTATAACATCTCAATTAAAAGTATAAATATTGCTAACACTTTGAAGCTAAGCAGCACACAGTATGTTTACTCAAGCAAAAAATGCCTGTACAGAACAGTGGCGTAACTATGGTACATCAGACCCCGTGACTAAAAGGGACCCTGGGGAAAGGGGAAACCAGACCATCTGCTGTACACTGCTTTGCATTTATCCCAGGAAGGAAGGGCCGAGGGACCTCAAGTCTTGGTTTCTTACATCCTATAGTATTACTTGACCTGTTTCTCATTCTCGACAATTTATTGTATCACAAACCAACTCCAAGCAGTGTGGAAGTCTATCTTGAAAAGCACAGGGACAGTTAAATTATATAAAGTTACCTGTTTTATTAAATAAAGTCATCTTAGGTCCCATTCTGTGTCATTTGTGATCACTCACCCAAGACTTCTGATTTCCCACTATACATGATCATGACAGTTACAAAAGGTATCACTCATATAAGGGGGTCACAAGCAAGGTACCATGCACACTACAAACCCAGGACCCACAGGGAATACTAAATTGGTGGAAAACTAAATAAGTGGTTTGATAAAATATTGTCACACCAAATGAGCATGAGTATAAATAAAAGTATTACATCAAGATTCCAAAGGAAGGGATTAGCATTCTTATAATTTCTCTTGCTGAATAGTAATATTAGACAATAAATGAAATACACAATTAATTAAGGACTGACATGGGACCTGTTATCAAGAAAGCTCTGAACCTGGGGTTTTCTGGATAACAGATTTTTTTGTAATTTGGATTTTCATACCTTAAATCTACTATAAAATCATGTAAATATTAAATAACCCTAATAGGCTGGTGTTGCTCCCAATAAGGATTAATGATACCTTAGTTTTGATTAAGTAGAAGGTATTGTTTTATTATTACAGAGAAAAAGGAAGTACATTTTAAAAATTAAGATAATGTGGATAAAATGCATGAGAGACAGCCTTTCCATAATTTGGAGCTTTCTGGATAAGGGGTTTCCAGATAATGGATCACATACATGTACTATACATTTAAAAAGACTGAATATCATATAAGTGTATCACAAAAAAATGTATGAATTAAAAATCTTCATGCCATAGTGTCCTTTGGGAGGATAAATATTGTATATAGCACATGTTCTTCCTCATAGGTATGTAATGGTAAGTGAGACAAGAAAAGGGGGAGACTACATGGTTAGGGTATTAAAAACTGCCACTGGTAACCGATGTAGGACATTTTCTCATAGCCACCTCCATAATAATAATTCATACACCAGATCAATTTCACCAATAAATTCCTCTGTTTCAGATCAGTTCTGTTAAAAATAAACAGATTTCACAAAACAGAAACATATTTCACAATAGAAACATAAAGGGGGGAAATCCAAAAGGACAAAAACACAAAGTTCTTTGAGAAATGTCATCTTATACTGTAATGGAATTCATCAGTGATTCATAAATGAAATAATTTTAACAAGTCATCTTAAAACAATTACAGCTAACCAAACCATTTTGGGGCTTGATGCACTTGCTTGCTTGCACAATTTACTGGCAAAGTAATTAATAGTTCAGGTTTTGATTGGACTTTAATTTCTCTTTGCAAAAATAACAATACATATTCATTTGTGAAATCCTTTGCAGTTAAAATGATTTGAGATTTAATGACTTCAACCATTACTGTTCAAAGAATTAAAAGAAAATGTTAGACATTTTAGATCTAAACAATCCCAGAGCCTTTGACCAATGACACTGTGCTGTTGCATGGCATTCGAGAATGACTCAACAGCACATGACAGAATATATGCCAAAAGGTTTTCAAAAGTGCTTAGCTTCAATCTTTAAACATGTATCCCCAAATGTCAGGCCTGTCCACCTGATCATTGACATTGCTCCATTCCACATCTTTGACCAAACTACTCAGCAAAGCATCATAACAAAAGGTGCTAACCTTAGGGTCTGATTTGGCTGACAATGCTGGGCATACAGGGGTGATTCTACCCTTATTGCTGCCCTGAGATACCCTACTGTGCTGAACATTTTTCACTCCTACCAGGAGCAAGAAGGAGACACATAGTGCAGAGATAGATAAGCAAACATTCTGGACATCTCATATCTCAATGTTTTTTGACATTTCAAAGTCACAGAGAACTACAGAGCAGAACATTGTGGCAAAGGACAAAACATATATCTAGGGATTTTCATAGGTGATGAGCTTCAATTTGCCATCCAATTACACAAAAACACATGCCTTGCAGTGAGATTGCCCCACTCATAGTATCTGAAAACTACTCTTCAGTGCATTGTTGCAACAGAGAAAAATATAAACCTAGGGGTTCCCAAGGTTGGCCATGCAGTCCAGTTGCCTGCAATGCTGGGTACAGGCCCTTCTACAATTACATTATACTGTATATAGTATTGCACAACTACTTAGCCACACATTTTGACCAAACATAAACATGTACCACAGCTTTAATGTGTATAGGATAGTAAAGCACAGCATCAGTATCACACAGAATCACACAGCATTCACTAGTACAACCCACCCCTCATGTTATTGAAGCAACAATCTTGACAAGTTGTGCCAAGGATAAGGTGTAATTATACTGTTAATACTCATCATTCCTACTGATATGTCCTTTGGTTCAAATGTTTACAATTTTCACTGCATCTTGCCTTCATGACATCCAAACTGACATTAACCTTAAAAGAAAACTAAACCCCTCAAACAATGTAGGTCTTCTAAAAATATATTGCATTACACAGCTCATATGTAAAACCCTGCTTCATGTAAATAAACCATTTTCATAATAATATACTTTTTTAGTAGTATGAGCCATTGGGTAATCATAAATAGAAAATTGCCATTTTAAAAAATGATGGCCGCCCCCTGGGATCATATGATTCACGGTGCACACAAACATACCAAACAAACTATACTTGTTAGGTCACATGAGCCAATTAACAGACAGAATTCTGTCTTTTGCTTCAACATTTCTTCCTGTTACAGTTAGAGCTGTAGCATTTCTGGTCAGGTGATCTCTGAGGAAGCACACAGACCATCACAAAATGGTGGTGCAAGGCAAGAGATGTAAAAGGGCAATATTTACTTAAATATATATTCCAGTTTGGTATGATTCTTTAATATGCCACTTAATTTGATATAAACTATTTGTTGCTCAAGTATTCATTTTGCGGGTATAGTTTTCCTTTAAGAATCTTTGATTTTTCCACAGTCAACATTAGAGCACATTTAAGAGTTGGACCTGAAAATAATCTGTATATATTTGCCTCTGATTAATGAATAAAAGCTGTTTAATCAATTAGATTAATATCTATACACACATATACACACACGTGAATGCATAAATACATACATACACTCTAACCAACTAGCTTCAGGGCACAAGGTCAACATATTATAGCTTATTATAATAGGATCATAGAGACCTTGAAGGCCCCTATTTACATCAATCATTGTGTTTGTGTGCATGATCTACAAGAAAAATGTATACCTTTTGTTAACTGACAATGTAAAAGTATGACATATATATAGTACAGTCGGTGGAGTGATTTTAATCTATACAAACACTAACAATAATAATACAAGGTATTTTATTGGATATAGAAGCATCGTGAGGAAGAATTTCCATAAATCTGGCTCCGCTTACCTAAACTGCATTCTCATAAAAGTGTATATTAGACCTTAAAAAGAAATACTGTAGGTATTCTCTGCTCCTCAGAACTGTCATCTTGCCAAGCAGACAGAGGTGATAAAATCTGCATGTTTATGCACATAATAATTAGATGGCTCTGACAAACAAGCCAAGGCCACACATGCCTCTAAATGACTTGCGTCAGCCAGATGGAAAAGCAGATACAAAAATAAATTTTACCACATTGGAGTTCTTTTCATAAACATATGGATTATTGCAGTGGAGTTCTTTTCATAAACATATGGATTTAACAAATTCCACATGAACAAATCCTTGATACAGAGAAAAAAAAATCAACACTCAACATCAATAAATAGTTGCTTTTAAAGTATTCTAATAAAAGCCACATTAGATGTGGTAAGTTTTTTTTACATTGTTTAAAAGAAATGCATAAAACTATGCTTATATTTAGTGATTGCAGTGTTCACTACATTTAGAAACACTGTATTGTAAGAAAATATATCCTTGTTTATGGAATATTTTTTTCCTCAGCCATATTCCATTCCAAATATTCACCATTGCCTCTCATTGAGTGTAATGAAAGTGCCAGTACAGAAGGTTCTATGGCCAAAAACATTTTATTCATTTTCTTTTATTCCCCATAAATTAGGAATGGATTTTCGCCACAAAGGACTTTCTGCCATAAAATGGACTTCACAAGTATAGATCTGTGTATTTATTGAAAACGTTTGGTAAACTTAAATAAAGTCATTGTGAATCACAAATCATGATTTGAAAGTTTGTGGAAGTTTGTGAACTAAGTGAGTGTTCAAGTTACATTACAAACTACTATTACACAGCAACAGTTATAAGTATTAATACAACTAGTGATTAGTGATGGGCGAATTTCTCCTGTTTCGCTGTGCCGAAAAATTAGCAAAACGCGAATTTTGACAGCGGCGTCCAATTTTTTTTGAAGCCAGCGTCAATTACGACGCTGTCGACAATTCTGACGCTGGCGACAATATACCGTGAATTAAAATCAATGGGCGCCTTTAATTGTAACTGTCGTCAGAATTGTCAACAGTGTTGGAATTGTCGACAGCATCAAAAAAAATTTATTTTGCAGCCGGCGAAAATTTGCCGTGAATTTCCGCACCAATTTCATGAATTTAATTACCGGCAGCAAAATGTGGAAATTTGGCACAAATTTATAAATTCGCCCATCACTGCTAGTGATGAGTGACATCAAATTCAAAAAAAGCACTGAAGTCAATTGGCTGCAACATTTTTTTCCGTGTGACAATTTTTCTCGTTCCAAATGTATTAAAGTTAATGGGAGTTTTTTCTCGTGGCAACTTTTTTTGTCTTCGCAACTTTTTTATCCAAATGCATTTAAGTCAATGGGAGTTTTTTCTTATGGTGACATTTTTGTCTTGGTGACTTTTCTGTTGCGGCAAAAAATCTGAAATTTCAATGCAAATCCATGGCTGGCGAACACAATTTCCCTTTGATGCACATGGGTCTGACATGTTACCATTATTTATTATTTAATTTATGTAGTGCAACTGAAAGACAGAGAATGAAGAAAGATGTAAAATATGATTATCAGTAGAAATTGGATGCAGTATATTTTAGCTTGTTCAGGAGCTTACATACAGTATAATTTAAGATACTGAGAAGCAACACAAGCAGGAGGAAAAAGATCAACAGAGAAGGAAGTTAATAATGTATGCATGATTTGAGGGTCTCTCTGTGCCCATATCATAAGATGAGACATAAAAATGCAGTAAAACAGCAAAACCGCAACAATTATTTGCAAGGACAACATGTATATCAAGGTGACCCTATTGAAGTTGGTGTTCTGAGGATTATAGCACCAAGAGACTATAAAAGAAAAATGGTATATGGTTTATATTTATTTACTTTGCCCTTCATGTAAAACCCATAACACCATATGAGGCTCATAACACTACCCATTCTTTTTAAACAAAGAATAGTGCAGGTGACTGGGTAATGCGTGAGTTACTGCATTCTTGTTACTTGAAATTTGGTAAATTCAGCTATGCAAAACATTTACTAATCACATATTTGGTATATAAGTTGGTATATACTGAGATTTACAAATCCCTATGAGTTTTTAATCAATATTCAAGAAATGTAAAAAAAAAAAGTTTTGTTTTTTAACCAAAATATTTCTGTTTCTAATAAAAGGTCAGCTACAGTATCTGCTATGATTTGGAAAAAGTTTTAAGTGTGCAGTCAGTATAATATATGTGATGCTTATCTACAGAAAGGAAGCACTGTAGAAATTATATTTTCATAAAAAAAAGAAAAGAAACAAAAGTTAAATTTGATTTATGATACTTTCTTTTTATTCATACTGTATATTCTGATAACAAGTTGGGTGCATTTAAGCAAGTGAGAAAGGTTTACAACATAAAAAGTAGATCCAGGGACTGGTTCAAATTTGGAGAAGGCATTTTAAGCCTCCTCTGCATCAGCTAGAAGTTACACAAGTTTTAGTTAGACACAAGATTAAACTTGATGAATCTGTGTCTTGTTTCAACCTCATCTACTATGTGAATATGTAATTTATATAAAAAATACAGTATTTTACTAGCAATGACCTGAGGCGACCGACCGACAGATGACAGTATATTTGTATTAATCTGAAACATTTGGGTAGTCTTGCATAAACAATGAAGAGCAGTTCTTAGGAAAGCCTATTGCTCCAACTACATAAAGCTTTTACTGATTTCTTGGAAGATGTTCCCTGTATACATATGGAGCAATCAGTCTGACCCAAAATAACTCCAGTGCTCATCACCCCATCACCTTGTATGACCTAAGGATTATTTCTGACATACTGACCTGACCTGAAGTTCTAGTTGCAATTTTCATATCCCAGTTATTGGGATATGAAGGGGGTTTTGTGACCACATCCTGTCACACTTTGGTATAGTGAGTAAGAAGGGGTGGATCTTCCTCTTTGGCTTCTGGTTGCTGATCCAGCTGGATGTTTCCAGGGAGCCTGAGTACACCAAGGACCAAGGACCAGTACCTCTAGAGAGAGATAAGTCAGGGAGCAGGGACCCTGTGAATGAGGCCAGCTAGAGATAGGATACTACCTGTAATAGTGCTCTCTAGGAGAGTAAAAGTAGTTCCGTATATACTTGAGTATAAGCCGAGTTTATCAGCACAGAAAATGTGCTGAAAAAGTCTACCTCAGCTTATACTCGAGTCAGACGTGAATGGCTGCGCTTCAGGACATCTTCAGCAGAACACACGCTCCTGCATGTGCTCTGCTAGGGAAGAACTCGCCTCCTTGCTGCCGTACTCCTCTTCCTGGTCTTCGGGTCCGAACTTCCAGTTTGTGACGTCACTTCCGGAAGTGATGTCACAGTTTTTGGAGGTAAAATTAAGTACCTCGGCTTATACTCGGGTCGGCTTATATGTGGGTATATACAGTAAGCTTGGCTCCAACTAGGAGGGCTAGCAAAGAGGTAGCTCTCCCCTCAGGCCTGTAGTATAGGGACACAGCCTAATAGGGAATTAGGGCTAGTGAGTTCCCTGATCCAAGGTGTCAGGATCCAGGTCACAATGCTGAGATACTGAGGGTGTATCTATCCAGGTGTTATGTTATCGCCTCTGGGAGTTCCATTGTGCTGTCTCTGAGGGGCATGTTATAGTCATGTCATGATTTTCTGCTGCGGCCTCTGTGGCTTGGAAGTACAAAAACATGTGGATAATTTGTCTCTGACAAATAAAAGTTTGTTCTGTTTAAGTGCAAGAACCTCCTGGTGGCCATTTCTTTATTGGTATAAGCACAGTAGCTAGTGGGAGTTTTAGTTGCACTACACCGCACCTTCATTTCTTCCACTTTGTGAAGGCCCTTCCTTAAGTGTTAGAATCGAGTGTAACCCATGCTCTAGTATACTAGCTGGTGATTAACCCTGTTTGCCTGTATAGTCCAAAAACGTGTTACAACTGCAAGGAAATTTTGGGTAAGCTTTCAATCCTGGCCTTATATCAGTGCACCTGACATCATTTCTCTCTGAATCTGCATATTATTAAATTGGCTAATAGACACAGCATTTAGTTAATTAAAATGTGGATTGTTGCTTAATAAAATAACAAGGTGAGAGAATTGATGATGGCACTTCCTCCTCCTACAGTTATAAAAGCTCCATGTAACTATGTTACAATTTAGGGGCAGATTTATTTTCCACTAAAAATCGAGTTTTCGAGTTGTATTTTTTGGTCAAAAAACTAGAATATTCGAGATTTATTATACCCCGACCCTGAAAATACACCACCTAAAACCTGTCGAGGTCATGTAGAAGTCAATGGCAGAGGTCCCTTGAACCATTTGAAGAGGATAACAGCCTACTTGATGTTCAAGGATTTTTTTGGAGGGTTTTTCCCGAAAACTTTAATGATTCAATCGATTTAGTTTTTTGCTGAAAACTCGATAAATTAATTTTTGGGTTGTGGGCCTAGAACTTGCAGAATCAGGTTTTTTACATTTGAGTTTTTTCTTAAATAAGTTTCAAGTTCATTCGAGGTAAAATAAAAGCTCTAGCTATTTGATAAATAACCCCCCTTAATGTTGGGACTACTTTTAGGAGTCAGCAGAGTTGATTTTGTGGAGGTGAATGTATGATCCCAGGAAAGGCTTAAAATTATTTAATTTAACAAAAGGACATTGGAAGCCTGCACAGGGAACACTATAATTTTTTCATGTATAATATTTGGGGTGGAGGCAAGACTCCTACAAATTAGGGAAGACTAGGCAGGAAAAACTCAAGAGTCTTGGGTACTAGAAATTAGTCACAGGGGTTACAGGATAGAGTTTGCCTCAAAACCTTATCAAGATTATGTTTGATAAAGCAAAATTTCGAAAGACATGCAAGGGGTACAATGAAAGAGTATTAAAGAAAAATTCATTTTTATTCCCTGGTGTAGCATATTGCAACAGTCAGGGAAAGGCACAGATAGTTTGGAGGGTACTCTTGAGAAACTGCTATGGAGAAAAGAAACAATTTGAGGGCTCTTGAACTGCAGTGGTGTCAGCTCAGGGTTGTAATACATATCAATTTATGGCAGAGTATGGAGGGGTACAGAGGTAACAGGGTGAGGTGGGGTCAAACTATAAAAAAGACGGTCTCTTTTTGTGTCACTATAAATTTTGGTAAAATGATGATTGATAAGTTTTTTTTGGCATGAAAAATCCTGAATGATTAGTAAACTCACAGAGGATTACCTTAAAGGGAACCTGTTACCCAGACATAAAAAGCTGTAAAATAAAAGTTATTTTCAAATTAAACATGAAACCCAAATTATTTTCTTCATTAAAACATCTATACCTGTTATAAGTGCATTTAATGATTTCAGCTGTCGATAATAAATTTCCTGCCCCTCCCCTATGCCTTAGGAATAGAGGCGGAGCAGGAAATTACTTTTTCACTTTCCATTTTGCACTTCCTACACGTCACTGCCCTCCTCACATTCCCCCTCCCTGCTAACAGTCTATAATTGTGTAGCTAGTAGGCATGGGCATCATGTCTCCTATTCTGACACATAAACAAGATTTTAAAGGTGTTACAAAGCTTGTCTTAATAACATTGTCCACAAAATGACTGATGTCTGCTTGCTGTAGTTGTAAATTCCAAGGCAGTTTGCAATAAAGATTTAAATAATTTATATAATGTAAGAAAAGTTTATTTTGCTTAGCAAACACAACGGATGAGAATTTGGAATTATTTCTTAGGATGACAGGTCCCCTTTAAAGATTGCCAAAATGTACCCCCCCCCCCCCAGTTGTCCCAAACACTTGTCTTCTATAACCTACTAAGTTAGTCATTAAGAGGTATCACTCTATGGGGCAGATTTATCAAAGTGTGAAATAAAAGCTCACCACAAAGGAATGCATAGTAAGCAGGTGAGTTATTCCTGTGCAGAGCTATAATTTAATATGTTTATAAATACATTCCTGTTTTGTCTAAAGCAATCAATCGGATGCTATTTATTTCAGGTGCATGTAAATTTGCACATCTCCCAACTGTCCTGTTTTTCATGGGACAGTCCCAGTTTTGACAGCTCCACCTGCAGTAGTGATGTTGGGTTCCCCGACCCGCACCCGCCTGCGACCCGCCCTCCACCCACGCCAGCCCGAGCCCGACTTCACAGTTTATTTTTTTAGACCTGCCCTAATGATGATGTCATAAAAGGGGCGGGGCAAGCAGGCGCAGCATCTATAAAAGAAGAACCTGGAAGTTGGAAGCCGGCATTTGAAGGTGCCGCAAAGAGGAGTGTGAGGTTGGCCCGAACCCGTGCGACCTGCGGTCCCGTGGGTATGGGCCAGCCCGTACATCACTAGCCTGCAGTCCTGGATTGTTACTGAAATGTCATAAGTTTCTCTTTGATTTCCTGTATTGACACTAGTTTCTAAAACTTAAAGGAGAAGGAAAGCTCCAAGACAGTGTATTGCCAACAGACTAGCCTCAATAGTGCACGCTAGAACGCTATATTTATTCTGCAGAATGCTTTACTATACCTGAGTAAACAGCCCTAGACACTGACTCTGTTTGTTTAGGATAGAAGCTGCCATATAAGCTTGGTGTGACATCATTTCCTGCCTGAGTCTCTCCCTGCTCACTTACAGCTCTGAGCTCAGATTATAGCAGGGATGGGAGGAGGGAGGGGGAAGAGGAGCAAACTGAGCATGCTCAAGCCCTGCCCTGGTGGTTTATGCTGAAAACAGGAAGTCTGATACAGGAGCCCATGTATACAAAATAGAAGGAAAGAAATGCTGTGTTTCTTACTTTGAGGGTTTACTGGTGTATTTATATAGCCCTTTCTGATAAAGCTTACTTAATTTTAGCCTTACCTTCTCCTTTAAGAGGTTTTTTGGCAGAGAGCCAAGAATGCTCAGCACCTGCAATTAGATACATTTGTACTATTTAAGATAAGCAAAGATGTAACTATTTAATATAAGCCACTCTCTTGGGAGAACTTAGACTTACAGTTTAAAGGGTAATTCACCTTTATTAGCAAAGCTGTAATATCACATAAAACATTCCCTAAAACCCCCAGAAATGTGTTCACATTTTTAAAAATGGACATGGTATTTAGGGGGTGTGGCCACAAAATGGGCATGATAAAAAAATTAGCCTCACTATGCAATGCAGAACTTTTTGCCCAAGCAACTCCATGACACTGCAAGGAAATGGCTTTAAAAAAATCACACAGTTACTGTGTTTGTAAAGAATTTGTTGTTTAAAACTCAAAGCCATTAGAAGAAGATACAGACAGTAAAAGGAAAAAGGCAGCCAAGTGAATTGCTGTTACAAAGAAGCTAGTGTAAATGAACACTTTCAGGGATGATAATCATTACAGGCTCTCACACTGTTCCCAGTATATAAATAGTTACCATAATAATATCTGTTTTATGATATAGTTCTATAGTTATACAAAGCAATGCAGCCAGAATGTGTCACACACAGTGAATCCCAGCACTGTGTAGTTTACAATGCAATTTAGGAGCAGATGTGTGGGTAGAATCAGACACTCACTGTGACTTTTAGCTATGTATAACAAATCACTATTTTCATTATCACCATAGCAATCCTTAGTCTCATATAATACAGTAACCTATATACTGTACTACAGTACAAACAAATCTAACTCATTACATTGTCTGGGTTGCATATACTAAAAATAATTTATGTTCCATGTTTAACAATGGCAGTCCTTAATTCCTAGAGTGGTACCAAATAAATTGGACATTTGAACATCTCAAATACCAGTATCAAAGTGACACTCCAAACTGCCAAGCAATGCTTTGAACTGCACATTAGTTGCTGTACACCACACAGGTCATCCTTGTAGACCCTTTTGGTACCAGCCGACATAGTAAAATACATTATAAATAGAACACTCATCAGTTGGCAGATTTGCTACAACAAGATGACCTTGACATAGATACACCACCAACTACAAACAGTGATCTTCACTCATGCCAGACCTTCAGGACAGTAACATCTAAACCTCCAAATCTCACAGAAGCCGCCAAAACACCAGACATGCTTAAGATACAATTAGATAAATGGCTACAAGTGATAATACACCTAGGGGGTTATTTACTAAACCTTGATTTTTTTTTTTGATCAAGGTTTTTCAGGCAATAGCTTGAAATAAACTCGAAATCCACAATCTGTCAAGGTCATGTAAAAGTCAATGGGAGATGTCCCTTTTTACAATTCGAAGATATCGTGATCTGCTCTGGGTTTTTTCAAATAATTTGAAAAATGTGGAGTTTTCGGTGGATAACCCAAGAAAAATTTAGTTATTTGGGAGTCATATCTGAAAAATTTGTACTATTCAGGTTTTCACTTCATTTTATTGAGTTTTTCTCTAACTGACTTTTTTGAGTTATTTTATTGATAAATAAGTTAAAATCATGGATGGGAGTTTGGTTGAGCTTGGTTTAATAAAAATATGAGATAAATTTGTTGTTGGTAAATAACCCCCCTAATGTTCAATGTAAAATGTTGAACTTTCAGGAAAAGCTACTTTGGGTTATGCAAAACACTTGAGCAAGTGTAGGCTTAAGTTTAGGCTTAGTTTAGTATCCAATGAGTCCCTTGTTTTCCCCTAGAACAGGCTTACAGAGAGGGTCATGTAATAAAAGGCACTATGTTTGTCCATTAGCAGTAACTTATAGCAACCAATTAGCAGGTGATATCACTCTCTAAGGGGCATATGTATCAAAGAGTGAAGTTAGAGATCACCACAGTCCACTAGAGTGAAATCCTGCCACTCTCCATTCATTTCTATGGGATTTTTAAAGGCATATTTATCAAATGGTGAACTTTCACTTTCACCCATTGATAAATACTCTTTTAAAAATGCTATAGAAATGAAGGGAGAGTGGCAGAATTTCAAACTAGTGGACTGTGGTGATCTCTAACTTCACTCTTTGATAAATATACCCATGTTTCACAGGTGGTCACCAGCTCAAGAGTTGATCAGTTTCTTCTGCAGAATATCTGCCTTTTTAGAATCTCTACAGGAATGTGGGCCTTCCAAGCCTACACTTGTTTGGTTCCTTCCCCTCATATGATCTCTCCCTCCGTTTTACATTTCAGAATACTAGTTGGGTCTGGAAATAGCAGCGTGAAGAAATTCCATTCACTGACACACTGAACTCTGAAGCAGGAAAATGCTGGTCAGTTTTCATCACTTCATATCCATGTACATTAGGCACTAAAAGTTTAGTTACAGCAAGAAAGTTGAATATATAGTGCCAGTAAAGTTTCTGATACAGGAGAGCAAAGAAAGTGAATGAGCCAATAAGACTTATACCCTCAATCAATTTCAGATCTGTCTCTAAAAGTCTATAAAGTTTTCATGTAATAATTCTCATTGAATTGACTGTGTTCCAATATTCGTGTGGAAACTACGCCTTGTTCTGTTTAATCATTTATTCAATTAATACAGTTGTACACACAATTAATTCAGCTTTTAAAACATTATAAAACGGAAATTCAGCTCTCGCTTCCCCTGAAAACTGGCTGCTCACTGCCGTCTTAGGCAAGGGTCTCTCCTTGGGGCAGATTTACTAAAGGGCGAAGTTGCTGTCGCTAGCGAAAATTCACCAGAAATCTCATTCATAGGGACATCGCCAATTTACTAACAGGCGTAGACGACAATTCGTTAGCAAAAGAGACTGTCTATATCACAGTTTTGCCCTATCACCAGGCGCATTTTCAATCAGGCAAACGATCATTACTCCGCAAACTCACTAAAGTGCGAATTTTACAGAACGTTACCTCTTTCACCAGAGTTTTTTTCGACACCTTAGACCAGGCAAACTGATAAAATGAAGCTACTATATCAAAACATGACATGCAAAAGAAAATGACAAACAAATAACATGATAATAACAGGATAACGTTTCTTACCTGTTCGGTTTGACAGTGCCATCGATGAAGTAACAGGGAAAAGGATTTTCATTCCAAAGTAAAGCATCCAAAGAATTATATAATCCATTTCCAAGAGAAATCATGTGTTCCACATGCAAATTGTTCTCTAGTAATGAAATAAAAAAAAAAGTTCAAGGTTTATCCCCCAAAATATATATAGGTATGGAATATATTATACAGAACCTGAAATACAGCAATACCATTTTCTAAAGTGTCCTATTTAAACAATTCTTCATATTTACTGATATACTATTTCTTTATAGTAAGAAGACCTTACCTTGTAATTGATGTTGTCTAAACTAACGTAAACCCTTTTTGATACCAGAAAAATTCTATTGGGTTTTAAGAAACCTTAAGACATGGTACTACACATTTATGAAAACCCCATGTCCCCAGCAGTCTGGTTTAATAGTATCCTTTCTGTAATTAAAAGAAGGGTATGTAATTTAAAAGCTGCATTTTTCAAAAGTTACTAAAAAGAAAATGAGGTTTTCTATATCATTAACTGTGGCACAGCACTACTTTCCCCCCACTAACAGCTGCTATGGAATGCTGCCAGATTCTGATGTGGGCTCTAGATGGTGGGCTCTATTTAAATATCTAGATGATATTTAAATAGACAGCATTTTGAACAATGCTTCTTCCAGAAATGGTAGAACTCCCCCTATAGTTTTAGGGCATAATAGGACTTTGGTTTAATTACAGTCGGACCGGCTATAAATATGAGGACTTGGTAAATAGGATCTCATGATAGCTATAAAAGTTGGATGGCAGCATACAATTGGACACTTCCAGAATGATGAATGTTATAGCACCCTTTACCAACATTAAGGGGCCGATTCACAAAGGGTCGAATATCGAGTGTTAATTAACCCTCGATATTCGACTGGGAATTAAAATCCTTCGACTTTGAATATCGAAGTCGAAGGTTTTTAGCGCAAATAGTGCGATCGAACGATCAAAGGATTATTCCTTCTATCGAACGATAAATCCAACGATCAAAGGAATACTTAGGACCTTCCCCATAGGCTAACATCGAGTTCGGTAGCTTTTAGATGGCGAACTAGGGGGTCGACGTTTTTTCTTAAAGAGACAGTACTTCGACTATCGAATGGTCGAATAGTCGAACGATTTTAAGTTCGAATCCTTCGATTCGAAGTCGTAGTCGAAGGTCGTAGTAGCCCATTCGATGGTCGAAGTAGCCCAAAAAACACTTCGAAATTCGAAGTTTTTTTACTTCGAATCCTTCACTCGAAGTTAGTGAATCGGCCCCCAAGACATTGGCGTAAAAGTAAACAGAAAAAGGCAATAGTGGCAACAATAATTATTGAATTGTGGCATTTAAAAAAAATAGATTAAAACTTAGATAAATGTACAATGTACCAAATAAATGTATTTCTAATTTATTATTTACATTTAACAATCCAGACATGAGATCCTTTATTCAAAAATGTCAATATCCATATAATTTCCTGTTGGATTGAATTCTTAAAATGGTCAAGGAAGGAAATGTAAAATCACTGGGGGGGGGTTAACGAGTATCATGGAGCAATCTTCTTGGAGCTTCTTCCTTTTTCATGCTGGGTAAAATTTGACCTTTTAACAAAAACCTTTACTCCCAATGGGCTGGCCCGGGGCCATAGAAGAATAGAAGAATGAAGAGGCTGAAGAAGACAATTATTTCCTGGTGCTCACTGAGAAGTACTACAGGCAGATGCAGTTTTCTTCTAATAGGAACACTGGCTCAGGGTATTAGGTAAACTAATATATGCACTGTGGGTTCACCTTTGTTTGTCCCTTAAAGGTCTCAATACCCAAATTAGGACCCCCATATCTAAAAATCCCAGGTCCCATGCATTCCTGATTACAGATCTCATACATGTACAATATAAATAAAAGTAAAATTATTTTGTTTTGTATTGTTTTGCAAACATAGGTGCTAAATTGTACCAGTTGAACTGAAAAAGCTGCAATGATTACTCAGCAAGTCCCGTTGTTTTAAAATTATTTATATTAGATTGCACCAGTACAGTTTTTCATTCTCTAATTAGTAATAGGTACTGTAGATCGAGTCTGTCAGATAGATTTATCAAAGAGTGAAGTTAGAGATCTCTACAGTCCGCATAGTGAAATACTGCCATCTTTATTTATCAAAGGGTGAAAGTGAAAGTTCACCTTTTCATAAATATGCCTTAAAAAATCTCATAGAAATGAATGGGGAGAGACTGTGGAGATCTCTATCTTCACTCTTTGATAAATCTACCCCTAATATGCTTATTGGTTGCTAGTGTTAAAATGTAGCACCTATATTAGTAAATTAGCCCCTTTGTCTGTAATCTCCACTTATAGAGGGACAGATGTGAATTATTAGGGGCCGATTCATCAAGGGTCGAATATCGAGGGTTAATTAACCCTCGATATTCGACTAAGAACTAAAATCCTTCGACTTCGAATATCGAAGTCGAAGGATTTAGCGCAAATGCTGCTATCGAACGATCGAAGGATTATTCCTTCGATCGAACGATTAAATTCGAAGGATTTTAATCCAACGATCGAAGGAATATCCTTCGATCAAAAAAACTTAGGCAAGCCTATGGGGACCTTCCCCATAGGCTAACATTGACTTCGGTAGCTTTTAGCTGCCGAAGTAGGGGGTCGAAGTTTTTTTTAAAGAGGCAGTACTTCGACTATCGAATGGTTAACAACCAGTTAGTTCGAATCCTTCGATTCGTAGTCGTAGTCGTAGTCGAAGGTCGAAGTAGCCCATTCGATGGTCGAAGTAGACCAAAAAACACTTCGAAATTCGAAGTTTTTTTACTTCGAATCCTTCACTCGAGCTTGATGAATCGGCCCCTTAATGTGGCTTCTAAATGTGTTGCATCTTTATAAATATGGGATAATAACTACAATGATAATTTGAGGTAATATTGCTAAGTACATACATACATACATGTACATATTGTATGTAAACCTTCGATATTAGTGGGAAACATACATACATGTACTTATTGTATGCAAACAGCAGCTTTTTATTTTATATTGTAGGGGTATGAAACATTTATGATCTTGTAATTATAAAAACCATGATTTATGCAGATTTTAACTAGAACTAATTACAGCAGAGGCCACTAAATGTACCAATTTGTCCGACCAGGCGGCAGCGCGGTCCTAGCGCCCACCACACCTCCCCTTCCCAGCGCGCCGGCGAAAAAACGCCGGCGCAGCTGCTGTAATTGAATGGGGACGCACACGTCCCCATAATGCGGCTGGGCGGCATGCCGCCCCTATTTTTTTGCCGCCCTAGGCCCGGGCTTATGCGGCCTTGCCGCAAATCCGGGCCTGAGGGCACAGGTTTAGTGAATGCACTGTATATTCTGCTAACCCTCATATATTACAGTGTCACACTATTTAAATCAGAATTAATGTAATTCCTATTGTTTCAATCCATGACAGAAAGGCACTTTATGGAGGGTATCACAAGCTTTCCCCACTCGTATTAACAACCAGTAAGTGGCTTGTTAGTTATACAACAAAAGGCACATTAGGGGGGACATATAAAGCTGATGCAGTGGAAAATAGGCATTAAAGCAGCATTTTGGGATGCAATTAAAGTTGTCAACACTGCCTGAGGGATACCCATATTAGCAAAGGGAATAGGTAAAGTAGGCACCACTACAATTAACACACAAGCAGCATATGAGAAGATGATAAAGTCAAAACTACCTGTATCATAACAGCAATTAATATATGCTGCTTCCAGGTCTCTGTGCCATGCACTGCAAATGATGTCTATTTTGCTTTATATTGTACATAATGATGAATTATTCATCGCATTCTTTGTGAATTACTCTCTGAAGTTCACCAAAACGTTAAAGTGAGCTAATTAGTTAACTAATATTTTGTACACAATTACTATTTTAAAGTGATACTGACACATTTTTCAAAAATTGTCCTGGTTTTTTGAGCCCTAATTAGTCTGAGTCTGAACTGCTTTCCTTAGCTGGCTCTACCACTACAGCTAGTGCTAATGAGTATTAAAGGAGAACTAAAGCTTAACAAAGAAGTAGGCTAGAAATGTTGTACATTATGTTTTGGGCATCTGTAGAAACCCAAGGCAACCACAGCCTTTTAGCAGGGAAGATCTGTGCCTCCAAAGATGCCCTAGTAGCTCCCCATCTTCTTTTCTGCTGATTCACTGCACATGCTCTGTGCTGATATCAGTTACTGAGCTTAGGGACCAACTCAAAATGTACAATACTCATTGAATATAAATGTCACAATTTAAGGTTGATTAATAATTAATGCAGATAATTATAACAATCAGCCTTGTAGAATCAGCTTATATTACAGACCAACCTCATTTTCTGCTTGATAATTTGCAACAACCCCTAAGCTTAGCTTCTCAACAGCTGCTCAGAGCCCACTGAGCATGTGAGTGTCACAGACACTTTCCAAGATGGTGACCCCCTGTGACAAATTTGTAGTCCTGGATCATTGCTGCTATTGACAAGCTGAAACTTCTAGTGCAATAAGTTCAGAATATAAAAATTGTCATTTTTAGCCATATTAATTTTAAGGGTTTAGTTCTATTTAAAAAATATATACCTAGTGGGGCAAAGGAAAATGTTTCTAATCTTTATATGTTCAGTTTCAGTTTGGATAAAACTAGTACAGGTATGGGACATTTTATCCAGGATGCACGGGATCAGGGTTTTTTTTTCCAATTAGTGGTTGGTTGGCGTCAAGTACAAGCTACTGTTTTATTATTTCCAGAGAAAAATTTAATTTTTTATCATTTGATTAAAATGGAGTCTATCAGATGTGGCCCCCTGTAATTCATAGCTTTCTGGAGAACGTGCTTCAGGATAACAGATCTCATACCTGTACCTTGTATTTATTCCTCGTGTTTTTATTTTATTTTTATGACTGTGGTCAAAGTATCACCCACAAATCACAACTCCAATAAAATGACAAGAGATCACGCCAGATGGACTTATAAATGTACCAGAATGTCATACATTAATTATTAAAAAATAAGCTAGAGCAATCTATGTTACAACTTGATTCTAATCACAAAATATGGACACATTTTTGTCTTTGAGTCAATCATAGGCCAGAAAAAAATAATTATTCAATTTTGCTTTCATAAACGTTATTATATTAACATAAGTGATGTAAATGTATTTATAGAATTGGACTGAATATTAGATAAAGACTTAAAAAAAGAAAAATATTTCTGTAATTGAAAGCATGCTTTATGTGCACCAGATTAGCTCTGCTGCCACATTGTCACATTTTTACAGAGGCTTCATTTTTAAAGAATGACAGTAAGCACTACTAAGCCCACAATACTTCAAAATGCGCAATCATTATGTACCTAAAATATCTCCTATCAGTTATTCTGGTCATAAACATCACTGAAAGGGGAGGTTAAAGAAGCCATTGATACAAGACTATTAGTCATAGTCCTGATGAAGTGTTATATCCAAGACCATGTCAGTGAAATGAATTAAAGATCAGCTTTAGTGACTTAACATCTTCCTTTCTGAATTCTAGAGTGAGGGGTGTACTCAGGGCATAACTGTATATTTAATGCTGTTTTCCTTTGTAATTGCCTTGTAAAATATTGGCCTTTAAACCAATGTTTCATAATAGTATGTTGAAAGGAAAAATTCTGCAAGCAAAAAGTCCTTGAAAGAACATTGAAAATGCAGAGCGATAATTTACTAAATTTGTTATAAGCAGAGATCTGCAGAGTCATTTTGAGAGTACAAATGTTGTTCTTCCAATGTCAAAAAAGGCAGTGTAGCTCATGTAGAAAGCAAAGCATTAAAAATGCAAGGTGACAAATTGTATAAAAGCTTTTTTCTTAAAGTATAGAATTGCAGAGTCATTTTGTGAGTGCAAATGGCATTTTAGAGTTGCCCAAAAATAGAAGTCAAGAACAGGTTGTGTGGCTTGTTTTTGTAGTGACTCAACAGGCATTAAAAGGACTTAGCGGAGTAAATACCCAAACTCTAGAAGCACAGTTGTTAAACACCACCTGTCTTTAATTTGAACGTTATTTAGAAGAGCTTTTAAGACTGACTGAAATTACACTTCTCCCTAAGGATGCCAGTGCTGTATTCAGACTGAGACTAGACTGGACAAAGTGATGAAGCTGTTACTTTCTTCAACAAGAGATTGCTGAGCTACATGCGAATAAAAAAAATAATGGAAAATGCGTGCCCCTGCAGCTGTCACTGATCTAAATCAGCTACTGTACCATCAGCCAACAAAGGATGTGAAATGAGCAGTTTAGGGACATTTCACACTGATAACTTTTTAGTAGTGCTTAACTCTCTGCAGATTATCACTCCAAGGGAAGAGATTAAGCTGAGGTTACTAACTGTCTAGGAATAAAAATAAAACACGATTAAATGTTTAATCTTTGTCCACAGCCATGTGTTCTACAATGTATTGTATTCAAATGAATTGCAATATATAAATATATAGATATAGTTATATTATTAATACAGACCTTAATACAGAAGCCCATCTAAGTCAAGGACTAAAACAAATGATGAACAGACTATTAAATTCTTTGTAAATCTGTCAGTACTAAATAAATAAAGTATAATGAATAAGATACTATAGTGTTAATTTACAATGAACCACCGCAGAGAATGCCAAGTGCAAACAGAAGCTGTCTTTTTTGCACTTTGTACACTAAGGGGCAGATTTATTACGGGGCCCATTCACTAAGTTCGAGTGAAGGAATAGAATAAAAAATACTTCGAATTTCGAAGTATTTTTTTGGCTACTTCGACCATCGAATTGGCTACTTCGACCTTCGACTTCGACTTTGAATCGAACGATTAGAACTAAAAATCGTTCGACTATTCGACCATTCGATAGTCGAAGTACTGTCTCTTTAAGAAAAAACTTCGACCCCCTAGTTCGCCACCTAAAAGCTACAGAAGTCAATGTTAGCCTATGGGGAAGGTCCCCATAGGCTTTCCGAGTTTTTTCTGATCGAAGGATAGTCCTTCGATCGATGGATTGAAATCCTTCGAATCGTTCGATTCGAAGGATTTAATCGTTCGATCAAACGATTATTCCTTTGATCGTTCGATCGAACGAATTGCGCAAAATCCTTTGACTTCGATATTTGAAGTCGAAGGATTTTAATTCACCAGTCGAATATCGAGGGTTAATTAACCCTCGATATTCGACCCTTAATAAATCTGCCCCTAAGTGTCTAATTGAAATAATAGTCAAATTCGACTAGGGAATTATCCAAACTCGATTCAAGTTTTTTAAAAAAAAATGTAATTAGATTTTCGAGATTTATCAAACTCTGCCACTTTAAGAATTCGAATTTGACAATTTGCAATCTAAAAGCTGCCGAATTACTGCATAAGTCAATGGGAGAGGTCCAGTGACCAATTTGGAAATCTTTGTAGCCTTCCTGGCAGTCTAGTTTTTTTCAGAGAATCGAAATCGACTCAAGTTTGGTTGCCTGCCAACTTGGCCCTATTGAGTTGGATGCTTATTTGTCAAAAGAGTTTCTTCAGCCATTACCTAGTCAGGGCTCAGCCACGACTTTTGAGGTTAGACTGAAAATATCATAAGGAAATGATTGCATCAGGCTGTGGTCCTCTCCCCCCAACAGCACTACAAAGAACCCCATGTTTTCCAAGTCTTAATTTAGCTATGACAGTGGAAGAAATGAACCCTGGCTGGGGCAGAAGAATAGAAACCACTGAATTTCTAAAATGTAATCGTTTTTTTAATGGATAACTATGTATTGACAGGATTCCTACTAACTAGTAGATTGCCTCTCTGTATACTCTATAAATCTGAAAATATGATAATGGTTGTATTGCTTTGAAAAAAAAGATGGCACAACTGATATACCTGCTTCTTTAACCAGAAAAAAAATGTTACCAAGCCTTAAAATAAATAAAAAAATAAAGAGCTAGAGAAAGTGCCAGTTGATTTTCTGAAATCCTCCCATGCCAGACTCAGCTATTTATTAAATTGCATAGTAACATACTGAACTAAAATCATACAGGATTCTTCTATTACCAGAAATTCAAAGTAACAAGGATTATACTTCCCTCCAGTTTTCTGAGCAATATGAACATTTCGTTTTAGCCAACCACAAATGTTGCGCATCACTGTATTGCTTGACCCATGGTACAGCTAATAGAAGCACAACATGTATGTATGTGTATAAGCACACAGTCACTCTATCTTATTGATACATGTATACAGTGTCATAGCATCATCATAACTTGATACTCTCTCCGAGTGATAATGATTCAGAATGTGGAAATTATCACACATGGAAAGTACCTTGCCCTGTCAACTTTTTATATGACAAATAGCAGTCATGCTAAGATATATTGTGTTCCTAACTTGGAACATTTGATTTGGTTAAAATTTTTAAAAATAATTGTTCGCCAGGTGGCACAAAAACCCATATATAATCCTGTTACATTATGTCACTGATCAATAAAAAAAACTGTTTCCTGCACACAGTAGAGAAAATAGGAGCTGCACACACACATGCAAAGAACAGTTTCTGAGAGAGTAGGGTAATACCAGGAACTGTTTTGTAAGTGGCTTAACAGGCAGGTAGACACAATAGAAATGTGAGAGCAATAACAGAATATCAGATAGCTACAAAAGTAAGTTACGAGTTCTTGATAAAGTAGCACTATCTATAGGTCCACAATAATCACATTCCTCATCACTATCAAAACTTATTTAGATATTGATCTCTGTTCGATGTTCTTATGATGTTCTAATAGTTGGACCTACCATGTATGTGAGTGAAGCAGAAGACCTGCCCTAAGAAGTGGATATTTGAATGTATGCCCAGCTTTTGGTATGGACATAAACAAACTGTCCATATTTACAATTTGATCATTTGACATATGTTTATAATTTGATAATGATCTTTTTAAATCTATTAAACCATTTGGTTGCATGACATGGTGAAAAAGTGTTCCCACCCTAAATCAGTTCAGTTATTATTGACTATGATTCCTACAATTCAAGAAATGATGCCCTTTCTTCCCAGGAAGGTGTTTGGAGTGCATGCAATTCCTACATTAGAGCAAGATGACGATCCACATATGAAAGATCATACGTTAATAAATGGAATGTATGTCTTGACCCCAAATGTTTCATTGTCATGGCCTGTTTTCCCTGCACTGCAATACAGTTGCAGCTCTCACAGCAGACTGACTTGCCTTGACATCTTTATGACATTATCACGTCGGTGTGACTTTTATGCTTTCTTGCTTAAAATTGCAGCTACTGGTAGCAGTAAAATTGCAGCTGTCTTTGTTAATAAAAATTCACAGTTACTTTTAATGAGTGCCATAAAATTATCACTAATGTGCCCAAAGGACTTCGTAAAGTAAACCCTAGTAAACTTCCTTCTGTGTCACATTTTACTGTAGCAAGCCACACACACAAAAATCTGACTAATTTGTTCAGTGAAAAATGCTGTTTTGGCATGTGTGTGTGTGGTCCCAAGTGACTACAGGGCTTATTTACTATGTGTACCAGGGCAAGTGATGAAACACTAAAAGGTGCAAAATCATGTCCCTTACTGTAAGGATTTACATATCCACTCAGACATTCAAAGCCTATTATTTTAACTTTACTTTGTAGTAAATAAATTCTTACAATGATCGTTTGAGTTATTCATCGGGTTATATTTATCAAAGAGTGAAATACCGCCTCTCTCCAGTCATTTCTATTGAATTTTTCAGGTGCATTTATCAAAGGGTGAAAGCAAAAGTTCACCATTTGATAAATACGACTTTAAAAATCCCATAGAAATGAATGGAGAGAGGGGGTATTTCACTCTAACAGACTTTGGTGATCTCTAACTTAACTCTTTGATATAATATATCCCATCATTTATGCTACCAATCATATTAGGGGGCAGATTTACTAACAAGCGACTTTTCGCCAGCGTCACCACTTCGCCAGGCGCAAATGCGCTATGAATACTCTAATTCACTGAAATGCGAAGTTTATTCCCAGCGACTTTTCGCTAGCATTACTTCGGCTATGCGAGCATTTCATAGAGAAGATGCTATAGCATTCATTTGTGCCTAGCGAAACTTCGCTAGTGATCTTGCCCTTAGGTAAATTTGCATAGGGAAATCACCTGACGACAGAGTGCGAATGAACACTAGCGAATTGGCGCCTGTGCCTGTTAGTGAATTGCCAATGCCCCTGCAGGTGGCAACGCTGGCGAAAAGTCGCTAGAGTTAGCTACTTCGCTCTTTAGTAAGTCTGCCCCTAGGTGTACGTAGAGCAATATGATCAATATGCAAACTGATTTGGGGTTATTCATTTTGTAATTATATTTTAAATTTCTGTAAATTGTATTTCTAATAATGCACCTATTGTAACTTTTTACTTCAATGACCCCTTGTTTGTCAATACTATACTGTACAGTGCTTTACCCTCAAGGAGCGCTATACAAATAAAAATATACATACATATATTTGTAAACCCATCAGATTACATTATGGTGGTGGTAGATTTTCCAATTTTCTTGAATCTCTCAAATCAGATTGGTCATTTATCACTTACAAACCTTTTTTTCACATTTTGAATTGTAGATACAATAAGCTAAATGCATTGAGGGGAGAAAGTTTTGAAGAACAGATAAAGTTACAGAGTTTACTGTATATACTCCATTTCTAAGTGGGTCTTCACATGAAGTGTAAAAGTTTTCCAAGGACAGGAGTTTTACTCCTGTAATAAGAATTATTGAGGTTGTGTCTTGGTAAAGCGTTAAACAATCAACCGTGTTCATGATATTAAGGGTGGTGTAAATGTTCAGAACCAGCTCATTATTTTATGTAAACTGATCTTGGCTACTAATTATACAAAACTAGTCTGATACATTCAGAAGGGTTTCTAAAGTATCAGCAGCTGTTTTCCTACAGCAGGTCACTAAAGTGCTGATCTGTCTGTGCCTAAGTTTCCTTTCTAGTGATCAGATGAACTGCATGACATTCCTTACAGCTCATAAGCAAATTCTAACAGACTTCTTATTCCTTTTATATTTTGCAGGCTTTAAGCATGTACCTTAAGCCTATTTTTGCTTCCATACTTTCCATATGTGTTTGTATGAAAAATGGGACAGGTTGTTATTCATTGTCCAATAACTGGTTTTGTTTGGGGCTAATATACTTCTTTAATTGTACACAGTCTCTTTTGATGTTTTTGCTCATTGACTTCAACGCTTAGGGGCACATTTACTACGGTTGGAATTTCGACGTTAAACAACTTCGAAATTCAGCCATCGAATTCGTTACTTCGATAGTCGTTTTCGAGTGAAGTAAAAATCGTTCGAACGATTCAAAGGATCGTACAAAAAAGAACTTTGACTTCTAAAAACTTAGCCAAAGACTCAGAGAGGTTCTAGGAGGTCCCCCATAGGCTAAACAGCAAATTGGCAGGTTAAAGGTGGCGAAGTGTTGAAGTCAACACAGTTCAATTTTCGAATGGTCAATTTTGTGAAGTTTTTTCAATTCAAATCGAATTTTGGCCTATATGATGGCCGAAGTACCCAAAAATTACTTTGAAATTTGAAGTTTTTGAATTTGAAAATTAACTTTAACCCTTAGTAAATGGGCCCCTTAGTCTAAGTTGCAGTAATATCATGGCATAAATTCCAGCATTCAGGGGTAAAACTACTGAGGAAGCAGATCTTGCAGTTGCAGGGGGCCCAGGAGTGTAGGGGGACCAGTGAGGCCCTAAATAATGAACATTTTCATATATCTTGGTAGAATAGGCCAACTTATCAATATTTTGGGGCCCTAAATTGAATTTGCTGTGGGGCACAATAACACTGCCAGCATTAGTCCATTTAAAATAAATTACACACCTTTATTAATACCACAATTAGCTCTTTGGACTGTGAGATTTCCTTTATCAAGGTGCACGAGTTTAATTCACATGGAAGCACAAATAACAACTTTATATCCGAGCTAAATAAAAAATGTTAACACCACTTTTCAGGCCTTTATTTTTGTATATATCATTTAACACAGATAAATGAGTGTTTGCTTTGCTTGTCCCCATATCAAAGATAAGCTAACCCCTTAATGTTGCTAGGACAAGTAATATACATACTGTACATATAAAACACTATTTTCATCTTAGATGTGGGAGCTGCCATATCTCTTTCACAGGCTTTAGTTAAAGAGACCTCCAACGACCAGATAATCAGGACTACTTTTAAATGCATCATCTCTTAAGGGGTTTGTTCACCTTCCAGACACATTTTCAGATTTTTCAGCAGAAATAAAAACTTTTTTTAATTGGCTTCCCATGTTTTATTTTTGACCATTTTTCCATAATTAATATAAAGTTTAAAGGGGTTGTTCACCTTTGAGTTAACTAAGTATGATATAGAGAGACAATCTGCAATCGAATACCGAAGTCGAAGGATTTTAGCGCAAATAGTTTGATCGTTCGATCGAAGGAATAATCCTTCGATTGAACGTTTCGAAGGATTTTAATCCAACGATCGAAGGATTATCCTTCGACCAAAAAAATTTAGGAAAGCCTATGGGGACCTTCCCCATAGGCTAACATTGAGTTCGGTAGCTTTTAGATGGCGAACTAGGGGGTCGAAGTTTTTTCTTAAAGAGACAGTACTTCGACTATCGAATAGTCGAATAGTCAAACAATTTTTAGTTTGAATCCTTCGATTCTAGGTCGTAGCCGAAGTCGAAGGTCAAAGTAGCCCATTCGATGGTCGAAGTAGCCCAAAAAACACTTCGAAATTCGAAGTTTTTTTACTTCTAATCCTTCACTCGAAGTTAGTGAATCGGCCCCTTAATGTGTAGCCTTACAGTACATTTGGTATTAGATAGGGTCACTGATCCCTGTTTGAAAGCTGGAAAGAGTCAGACGAAGAAGGCAAATAATTTAAAAAACTATACAAAATAAATAATGATGATCTATCAAAAAATTGCTTAGAATTGGTCATTCTATGACATACTAAAAGTTAACTTAAAGGTGAACCACCCCTTAAATGTTCCTGTCTCTGGTGTTTCAGTTTGGCAGCTCAGTGATCCAGGTGCTGAACTATTACAATTTGCTACATTAGCTGGTACATTTCTCTGTGGAATATTAGCAACTATTGTATCAATTGTAACAACTGCCTTTAATGAACTTGAAAAGTGTTCAAAATACATAGTTGTCTTCTTATATACCAACCAAATATGCCTACAATGCATTAGATATCAGAGCATATAATGACTAGTGGGCAATGTGTACTGCAGTTATTTAATGCATGCACTGCCATGGAATGGAACACACAAAATACCACAGCATGGCAAATGCAATATTCAGCCGAACATCTCAGTTCAGCAGATGCTTATCAGCAGTATAATTTCTTAGCAGTATGGGGCAGGAGCTAGGTTAAATGATAAAGTATCTGAAAGGATGGGGAGGGATATTTTGCCTCAACAACAACAACTGAGAAATCTTTCTCTAACTGAACTAAATGCAATACACGTGGATAAAAGACTTGAATACCATTTAGAAAAGTTGCCAGTTACTTGTTCATGTTCATATAAAAAAAATCTTAAACGACAATAAAAACTTGTAAGAAAAAGTTTTAACATGCCCTAAAACAGGATTTTCATTGAAACAGGTACTGCAGTACGGCTGCACAGAAAAAATACAATATCTCTGCTTGAACAGGTGAATCATATAACTATCCTAATATATGCATAGTCACGTGGCTCAAAGTAATTTAGACATGTTGAGTTATGGATAATTATGAATGCAAAAAAGCTAAATATGAAATGCAAAAAATGCTAAATAATATATTTCAAAGGGAAATAAGAACTCTCTAGTTACCTTAAATATTTATTAGTACTAATTCCTGTGATTTTTATATGCAAACTCACCAGAAGTCAGCTTTGGTTTTGAAGAACGGAGGATCTATGCAAGAATACAAGAAGAGGGGTAGAATGCAAGAAGAGAGGTAGAAAGCAAGAAGAGGGGTAGGACATACATGTTCATAGGGACTGCCTCACAAATTGCCTTCACGGTGACTTTATTGACTTTAAAGGGATACTGACACATATTTACAAATAAATATGGGTATGTGACACCCAGGACCTTGCTTCCTGTGGTAACACTTATTTTCCAATTTTTAATGTGATAGCCACCCAAACCTCTAAACCCAACTCATTAAGGAACACTGGGAGTTGGTCTGCTGCATTGTTTCCCATATAGAAGAACACATGGCAACCCAGAATCCAAAGTGTCGTGTAGTGAGTCAGGACAAAAATTGTGGGTGGCTGTACCACTAAAAAAATGCATTCTAAAAAAAGTGTTATTACCAGGAAATCAGGTCCAATGAATGATGAAATGAATGAGTTTTTGGAAATGGTCCCAGTCAAAAGTGATGCAAATGATCCATTAATGTGATAAACTAAAACAGGATTGATTTATCAACACTAGGGAAATGTGCACTTGGGCAGTAACTAGGTTTCTAGCATTGTAGGTTTCTATTTATTTACTTTTTTTTATTTCTTAAGTATCTCTGTCATATAAAAGCAGAAAGTGTGACCCTGGGGAAGCCCATTTAAAATAAATTAAGCTCCCAAACTCTCCCCACCTAGCAAGTCAAATACAATTCTCTTTTTAATAAATGCTAAAAACAAGCCCATTGAAACAAGGTATGAAATAATGCAAAGAAGCTCAAAACAAGTACAATTTGAAATCATAGATATTCATGCTATGTCTACATACCAATTTGCTTGTCTCTGTTCTTTATTTTGCAAACCCTAGGATGTGCTGCAATAAATCACTTCTCTTTGCCCATTGCATTAATAAAACTTGAAATTTAACCAAAAAAACACAATGGCAATCAGGACAACCCAACTTGGAATATAAGGGCATTCTACAGGATATTTCTCAGAAACCTCCTGACGATACACTCACTGTACAAAACAGGCGCCAGGACTATAAATAAATAAGAACAGTTTCTCATTAAAAATGATATTCACAGCTATAAACAGCACTTGAAGGCATCGCTCATCAGTCAGTACAAAGACCACCATCTGGACATAACCAAAGTATATCAGCCTGAGTGTAGAAACCACTATTTTAGCAGACTTAATAAAATGTCACTTACTGCACAGGTGCAGATTCCGGCTGTACAGTACATGTTTCTGTTGAAAGAAGTCAACTAGACATGTACTATCACTATTAAGCCATTAGAGAGTAGCTTTGAAAGTTGCTTATAAAGTAAACATTTTTAAAGTTTAATTTTATCTACACTTTTCTATAAAATGAATTAAAAAACAGGCTTTTTTACATTCGCAGAAAGTTACGAACTTTACTGTTCACATCGGAATCATTTGCAGAACTATGGACCTAAGTGTCAAAAACATACTTTTTGAACACTGCCCAACCATCATTAGATGAGCCCATCATTTAGTTGGCTAACAACTAAAGGTTGCTGTTTGCAATGTAACACTCATCATTAAATAGTTTTTACCCTGCAAATAATAACCAAGCATAAAGTTGTGTTTGAAAGTGTCATAACTTTTTCAATAAGAAGTTTCATTACATACACTGTGTACTGGCACACAATGACACAATGTTTTCTCTGCTGCTGGATGAAACACTAGAGGGTTACTCAGGATAAAAAAAAGGAAACATTTTTCAACATGCACACATTTTTTATTATAACAACTTTTCTTATATTTCCAAAAATGTACAACGTTGTATTATGCAAAAAAAAAAAGGTGACAGGGAGTGGGAACGGAAAAATGCTGGTGCTTGTGGAGAACTAAAGTGCCCATCATCCCTTGGGCAGTTCAATTACAGAAGTTGTATTACTGTTGACCTTCCAAAACCTGGGAAAGAAGTGTTATTTGGTAGAGAACCAGAAAAGGTATATACAAAATTGTTATGATGTTAGCCGGTGGGATAAACAGAAACGGTAGTGGCTAGAGTAGTTGCTAGATAATGCTGTATAAATAAGTGTGCATATTAAACACTAATTCCAATCCAGCTCAGTTGTTTGTCTGAACTTATCAACAGGAGCTCTTCAAGTTGATGTTCTGCTCAGTATCACCTTCCAGCTCTTAATTCTCTATCAAATACTAACATTATGGATTTGTCAGATTGTAACATGTTATTCTCCTCTAGGTCATCAGGCAGTTCAGCTGCAAAGCACACTTGGCATTTAAGTCAATTATTTAGCTACTGAATCACAGATTTGTATCTGCCATGGCCTTTATTTAGTCTATTAGCATGTGGACTGGAGTCCCCAAGTCAAGCTATTGGGCATATAAATTCCCAACAAGTATGCCTCATGGCAGGGAGGTCTCTGTCTGTCAGCAGTTGGGTAAGATCAGGTGGCATTGCTCCATCCTGTGCCATCCATCACACAGAGATCTCTCATTAGCTAATATTGACATTTCATTTCCATGATCATCACTCTGTTCCTTTACAGTAAACTGATAGTATTAAGGTAAGATTTTACCACCGGCCGTTGTACTTGGCACTGATCGTCACAGGACAAAGTAAAGACTGGGAAATACATTGTATTTAGGCTGCAGCTTATTGGATATGGGTGAGTAAAAGTGATGCTGAAAGGAAAATATCTTGGCTGTTGAAGCCCATCAATAAATAGTGATTATCACGTGAGGGGGTGATGGAAAAAAGCCAAACATTTGGAAAATGCGACATTGAGGAGACCCATGGGGAGGAAATGGGGCACGATCAAAGGGATAGGAGAAAACCATTAGCTTCCCTTGTAATCCCGGCAAATGCACTGGCTAGCTGCTATCCGCCTAAATATCAACTATGATATCTATCTCAGCACTGATATCCACTACCCACTACTTCTACTCACAGCGTGTGTGACGTCAAACTCCCGACTTTTCCTACACTGATACGTCGTGACGACATGCTTTTGCGTCACGGGCACAGCTAGGAAAGTTAGAAAGTTTATAAAGGGCACAATAGTGACATTGAAAGGTGAATGGCAATGATGCAAACCCCCTGCTTCTCCGGGCTAATAGAATTCCAGGGATTTGGGTTTTATTAATGCTGTCAGTGACTCGATCATCATTGTAACAGTGCCCAAGCCTTCCCAGCTCAACTTGAGAGACAGGTGAGGAGAAATAGGTGAATCCTGTCGCATTTATCAGTCATCTGGCCGAGGCTGCCTTCAGCAAGCGGTATTAAATAATACGGTATTTGTCCCTTCTGTCGCTCCTCCAATTAGAGCTTTGTTTTGTTTTTTATCTGGGCCTCTAATAAGACAACATGTAAACTTCAGCTAAACTTGTCAGACACATAACACGTGCATATGGGTGCCATTAAAGCTTTCACTGCACTGGGTTCAGTTCTGCTGTCACACATCACCAGTCAGTCCTTTGTCATGCAGAGAATCGAAAGAGCATAAAGTTCAAAGGACTCCCAGTTCTTGTTTAAAACTGCAGCTCCTTTCATGGCAAGAGGTTTCTGGGAGTTGCAGGCGTCAGCAGGTTGTACCATCCCGGTTTAAAATGATAGAAATGGAGGGGGATAAAAGACACCACAGAGTAATAGCTGGCGCAGGAGGCAATAAGGGCAGATGAATAATCATTTCTTACCTTGAGTTCCAGTCAGTAATTCCCGTTAAAAAGATAGGAGAGTTGAAGTTGACTGAATTTCAGCCTCCCAAAAAGTGTCAGAGGGGAGAGCCGGCTGTGTCCTTATTAGTCTCCCTGTGTGATCCTCCCACTCTGTTAGCCCAGCAGCAGCAGCGGCACAGAAATCCCCCCACACACACACAGCAGCACTGCAGCACCCAGTCTGCGCGATCCCAAAGCGACACCCCTGCTGCTACTACTGCCGGTTAGTCTGCCGCTGTCTGACAGGAATCAGGGAGCTCTAGGTGGAACAATGCTAAGCACTCGCGGGCCCCTTCTCCCACTCACCCTATCAGCAACACCGGCATTTATTATTGGAGCACTGTAGGATTCCTTCCCAGCGCTCACACTCACAAACACAAGGTAACCTGAACCCAGAATGGCTCCTGTTAATACACATGACAGGCTAGGGTGTTTTAGGAAGCCATAAAAGCGTCCCGTGTGTGTGTATATATATATATATATTTGTGGGTATATATCTGTGTGTGGTATTAACTGTGGAGCCCTCAGGGGACTAATGGCATTTATTGGTCTGCCCATTAAAGAAAACGTCTCGGCACAGAAGCCAAGCTCCCCTTGTACTGAAATCTCATCCTGGGAATCTGACATGGAGCCTAGCAACTGTCTCACTGGGATAGGTCAGACTGCTCTTTGCCTGACAGGCTTTTCAGTTCCGGAAGTGGAGTATTTGGGCTATGAGGAGAATGTGTACAGAGGTGTCTCTATATGCATGAGGTACATTTATATGCACTGACGCTTCTTCTGCTCCCTGGGACTTGTTACACTTCGTTTTGGTATTTCAAATAGTGTGCCCTTCAGCAATTATCAGGGTCGGATTTACATAGCAGGCGCCCCTAGGCCAACTTTCGTTCATCGCCCCATCCCCTACCTTTAATTCAATCAAATTTTCATCTTCGGGACCAGAGCAATGGGGATTGGCGTACAGGAAATTTTAAAAACTATCATATCTCTTGTGCATCCCCAATGCTGCCCCCTATAATCCTGCCACCCTAGGCCCGGGCCTTGGTGGCCTCTCCACAAATCCAAGCCCAGCAATTATATCTCCTCCTTTGCTCTTTGATTAAGGACTGGTAACTGGATTTCTGGGTTAAACAGATATTGAGGGTGTTTAACAGCAATAAGCCATTATATAGTCATACTGCTGAGCTTTTTAGTAATACCCCAAATACTCCCATCAGTTCCTGTTTCAAGACCTTAGTCTTGAGCAGAGCTTGTGCAGTGAATCAGTAGAAAAGAAGATGGGGAGCTACTGGGGCATCTTTGGAGGCCCAGATATTCCCTACTAAAGGACTGTGGTCGCCTTGGGCTGGTACATAAGCCCAAAACATAATGTACAACATTTCTTGCCTACTTCTTTAGTAAGTTCTCCTTTAAGGGCGATCACCAGCCACAGACATAAGGAGTTCAGCTTAGAGGCTGCTGAAGGGAAAAACAGGTGCCAAGCAAAAAACAGCAATGCTACAGTCTTCAGGAATCACAGAATGAAAATGTAAAAAGTGACTTGAGCTTTTAAAATGTTAGTTTTAGTTTTGTTAGTTTAGATTTGTTTTCCAAGGAGGTCACCTCTGAAATGCATTGCAACATGGAATATATTTTACATTCACCCATGTAACACATATATTGCTTAAATGCGATTAAGGAATGATGATTATCCTAAAACGGTGGTGGGTATATGGATTGTGATCTGTATTGAAGTGATGTAACGTAGATTTTTGTAAATATTACATTTAATTATATTGATATTAAAGCTAGAACAAAATTCATCTGGATACTCAAAGCAGGACAAAAATAATGTTTATAGTTTGAAAGGGCAGATCATATGGACTTTAACAGGCACTATCTGCATAGGGCACAATGCAACCACTTCTTTGCTGTAGTCAGGTATAAGCCTGTTGTGTAAGTTGCAGGCACATGGGGAGGCACATTTATCAAAGGTCGAATTTCAAATTCATGTGAGTTTTTTTAAAAATCCCTTAAATTCTCGACACTCAAATATACTCGAAATTCCAATATACTCGAAATTCCAATATACTCAAAATTCGACTGGGGAGTTACTTAAGAAAAAAATCAAATAATTAAAACGCGGACAAATTTTACCGACATGAAAACTTGAATCAAATTTGATTCAAATTTGACCAAACTCGATTTGAGTTTTTTCTCCGAAAAAACTGGAATGTCAGGAAGGCTACAAACATCTCCAAATGGGTCACTGGACCTCTTCCATTGACTCATTCATGAATTCGGCAGGTTTTAGGTGGTGAATAGTTGAATTTGAATTCTTAAAGGGCCAGAGTTAGATAAATCTCGAAAATCCAATTGAACTTGAATCGAGTGTGGATAATTCCCTAGTCGAATTTGTCAGTTTTGACAAATAATATTTTCAATTCGACTTTGAATTTTCTATTCGACCCTTGATACATCTCCCCCATAGAGTAGATTTGGGAAATTCAACTATTTGTCTTTTTGATATGGTACAATACAATCAAACTATAATAAACATATTGTAAAAAATTCCTATATCCAAAGATAACTGTCCCAAGGCTTTTTTTCTTCAGTAAAAAATTATATTTTTATTTAAATTAGTATTAAAACTCAGATACATACTGACCCCACAAGGCCCACCTTACGTGTTTCACACCCTGCGGCGCTTAGTCATAGGTGTCTCATATTGTAGCCCCTTTTATTCAGTTAACAGTGATATAAATGAGTCTGAGCTACACATTCAGTGGTGTAGCTACAGAGCCACCATCCAGCACTGGTGACGCAGGGCTTATACTCGGCAGTGTAAGTGCTGATATCTTAAATGATAAATGTCAGACACAGATAAACAGAACAAAATCCTCACAATCTGTATATGTGATCGCATTTATAGTGAAAATTACTACAATTAAATATTAAGAGAAAAGCCCTGCATCACATTTGAACTGAACTCCAGCTCAGAAGCATCTGTGATGAATTGGGCATTCTCTGCAAGTACATGTACGTGACCTGTTATCACTAGGTACCAGGGGCGGCAAAAATGCCGCTCCTGTTACTTTAAGAGCCTAATTTCCGGTTTTCAATCTGGAAATTCGGCTGTTCTAGCACAGAGAGCGCAGTTAGGCTCTCTGCGCTAGTGCACTGGCCCTCTCTGCTGCCCTGGTGGACCCCCCCCGGACCCCTTCACGTGCAAAAAGGTAAGCGCACGGGGGAGGGGAGGCGGCAGCAACTGCTGCTGCCTCGGGTGGCGGAGGGGCCAGGATCACCCCTGACTGTTATCCAGAATATTCAGAACAATATGGTAGAGTGCTTCCACCCCTGATCATGTACCCTTTGTGGTACCAGGTGCTACACCGGAGAACCCACTCCTGCCGTGTGGGTCATGTAGATACGTAGAAGAAATTCCAGTGGCACACTGAATGCTGAAAAAAGTGTTAAATTTATTCACCCAAATACATACAGACAAGGGCAACGTTTCGGACCACTCAAGCTTGACAAAGGGCCCGAGTGGTCCGAAACGTTGCCCTTGTCTGTATGTATTTGGGTGAATAAATTTAACACTTTTTTCAGCATTCAGTGTGCCACTGGAATTTCTTCTACGTATCCAGAATATTCAGGACATGGGGTTTTCCAGATAAGAGATGTTTCCATGATTTGGATCTCCATACCTTGTCTATTAAAAAAAATAATTTAAATATTAAGTAAATCCCAATACGTTTGTTCAGCCTCCAATAAGTATTAATTATATCTTAGTTAAGATCAAGTACAAGCTACTGTTTTATTATTACAGAGAAAATAGGAATAATTTAAATATTTGATTAAAATTGAGTCTATGGGAAAGGGCCTTTCCATAAATTCGAGCTTTCTGGATAACACTGATATTGGATCCCATCCCTTGTACATGTATGGTGGCTATGGTATGCTCAGTGGCTAGGTAACATTAAACAATAAATGTGAAAAATAACCCTTAATGCAAACAAAATCCCTTTTTGCAGATCCATTCATTATCTATCAAATACAGTCCTTATGCTGCAGGGCAATTTATAATCAGCTCTGACTGCTTCCCACGTTACAGACACAGTTACAAGCAGCTTGTGCAGCATAGGGCTACACCATGCAAATAAACTAATTTGCAGGGCATGATACTGAATGATACACTGAAGTGTAGACTGTTTTTTCATATGAAACAATGCAATCTATTTTAGCTTACTACATGCCTTAAAGGCACCGTTCAATGTAAAAGTAAAAACTGGGTAAATAGGCTGTGCAAAATAAAAAAAGGTTTCTATTATAAAAAATAAAAAAATCTTTCTTTCCATCTCTCTAACTCTGAGTTAGTCAGCGACTAAGGGGGAGGGGGCACATGGGACATAACTGTTCAGTGAGTTTACAATTACATAGTAACATAGTAACATAGTAAGTAAGGTTGAAAAAAGACACATGTCCATCAAGTTCAACCTTTTTTTTTTTATTAACTACCTATCTGCCAGTTGATCCAGAGGAAGGCAAAAAAAAACACATCTGAAGCCTCTCCAATTTGCCTTAGAGGGGGAAAAATTCCTTCCTGACTCCAAAATGGCAATCGGACTAGTCCCTGGATCAACTTGGACTATGAGCTATTTCCCATAACCCTGTATTCCCTCACTTGCTAAAAAGCTTTCCAACCCCTTCTTAAAGCTATCTAATGTATCAGCCTGTACAACTGATTCAGGGAGAGAATTCCACATCTTCACAGCTCTCACTGTAAAAAACCCCTTCCGAATATTTAGGCGGAACCTCTTTTCTTCTAATCGGAATGGGTGACCTCGTGTCAGATGGAAAGACCTACTGGTAAATAAAGAGAGAGATTATTATATGATCCCCTTATATATTTATACATAGTCATCATATCACCCCTTAAGCGCCTCTTCTCCAGCGTGAACATCCCCAATTTGGCCAGTCTTTCCTCATAGCTAAGATTTTCAATACCTTTTACCAGCTTAGTTGCCCTTCTCTGTACCCTCTCTAATACAATAATGTCCTGTTTGAGTGATGGAGACCAAAACTGTATGGTATATTCTAGATGGGGCCTTACCAGTGCTCTATACAGTGGAAGAATGACCCGCTCCTCCCTTGACTCTATGCCCCTTTTAATACAGCTCAAGACCTTATTTACCCTTGATGCTGCCGACTGGCATTGCTTGCTACAGCCGAGTTTATCATCTACAAGGACTCCAAGGTCCTTTTCCATAATGGATTTGCCTAGTGCAGTCCCATTAAGGGTATAAGTGGCTTGGATATTTTTACATCCCAGGTGCATGACTTTACATTTATCAACATTGAATCTCATTTGCCACTTAGCTGCCCAGATTGCCAGTTTGTCAAGATCATGTTGCAAGGATGCCACATCCTGGATGGAATTAATTGGGCTGGATAATTTTGTGTCATCTGCAAACACTGATACATTACTTACAACACCCTCCCCTAAGTCATTAATGAACAAGTTAAATAAAAGTGGACCCAATACTGAGCCCTGGGGGACCCCACTAAGAACCTTATTCCAAGTAGAGAATGTCCCATTAACAACCACCCTCTGTACCCGAATCTGTAGCCAGTTTCCTATCCATGTGCAAACGACTTCATTAAGCCCAACAGACCTTAGTTTAGAAAGCAGTCGTTTGTGGGGCACAGTATCAAACGCTTTGGCAAAATCCAAATAGATCACATCTACTGCCCCCCACTGTCCAGAATCTTACTTACCACATCATAAAATGCAATCAAATTCGTCTGACATGACCTATCCTTCATAAAGCCATGCTGATTGGACCCAGAATCACTCCCCAATTGGGCAAAACTAAAAAAATATGTGCTGCGCAGTGTGCAGGATTTCTTGCTTGCGCCAGTCCGACCCTGGTCCCCCTCAAGTCACTGATTAGCTACTGACTGATAATCAATTAGTGGAAACCGAGAGGGCTTCAAAGCAGGAAGTAGTGTTCTGGCTATTATGTTAGACATCCACTAACTCCAGCCTTTATATATTACATTTTTGGCTAACTAAGTATATTGAAATTTTTTTCATTTTGCACAGCCACTTACTACTACTTACCCAGTTTTTAGTTTTATACTGAACTGTTCACCTTTGAATGAACTTTTAGTATAACGTATAGAGTGATATTCTAAGACAATTTGAAATTGGTTTAATTTTTCTTTATTATTTGTGGCTTTTGAGTTATTTAGCTTTTTATTTGGCAGCTCTCTCAGCAATCTGGTTGCTAGGGTCCAAATTACCCAATTCAGAAATAGGACTCTGGAGAACCAAGGTTTCTAATTCAGTGATTCATTTATTCAAAAAGTGCACTTTTTGAATAAATGAATCACTGAATTAGCAACCTTGGTTCTCCAGAGTCCTATTTCTGAATTGTGAAACTCTGCAGGTCTTGCGGTGCCTAAACTCTGAAGTTGAACCCTACACAATAACGAAAAGGATTTCATCATCCATAAGAATATATCTCCAAATAACCCAACCATCATTGATTTGAATGAGAGACTGGAATATGAATACAGTGCTACGGAATATGTTGGCGCTATATAAATACATGTTATTAATAATAATAATAATATGAATAGGAAAGGGTCTTGATAGAAAGAAGAGTAATAAAAAGTAGCAATGACAATAAATTTGTAGCCTTACAGAGCATTTCGCTTTAAGATGGGGTCAGTGACCCCCATTTCGAAATCTGGAAAGAGTCAGAAGAAGAAAATAATTCAGAAACTATGAAGGTAAATTGGAAAGTTTCTTAGAATAAGACATTCTATAACATACTAAATGTTATCTTAAAGGTGAACCACCCCTTTAATAGATACAAAAACTTTCCTGACAATTTAACACCATATTCTTCTATAGTATTTTAATACAGCTGCTTACCTCAGGGACAGGTTTTTACACAGAGGTACGTGATTTCTTAAAAAACATACACAGCTTGATTAGTACACCATTTTTATGAAGCCATATCTGGCGATGTGTGGATTATTTAGTTGCTGTTTTTTTAAGACAGCATGCTAAATCGGCCCCTAACTGTATATATCAACGCTCATTTGTGCTAATTATGTGATTAAACACAAGCAAGATTACTGTACTTGAACAACCAAATTCAGACTTGTATTTTGTTGAGTAGAAACGCATATTTGTTTTATTTAACTCACTAAAAGCCTAAAGATTTCCTAAAATGGAAAATAACAGAACTGCGTCTATGTAATCTTTACTATATGCAAATGAATGAAGAGCCTCTCTGAAACTGTCATTGCACATAAAGGTACAAGTAAGATAAGGTTTAAAGCACTTTTAGAACTTTTTAATTTGAAAAATGTGTAGTTGCAAATTGCAAATTGTATCACCTGCTTCACTTGAGCTTGAGCCACTGCAAAATGGGATTCTTTTTTTCCTGAATTAACACTTATTACCCTGATCATTCAGTCAGCATTTGGCTGTGGATTTGAGTGCTGTGCTGATTTTAATAGCAATGTGTGATAAAAGTGTAGATACAGATATGTTGAACCCCAGGCCGTGTTCTGTATGACACAACTGCCGGCTATATCATTCTAAAGCCGTGATCATAAACAGATGGATTTAAAATAAACTTTTAGGCTAAAATATTGTAAAAAGATGGTGGCCTGTGATGTAGATCAGTTGTTTGGGAAACTGGTTTGAGATTTTATATTTGACTTTTGTCAGATTTCTTGCTGTCAATCTGACAATAAATAGAAACCAACATGAATGTATCTTATTAGTGTGTGCAGTGTGTAAGAAGTCCTGTCCCTGGAAGATCTAATGCCACATTTAAAGGAACAGTAACACAAAAAACTAAAAGTGTTTTAAAGTAATGAAAATATCATGTAGTGTTGCCCTGCACTGGTAAAACTGATGTGTTTGCTTCAGAAACACTACTATAGTTCATATAAACAAGCTGCTGAGTAGCAATGGCGGAAATTGAAAAACGGCTAAATGGCACAGGATAAATAATGGATAACAGATAACATTATGTTCTACAGAGCTTATCTGCTATCTGCTGTGTAACTTGAGCCTTTTCTCCTTTGAATGGCTGCCCACATGGCTACGCAGCAGCTTATTTATATAAACTATAGTAGTGTTTCTGAAGCAAACACAGCAGTTTTACTAGTGCAAGGCAACACTGCATTATATTTTTATTACTTTAAAACAATTTCATTTTTTGATGTTACTGGTCCTTTAAGCTCTGTGGTACAGTGACATGGGGTTCTCTGTACAGAAATACTCAAGCAAGTGTTGTAAAATGCTTGTCATCGAGAGACATTTTGACTTCTGTTGTTCTCTGCTGGATGGCAGTGGCAGTTATATGCCCTGTGTCATATGTTCAAGTGAGCAATTTTGCAGCAAAGTCCACTTGTCATTGCTTTCAAACAGGGCACTTTTCATTCAGTAACATCAAAGCAGTTTTTTCACAGCCTGGTGGATGGCAGCAGCAGTCAAAACGCCCTGTGAACCATTAGCCTTTAGAAGTTGATTTGTTTTTTTAAGTGGGCAAGCATCTATTATAACAATCTGATTTGGAATCTCTTTATTATTTGTTTAAAAAAATCTAATCTAATGGTGTATGGACAGCTTGTATAACTTAAATACTAAGAGACTTACATTTATACAAAAAAGCCAAATAAACAAACAAACAATCAAAAAAGACTATGAGCAGCTATAAGGAATTTTTAAAGGGAACCTGAGGTACTGTAGGAAATCCTACTGTGTGCTACAATAAACATACTGGAGAAGGACAGAGCAGACATCTAACAGGACAGGCTAAACCAAAACGGAGAAGGCATAGAACACGACAGACTTGAGCAAGATAGAAGTACAAAATTGTGTGTATATATTCCTGTGGTGCTCAATCTGGAAACCTTGCTGCAAACCTTGGTTCCAATCATCCATGAAATGTAGAAAATCAGATGGCACACACTCCAGCAAACGTGCTAAATATTTGCAATTTATTGAGATCTCTACACAATGTTTCAGAGGTACTTGAGCAAAGCACTTGAGAATAGAACTTGTACCTCCGAAACGTTGTGTGGAGATCTCAATAAATTGCAAATATTTAGCACGATTGCTGTAGTGTGTGCCATCTGATTTTCTAAATTTCTTGAGCAAGATAGAGTAATCTTGCCAGGCAGATTAGGACAAGGCTATAAATAAAAGAAAAGAAATTTGTGGTCAGGCTGGGAATGACAGGAGAGATGAGGACACACAGGAGAGACAGGAGGCAAGAAGTCTGCATTTACAGGCACGGGAAGGTTTAATATATGTAGTATCAGCTGCAACTGAATGGATCTAAATAGTCTTTGAGGCTACTGGAATTTGATACACAGAGTGTACAGAGGGTTTACAGATAAACCGTAAACCAATAAGTTTTCTCCAGTGGCTCCCATTATGATTTTTTTGCACATTACTATAATATACAAAGTGTAAAACTAAATAAACCACATAGGTAAATATCCTACCATTTCCCTCAAAAGTTTATTGCACTGCACCAGAGAGTGCATACTGGAAGAAAATATAAAACTTCTACTTACAACTTAATAACTAATTTGCTAAACTCCCCTTAGACAAGTCAAACTTACAGTACATCTTGCACTTGCTTGGTGATGGCAAATTAACAACCTGATTGATTATCTTCCAAGTGAATGAAATTGCATGAACACAAAACTAGTGGCATTTTTCTCTGTCAAGCTCCATACATATTTCACTAGAACTAACAGAAAGATCTAACTGAATTTCATTTTAAAAAGCCACAAAATATGGAAAAATGTAAAAATGGCATACCATTTTCATAGCACTGTTGATATCAAAGTTGTTGCAATCAAATTTACTTTCAGATCATCTTAATACTGGAAATATTTGCAATACCTTTCATTTCACCACAAGCACACCTTTAGTTCAAGGAGGCCGAAACCTGCTTTGTTGCTATATTAGTCTCTAGTCTCCAAAAATTGTACTAAGGTGGGCGTGGAAGTAGGCAAATACAAATTAAGTGGGACATTTGCAAATTTCAGCATAGTTGGAGAGCAAAGTATTCATTTGATTTAATTTCTCTTCAATGGATAAAAGGCAATAGGTAATTTTATACAACCCCAGATGCAAGTATTAGAGCACTACGGAGCCACAACACGTGCCTCTTAGTGGAGAGAAAGAATTCAATTGGTCTAATGCCTAATGACCCGTGATGTTTTTATATGCATTAGTAGCTCATAAAAAAGCAGATATTGCAAGTTTCACTCTTTCCTACCCCAGCCTTGGATGGCATTGCAAATAATATTTTAGCATGCAGTTGCTGGGGAACATGTACTTTCAGTGTGGGGATTTTTTTTGGATATGACCAGGACAAATAGAAAGAAGAAAAAATAACTGTCACAGAAGTATAATGGAAAATGTATAAATATATGTGTGCCACAAAACATAATTCCTATTTAAAATATTCTTATTGACGTGTAAAAATTATGTTTCTCAGCAGTGTTTTGGTGTGTGTGCATATAAAGCCCCTTGAAGGTATCTTTAGATATTATAAATTATAATATAGAGGGCCCTTGCTTGTATTTCACCTGACCTACATCTGAAATACAAAAAGGTATTACACTTACTTCGCACTCAACCAGGTATCAACTTACCCCCATGTGTAATAAAAGGCACAACGTTTGCCCAGGAGCAGTAATCCATAGCAACCAATAAGATGTTTTCTTTTATACAGACGACAGTAAATGTTACTTCTGATTGGTTTCTATGAGTAAGTGCTCCTGAGTAAACTTAGTGCCTTTTATTACACAACCCTAGTAAGAATTTAAGATTACGTTTTAATACAATATAAAACCAAAAATCTGGAACTAGCTATGGTAGGCAGGCAAGCATAGGATCAGGAGCATAAAGACAGGGACACCATGTCTTCAGGCAGAAAAACAGGTTTATTTGGGCAAACTGTTCCTAGAAAAAATTGACAGGAACACAGTTCATTAGTGTTTCAACAGCAAGCATGCAAGACTTTTTCTCACTCTGTGGTTTTCACCATACAGGGTGGCTTCCATACTCTGCCCTGTTAACTCTCCCCTCCTGGTATATCAGTTCAACAGCCTCTGGCCTGTCTCACCTTCTGGCTTTTCTCAACCACTTCAGATTTGTAAGGTGGCCATAGACGCACAGATAATATTGTACAAAACTAATTTTCATACGATATTTAGTGTATGTATGGTGGGAAAAGAGCTGACCGTTATAGGCAGTAGGGATGTAGCGAACCGCCGATAATGTGTTCGCGAACGCCGTTCGCGAACACCGGCAAAAAATGCGAACAGTTCGCGAACTTCGAACATCCGAAAATCGTTAGATTCGAACGATCGAAGGATTTTAATCGTTCGATCGAACGATTTTCGTTCGAATCGAACGATCGAAGCCATTCGATCGAATGATTTCATTCAATCCAATGGCTTCGATCGTTCGATTCGAACGAAAATCCTTCGATTTTAGCGATCGAATGGTCGAATGGTCGAACGATTTTGACGCGAACGCCTATTGGCGAACGTCGCGCGACGTTCGCGAACTTGCGGCGGACGCAAACAGCCGATGTTCGCGCGAACAAGTTCGCCGGCGAACAGTCCGCGACATCCCTAATAGGCAGAACGATTGGATATCAGTCTGCTCGGTGACAGTGCTGGATGGAAAATTTTGATCGGGTGCCTTTGAAGGCAACCAAACATCAGACATTGTTAGTGCTGAATCGTCAGATACAGTTAAAATTCTATTGTTTCTACCTGTATATCTGACGATTCAGCTCTATTTTTTCCAGGAGAGGGCGTAATTGTTACTTTTAAGACCACAGAAACGTCCAAATAGGATAGGGACCTCTCCCACTGTCTGATATACAACCTCGGTAGGTCTGAGATGCTGGATTTTCGATTTCCGACTTTTTCCATCATCAGGGTATAATAAATCTCCAAAAATGTGAGTTTTTTTTCCACTAAAAATTTGGATTTCACAGTAAAAATCCCCCAACCCTGGGAGTTCTTAACATAGATAGGCAACCTTCCTGTTCTGTGCCCTGCTACCCTTCTATGATTAAATACTTTTCCACAGGACAGCCTTCTTGTGGAAAGTGAGTTCCAATATGAGAACTGGACCACTGGAATGGATTGTCTAGCTTATCAGTTCATTCCAGAACACTATAGATTCCAGGGCCAGACAGCAAAATCCTTTACACAGAGAAACCATTTCCTTTTTAGTAACAACTCCTTCGCAGCTTACATGGTTAATTGGGGAGAAATTAAAGGCAACATTCACCTTTTGACAACTTTCTTTGATCATTCTACCACACCTTGATATTTAAGTTGTTGCACATCATAATTTTTCTTTTCTTTAATCTTTTAAATCTTCCATCAACATATTTACTGTTTTTAATTTTGTTATGTAATTTATAAATATAAACCCCCGGGTTCTAAGAGAGCTTAGTTCAGTTTTAGACCAGCCCTTATTTCTGATTTTCTCAGATTCTGGTATGGTGCCTATGGATTGGAGAAAAGATGATGTTATTCCAATATTTAAAAAGGGATTACGATCTCAGCCTGGCAATTACAGGCCAGTAAGCTTGACATCTGTGGTAGGCAAATTATTTGAAGGCTTGTTAAGGGATCACATTCAAAATTTTGTCCTAATGAATGGCATTATGAGCAACAATCAGCATGGCTTGATGAAGGATAGGTCATGTCAGACGAATTTGATTGCATTTTATGATGTGGTAAGTAAGATTCTGGACAGTGGGGGGGGCAGTAGATGTGATCTATTTGGATTTTACCAAAGCGTTTGATACTGTGCCCCACAAACGACTGCTTTCTAAACTAAGGTCTGTTGGGCTTAATGAAGGCGTTTGCACGTGGATAGGAAACTGGCTACAGGATCGGGTACAGAGGGTGGTTGTTAATGGGACATTCTCTACTTGGAGTAAGGTTCTTAGTGGGGTCCCCCAGGGCTCAGTATTGGGTCCACTTTTATTTAACTTGTTCATTAATGACTTAGGGGAGGGTATTGTAAGTAATGTATCAGTGTTTGCAGATGACACAAAATTATCCAGCCCAATTAATTCCATCCAAGATGTGGCATCCTTGCAACATGATCTTGACAAACTGGCAATCTGGGCAGCTAAGTGGCAAATGAGATTCAATGTTGATAAATGTAAAGTCATGCACCTGGGATGTAAAAATATCCAAGCCACTTATACCCTTAATGGGACTGCACTAGGCAAATCCATTATGGAAAAGGACCTTGGAGTCCTTGTAGATGATAAACTTGGCTGTAGCAAGCAATGCCAGTCGGCAGCATCAAGGGCAAATAAGGTCTTGAGCTGTATTAAAAGGGGCATAGAGTCAAGGGAGGAGGGGGTCATTCTTCCACTGTATAGAGCACTTGTAAGGCCCCATCTAGAATCTGCCGTACAGTTTTGGTCTCCATCACTCAAACAGGACATTATTGTATTAGAGAGGGTACAGAGAAGGGTAACTAAGCTGGTAAAAGGTATTGAAAATCTTAGCTATGAGGAAAGACTGGCCAAATTGGGGATGTTCACGCTGGAGAAGAGGCACTTAAGGGGTGATATGATGACTATGTATAAATATATAAGGGGATCATATAATAATCTCTCTAATGCTTTATTTACCAGTAGGTCTTTCCATCTGACATGAGGTCACCCATTCCGATTAGAAGAAAAGAGGTTCCGCCTAAATATTCGGAAGGGGTTTTTTACAGTGAGAGCTGTGAAAATGTGGAATTCTCTCCCTGAATCAGTTGTACAGGCTGATACATTAGATAGCTTTAAGAAGGGGTTGGATAGCTTTTTAGCAAGTAAGGTAATACAGGGTTATGGGAAATAGCTCATAGTCCAAGTTGATCCAGGGACTAGTCCGATTGCCATTTTGGAGTCAGGAAGGAATTTTTCCCCCTTTGAGGCAAATTGGAGAGGCTTCAGATGGGTTTTTTTTGCCTTCCTCTGGATCAACTGGCAGATAGGTAGTTAATAAAAAAAAAAAAGGTTGAACTCGATGGACATGTGTCTTTTTTCAACCTTACTTACTATGTTACTATGTAGTATAATGATGGAGAGCAGTGTATGTTAAATTACTTTTTTTTAAATAATATATACATTATAAATTGAATAATAAAAACAGATATGCCCTTCTCCAGACAGATTGTTATTGCAATTATGAATCTATTATCTACGTTGTTTGAATGGTACAGGATGCAATGTAGTCTAAATGATGCTTTCCAGCATGGTTGATTTAGAATGGATTACATTTCAACATAATCCTCTCTCATAAGGAAACATTGTATGCCATCCTAACAATTTGTAATTCAGACTGATTGCCTGATACTATGATGAATGGGGCATGCTGTCTATGAAAATGAATGTCTATGTCCATTATGAAATACTTTCTTTCACCGCAGCTGAAAGAGGCTTAGTAGAGTAATGCCCTTAACATCTAACTTCCGCAGAAAGTATACTGTGTTGTTTCCAGATATTGGATAGAACTATGCCATAACGGGTAACAAAAGCATGTTCACATTATAGTGTAAAACATAATAATGTACAGTAGATCAGTTTTCCCACTAGAGGTCTTGGGCAAAATACAGTTCATTAAGGGATTTTATAAACTTGTTTTCAGGATAACATGACACACAATCATTGTATAATGGATAATCAGCCCACTACATGGAAAAAGTTGGACAGCACAATTGGATATATGGGTATGGGACCCCAGAATGCTTGGGAACTGGGGGTTTCCAGATAGTGAATCTTTCTGTAATTTGGAAATTTTTCCATATCTTCAGACTACTAGAAAATCACATAAACATTAAATACACCCAATAGGATGGTTTTTCTTTCAAAAAGGATTCATTATATCTTAGTTTGAATTGAGTACAAGTTACTGTTTCTTTATTACATAGAAAGGGAAAATAAAAATGCGGATTATTTTCGATAGAAAAGTTTATATCAAAAACGATATAAGTCCCAAGGCCTCTTAAAGTAAAAACAAAATTAATTTATTGATATTCACATTTAAAAAAAGTATCCAGTACATACTACCCCACATATCCCACCTTACGCGTTTCGCACCCTCCGGCGCTTAGTCATAGGTGTATCTGTCAGTAAGGGGTCGAGTACAGAATTTAAACCCAAGTGATCCCGCCCCTTTTTTTGTTTAAAACCAATCAAGGGTCACAAGCAATTATCCCTGCTTCGTATTTGTTAACCCACAGTGCTTATACAGGGTGTATGTACCATTTCAGTTATATAATAGTTTAAAGTTATACATTGTATTCAAATTATTCACTAACAACACAATCCATAAAGTTAGTTATTGCACAACATTGTATTTTAGCAGTATATATTCGTTTAGTTTACAAACCAATTAGTTAATCTCTAACCTTGCACATACTCCATTATTACCAGAATTATATTGAATGTATACACTGTCATCATTATCACTGCATTCCATTAGTAGTATTATATAATAGGTATATCCCTTTATCATTTTAAACATTCAGGTGTAACATGTCACGTCAAATTCATAGTTAAGTCCTAATGGCAACCGCGTTCCTAAATGAAAAATCCAATATACTTCTCTCTTTTCCAAAAGTTTCTGATGGTCCCCTCCTCTTATTCCTAATCTCACCCTCTCTATTCCCTGTATAGAGAATTGATTTACATCCCCTCCGCTGCATATCGCAAAGTGCTTAGTGATATTACTTTTCTCCACCATTTTGGGGTTCTTAATTTGACTCAAGTGTTCCCTCGCTCTCTCCTTCAGTTTTCTACCAGTACACCCGACATATTGCTTGCAGCACTTCAAACAAGTGATCAAATAGATCACAAATGCAGTGTTGCAATTAATATATCCTTTAATTACAAATTCTTTTCCTGTTACTGTAGACTTAAATTTCTTAGACACTTTCATATGTGCACAGGTGACACATCTGCGACTACCACATTTGTAATTACCCACGGACATAAGTGGTCCCATATCCTGTTTCTTAGATTCCATTTTAAATAAGCTGGGTGATAGCATGTCCTTTAAGGTGGGAGCTCTTTTGGGGATAATATTAATTCCTGGGCTCAACACCTCAAAGAAGTGTTCATCACCATAGAGGATAGGCAAAAATCTCTTTATGATTTTAGATATCTCAAAAAATTGTTTACTATATCCAGTTGTAAGTGCCACCTTTTCTGACCAAACTTGACTTTTTTCTTTGATGCCAGTCCCTTTGAGCAAATCCCCCCTATCACTACTTCTTGCTCTCTGTAGGGATTTTTGTACAATTTTCTGCTTATATCCTCTTTCTAAGAACCTCCTCTGCATATCTCGTGCCTGCCACCCAAATTCTCCATCCGTTGAGCAATTCCTTCGAAGTCTTAAGAACTGGCCAACAGGTATACCTTCTATCAATCTTTTTGGGTGGCATGATGACTAAGCGCCGGAGGGTGTGAAACGCGTAAGGTGGGATATGTGGGGTAGTATGTACTGGATACTTTTTTAAATGTGAATATCAATAAATTAATTTTGTTTTTACTTTAAGAGGCCTTGGGACTTATATCGTTTTTTATATAAACTTTTCTACAATTGATTGCCTTTGGAACTGGGGCGGGTCCCTTCGGCCTGGCTAAATAACTATATGGACTCCCGATTTTGAATTGATATTTTCGATAGGAGACAGCCTTTCAGCAAGGCTAATGAGTTTCAAGATAAAGGACCCCATACCTGTAGTATATTTAATTATGCAATAAATTATGCTCTGCTGTAATTTGTTGATGACCCTGTCTAAACTTCCCTACAAAATACTGTATATCAAAGTATTCTGAAAAACAGGAATGTGAACCAGCTTTTAAACCGAAAATAAAAACCCTTTTTCGCATTAGCTAATTTAGATGGGCTAATGGTATATAAACATTATGAATGTATTATAAACATACATTTTCTTTTAACCCTTTAAGTGCCAGCAATATTTGACATTTTGGTTACTCAAAATGCCTGCCATTTTTTAAACATGTTCTGCTCTCTCACATTAGGGGCATTTTCTGAGGGGAAACCTAGAGTTATCTAGGAAAACCATACATTGTTTTTTTCGGGACAACCTGAGCTTTCTAAATCTGCCTGAGTTTTCATGTATTTCCACCCCTGCAAAAAGATTTATAGTGCTAAATACCAAAAAAAAAATGAAAAATTCCTATTTTTCATAATACATGAATATGCAAGAAAATCCAACTGATTTGGAAAGCCTCGTGTCTCTCAAACGTGCCAATACCAGATATGTATAATTTCAGGGAGATTTAGGACTTCTGTACAGCAAAAATTCCCTGCAGTTTATTACCAAATTTTGAAAGCACGTAGGCAGAAAACGGCATACTTTAGATTCCAAGTCCAAAAAATCCCAAAACAGAAGGTTTACTCCAGAAAACCATATTTGGTTACCTGCTGATTCCAAAATGGGTAACTATATTTCTCTACTAATAACTACCAAACATAAAAGCTTGTCTGAACATAGCATTTTTTTTATAAAAATATATAAAAATTCTAAAAAAAATCACATCAAAGGTTTTATTTTGCTGCTATGCATATCCCACAATGTATTAGGTACCAAGAAAAAACACCCTGATTATGATTGCCAGGTAACAACTGAACAGTTTGATGCCCATTGTGCATATGTTTACCAAAGTATCTGGCATTTAGAGACACCAATATGAAGTTAGCGCATCCAAATTGTCCAGGACTTTACTTCAGTTACTGAAAAATCAACGAATTTACTGCATTTTTTGTGGGATAAAAACACAGAACCAACCAACACCATATATTTTTGGAAAGTACACATTCTACTGAATTTACAATGGGTACCCATGCCTTCCTGCTCCAAACTACTGAGTCAAAAGCCTTACCCAAATTTGTTGGTTTTGGTGAAATACCTGAAAATTGCCTCAAAGCTTCAACTTTCCAGCATCATATCACCCATGTATCTTACATACCAAGAAAAAGAACCCTAAATATGATTGCCATGGGTCCTCCAAACAGTTTGATGCCCATTGTGCATAGCTTTACCAAAGTATCTGGCATTTAGAGGCCCCAAAATGAAGTTAGTGCATACAAATAGTCTTGTGGGTAACTTCAGCTAATGAAAAATCAACACATTGACAGCATTTTTTGTGGGGTAAAAACACAGAAATATATGTTTACCCCCCAAACCCATATATTTTTGGAAAGTACACATTCTACCGAATCTAAAAAAGGTACCCATGCCTTTCAACTCTAAACTACTGAGTCGCAAGGCTTTCCCAAAATTGACAGTTTTGGTGAAATATCTAAAAAAAATGGTTCAAAGCTTCAACTTTCCAGCATTATATCGCCCATGTATCATTATGTACCAAGAAAAAGCACTCTAAATATGATTGCCAGGGATCTTCCAAACACTTTGGTGCCCATTGTGCATAGGATTACTAAAGTATTTGGTATTTAGAGGCCCCAAAATGAAGTTAGCGTATCCAAATAGTCCTGTGGGTCACTTCAGCTAATGAAAAATCAGCACATTGACTGCATTTTTTGTGGGGTAATAACACAGAAATGTATGTTTACCCCCAAAAACCATATATATTTTTGCAAAGTACAACTGGCTTGGCGGAGCAGGAAGTGCGGGCAGCAGCAGAAAATGTCCATTGCACGTGTCTGCTGCTGCTTGGCCCCTGGGCGATCATGCCTCAGGGGCCACTTGTTCCCTCCCTAGGCTCGTTGCCTAAGAGCTGGGGAATGAGAAGGAATGGAGCAAGCGGATTTAAAAGCTGCTCCATTCCCAAACCCTTTAATGCTGCAGAACGTTCTGTGGCATTTCAAGTGACTTTACCACAGAACGTAGATTCTAACAGTCTAACAGACTGAAAGGAGATCATGATAGTCTGCCTATGTTGCAGGTATCAGCTCCCCCTAGCTCACAGAATGATCAACCCCCTTTAAAAATTACCCTTTAAAATAATTTATTAAATTACTTTAATAAATCTGTGGAATCAGATATTTCTGTGAAAAATACTTTTTTATTTATTTTTGGAAGATTTTATTTATGTACCTTTTCTACATAAGGCCAACTAAATGAACGTATGTTGAAAAGGGGGTTACCCTGGAACTTGTGACTGACACAGCTTGATGAGGAAACCATTCTGGCTTCAATAGGAGCATAATCAGACAGGCTTTACCCTTTACCACTGCTGGCCATAAATGCCACACTTTGAGAAGCCCTAGCTAGATATGAAAATTCATTAGCCTCCTGAGTGCCACAGTAATTCTAATATGGTACTGTAGGTGGATATGTGCTTGCACAGGCCCTGAATCTGCATGCACATCTTAAGCTACAGCATTGAAATTAAACAAACTAAAAAAGTTTCCATATCCTAGACCACAAAACATAAGCATCTAGGCATAATTATTCTCTTGAGGTTTATGACTTGCCCTTATTAAATAGAAAGTTCTGTACAAATCTAAACCATGGGGAAGCCCAGTTAGCATTTCTGTGTGCTTATGCCAGTATTTATTTCTACTAGAGCATTCCAAATCCCTCATTTTATCTGCCTCTCTCGCTTGTTTGCTTATGTTTCAAACAAACATAGCAACGCCTGATAACATTTTTGTAGATTTGAGATATACAGCCTAGCTCACTGTCTTTATTTGCCTTGGCATTTCATGTAATTTACTAAATGTCCTTCATTGACTTTGTTTATATTGATGTATAGTTTCATAATAGTGTCAGCTTTGGTATATACTTTTGTTACACTTGACAGCAACAAAGGAGTTAGACCAGTCTATCCCTCATTACTTTCTTGATGATGCAGTACTATAGCTAAGCTCACTGACTCTTCAGGACAAGCACAAGTTATTTGAGTCTCTGGATCTGAGCCTAAGACAATAATATTTGCTAATGTGCAAACATTACATTAAATCTCTTATATCTACAGTACGTGTGTGTAAAAGCATTTGCTTACACTATGTTGTATAATACGGTCAGACTGAACAGGATGTTTACCCCTTGGAAATCAGGTAAACCTGGAAACTCTTCATAGCAATTGTTGGAGATTGCAGAAGATTGCAGGCCCATGTTTGTGGAAAAGCCACAAAGACTCAGACCTTAAGTGGCACAAATTAAGGGGCGGCATGTCACCCAGTTGCTTCTACATTTTTAATCAATATTCTAGAATGTGGAGGAGTGCACATGTACAAACAATGGTGGGGGAGCAGAAGGGAGCAAGCTGAGTGGGAGTGTGTGTGTGTGGGGGGGGTGGACAGACCATACAAGAGGGACTTGACCTTGGGGTGTCCGGCTGGCAAATCAGGGCCTGCTTATTTCTGCAGTGCCTCTGCCTAATGGGTGTCAGGAAATACACCATAATAATATGGTTCTGTTCTGTCATTGTCACTGTTTTCTGTCATTACTTGAACACATGTAAGACTGCAGAGTTTCCAACTATTTGGGTGTTAAAATAAATAACAGAGGGCCACACAAATACAGCCTATATTCTACTAATCAATTACTTAATAATGAAAAGGGTGTATGGACACTCAAAATGTCTTTATTGTTTTGCCTACCCATGGGAATAAAATTACTAATAAGGAAATTTTCCATGGAACAGCCTAGTAGAAGCAGCTTGATTTTCAAACTGTTGAATTAAAATATTGTGCTTGTGGTTCATTTGCTTTTCACGTGATGTATAGTTGTGGTTAGGATTTGTCCTGATGCCATACTTGATGAAAACAATTTGTGTTAACGAATTCCCATCTGCAAATAGAACATTTTATTGATGGTCCGCACATCTGTGTATTAGCCAGGGTTATTAAAAATTCAATATAAAGGTTGCGATCAGTTTCATCACTAATTTGTTCAAATGTTAAGAATTCAATTAAGTTCAAGGAGATGAGTCCAATGTATGAACATCTATTCCTTGATGTATTATTGAATAAAATTGTCCTCGTGTAGGGCTTGAAGCTACATGTTGCTTGACTCAAAAAAATTGACAGACCTTTTCGAAAGACATCAATATTTCTCTGAAAGATATGTTAGGTATAGAAAGATCAGTAAGTACTAAAAACACACAGTGCATAAGTAAATGTCACTTACGTGATCATCAGCATTATGCAAAGTCAGTACACCTGATTATTCTTGGTCATCCACTGAGAGAGCACTGCAGGCTGTAGCTTTGTTCTCCTGTAGTCTAGATGTTCAAGGGATTTTTATTTTTCAATAAATATATATATATATATATATACACATACAAGAGTCCTCTGCACTCAACCCATTATCAATATATTTAAGACAGAGACATTTTGTGCATACTGCTACTTAAAAATGCCTTACCCTTTAAACAACACAGGGATTGTTTGTCCATATATTGCAATATATTTAAGCTGGCCAACTACGTCAAAGTCATCCCATATCTGGCCAGTCCTACGCTTAATTTTCATCTGATTCATTAAGAATTCAATTGCTTAATTATACATTTTACAAAGGGACTAAGTTTTACCTGCAACTTACTAGCTGCTTTCAAAGTAAAACTCCCAAACTTGGCTGCCCTTTTATTAGACACCCCTCCCAGCTATAGTCAGGTGATCCCACTGGTGTCTAATAAAATGTCTCTGTCTTAAATATATTGATAATGGGTTGAGTGCAGAGGACCTCTTGTAGTTGACTATATGTATTTTGTGGTAACACCCTCATTGCACCCCCGCCTAATGGTTTTAAAAAATAGTGGTGAGCACAACTTTCCCTTGTTTGTTATGGTTATTTATTTAACCAGTCACGAAGAGTTGCTAAATTTACTTAGCTAATTTACTTAGCTAAAAAGAAGAGGTATAAATCATGCCAAATTGTCATATATCAATTTCTAAGCTATTCCAAGAGAAAATATCCCAGGGAAACTCTCTTTTTTATTTTCATTAAAAGCCATTTTGTAATACAATAAGGTGTGGGATCCCTTATCAGGAAACCCATTATCCACAAAGCTCCAAATAATAATAATAATATGAAAAAACACTGGCCCAAGCATTCAGAATAGTACATTTTATACCTGTAGAATGTTCTAAGATTTGGAGATCTTGGAGCTGTTTTAGCTGAGTTTTTTTTTTAAAGTTCCTCACAGGAATCCTATGGGATGGGGAAGATGTTGTAGAAAGCTATTTATGGAAGTGCTACTCTTACTACATATGGACATAGCTTCTGTTACTTTGTGTATTCATTTTGTCAGGACAAGTCAGCAGCCATACTAAAATCTTGAACTATTTCTAAGTCTATAATATTGTCTATAATATCGTAACTAAAGATCAGTGAAACTTTCAAGGTACATTTCAGTAAAAAAAATATAAATGAAAAATTATTTGGTGTTAGTGTCCCATGAATAGTCGACATGTATGTATATTTTTATTTATATAGTGCTTATGTATGTAGCACTGTATAGCAGTACAATAAATGAATAGATCAAACAGTGGTCACTACAATAATAAATAGTTATACTAACAGATTGTGTCAAACAAATCTATTTGCTTTTGATGATGAAGTTGGACAGAGGATTTGCAGCGATCTACTGTATGGGAAATCTGGCAAAGCGTTTTATACAGTGCCACTCTATGGTGCTTTTTTATCAATAGGGTCAACTATCAGTAATGCAGATTTCTAATTGATCTTGATGGGTGTGTGTTTTTTTTCATCCTAAATTAATTGCATCACTCAAAAATCGAACACTCACATGCATTTAAGGCTATGACATGATATATAAATGTTTGCTAAATGTCTGTGTGCCATTGTGATTTTACACTACTTAAGCCTCAAGAACAATTTCCAGTTGGGTTATATAATAAAGGTGTTTGCTACAGGTCTAATCATCTACAGGAACCAAATCAGAAGGTTGTATTTATTAGTCACCTGTTTAAAAGCAAATATCTTATTGGTGCTACAGGATACTATAACCAGTCAAACGTGGTGCCTTTTATTACATATAGGCGCAAATGTCTCAATAATACTCTAAGTGGTAGCTTTGTCCTAGGAATATTGCATAAGTTACATACATTCAGAAGATGAACATATTATTCAGTATGAGACTTCACCACACACTATTACTATTTCAGGCAGCTGTGGACTTGTGTGTGTCAATAGATTGGCAGTCTTACAGAAAGAAATGTATGACTCACATTTACATCAACTTGTCTTACATGATCAGCCAATCAAAAGAATTAAAGCTGACCCCTAAATCACCTTCAGTAAGTATCTGTATCACTTTTTAAGGTCATTTAAACAGGGTTGAGCCATTGCAAATAGCACAGCTGCATAGTTTAGCTACCTTTCCTGGTTTTAAAAGCAGCACATAGCTTATCATTAGTACTTAAAGCTTCTGTAGTAAAGCATGTTAAACCTTCCCTCCATTTAGAAAGCTTAATAGTTCCATAGCAGCTTAATTTTGCAACTTTCTCAGTTAACAGGGTATAATATGCATATGTTTTAAAATTCTGCACAAACGCCTTTAGTTATTGAATACAAATTATCTATTATGCCCTGTGCTTTCATTCAGGTTAAAAGAATACCAGTGCTTCAATCAAACTGGTTTAATGGATGGTGCAGGGTTTCCCCCTGCTGCCCTCACTACTAACTCTAGTAAGCCTTTTATTTTTCAGTCTCATTGTTGTAAGTGCAGGAGACACAAAACTGTATATTCAAAAAGAGCTTGCACATATGTTATTTGCAGTGCAAGCAGAGCAAGAATTGAAAGTACAGCATGGGTTGCAGAGCACAGAAATGTCAGGCAGGCCAGGATTTGTGGAAAGGCCACAAAGGCCTGGGCAGCAGAATTTTAGGGGGGCGGCACACCACCCAACCACACCCACATTGGTTCAGAAGCACTGGGGATTCGCAGGAGATGCAATAGTGGGTGCCCCCAACCTTTCCCCAGCCCCTATCGTGGCTACAAAAAAACAAGGCATGCGACAAGGTATGGGCTGGGGGAGGGGGGTGGAGTGGGTTGCAGGCATTGGGTGAATCTCATGGCTTGGGCAGGGGGGCCTGGGGTGTGTGTGTGGGGCCCCTAAGGTGGCAGCACTGGTGGGTCCTGGACGCCCAGCCTGATGCTGGCCATAGGCAAGCAGTAAGAACAGGGTTCTCCTGCAACTTGTAGCCCTAGTCTGTAACAGATGCCCCTGTGATTGCAGCACTGCTGATGAAGGTAATATTACATTCAGAGTTAGGCATTGTCTTTTTCTAGAAGCATAAAGAGCTGTGAATTGGGGAGCAACACATGGCTAAACGCAAAAAATTAGGCCCTTTGTTCACTGAAATTAGGCTAAAGTGGGACAGGCCTTCTTTTTATTGAAGGACACCTACTTCACCCAGCTAAATCTCTAAATGTAAGTGTCTTAATCATTTCTATGATGTCCCTTTTACCAAAGCACCCATACATAATTCAACAATCTCCAATGTCATATTTTATTGGTGTTATAACATGAAATTGGAAGCAGGATCAGCATCACTTATTTTAAATTGTTGCTGAGGCCAACACTACAGGGCCAATTTGGATTTCAATTTTTTTCATGAATTGTATTCTTTCTCTAAAAATTCCTGTTTTTTAAAATGTTTTTTAAAATGTTTTAAAAACTGTAATACAAAGCTTTGTAAAGTAAAAGCAGCTGAGGTCCTGTCAATAAAGTCAATGGGTGCTGTGCTGATCCTTTTGGACCCTTTTTTTAGCCATTCAGAGTTTTAGAGTTTTCAGATATTTTGTAACTAGTAATTGTCCAAAAAACTCAAATTTTTAGAGGTTATTATATTTTTATTCAGATCCTTAAGCATTTTTTTCATTTCATACTTTTTATAATCTGATCTTTTAATAACTTTCCTGGCATTCGCGGTGAGAAAACTAGTTTAATTGTGGTTTCAAAAAGCTCTAATAACACTAAAATTGTTCTTTAATAAATGGGCCTCTTGATGATGTGATCACCCCAAATTACTAGTTATTAGTAATGTGATGGCTGGCCCGATACCCGCAGGACCCACGGGTCAGGTGGGTTCTTGGCGACCCCGCTCTCTTCTTCTTGGGTGGCGGTCAGGTGCGGGTTGAGCCCTTCTTCTGCTCTCCCCACCGTCAAATGTCGGCTTACAACTTCCAGGTTCGTCTTTTATATACGCTACGCCTGCTCGCCCCGCCCCTTTTGTGACATTATAGGCAGCGCAGGTATATGAAAGCAACCTAGGGCTTTTAGTCCTACAGTACCTTGTGGGGTGGGATTGGGTAACTTTAATAATTTCAGTAATCACAGCTTACTCTTATTCCAGTAGTTAATTTGCCAGTTAAGGGTAAAAGAAAAAGGTTATTAGTACCTGAGGGGCAATAATAACATATGTTCAGCATCTGACCCAACAACTTATAGGCCAATGATTGAGGAATTCAGCTTCAGCTTTCAAATGTTTTTCATTACTGACTTTTATAACTTACAACTGTATTTGTTTTTAAGATAAACAAACAGAAATTTAATGACAAATATTTTTAAACTGCTTCATTCCACAGCATCTGTCTTACATGTGTTTCATGCAGTGTCTGAAAACAGAATGTATTTAGAAGTTTTATGCTATACACATAGCACTGCTTTAAAACTAAAAATGACAAGCTTTAACTCTGACATATGGAATAATGTGTGGAGACATGCAAATTGACTTCTTAGAGGGGTTGTTCACCTTCCAAACACTTTTTTTCAGTTCAGTTGTTGTTAGATTGTTCCCCAGAAATAAAGACTTTTTTCAGTTACTTTCCATTATTTATTTTTTACTGTTTTTCCAAAATCTGAGTTTAAAGTTGAATGTTCGTGTCGGTGGTGTTTGAGTCTGACAGCTCAGTAATTCAGGCGCAGACTCTAAACTGTTACAATTTTGCAACATTGAGTTGATACATTTCTCAGCAGCATCTCTGGAGTATTAGCAACTATTGTATCAATTCCAACAGCTGACTGTAATGAAACCCAGAGATTCTGCTCAGCAGGGACAAACATAAGAAATGTATCAACTAAATGTATCCATTTAGAACAGTTTTCAGGGTCCCCCTCCCAGAGCTGCTTCAAAAGGTGAAAAAAGACACTTGACACTTCAATTATAGAAAAACGGTCGCACATAGAAAATAGAAAGTCATTGGAAAAAGTCATTATTTTTGGTGATCTATCTGAAAACAACTAGTTGTTTGAAGGTGAATCACCCCTTTAATGTCAATTTGCATTTAGATCCACTGATTTAATAGCACAGATACAGTGTAACAATTCAGAACAATACAGTGGCGTAACTACCGGGGGAGAAAGGGGTGCGATTGGGCCAGGGCCCGCACCCCCTCGGGGCCCCCCGGCAGCTAGCCGCAACTATTTCCAGGCCAGATTCCGGCCATACGGAGGGGGGCGTGGGGCCCGGTTGCGCGTCCCGCGCCAGGGCCCGTCCCCCCTCTAGTTACGTTACTGGAACAATATATCCAAATTTAAAGATAGCCTGTTTTGATCTTCTCTGATCTCATCAGTGAAAGATATTTCAACAATGCTTCTGAGGTTGTAGGACTTGGAAAACAAGCTATGGTGAGAAGGACTAAAAAGAGCCATATAGCCCTTCACAATGCACGATATGCAGTGACAGTTTTCTTATAACAGAAGGTATTCACATTCCTCATGTAATACACATAGCTCTGCCTTAAAACCACAAATGAGAGGCTTTAGCTCTCACATAAGGAATCATGGATGATGACATGCAAATCATTCCTTAATATGTGTTTTACAAGCAAAGCCTTTAAGTTATGTATGTGCAAGATAGACCTTTATAAAGTATACTGTACTCCATATCATACATTATAAAAATATTATAAGTCACCAAGGAGTTCCATGACCGTTTGAAAGTACAAAACCACAGGCCGAGTGATTTTATCCATGGAAAACCTTAGAGTATTATAGAATGTAGGCCTGTGGGCAGGGACCTCATTACAGAATGCATCAATTTGTTTGTATATTGTGTACCCCTATATACAGTGCTGCTGAGAATGGTGACACTATACAAACAAATGTAATAATAAGAATAAATACAAAAAAAACCCTGGCTGATATGCCATAGAAATCAAGTATTAACACCATTCAACTGCCTCTCACTTTATCTTAAACTAGACCCTGATTCTAACACCTGAGGCAACTGCTTGTGAGCGTTAACAAGTCATTTAATCTCTTGTGTGTGTCCTGGTTTTTATTTCTAGTGCAGTTTATGATCTCTGCCATGATAACTAGAAAATACTACAAAGACCAGATAGTTCCTATAGGAGAAAAGTACTACAGGTATAAGATATGTTGTCCAGAAAGCTCCAAATTACAGGAAGCCCATCTCCCATAGAGTCCCATAGAGTCCATTTCTTTTCTGTAATGATTTCCTTTTTCTCTGTAATAATAAAACAGTATCTTGTACTTGATGGTAACTAAGCTGCATGAATCCTTATTGGTGGCAATATAACTCTATTGGGTTATTTTTTAAGATCTGGTAATCCAAATGACAGAAACATTTTTATCTAGTAAACAACAGATCCAGAGCATTTTGAATAATAGATCTCATAACTGTAAATAAAAAAAGTTCCTTTGTCCTGAGCTTTAATTCATCTCTAAAATCCAGTGTAAATATTTCCTGTTATGTAACTGTCTATAAGTGATAATGAGAAGGACATTATATTGAAGTGTGTGAGCATTCCAGCTTTCTTAATGGCTAACACCTATTTAAACATTGGTTTGCAAATCCCTGAACAAAACTATTTTGAGGTTCTTTCAATTTGATTCAGTAGTAATAAACCAACATTACTCTTTTTCTCAGGTCTATTACTTCATTGTGATAGCATGTGCCCCCTTTAAAAAAAGCGCAGTGATTTTAGCAATAAGAAATGAGATATTAAAATTAATTTATTTGCTGTATAAAGCAATATTTTCCCTTCTATAACATCTGCTGGGCCATGTGTTATGTAGTGCAGTAACTGACAGTTAAACTGATCTCTTTTTAATGCCTTCTACATTGTTATTGTGCTTCTGTGACAAACCTTTATTAGGATGTGTCTATTATGTTGTTAGCACTGCTAATCCTGGAATGTAATGCTTAGTTGTAAACATTAGTTTATTTTAGGACTGGTAAATTCTAGTTAGTAACAACCATTATCCTACAAATATTCTTTCGAATTGCTTACTGCAGTGAGCCATTTGTTTTGCATAATCTACTTTGAACATCTCTAATGTAAAGAAAATTAAATAAGAGAATAAATTCATTATGTTATAACAGCTCAAAAGAACTGAGGATTTTATGATGCTCAGCCCAATGCTAAACATTTTACTTTAAACTTCATGATGAACAAAAAAAAGTATAGAAATGTCAAAATCCTCTCAGATAGACTGTTGTTGCCATAGGAACATTATTATAAAAAATGGAATCAGCATGAGCATAGACACCATCAAATCACTGCATAAGGTAAAATTATGACATTTCGAGAAGAAATCATTATTCCATTGTAGCCCAACCTTAACGTGACTTCACTTAATTATCAATAAATGAATTTTGCATCATGCTAATGATTCATACAATATGAAAAGACCAAATTGCTTCCACAGCTAAAGTTCATTCTTACATAGAATTTGATTTCAAAGTTTGCATTTTATACATCTCTTATGTAACAATGAAACCTTTCACAGTAATTAATGTGGGAATTTCTATATCTGTCCCTGTTTCACTGTTGGGGGCAGGGCAGTGTATAATGCCAATCAGCAGCTAATATATTAAGCATAATCCACTATACATTCCTCTGTGGGAATAAACTCTTTTATACCATGTAAAAACAGCAGGGCAATGAGGAACATGAAACCTGCACAACAAGGAGGTGTACGGAACACTCCTGCTACTATTAAGTCATGTATTTAAAGAACAAGGAAGGCTTTACACAATAAGGGGTGCAGGGAAAGGCGTACCTAATTGCAGGCTAACAGTGGATTCATTTTGTTGCAGCAGGGCTCCTTTTAAAAAACAGCAAAAAATAGCAATAACTTTACCCAAAAATCATTGCGCTGGTCTCAAGACCAAGACTTCCACATATGCGCAATAGGCATTCTATTGTTTCTGCACATGTGCACATCTTATGTTTTGTGAATGCACTTTTGTCCCCTTGAAGGCAGGAAAAGTTTGCACATGCAGAAGGCAGAATTCCTACATTTACAAAAGGTATTTTCCAAAAACAAAGTTAGCGATCTGGGAGAGGTGTTGACTATTTAAATGGTTCACAAGGTATGCCTTGTTGGCATGCTACTCCATTCTTTTTACTCGTTTTGGAGGGGCTTTAATTCCTCCCTAGCTGAGCTACACTGAACTAGAAAGCCAGGATGAGATGTGTCTTAAAGGGATTCTGTTACAGTACTGCTCCAGCAGCCTTCTGCACTGAAATCTGTTTTTCAAAAGAGCAAACTGATTTCTTTTTATTTAATTTTGAAATCTGACATGGGACTAGACATGCTGTCAGTTTCCCAGGTGCCCTCAGTCATGTGACTTGTGCTCTGAAAAACTTCAGTCACTCTTTACTAATGCACTGCGAATTGGAGTGATATCAGCCACCTCTTTCCACCCAGCAGCTTATAAACAGAACAATGGGAAGGTAGCCAAATAGCTTCCTGACACAAGATAACGCTCCTTGATAAATATGAGAATAGCATTCAGCATTAAAAATCCAAGTCCAGCTGCGACTCTTTCAGTTACATTGAGTAACTGGATTTTATGTTTTTAAAGTTTATTTTATTACATTCAGTTGAAAACCATAAAACAAGATGTGTAAACATCACTGGGCAACACCATTTGCAAAGCAGGGGTCAAGACATAATACATTTATGAGTGTGGCAACAAAAAGTAAGCAGAACAACCACAGATAAACTTTCCAGTTTCATTTGCATCTTATTAGCACTGGCCTCCAACTGGGACCTATGAAACTTTGAACAACCTCTGCTCCAGCAGCCTTCTGCACTGAAATCTGTTTTTCAAAAGAGCAAACTGATTTTTTTATATTTAATTTTGAAATCTGACATGGGGCTAGACATGCTGTCAGTTTCCCAGGTGCCCTCAGTCATGTGACTTTTGCTCTGAAAAGCTTCAGTCACTCTTTACTACTGCACTGCGAATTGGAGTGATATCAGCCACCTCTTTCCACCCAGCAGCTTATAAACAGAACAATGGGAAGGTAGCCAAATAACAGCTTCCTTACACAAGATAACACTCCTTGGTAAATATGAGAATAGCATTCAGCATTAAAAACCCAAGTCCCGCTGCGACTCTTTCAGTTACATTGAGTAACTGGATTTTATGTTTTTTTATTACATTTAGTTGAAAACCATAAAACAAGATGTGTAAACATCACTGGTCAACACCATTTGCAAAGCAGGGGTCAAGACATAATACATTTATGAGTGTGGCAACAAAAAGTAAGCAGAACAACTACAGATAAACTTTCCAGTTTCATTTGCATCTTATTAGCACTGGCCTCCAACTGGGACCTATGAAACTTTGAGCAACCTCTTGTAGGGATGTCGCGGACTGTTCGCCGGCGAACTTGTTCGCGCGAACATCGGCTGTTCGCGTCCGCCGCAAGTTCGCGAACGTCGCGCGACGTTCGCCAATAGGCGTTCGCGTCAAAATCGTTCGACCATTCGACCATTCGATCGCTAAAATCGAAGGATTTTCGTTCGAATCGAACGATCAAAGCCATTGGATTGAATCGAACGATTAAAATCCTTCGATCGTTCGAAACGAACGATTTTCGGATGTTCGAAGTTCGCGAACTGTTCGCGAACTGTTCGCGAACTGTTCGCATTTTTTGCCGGTGTTCGCGAACGGCGTTCGCGAACACATTATCGGCGGTTCGCTACATCCCTAACCTCTTGTCTCATAAATGGGATGGTCTATTTACTGAGATTGATCCTGTAATCTGCCAGTAAGTCTTTGCACAGAGAATATATATTTTTTTTTAATTTAAAATTTTTATTGACCAACATTTCCAAATAAAGAAAACCGGTACAGCATTGATGCAAAAGAGTATGCAAGTGATAGTATCAGCTGTTTCATAACAGAATATAACTGTTCAATTAGCTCAATCAGCACATATGTACCATAGCATGAAGATAAGCATTGCAATAACGAGAAAATGAATCCTCATGGAAATGAAAGGAATTTAGTAGAAAGGTAAACAGAGAAAAAGAAAAAGGAAAGTAGAAAGATAGACAGGTCTGACTAGATATGGAAAGGTAGGATAGTCAGATCAGTGCACAATACCTCGAAGTTGCAAAGTCTCCAGGTGTTGAGCCCACGGATACCACTCCAGTTCCCCCTCATAACTTCTATCCTGAAGTCTGTTCCGTATGGATTCCATCACCCTAATCCAATTCACCTTTGATATCAGAATTTGTAGGCTCGGAAGTGTAGGTTTCTTCCAATTTGCCGCCAATAATGATCTTGCTGCTGTCAGGATATGAGTAGCTAATGTACGTGTTTGTTTCAAGCGTATGGCCCTAATCTTCATTCCCAAGAGAAAAGTGTGTGGGGAGGGCTGTATAACGCAATGTAGAACATCGGAGAGCAAGGTTGCCACCATCTTCCAAAACACCTGAGCTACTGTACAGGTCCACCAGGTGTGCAGGAAGGAGCCCCTCTCCCCACAGCCCCTAAAGCATTGCGAGTGATCCGGGTTACCGCTTAGTGTAGCAATACGCGTTGGGGTATAGTACCAGCGAAATATTATTTTATAAGCTCTCTCACTAGAGGCTGCACATATTGAAGTGCGTTTGGCTGTGTCCCAGATTTCCGACCAGGACTTTTCAGAAATCGCAAGGTCTAAATCCTGTTCCCACTTCTGCATATAAGGCTGACGCGTGACTGTGTTGTCAGTCGCGAGGCTCACATACAGAAGTGAGATAAGGTGTGTTGGGTATGTGTGGCTGCGACACAGCTTCTCAAAATATGTAAGGGTGGAAGACGTTTGGGACTTACAAGCAGTGATCACGTAGTGCCGAATCTGCAAATAGCGATAGAATTGCGCATGGGGAATACTATATTCTTCCCTAAGTTGTTGAAAAGATTTAACAGTCCCACCAGTGACGAAGTCTAATAGGGTTGTCAAATTCGCAGATATCCATATTCGAAACTCTATGGGAGAGCCACCTGGGGGGAAGTCCTTATTGTGAAAAATAGTTCTGTATTGTGTGGTAGTGTTGCTTAATCTCATCTTGAATGCTACAGAGTCCCAAAGATCTAATGCTTGCTGTGACGGGGGGAGGAGGTGTGGGAGGGAGACCCTAGCTGACTTAGGGATCCAAAATAAATGGGCGAGTTGTAACGGGGCCGAGTAGTGATTTTCGATGGATTGCCAGGGTTCCTCAGTTGGTGCATGAATATGAACCATCGCTTCCAACCGACTTGCAAGGTAATATCTGTAGAGATGGGGTACTCCCAAGCCTCCCAATGATTTCGGTTTTGTCATGATAGCGGCCTTAATTCTGGGCTTCTTGCCCTCCCAAATGAAGTTCGATACAGCTTTTTGAAGTGAGAAAGCTACTGATTCGGGGAAGTGTATTGGCAATGTTCTAAAGAGGTATAGTATCCTAGGTAATAGCGTCATTTTAATGGCCGCTATCCTACCAAACCAGGAGAGGTGATATGAGCGCCATTTGTCCAGATCTCTCTTGAGATTATCGATTAGCTTGGGGTAATTAGCTTTGTACAGGGTGTCATAGGAAGGAGTAAGGAATACTCCGAGATACTCCAATGAGTCTGTCTCCCATCTATAGTCAAAGTTAAGTTGTAATAATTTAAGTTCTGGCTTGGACATACGAAGTGGCAATGCGTGTGATTTGGTAGGGTTTATTTTGTAACCCGAAATGAGTTGGAACTGAGTTAGAGTCTGTAATAAGTTAGGAAGCGTGGTTTGGGGGGCTGTCAACGTAAGGATGATATCATCGGAAAAAAGGCTGATTTTATGTTCCATTTCTCCGGTTCGTATACCCTTAATATTGGTGTTATGTCTAATGGCGTGAGCTAACGGTTCCAGGGATAGAGCAAATATCAGGGGGGACATGGGGCAGCCCTGGCGAGTCCCTCCTTTGATGGCAAAACGGTCGGAAAGAAGTCCCATGCTAAGAACCTGAGCCGAAGGCGTGGTGTAAAGCTGTTTAATCCCTGTAAGGAATGGTGTCGGAATCTGCAATTTGTCGAGCACCGTAAACATATATCTCCAGTCCAATCTGTCAAACGCCTTTTGGGCATCCAACGACAAAAGCAGGGAGGAGGTGTTTTGGTTAGGTGCACGACAAATCAGGTCTATGGTTTTACGGATGTTATCCGCCGCTTGGCGACCAGGTACGAAACCCACTTGATCGTGGTGTATAAGGTGGGGAAGAATTACAGATAGTCTGTTAGCCAGTATTTTCGCAAACAATTTAATGTCGGTATTGATAAGCGATATAGGTCTGTAGCTATCGCAATTGACTGGGTCCTTGCCAGGTTTTAGTATCATAACTATGGTGGCTGTCTGCATGTGTTGCGTCGGGGGAGAGCCCTCAAGAAAGGATTGAAAAAGCTCTCTCAAGAATGGGGTCAACTGATTTACAAAGGACTTATAATATTTAGCCGTATAGCCGTCTGGGCCAGGCGCCTTGCCAGATTTGGAGTCTTTGATCACCCTCTCTATCTCCTCCCTGGTTATTGGCTCCGCGAGCAGCTCCCTATCCTCTTTTGTGATGGTGGGGGGGATCCATTGTTTCAAGATATCCGACTCTAGTGCCTGGGACGCCTTAGGAGCTTTATCTGCAGTATACAGGTCCGCATAAAAAGCCCGAAACGTGTGGAGTATTTGCTTAGTATCCCTAGTTATCGTCCCTGTAGGGGTACGTATTGCATGTATGGTCTGAGAGGTGTGTAGAGCTTTCAGTTTGCGGGCTAGTAACGTGTGTGGTTTGTTCGCAAATTCGTAGTACAAGTGTTTAGTCTTTCTCATAGCGTAGGCCGCCTTATCGGAGAGGACCTGAATCAGCTGAGTTCTTGTGTCCTGAATGTCCTTGTAAGAGGCGGGGGACGGATTCTGTTTATGGGCGATGGCTAAATCGTGCAGCCTCTGTGAGAGTTGCTGGGTTTTCGCCTCCCTACTTTTTTTCCATATTGCAGCGTGTTTAATGAGTATGCCCCGGATCACAGCTTTATGGGCATCCCACCTGACCGCAACTGAGGTATCTTCTAGGGTATTCGCGATGAAATAATCTTTCAGGGAAGTGGAGACCTCAGCACAAATCACTTTGTCCAAAAGCAGGGACTCATTCAGTCTCCAACATCCATGCCCCCTCACCGCATCCCAATTGGCGAAAACAGTTTCCACCATGCCGTGATCAGACCAGGTAATATCATGAATCGTAGCATTACATACGTAGTCCACAAGTGTGGCTTTAGTGAAGATGAAGTCAATTCTGGAGTAGGAGGCATGGACGGAGGAGTAATATGAATAATCCCTATCAATTGGATGTTTCTCTCTCCAGACATCCACTAAGTGTTCTGCAGTGAGACACCGTGTTAGGTATGTGGAGTCCTGAATTTGAGCATTGGGGGTTTTACCCGCCTGCACACCCCGAGACCTATCCAGATTGTTATTCAATGTTGTATTAAAATCACCCCCTACAATCAATCTACCCTCCGAAAGCTGTGCTAGTTTGTTGAAAAACTTTTTAAAGAAAGCTGGTTTGGAGGAATTAGGGGCATAGACTGATGCTAACGTGGTAAGATGGTTTTGTAGGAGGCCTGTCAATATTACATAACGACCATCCGGGTCCAGAAATTGCTGTTTGAGTAGGAATTTCACGTTTTTGGCCATTAGGATAGCTACCCCTTTGGTCTTAGTCGAAGAGTTGGCTAGGTATACCTGTGGGTAGTGTTTTGAAATATATTTGGGTGTAGAGGATTTGCTAAAATGCGTCTCCTGTAGCAGCAAGATATCAATTTTCTGTTTGGCATAATCTGAAAAGGCCATTGTACGTTTCTGCGGAACATTCAGTCCATTGACATTGTGGGAGCCTACCTTTAAATCGAAGGGATGAGTGCCTGGAGCGGTCCGTGGGCCCACCATCGTTGCCACTATGTCAGGCTGGGTAGAAATCAAGAAGACCTGTTTGAGAGAGAGTAAAGTATCGGAAAGATTAACGAGAGAGATAGCGAGGACAAGGATAGACAGTGGGACAAGCAGAGAAGTCTAAAAACCAGATAAGATATCGTGAAGTCCGTCACGGTATGCGAGTCCACAGAAAAAAAAAAAAAAAAAGGAAAAAAAAAACCAAGAAAAATTAAAAAAAAAAAGAAATACAAATAATGTAGTCTCGATAAATTGGAGACTATTTAGGAATTCCAAGAGGGGGGGCAATATTATCGCACCCCACTGGGAAAACCTTCAAATGTGGGGGGTCACGGATCAGAGCCTATAAGAGAAAGCTTGTCCGTCCGGCCCGCCAACTATAGATATTTGAAATTTCCTAATACAAAATTTTAAGTCACACATATTTCTAGAGCCATGGACTTAAAGCCCCGTTAAGGTAGGTTAAAGTATTGACCAACTGTAATTCAACTATAACTCAGCTTAAACAAGAAAGAGAATGAGGTCCACCCTTCTGATCATGTAGTGTCAAGCAACTGAGCAGGGCTAAGAATCGATTGTCCTTCTCGTGTACAGTAGAATACCTCCAGTCCAAAAAGTTCCTCTGGAACGAGGCACAGAACCTCAGGCAACAGCACACAATGTAGGGTATAGATCAAGTCTGAAGTGTCAGAGCTCAGACAGAAACCGGGCCGCAATAGTGGTGGTAATGTCCCTATATGAGCCGCAACACCAGATCAAGCCATGTGGGCCTCTTCCATCGGATCAGAAGTCGCAGCTTCCAAGGGAGCCTCCGGTGGTTCCTGGAGGTAGTGAAGTGCATCCTCAATGTCGTTGGGATGTCTGACAGTATATGTCAAGCCATTCTGTTGATAAGAGAGCTTGAAAGGAAAGCCCCACCTATAGGGGATGTTTCTCTGGCGAAGGACATCTGTCAAGGGTTTGAGGTCTTTCCTTTTCTGCAAAGTCGAAGAGGCCAGATCAGCATATATTTTGGGATATATCCCATCAAGCTCTACCTGAGCTGTTCGAGACGCTCTCAGGACTGTCTCCTTAGTCTGGAAAAAATGAAAACGGACAATCACATCCCTGGGAGGCATATTAGGTTTAGGCCTAGCTCAAAGTGCCCTGTGCGCTCTGTCCAGTAATAAAAATTTGTCCTCTATACCAGGAGCTAGCGCCTTGAAGAATTTGGGTAGAAAGGTGTCGATATTCACAGATTCAGGAATATCTCTAAGACGTAAATTATTGCGTCTGGTGCGATTCTCCAGATCTTCATGTGCGTCCTGAAGGTCTCGTACTTGAGTTTGGAGATCCTGGATCAAAACTTCCATGTTAGCAGTGGACTCCTGGATGGAGTCCTGAGTTTGCTCTAACTGTAGGACCCTATGATCCACTGCAGTAATTTCCGTTTTGACCTCAGGCAGGGAGTTCCTTATGTCATTTTGTATTTCGTCCTTAAAGCAAAGTAGGAGAGATTTGAGTTCATTTATATCCTTCTTGGTGCATAGGGCTTCAGATTCCTGTTCCATGGTGGGATTCGTATTTTTTGCAGCTTTCGCAGTGGCAGATCTGCTTTTGAAAAAGTCCGAAGTCCCCTCAGCAGGAGTATTTGTGGACTTCTGCCTACCGCCTGTCATGTTGGTTAAATCTGAGAGGTAGCAAGAAAGTTCAGTGATGGGAGTAAGTCTCACAGGTGAAGAGCAGCTTACTCAAGGAGGTAGGACTGTAGAACCCTTGAGGAGGTAGCAAGAAAGTTCAGTGATGGGGAGTAAGTCTCACAGGTGAAGAGCAGCTTACTCAAGGAGGTAGGACTGTAGAACCCTTGAGGGTCCTCAAAATTGCTGGCAGTCTCCGAGCTGGTCAGTCGCACGACCAGGATGTTCAGTAGCGGTCAAAGACCCGGTACCAGTCAGCAGAGAGCAGTGCAATGGTTAGCGTGCGCCCTGAGGGCGATTTGGCAAGCACGTGTGGGGAACGGAGTCCCTCTCAACCGACCTCCGGAGTCGCCCGGTCCTCGGTAGGGTCTGTTATCTGGTAGGCAAGTCAATTTGGGGAAGCAGTGGGGTTCAGGGAACAGGACCTCAGCCCCAACATACAGTCCTGTCGTACTCCTGTATGCAGGAATGTCTGCTGGATGCGTGGAGCGAGACAGTGATCAGGGCCCCTTATATAGGGGAGAAAACTGTCAGCCTATGTCTTGGGAGGATGAGGGTGAATCACCGTACAGAGTGTCCCCAATGGCGGAGGGTGAATAGTTGTGCCCTAAATGGGCGCGCCACAGATCGTGAGGCCCGCTATGTGATTTGTAGCACCACGCTGCCCCTTAACAGTGGTGCAGGATCGAGGGAGCCACAGCGTTAGGCAAGCCCGCGGATCGGGAGACTTGAAGGGGGCTGACACGCAGCAAGTAGGTGCGCAATAGGGCTGTGGCCTGAAGGCTCGTGCAGGAGCAGTATATCCAAGGCCTCAAAACGTGCGCGGCGGACGGCCGCAAGGTCAGAGTCGGGACAGGGCCGTGGTTGCATACAAGCCAGCGACTCCACTAACCTCCGGGTAAAAGTCCGTAGAACCTCGGCGTGTACCGGGGATCTCACCGCCCTCCGCCGTTAACCTCTTCCGCGCAGTTGAGCGAGACGGTGCGGCTCCAGCTCTCGCCTCTCAGGTTTGCGCAGACTGCCGATGAACCACAATAGCAGGTAGCAGAGTACTGTATAGAGCTTGCGGGGATCTCAGGGAGTGTTTGATGCTGGGATTAGGGTGCTCATGTAGGCTTTTAGCGGGCCTTATCGGAGGAGCTAGTGGTTTACGCCGCCATCTTAATCAGCGTCCAGGCCACGCCCCCCCACAGAGAATATATTTAAAGCAAAATATGGTGAACCGGGAATCTCCAAACACGAGAGTATAAAAATTGTTTGGTGATGTCTTCAGGCTTTGTGCAATTGTTCATTGTGGAGAGCAGGCATAAGGAAAACTGGGTAATTTATGAGAGAAGGACATAGCAAAAGGGTATGATGGGAGATTCAAAAAAGGAAGAGAGAGACCTGATAATCAGTCTACTAGAAGGTGAATTTCTTTGTGGCTCACAAAATTTTAACATCATCAGCCTCCGCTGGCAAGTGCAAGGTCTACATCCTAATGCCTGGCAGGGCCAGAAAACGTATGCTGTAAAATATTTGTCACACCTCTCAGTTGGCACTGAACACCCACTAAGGGGAACATATCAATTTCTCAATAATGTTATTTGTCAGTTATCGTGGCCATGTCTTTTACTGAGATCTAGGATTTTTACTGTGTTTTATTATACAAATATTAATGAAAATCACAGATGGGTAAATCTATAAAAGAATTATGGAGAAAAATCGTAAATCCCATTTTTCCATTCATTTTCAAGCAACTTACGTAAGTCTTCAGTGGTTCGAAATTACAGGAAAAAATGCAATTTACAACTTGATTTACAGCTAAAGACACCTCCCATTTTCTCTCATTTCTTCAAGTTTTAGGGGCCAATTTATTAAACCTCGAATTTATCTAGTCGGTGTTTTAAAGGGCAAACTCAAATTATTAGAAATTTATTATGCCCCAAAGCTGCTAAATTCCAAATCTGAAAATACACCGATTCAACCTGTCGAGGTCTTGTAGAAGTCAATGGCAGGTGTCCCTGAAGTTGTTTCTTGACATCGCTGGATAATCATATAAAGTTGGGGTTTTCATCAGATAATCTTAAAAAGTTGAGTTTTCACAGCAACAATTTGATAAAGTTGGGTTTTCGCATTGTCAATCATACCATACGAATTGACGCTCGATTTTGTCTCAATGTTTTTTCGCTCCGACTTTTTCAAGAACAAGTCTTGATAAATGAGTTCAATTTGTGGAAGATAGTTTGGTCTACTTTGTCTTAATAAAAAATTTTGATTAATTCGAGTTTTAGTAAATGACTTAGAGGTGTCATTTTGCTTTTTCGTGCATATATATTTGGTGCAAAATAATTTAAAATGTTGACTTTGTCTTTACAGTGTCCTGTATTACTGTGTAAGTTCTGTTCCTAACAAAGTTGAGCATTTAGCTCTAAAGGCCCCATAACCTGAAATATGAAAGGGTTTTGTTTGCATCCAAATGTATGGTACTTTTTCCTGCATTTCTAAAATAATAAATTCACTGTGTTACACTTGTTTATTTCATAAACACTACTACAATTATATAACTAAGAGGTTGTGTTGCCATAGGTGCAGCTATTCAAGGCAATAAAGCATGTTTCCATATAGAAAAACAGAGAAGTTGTGTAGAAATTCTTTGGGTTCTTACTCAGGAAGATAATTAGGTCAAATGCCATTTGGACTATATAACCCAAATCTTTCTCATATAAAATAGGTAATGCCAAGAAATGGATCAACAGACAAACTTTAGGGGGCATATTTATCAAGGATCGAATTTCGAATTGAAAAAACTCCGAAATTCAAATTCAAAAAGACAAACCGGAATTAAGTCGAAGTTTTTTATGGCCGAATAGGTCCGTTTTCCATCGAATAGGTCCGTATTCGGCCGAATTACAATAGTTGGAATCAAATTAATAGCGCATTCGATCAAATTCGATTCAAAGTTTTTCCCCAAAAAATTTTGATTTTTCAAAGTCCACCGATTGACTCCAAATAGGTTCTAGGATGTCACCCATAGGCTAAAACAGCAATTTGGCAGGTTTTAGATGGCGAATGGTTGAAGTAGAATTTTTAAAGAGAAAAAACATTTTGATATTCGAATTTTCGAATTTTTTGCAAATTCGAATGGATTTTGGTCTATATTCCCTAGTCGAAGTACGTAAAAAGTAGCTCAAAATTCTAATTTTTTTCAATCGAAAGTTCACCTCGACCTTTGATAAATCTGCCCCTAGGTTTTTCACTTTTATGATTGTGAATGTTCCAACCAAGCCAGTTTCAGATTTATCAATGGAATATATTTAGTTCACAGTTCCGAAAACAATACAGTTAGTTCACAATGTGCAACATTCAACCCTTCAGTTTCCCAAATTTATATTACAGTGAACAAACACAGAAAACAAAGCTAATTCCTTAAACAATACAAACTTTGTCTTAGAAGCTTGAGGAGTGTATTCACATTAATAGCTTCAAATCATGACTACAAAGTAGCAGAAGTGTTTTCTCTGAAAACAAAATTACAGCAAGGGAATGATTGAATATACTTTATACATACTAATCTCTGCTGAATGTGTGCTCAATTGTAAATAAGTCTTTATTGTGGGCAAAAGGTTATATTGCCAATCCTGCTCTCCATTTCACACACTTAACTGGAAATGCAGTCATAAAGGTCTACTATAGCTTATCAAAATAGATCTCTTGCCTTTATGTATTCTCCAGGCATTCTGCATAATGGTCTGTTACATCACAGATAAATCAATGTTTTCTTTGATACAGAAAAATACTTTGTTCGTGGGTTTACTACTGTCAGCACTTGGTAATGCTGCTCATCTGTATCCTGCTATCTACTGTACAACACTCTATTGCAACTCCTGTAAAGTCTAAACTAAATTCTGGTAATTTTGCTTATATCCTTGCTTGTATCATTGCTGTTTCTGTTAGGCCTTCTCTGATTTAATACTTCTGATAAATATTTCAAACACACATCTGTGTCCACTCCTCAGTGAGCAAGATATATTTTTATAGCCCTAAAACTAGGTTCTGGTGTCTGTATAAATCTGCCCTATGATCGCTGGTTAATTGATTAATTAGTTAATTAGGCTCTGGTTTTCTCAATCAGCTGCATATAAATTCAGGCCCAAAATAGGGGATAGCACTATTGTCAGATGCATGGCACTAGTGCTAAAATTTCCTAAGTGCTAATATTTCACAAGTGTTATGAAATGGCAGTTAAACAAGGCAGTTGGTCAAGGCAATGGCAATGCTTAAGGAACTGGATTCTCTTCAATCAACATTGAACCAGCTGGGATAACAAGAAAACAGATTTGTTACTTCATACTTCAAAAATGTTTTATCCTGTATTTCTCCTCATGCTTCCTAACACATTTTTTCCAACTCCTCGAACAAGTCACAAAGATATAGAAATTTCAGCCTCTAAAGCCTCTCCTTTCCTCTCCAGACATGAAAGGGCAGATTTATCAAGGGTTGAATTGAGAATTCTCTACCTCTTCTTTCCCCTTCTCCATTCCCCAAGCACATTTAAAAACCAAACTGACACCATCAGAAGTGACATTACACTATTTTAACCCTCCTAGACATTCACCACCCTTCCTTCACACTCCCCAGTCTCTTCTGTCTCTTCTTCTCAAAACTTTTGGCTTCCTTTCACCTTTCTTCTTGCCCACTTGATCCCATTCCTTCCAAAATTCTCCCCAAATGCCAATCCCTGTCTAATCAAAGCCTTAACTCATCTATCTCTCTCAACTAGAATCTTTCCTTCTCAACCAAAACATGCTATCACCCCATTCTGAAAAAACCCTCTCTTGTTCCCTCCAATCATGATAACCTCCAACCTATCTCTCTGCTACCTTTCATCTCTAAACTACTTGAGCACCTAGTTTGCAACCGACTAACGCCATTCCTCTCTGACAATAACCTGCTGGAAACCCCTAAAATCTGGTTTTAGGCAACAACACTCCACTGAAACTGCCCTAACCTGACTAACTATTGACCTTTTAACAGCAAAAGCCAACAACACCTTCTAACTACTAATAGTACTAATTCTTGCTGCATTTAACACTGAGGATCATCATCTCCTCCTCCAATTCCTCCATTTGCTTGGCCTTGATGACCACCCTATTACCCCAGGCACATTGCCTTGAAGTTATCCTATATTCTGCCCTGTCCTTCAATCCTCATATCCAGCCACTTATTAAATCATGTCTCTTTCCCCTTAGGAACATATCCAAAATACGATAATTTATCACTGAAGGATCCGCCAAAATTCGAATTCACTCTCTCATCATATCACGTCTAGACTACAGTAACTCTCTATTAATTGGCCTTCCCTGCCAGACACTGTCATCTCTTCAGTCCATAATGTACACTGCTGCCAGGCTTATACATCTCAGAAACCGCTCCTCCTCTGCCATGCCACTCTTTCAATTCCTGCACTGGCTTCCAGTACCTTTCAGAATAAAATTCAAACTAATGACCCTGACATTCAAAGCACTTCATAACTCTGCACCTCCCTACATCTCTGAACACATCTCTAGATACTCACCCAATGCTTACTACGCTCCTCTACTGGCCTACTACTCAACTCTTCTCTCATTACCTTCTCACATGCTCGCATTCAAGTCTATGAAAGGTCTGCATCCCTCCTCTGGAATTCTCTCCCACAGTCTGTCTGACTTTCTCTCAACCTTTCTGTTTTCAAAAGATTTCTTAAAACACACCTATTTAGAGAAGCCTACCCTCACTCTGTTAAGCTACCAAATGCAACACCATATTATACATCTCTTATCTTGCTTATTTCTGATCTTGCTCACTCCCACACCTTGTGTCTCATTCCCTGCCCCTTTTAGATTGTAAGCTCTTTTGCACAGGACCATTCTCACCTTTTGTACTGGTACTGGTTGTTATGTATGTATGTATGTATGAATGTATTTTCTTGTGATTTCTTTGTATAAACACATTTATTTTACAGCACTATGCAATATGTTGGCGCTCTAAAAATACATGTTAACATTATAATTCAAATTATAAATCAAATACACATAGGGATATAGAAGGAGAAAAATGTAGAATGGAGTAATTGAAATGAAAGGATTACAGTCAATATAATTTAACATGCAGATGCTGAATTATAATTGTGTACAGTATTCAAAGGCACTACAAGCTGTACCACCTTGGGTTATATTTCACAAAGTTATAGATATGTTTTGGTATCTTATCTATTTATACTACTTGAATATAATACATACCATTTTTACCTGCATGTGTCATTATTACTTTAAAAAGGTGTAAGTGAAAGCATATGAAGCATAATAGTAAAAGTCTTATAGAGAGTAGAATCATAAAAGCATAACTCCTTGTGACTCTTCTTTTGTGTGCATTTTTTTTGTGCAAGTCAGTCCAACACAGTAAGGAGATCTAAGGCATCATTTACCTAGACCCCAGACAGAAGTGCAAGAGTATTAAGAAAAGCAAGAGCTCTTGTTTTATTGCTCACTCAGAGAGCACTTTCATCTGGGGTCTGGCTGTACTCTGCACCTCGCGTCAGCTTAAAATCAGGAATAAGTTGCTGAGTAGGGATGTAGCGAACTGTTCGCCCGCGAACTAGTTCGCGCGAACTTCGACCGTTCGCGTCCGCCAAATGTTCGCGAACGTTTGGGAACGTTCGCATTTTGAGTTCGCGTTCGATCGTTCGACCATTCGACCATTCGAATTCCTTCGACCGCTAAAAATCTAACGATTTCCATTCGTTCGAACGATTGTAAGCATTCGATCGAATGAAAAGCATTCGATCGAATGGCTTCGATAGTTCGATTCGAATGAAAATCCTTCGATCGAACGATTAAAATCCTTCGATCGTTCGAATCGAACGATTTTAGCGGGTGTTCGAAGTTCGCGAACTGTTCGCGAACGTTCGCATTTTTTGCCGGTGTTCGCGAACGGCGTTCGCGAACACCAAATCGGCAGTTCGCTACATCCCTATTGCTGAGCTCAGCTTTGTTGGATGCAAAAAGCCATAGGGCTGGAGTTAAGTGCAGGGCCCTGTTGTTTTTTTAACTGAAACAGTGGTAGAACATATATTCAAATACTCATTTACTTTTACTGGAAAAAAAAGCCCTACAAAGTATGTATTTACATGCATTTTTATGGGATGCACATCGGGGTGAGGGACGTTATTCGGCAAGTTAAGAAATTCACAGGCCTGGATTTGTGGGCAGGCCACATAGGCCCGGGCCTAGGGCGGCAAGGATCTGGGGTGAGCATGCTGCTCACTGGCCACATTAGAGCTGCGTAGTCGAGTCTGGTGATCAGAGAACTGCAGAAGCTATAGCAGCGGGGAATAGGTAAGAGGGGTTGTTCGAATGGGAGGAGCTTGCATGTGAGACAGTTGGACTGTGCGCGTGTGGGGGGTTGTATGTGAGCGGGTCAGGGTGTGTGCCTGTGGGAGGGTTAGTGTCCGAGGGAAAGTGCAGGTGTGTGTGGGCTAGGGGCGCACCAAGTTTAAATCCAGCACAGGAAATGTACCACCATCAAGAAAACTATTTCCAGATACAATGATTTGTGAAAACTTTGAAAAAGGTGACAAAACCTAATTGAAATGAAGCGACTAATCAGAATAAATGTCAAGAGGCACTCTTTCCCCTCCCTGCAATTTGCAACTGTACTTTTGTGAATTTAGGGTAAGGGGCTGTGTCAGACTGGATGGTTTAAGGGGCAAACGTTGATGGAGAAAAACAAGGGAGACAATGAAAATATGCTTGACGAGTTAATCTATATTTGTTTGTAACTCTTTTTTTATACAATAATTGTCATAGCTTGTGTGGTGGATTAGCCACAGCCTGCAGCCTAATATCTGGAACAGCAAGCAATGCTTATGCACACTAGTCTTTCTTTCAAGCAACTTTATTGTAATATTTTGGAAGAAGTTTACTTGGGAAGAAGCAACTATCTGAAGAATACACTTCCTCACAGTGCCAGAAGGTTTGTTCTGGCAGTTCTGCTCTTGTTTACCTTAAGAAGTAGAGATTCATAGCATTAGGTATTTTATATACTGTATTATCTGAATATCTCTTTGCCAGAAGCACAGGCTTCACCGCTTATCTAGCAAAAAAAAAAAAAGAAAAACAACCTCATAGGCAGAGGATGCTCTTACATTTCACACCATATACTGAGTACTGAGAAAAGCTGCTCTTATGTGAAAATAAACAGATTTTGACCCAATAATTCTTTTCAATTCTTAACAACATAACTGTATTAACTTTATATTAACATATAAAATGTGTTTTATAAAGATAAATAAAGTTAATTCAGTTATGTTGCTTAGCATTATGACAATGAATCAACATGTGAAATAAAAGAAAATGCAGCACCGTGCTATGGGAGAATACAGGGTTCTATTTCATATATCTTATATACTCAACTATTTCACAGGCAAACTGGAAATGGAGACAAGGGGGGGGGGCTTAACTAAATGACTCAAAACTTTAAAGTGCAAAAAAATGTTTGCAATTTTTTATTCTTCACTTCAACCCCATCAACAACAGTTTTGCAACTGTTGCAAAATTTTGCATTGGTTACTGAACGGCAAATAGCATTTGTATGTCACATGTGTCTACCATGTATGGGGCAATAGCTAGGAGGGATTTATATATAGTGAATAAAGTACCCCTACTTTATTCACTATATATAAGTAAGAAAAAAAGTTGCTCGTCGAAAAAAAAATTGTCGCCTATTGACTTCAATGCGTTTCATGAATTTTGTACTACTGGTGTGTCTACATGTTTTTGTGCACATCTGTATGAATAAATGTGTGCTGTATGGTTGAGTATACATTATTGCTCAAATTTCATGTAATTATTAAGGCCTATGACACATGGTGGGCTTTCTTTGCCAGTGGAAAAAGCACATGTGAGCCAAAACCACCTACATGTTTGTGCATTGATATAAATAGAAACCACCATATACACACAGTGGGCAGATTTAGGCCACAAAACCACCTAATGCCATCCCCTGTGGTTAATGAAAATTTCATCATGTAGTATAACAATAATTCACTTTCGGTGGATACCCATTTCCTCAGGTTTATCTGAGGAAGGGGGTGATCCCCGAAAGCTTGTGCTGTACCTGAAGAAGGGGGTATCCCCGGAAAGCTTGTACTGTATTTTCTGCTGCAATAAATGGATTGAAAGGCATTGGCCAGGTGTGCTCCTTCCATACAAAGTCACTGGATACTATTTGGTTTGGAAGCAGCCAGGAAGTTCCGGAGAAATTTTGTATAGAAGAAGACAGAACATAGAATACAGGATAGAAAGCACTGAAATGTCTTTAGTCAACTTGGATTTTCACCACTGGACCCTCTAAAAACCACATAATTAAACTTTTGCCTGTTGTTCTCACCCCAGTGCTCTCGTTCTCCCTAGCTACTATTATATTATGCGGTAGAAGGTGTTATATTAGGGTATATCTCATTCATATGGCTCTTACATTAATAATACAATAATAATATCAACAACAATTTTCTTATACCTTCAACACATTTTAAAAAGTATATTGAAAACTTAATTTTAAGGTGAACTACCGATTTAATACCTGTGCTATGCATTTAATGCTGTCACAAAATGCTTTCACGCATATAAATAATGAATCCAGGATCTTTTCATTAGAAACTAAATTACAAAACATATTTTGTGCTTGTTTGAAAAGCTTTCAAACTCATCGGCATCAACCGCATTTCACACTGTGCAAGGACAGCGAAACTTCACATGAAATATTTCAGATGATGAGCTAGTCAAAGATATGTTCCTAATCCAACCAGGCAGTTTTAACTGTTCTATTAAATAAAGTTCCTCCAGCCCATGGAACGGCTTTTAGGACTTATAATAGAATGCAAACGTGTCAATATGTTATTAGATTGTTTACATGCATGATGATATTGTTGCGTAAAAAGTAATAATCTAAAGCAATATGATTCCAATCACTTTGTGTTAGGTTCCCTGTAGAACTACAATTTTTTATCTCAGCTGAATGCCATATAATCAATATTCCCTGCTTGAGACATAGTGTCAGCATTTCTTTTTAGTATATTTCATTTCAAAATTTTCATCTAATCTGCTTTATTTTTAAATAAAGGCCTCTGCAATAATATGAAGGATAGCTAACACCCAGATATATGTTACATTGTTTAGAGATACATAACAAATAGAATGGGGTAACCGCAGAACGCAGACAGGAAAAAAAATCATGTGCTATATTCCTATTTTATCCTTCTTTTGACAAAATATATTTCATAAATGTGGAGAGTGACATTTTCTTTCACAAAAGGTGCAATCTCTTGGCCATAATCATTTATAAAGGAAGCAAGCACACTTGAAATTACCATCCAATTACTTCTTTTAAATTATAGACTAGAACTGAATGGTGGCTGAAAGGTGTTATTTATCTATAAATCCATAGAAATCTAAAAGTTTGGTTTTGGGTGTTTTTATCACACGTCGGATCAAAATTTGTATTTGTTTTTCTTTTTCTTTTACAGTATTAAATGTAAAACAGGATGCAAAAGTTAGTTGTAGTTACTACAAAAGGGCATTTTCTTTCAAGCCTTCAGGCTAATGCCACATGAGGGCTGATCTCAGCCTGCAGAAAAAAAAGCAGGGTGAGAATCAACCTCTACACTGGCAACTGCAGGCACATGCATCGGATGCCAAAATGCAAACTCTCACTGTTCAGCGCTGAAATCCACTGCCCATGCCTGCACCTGGGCTAACACAATGGGTCCAGGTGCACGCAAGATAAGGGGCAGTATTATATAGTAGGGCCTAGAACATCCCTTGTGTGACATTAGCCTCATGCCAAATAAATACTTTAATTTATTGTTTGCCTTCATTCAATATTTTCTTTTGTAAATATAAAATTATACATTTTATTTTCTAGGTTCCATTTTTTCTATTGCATACTATATTTCAACTCTTCAGTAATAGATACTGTTGATACTATTTACTGTGTCGTTCCCTGATTTTAATTTCTTAAAGGAAAAGTTAACCTTTTTTACATTTTGTTGCATTTAAAGGAATAGTTCAGTGTGAAAATAAAAACTGTGTAAATAGATAGACTGTGCAAAATAAAAAATGTATCTCATATAGTTAGTTAGCCAAAAATGTAATATATAAAGGCTGGAGTGACTGGATGTCTAATAAAACAGCCAGAATCCAACTTCCTGCTTTTCAGCTCTATAAGTCTGAGTTAGTCAGCAACTTGAAGGGGGGCCACATGGTACATTTCTGTTCAGTGAGTTTGTAATTGACCCTCAGCATTCAGCTCAGATTCAAAAGCAACAGATATGACCCATGTGGCACCCCCTCAAGTCTCTGATTGGTTACTGCCTGGTAACCAGGGTAACCAGTCAGTGTAAACCAAGAGAGCTGAAAAGCAGGAAGTAGTGTTCTGACTGACATGTTTACATCAAATCACTCCAGCCTTTATACATTACATTTTTGGCTAACTAACTATATTAGAAACATTTTTTATTTTGCACAGCCTGTCTATTTACCCAGTTTTTATTTTTACACTGAACAATTCCTTTAACAGTTGATGATAAACAGAATTGGTAACTGGTTTTCATTTTTTTCTGTAGAATTTTTTAAAATTCCTTTCTCCCCTCTCCCAGAACTGTAAGAGTACAAAGCATGTCTCGTGACCTACGCTAATACAATGTCTTACCACCTTCTATGCTCTGTACTTCTTACTATATGATGATCTCAAATAAGGGCCTATTTATCAAAATTTTGGATTTGTGTATGTTTAGATTTTTTTTTACTTACAAAACTCACAGTTGAAAAAAAGCACAAATGTTACCTTATTTATACATATTATTAAATATTATAATATCATGGAAAAAAAACATTGAATGGGTTACTCATAATTTTTAGTTACTTTTTAGTTATTTTACAAGCTCCAAAAAATTGAAAAAATTTTAATTGAATAAATTGTTTCAATTTTGGCTTAGAGAGCTTCCATAGACTCCAGTATTGATTTTTGTGTGTTTGTGTTTTTTATGTTTTTCTGGGGCTCTGCTTTTTTGTAAAAATGTCTTATTAGACGTGATAAACCAGGACGGAAAGTCCACTGCCAAAGTAATTATGCTTAGGGTGGACTAGATGTTAGTACATTTAGGGGGTTATTTCTCAAAGTCTGAGTTTATCTCAGTATTTTCTACTACAAACTCTGATCAAATTCGCTGGAGTTTTTTACACTTATTTATTATTACATTTTCCCAAAAATTTGCTTTGTAGGAAAAAATCAGGTTTTCACGATTTCTTTTGGATCTGTCTGTATCAGATTTTCTCGATTTTTATTTTTTACCAGATTTTTTCGGAATTTTCACCCGAAAACTCCAAAAACTTCGGGGTATTGCTTGAAACCCAGAGCACATCAAAAAATCATTGGGACTTCTCCCATTGACTTATATGCAACCTCGACAGGTCTGAGTTTAGTAAATAACCCCTTACTGTATGCTATTTTACACAGACTATACATTTTTAACACAACCCCTATTCTTTGTAGTGATGCATTGTTTAACAAAGGTGTATAGCATCTTTAAGCTTCCTTATCTTTCTTTTTCTTTAGGTTGATGGCAGACGGGGAGATTTGTCACGAGTAAACATGCGCTACCGCGGGTGACAAGTCTCCTGAAAATGCATTCTCAATGGCAATAATGTACAGTATATCGACGGTAGGAAGACATACCCACCGAAGTCGCCCATATTTTCCCACCGGTGTTTACTTTATCCCTATGAGGAAGCATTTTTGAGGTTGCCCACAGTAGCACAGATTTAACTATGGGTGAAAAATCTCCCGGTCTGCCATAACCCTTACCCAAATTTGTGGAACTGTCAATAAAGGACACACTCCAACTCTCTGCCCCTTTTTCCTGAAATCATTTTCTGTTGTCCATTTATACACTTGACTTACATAAAACATTTTGATGTAATTTCTATGAAAAACTATATCTGTCTGTTCCTTGCTATTGCTTACACTCATTTTTGTCTTGCCTAAAAAAAAAAACACTGATATGTAGTGGTAGTCACCTATCCCTAAGGTCAATTCCACTTCCTAAAATGCCTTGCAATTTCTATACTAAACATACTAGGAAAGAAGGTGAAATTGTACAAAGGAGTTGAAGGTTTGACCGGGCAAGGGCTGACTACTTCTCTATCTTTTGTATTGGTCAGGCTCAGCAATGTAGATAACAAGCAATAGGCAAAAAACGTCAATTTTAAGGTCATTTACTTATGTTTAGACAAAACATTTATGACTACAGGTATGGGATCCGTTATCCAGAAACCCATTATCCAGAAAGCTCTAAATTACAGATGTCTCTCATAGACCCCATTTTATCCAAATAATTACAATTTTTAAAAATGATTAATTTTTTCTCTGTCATAATAAAACAGTACCTTGTACTTGATCAAAACTAATATATAATTAATCGTTACTGGAAGGAAACCCAGCCTATTGGGTTCATTTTATGTTTACATGATTTTATTGTAGTCTAAAGGTATGAAGATCCAAATTACAGAAAGATCTTTTATCCAAAAAAAACCTGTTTGTTTTATGATGTGATTTACAGGGTGTGACTGAAACAGACTTTTATATGTCTGTTTTATACTATGTAGCCTGCTTCTATTTTATACTATACATCATATACATAACCTTATCCAAAAAGATCAATATTTTGTGCAATACAGATATAGTTTTTGTGGGTTTCAGTTCAAAGAAACATGCAGAGGGTGACATTAGACACAATTTATATAATGATTTTCTGTGTTTATACTGTATATTGGTATTGTTTAATCTGTTATAACTGCAATAAATTAGGTACTTTTTTACCACCTAAATATAATTTCGCATCAGCATGTATAATGTTTTTGCTTCTTTCTGGGTCAAAGCAAGCAACCTATTTCTACCACCTATGAGCAATGCTCAATTAACACCTATAAAACACTACAACCTTGCTTTGCCTGCTAATTAAGAGCATAATTTGAGCATAATTGTTGGCATTTATAGACAGGAATTCTATAAAACATGTTTTTAACTGTGATTTGCTTATTTACTACAGCCAGAGCACTGAAAACCAGTAATTTCAGCACACAAATATAGATTTCAATTATACATCTACATAACAAAAACAATGAATAAAAACCCTACATGTGGCACGGTAATTGCAAAGGTGGTTAAGCTCTTACTGGTCTAGCCAACAGCACCAGATGAAACTGAACATTAATGTAAATGTTAGACATCCGCCCCCAATATCCAGTTAAGTTCTCTGTATTTCTGTTTCTGATGTAATCATCTACTTAATGTATTATAAAATGATAAAAAATTAAAGTACATCCAAAAAATGGTGGCACCATAGTAGCAGGTTGGTATAAAGAAACATGTCTGCATGACTAAAATACATGGGAAAATATTTTTACATAAGCTTTGAGGGGTTCCCAGGGTTTCTGGACAGATGACAAAGGCATTAGGCTTGGGCGGATTTGACCTGTTTTGCAGATGGCCATTAAAGTCTATGGGCGTCCAAAAAATTTTTGACGCGTCGCAACATTTTTTTGATGTCAATAGACTTTAACGGGCATCTGCAAAATTTCGTCGGCGGCAAATTTTTGGCGAAATGAAACAGGTCAAAATTACGCACAATGCCATACAAGTCTATGGGCGTCATTTCTTTGGCGAAACACGGCTCACCTCTAAAAGTCATTATTTACAATTGCGAGCAGCACAAGTCTATACATTTCACAGTAAAACAAGCGTGGACATTTTTTCCTAAGTGAAACTTCCCCATCAACATTCATTAAAGGTGAATAAAAGTTAATATCCAAGAGGGGTTCGAAGTCAAGGCTCCCCCAATGATTGTAATGACTTTCCTGATATCCAGGGCATCCTTCCTTGTTTCTTGGTGCAGATGCACATGCACAGTAGACATTAACAAACAAAATAACAAAAAAAATGCTGGCTTTTTGTTGTACTGTGCATGCATCACCTCTGGCTTTTGAAGAAAGAAGAATGGAGGAAGAGGATATGAAATTTCAATCAGAGAAATAAAATCACCTACTGTATTTTTCAAATCAATATCAAACTTGCAACATAATTAAGTTTTTGACAGTTTGTGGAGGAGAATTTATAAAATCCTTAACAATTGTAGAGAGAAAAAAAAACATGAAGAAAAGTATATCAAAAATTCAACTTTTCATAAATAGAAATTTATGGACTTCTACCATTCGCCATCTAAAACCTGCCGAATTGCTGTTTTAGCCTATGGGGGACCTCCTAGAACCCATTTGGAGTCAATTGGTGGACTTTGAAAAATCAAAGTTTTTTGGGGGAAGAACTTCGAATTGAATTCAATCGAATGTGCTATTCCTTCGATTCGTACGATTGAATTCGGCTAAATACTGACCTATTCAATTGAAAACGGACCTATTCGACCAAAAAAAACCTTTGACTTAATTTTGGTTGGTCTTTGGAGTTTCGAAGTTTTTTCAATTCAAAATTCGACTCTTGATAAATATGCCCCTGAGAGACACCACTGAAGTAACTGAAGTGCAGAGGCTATATAATAGCAATTACTGGATAAATATTTGAAAAGCTTTAATTATAAAATTGTGGAGTAATTTGCCCCCAAATTATTAACAACAAAAAAAAAGTTACCCAATACTTTGTAACTATTTTTTCTATCTTTCCTGAACTCAGAATAAAAAACAGCATAAAAAAGTGCACAAATGTGATGCATTTGTTGTGTTTTTTTGTTCTCTTAATTGGACTACAGAGGTTCATTTATCAACTGCATGGAAGAAAATGAAAATTGTGCTCCATACAGCAAACCCAAAGAAAAAATGTTCCAATGGAATTGTTAGTTGCAAAGAGCTAAATGATGTGCAAAATATTTGGCAGTTACTGTGGTTTCTTAATGCATGTACCTATGCACGGATTAAAGAGGCTAATTGGTATTTTTGGCCCAACAGTGTCAAACACAACCCTTTATTGTTTCTGCCCAACATGAAGTACTGTATGTATGTATATTTTTATTTGTATAGTGCTTCTTGAGGGCAAAGCACTGTACAGCAAAACAATAAATTAGTAGTAACATACAAGGGGTCATTGAAAAAAAAAAGTAACAATAAGTGCATTATTAGAAATACAATTTACATAATTATAAAATATAATTACAATACAGATTAAGTGCTCAGTGTCAAGGAAACAAAAGGCTAGAGGAGCTTACAGTCTAAATGGGAGGGTAACATACAGACACAATTCGGAGGGGTATTAAGGTGCTGTAGGTTATACTTTGTTATATAAGTGCCAGTTCCCAGTTCAGGTGTTATCCAGGTGCCCCCAGAGGTAGTCTTTGAGTTTTGTTTTAAAAACATTGAAGGAGGATTCTCTCCTGAGAGATTCAGGAATGGTATTCCAAATATAAGGAGTCGCAAGAGAGAAGGGTTTGATAGGGAAACAGCAGTAGTAGTGGGGGGTACAACCAAGAGGTTGCTCTGAGAGGAGCGGAGGTTTCGGGCAGGAACATATAGAGAAATGTTTTTCTTTGTTTTATAGGAAGCCATGATAAGGACTTCAGCAGCGGAGGGGCCTGTACCCTTTTGGATGAGAGGAGGATAATTCTGGCAGCAATTTATAATACAGACTATAGAGGGGAGAGATGGGAGTTAGGGAGGCCAGTTAGTAGAAGGTTACAGTAATCTAGTCTGGATAGGATGAGAGCCGTAGCAAGTGAAAGGAAAGGACAGATTTTGGCAATATTGCATAAGAAAAAGTAACAGTTTTTGACAGTGGTGTTAATATGATCAGAGAAGGAGAGAGAGGAGTCAAAGATTACCCCCAGAAGTACTGTATTTAAAGGTATACTGTCACAGAAAAAATGTTTAAATTATTTTTTAAAAGAACAAATAATTTTTTTTAAATTTAATTTTTAAATTTGGCATGTGGCTAGACATATTGTCAGTTTCCCAGGAGCCCTCAGGTCATGTGACTTGTGTTCTGATAAACTTCAGTCACTCTTTACTTCTACACTGCAAGTTAGAGTGATATCACCCCCTCCCTTCCCTTCAGCAGCCTATCGACAGCACAATGGGCAGCTTACCAGATAGCAGCTATCTGACAGGCACAATAAACTGAGATGGCTGCCTCCACACTAATATTACAGCTAAAAAAATATATTTGTTGGTTCAAAAATAAAATTTTAAATGGTAAGGTGAATTATTTACAATGTAAACAGTGTAGTTTAGAAACAAAAAGTAAACCATAAAAATCATGACAGATCCCCTTTAAGTTGTGTCCTTACAAACCTGCTTAATAAAATGTGTGTATCATACAGTCTTAAGATGTCCACGTGCCCATCTTACAGAATACAGGTTAGGGCAGGACTGAGAAGGCAGATGGGCAACCAGCAGTTTAAAACAAGTGGAACAAGCTCCATATGTAAGAGTATACTTTTTATATTAAAATGGACTAAGACATAGACTGTACTTAATATTATTTCTATAATAAATGATCTATTTGAAATGAGCCCAGGGTGAAAATCTGGATAAGAATATAGAGTAGATCATCAGTGAGCAACCCCAGAGCAGGAAAAGATTTCAGATTTGAACAATCCAACAGTGCTCAATTTTTCTGGTTGTTTCATACTTGCAACAGCTGGCACATCAAGACTAGAACAGACTAAGGCAACTTTTGGCTACATTCAATATGGCATATCCTGTTTTTGATTCTAAAAAAAACATGGTTAACTACCTCTTTCAGCATTTTAAAGAGAGCTCAAAATAATGAGCTAGAAAAGGGGTTTCATATATTATAAACACAGTCACTTTGTTATGCCTAAGAGCCCTGTTTGAAAAAAACAGAAATACGATTACAATGTTTTCATCATCTCTTATAAAGCAATTATGTAATTTCTTGAAACTCTTGTTTTTAAAGGAAAAGGAAAGTAACCTTAACAACACTACTACTAAATGTTAAGTTATTTTGTCCCAAATGAACTGATGTATTAGTTTGTATACATTCTATGCGATACTTTACTTAAAGGAACAGTTACATCAAAAATTAATAGTGCTTTAAAGTAATAAAAATATAATGCAGCGTTGCCCCGCACTGGTAAAACTGGTGTGTTTGCTTCAGAAACACTACTATTGTTTATATAAAAAAGCTGCTGTGTAGCAATGGGGTCAGCCATTCAAAGCTGAAAAAGGAGAAAAGGCTCAGGTTACACAACAGATAGCAGATAAGCTCTGTAGAACATAATGGTGTTATCTGTTATCCACTAGGGATGAGCAGATTTATTCGCCAGCCATGGATCGCTGCAAATTCTGAATTTCACAATGTGCTATTTTGTGGCTAACAGGTATAAATATTGTTGCTGGTAGACTTTCCTCCTTCAATGTGTGTAGGAGTCTTTACATTGTTATGTATTTCAGAATTATTTATATATAGTAATTTTAAAGCTTCCTTTAGGTATTTACATTTTGTTACACAATACAGTGCAAATATTCAACTGAAACAATAATCTGCTAAATACTGCAGCAGTAATGTAGGCTAAGCTATAGTTTATTCAAGGGTGCTGAACCAATAGAAATGGTTACATGCTCATTACAAGACTTTACAAGACACACATTTGCAGGGGTTGCAAATCAGCATAATTATGTTTACTCATTCAATAAACTAAAGGCCGAGAATAGGTAAAAGCAAGTGCTAGGTAAATACAGTTTTAATTGGAATCATTTTACAGACACTAACCCAGTACTAATGCCTACCTTTAGTTAATAAGACCCTGATTCTCTTTTGATAACTGGGTTGAGCACATTGTTATTGTCATATAAGAGACAATAAAACCTTGTCTAAATATTCAAGATCTGAAGACATTACAAAAATATACCGTATATATTCTACACGGAGTGGGGTTTTTGAGCAACTGCATTGGTGTCATTTTAAAGTGGAATTAATTTAAAAGAGTTTCACAACAGTGTGTAAAGTCACATTTATACATACTTCACCTGTTTAGGAGTGAACTGTTCTGTGTTCTGGCAGTCTGAGAGGAATTTCTAATTCATGTTAGTTTTTAAAAAACTCCCCTAAATTTAAAATTCGACCAATTGAAATTTATTAATAAAATCAAATTTTTTAAACTCGGATGAATGAAATCGACCTGAAAACTTGAATCAAATTGAATCTGATTAGAATTTTAAAAACTTGATTGGAGCTTTTTCTCAGAAAAAAAAATGTCAGGAAGGCTGCAAACAACTCCAAACTGATCCCTGGACCTCTCCCATTGACTTAAACAGCAATTCAGCAGGTATTAGGTGGCGAATAGTCGAATTTGAGTTCTTAAAGGGCTAGAGCAGGGGTAGGCAACCCGCGGCTCCGGAGCTGCGGCTCGGTCTTGCTGCTTTGACTGTCACGTTTTGCTAATGGTTAGCTTACCGCGGTCACACACTCAGGAAGCCACCAGCAGGTGCTGTATAGACATCCCATGAGTGAAAGCAAGACCGAGCCGCTGCAAGATGATTCATTATGGTCCTTATCGCGGTCACACACTCAAGACAAGAGAGGGAAGATCAGCATGGACTTTCACAAACAGAAGTCAAATTAAACAGATGAAAACAGTAGCATTTAATAGGGCTATTTAGTGTGTAATTTATTTCAAAGTAGGCTACATATACACACTGCACTTCTGTTTGTATTGTGTAATGTGTGTTATGTTTTGCGGCTCCAGACTATTTTTCTTTAGTGAAAAAAGATGACTCTTTTGATAGTAAAGGTTGCTGACCCCTGGGCTAGAGTATGATAAATCTCAAAAATCGAATTCAAATTTTTTTTTCTAAAAACTCTAATTGAATTTGAATAAAAACTCGACCCTTGAAAAATCTGCCCCTTAATGTGTTTATACTGTACCAAATTACTTCTTAGTAACTAAGTAACTAAGCCGGGTGACTGATTCTAATGGGCGCTGGAACTTGGGGTCTAACCTACCCTGATCAGAGAAGGGGCCTGACTAATGAACCTTTGGGTTCTTATGGAACAATTCCCTGGGCCCTAGATCTGCAATAGCTACAGTGAAGTCCTATTGGAACAGAAACCTGAGGGGCCTAAATGGAGAGTGAAGTCCTTTCCTGACTGACACTCACTGACACACTAAGTGGAACCTGTAGTTGGTGCACTTTTGGTGCCTTTCCTGCACTTTCCCAACTTTACCTCAAAATGGAAAACTTTTTAGTTGGCTAACATACTTTTTATGATCCCCACCACAGGTTATTCTGTGTTTTTTTCTCTTATACTTGTTTCTTCTTATTTCATTTTCTGTTGTTTATTTGTTGTTATTTTTAACTTCTTGTCTCTTTTGTTTTTTTGTCTCCATCCCAATATCTTATAAATACGGTACCATCTCTACTCCTGCTACCTTCTGCCTTGCTCTCCCATTTTCTCCTTATTCCAGCACCCCTTTCCACATTTGCCATTGTCTCCATTTCTTTTCATGCAAAGTACTATAGTTTCTTTTTACATTTCTGCCAGTCAGGGTCGGACTGGGGGGCCCGGGGCCCATTGGAGCTGCTGTCCAGGGCCCCCCTCCGGACCCCTGGCTCGGAGCACGCAGCGACCCCCCGGCGCACCACTGCTCCACCGAGGGTGTGCGCTTCTTGCAGAGGTGGGCATGCGCGTCTACGTTTTACGGAGATTGCGGCAGGAACTGTGTGAAAATTACGCAGTGCCTAACCACAAGTGCAGCTTTCTTTTTTTAAAGGTAACACGTGCAGTTTTCTAATGGCTTATGTGCCATATTTCCACAGCTACAATTTTTAAATAACTGTTTTTAAGGATGATATGTTTTAATTTGAAATTCCAGTTAAAACCATGCTACATCCTTGTTCTTATCCTACCTTTGTAACCTCCTTCTCTATTACTATTGCTCACAATTCCTCTTCCCCAGTTCAGCTTAGCTCGGGTGTGCCTCAAGGTTCTGTACACTGCCCTCTGCTCTTCTCCCTGTAAACTCTTTCTTTAAGAGAGTGTACTGCTTCATTTGGCCTTAAATATCACTTATATGCAGATGGTTTCCAGATATATTTAGACACCCCTTTACTAACCACTGACATTCAGACCAACATCACTAGCTGCCTCCTAGCTACCTCCTCCTGGCTGCACTAGCAACATCTCAAGCACAACCTAGCTAAAACAAAGGTCCCGGTATTTCTGCCCAAACCTAGCCCTACTCCTCCTTTCACCAATACTTTTGATAGCATGACCATTTTTCTTTAATCTTTAACCAGTCCCTTTCCTGACAATAATATTATGCTTCTGCTTTTTCCTCTTTAATAGTGCCAAATATATTGCAGTAAAATACTCAGATTCTACCTTTCGAGCCTTTAATGTCTCCCCAATAGGAGATGAAAGCTGCAAGGGGCATGGTCTCTCTGTTTAAAGGATATGCTGCTTGGCCCTGTAAGCTATAGTGTTCTGGAAAGAATAGGCAAGCCTACTTGCCTGCCTGCCTGCAGTTGAACTGGGGACCTGGTGTTTCTGTGCTATCCACATTACCACTGTTCTATGTGAGCAGACAGCTAAGGCCCTGGTTCCTATTGCTTTCCATGTATTTGCAAGTAAGCTTTGATTATTTCACCTGTTGCCACAGGTGATCAATGTAAACCATTAGGTTTACATTTAACCATTAGGTTTACATTTAAAACCTCCTACACTGCACTGACTGCAATATAGGTCTATTTCCTGATAGTTCCTGGGTGTTATTCCTGTATGATCATATGGTCCTGACCCTTGCCTGTTTTGACCTTTCACTGTAATGCTGCCTGAACCGACCCATGCCTGTTTGACCACTCTTCTGAATCCTGACTTGGTACCATGTTACTGATTGGTTTTGACCCTGGCCTATTTATACTGACTACACTCCTGGTTCCTGATCTTTTACTGCTCCTGCCTGTTCCACGTCTGCACTCTTTGTTCCCTGTTCTTCCTGAATACATTGCAGTTCCCTTGCCTGCCCAGAGCTTCCCCCTTGGTCCTCTCATCTTAAGTCCTGGTGGCATCTGAGTAGCGGAGGGCTCCTTCCGAAGCCAAAGCCCTAGTCAGAAGTGTGAGCTGAGACTGGGACCTTAGGGTTCTCTATAGGAACAATACGTTCCATACGTTACACTACAATTGCTAATTTCCCCAAAAAATTATGTGTACAGGTAGCCAGCTTGTCACAATATATTATAATACACATTCTCCCAGTATGTAATTTTATACATTGTAAGATTGTGCAGAGCTACATATCCTGGTAGGGCTTTATAAATAAAGTTGTACATACATGTTTATAAGTACCCTGCATCAGATAGTTGAAAGATGCTCAATTACTAAATTTGTCTCAGTTTCCCCTTAAAGAGATGAGTGAAAAAATAAAGATTGTGTGAGAAACAATTAAAGTAAAAATCCATTTGGGTGTATGAAGAAATGAAACAATTATGAGCTGTTTTAAAATGATACTTGAACTTTTATAGAGTTACTTTAAAATGCAGATGTGACTCTGTGTATTCAGAGACTGCATGAAGCTACAAATCAATGTAAAGTTTTCCTGTGTAGACTTACGTTCTTATCTAAAGATGCATTGCATTCCAGATTGCAAGATTAAAATAATGTATCAATAGAGTTTATTGATTTGTTTTATAATGCGCATCCGTTTTACTCAGACTTTTACCAGGTCTGGCACAACCCAACTACACCACAGGTATGCTGTGGCACCATGACATGCAAGCTGCACAGGTCTAATATTTAAAGGTGCCACGGACTAATTTTCATTTCCCAGCATAGTATAGTTCTTGGGTCTGTTCTCTGTTCTTGACCGTAGCCTGACCTTGACTACTGCAGTTTTGCTGCCTGGACTGACCTGTTAGCCTGTTCTTGACTATACCTCTACCTCTATACCTGATTATATACTTCAATTCCTGTTTGGTTTCCTGTTTCTCCTGACTGTGGTTTGCTCTCACCCCAATATTTATGTACGTCTCAGTTCACTTGTTCACCCAGAACTCCTGCCCTGATTCTCTCACAATAGGACCTGGCGGCATCCGAGTAGCGGAACACTACACCCATAGTGAAAGGCAGCAGTTATAGGCAGATCCTAGACCTGAATCTTGGCACGTGGGGTTGTGAGTCTGTATGTGACATAAGGACACATACTGCAGACCATTTAAGGGCAATAAAGAGAAAGCATAGAAGATATTCTGTTTTTCTAAGGAAGGCATCTACTAAGCTATCAAATAAACATATTGGTATCTAATATCAAACAAAATATAAACTCACAGAAATTGAACAAAACTCTTATTAATTCCAGTGTTCACAGGTGCAGTTGAAAAAAATCTAAAGAAATGTATAGTTTCCTGATGGAGCACAAAACACATGACATGAGATGAAATTCATAGCTGCAATCAGCAATCTGTTTTTTTCGCATAGTTGTTTGCATTAGGCATCAGTGCTTGTGACAACAATGGCAAAAACCTGAATTACTGTAACAGAAGGAAGTGAAATGAGCTGTAGCTTCTCCTCATTTCCTCAACACCGATCCACCATAGAGCATTGGCATGGGAAATGGTCAGATTCAGAATTATACTATATTTTTTTTCAACCTAATTTTAACATTTAAAGAACACTTGCTTTGCTGGCCATCACTGGCCCATGAGAGCAAACATGTATCTGTATAGCATACTTAAACATTGCTGGTTTTAGAATTTGTACAGACCCAATATTTTTTTCTACAGTTTCATGGATAGGGAACATTATTTTAGAATTATGTTTTCCACAAATTCTCACCTGCAGGCCTATAGAAATTATCTGTGAAGCTGAAGCTAGATTCTCTAAGGTACTAACAATCTGATAGTAGTGACATTGCCATGCCTAGAAACCAAATGGTAAATACATGAGCTGATGAGCATCAAGGAGAAACTTAAAACAAAGTGAAACTGAAATGTTTCATGCGGGCAGAAAATTAGAGACTTGAGGGAAGAAAATCCTTCAATGAAGATCAGAAATAAGTCAAGGAAGCTTTTTCAATACAAGGTCTTAAAGAGATACTGACATCATAATATTGCCTTTTAAAGCAAGTTATAACTTTGCCATAAAGTATTTGCACAATGCTTTTACATTACCTGTCTCATGCCCCATGTTCCTGTATGAGGGGGCTGCCATATTTGTGCATTAGAAACTTTAACTGACAGGCTGAGACGAGACAGTCAGGTTGGCAAAACAGTCAGGTTTAGAAACTTCAACTAACAATAACTTAGAAAAACAAAACTCTCAGCAAAAAACAATCAACATGACCTAACGGGCCTAGGGCGGCAGGATTTTGGAGGATGGCATGCTGTCCAACCACACCCAAATTGGTTCAGAAACACTGGGGATGAGCAGGAAATCCAATCGTTTTTTAAATCTCTTGTTCGCCAATCCCCTTTGCTTCGGCCCCAATGATGAAAATTTGAGTCAATAAAAGGGAGGGGACAGGGGCGACAAACGACAGCGGGCCTGGGGGCACCCAGTATGTAAATCCAGCCCTGGTAATTGCATGTCATGCTTTTTGTGGCAACATCTAAAAAGCAACCTCCAACCCCAAGACTGACGAGACAGCTGAAAGACAAGAAATCATGGTTGTAATCAGCCAAGTGAGAGTAAGAGCAAACAGAAGAAAGCGAATTCCATATGAAGGCCAATGGGTGAAGCAGAACAGGCATCTATATCCAGGCTACAGGGTTCAAGGTTGGCAGAATGTATCAGAATGTATGCAGAATAGTAGCTAAAAGCAGTATATAGCTTATCAGGTTCTACAGAACACAAATGCCAGCTTTGCCATTGACATGTTTCAGGAATCCCATTGGGCATTTGGCACAAATTTGTTGCTGTCTGCTGAAAGTAGTATAAAGCCAATAGCTTGTAAAACAGTGGAATGTTAGCAAGGCAGCACAATGGACAGCATAATAGTAGATGACACTATCTCACACAGGGAGTGGGAAAGTATCTCACAAGGGGATCCACTTTGCAGAAGTGTGCTATGTGTAGATGCCCTTCATTATATAGGGTAGATATTACCTAGTTAGGCACCTACAAGGTATTTTAAGACCCCATAAAGAGGAGGCGCTGCATTAAAGTGTACTAGGAACCCAACCTCTCTCCCCACACTACAGTGGAAATGATTATCTGTATCCCATGTCAACACAGTGTATGTAACCTTTAACTTAAAGTGCTTGAAGTTAATCATAATGTTACAGGTGCTTTACCCAAATCCAAAAAAAACAATATCAAATTGTTAATACTTAAATTATTCAGGGTAGAAAACACGTATACATAAGTTACATAGACTTACAACCGTGTTTTAATTACGGGATTTAATGTCTATTAAAACTGTATTTCATTTTTAATTCTTTCAGTGTAAATGCTTCATTAAATATTTATGAATGCAAACCAGAGCACATTATCATAGCCTTTGGGGAGAATACAATTTTAGCACTGTTTATAAAAGTTTTAAATACTTTATAGTATGTGAGGAATTTATTGTTTCTTTGCATGAATAATTGATAACATTAAAGAAAACATTTGCAGCCACTAGGTTAAATACATACAGCATAAATGATGCATATGCAATGCATTGATACCAGGGGAATTCTAGAAAGAAAAATTTGTGAAATTGCTGTTTGAACTACAAATATAGTTACCGCTATGCTTTGATCTATGGATGCGAAAACTCAAATCAAATTTTTCAAACTCAATTCGAGTTTTTTTCTGCAGAAAAAACTCGAATGTCATGAAGGCTGCAAACAACTCCAAAATAATCCCAGGACGTATTCCATAGGCTAAAACAGCAATTTGGCAGGTTTTAGGTGGTGAATAGTCGAGTTTTTAAAGGGCCACTGTATGATAAATCTCTAAAAATGAATACGAATTTGGCCATAAAAAAACTTTTCTAAATTCTAAATTTTAATTTTCACTTTGACCCTTGATAAATCTGTCCCTTGGACTTGTCACACCACTTTTTCAGTCTGCAGGCATTTCTTACAGGCTTGGTGTCAAGGCCTGTGTATGTAGAGCAGGCAAATACCCATGCTCCAAAAACCTGTCACACAAATGGTTCAACTGTAACAGTATTATTTCTAATAGCTCAACAAAACTGTGAAAGTGACCTCTAATTGACTGTAGAAGGCAACTGCTATAGTGTAAAATAACATTTTGTTAGGGGTTTCTAAACAGCGTATTACCAAGCTGTTTATCCTGTTTAAAAATGTCTGCATAACATTGTATTTGTTTTCATTTTTTAAGAAATTTGTACTTTGAAAAATTCGAATTTTTTTAATAAATTTTGATTGGTCGAATTTCAAGTTCATGGGAGTTTTAAAAAACTCCCATGAACTCGAAATTCGACCCTTGATAAATCTGCCTCCAATTGTGATTTTTAGTATTACATTAGCACTACTTTAGCACAATGTTGCTTCTTGATTTACTACAAAATGTGTGAGACCAATGGAACATCTTAAAAGCTGACAAAGGATTATGATTAGTAATTACTGACACCACTAATTAGCTATAGAAGAGGGACTCGTTTACACAGCTTCTTGGTACAGACAGACCCAATTCAATGTTACCAAAATGAGTCAAAAACAGGGTTGATGTATTATAAACCTGGAGGTTTTCATTGTCCCAACTGTACCTCTTGCTGGTTTATGGCCCCTGCCACAAGTTTTCTACATTCACACTGGAAATAGATATCAAATTAAACATCATATCACTTTTACGACAAATCATGTAATCTTTCTGATGAGTAGCCCTATGTATATGTTGGGAAATCTGACTTAAAAATGTATGCCCATAGGTCAGCTATTAGTAAAGCGTTGCATTATTTGTTTGGTAATAAACTGTTGCTCTTGATATTGGAAGCTGGGCACACTTAGAGCGATATCAAATATTTTGGAAAGTGTCTCCTTTATAACTAAAAGGAATTCTTTGCCTTAGTATGATTTACAGGGCCGCCATCAGGGGGGCACAGGGGGGTATAAGTGTAGCGGGCCCGAGCCTGAAGGGGGGCCCTGCAGTGCTGAACTTTTCGAAAGAGCCGGGCCCCCCTTGACAGTGCCGAAGCTGTGCCGGCTCCTTCCGAAGTCCCGAACAGCCGAAATGCGGAAAAGTGCAGAAAAAGCCGAACAGCCGAAGTCCCGAAGCGCCGAAAAGGCCCGAAGCAATGAAATAGTTGAAGCCGAAGTCCAGAATCGATGAAAAGTCCCGAAGTCGCGAAAACAGGTGAAATTGAAGTCCTGAAACTTGTAAGGGGGGGCCCTGACGCCAATGCTTTTTTAAAAAATATTCTTTGGGGCCTAAATTTTTTTTAACTTGTAAGGGGGGCCTTGGCACCAATGCTTTTTAAAAAAAACTTTTATGGGGGGCCCTGGCGCCAATATATTTTTTTAACTTATAGGGGGCCCTGGTCCCAATAGCTTTTTATAACTTGTGTGTGGGGGGGTTACCTTTTTTAGCGGTGATGTCTGTGTGGTATTTTAACTGTGATGTGTAGTGGGCGGGATCTTGGGCAGGGTGGGCAGGGCCCATGCAGGCCTGAAAATTTTGATTTCTAACGGCGGCCCTGATGATTTATATAGTAGTATTTTATATAGTAGTATTCTAAGAATATTTGTAATCGGTCTTCAGTTCTGATGTTTTGTGTTTTTTTAAATTCTTTACATTCTTTGTTGTGCAGCTGTTAGGCTTGGGATTTTAAAATATTCAAGTTGGTTTCCAAACTGTGACTAAAAACAGCTGAGAAGAAAGCTCAAATAATAAAATGAAGAATTTAATGTAATATTCAACATCAATAGCATCCTTATAAAGGAAAAAGGTAATTACCTTATAACTATTACAATAAATCTATTAATAAATGATGTTGCTGGCTTGCTTACTAATTTATACTATGGTATATCTGAAAACATAAATAAATAAATGATACCATGTGGTTCTTATATCAGATTAAGGGAGGCCTGTTCATTAATGGGGGGAGTACAGGCGAGCTTAAAATAAGCCAACACAATGAAAAGTTGTGCAACATTGGTAATAATTGCAGATAAAGAGCATTCACTTTCAATGATCATTCACTAGAGCCTGTACATTCACAAGATAAAACGAGCGGACTTCTTATTATAAGTGCATAACTACTGGTATACAGGGCCGCCATCAGAAAAAAATTTCCAGGGCCCCCTGGGCTGCGCCCACCACAAGCCCCACCTACAGATCTGCCCTCCCCACCCCACAGTCCACACACTAAAAAAAAAATTGGTGGCTATGGTTCCCACATGTTAATAAAAAAATAAAAAAATATTGGTGGTCAGGGCCCCCAGTTTAGTTTTTGAAATGATCAAGTTAATCTACACTTTCCATGCTAGTTCCCACTTAACAAAGCAGCTTTGATGAAGTTAATGTTTGTTGTTTTGTATACGAAACTCTACTTATTTCCACATGTCTGCTCCCATTTCAGTTACAGAAGAGTCAGGGGGTCAAATTCACTAAAGGGCGAATTTTCGCCAGGGAACACTTTGCCACACTTCGTGCCACTTCGTCAGGCATAAATTAGTTACCACTACGCTAATTCACTAAAATGCGAAGCTGCGTCTCGGCAACCGAAAGCTGGCGAACTTTCACTTTCGTTAGTTAGTCAGCTTGAGCATTTCATAGCGATCTTTCACTAACAAACCTTTGTTAGTACTCTTACACTTAGGGCAATTTGAATAGGGCAGGTACATCTTTATTAGAGATGTTGGTGCAAATGCTTGAAGTGGCCACTTTTTATTACAAATGTCCAAGGAAGCAAAATAAAGACAAAAAACAGATCATCTTATGCCCTAGACATAAACCCACCCTAAAACAAATGTGGCATCCCCCTTAAATGGTTGAGGAAGAAATCTTTAATACCTTTATGACTTTTCTGCATACAGAATACGATGTCAATGACATTAGAAAGACAAGGATGAAGCTAAATCTTATCAGTTCGCCAGGTCTAAGGTGGTAAAGGAAACACTGGCAAAAGAGGTAACGTTCTGTAAAATTCACACTTTAGTGAATTTGCTGAGTAAAGATAGTTTGCCTGAGTGAAAATTCACCTGGCGATAGGGCATGAAACTGCGCTAGTGGCAGTCCTCTACGCCTGTTAGTAAATTGGAGATGTTCCTGCGAATGAGATTTCTGGCGAATCATAGATAGTTCTCAGTTGCATTCTCACTTCACTGCTTATAAAGGAGACAAAAGCATCCCCCTGAGTGGAAGACTCTACGATAAAACCATCAGGGGCGATCCTGGCCCATCCGCCGCCTGAGGCACTGTTTGGAGATAAATAACCAACTGCATGTATCACTACTATTAACGGAGAATTAACGTTCACCTAAGTGAACATTTTTAACGCCGGGTGCCTTCGCAATATTTAAACTTGCCGCATTTTTTTGGGTTTCTGCTTTCTTCATTGCCATAGGCGCTGATCTACATACTTTTATCTAGGCCAGAAAGTGGTAGACTAGGAATTTGGAAGCCTAGTCATTTAAAATAAAATAAAATAGGGTTGCCATCTGCCCGGTATTTTACTGGCCTGGCCGTTAAAAATTAAGCTTGATCCCAATGTTATTAATAGGGGAAATGTCATTAAAAATAGGAAGGTAGGTATTTTTTTCAAAAAAAAGTGGCAACCCTATCCATGAAGGATATAAACTGAAAGGCTAGCGTATTATTGGAATATTTATAACGTTTTAAAAGTTTATTGAGAAGTTAACTTTTATGACCATAAGTAGAAAGTTCTTTAAACTCTATAACTAATAAGTAAATTGCCTTTTTTCTATAGGGGGAGCTACTAATCCAGTATCAATTACGTACAAAACAAAGGCTGCATTCTTAAAACCAAACTCAGTTCTCAAATTAGGCACACTAACAGAATTCATGATATTAGAATGAAGTGGTTGCGACAAATTTCCCCCAGTAGTACAAATAAAAGTTGCCATTTCGGATACATTTAGTTGCTATGGCAACAGGACGCTTTCCCCTTAGAAGGATCCGTCCCTTTGCAGCTGACAAGATTCTTCAGACAATATACCCTTGAGCGTAACAGGGCGGGTCAAAGCAGCGCTCTGAATAGCTATTGGCTATCGATTCAGCCAGTTACACGGCCATTGGTTGGCTTCTATATTCTGCGATCACGGGATCTCTCATGTGCACTGCGAAACAGGAAGCGGAGAAATGGCGACGGGGAGCACGGAGCTGTTGATAGGATGGTGCATTTTCGGGGTGCTATTACTGGTAGGCGCTGGGTGTGAAGCATTGGGCGGGTGGGTGTTTGTTTATGTAGCAGCTCTCAGGGACGAAATTATACATAGCTTGGCATGGGCTATAAGCCTATATGCTATAGTAACAGTGTGACAATGTATATTATGTATATATAGTATAGTAAATACACCTCTCTTCAATGGAACTTTCCAAAATACATAATTCAGTAGTAGTAGTTCCAGAGCTGCTGAAAACAGTGTATGTCATTATCTGTTCTCTGCACTGCTTTTCATGACTTCAAACAATGTAGTAGCAGCAGTCTTCTATTCTCTTTCAGACAAGACTCGGGTTCAAGCAATGCCTCGCGTGTTCTACAATTAACATACCTTTGAAGAATCATGCGAGGCATTATGGGAATTGGAGTCCTGGCTGATGAAGAGCTGACATTAGCTACACTGTTTTAGTAGTCAGGTCGAGCCTGTAGAGAATAGACATGGGCCACAGACAGATATTGCTTTTAACAGATTAACTATTAAAATCCATGTCTCTGCAATACCCCCTTTTCTCCCTTTTCCTATATTGCTCTAAATTCACTCCCAGTACAGTTCCACCCTTCCTTCCAATAACACTGCCACTGCTCTATGTTATCTTCTGTCTGGTCCTAACTCTAATACTGCCATTGATCCTGTTACCCTCTGACTACGGGCATAGGGGGGTTCTTTTGTTTAGGCTGGCTAAAAGCCAAACAACCAAAAACATTGTGTTGACATTGAGAACATCTTGAGTTGAATAAAAATAACCATTCAAGAGTCGATATGGGACACACACACACACGATGGCTAAAATTATTAGGGCACAATCAGCCTAGGACTGGGATTCAAAATAGGCCCTGGCATTTCAAGTACAGGTATTGGACCTGTTATTTAGAATGCTTGGGACCTGGGGTTTTCCAGGTAACAGATCTTTTTGTAACTTGGATCTTTATACCTTAAGTCTACTAGAAAATGATGTAAACGTTAAATAAACCCAGTAGGATGGTTTTGCCTCTAATAAGGATTAATAATATCTTCGATTGGATTAAGTACAATGTACTGTCTTATTATTACAGGGAAAAGGAAATCGGTTTTAAAAGATTTAGATTATTTGGATAAAATGGAATCTATGGGAGATGGCCTTTCTGTAATTCTGAGCTTTCTGGATAATGAGTTTCCAGATAACAAATCCCATACCTGTACACAGAGGCCCAAAAAGCCCACTACATAGTGACTGTCTGTGGGAACTTACAGTAGCCCCCTTGACATTTGACAGAATACTCAGAATCTGGGCTTGGACACAATAGTAAAATTGCCTACAATATTACCAATGGAGTTAAAAATGCAGTATTGTGTAAAACCGATATATGTTGCTGAATTTCATGCTTAGCTGTTAATTTTTGCTTTATATTCAAAAGCCTAAACCTTGTAACTTGTGTAAAACTTTTGTGTTGGAAATGACTGCTCTGCTGTTCCAATGCAGTACCTAAGTGAGAAAGGCTGGGATATTTTTTTGAAGGCAGTGTCCTGTTTAGGAGTTTCTATTCCTTCCAATAACTATTTTACATCAAACCTCCTTCTCTGTCACTATCTGTTACACTGACAACCCTAGTGTTGTGTAAAAAGGCGACATCCCAACAGACAGTGACCTTACAGAATGTAAAGGAGCCTGATGTTTAGGATTTATTGAAAGCCCAGGATTCCTGCCTGCACAGGGGCACCGACCCTTGTGGGAATCACTGTTATAAAAGAACCTACTAGGCTGCTGACTTTATTATATATATATATATATATATATATATATATATATATATATATATATATATATATATATATATATATATATATATATATATATATACACACACACACCAAGCCCTGTATGCAGGAACAGCTGTATCTCTGTGCTTTCAAAATACAGGTAATCATACATAGGGTTACCTTGCGCAAATGACTTTCTGACCTTCGAGCAATCAGGTGCTGCAAGTGTTTCTTATTACCTAAGGAGATATGAGCATTGAGCAAATTCAGCAGCGCCCCCCAGTGGAACCAGCAAAGCATATTCACCCTTCACTCTCCAAGGCACTTTGCAGCTGTATACATTTTTTTTTGGATCTCTTAGCCTCCTCAAACCTTAAAGGAAAACTATACCCCCAAAATGAATACTTAAGCAACAGATAGTTTATATCAAATTGAATGACATATTAAAGAATCTTACCAAACTGGAATATATATTTACATAAATATTGCCCTTTTACATCTCTTGCCTTGAACCACCATTTGGTGACTCTATCTGTGCTGCCTCAGAGATCACCTGACCAGAAATACTACAACTCTAACTGTAACAGGAAGAAGTGTTGAAACAAAAGGCAGAACTCTGTCTGTTAATTGGCTCATGTGACCTTACATGTGGTTTGTATGTGTACACAGTGAATCTTACGATCTCAGGGGGCGGCCCTTATTTTTTAAAATGGCAATTTTCTATTTATGATTACCCAATGGCACATACTACTAAAAAAGTACATTATTATGATAATGGTTCATTTACATGAAGTAGGGTTTTACACATGAGCTGTTTTACTCAGTATATTTTAATAGAGACCTACATTGTTTGGGGGGTATAGTTTTCCTTTAAAGGGATACTGTCATGGCAAAACATGTTTTTTTTTTCAGTTAATAGTGCTACTCCAGCAGACTTCTACACTGAAATACAATTTGTCAAGAGAGCAAACAGATTTTTTATATTCAATTTTGAAATCTGACATGGGGCTAGACATATTGTCAGTTTCCCAGCTGCCCCAGTCATGTGACTTGTGCCTGCACTTTAAGCTGGCTATAGACACAAAGATCCGATCGTACAAATCATCGTACAATCGTTCTTCCCCATCTTCCGACCTGCCACTAACCATTCCGATAAAATAAAGTACAAAAGAACAGATCAGCCGATGTTCTGCCCCTGACAGCAATCATACGAAAGTTATGTCCGACCAAAGCTAGTGACAGTCTCCCTCTGAAAATTGTACGATCGGCAATACATGCAGAGATACAGTATATACTCGAGTATAAGCCGAGGTACCTAATTTTACTTAGGAAAACTGGGAAAACTTATTGACTCGAGTATAAGCCTTGGGTGAAAAATGACAGATTAACCTGTTCAATTGCATACCTATACTATATACTTGCTATATAAAACTGTGCATATAAAGCGACAAATAACTCGGTCGGACATTTTTATTTTAACCAGTGACTAAATCACCTTTCTTTTGGTATCCAAAAACCGTGCCAGAGATAACAGCAACAACACTAAGCTAAGGTGCTACTGTCCCATCCCAACATGCCAAGCAGGCCCAGGCATGCCCCCCACAGCTGCACCCGAGTAACTTAAGAATAAGGAGCCACTCACCTGTCCGAGTCCCCCGGGCTATGCGGTGTCCCTAAAGGCAGCAGGCAGGAGTGGGTGTCAGTTAGCCAATTGGGCCAGTTGTCCACCGAGAGCGCCCATTAACTTCTTCTTGCAGCCTCATTCATTGCAACTTCATTCCCGCCCTGGCTCCCCCTCACCCAGGGTCAGATTGGGGGGCATGGGGCCCACTGGGGCTACCGGCCCTGGGCCCCCTTCCGCCCCCCCTTGCTGCTCCGGCGTTCCGGTTCCCCTGTATGTGTGCATGTGCGTCAGTGCACAGCACAACGCTAGGGTGCATGCATGCGGGCACCGCTAGTGCACACGCGAAAAAATTTGCTGTTCCGAAACTGCCCTGCACTTCCACTGAGGGCGGACAGGCAGCTAGGGGAAGATCCGGCCGGGAAAGGGGGAAGCGGCACTGCCCCTCTGTGGACGCCCATGTACCTAGCTAGGTAACTTTTATACTGACTCTAGTATAAGCCGAGGTAGACTTTTTCAGCAGATTTTGGGTGCTGAAAAACTCGGCTTATACTAGAATGTATACAGTATTACCCGCAGCCGACAGAAATCTTTTAACCTGTCCGATCGACCAAACAACCGATCTCCATCGGATGAAAAATGTCGGGACTCTCCACACACGGTCCGAAAATCGTATGAATCCTCGATTAGTACGATCTGATCTTTGCGTCTATGGCCAGCTTTAGGATGGAACTACTTTCTGGCAGGTTGTTATTTCTCCTACTTAATGTAACTAAATCAGTCTCAGTGGGACTTGGCTTTTACTATTGAGTGTTGTTTTTAAATCTGCCAGGCAGCTTTTATCTTGTGATAGGGAGCTGCTATCTGGTTACTTTCCCATTGTTCTTTTGCTAGGCTGCTGGGGAAGGGAGGGGGGGATATCACTCCAACTTGCAGTACAGCAGTAAGGAATGACTAAAGTTTATCAGAGCACAAGTCACATAACTAGGGGCAGCTGGGAAACTAACAATATGTCTAGCCCCATGTCAGATTTCAAAATTGAATATAAAAAAAATCTGTTTGCTCTTTTGAAAAACTGATTTCAGTGCAGAATTCTGCTGGAGCAGCACTATTAACTGATGCGTTTTTAATAAAAACACGGTTTCCCATGACATTATCCCTTTAAGCAACAGACAATCATGCCTTTGCCCCTGGAATGGATACTGCTTCAACATTACCTCTATTTGTTCTCTCACCTTTTCCTCTTCCAACTCCCACTAGAGTTTCTAGCTTTTCTAAAAAAAAATACTGGTTTTCCTATGCGTTTAAATCATTTTTACCAGCCCTGCCAGTAAAATACTGACCAGGTGACAACCCTAACTCACACCCATTCCTTCCTTGATGTCAGTTTTCTCTCACAGCCATACACCCACCCTCCTCCTTTTATATGCAATAATGGTGGTTGTAATGTATATTAAAGGGGCACTATGCTCAATCATTTATGTTAAGGAATAAAACAAAGTGAAAGCAAGTCCCGTTATTGCTTCCTGGTTTGTACTAATCACCAGTCCTCTGAGAAACTAAAAAAATAATTTCCCCCAGCTACAGTTTTTATTAGGCTTTGAGAGGTTATCAGTGGACTGGTAAATAAGCCACTTGTATGAACCAGGAAATTGAACCAGGAATTAAATCCAGTTTCAGTTAATGCCATACTTAGTGCAAGAAAGGGCAAACCACAGATACGTTTTGCCTAATGTTTTCATAGGGCCAGTAATATGAATAAGTGAAAGTAGAGGTATGGGATTTGTTATCCAGAAACCAGTTATCCAGAAAGCTCCAAATTACAGAAAGGCAACTCCATTTAAATAAAATAATTAATTTTTTTTTTAAAATGATTCCCTTTTTCTCTGTACAGGTATGGCACCTCTTATCCAGAATGCTTGGGACCTGGGGTTTTTTGGATAATGGATCTTTTCTTAATTTGTATCATCATACCCTAGGTCCACTTGTAAACATTAAATAAACACAATAGGCTGAAGTTGCCTCTAATAAGGGATTAATTATATCTCAGTTGAGATCAAGTAAAATGTACTGTTTTATTATTACAGAGAAAATTTGGATAATTTGTATAAAATGGAGTCTATGGGAGACTGCCTTGCCATAATTCTGAGCTTTCTGGATAACTGGTTTCCAGACAGCAGATCCTATACCTGTAGAATATATTTATCTGTAACCCACTTTTGTTGTGCTGTAGACACCTCAAAATAAGTGTTTGCAGAATTGTGCACCATATTTTAAATTCATAATCTTAGCACTTGTTTAATTGTGGAAAACTGCATATACATTTCCTTTAGCAGCAATGTAGACTGGTAAAATGCTTATGACATGCTCAATTTACTTTTAAAGTTATTTATTATAGGCAAAGATGCTGAGTTTAACAACTAGTTGTCATCCAGAAACTTACAAAGGTGCTAATCTTCTCAATAGACCACCTATACATTAATTGCTGGAAATTAGTTATTTTTGTGCAGGTTATTTTAGACTGATAACTTGGGCCATGTATAATTATACATCTAGATGCCAAACTAATAGTTTGCAAGAATAACTACTCATGTGTATCGCTATCATTTTAAAAATAAAAAAAAGCAAGGAAAGAATAAAAGCTGAAAGCTAACACTGCAGTTCTTTTGATTACACCATTAATTTAATCTGCTTGATTGATTGATTTTTTTGTTTTGTTTCTTCAGGCTATTTTGGCCTTTTGCTGGGTTTATGTCCGAAAATACCAAAGCCATCAGGAAAGTGAAGTGATTTCAACTATAACAGCGATATCATCACTAGCTATTGCACTTATCACTTCAGCACTTTTGCCTGTGGACATTTTTCTTGTTTCTTTTATGAAGAATCATAATGGAACGTTCAAGGTAGTTTGTCATTTATGTTTTACTAATTGTTTTTCTTTGCACCAACGTGTGGGATTTATTGCTTTTATTTTTGTGAAATATAAAACAAAGCATGAAAGAATTCAAGCTGACCTTTACTGTTATTTTCTGTAAAGGGATATTTTGGAGAAATAATATTCATATGTCTCTATGAAAGACATGGTGTTAATGGTGGTCATTTATTGAAGATTAAACTGTGAAAATAACCTGTGTTTATTAAAGGAAATTGTTATCCACTTTAGTTCTTCTCAGTTTGAGAAACACATAACCTAAACTGTGCCTTGAAAGATATAGGAAATATATGTTTGGGGGTGGCTCTGCTGAGAGATGGAATGGCAGTAGCCTTTAGAAAGGATGAGGGGTGTTGAGGCATGCCAAATTGTTAAAGGCCTAGTTGTTCACCTTTAGATTAACCTGTAGTAGGATGTAGAGTGTGATATTCTGAGACAATTTGCAATTTGTCTTAATTTTTTTATTATTTGTTGTTTTTTACTTATTTAACTTTTTAGTCCGCAGTTCTCAAGTTTGTCATTTCAGCAGCCTAGTTTCTAGGGTCCAAAATACCCAAGCAACCATGCACTGATTTGAATAAAAGGCTGGAATATGAATATGAGAGGGCCTGAACCGAAAGATGACTGATAAAAAAAGTAGCCATAATAATAAATAAGTGTATCCTTACAGAGCATTTGTTTTTTAGATGGGGTCAGTGACCCCTATTTGAAAGATCAATAGTCAGAAGAAGGTAAATAATTCAAAAACTATAAAAAAAAGAATTATCTTAGAATTAGCTATTCTATAACATACTAAAGGTTAACTTGAAGGTGAGCCACCCTTTTAAGCAGACCCCAATGATTCTTGTCGCTCACCTGCTACCCCCAGACTTGCTCTCTGCTTCAAAAATGCGCCAGTCAGGGTACTACTTGCTTAGTGCCTCTCCACCGCTTTTTCTCTATGCTTTCAAGTTTCTTTGTGGACTTGAGCTACTGCATTACTATACAGAACTTATCTGAGATTTCAGTACTATGGATTTCCCCCCATACAACTAATGCAAGGGACACATGTGAATAAGAAAGAAAATGGCAGTGGGGTGCTTAGCAAACTGTATACAGGGATGGTAGATTTTTTTTTTTGAAGGAGAAGAGCAACAGTCTGTGTAGCAGATAAGTGATTTGATGGGTGTTTGTGGGAGGTTGTCCAAGAACTTGCACTTCCCCAGTGACGTGATGTTGCCAAGCCTTCTTTAAAGCCAACTAGGGTTTATTTTTATTTTTATATTTTTGTATTATGTATAAAGTTGCAGAGCTAGTTAGAAAGTTCATTGAAATACAAATGTCTTCACATGTAAGTATCAAGTCTGTGCTCCATGCCTACTTCTTCTCCTGTAGTAAATAGACATAATCTAACAAATAAATAGGTTTACATACATAAGCTACAGTTTAGCTTTGGTCAACCTGTATATGGCTTGCTTAATATTAAGGAGGTGATATTATGTACTCTTGCTTGATGAATCTTGTCAAAACCGTGGGGTTCGTTTATAAACACTGGTCAAATTTGTACATGGACAGTAGCCTATGATAACCAATCAAATGTTTGTTTTTTTCAGCCAGCTGTAGGCTGGACAATGAAAGCAATGACTAATTGGTTTCTATGGTTTAATGCCCATGTACAAATCAGCCCAGTGTTAATAAATGAGCCCCAGTAAATTAAATGTGTCTATCTTTAGCACTATACATAGATATATAGCTTCTTGGTCTAGTTTTTATGCTCCGTAATTTGTCATTTAAACACTTACTTAAAAGAATGCAATCCCCGTTTTTACTTAAATGATAAATGTTAGTTCTTTAGCTTGATGTTTGTAGTGTGAGTCTTATACAAGGGCTCCTGATATAGTCCCTATTATTAATCCATATCAACCAAAATGAGTTATCCTTCTATAGCTTTACTGCACCCTTTCATTCTTTTTAAGATGCTCTGTAAGGCACAACACATTTAAAGTAGAACAATACATTCACACTGAATACTTACCAATAGATAATTTATATCATAATAAGACCTGACCTGTGACCTGTAAAAAAAAAATAAATAAAATAATAAAAAACAGGACCAGCACATAGATGCAGTTCATTATGGGTATCTACCCTTGTGGTTTACTGTGACAAAACAAACCACAGAGGTATATACACAATTTACATTGTGTACCAGTCCTGTTTTTGGATATCTACTTTGTAAGTGCTGATTATTCCCAGCACTGAAGCTCCCGAGAATGGCTTACTGTGTGTGTCTGGTAATTTGAGTCGCTGTAAATAAAAAAAATATTACAAAATTTGTCGTTTAATATCTTTCAACTTGCACCACCATTTTGTGATGTTCTATGTGCCAGTAATCACCTGGTAGAAGAAACATGTAGGCTGTAATAATTACAAGAAGACGTGACATGCCACTCACTATTCATTGGCTGATGTAACGTAGCATGTAGCATGCCCTTGGCTTGTATAATGGCATGGTACCTTATACAAGCCAGCAGGGGGTTTTTCTATATGGGATTATCCAATTGAACATACTACTGTATACATATATTTTTCATAAAAAGATTGTATTTCTTTAAACATTGTTTTAAATATTGACTGTTTTATTGAATATAACAACCCTGTTGACAAAAAAAGTGGGGTCACTGTGTACACTGACTGAAAAAGCTGTGTAATGTTTAAAAGTGCTGGGACTCTCCGAAGTAAAGATGGGGAGCAATTCACCACTCTGTTATACACTGTGCAGGCAAATATTGCAATAATTTAACAATATTGTTCCTCGGTGTAAAATTGCAAAAAATCATCTACTGTACAAAATATCTTTAAAAGATCCTGCAATTTCTAGGGATATAGTTTTCCTTTACTAGCAAACCAGTGTTTTTCTTTCTTTTTTTTGTTTTGTGTTACAGTTGAGAAGACTTCATAGCTTATCTAAATAAATTGCCTATTTTAAAGGAGAAGGAATACCATTTTTACACTATTTTTGAAAGTTTAAAGAGAAAGAATAACAATTTACACATTTGGGATGCCAAAAGTTAGGCACCCCCAAGTGATTACTTTTACTTACCTGACACCCCGGGGCCAGTGCTCCTATCAGCAGAAAACTTCACTGGCCCAGGGCTCTTCTAGCAAGCACCACAGAGCGATCCACATGCTATAGCCGGCTATTTCACTCTATTGCCCCGAGGAATTTGCTCGCTAGAAGAATCTCGAGCCAGTGCTGTTTTTTGCTGATAGAAGCACCAGCCCGGGGTGTAATGTAAGTAAAAGTAATCACTTTGGGATGCCTAACTTTTGGCATCCCAAATGTGTAAATTGTTATTCTTTCTCTTTAAACTTTCAAAAATACACTTCTGAACATGTATGGTTGAAGGATAATTCATTTTCCACTTAGTCTTTAAATTATTTTAAATAATCACATCCTTCTAATGCATAATGTAGTGTTACAAAGGAAACTGTAACCTGAATTAAATTTTAGTGAGCATCTATGACTTTATTTGAAAGCAAAGGTGCACAGGAGTCATCCAACAAACCTGAACAATCTGGAGTAAATCTGCCTGGAAAACCACTTTTGAACAGCAAAGCTCAACATACCTACCCCAAAAGACTTAAAGCTGTTATTTACTGCAAAAGGTGAAGTTCATGGATTGATTACATATGCAAAGAACATACTTGTCTCTCACTAGTGCTGCTGTGGGATTATCCTATTTATTCAGTTACTAATACACTTGTTTTCCACTGAATAAATGTAATAATCCTACAGCTGCACCAGTTGGATGACATAGTTTTCATTTCATGGGACCTAGATATAAAGTTAACTTACCTAGCTCAGGAGAATAAACTAAAATTGTATTTTGTAAAGCATTGTTGTATGTTAATAAAAAGATCTTCAATGCTTTGAAATAAATATAGAAGAGTTTCAGTGTAGGATATGTTCATAAATTAAAGAATTTGTGTATTTTGTATTAAGTGCATCTAGTTTAGGGTTATCTGACCTGTGATTTTATTGAACTATAAATCCCAGTGTTCCCTCACAGCTGAAATCTGTTTGGTTGACTTGGCAGCATGTAAATGAGAAATCCCTAGTTTAATCAGTACTGCAAGCAATTTTGTATTCTTCAGGTTTGAAAAACTGAAATATGTCTGGTACATTAAGGACACTGGGAGTGCCAATTTGGGCATCCCCCAATTAAAAAAAAAAAAAAAAAAATATTTTTTGTGGCTAGGTTAGATTCTCAGGGCTGGGTGGTGAATGAGCAGTATAGAAAATATTGTTTCAGAGCTTACTGTTGTGCATGTGCTTAGCTTGAATCAGTGATACCTGGAAGTGGGAAAATGGCAGTGCTCTGGAAAAAGTAGGTGTAGTAGCCTGCAGTAAAGTTTTCCCCCCATTTTTTTGTCAAAAAAACTGTCATCCCCCAGTGTTTCATCTTTTCCTGCTTCTTTAAAGGGGACCTGTCACCCTAAGAAGTCCTATTTTTTTTCATGTAAGTCAAGCAAAATAAAATTTACTTACACTATTGAAATAATTTAAATTTAGTTTCCCTCAGTCTGGCAATTCACAATCACAGCAAGCAGGTGCCATTTTGTGAACACTGTTAATTACAATAATATTGTTAATCTTAAAATCCTGTTAATGCACCAGCGTGAGGACCCTTATGCACATGCCCATGCACTGTTTATACAATTAAATGGTAAGGAGGGAGGTCGAATGTTGGGAGAGCAGAGCAGAATAAAAAAAGTGAAAGTAATTGTCTGCCCTGCCTCTATGTTTAAGGCATAGAGGTGGGGCAGGCAATAAATGATTGACAGCTCAGATTTTTAAATGTATTTATAATAGGTATATATATTTTATTAAAAAAATAATATGGATCTCATGTTCAGTTTGAAAAGGACCTTTAATAACTTCACATCAAGATAAAACATAACAAACTGTTTATCAGTAATGCATTGCTAATTGCTGATTAATTCTAGAATCAGCCAGTCAGAGCAGGAGAATCCTGTCAGTGATTCATAGCCTGAGTGTGTTGTCATTGCAAAATAATGTTGGCTTGAGGAACTCATATATTTGTAAATGAATATATAACAGAAAACTAGAATTTAATGGATGTTTATCATAGCAACTGGTATTAGATTTGGGTGTGGGGAGAGTCCTCAAGAATGATTTAAAAAAACAAAACAAAACAAAAAAAATAAGTAAAACGCTAAGGGTGATGATTTCCAAGTTATTATTACCTGTGCCATGAAAAAATGTTAAGAAGGCAGTGGGAGATAATTGTGTGTCTGGAGGAGGCTCTTGGTTTTCTGGAGAACTGCAGCTACACATTTTTTGCTAGGGATGGACTGCACCTCAGTGATGATGGTTCAGCTGCTTTGGGGGAAGAGGATGGCTAAAAGGTTGGATTAAACTAGGCATGGGGGGAAGGTGCAGTGTGTAAATCTGTGGAAGATAGGTTAGATGAGGTAGTGGGCATAGTAAGGCTAATTGGTGGTGAAGACTTGGGTTGGGGGTATTGATAATGGCGGGAGGTTGGCAAGTTGTATTAACACAATTTTCAAACTGGTACCAGTATTAAAGGTATGTTTAATAATGCAAGAATACTGACTGGTAACCTGGGAGTGCTGTAGCTACTTCACTGCAGGAGAAATATCATGTAATTGCTATTGCTCAAACATGGCTGAATGAGTCACACAACTGGGCAGTACAAATAAGAGGCTTTGCTTAAATTTGTAGGGCCAGGCGAAATTGAAATGTAGGTGGGGTATGTCTGTTTGTTAAGCAGAAGATAAAAGGCAGTGTAAAGGAAGAAGTGATAATGGAAAATGAGGGAGTCCAGCATATTAATTGTAGGTGTATGCTCTAGACCCCCTAATGTAAGTGAAGAGGAAGCGCCTAAGCACCTGTTGCAAATAGAAAAGGCTGTTGGTTTTTGGCAAGTAATAATAATGGGGGATTTTAATTACTCAAATATAACTGGAACAACAGTATTGCCAGGGTAGTTCATGGGAATAAGTTTACAGCTGTAACTTGTTGCATGCCAATTTTTTATCACAGGTTGTTGAGGAGCAAACCAAAAACCATACCGTACTAGAATTAGTGATCTCTAACAACCCAGATTGGATCCCTGGGAAATAGTGGCCAGAATGTGAAATCATTTAATGTTTGGTGCAAAAAACAAATATACACTGGGGTAACAAAGACCCTGAATTTCAGAAGAGAAAATTGTAGTTCCAGGCAGTAACTAATCAGTGACTTGAGGGGGGCCATGTAGGTCATAATTGTTTGCTTTTGAATCTGATCTACATGCTGAGGATCAATTATAAACTCACTGAACAGTTATGACCCATGTGGCCCCCCTTAAAGTCGCTGACTAACTCAGAGTTATAGAATTGAAAAGCAGGAAGTTGTGTTCTGTTATGTTAGACATCAAACACTCCAGCCTTTATACATTACATTTTTAGAAAATGATAGAAACATTTTTTATTTTGTACAGCCTATCTATTTACCCATTTTTTATTTTTATATTGAACTGTTCCTTTAAAAAGGGGTTATGATCTCAGGCCAGTAAGTTTAACATCTGTGGTGGGCAAGTTATTTGAAGGCTTGTTAAGGGATCACATTCAAAATTATGTTCTGGAGAATCGCATTATGAGAAGTAATGAGGTTGCAGTAGATGTGACCAATATGGATTTTGCCAAAGTGTTTTGATATCGTGCCCCACAAACGACTGCTCTCTAAACTAAGGTTTGTTGGGCTTCGTGAAGTCATTTGCATATGGATAGGAAACTGGCTACAGGATCGTTTACAGAGGGTACATTCTCTCCTTGGAGTAGAGTTCTTAGTGGGGTCCCTCAGAGTTCTGTATTGGATTCACTTTTATTTAACACGTTCATTTATGACTTAGGGGAGGCATTGTAAGCAATGTATCAGTGTTTGGTGATAACACAAAACCATGCAGCCCAATAACAAACTGGGAGGCTAAGTGGCAAACTAAATTTAATGTTAATAAGTGTAAAGTCATGCACCTGAGATAAAAGTATGCAAGCCACATATAGCCATAATGGGACTGCACTAGGAAAATCCATAATGGAAAATGACCTTGGAGTCCTTGTATATCATAAACTTGGCTATAGCAAGTAGGGATGGGCGAATTTTTCGCTTGTTTTTGCCCATAGACTTGTATGGCGTCGTGCGTCAAAATAAAAAGACGCGCGTCAAAAAAATTTCGCTGTGCGACATTTTTTGGCGAAACTAAATGGGTCAAATTCGCCTATCTCTAATAGCAAGCAATGCCAGTCAGCAGCTTCAAGGGCAAACAAGGTTTTTCGCTTCATCAAAATGGGCATTGGAGAGGGTCATTCTTCCACTTTTCAGATTATATTTCAGATTATTTGTAAAGGGATTTTTGCAGCGAGAGCTGTTAATTTGTGGAATTCTTTCTCTGAATCAGTTGTACTGGCAGATTAGATAGAAGTGTTTGCAAGGCTTTTTACACAAGTTTATTGAAAAAACCTATTCGTAAAAGTTGATCTAGGTACTTGTCTGATTGCCTTATATTTTCTTCCTCTGAGGCAAGTTAGGGAGGCTTCAGAAGGTTTTCTCCATTAATTTCTAAGGGATTTTTAAAAGAGTATTTATCAATGGGTGAAAGTGAACGTTCATCCTTTGATAAATACGCCTTTCAAAATCCCATAGAAATGAATGGAGGGTGGCGGAATTTCACTCTAGAGGACTGTGGCGACTTCACTTTTTAATAAATATACCCCATAGTATCTTAAAAGATGCTTTTTTGTATACATTTGAAATTTGTATCTTATCCTGGACCAATGACAAATGAACTATTTTACATGAGAGGTTTTCATTGTTTTTGGCATTACTGGTCCCTTAATAGTGCAAATGCAAATAGAGTACATTTCTTACCTTAGATATTCATTCTAATCATTTTTGACAAATGTGCTAAAATGCTTTTGAGATTATCGATATTAAGGAAATTACATTTTTCAAAATTTGTTACATAAATTTCACTCTTCTTTTTCCTTTTTTTAGGACTGGGCTGAAAACAATGACACACGAATACAAATAGAGAACACGGTATTAATTGGCTATTACAGTAAGTATGATTCATGGATGTGTAATAATATTTAGTTTTTTATCTGAGATTTTACAAGAAAGGAACTTCTTAAGTAATTTTCAAAATTAGAAGTTATTTATTTATCAGTTAAATTGTATAAGCATTGTTAATTACTTTTTTAACTGTAGTTTTTTTTTTCTTAAATGTAATTCATAACCAGAATTTATTCATTAATCTGAAGTATTAATTAAGCCAATCACACATTTTAAATTGTAAATCTAAAATATTTATCTAAGACAATTTTCAGCCTGTTCATCAGATATTTTTAGGTGACATCTTGTGTGACAAGCCCTAATTACTCTCATTCAATATGAACTAGCTTAGCATGCAAATTTTTGTATATTGTAAAATAATATAATAATTCTGTTTTGTTTAGTGTCAATTGTGAATTGTTCTTTTTTTTATGATCTTTTACGGTAACTGCTGAATTGGAATAACATACTGTAGATTTACTGCTGAAATACATTTTCATGATGAACATAGACAGTTTGATTTTTGCCAGTATATATTCACATTCTAACATGGTTTTTACTGTTTTTCATTTTTATTTGGCACCCTTATGTAAGCATAAGCAGATGGTTGCCCACCATCATATTTTGAAATACCCCTACCATTTTTATTGTAAGCAGTATTTGGTCAGGGTTGATCTGAGCTGTGGAAATCACAAATTACGCTCCTTTGTTTCTGAATGACATTGCTATGCCCTTCACAAATTAAATTTTAGAGCATGCGTAGCTGATTTCCTAGCTCCTATACTGCTGAAATTGTATAATCACTATGATCCAGAATAAGCAAGTTTCTTGTAGCTATGTGATTTGATTTTCTCAAAAGAATAGCATTTACCTCCAGCCAATCACAGCACCCCCATTGCCTATGTGACCCATGTGGTCATCATGAAGACCTTTGTTCTTGATACAGCCAAAATATTAGTTTTGACTGCCAATGGCGATTACTTGACAGAGAAGTGATTTTCTTAGCAATTTTAACATATTGATGTTCGAGTTTTGCTAATACATGTATGTTTTTCTAATGTTTAATGCTTGATTATGCGTGCCTCTGTTTGATTTATTTGGTTTTAAAGTTTATTGGAATACCCAGTCATAGAGCATGAATGTATGTGAGCTTCTGCTACACATGGATAAAGGCTTTCTCTATATGTTAGTCCTTTTCCCTTAGTTCCCTTTTCTTGTTGGCATGTGTATGTGGGGCAGCGGCGGGGACACCCGTCGCTGCCATAACGGGGATGCACATAGTCTGTACGTGTGTGCCAGATGCGCACATGAACATTTGGCCTGGACTGAACTTTTACCTGGTATCTCACCCTGCTTGAACTCTGCCTGGACTGACTCTTGCCTGTAACTGACTGTGAGTAAACTCTGCCTGTTCCTAGTCTGTACATCGTTTTCCCTCTACTACACTTCTCTTGAACTTTAGTACCTGGTTAGCTGGTGTTTTCTCCTGTTTTCAATCCGCAGCCCCTTTGCTTGCTCAAAGCTCTCGCACTGTTCCTCTCACACTAAGTCCTGGCAGCATCTGAATAGCTGAGGGCTCCCAAAGGCGGCTGCTATAGGCAGAAAAGTAAGCCCAAACTAGGAGCTTGACATTAGTTCTGAGTATAGGGTGCTGTTTGTGACACTTTAAATTTTAAAGGAACAGGTCCGTGTAAAATAAAAACTGGATAAATAGGCTGTGCAAAATAAAATAAAAAAAATGTTTCTAATATAGTTAGTTAAAAATGTAATCTATAAAGGCTGGAGTAACTGGATGTCTAATATAATAGCCAGAATCATACTTCCTGCTTTTCAGCTCTCTAGTCAGCGACTTGAAGGGGGGCCACATGGGTCATAAATGTTCTGTGAGTTTGTAATTGATCCTCAGCATTCAGCTCAGATTCAAGTCACTGATTGGTTACTGCTTGGTCACCAGGGTAACCAGTCAGTGGAAACCAAGAGAGCTGAAAAGCAGGCAATCGTGTTCTGATCTGTTATGTTAGGCACCCAGTCACTCCAGCCTTTATAGATTACATTTTTGGCTAACTAACTATATTAGAGACATTTTATATTTTGCACAGCAATACTGAACAATTCCTATAAGGCCAAATATATAACATTGTAAGTTTGGCTGAAAAAAGACACATCCATCAAGTTCAACCTTTTAACTCTATAATAACCTGCCTAACTGCTAGTTTATCCAGAGGAAGGCAAAAAAACCCATTTGAAGCCTCTCCAATTTGCCTCGGGGGGGGGGGGGGTGCTAAAACTGAACTAAGCTCTCTTAGAACCCGGGGGTGTATGCCATCTGGCCCTGGCACCTTGTTTACATTAATTTTTATTAAAGTTTTATGAATTCTATCCGGATTCAGCCACTGACTAGATTGAGCTGAGCCATCAGTGCAGCTATGAAGTGATCCTGGGAACTCTGACTCCTCTGTTGTATACACTGAAGAAAATAACTGATTTAGCACTTTTGCCTTTTCTGTATCTGTTACAACCATACTGATTCAATAATTTAAAGGTGCAACACTCTTAACCCGTAGACTGAAGACTATGGTTAAATATGTTTTTCTACTCCAAACTTCCAACCTTCCACGTTATACTTAAAGTAGCAATTATTAGCACATCTATGAAAATCACTTTAAACATCTAAATATGAAGCATCGTCCACAAATCCTTATGACATTTTGATGCCAGAAATGTATAGATTTACCAAAGTATGTGGCTGGTACTGGCCCCATAATTGTAGTGCATATAAAGTTTCATGGCAAAAATGACCACGCTGTGACCACCCCATAACATTTAGTAGACCCCATAAAACCAGATCTTTTCTTTAGAAAGTACACTTTCTGGCAACTTCAATATGTGCACATATTGAATAATGAAATAATGAATTGCAAGAGAAGCCATCTGCATTAACAACCCCCTGCATTTCTTCAAGCTACAGCTATGGAGCAGATATGGAGCAACTCATTGTACAGAAGACTTTTCAGTGGACTAAATACTCTACAAGCAGAACTAGATTTGGCACTCTACCACTAACGTCCATGATTTATTTCTAAAACTTTCTTTTACTTTTCCTAGCTAAATACGATTATAGATTTGTCATTTATGCAGTACTTATCAATTCAGTTAGTCACACATTTTGAATAATCGCTATCTTCGAAATAGGGAGTCTAAATAGAAATAAAAAGTAGCAATAAAAATACATTTGTAGCCTTACAGAGCATTTGGTTTTTAGACGGGGACAGCGACACCCATTTGAAAACTGCAAAGAATCAGAAGAAAAAGAAAAATAACTATAAAACTATAAAAAATAAATAATGAAAATCAATTAAAAAGTTGCTTAGAGTAAAAGGTACCTTAACGGTTTAGTGTTACCAGTAGCATCAAATATACTATTTAGGCTCCCTAGCATTGTTTCTGTGCCAGTAAAATTCACTGGCGTGACTCTAAACAGCCTCTTCTGTTGTATGTCTGTTTGAAAAGTATCCTATGATAAACTATAAATATGTGACTTGCCAATAAGCATGTTTACCTATTTTTGCATATTTTATTTGCACATTATAGGGCCACTCAGCCAAATATTTTTCAGAGCTTTACCTGTCTAAGTATTCATATTGCATGGGAAGAAATGAAAAAAATAAATACTGATTTCTGTGGTTAATATTTAAATAAAACGCATCTAAGAATAAAAGATTTGGATACAGATTACAACTGTCTTGTCAATCAAAATTCCTATTCTGTGACAGAGCAGACAAATGGAATGTGCTGCGTGAGCAAAACTTAAGAGCGTCCTTCTGTCCTCTGAGACAGATCAATTCACCTTGGCATGACTCCGCTCATCCTAAGCTAGGTTTATCCATCTCAGTCAGTTTTATGTATGCCTGAGCACAGTGCTGTTAACTCATGAATCCTGTTAATGTCACTAGATATAGATGTAGTTAGGCAACGTGTAACCGAGTATCAACTCATTTACATTCTGTTAATCAAAAATGTACTACCGTAGAATCTTAGCAATGAGGCACTCTTGTTGCGCTACAGGGAAGTAGGATATTTTTAGATTCATAAGATCAATTTATTAGTAAAATGTATTACAGAGTAAGAGTGAGCTATAAGGTAAAGACAAGAATTTCTTCCTTGAATAATCTTCCCAATATTATATAAAGAGCTTGGAGTTTTTGTAGACCAAAGAAATTGTGAAAAGATAGCCAAGGAAAGGCTCAGGAAATGTCATATATCAATCCACTGTGGCACAGTTGTGAGCGGATTGCATAAAGCATACAAGGAAATTGGGAGCAATGAAAGGAATGTGTGCTATCTTGTTGTTAGAGTCACTGACCCCCAGCAACCGAAAAAATATCTGACTTTTTAAGTCTTTAAGTTAATGAAGTGTAATCTCTTTTGGGCAGAGACCTCGTCTGTGTATTGAAACATCTAACGCTTAAAGGATAAACAAAGGTATAATCACTGGGGGGGTTTCCAAAATAGCACTTCCTGTCGCCATTTCCTTCAGCTTCTATGGTGCTCCCTTTCTTCTGTTCCTGGCAGGAGCATGCACAGAAAATTTAAATACATACTTTATGCAAAAAAGACCACTTTTTCACTTGCCCATAGAAAAGAAAAAGAAGAGGAAGAATAAGCTGGGTTGGTGCAGTTTTCTGCTAACAGAAGCACTGCAGACCTAACATTTTGGAACCCCCTAGTTATTATAGCTTTAGTTTACCTTTAAGTTTTTATTTTACTTGACTAATGTACGATAGCCATACCCGTGCTTGTTTTTGCTCCTTGTGAAGCAATGCGTACCTTTGTGGTGCTATATAAATATTACATATAATGCAGATGCAAGTTTATTGCTATTCCTATTTTTATTGCTCATCTTTGAGTTCCGCTACTATACATCTTCTGTTCTGACTTCTAAATTGCTATGTGGTTTCATGACCTAGCAGTTTGAATTTAGAACCTGAGAGCTGCATAACAAGCATTTAAATAATTCAAAGATCAAGAACCATACAAACCCACACCAGACATGCATCTACTGATTTTATTAAATTATTGATGAACATTATCTCAACATATTTTTTAAATTAAGAAGCTGTACATCTGTTATTGAATTTTAACAAATGTAACTTAGAAGGGCTAAACATCAAAGAAGTAATTGTGGCACCAACATCCAAGCAAAATGGGTAATTGTCAGACTTTAGTCTGGAAACCTTTTCTCTAAAGTCTGCATCCAGTAGGCAGTTTTTAGTAGTTTACTGTCCATAATAACCATGGATAATCACCACGAAGCAAACTTTGCACCTTTTATGACCTTTTTTGCCCATTTGATATGTTTATTACATATGCGGAAGAACCGGATTTATAGACTGGAATAAAGTTCAGGTGACCCATAAAAACAAACAAACTGACCATTGGTGACTTTGACATATAACTTGCTCTTAAATACAGTACCTAGGGGTTAAGGACCATTATGCCTTTAAGGCAAAACAGAATAATAGACTGTATATGTACTGTAAAATACTTGCCATCATTATTAATATTATTATTAACACATATTTATAAATCACCAACATATGCCTAGGAGCTGTACAACAATGAAGAACATTGAAAAAACAGATCATTGTTTTCCCTAGAGAATCCCTGCCAGACACATTGCCTGGCATATTTTTTGTGGCCGTCTGGCTTCTCACCTGTATGTTCTTCACTCGCGCCAATATATATATTTTTTTTAACAGAAGCCACTAGAATCGTGCAGTATTTTGCCGAAGCACAATTTTTTCTGGAGAGAACACTGCAGAATTACAGTGGTGTGAAAAACTATTTGCCCCCTTCCTGATTTCTTATTCTTTTGCATGTTTGTCACACTTAAATGTTTCTGCTCATCAAAAACCGTTAACTATTAGTCAAAGATAACCTAATTGAACACAAAATGCAGTTTTTAAATGAAGGTTTACGTTATTAAGGGAGAAAAAAAACTCCAAATCTACATGGGCCTGTGTGAAAAAGTGATTGCCCCCCTTGTTAAAAAATAACTTAACTGTGGTTTATCACACCTGAGTTCAATTTCAAAGGTTATAAAGCCATTTCTAAGGCTTTGGGACTCCAGCGAACCACAGTGAGAGCCATTATCCACAAATGGCAAAAACATGGAACAGTGGTGAACCTTCCCAGGAGTGGCCGGCCGACCAAAATTACCCCAAGAGCGCAGAGACAACTCATCCGAGAGGCCACAAAAGACCCCAGGACAACATCTAAAGAACTGCAGGCCTCACTTGCCTCAATTAAGGTCGTGTTCACGACTCCACCATAAGAAAGAGACTGGGCAAAAACGGCCTGCATGGCAGATTTCCAAGGCGCAAACCACTTTTAAGCAAAAAGAACATTAAGGCTCGTCTCAATTTTGCTAAAAAACATCTCAATGATTGCCAAGACTTTTGGGAAAATACCTTGTGGACCGACGAGACAAAAGTTGAACTTTTTGGAAGGTGCGCGTCCCGCGTAAAAGTAACACAGCATTTCAGAAAAAGAACATCATACCAACAGTAAAATATGGTGGTGATAGTGTGATGGTCTGGGGTTGTTTTGCTGCTTCAGGACCTGGAAGACTTGCTGTGATAGATGGAACCATGAATTCTACTGTCTACCAAAAAATCCTGAAGGAGAATGTCTGGCCATCTGTTCGTCAACTCAAGCTAAAGCGATCTTGGGTGCTGCAGCAGGACAATGACCCAAAACACACCAGCAAATCCACCTCTGAATGGCTGAAGAAAAACAAAATGAAGACTTTGGAGTGGCCTAGTCAAAGTCCTGACCTGAATCCTATTGAGATGTTGTGGCATGACCTTAAAAGGCGGTTCATGCTAGAAAACCCTCAAATAAAGCTGAATTACAACAATTCTACAAAGATGAGTGGGCCAAAATTCCTCCAGAGCGCTGTAAAAGACTCGTTGCAAGTTATCGCAAACGCTTGATTGTAGTTATTGCTGCTAAGGGTGGCCCAACCAGTTATTAGATTCAGGGGGCAATTACTTTTTCACACAGGTTTGGATTTCTTTTCTCCCTAAATAATAAAAACCCTCATTTAAAAACTGCATTTTGTGTTTACTTGTGTTATCTTTGACTAATAGTTAAATGTGTTTGATGATCAGAAACATTTTGTGTGACAAACATGCAAAAGAATAAGAAATCAGGAAGGGGGCAAATAGTTTTTCACACCACTGTACATACAAAAATAACCAAACGATACAAGAGCTAAATGGTGCCCTGTCCAAAGCTTACAATCCCATTTTATTATCAACCACCCTATCTTGAAACATAGTATCTACAGATGAGAATTCATATACATGTATTTCAGAAAAAAAAAAATCATTAATGAATTTTCAAGTGTATGAGGATAATGTATGCTTCTACTATAATTTAGGTTACCGTTACAAGTTAATGAGGAGAACTTCTTTTAACAACTTCAATTTTCGCAGAGGGTATTTTATGCTTTATGGCCCACGAAAGCAGTGCTTACAGATTGAAATTGTTACAAAGTCCATAATAAAATATTAAGAAAAAAAAAACAAGAGATTCTAATTATATGTATGAAAAAGGAGATGAACAAGAAAGTGTATGGTCATTAAGTTGCCACTGTTATAGAGGGGTGTTAGGAACCCTAGGCCGGTGCTCCTGTTAGCAGAAAACTGCAATGGCCTGGGGTACTCGTATTGAGTGAGCACCACAGAGTGATCATCTTCTTCTGTTTCTTCATTCTTCAGGGGCCCAGGCAGAGTGAAAAAAATCCAGCTTTTTGCATACAATTCTACTTTCTACTCTACTGCGCATACAGACACACAAATATAGTAGAAGGGAAAGTGATTGGGTTGCACGCCTCCCTAAACTTTGTGTATGGTGTAAATTGTGTGTCTTTCTGAACTGCACTGAATAAAGAACACATTGTGTTGAGTGTAAGAAATGTATACAGTAGTGGGAAACTTAAAAGACGAGGAGAGAGTAAATGCACATTTTCAATAGACTGAACTGAAAGTCCTTATTGAGTACTGCAGGTCTACAGTTTGTAAAAACACCAATGTTCTCATTGCGACCACGTTAAGTAGCGAAATACCAACAAAATATCGCATTGATATTTTGATGGGTAATTTTCGTTTAAACGTTGACTTTAATTGTGTATTGATTGACAGTGTTCCTTTAGGACAGATTTGTTCTTTTTTATGTAAGTGTTTTTTTTCCTCTGTGTGCCTGGATTGAGGTTATGGGTTTAAGGAGCATCAGTTCTGTTTTGCCACGATAACACAAACATAAGGAACAAGTTAATAGTAAAAAAGTGAGATTAGAGTTCTCACCACTTACTATTTATTTCTATTTCTAGTAGTGTATTTATGATTGGGTGAAAGTTAGAGTTCATCGCTTGATAAATACACTTCTGAACATTCCATAGGAATGCATAGAAAGAGTGTCAATGCAGTGAGCTCTAATCCCACAGTTTGATAAATCTGCCCTAACTAGCTGGCTTAATACCCCAGCCCATAATGGGGATCCATAGACATCATGGGCCAGATTCAATTCAGAGAGAAAAAAATATCTCATGGTTTATCCCGTGAAAACTCATGGACGAGATTAAATTCGAGGAGCTCAGATTTCTCTTAATTCACTTCCAGTTTTTCCCATGTGATAAACCTTGAGATAACTTTTTTCTGATTTGAATTGCGTCCCAAATTGAATCACATCCATGAGTTTTTACGTGATAAACCTATTTCTCACTGAATTAAATCTGGCCCTTTATGTGGCATCATTTAATATGGGTATTTTACCTTTGAATTAACTGGTAGTATGATGTAGTGATATTTTGAGACAGTTTTCAATTGGCCCTTATTTCTTTATTTTCCTGTGTTTTTTCTACTTGTTTTTCATTTTGTTCAGTAGATCTCCAGTTTGGAGTTTCAGCAGTTATGTGGTTAAGTTTAAACCACCCCTTTAAAGTACTGCATTCTTTTAAGGGTCCTTTAAAGGGATCACTTGATTTTTATTAACATTATGATTGTTTGATCCAATGCAGTAACCCATAGGGGCATATTTATTATGCTGGTTTTTTTTAGTTATTTTTTTAGACTGACTTCTGCCGTAAACTATATAAAATAATGACTGCGAATCTGGCAAATCTGTTCACATGGTGTAAAATTAAACACTTCTCGATAAATTTGCCATTTATTTTACACAGCCTTTTACACTGTTTCTTTGGTGAATTTAATTTTACACAGCATAACTAATATGCCCCCTAGTTACTAACTTGCAGTTTGCATTGTTTAGTCATGTGGATTCATTGTAACTGAAGGATTGACCAGAATGCTTGTGTTTTTAAACAATGTATGTTTTAACTATATTACCGGTATGGGACCTGTTATGCTCGGGACCTGGTGGTTTCTGGATAATGGATCTTTCTGTAATTTGGATCTTTATATCTTAAGTCTACTAGAAAATCATTTAAACATTAAATAAACCCAATAGGCTGGGTTTGATTCCAATAAGGATTAATTATATCTTAGTTTGGATCAAGTACAATGTACTGTTTTATTATTACAGAGAAAAGGGAAATAATTTCTCAAAATTTGGATTATTTTTATACAATTGTGTCTATGGGAGATGGCCTTTTCCGTGATTCAAATCGGATAACAGGTTTCTGGATAATGGATCCTATACCTGTACTGTCAAGATTTTGGTCCCTCTAAAGCTCTCCAACCCCTTGGATGTTGTTCCCAGTGGCCTTAAAGCAGTTGCTTATTTTTCAATTCCAGGCAAGTTTTGGTTGCATAAAAACCAAGTGCGCTGCCAGACAGAGCCTCAATGTAGTTTGACAATCAACATAGGGGCTACCAAATGGCCAATCACAGCACTTATATGGCACCCCAAGAACATTTTTCATGCTTGTGTTGCTCCCCAACTCCTTTTACTTCTGAATATTGCTCACGGGCTCAAAAGGTTGGGGATCCCTGCTCTAAAGAGAGGAACTGATCCAAAGAGACCTGTATCTTGTTTTTATGTTCATTTGTAGCATCAGTTAATGTTATATTTTGGACAATGTAAATGTGATAAGTCACCTGATTCCATACTTTAATAGAGACTATAGTTACTGAAATACCATCTATGGATTGTTACTGTATATAAATGTATACCTAGGTACTGTATATAAATGTAAGATCTAGTAGAATGTGTTATTAAACCGCAAGATATACTTTTTCTGACAATTGTTTTTCCTTTTTAGCATTGTATTCTATCATACTTTTCTGCGTGTTCTTGTGGATACCTTTTGTGTACTTCTATTATGAAGAAAAGGATGATACAGATGGAAGCCATTGCTCTGTGAGTTTTTGTAGTGTCTTCCTTAAATATATTTATCAAATACTTCAGATTAAAAATGCAACATTATGCAACATAATTAAAGGTGCTTTAAACAAATCTATAACATCAAAATTTCAAGTGGAATTGCTTAGTAGAGGGGCATAGATTTAAGGTATCTCAATTATAAATGGTGCTCAGTGATGTCATTTCTGTCACATGACTCGAGGAAACTTGTGTATTATAATAAATATTTTACCCCTGTTGTAAAATATGAGATTGTCAAAGTTCACCTCAGTCACATGACCTGGTTAGAAACTGTTATCTGGAGAACCCCTCCTCCAAGTATTTTTGCATATTTAATACCATGCCATACCTTCATAGAAGCTTGGGAAAAATAAAGCAAAGTAAAAATTAAACACAAGTTTTACTCTTAATATTTCATGCAAATCTATTCGGAGAATTAAACAATGAAGTTTGCCCTATAAATCTGACAATACCTTATGAATCCACAAAATTGTGTTCAACACAGACATTGCTTTATCATTGCAAATAAGCATTTGTTAGCATTGGAAACATTTTTGGTCATTTGATTTTGCTTTATATATTCTACCACAAAAAAGACAAAGCTTCCATGTGCCCTGGAGAATAGCTCATGTACTGAGTAAATGTATGCCTCTGTCAATCAGTAGGATCGGTGCTGGTCCAGTAGGCAGTGTATTACATGAATCCCTCTGCATCAGGCTATTCTGCTGTGCTGAATAACGCAGACTTTAAATGCAGAATAATCACTAAACAATGATAAACATTATCTTTTTAATGGAACTTTGCTTTAAATGCTGATAAAAGAGATGCTAAAAGTTGATTCAGGACAGTAAAATTTACAAATTTGTATTTCCCTCTATTAAAGGGCATGTAAAGGCAAAAAAATAAAATCCAATTTTTACTTTCTTTAATTAAAAAGAAACCTATCTCCTATATACTTTAATTAAAAAAAGTGTACCATTTTTTTATAAGAAACCTGACTGTATGCAGTGAAATTCTCCATTCATACTGCTGTGGATAGAAATTGTCAGACAGTCCCTAACTGCTGGGCAGGGAAACAATCAAACTTATGAACAGCAGCGGTAGCCCCCCGCCTTACTTCCCAGCCATGCCGAACTCAAGCAGCTTTGTTTCCCTGTAGAGCAGTTTGCGACTGTGTAGAGATTTGTATTGGATTTTATTTTTGCCTTTACATCCCCTTGTTCTGTTTCCAACTCCAGCTGCAGGGACAAAGATCATGGAGCCAGATTTAAACAGATAAACTGGTATTCTATTTGGAAGATTATTTTGCTATAGCCACTGGTTCTGCTGAGTTAGAGAAAGTTTGTGTGAAACAATACAAAAACTCTAAAATTCACATTATATTACATGACAACACAGGACCCAGTGCAGTCTGAATATTCTGATTATTAATCAGTCTTGCTGTATCGGCTTCTGGCAGATATTATTTGACTTGTGTTGTTTTGATAATTTATGATGATCCCTAAGCAGCCCAGACCACACTGAGCATGTGCACAGTCTTGGTCTCGCAAAGATGTTTAAAAAAGTTACAAGATGGTGACCCTCTGTGGCCAACTTTGAAAGCATAAATCATTTGTTTGATTAGGCTTCTGGTGCAGTAAGTTCATGTTTATGTTTAGTATACAAAATACAGCATTTCTAGCCTTATTCTATTTTAGACTTTCCTTGTCCTTTAAATTAGGTACTTGAGGTTTTAAAATTCACATAAAATATGTTAAACCTGATGCACTGTTTATTTAAATTTCAAAGTCTAGTGGAAGATATTCTACACAGTGTTTATCTTAGTGCCAAATTGGCTTTTCATTTACCAGTATTTCTGTGGCGAAGGAAAAAAAAAAACCAAAATATTGAGTTACTGTAAAACTTAGGGGCTTCTATGAGCATTTGCGGCAGGGCAGCCATACAGCAAAGGTTTATAATCAAGCACAATCCAAAAATATCATATCCTGTTGTATTCTAATCAGTGCAAATCCTAGGCTTCTGTAAGAAAGTAATATTCGTTGAGTCATAAAAAAAAAAAAAAGTTTTTTTCCACTGCCTGCTAAACATGGTGGTGGATTTATAGCATCAGCAAGCATCTATTAGAGCCATGTTATTACTATAAATGAGTATACGGTGGCAATGGAGTACAAAGATCTATTAAGTTAACCTGTACAGTAAATGGATGATATTGCTTACAAACATTCTTAACTTCTTTGGTGGTGGGCTGGTATCCTATAGAACAGTTCCAAACTTGAAATTATTATTATAATTATTACATATTTATAGATCACCAACATATTCTACAGCACTTAACACAGGGTTGCCATAAGAAATCACAGGGCCCCATTTTAACCTGCCGGGTAAAAAAATAATTGGTGTCCAGGGCACCCCACATGTAAGAAAACATTGGTGGCCAGGGCCCCCCTCACACATTTGTGTAAAAACATTGTGGTCAACCCCCCCAGAAGTTTAAAAAAAAAAAAATAGGTGGCCAGGGTTCCCCCCATACAATAACAGGGACCACTGGGTTAACTTTAGGGGGGGCGCTGCCATGTTGCCCTTACTTTATTAGTAGGGCCCCCAGCTGTCAGTGAGCTGCCAACTTCACAAGGGAGGGGGTGCACAAGTGGCTTCATCTTCTAATAACAGCAATCTCTTCCCTTACTCACAGTCACAGAATTTTAAGTCCCGGTTAAGCCTCATGGGGATTGGATGAGCTGGAGGGGAAGTTCCAACCTCAGCTATCCAATCCCTGAGCAGCTCAACCGGGACCAATAATGGAAGAGAATGGACAGAAGATGCAGTCTTTTCTTGCTCCAGCCCTCCCTTCCAAAGTCGGCAGCTCTGTGAGAGCAGGGGGGGCCGGCTAATCAAGTAAGTGCAGCACGGCGGGGCCCCCCTTAAGCCCTAAAACCCTCCGGGCCCGGGACAACACTCCCCCCTGTCCCCCGCTGATGGCGGCCCTTACTTTACATAATGATCCATAATAATTGAGAAACAAATTGATACAATAGGTAATAAAGTCCCTGACCCACAAGGGCATACATTCTATGGTTCTAATACAGAATGTTACTGCTAAAAAGGTAGAATACCCTTCATTTGATTAAATATATTTGTTATGTGTTAGGGGATTTAACTTACTACAGGACAGGGAAGTAGCTTATTACGCAGCCCATATTTTCTCTTTCTTTGTTTCTGACCTTAAGTGCAGTATGAGTCAGACTGCAAAAAAAATGAGGGTTTTTGTTTTCATTTCTCAAATTGTTTGGGTTTTGATTATGCTTCTTATTATTCTTAATTAAAGTTGTGTTTTAATGTATCCCTTTACACTACTTGGGCTGTATTGTATTGGTGTCCCTGCAGGTTGTGCAACAACTATACCTGTCTATAAGCTTGTTCCTTGTATGTGTCAGTGCTTATCTGTTTTGCTTTCTTTGTTGCTAGTCTGGTTACCTATACACATAGGAGGGTGAAGATGCTAAAGAACTTGGGGTAATATAGATCTTTAATAGCCAAAAATCTGACCCCCCAAGCTTCAGCCAAATAACAGCACAACTGGCACTCACTGCACAGTATGAAATTGTGGTTGCTTAAGTTAACTTCTCAGTTGGCAAAACATTTAAATATTGGAAACTATAGACTATTTGGAAGTAAAAAAATGTACCCCCAGGCCTCCATAAATTACCAAAACTAACAGTGCACTAATCTCTGTCTATGTTATTGCCTCAATTATTATTTTAGAAATACTCTCTCCCTCCCTTTTTTTACTAGTCTTTTGAATGTTTGTTAGATGTGTGAAAACAATCTTAAATCCAATACCCAAAAATTGATGACAACAAAAATAATAAACTATAAACGGTAAGGAGCATCAATACTTAAGAATATTGGGCAATATTGAAGACGTATGTTAAAACATGCTCTGCTGCCATGGTTCTGTCATAGCTCGCAAACTATCCATATTGCTGTTGAACACTTGTAATTTCATTGATGTCAGATGGTGGCCACAAGCTATTAGAAGGGGCGTTGATTATACATGAAAATAACTGGATCCACCATTATGGAGAGCTCAATATCCATATGCAAAAAAGAATTAAAGCAGCACACTGTGTAAATTGCAGTGGTGCAAAACTACTTTTCTTTTGCACCACCAATTATTTCAATCTTGTTTCTTTTAGTCTTGGAATTCACAATCACAGCAAGCAGACAGGAGCCATTTTGTGAATACTGTTATTAGGATATCATGTCAAAACCTTGTTTATGTGCCTTGATCTGATGCCCATGCACAGGCTACACAATTAAACAGTGAGGAGGAGGGGAAATGTGACAAATGTGCAGGGACCTCTAGGAAATGCAGAATGGAAAGTGAAAGTAGTTGCTTGCCCTGTTTCTGTGCCTAAGGCAGGGAGGAGGGACAAGTAATATATGATTGACAGCTGAGACTTTTAAACAAGTTTATAACTGGTGTGGATGTTTAATAAAAAACAAAGAATTTGAGTTTCATGTTTATGTTTTGGTTGCCGAGGATGAGTAGAGTATAACAAATTCTTTATTAGCAGGTTCATGCAGCCATTACACTTAAACATTCACTTCAACTCTAATACTTTTAAGCAGTATAGAAAGTACTATGTACACAGTGAAACTCTCATGCACAGTGACAACTATAGGCCCTTTGTATAAACACCACAATGTTTAATTTGAAAAGGACTTATTCTACAGCTGTTTATGTTTGGGTGACAGGTCTCTTTTTTAAAGTAGATGAAAAATATCTTGGCTCATATCATTTTTATAAAGCACATTAGAGATTCCACAATACTGTGTATGTATATCAATTCAATGAAAACCCCCCCCCCCAACACACTTTTTATATGCTTTCTGGCAATGCCATGATCCATCTAAATTATCTCCACCACCCAAACAGTTTATATAGTGAATAAAGTACCCCCTCTTGTAAAATATAAGGATATTATAAATTACCGAGGAGTTTCATGACCATATAAAAGTAGGCCGAGTGTTTTTATACAGGTCATGGCACTCCGAGGTGACTTATAATATCGGTTACTTTATTTATTAAAATACACGAGTTTCAGTGAGTCGTGTGACAGAAATTACATCATCAGAACTCACCGTTTATAACCGATGACATGACTCACCGTTTATAAGAAAATAATTATGAGATTTTCATAGCTTTTGTGTATTATATAGATATAATACACAAAAGCCACGAATATCCTGTAAATTATATCCTTATAAACAGTGAGTTCTGATGTCATTTCTGTCACATGACTCACTGAAATTTGTGTATTATAATAAATAAAGTACCCCCAGTTGCAAAATATGAGGATATTAGAAGTTACCTCGGAGTTCCATGACCTGTATAAAAACACTCGGCCTTCGGCCTCGTGTTTTTATATGGTCATGAAACTCCTCGGTAATTTATAATATCCTTATATTTTACAAAAGGGGGTACTTTATTCACTATATCCCAACGACAGTCTAGCACACAATAGCCGTACTTTAGTAGTAGATAGTGGCGGTTCCCTGGAGGCTCCGTCCCTGGCCTCCTGCTTATATTAACAGTATATGTACGGGTTTGGGAATCACACACTGAAAGCAGAATACCTGCCTGTTTCGAGCACCAGGGCCCTTTTTCAAGTGTGTGCAACCAGTGTAAAACAAAAAGCTTTATAACACCACACAGGAAACCCCACCCACCAAATTTCTTGTGAGTCCCTTTTAGTCCTCATTAACGAATAAAGTCTTTTTTTTTTTTTATAAAAAAAGTCCATTTGTCAGCAAGCTACACTAGTAGAATTTGCATATATTTGCTCTGTTAACAGAAGGTGACAGTAGATACAGATATGATGTCAATAACATACCCTTTTTTGTTATGCAGCAAATAGGCAGTGCTTTGAAGTACACATCTGGGTTTGTTCTGGTCTGCTCGTGTTTGCTGCTTATTGGGTAAGTGTATTTAAAACAACATAACTAATTTTAGTTATGTGTATAAAGAAATATTGGATACTAAGGCTCTACAGTATTATACTGTATATATGGGCTTTTTGCCATGCTTTAAGTACAGGTATGGGATTCGTTATCTAGAAACCCATTTTCCAGAAAGCTCAGAATTACAGAAAGACCATCTCCCATAGACTCCATTTTAATAAAATATTACAAATTTTTATAACTGACTTGCTTTTTCTCTGTTAAAATCAGTACCTTGTACTTGATCCAAACTAAGATATAGTTAATACTTATTGGAAACAAACCAGCCTATTGGGTTTATTTATTGTTTACATGATTTTCTAGTAGACTTAAGTTATGAAGATCCAAATTATGGAAAGATATGTTATCCAGAAAACTCCAGGTCCCTAGCATTCTGGATAACAGGTCCCATACCTGTAGTACTCTGTAAGTCTGAAGGTAGAGCAGTTCTATGACATTTATGTGACCTTCCTTTTAACTGCTTCCATACCTTTGTGCACAAAACTGTCTGGGCCAGCCCCTGATTTCACCCCTGTGTGTGCTCACTTGTATTTACTCCTGTAAGTATGGCAGTCTAACATATTTGAAAAAATACAAACAGTGTCCAGGGCAATTATCACACCAGAGAACCACAGCCAAGGAACTGGATATGCTACGGTCTTTGGAGAATAAGGCACATAATTGATTTTTTTTTCTCTGGTGTTTTTTTGGTGATTGATGACACATGCCTGTTGGTGTGCTTTACACACTGTAAAAATGTTGCAGGCAGGACACAAAAAACTCACCCCTTGTGCTAATGGTCATAGTGGGAGGAACTTTGAGATGGATAATTTTCTTGTATCTTTTCTGGCAAAGCTGGTATTATAAATGAACAAATCATTTTACAATTAGTAGTTTTGACCAACTAAAGTCAAGATTTTTAAAAGATGTAACCCAAATAAATGTGCAGATCACTGGCCAATTGTAATAATAAATATGCATTGGGGTTTGTATCTGATTCTCATTTGCCTGCAGTCTGCCATTTTCAGTCTTTTTGGTCATGACAGTGCCCTAGTAAGTTATGATTATATCCCTGAAAATATGTGAGATCTGAAATACTAGTTACTCTGCAAACTAGCTGAGGTTAATAAAACCAAAACAATAGACAACTAGGGTTGCTGTTTCATTTCTGGAGTCTAAATGTAATGACGAATCCAAATGCACTCACTATTAGTAACTCACACCCAGACTAACCATCAGTGTGCATTGATTTATTCTGGTCCAGACCGATTACAAATCCATTAGTGACATGCCTGAAGATATTGGGGAAATTTTAGTCTAAAAGGATAATGTAATAAAAGGTGCAAAGTATGACACTTCTCGTCAGCTATGGCTGCCAAGGAACATGTAGCGGTTTACTGGTAACCTGGTCAAACTTTGAGCCTGATATTACATATGGGATAAAGTCTTTTATTTATAATACTGTGTGCTTAATAAAGTTGTGGGAGGAAACTGGCATAGACATCAGTATAGCTAGTAGAAAGAACGTAACATTCTTGCATATTTAATAACTGCTTCAGTTCCTAAGCAAGTTTATTAGACTTGTGCCAGATTTATACTCAATGTTCAGCTTCATCTCTGCTTCTCTGTATTAAAACTTTGCAAAGTGCTATGCAAAAAAGCAGGACAAATAACTACACTTATTTGTACACAATTCATAAATATGGCCCCAAGGTAATAGTAAAAACTTTCTTACAACCCAAGCAAATCCAATCTTTGTACAATTGGGGTTTTGGCCTGGCCTTACTACAAAGCATGTCTCACACTGTGGTATAGCCTTGTTTACTAAATGTAAAATAATACAGTATTGTTCCAGTAAAAAAATTACTGTAGTGTATCTCTTTATTAACCAAATTACATGATTTCCATATCCAAATACCCCTCAGGCATAATGTTAATATGGTAAGGCCATAGTAACTTTTCATTTTAGATCAGATCTTGCCATTATTTATATGAATACAAAACTTATAAGTGAGGGAAATTGATTCTAATTTTTGTGCAAAATTTTAATTTTAAACAAGTGTGATTGTGTTTTGCAATGGCATAACTATTGAGATGACTTTTTGTGAGCATTGCTAGCAGTTATCATTTGTATAAGCTGTTTATGTAAGTTTTTTATTATGCACTTACACTGCTTGTCATCACCGCTCATACTCTCACAAACCACAAAAAGATGGTGCTAAATGCTTCTTGAAATGCTGAGAAATAAAATATCACTCTAAAAATTGAGAAGCATTCAGAGCACATTGCTCTTGGAAAACAAATAACTTTTTATAGCAACATCTATATGACTGCACAAAAAAATCTATATGCCATTCAAATCTTTACCCTACATTAACCATGGTACACAAATTCTAATAAAATGAAAATGTTTTGCCTGTTCGTCATAAACTCCCAAATGTGCAGGCTGCAAAGTAGTATTATAAATCTCAGAATCTATTTATTAGACCTAGATTTTTGCTTTGACAACATACTGATCAGTTCTTTAGAAGGACCTTTTGGTATTTGTTTAAAATGATGTTAAAGGAGAAGGAAAGTCTTTTACCATTTGGGGGTGCCAAATATTAGGCACCCCCAAGTGAATGTATTTACTTACCTGAAACCCCCGGCCGGTACTCCTATCAGCAGAAACTGCGCCGACCTGGGGTTATTCCAGCTAACACCACGGAGTGCTTCTCTTCCGGCTTCTTCGCGCTTCAAAATTCCCAGGGCAGGCGCATGCCCAGTAGAATGAAAAAGCTGACTTTTTAGTTAAAGTAGGTTAAAGAACAGAACAGTGTTGCACTTGACCTGTTTGCCCAGCACACATCTGGGCACCACTACATATGTAAATGATATCAAGTGTGTCTGTAGCAGTTCAAAGATTGCTTTGAAACAGCAAAACAAATAGCTTGTCCCCAGAGATGTTTCATTTGATGCCATTTAAGTCTTTTAATATCTTTAGTCTATTGTGGATGAAAGATATTGTAATACCCTACAAAAACATTTTAGTAATTAGTATGCTCATTTATTTTAAATCCTATGTCTTCTGATGTGCAGTCCATATAAGCAGCCTGTATTAGCCCATAACTTACAGTAAAAGTAAAGAAAAAATTGTAAAATAAAAAAAATATAGCTTCATATTGTTGTATATCATGTATGTTTTTATCTTTTAAATGTATTCATAATACGGTACTGTAGTTTAATGCATATAATTGTTATTTTGTTGCCTACAGGGCTTTTGCACCTTTGGATATCCCCAGCAAAGCGAATGCCACAGAGCTGGATAAAATTAAGCTTTTATTTCAGAATCTCGGGAGCAGCAGTAAGTATTTTTATCTTGTTGTATGAATTGTAGTTATCCTGTGAAATCCAAATCCTAAGGGTAAGAAAGCATTTGTGGGCTTTTTTAATTTTTTTATATTTATTGATCATTTTGGATTGTCCCTTAAGGACATTCTAGATCCATTTTCACAAAGCTTATATTGTCCTTCAGTTGCAACTCACAGAATTAAATCTATTTTGTCTTTTTTTTTTAATGCAATATTTTCTCCAACAGTGTGGTCCAAATGTTTGCTTTTAAATATGCCACCAAGTTAAATATATTGACTTGTACACATGGCTTTATATTTGTTTGAATTGAAGGGATGCTGTCATGGGAAAAAAAAAATTCTAAATGCATCAGTTAATAGTGCTGCTCCAGCATATTTCTGCACTGAAATCCATTTCTCAAAAGAACAAACAGACTTTTTTATATTTAATTTGAAATCTGACATGGTGCTAGACATTGTCAGTTTCCCAGCTGCCCCAAGTCATGTGACTTGTGCTCTGATAAACTTCAGTCACTCTTTACTGCTGTACTGCAAGCAGTCTAACAACAGAACAATGGGAAGCAGCTCCCTAACACAAGATAACAGCTGCCTGGTAGATGTAAGAACAGCACTCAATAGTAAAATCCACTCCCCACTGTGTCATATTCAGTTACTTTGAGTAGGAGAAACAACAGCCTGCCAGAAAGCAGTTCCATCCTAAAGTGCTGGCTCTTTCTGAAAGCACATGACCAGGCAAAATTACCTGAGATGGCTGCCTACACACCAATATTACAACTTTAAAAAAAATACACTTGCTGGTTCAGGAATTACATTTTATATTGTAGAGTGAATTATTGCAGTGTAAACAGTGTAATTTAGAAACAAAAAATACATCATAAAAATCATGACAATCTCTTTAAGTCTAAAAGGTTAGCGTCTAAGAGTCTTGAGTCTAAGGGGATTATTTATTAAAGCTCGACTTTGTGAGGTGTTTTATGCTTCTTATAAACTCACAATTTAAACAAACTTGAATATTTGTTTATTTTATTTATGAAACATTTCTATAGTAAAAAGACTTGATTGAATGCAATCCGGGAAACAACTCGAATACCTTGAATTTAACGAGTTTATAGAAGTAAAAACTCTTGACTTTATCGACAGCTGGAGTATTTTCAGATTTGGACTTTTAGCAGCATAATATATCTAAAAAAATTCACATTTGATAAACTCAAATTTTTCGAATAAACACAACTTTTAATAAATAACCCCCTAAGAGTCATTTTGTTAGGCTATCTTGCACATAATGTCAAATAGTTGACTTGCTGTAAGCAATAAAATCGTTTTTTTTTTAGGCTTCCTACTTGCTTGCAAATGAAGGGTCCTTGTGAGATACTTTTGTCATGCTAATTTAAAAGTCACACTAATGAAATGAGTACTTGGGGGCCTATTTAATACTTATAGAGGTTGAAGGGAAAAAAGCACCAAACCCCCACCCCCCTTTGTCAAAACTTGTGCAACAGTTTTCCCAAACCCTAGCTTATAGTGCTTATGCATGCTTTTTTTGCAGACAAAAGGCACGTACCAGTGAGAATCACATTGTCCCATTCATTTTCAATGAGGCTAGGAACTTGAATGTTTTAATGAACTGGGAAAATAAAGTTGTTAGGGACAATTCTCATTGACTTCTGTTGGACCTACTGCTGACTTTTCACAGGTTTTATATTGATTATTCACGGTTCCAAATAATATTCTTGTATATTTTCATGAAAAAAGCACATGCTTGAATTTTGATAAATCGGCCCTTTTAATCTCGTATACAAATGTATATTCAGATTATCAAAAGTACCTAAAATATTAAAGTATTTGTTTATTTATTTGAGTCGTTTTTCCAGTTGTGCTCTTTGTATTTCAGATGGTTTGGCTGCCTTGTCATTTTCTATTAGTTCATTGACCTTGATAGGAATGCTAGCAGCAATCACCTACACAGTGAGTATTTTTCCCTTATGTGAATCATTTCCTGTTTTGTATTTGTATAAAAGCATTTAATTTTTTAACCAAAATTACTTTTTTTTTTAGGGTGGATTCAATTCTAAAACATAGGCTTGCCATTGCTAAATATGCTTTAGATCTTCCTTTAAATCTCATTCATTTAGATGCCCATAAGAATGTTTTTCAAAATATAATTTCATTTGTTTTTACTATATTGTTTGAGCGTAGCTGTTGCTGTAGCAGTTTTATACCTTACTGTTACATTTCTTTGGAAGCTTATGTGGGGGAATCCATTAGTAGACTGGCCAGCGTGAGAGACCAGTAATTTGTTTGTCATGTATTTTTGGATTGATTGTCTTGTAAGAAGACAATCAACCATATCCACAGTTGCAAGTCATTTCAAACAATATCACAATATGAACCCCTCCAATGTTAAATTTTGGGCTATAGAACAGATCCAATTGGGAATCAGAGGGGGTGATCTGGAACAAGAATTACTCAAACGGGAAACACATTGGATCTTCAAATTAAATTCAGTTTCACCCAATGGGATCAATGAAAATATACTATTTAATGCTTTTCTTTAATAAACATGATTCAGGTATTTAGTTTAACATATCAATTCCTTCTAATAGTAGACACTATTCCAATAAACATGATTCAGGTATTTGGTTTAACATATCAATTCCTTCTAATAGTAGACACTATTCCACTAACATTTTATTTAAATAATCTTGGTAACAAATAATAATAAGTTTTACTAACATCTCTTCCTCAATAAATACCGGTGGTTGTTATAGATACCAGTGAGTTATATATCGATTTAACCAAATACATCTGAAATGTGACCGTCGCTTAGCAACGATATACACATATCTTCCCCAATGTAACTCTCGCGAGATCTCATCGCGAGATCTCATTTCCAAGTATTGCGAGATCTCATCGTGAGATCCCATTTCCAAGTATCGCGAGATCTCATCGTGAGATCCCATTTCCAAGTATCGCGAGACCTCATCGCGAGATCTCATTTTCAAGTATCGCGAGATTTTGTATTCAGGAAGTGATAAAGATACCACACCAAACGAGTCACTTTTAGATTTTGCCTTGACAAAGCCAGCAGGCGAAACACGTGTTGGCACACTGGGAAGCGCTTTTTGTGAAGTCTCCTGGGCGCTTTCCTTATTTTTACTATTGCAAAATAATTTCCTATTGATTTTAAACCTTTGCGACCGCATTGATTCTTCTTTTATAATCTTACCTGTTATCCAATGGCACTGTGGGATTTGTAGTTTTATAGGGAAGATTAGCTCTCCGAATTATAAGATAGCAAGGTAAAATTGAGACTACAGTCCCCAGTGACCTACTTTCTCCTCCGTGTGGGGTCCCAGACTTAGAAAAATACAGGCAGCTAGAACTTGGGACTTCTCCACCTCTAACAATTTTCCTATTCCTCCTTTCTCTTTCAATGCTGGTCTCCTTTGAATAATTTTATGCAAACGTTTTTTAACACCCTATAACTTTAACGGGGGTGTATGGATTAATTATTACTCACCAATTTTCATGCAGTCTTCAAAGATTACCTTAATTGATTTGCAGCAATTTTAATGAATTTAGTAAAGTTTACTTTTTAACAGTTAATCAGTTATTTACAATCTTCTATAATGAATGGATTTTAATGTGTGATATATAATAATGAATTAACTTTAATCTCACCTGGGTCAATTTAATCCTGGTTATTTAAGTTAACTTCTTAATTTCATTTGAAGCACTAGCACTTTATAGCACAATATTAATTAATCCTGTTACATGATTTTTAATTGCTAATGAATTATTAGCACCTAGCACATAGCACTTTATTGGGTAACCCAGCAATGGCTGCCCAATAATTGAAGCAACACTGGGTTAGTAACCGTTAACGAAACTGTTAATAAACTCTGACACTGCTGCACTAATACTTGAATTTTCTTTAATTGGTGGCCAATTGAATAGAGAGGGGTTTTACTTCTTTTCATTTCTATAACGTCTTGTAAGAAGCACTAGTTTCATTGAAATTGAAATTTAAGATAATGGAAGAGAGGGCTAGTGAGTCATTTGATTCACATGTCCCACAAAATTTGAATGCATTAATTTGATCCTTTTTATGTTACTATTAATTTTCAAAGGAAAGCTTAATCCTTAATATTTGTTGATGGTGGTTCATTATCACTTGGATGCCAGAAGTACATCTAAAAGTTGCCTGTGACTTTCTCTTGACTTACCTTTTATGATTTTCCTTGAATACTTTAGTACATGTCCTGGGTGGGTAGATAAACATATGACTCATATTCATTGATATTTAGGGGTCGATTTATCAATGTTCTGATTAGAATTTTAGTAGTTTTGTTGCACAAACACTCACAAATTTGAATTATATTTTCAAAAACTCAACAAAAACTTATTAGACACAAAGAATGTGAAAAACTCAAATTTAAAACTTCACCATCTAAAGGCTTACGAGTTCAGTAGGAGTTGTCCTAGGCAAAAATAATTTAAATTGAGACTTTCGAGTTTGAGTTTATGAACTCATAAATTTGAGTTTTTTAGCTGATAAACTCACAAATTTGATGTATTCAATTTTTTTCCGTGATTGTAGTCAATCAAGTTTTTTCTAGTCAGATTTTTTTTAATGAATAAGCAAACATTCAAGTTTTTTTAAATAGTTAGTTTATTTGAAGTAGAAAAAAACTCACAAATTAGATTTTTGATAAATAAGCCCATTGTCTATTTATTCTTAAATACATGCAGGTTTTAAGGTATCTGATTTGATTTTTACTCAACTGCATTCAGGGCTGAGGCCATGAATGACATCTTAAAGGCTGAATAAAATCAAATCTACTCAATACGCTAATATTACTAGACAATTTCAATGTCAACCTTTGGTGTTCTTCATGCCACTAAAATGCAAAGTGCAGCATCCGATGTTATCCCATTGCTGCATGTTGATTTTTTTTTTAAAACTGAAAGTTTTATTAAGCAGTTTCATATATGCAACATCACATATGTGGGTATATATAGTATGAAAATAGGAGGAATGGGAAGGGGGGAAAAGAAAAAGAAGGGTGAAGGGAAGGGGAGTAAAGTAAAAAGTCTGTAGATATACAGTAGGAGAAAAACACAAGCAGTTTGGCTGCAGGTCCTGCATTCAGAAAAGAGAGTCCATAAGTGAAAGTGTCCATCATACATCCATGGCGAGGGTGACTTAGAAGTTGCATCCTTCAATACGTTGAGTCGTGCCAATGTAGTGAGGGTTCCCCCCTAGTTGGAGTTAGACGTGCAGAGCCAATAATAATTGTGGATCATGTTCGTGGGCCAGCTAGGGTAGCCAAATCGCATCAAAAGCTTCCATGTCTTCCTTAAGCAAATGTGTAAGTTTTTCGTTTGCTGCGATGTACATTATTTTAGCTCGCAAGGTTGCTAAAGAGAGTGTAGGTTTTTTCCATTGGCTAGCAATGATGAGTCTGGCTGCCATTAAGATGTGTTGGCTCAGTTTATGTGCAGCATTGTTAAATTTTTTTGGTTTCTTCCCTAGTAGCAAAGTAGATGGGTCCTTGGGGAATGTGGAATGTAGTACCCTAGAAATGAGGTGGCTGCATGTTGATTTTATGGACCCGCAGGTTGAAGATTTAGCTCAGACCTGTACTACCCATCTTTCCATCCAACATGGACTATGGGATTTTCATATTAGCAAATGTTTGTTTTTGTATTATATTTGTATGATGCATCCAACTGGTTTTGCAAGATCACAGTTTCACTTGTTAAATCTCTGATTCAGGAAGCTTTTATGCATTTTTTAAGAAGGGCCTGTGCATGTGAAAATTCAGCTCAAATAATAGCAGCATTTGCAAGTAAAGCTCTGATAATTATTCACTAGAGGGCAGTGTTAGTCAGTTAATGTAAAAAACATTAATTCATATTTCACAATATAAATACATTTTACTTAAATGTTTTTATACATTTTTGTTAACTGTTTATTGTATTGAAATGTTTTACATTTAAGTAATCAAATATGAAAGTTTATATTTTTGTTTGCATTAAATCCTAATATTTCTAAATTTCTGATTATGGTACTACATAGATATTAGGCTAAATGTATTTTTTATTCATGTTGGTAAAAATAAAATTCATTATTGAAGTGTAGTATATACTTTTTTTTTTAAAACAAGTGTTGACATATCTACTTAGAATAAGGCATCTAATAAAAATACTTTGTTTACTGTTGTTAAAATATACTTTTTTTCATTTTATTTGTTTGCACAATGGAATCTCTAGAGGCTTTGTTACAAAATATACATTTGGCATAACCTTGCAAAATATGCAGTTAATATCTCTCATTGTTGAGGGCACAGAAAGAGCAGATCTGAGCCCGGATTGGCTACCCAAGTGCAGCTCCAAATTGGGCTTACCCAATTATTGGCCCTGGGGTTAACAATAGGATCATATTATGGCCTGTGGAGGCTTGTTGGACGAGTATCATATTGATGTGTCGATTCAGTCCTCCAACACAATTTTCAAACCTGCATGATTGATAGCTGGCTGATTTTCACCCAGACAGTGATCAGGCAGACCCATCATTGGGACCCATACAATAAGCCACTGTTTTGGTCTGGACTGGAGGGACAGAGTCTGCAGCTTTTAGTGTCAAATTTTTCTGATTCAGCCGTCAAGCTTCTTGAAAAGACGATAGATGCTCCTGCAATCAGCTTTTACTGGTATCTGCTATGGGACATCACTTTAATTATACTTTTCATGTAATACATAAGCAAAATAAATTATAGCCACAGCACACATCACAGGAGATGCTTGTGATGCTGAAGGTAAGCAGCAGGTCCCAGAAATCTGTAGCATTGCCAGCATATTTATGTCTAAGAAGCATTGATATTTAGATGCAACTGGATGACTGATGATTAAAGGGCTTAAAATTTGTCCTGCTGCTTCTTAGTCAGGCTGCCAAAAAATCGGTACTGTTTATATTCCCCTATGGCTTGTGCAAGCATAGTCGTACATTTCATCGTATGCAAATTCCTTCACTGGTGTTTAATTTCATTCCACTTTAACTTCATTATACTAACACTCAAATTCAAATCCCTATTTTAAGTGACTAAAGTGTGATTCAGGCTGTCTGGAAGGCACATTATTGGTGCCATCTTGTGTCCCAGACAATCCCCAGATGGGCCAGTACCATTGGATGTAAAATCGATACTACTGGAATTTAGGTTAACATGCAGACATCACACAGTAGATGCTCTTATAACATGCTGATAAATTCTGTCCACTAAATCTTATGTTTTCAAATGCTTACTTCTACTTGGTTTGAAAGAAAGACAATGTTATACAGATGCAGCCACTTTGGTTTGTCTGTTTGACACAGAATAACTAAACACAGATATCCCATTTATCTCATTTAACACAGAAAACTGTGACACAACATCCCATCTAATTAAAGCATTCACCATTGTGAACAATGGTGCTTTGGTATGCTAATGAAAAGGTTAAATGCATTAAATGAGTTAAGATAACTTTAGATAACACAGTTTCTTCAATTAACTCTGAGTCATGACGCATTTAACTCACAAATCCAAGTGGCTTCATCTGTAGGTATAATATGGTTTTGTACAGAATACAAACTAAAACCTACTACATCTCTCTTATTTAGGCATATGGGATGTCTGCATTACCATTAAATTTGATTAAAGGTAAAAGAAATGCACATTATGAACGTTTAGAAAACTCTGAAGACATAGAAGAAGTGGAACAACAAGTGGAAAATATTAAGTCAAAGGCAAGTTGAATGGAAATTTTAAATGAATCCAGTGGGATAACATGGGGATAGCTTAATTACAAAATATAGTAACATACTTGTACAGGTAACACTTGTAATACTTATGTAAGTGAAATTAAAGTCTACTATAAATATCTTGCATTCTAGGTTAATAATAAAAGCTCTGCATCTTTCCATTTTCAACGCTGACATTATTATATTAGTAATATCTATGTGCACTAAACACTAGCATCTGTTTGTCTTATGTATTGTCAAATCATTTGACAATATATAAAAGGAAAAGGACAGCTTGTGTGCATATGATACTTGTATGCATCTTTATGCTCCTGCAAAATCGTAAACTGTGGATCTTGCATCACATGGCATGACATGGGGGGGTCACTAACCCCGGCAGCCAAAAAAAACTATGTGTGGAAGTATAATGTTATTGTTATTTTTTATTGCTTCTCTTTTTATTCATATTCCAGTCTCTCATTAACACCACTTCCTGGTTGCTAGGGTAAATAACACTCTAGCCTCTCAGCCATCCTCACTGAATCAACATAAAAGATCATTTAGCAGTGTTGGGTTAATGAAGGTTCCCAGGGCTGGGCCGGCTTTGGGGGGCTTTTAGTGGAAACTATTTGGCGTGCAGCAGCTCCTAGATATGAACACGTTCCTATGAATGTGTTGGTATCACTTTAATTGAAGAGCTGCTGAACAAAAAGCTAAATAACCTTTGCAAAGGTTGAAGGTGAACTACCCCTTTAATCTATGACTTTTTTCCCCCATCCTGCCTGACTACAATTCCTCTTCTGTGCAGATGATTACTCTGCTTTACAGTAGGATGCTGTTGACTTCTCAGGCCTGTTTTCATGAATCATCCACTTTTTGATTAGGAGCTTTTTACATTCTGTAACTTAAAGGGATCCTGTCATCGGAAAACATGTTTTTTTCAAAACGCATCAGTTAATAGTGCTACTCCAGCAGAATTTTGCACTGAAATCCATTTCTCAAAAGAGCAAACAGATTTTTTTATATTCAATTTTGAAATCTGACATGGGGCTAGACATTTTGTCAATTTCCTAGCTGCCCCAGGTCATGTGACTTGGCAGGCTGCTGTTTTTCCTTCTCAATGTAACTGAATGTGTCTCAGTGGGATATGGGTTTTTACTAATGAATGCCGTTCTTAGATCTACCAGGCAGCTGTTATCTTGTGTTAGGGAGCTGTTATCTGGTTACCTTCCCATTGTTCTTTAGTTTGGCTGCTGGGGGGGGGGGGGGAGGGAGGGGGGTTATATCACTCCAACTTGCACGACAGCAGTAAAGAGTGATTGAAGTTTATCAGAGCACAAGTCACATGACTTGGGGCAGCTGGGAAATTGACAAAATGTCTAGTCCCATGTCAGATTTCAAAATTTAATATAAAAAAATCTGTTTGCTCTTTTGAGAAATGGATTTCAGTGTAGAATTCTGCTGGAGCAGCACTATTAACTGATTCATTTTGAAAAAAATTTTTTCCCCCATGACAGTATCCCTTTAACAAAAGTTGCCTACCAAGAATAATATTGCAGTGATTTTCCAATCGTACTAATTTTACATGGGCTTTTACAGGAAACATAAAGCAAAAAATGTATGTTGATATATTCTAACCTATATGAAGTTGTTTAAACTGACTTTTTATGGTGAGGTATTTGCCTGCTGGGGCTGGCCGTTACCCAGTGCCAAGCAGCCCTAGGTTAAAGGGCTATATTTATTAAAACCTCTAACAATAAATTTTGTTTCAAAAAATATATCGGACATTTTCGTAAGCAGCTTCAGGAGCCAAGTGAAATTGACGCGCCTTCTTTACTCAAGTGTGGAGCATGCCCATTGCCTAGATTTTTGGTCATTATTTCTTTCTGGTTATGACCCACGGTGTCTTCATATATGATTTCATGGACACTGTTTATATGTCCTGTTAGTGGGTCGTATTTCCAAGCCAATTTAGGATTCTATACTGTTACAGGGCTTCATATTATCATAAATCTAAATCTCATTGAACTGAAATGTTATTGATTACTCAAACCAGATAGCAGCTTTGGAAAATCCATCACATACCATATCCTTAAAAAAATGGCCTAATCAGACAAACAACCAGTCAGTAAATACACTCCATTGTTGTCATTAGTTAAGCCACTCAGAACCAACCATAATTCAATTTGTAGCATGCAGATAAGATTCAAAACATACGGCTCTCCTTACTGGTAACTAATAAGAAAGCTGCAAAGCAGGAAGTTGGATTCTAGCTTTTATGTTAGACATCTGGTCATTCCAGCCTTTATAGATTACATTTTTGGCAAACTAACTAACTATATTGAAAAATTTTTATTTTGCACACCCTATCTATTTACCTGATTTCATTTTTACACTGAACAGTTCCTTTAAAAATAGACTGCATTTTATACCATTATGATGTGTGGAAAATTCCGTAAAACTTGCCCCACACTAAAAAGTGTTAATTAAATGACCCTTAACTATTACCTAATCTGTGCAACTTTGTTATTAGTCACCTCAGGAATAAGTAATAGAAGTAGTTTCTTTAAATCATCACCAACTTTTATAATATGCCAATATTTCTACAAGGTACTGTACTATCATAATTTTTGCCATTGTTTATTAAAGCTAGTAATATATCTAACCTTACCTTTCGAGTCTTGCTCTTTACTGACACTAATGTCCTTACTACTTTTGTTAATTGTGTCTTTTAACGTCATGCTTCCAAATGTAGCTTCATCTTTTACAGACTGATAGACTGTCCCCATTCTATTTTATTATCTTCCTTCCTGCTGCATTCCACACACTGCTGCTCATATACCCTATGTAACTTTTTGAAAAATCCAGTGTCTCCGGTTACTACTTCACACTTTAATTCATGACCTGTTCTGCTGTGAGTCTTTTCATCTCTTTGTCGTTACAGAGACCTGGTCCTCTCAGAATAAGAGTGCTGTTGAGGCAGGCCTCTTGTTCTCTCATACTCCCTGCTTTTCTGGCTGTGAGGGAGGAGTAGGCATTCTCCTCTCCCCACACAGTTCAGCTGTTTTGCCTCTCTCTGTTCATGTGGCAGACCTCCTTCTACCAAACACTTGGCTACATTCCTATCTAACCTGACCTTGCTATGTTTTTTTCTGTGTTCTTAAAGTCCCACAATAATCTTGGGTGATTTCAGTTGTCAAGTTAATGACCCCTCCTCGTCCTGGCCATCCATAAGCATGGTCACTTAGTTGATCTGATCTTCACAAGAAACCCTTTAACATTGATCCATTTTTTGGCTCATCATATTACAGTATCTCTTATGTTGCATGCTTCCACCTCTGCTACATTATTTATTACTATGCTTATTACCTATTTTATTATGCTTGTCCTCCCTGGGTATACTTTTCTACTGTAAAATTATACAGCGCTGCATATTCATGTATTGCTTTATAAATAAAACTATACATACATACATATATACAGACATTAAGCACTAGCCCTCTGTAGTAGTATCAGTTGACTTAAGTAATTTTTCATTCATGAATTATATATGCTGTACATACCATGCTGTCTTGTTAAAGAGGGCGAAAACCCCAAACCCGTGTACTGCAGTTTAGTGTCAATTAAATGTATTTTTATTTTTTGTCCAAACTCGCATATTGTAATAGTAGCACTGATGTTATAAGCACTGTTTGTTCATAACAGTGTGTCAGGGACAGTGGCTCTCCAGCTGCTCCCTGCAAAATGGCTTTGTGGAATAAGAAATGAGAAAAAGTAACATGGCATGCATTCTTTCTTTTATGCTTTTGTCTATTATTCCCAAACCTAAATAAATATGACTTCTAGTTACACTATTCACTAGGAATGAGTTCATGTCAGAATGTAAGTTGTAATAAATGTTTGTTATCCATCACTCTTTATATTTTACTTACCATTCAATCTACCATCTTAATTGTTTATAATTCCAAATTCCACAATTAAGACAATGAAGATAGTTGCAAATGTATTTACCACTTGTACAGTGCTGTGGAAATGTTGGCACGTTATAAATGCATATTAAAGGGGAACCGCGGCTTCCAAACCAAAAAGAAGTCCACGGAAACCCATAATATACCCATCACCGTTATTGGTTTCTTAAAAAAGTATGAATAAATGCCATTCTATGCTGAAATCCAGCTGTTTAACAGTTCTTTCATTCTGCACAATTCGAAATCCTGGCAGGGAAGTTGGGACTAAAACACAGTTTACAGATATCGTGCAGGAACTACATAACCACAAATCACGTGTGCATGGAATTGTGGGGTTAGGACGACAGCTGGCTGCTGATACAAAGTAACAATAGTCAGAGCTCAGTACAGTAGTCGGAAAGATTAGCAGAAGAGCAGGGGGCTAGGTTTAGTGAACTGTCAGAAACCATTAAAAATCATGAAAAGTCTGCATATTTTTTAATTGATGTATATTGCTTTAAGGGACATTCATAAATAAACTCTACCTTCAACATCAACTTCTTGCTTCCTAAATCTATATAAATTGAGCACCTAAGAACAATATTCATTGGATAAGCCAAAAATATGTTTCATAGGAGCAATATATAATAAACAGAAGAGACAATATTTCTTATTTCTGATGTTACCATATCAGAATGTTGTCTTGAACACAATTTACACATTTACCTTTATTCATAATATTCTAATGTCACAGCTTGCTTTTCTGTCCCTGTGTGTGACTATTACGTAATTCATAGAATGATCCATTACTGTTATTCTTGTCTTCAAAACAACAAATGTTTCTTTACTAGAAACCAACAGTTATATTTACACTTATAACGGCATCTTTTTATAGAACTTCTTCCCTTTTAATACTAGAACTAGCCCTATATGGATGGTCCAAATTCCCTATCTTGTCTCTCTTGTAATATTCACCTCCTTGGCATGACATTTTTAATGACATTATCCATTAGGTATTTGTATGAGTTGACTGAGATTTTTTTTTACCTTTAAAAATTGCCAATTTTTAACATAAAAACGTACTTATAATGCCATCTCTCTCTTGTTAAAAGAAATTAATCCAATCTGATAAAAATAAAGAATTTTATGGAACCCTTATAGTGACTAAGTACCCTAAAAACCCTTGATTCCCAGCCTGTCCTACAGTTAGACAGCCATAAAGCCATGCATTTATTATATTGGTGGTGTCCTTGAATTCATTTTCTTAATATGCAATCAAAATATTCTTTATCACTGGTTTAAGGATCAAAAGTAAATAAAATATTTTCACTGTGGTTCTTAAATGACTATTGTCTTGACCACCTTAGCATGCCAGCTCTCTCACAAAATGCATAATAAATATATAGGTTTGATTTAATGTATTATGTAAAAGACTATAGTAAATTTGTTTTCTGCTCAGATGGTGGCACTATTGGAGAAACTCCAGTTGGCATAATATTCTGTAAAAGCTTTGTACTATTATGTTGGCTTTTGTGTTCATACCTTTGCTTCATTATAGTGTAAGGATGGGAGACCATTATCTAGCAAGGACAGACAAGCCTTATACAAACTACAAGAAAAGCTGAGGACATTGAAAAGGAAAGACAGGCATCTTGAACATCATGAAAATAATTGCTGGACAAAATGTTGCCTTGTCATGAGACCATTTAAGGTAAGTAACTCATTTATATGTATTGATGTGACTTAATGCACATGTTCGAATGTCCTCACGGGGAAACTTCGGGCGTCTTGATTAGCGCCATCGTTTTTTTCATTTTAGCCGGCGCAGGTTCAGCGAAGGCCTTTGGGGAGATTGGTCGCCGCAAAAACTAGGCGATTAGTCACCAGGCGACCAAATCTCCCCAAAACGCCCTGTGTGGCCTGACCCTTAGTGGTTCCAAAGGGGTATAGATGGAGAAGCAACAACAATGTATGTCGAAAAAAATATTATCTCTGATTTAAAATTTTTCTATGCAAAAGCCTTAAAGGAAAACTTTACCCCCAAAATGAATACTTAAGCAACAGATTTATATCAAATTAAGTGGCATATGAAAGAATCTTACCAAACTGGAATATATATTTAAGTAAAAACTTTTACATTTTACATCTCTTGTCTTAAACCACTAGTTTGTGATGGTCTGTGTGCTGCCTCAGAGATCACCTGACCAGAAATACTGCAGCTCTAACTGTAACAGGCAGAAGTGTGGAAGCAAAAGACAGAACTCTGTCTGTTAATTGGCTCATGTGACCTAACATGTATGGTTTGTGTGCACAGTGAATCGTACCATCCCAGAGGGTGGCCCTTATTTTTTTCTATTTATGATTACCCAATGGCACATATAATTAAAAAAGTATATTATTATGAAAATGGTTTATTTACATGAAGCTGGGTTTTATATATGAGCTGTTTTATACAATATATTTTTATAGAGACCTACATTGTTTGGGGGGTATAGTTTTCCTTTAAGCAACAACTCAAACTGTAACAGGAAGAAGTGTGGAAGCAAAATACAGAACTCTGTCTTTTAATTGGCTTATGTGACCTAACATGTATGGTTTATTTGTGTGCACCTTGATCACAGACTGCAGTCCTTATTTTTTATTTAGGATTACCCGATGGCACATACTACTAAAAAAGTATATTATTATGAAAATGGTTTATTTACATGAAGCTGGGTTTTACACATGAGCTGTTTTATGCAATATCTTTTTATAGAGACCTACATTGTTTGGGAGGGTATAGTTTTTCTTTGTGTTTTAGGCATAACTGCCCTCAATCATTGGCATGATACAATTAAGTGTATAGTGTGCTTATAAAGAGCCAGCCAGTAAGTTCAAAGCAGTTGATGGACATTAGGAATTTTTTCGTGCCATGGTGCTTGCAATGAAAGCATTGCTTTCTTTATATGCACATTCTCCTGGTGTGCACAGTCATAATATAATAGAGCATATCATTAAAATAGCATTTTTTTTTAAATAATCATGAAGCTTCTCATACATCAAGAGATCCCATATAAACTGTAACACAGCTGGATTTTACTATGCTTCACACGTAATTTCCCCATATATTGTGCCCATGTGTTCACTTTTACCTAAAGGCATATAGTTTTACTGAAACAATTACAAGTCCTCTCCTTGGCATGATTGCCTTACTGTGATTTTAAAAATTACAGCAACTTAAGAACTCCAGAACGTCAGTATATTCATTAATCCTCATTATGTCCCAGCTGTTAAAATTTTCATTAATTGCGAAAGATGATTTTTTTTAAAGCATTCATCGAAATTGTAAAACAAGAATTGTAGTAATAGTTGGTATTTCACATCAACTTGGATATCCCAAATTCTGTGTAATAATTAATGGCATAGCTTCAGTGGTACAGCTGTTCTCTCATTGTACACAAGCTTTAAATATAGTCCTTGACATTTTTTATCTTTATTAAATAACTATTTTTCATGAAACTTATCCAGATGCTGCTATAAAAACATGCAAGAACACAGTACTTTTTCAAATAAAATTCATAAATAAAATATGCAGAAGTTTATTCTTTTTCAGTGCTGTAGGGAATTTCTGTTTTCTAAAGGGTCTACATGTCTTTTATACACTAAGGGGCACATTTACTAAGGGTCGAATATCGAGCGTTAATAACCCTCAAATTCGACCCTCAAAGTAAAATCCTTCGACTTCAAATATCGATGTCAAAGGATTTACTGCAAATCCAACGATCGAAGGAAAAATCGTATTCAAAGGATTTTAATCCATCGATCGAAGGATTTTCCTTCAATCAAAAAAACCTTAGAAAAGTAACGGGGAAGGTCCCCATAGGCTAACATTGTACCTCGGTAGGTTTAAAGTACCGAAGTATGTATTCGAAGTTTTTTTTAAAGATACAGTACTTCGACTGTCGAATAGTCGAACGATTTTTAGTTCGAATCAAAGTCGTAGTCGAAGGTCGTAGTAGCCTATTCGATGGTCGAAGTACCCAAAAAAATACTTCGAAATTCAAAGTTTTTTTACTTGGAATCCTTCACTCTATCTTAGTAAATGTGCCCCTTATTCTCACATACAAATAAATTGGTTATTAGAAAAAAGACTTCACTACGATTCATTTTATTTGCAAATGCAGGGCTTATGTTGTACTGTCGCAGAGGCATCACATATTTATAATGACTAAAACTTGAGACTCTAGAAGCGCATGCAACATTATTTGATACTCTAATGAATCAATAATAACAACACATCACCTCACTGAAAAACATAATTGATTAAATCTACACAGGCTACACAATTAAATAGTGCGAGGTGGGATGGGGAATGTGAGGAGTGCGTTTTAAAAATGAACAGCCAGGCGTAAATACGCCACTGAAACCACATGCGACCGTCAACATGCATTTTTCATGCGTTTTTCAGCACGTAGGATTCTTTTCCCAACATGCACTTCTCATTGTTCTCATTGATAATTTGGACTCCATATTTAAAATAGGCTGCGTATTTACGCAAAGTGTGGTTTCAAACGTGAAGATCCCATAGAGTCTATTGATTTGGTAGTTTCTTGACGTATTGCCGTTTCTGCTAAAAAAATGCCAATACTGGCGTCCTGTGGCGGATTTCAGCTTGCAAGCGCCCTGTGTGAATTGCCATAGTGTGTTTTCCATTAGTTTCCGTGGCAGTGCAGTTTATGCGTATTTACGCCTGGCTGTTCTTTTTTAAAAACGCAGCGTAAAAACGCCACTTCTGGCCTTGCCCTTAGGAAGTGCTGAATGGAAAGTGAAAGTAATTGACTGCCCCGCCTCTGTGCCTCAGGCAGGCAATATATGATTAACAGCTCCGATTTTAGATACATTTATAACATGTATGGGTACAAACATGCACATTTTCCATCTTGAAAAGTAAGTACACCTCTATATTTATCACTAGCTCAAACATCTAAATTTGGAATCAGACGCAAATGATTAAAACATTGATTGAGGTGATCTTTTTTACACTTCATTTAGCTTGCTTTTTGTTGTTGTGTGTGGTATCACTATGGCTAGATTGAATGAGTTCCCTGGGGCCTTTAAAAAGAAGGTGATATATACCTATAAGTCTGGGAAGAGATTTAAATGATTGCCAAAAAATTGGACATCAATCATTCCACTCTCCAAAAAATCATCTGCAAGTGGAAAATATTTTAAACAGCTGACAATTTGCCCAGACCAAGTGATACAAGCATGTTCAGCCCAAGAGCTAAAAGCAAGCCTTTAAGAATCCCAGATTCTCATCACAGGACCTAGAGGTAGATTTTGTGCTTGAGTCTGCCATTACAATGAGTCTGCACACGTTAGATCTGCATAGAATGTGTGCCAGGAGGAAATCTTTGCTATTTTAAAAGAACATCAGGACAAGACTATAGTTTTCCCATGAATACCCAGAGAAAATTTTAGAAAGATCTAAATATTCTCTAGATGTAGTGAGGAAGATTTCAGAAATGGATATCTGTGTAAGAAACCCTTTATTTCATAGCTGAAAACATTTTGTATTTATGTCAGAGGCTGGAAGCCATTTATAAGAAAGAAATACTTAAAGGGATTCTGTTTTTTTCTGGTATAGTTTATATAACTAGATTACACTGTGTACATTGCATATAATTAATCCTATCTATTCTCAATAGATGTGTTTTTTTTAATTGTAATATTGTTGTGTAGACAGCCATCTCAGGTCATTTTGCCTGGTTATGTGCCTTTAGAAAGAGCCAGCATTTCACAATGGAACTGCTTTCAGACAGGCTATTGTTTCTCCTACTCTGTAACGGAAGGAGTCCCAGTAGGACTTTTTTTTTTGCTATTGAGTGCTATTCTCATATCTACTATAAAGGCTGTTGTGGGGGGGGGATTTTGCTTCCATCATGTGTCCAATCTTCAAATATAAAAGGAAGATATTAATAAATCCAGAGACTCATACAATGCTTTGTAGTTCCCTTATCATGAGTAAGTCATCTTGGGCTTGGGCTGGGTATATTATAACAACTGCCAATACTTGTATTGGATCTGCAGTACAAGTGTAAAAATACAGTTGTTATTGTGCCTCAAATTTGTGTGTATCATTGCACATTAATTAAACATTTTCAAAGCTTTTGATGTTATTTATAAGTGTAATTGCAGCTGATACATTGGTCAGAACCACAAGACAGACGCTTATTATAGCAGTGACATTTACAAATGACTTTAAAGCAACTGATTTTTGTAAATTGGAAAGTTGGAAAGTTTGGTGGACATTTCTTCTTATTAAATAAACACGGATACATCATACAGTAACTTATTCTATTCTAAAATGTACATTTGTTTATTTAACTTTGCACAGGAGTCAACAGTTTGTTAAGCTCCCCATAGACGCAACGATTCTTCTTGCCGAACGACCAATTTTAGAAAAGTCCGTACAATCCTTCGAAATTATCGTGCGGTTAGTGGGATTCGAACAATCGTACATCTTACGATTTTTCGCCCGACATCTGTCAGGAAATTGATCGCCTGGCAAATTGGTCTTTTTAGTTGATGGACAATTCGTACGATTGTATGATCATTCAGAGAAAATCGTGGTCTCACGATGAGGATCGGATCTTTTAAAAATCTCAACATCTATGGCCAGCTTTAGTATGTTAAGGATGCTACTGTTGCAAATGCTTATGTTAATGTTTCATTTTTCTTTACTTTCCTTAGCACTTTTTTTTTTTAACCACAATTTTTTTTTCAGATTGTTTGGGGAATCCTTTTCATCCTGGTGGCCCTTTTATTCATAGTTTCACTTTTCCTCTCCAAGTAAGTTTGCTTATCATAAAATTTACCAATTCCCTATCTATCATCTATCTAAATTGCAGATTTTTTTTATATTCATTCAGGAAATGCTGTGAAAATGTGATACAGTTTTTACTGGTACCGAAAACAAGTTATCACTGAACCTTTATTATAGGCTAATAATATTTCTATTGAAACATTGATATGATTAAAAGTAACACCTTTCAAACCTAATATTAAATGTGTGGTTCACCTTTACTATATGTTATAAAATGGCCAAATTCTAAGCAACTTTTTAAATGGTATTTATTTTTATATTTTTTTAATTATTTGCCCTTTTCTTCTGACTTGACTTTCAAAAGCGGGTCACTGACATAATTTTAAACAAATGCTCTGTAAGGTTACAATTGTATTCTTATTGCTACTTTAATACTCATCTTTCTATTTTGGCCCTCTCCTATTCATATTGCAGTCTCTTATTCAAATCAGTGCATGGTTACTATAGTAATTTGGAACTTAATATGCAAAAAGGGGGGTTATGGGAGCACTCAAAGGCTAAGTTAAAGTATATTTAAGTATAATGGAAGTGCTACTATTTAATGCACATTCCCTGGTCCCCTGTCTCATAAACAATTCAGTATAAATGCAAGTAAATGTGTTTGCAAAACAGGGGTTTTTAGTTACAAAGTTATGATCATAAAGATGATAAACCACCATACCACATCAAGGTAATCCCCATACGGTGGTCCCTAACTTGTTTACTTCTGGTCATAGTATAAAAAGTCTTTTACTTCTCTGCATAGTAGCTTTACTTGTTATTAGTGTCTCGTTGAACCTTGGTTTCAGTCTGGGGGCTAGATCCTCCCCCGCCAGTATGCGGCTTTTAAGAGGGAGAGATTGCCCAAACCAACGCCCATTTTTAAAAACCTTGACATGGTATGGTGGCTTATCAACTTTATGATCAAATTAATTAATAAATAAATCAATCCTAGAGAAAAGACAGAAGATGTGTTATTGTAAAGAGGAAGTTATATGATAATAACATATATCTACCGTATACAATCCAACACATAGTTTTACAAGAAATATTAAACATACTAAAGGAATGTTTATTCCAGGTCGTGCTCTCTCTCAATACTTAATTTTGGTACTCTTATATTACATAGTCAAGTTAAATAAAATTAAAAAACTTAATTCAGAATTACTGTCAGGTATTTGGAGATGTAACCATGAGCCTACATGGTTCATGTTAACACATTAACTATGCTACAATTGACTTTTTGTCAAAATATGCAAAAAATTAAAGTAGATGGGAGCTTCCTTTCTGATCAATATTTATCGTAATTATTCCACTAGTACTTAAACAGTGTCATAATTAGACATTAATCCAATATTATATCTGACAAAATACAAACAGAATGCAAGAAAAACAACAATTATAATAAAATAATAAATATGAATTATTCAGATACCTCACTACAAAAGTGAGACATTATCTAATTTTCTTTGACGCAGTCTATAAGAAAGTACCTTGAAATCCAGCAGATTTTTTTCCCTCAAAAGCTAATGAACAAACTAATAATACAAATAATATAGTTGAGAGAACTTTTGAACAACTATACAAATAAATCTTACATGAGTTGTAAATACAACACGAAAAAAAACATTTGGGAACCCAAAACATGCAGCAATATATAGAGTAAAATAGAGCATTCAGAGGAAAAATGGTAGTACTTAAAAAACATACACAAAATGATTCTCCTCAAAACTCACACCTGAAAATCTATTTGAATGTTAGTACATAGACTTGTGTATGCTTTATATGTCACTTGTCACACACATAATTACTGAGATTTAAAAGCAGAAACTTTTTGGTTTTATTAGACAATAAAGGCTAGGCCAAACTCTTTTCAAAATAGAATTCAGAAGGAGATGATGAGTTATAGTCCAATGGTATAGGCTATATATCAAGACAGATTTATTTTTTATGCATGTGTTTTTGACTGGAGTTAAAAAGGGTTTTTAGGTAAGTTAAAACTTGTAGATAATAACTAAACTTGGATGTAGCAAGCAATGCCAGTCAGCCGCTTCAAGGTCAAACAAGGTCTTGAACTATTAAAAAGGGCATGCATTTGCGGGAGGAGGGGTTTTTTCTTCCATTATACAGAGCACCTGTATGGCCCCATCTAGAATATGCTGTGCAGTTTTGGTCTCCACCACTGAAACAGAACATTATTGAATGTACCCATTCCGATTAGAAGAAAGGATTGTCTGTCTAAATATTTGGAAGGGATTTTTTTTTCAGTGAGAGCTATGAAGATGTGGAATTCTCTCCCTGAATCAGTCATACTGGTTGATACAATGGATAGTTTTAAGAAGGGATTGGATGGCTTTTTTTTACAGGGTTATGAAAGATTCAGTAGCTGATAGTACAAGTTGATCCAGGGGCTGGTCCGATTCCCATCGTGGAGTCAGGAAGGATTTTTTTCTCTGAGGCAAATTGGAGAGGCTTCAAATGGGGTTTTTCTTGCCTTCCTCTGGATCTACTAGCAGTTAGACAGGTTATATATAGACTTTAAAAATTTTCAACCTAACTTACTATGTTACTATGATATTTTCAGTTTAAATAACTTTGAATTTTTTTCTGTCTTAACTGATAAGTGTAACATCATTCCATTGTTTCTTATTTTTACAGTTTGGATAAAGCTCTTCACTCTGCTGGAATTAATACTGGTTTTATAATTTTTGGCACCAACCTAACAAATCCTTTGAATATTCTTTTGCCTGTTCTACAGACAGTAAGTAGCAGTGATGCAAAACACTGCATAACTTGTCAGAGCTATATAAATAAATGATGATGATATACTGGGAGAACTGGATATTTTGTATTTCTGTATGCATTACTTTGAAAACTATAGAAGAATTATTATAAACAAAGTGCAAGAACAAAAGCCACCAACCCATGCATTTTTTTTTATAATTTTTTTTTATCTCCGTTTTACTTTAAATTTTATTTTTATTCTTTCCAAACATGCACTTGAATGCAAACTTAGACTTGTTTGCCTTTTAACAGTAATCAAACTGTGGAATCCAGAAGGATTCCTATCAGTATGATCAAAATCTACCTTACTGTCAGTACGGTAAATTATTAGTGCATTGACAAATTTATTAAACCAGATACATATGCCTGTTCCTGACTTGAAAACTGCAATCCAACTAGTCTCTGGAACATCACTGTACCAAGAGTATCAGTAACCTTGTACTGTATATTCTCACTTGGTAAAAAGCTTTCCAACCCTATCTGTCAGCACAACTACTTTAGGGAGAGATATATCCACTAGTGAATTAATACATTGGACAGTTTGTTTGATGCCCTTGTATTTTCATATATAGTGATCATATGATCTTTATTAGCTTAATTGCTTTTATCTGAGTTAATTATTTCATTAATGTCACATTTGCTGGTGACACAAAAATAATGTGTATTCTAAATGCAGCCATCTCTCATTACCATTTCCCTGAATCTATACCCATATTTAATGCAGGCTAGTACCTTGCTGGCCTTTGCTACTTCTGCTGTTGCATTGCTTTTTACAGATCACACCAACAGTGTTCCAACATCTAACCTTCACAAAGAAGTAGAGGGTATTTTTGTTTAGCAGCAAAGAAAAGACTAACATTATATTAATACATTTGGTTTTTGAATGAGATGTTGGACAAGGAGGTGTACGCATGTGGCCATGTAGTTTCATTTTAAATGTGTGCAGACATTTAAAGGGTTTTTTTATGGTGTAATTTTTTATCATTAAATATAACTGTTTACATTGCAAGGAATTCATTCTACTATTTTAAATGTTATTCTTGAACCAATAAGTGTATTTAGTTGTAATATTGGTGTGTAGACAGACATCTCGGGTCATTGTGCCTGATCCAGCACTTCACAATGAAACTGCTTTCTGATAAGCAACTGTTTCTCTTACTCAGTGTAACTGGAGAAGTCGTAATCAGGCTTGGGTGTTTTACTATTGAGTAACGTTTCCATATCTACCACTAGCTGGGGCGTGGGAGCATTTTTAGCAATGCACATGTCAGGGAGATCTTGTTATGTTGTTACTGTCCCATTGTTCTGTTGCAATTAACAACATGTCTAGCCCCATGTCAGATTCCAAAATGACATATAAATAAAATTAAGCTCTTTTGAAAAACAGATTTCAGTGTAGGATTCTGCTGAAGGAGCTCTATTAATGGATGCACCCTACACCAGGAGCAATAAATCACTGGGAGCTTAGACAAGAATGGAAGCAAACTGTATTTATAGTGGCTATCGCCAATTTAGATATCATTGATCTAAGGGTTGGGTTCAGTGCATATCCTGCACCTTGAATAGCTGTATTAGTGGTCATGCTTTTTTCACTCAATATTGCTGCTTTAACGTTTTCTGGTTCAAAAAGCACTGGTATCTGGTTTAATAAATTAATGCTTTATTTTGCATGTGAAAAGTCAGAATATATATATTTTTTATTATGTTTCCACTTTATGCTTAACATGTTCTTTTGCACTTATGGCTATACGTATAATTATAATAATAATTCACCTTATAATTCTAAATTATTCTTGCAGTCTGTAGCATTGTCTTAAAGATGCAAAAGTGACTCTCATTTATGATTGCCTTTCAGGTATTCCCTCTTGACTATATCTTTATTACAACCATCACAATGTATTTTATTTTCACATCAATGGCAGGAATACGAAACATGGGCATATGGTTCTTTTGGATAAGGGTAACATTTTTATTCTCTTTATATTTACTTTTTAAAATTTCTCCAACCAGAAATCAAGCTTTTGCATTCTTATATACATTTCCTTTAAACTTGTATTTTAAAAAGGGTTATGAAGCTGTAATGCATTTGCACATGTTTGTTTACCATCAGGCCTGTATTATTATACAGGTTTGGGACCTTGATACTCGTTATACAGAAAGCTCCATATTACAGAAAGGCCATCTCTGATAGACTCCATTTTATCCAAATCAATTTTTTTTTAAATGATTTCCTTTTTTTCTGTAATAATTAAACAGTACCTTGTACTTGATCTAAGATATAAGTAATCCTTATTGGAGGTAAAACCAGCTTATGATTTAATGTATGTATCCAAATTGTGGAAAGAAAACCCTAAGTCCCAAGCATTCTGGATGTCGGCCTTAGCTGAGGAGCATAAAATTATTTCTTACTGTCCTGCAGGATCCACCATTAATACAGATTGCTCCCATACTGCTACATGTCAAAAAGCAAGGGAGCCATATGTAGATTTTAATTGAGGTGGATAATTTAAAGCGGACCAGTCACCCACATACAAAAATAGCTGAATAAAGTCTTTTGCAAATTAAACATGAAACCCAAATACTTTTTTTCATTAAAACATCCATACCTGTTATAAATTGTTTAAAAATCTATGCTGTCAATCATATATTGTTCATAAATTGATTGCCCCACCTCTATGCCTGAGGCTTAGAGGCGGGGCAATCAGTTACTTTCACTTTCCATTCAGCACTTCCTAGATGTCACTGCTCTCCTTACATTCCCTCCTCTCATTCCCCCTCCCTCCTCACACTCTATTATTGTGTAGGGCACTGTGCATGGGCATTAGGTCCCTAATTCTGATGCATACACAAGATTTTGTAGTGTTTCACACATTGCCTTAATAAGTGTCTACAAAATGGTGCCTGCCTGCTTGCTGTGATTGTGTAATTCCAAGACTGAAGGAAACAATATTTAAATAATATATATAGTGGAAATAAAGTTTATTTTGCTCAACTAACATAATAGAAAAGGATTTGGAAATATTTCTTATGGTGACAGGTTCCCTTTAATGATCAGCCAAGCTCAACCAATCCCAATGCTACTGCCTTGTTTACCATCTTATAACCGGATTATAGGAGCACGCTCTATAAAAGGTTAAAGGAGAAGGAATGGCTTGCAGCACTTGGGGGTGCCAAATGTTAGGCACCCCCAAGTGATTGTAGTTACTTACCTTTAATTGCTCGACAAATTGAAGGCACAAAAAAAGAAGAAAAAAAAAAGCACATAAAAATATAATTATGAAGTGGAATGCACATAAATTAAACACTACATTAGAAGAGCAGCAAACACACATTACAGTATAATCCCATTTTAGGTTTTTATTGGGTGTAGAAAAGAATTATGTAAGTCTGGGAATATGTAATATCAGGTGAAATAATTATGTAATATATACTAGATGCATCACATCTAGTATATATTACATAATTAATTATGGAAAAACTTAAACTCAAGGGATGAAAAATGGAGGTTTCTCTGTATGTAGAGTGGCAGCTACTACAGTATTTCCATAGGTCATTGCTGTCCAACTGGTGGCCTGCGGGTATGCCTCATGCGGCCCTCTCTCCAACTCAGCAGCCCCTCCCTCCTGCTTTCTCGACTGATGGCTTAGGATAGTGCTTAAAGTCTCCTCACCTATAAAACTGGATTATTTATGAGTTAATGCCACCAATGACACACTGACCTCTTTAGAAATCTTTAATCTTCCTTGCATCTGATAAAAACTTTCCATGCGCTCCTGTGAAACTGTGTATTGCGCTCCATTAATTCTGTCTGACATCACACATAATAAATGGAGCAACAAGGCACATAGAGAATCACATTTCAGTTACCATTAATGATAATGATACTTTGCAATTAATTGTTGGGCAGTCAGTGCCATATGATGCTAGACTTAACTGCCGTTTAATGTTGGCCAGTCAGTGCCATTTAATGTTGGCCAGTCAGTACCATATGAAGATGGTCGTTACTTTGCCATTTAATGTTGACCGATCAGTGCAATTTAATGCTGGCAGTTACTGTGCCAGCCCTTGGTACCAAAGACATTGGACAGCACTGTCATAGTTGGTTGTAATTCCACTGCTAGAAAGGAAACTACTGATAAAAAAAGAGAAATAGCAAAGAGTGCCTCTAACAATGGATGCACTTTTAATAGCATAAGTATAAATGCATAACACAATTGAAATCAACAATTTATTGTATTGATTTTGATCATTTTATGTATTTATATTTATACGTGTGATATACTGTTTCCTTTGAATCGGTTTTAAATGGTGTTGATTATAAAACAATTTTTATGGATTTTAAGTTGTTAAAGTGGACACCAACAAAAAAAAAAAAAAATTTCTTCAGTAATACCTGTTTGTAAACACACAGATGTATAGTTGTATCCCAATGTGTTAACATTCATATGATAAATTAATCGATTTAGAAAGAGCGAATAAGCACTCAACATTTTATAATCTGACAAACGGGGGACAGAAAATAAATTAATAAACAGGATCTACAGGCTAAAACCGTAGAATTAGAACTAACCATAAGTTTTGAAAATCTTATTTTGATTTTTAAATTGTCAACTTTTCACACAGTTGTATAAAATTAGAAGAAGGCGGACTCGACCACAAGCTCTCCTGTTTCTCTGCATGATCCTTCTTTTGATTGTTCTACATACTAGTTACATGATTTACAGCCTTGCGCCTCAGTATGTGATGTATGGCAGCCAGAAGTATCTATGGGAGGTGAGCATGCTTTCATTTTTTTCAGCTTTTTGTCCTTAATGGGTTATTTTTGTGTGAAAGTATGTCAGGAAAAACACACATTTTCAAGTAGTGTTGTTCCAAACGTGTTTGCAGGATAACTGTCCCACCATATGTCAAAAATGTGCTTTCTAGGATGGCCACCGTTAAAATTGAATACTGGGAGGTTTGGATCACTACAGAGAAAAATATTCTATAAATATCTATTTATAAATATTCTTATATATTCTAAATATCTAAACTGTTCTTTCAAAACCACCTATGCATTATGAAAACATATGTACAGGATCCTTTATATTCTCCCTCTCTCTCGCTTTAGGGTAATATTTTAGTTTACCTTTTCAAAACAACCTAGACTTTCTAAACTTACCTGAGTTTTTGTACTCAACTCCTGTAACAAAATATAGTGCACATGAATTGTCATGCCGGTCATATCAGCTACTGCAAAATCAACAGACATAAACATATTTATAAACACATTCTGCCAATAATAACATGGGTGAATATGTCTAATTCAAACTACCAATCTGCAAACCTTTTATAATTTAAATTTCACCTACTGACATCAGTGGTCAAAATCAGATTCTAGATCTGAAGGACTTCTGGTTTGGAAGCAGAGTAAGGGAACAACATTCATTTGTAGTAAAGATCTGTGGCTCCAAAGATGCTTCTGTAGCTCCCCATCTTTTTTTTCTGCTGATTCACTTCACATGCTCTGTGCTGCTGTCAGTTTCTGAGTGTAGGGATGTGGGCACTGTTTACTAAATATATAATATAAATGTCACAGTATGCAGTAAGTCTGATTAGTAAATCATTCATATTATTGGTACATGGTAGCTCAGAAACCAGCACAATTAGCATGTTAGAATGTAATAATCAGCCCTATAGCATCACCTTACTGTGGATTACTTCCTTTTCAGAATAATAGCACACAGGAGACTGCAATAGGAAATTCGTCTGCCTTAGTTTTGAAAGACTGTGATGCCAGTGCTCCTGAAGGTGAGCCTCAAACTTTCACAATGACATAACTATAGCATCTTCTTGGTAAATGTGTTCTTGGACAATATATCTTAGAGAATGTATAATTCTAACTTTACACATAGATATATATATATACTAACATTAATACCTTGCAAAAGTATATGCTTATGTTAATGTAATTTGTTCATCTATATAAAGATGGCAATGCACACTAAGATTTCCTTATTTGAAAAAGTTCACCCACCCAGATAATGGTGGACCAAAATAGTAAAGCCTGTGCAGAACTGGCTCGGGCTGAGAGAGCTGCATTCATGGCCCAGTGTGATTTTTGCCTTAGCTCCCACCAGATCAGTCAGGGAGGCCATCATTTTTTTTCTCCAAAAAAAGACTGTAAAACTGCTGTCTTGGCCAAGTTTGCTTGATTCGGCAGGCAACATCGGATGTGTATGGCCGACTCTTGCTCCCTATTCTACGACTTTTACCCTGATTTTTTGTTTGTTTTGTTTATTTTTGCAAGTGTATGGAATGAAGATGTGGTTCAAGTATAGACTTTGAGCTTTAATTTGAATTGAAGACAATTTGCAGTTGGTTTCATTTAATGGTTATTTATGTAGCTTTTTGTTCAGCAGCATACCAGTATGGTATTTCAGCAGATATGTGGTTGCTAGGGTTTTGTTACCGTTGGCAACCAGGCAGTGGTTTGAACGAGAGCCAGTTTTATAAATAGGAGAGGGCCTTCATAGGAATGTATGTTTTAGATCTTAAGCCATTGCTTCCCTTCTTTTTACTCCTCCTCTTCCCATCATTCTGTTGCTGTTAGTTGATCTGTTCAAATAGTATTTTTAAGTGTTATCTGACTCTTATCTGGATTTCCACTTCTTGAGGCTTACCAGTAATTTGCACCTGACATTAGGCAACAGTACACATATCTCTCAAGAGTGTTCTTGAAATTATTAGATGAAAAAATGGTTCTCTTCATCATGAAAAGAATCCTGCAATTATCGAGTACAGTTGTGTTCCATCATTGCTTAGGCTTTTTGGTGTTGCTGATCTCACAAGAATGTACCCAATTGTGGAGTTGATCATTCCTAATGTTACTCCTATCTCTTTTTTGGGTTTGTTCTGTTTTCTCAGCCGTATTATAGCCTGATTTTCTTGCATTGACAGCTCTTTAGACCTCATATTAAAGCAACCGCTTTGAAATGCAAATGTCAAACTTTGGATAAAGTCCAAACCTGATTAATTGTTAATAAAATATTGAAGGAGCTGCCCACACCTGACCATGGAGCTAGTCAATTGTCCAAATTGTTTGGTTTATTAATGGGGGACTGTAATTCCTAAGTCATTCACCCACTTTGATCTAAATATCCTCAAATTAAAGCTCACAATCTGCATTTTCAATCACATTTATTACATATTTTTAACTCTGTATTTATGGACTAGGCACCTTGAATTCTAGTTAATTTCACAGTAGGCCATTTATTTAAAGGTGTGTTGGCACTGATGCCTGGACATCCAGTCCAATTGTGTCATCGTCTGTGCTTTGTTCCTATAAGCTTGAAAGTATACTTTAAATAACATTTACTTCGGCATGTGTCTAAAAAGGAAAAATAATCTGTTTTAGTAGAATTGTTTAATTATCTAAACGTTAATATTGTACCATATTAGAAAATGTATTTTCTTGTGCATGTCCTTTATCATATATTGTAATTTTGTGACAGTAAATAATTATTGTATATAAATATTTATTAAACAGGATGGTGTACCATAAAGTGCCTTTCTAAACAGAATAATTTATTATGTTATAACTGTTTCTTACATCAGCAGTTTAGCATAGAGGCAGACGTGATAGATATCCTGTAAGCTAAAATTACTTAACAAATTAGTATTGTAATCAATAATGCTAAATATAAACTTGCTTGGTTCATTAATCTAGGACATCCACTAAATAAAAATAAAGTTAATGAGTAGCAAATTGAGTATTTTTGACGTGTGTTTAGAACAGTGAAATTCAACAGAGTCTATGGGGCAGATTTATCAAGGGTCAAATTTTGAAGTTAAAAACTTTGAAATTCGACCATCGAATTGGCCAAATTCGATAGTCGAACTTTTCTTTTTGAATTTTTTGACCGTTTTCGGTAAAAGTAAAATTGTTTGATCGATCGTAGCAATCGATTCGAACGATTTAATCGATCGATTAAACGATTTTCATAAAAAAATATTCGACTTTTTAAACTTAGCCACATTTTGGCTCTAGGTTCTAGGAGGTCCCCATAGGCTAACATAGCAATTCGGCAGATTTAGTGGTGAAGTGTCGAAGTTGAGGTTTTTTAAAGAGACAGTACTTCGATTTTCGAATATTCAAAGTATTTTCAGTTCGAATCGAAGTCGAATTTGGCCTATTCGATGGTCGAAGTACCCAAAAAATACTTTGAAATTCGAAGTTTTTTAATTTGAAAATTCACTTCCAGCGGCTCACAAGCAAAATGTTGCTCCCAGTGACCTCAAAGCAGGTGCATACGTTTGAATCCTTTACTTGGAGGCAAGTTTTAGTTACCTAAAAACCAGATGTACTGCTTAACAGACCCTACTGTAGGCTACCAATCCACACAAAGGCTATCCTACCACAGCCCTTATTTGGTACAACCTCCCCCCCCCGAACTATTTTCTTGCTTGTATTGCTCCCTGACTCTTTTTACATTTGAAAGTGGCCAATGGTAAAAAAACCTTTGGGGACCCCCACTATAGAACATAAACTGGGAATTATAAGAACTCTACACAAAAGGACTGAGACTATGGCAACCAATGTTTAGGCAAAAAAAAGGAATGTAAGCATCTCAAAGGAACTCTGAAAACTTGTGGATACCCAGACTTTACAAGTTTTCAAACAGAGGGGAAGATCATAGCAGGCAAAGCAACATAGTCATCCCATATTTAACTGGAACATTGGAAAAACTTAGGGGAATTTTTAACAAACCGCATTCCTGTGTTTTTCAAAATAAGCAACACCCAGAGGCATACGTTTTTTTTAATTGAAAATATATACGTTATTATATATTATAAATCAGTTTTATTACATAACTTTGTAACATCCAGGTAAAAACAAGGGGTGTTTCAGTTGTAAGGGTAGGAGCTGTCCTACTTGTCCCACACCAGCGCACGCCAGAGTTCGAAAAGAAAGAAGCAAGACATGGAGCTGCCAGTAGAGTCCTTGTCCTTTCTGGTGATTGTCTGCTAGATGCAGTTACATACATAGAAACTCATCAGCAGGGCGGGGATGTCTAGGACACCTTTTATGCCCTTGCACAACTCCTTGTATATAACTGACCACTTTATTCTGTCCATATTAGAGCCCAATATGAAGTGATGGCTCTGCTACCTGTAGCCAAGGGAGGCCAAGCCTGGGCGCTATATATATATATATATATATATATATATATATATATATATATATATATATATAGTCAACTACAAGAGGTCCTCTGCACTCAACCCATTATCAATATATTTAAGACAGCGACATTTTGTGCATACTGCTACTAAAAAATGCCTTACCCTTTAAACAACACAGGGATTGTTTGTCCATATATTGCAATATATTTAAGCTGGCCAACTACGTCAAAGTCATCCCATATCTGGCCAGTCCTACGCTTAATTTTCATCTGATTCATTAAGAATTCAATTGACAAACAATCCCTGTGTTGTTTAAAGGGTAAGGCATTTTTTAGTAGCAGTATGCACAAAATGTCGCTGTCTTAAATATATTGATAATGGGTTGAGTGCAGAGGACCTCTTGTAGTTGACTATATGTATTTTGTGGTCACACCCTCATTGCACCCCCGCCTAATGGTTTTAAAAAATAGTGGTGAGCACAACTTTCCCTTGTTTGTATATATATATATATATATATATATAGCATGACGAGAAGAACCTTGTTCCTCAGCACGAGTGTATTTCCCTTGTTGGTAAGTTCTCTGAGGCTCCAAAAACACATCTTTTTGCTTACTTGTGCCCTCCCCACCAAAACAGGGACTTTGATGAAGTCACCTTGATAGAGAAGGGGAGGTTATCAAAAGTCACATTCCATTCTACAAAAAGCAGGCACTCTCAAGCACTCTCATTGACGAGCACTCTTATTGACAGCTGATCTGCACAGGAGATGGTCACGCCATCCATGTACAGTTAGAACTTGATCTGAGATCTGGCTGGTCCCGGTGTGGTGATCCATCTAATCTCTGGAGTCTAATACACTCGACAAAGAACCGTGAAACAGAAGTTAGTGCAACCAAATAACTCAACGCCTATAGTAAGTATGTGAAAATTTAATGTGGTCTATGCTGTCCAGTGCAGTGAAGAATGCTCAGATCTATATTTTGAGGAGGCTTAACAACAGCTCAGTAAGTGAATGGCCCAGCATAGGAGGGCTAGCACCTTAGGACAAGACTCAGTCTATCTACATCTAAAGGAAAACTGGCACTCCAACTGAAGACTGCAATGTACATATGTTGGCCTGAGAAGACAGATAGTTTGAAGGAGGCCATTTATGCCACATTGGACAAACCATCACTAAATAGAAGAGGGGGCTGTGATGCCATTTGTCATCAACATACAATGCCGCTTTAATATCCTTACCCCGGAGGTCTCACAACAATTCACACTTCCAGACATGTACACATGTACATAGAAAAAAAAAACTACCACCTGACTCAGTGAGGATCATGGTACCATTGTGATTATAGATACACTTTCACACATCAGTGAGTTTCAACTAAAACCAGCTGAATAAGTTCAACGGAACCATTGTGATTGGATGTCTGTGATTTAACTACCCTTAAAGGAACCTTAACATCAACAAATGAAAGTGTTTTAAAGTTAAAAAAAATATAATGCAGTGTTGCCCTGTACTGGTAAAAATGCTGTTTGCTTTTAAAACTAACATGTGCACTTGTTGGAATAGCTGCATGCTGTAACACTGGGGTTTTTTTTACACACAAAAAAAAGGTTGAACTTGATGGACGTGTTTTCTTTTTTCAACCTTACTTACTATGTTACAATTTAGGGCTGTTTTTGTAGGACTAACAATCAGCTGTTAAGTTTTATCCAAGTAACTTGAGTTGTGTACATAGCTACATATACAGCAATCATTTTGTAATTTTGATGTTTATAATCTTGTGTAAGAAATCTTTTGTTTTGTAAAAAATCTTTTGTTCTTGTAAAAGAACATTGGGAATTTATATACTTGTTTTTCTTTGTTTTTTTTGTTGTTTTTAATAGAACCTTATTGTTTGTTCACTTTATATAAGTGGTTTCTAACTGCGTTATCATTATGGATATTGTGGAGAATGTTGATCAAATATTCAGAGATCCCCTGTATCAACAGAAACATGAAATGTCAATGGAATAACAAAGACTAGATTAAAGGTGTTCTTTTTATAATTTTGTTATTAGTCACTTAGTCCTTTTATTACTTAAAATAGATGAATATCTAACTAGTGTGGGAAAAATGTTTTACTGTATGATGCAAATGAATGAAATGATGATCCACAGACAGATGGTGATCCACAGACAAATGAATTTGAAAGTCCTCCAAAAAGGCGAATCAAATACCTTTTGATTGCTCCCAATCCATCTGCTATTCCATAGTACAAATGGCCATGAATTTATTTCACCAATCTGTGCAAAACAAGACAAATTTTGGCACAAAGCCTACCTATAATGATAAATGTTCATGGGATTTCTATTAAAATTTGAGAGATATTGCATGATATTGAAATATTGTGTGAACAATGCAATTGACTGAAAAAGGTATGTTCTGTTACTGATTAAAAAAAAAAAATAGTTTATGATGTTTACTCTTAAACTTGATACTGCACTTGAGATCTTTAGAAGACATCTCAGCTACTTTCTTCAGATATGTTGGTTATGTAAAAAAAAAAAAAAACATCCATAGCAACTTCGTAGTATTACATTGAAAGAAAAATTGGGAGGCAAACCTGTGGATTAATTATAATGTGAATTAAAAACACAAAATAATGTATGCAAGTGCTTGTGAATTGTTTGGCGCCCTACCAAATCAGAGCACTCGGTGTTGCATTGCTTCATAATAGTTGAAAAAGGTTTGAAAAAAGACAGTCCATCAAGTTCAACTGCTCCAAATGAAAACCCAGCATCCATACATACACCCTCTCCATACATCCCACATAAATTATATATACCCATATCTATAGAGTTTAGTATAACAATAGCCTTTGATATTATGTCTGTCCAAGAAATCACCCAAGCCACTCTTAAAGGCATTAACTGAATCAGCCATCACAACATCACCCGGCAGTGCATTCCACAACCTCACTGTAAAGAACCATCTAATATAATAATAAACTTAACATAACATCAAGCTGTGAGCATCCCTAAGAAGCTGCTCTGATACATGCACATGCAAACCAATGTGCACTTGGGTATTTGTCAAAGGGGGGAGTCTGACCATTAAAGTGTGGTAAGTTCTTTTTGTTTGACTTTCCTGAGGGTTGTCAATGCACTCAGTATAAGGTTTGCTAGGGTCGAGAAGCTGAAAAGGACCTGGGATCTGGGAACATAAATATAGAAGGTTCATATATGTTCTATTTGTGTCCAAAGCCTTCATGTTAACAAAATATTAGACTTTATTCTGAATTTAGAATCCTCTACCTCAAATTCCTTTTAACCTTAAAAAAAAATGTTTCAGGTGGATCAGGCTTACAGCGTTTGAAAAGTTTGACAGTAACATGTTATAGGAAAGCTAAATGAAATACAATGTGCATTTTTTGAGATAATGACAATCTCAATATGAAAATACTATGGTATTTTTATTTAATAATAGGAAAGAATTGCAAATCTGTTTTCAAGGCTTTGAGTGAGGCATTTTATGTATGTATGCAAACTAGAAAGCAAAACAGAAGGTTCTGCTTTGAATTATGAATGGGATTTGGGCTCTTACATGTTATTTACAATTTGGACTTCTGACCTAATTTCTGAACAAATGGTATGTTGTCAATAAAAAACATTAATCTTGCTTCTACTGCTTGAATTTCCACATGTAAAGTTAGGCCAACTGGTTGGAAACCAGTAATGGGCAAATTCACTGCGAATTCCCGCGATTCGCCGCCGGTGATTAAATTCGCAAAACCACCGGTGTAAAAAAACCGGACGCCATGGACGTTTCACGAAACGCCCCAAATTCGCCCATCACTAGTGGAAACAATAATTGACAAGAATGAAAATTGTATGAAAATTGTGCCAGAGCAAGACAAAGTTTTGCTGCAGGAAAGTAAAGGACACAACATCACTATTGCTCAGAAGTTAGATTTGCATGTTCTGGTCATTAGACTTTGTATAGTATGAAACACTGTACATTGAGAAAGGTGAATGTGAAGATTTGTGCCAAGTGTTAACATAGCATTTGTGGATTGTGCCCCACTGTCAAAAATTATTACTCTAGTAAATCATAAAGTCTTACGGTTTCTTTGAAGAAAATTTTAGCTGTCTCCGAAGCAGAATGAAGATGAGTTGTAGCTACAAAATGAAAGTCTGACCACCCTTACAAAAAGCTTTTGCAAGCAGGAGGGAGATAAAACAGTTATACAATGCTCCAGGGCTACTCATAAACCTGAACCCCGTAGGTTGAGAACATGTGGCTTGGCAAGTGTTGATCACTTGAATAAGATGAAAATTATGTGGAACAGGAGAATTGTCAGAAAGTATTTTAGACTTGGCTTCTCCTATGACGTTCTTGGAGATAGGGTTTATACAAATTCTTGGAGTTAGGGTTTATACAAATTAAGCATAAGGAAAAACAGACCAATTTGCTTGTGAACTGAGTATTTTAGCAAACTGTAGTTTTTATGCTTTGTTAGTTTTGTGGTGCACATTTGAGTTTCATTTTATCAAACTGTTTATCTGAATTTCAGTTATTTTGTTTCATTTTATGATGGCTGTCTCACAGTGCTGATGCCACTCATCTGCATGTAATGTTGTGGGTATCTCTCTGGGATGGTGTCACTTACCTGCTAAATGAGTGTTGTTGTGCTAAACACTGCATTTAAAGGATTTGCTTATTGCACACTAGCACAATTTGTGGGCTTAGCCATATAATTTATGCTGGTAATAAAGGTTGAAGGAGGACATTCTTTTTTTTAAGTGCTCTAAATAGTTACATTAATATATTTACATTTAATCAAAACTAACCAGATATAAATTTGATTATAATTACAAACCACCCTGCTTGCAAGAGCTTATAAATATGTTAGGTGCAAGTATCATCATTTATATGACTTCATGTCATACCCATCCCAAGTTCAAAATACATCCTACTTTAAATGGTTAAATACAAATGACATATGACATTATTTAGCAAAAAAACAACAAAAAAAATGGAAATCTTATTAAAGTTCAAGTGCAAATTGATGTGTATAGCCTTAATATTCGCAATAATAACTTTTTTACAGCCATCAGATTATAATATAATCTTTCATAGTAATTATGTGATAAGGTTACGGTTCAATATATTTAATATTCATTTGCTGAGCATCACGCTGTGTTTACTAGCCCAAAGGATACTGCAGGGTGGGGTGTAGCAAATGGTCTTTTTTTTTAACTTCTCTTTTGTGCCATTCATCTGAATTACAAATTGTTCGTAATCTTCTGAACTTCTTACACCAAGTTTATAATGTCCCTCTCTGAAAGTAGTTCATTGCGCAACTCATTAGAAATACCCTGTTCCAGTATATACTTGGCAATGCAAATGGTGCAAACACATTTTTTGTTGCCCTTGGACCATTTTTTTTTTTTTAGAATCTTGATGATGGCCTGAACACAAACCGTGTTGTGTATCTTTTCTACTACTCAAATAAGTGTTTGTACACCAAGTATGTTGGCTTGATGTACTGGACACCCGAATGGAATTTGCAGGTTATTTTTTTCTCAGCAGTATTTTTATTAAACTTCTATTGTTTCCCCCATTTGTTTATCTGTTTTGTTTGAAGTGCTTCTTAATATATATTTGTTGGTACATTGTTAAAGGAAAACTATACCCCCAAAAAGAATACTTAAGCAACAGATAGTTTATATCAAATTGAATGACATATTAAAGAATCTTACCAAACTGGAATATATATTTACATAAATATTGCCCTTTTACATCTCTTGCCTTGAACCACCATTTCGTGACTCTATCTGTGCTGCCTCAGAGATCACCTGACCAGAAATACTACAACACTAACTGTAACAGGAAGAAGTGAGGAAGCAAAAGGCAGAACTCTGTCTGTTAATTGGCTCATGTGACCTTACATGTGGTTTGTATGTGTACACAGTGAATCTTACGATCTCAGGGGGCGGCCCTTATTTTTTAAAATGGCAATTTTCTATTTATGATTACCCAATGGCACATACTACTAAAAAAGTATATTATTATGATAATGGTTCATTTACATGAAGCAGGGTTTTACACATGAGCTGTTTTACTCAGTATCTTTTAATAGAGACCTACATTGTTTGTGGGGTATAGTTTTCCTTTAATAATCCAATTGGTTTTGAAGAGTGGGACCTACATACATTTAAAAATTATAGCAAAGATACAAGCACTGGTTGCAATTAAACAAATATATGATTTTTTTTTTTTACTTTGTATTTACTATACGTTTCAGTTCCTAAGGAACAACCACATCACACAGTACTGTTTAATCTCAGGCATGTAGAAAACAAAACCTGGGATTGTTTTTTTAACTACTTCAAGTCTCAAAGGGAAACACATTGTGTGTAAACTGACAAAATACTAATAGTCATGTTTGCTGCAAGCATATATTAATTGTCCACTATAAATAAGCTGTATTCAAAGTGAAGGGCTGTAATTAAAAAGATTTTCCTGCAGGTTTTTTACACAGGCTGTGTGCCCATCTGTTCCTTCTCCGAACAATTGCTTTATCAAATACTTTACTGGGCAACCATCCAACTGACCGACTCTTATAACCAGCAAGAAATTTATATTAAACCCCAGTGACACACTCCTCAGGTCATAACTTCTGTAGTGTCCTGGAAGCCCTGTATGACAAGGTCAAAGGAAATTCTTTATTCACCTAGTATGCCCTTTTATAAAAGGCAGTAAGACCAAGTAGAGTAAAGCAATGGGAAACCATTAGACCTTTTGTCGTTGCGCCATCTTTTTAATCATAATTTCCAAAGCTTTGCTGCAAAGAATTCCTGAAGTGGGGTAAGGTTTGTTTTCAATATGTGTTTTGCTAATTTTTTTAATTAGACAGTAGGTATGTTTTTTGCTATTTCTTATGCTAATCATTGCAAAATCTGAATTTGAAAATTTGCATGTTTTATATAAACGGGTTTTTGGTATAATTGCTTCTAAAACCCTAATAGCACCATGGAAACAGAGGGCTTCTTTGGGGACTGCTGATTTGTTTTCTGAGGGGATCCTAAGTATTTACACAAATGACTACCATATGACCCTACATATTCCATAACTGCTGTATTTCATATATGATTATCAGTCACTTTTTACTGTACCCAGCTGTTTTTGGTTTCAACTTGTGCCAGATTCTACTTTATTTTTACATACTAATTCACATTCACTTATTTTATACATTGAAGTGCTGCGTAAAAAATATGGACTAAAAAACTGCATTTCTGCTGTCCGTTTTTACAAAGGTTCTACATACAGTATGGTGCTAATATGTGACTGTCTATTTGAGCTTCAAATAAAGCCTGTGGTATTGTATCACTTTATTAACAAGTTTGTTTCTTGAATAGTTTCTGCATTCAGCGCCCCTGTGAATACCTAATCTGGTTTTTGAGGATACTTTTATTATGTTACTATAACATTTTAGATATGTAGGGGGCAGGCCACTCTACTGGATATGGAAGTGTGAGGAAAATTGGTCCGCTCTATTATACCTCCATTATAGATAGCTTGATTGTTTGAAGGCTTGCAATAATTGAATAGCTGATTTGATTTAAATTTTTTGTGGATGCGACTTGGCCCTGCTACTTTCATGCAAAAGCAGCAACTTTATGTTTACTAGATGGTACCTTTTAAGAAATAATTGAAAGGTTGTGTTTAAAATAGCAGAAAGTCACTTTGTTTGTTTAAAATGCGCTATGAATTCTTGGCATTGCTCTAAAGATTTTTTTTTTTAGCTTAAAATTGTTTTCCTCTTTTAGCTGTATCACCATTTTGCTGTCCTATTAACAAATACAATGCTGTTTTACATTATTTTAAATGAAATAACATTTATATGGTGCAAATTGTATCTTTAATAACAGCTGCCATGCCCCGTTTCACACAGAGTTGCAGACAAATAATGCTGTCCATGTAACTGGTTTAGAAGCTTAGTCAATAATGCACAACTTCTCCTAGACTTCATGGTCAATACTGCTGTGCTTTGCTTATTAATTAAGTATTTCTTTTACATCACTTAGTTTCAGTGATGTGTATTGCCTTCAAATTAATAACATACTATAAACCATATGTAATGCAGTTCTATATAAGAAAAAGATCTTGCACGCAAGAAGCACAAATGATAATGCTGCCATAAATTAAAAAAAAATATATATATATATTTTTTAATTGAATTAGTAGCATGAACCTACATTTAAAATGCTCTGAATTGCTCCTCCATTGCTCTAAACCTAATCGCTTGGACTCTGCTGTGCATTCTGGGCTTCGGCAATTTTTGCTCTTACATTTTGAAACACTAATTTGTGACAATTAAAAGTCAACAAAATTAAAACTGCCTCTTGTTTTCTTTCTTGCAGATCAGTGCACAGTTACTCGAACATATTTGTTTCTTCACAAGTTTTGGTTCTTCAGTTCCATCTATTATTTCGGAAACTGGGCTTTTATTGTGGTATGTAATCATGGTTGATGTGCTGCTTTAATGGCAAACTCTTTCTAAAGGACAAAAGATTTGTCAAACTGGCCCTTACTGTGCAATGAATATGATGAAGCTATAGATGTCAAGACCTTTGCTTGAATTTACTAGTTCCCTCGTTTTAGGGTTGCTCCCTGCACCCCTGATGTAGTAAACAGAATCCCCAGCATGAAATCCGGACACTAAGCGTGTGGATGAGATTTGGTTATTTAGCCAAGGTCGTATGCTAGTCTGACTTATATCTTCTTTTGGACTCAGGGGTCAGGATCAGATCACAATAGCGGGCCTATGCATGTGTTGGCAGTGGCCCACATCAACAGACCAATGCAGCCTCTAAACAACTAATTTCTGTCCATGTATGACATTAGTAATACTTTCGGATCTCTTTCAGGTTGACTGTTGCAACCTTTTTTAAATGTACTTAACTTCATTATGATAATTATGTGGGAACCAAAACACACAGAGGGGGTGTCGGTATAACCTCTAAACTAGAGGGAAAATGCAGTGTAAAAGAAGTACTTTGTATATCAATTCTATTTTGTTGGAGATGAAGTTTGAGAGATCAAAGATGTATGTAATTAAGGCTTTGTGGTGGAACCCTAGCTGAATTAATGACAGGCTTTGACTAGCCTGTCACATTATTAGTTGTTGTCCTCAGTAACCCCTTCTCTGTAGTTTTCAATACACATAGCAATTAGGGAAAAGAGTGTTTTAATTTGTGAGACATTGTAATGTGACTCCACAATTCTAAATTAGACTCTTGTTTCACTGCCTTATCACTTAATTTTCTGTGCCTCAGACTTGACAACTTATATTGTAAGTTAAGCGGATAGGAAAGCATAAAACCTATGGGCACTTTTAGGGGGAGCAATTTTCCTCTTAGATGTCTCTTTGTATCACTTCGCATCGTCTTTAAAAACAGCACTGACTGAATTTGCAGATATATTATATTAAAACACATAAATCTAAAAGTCAAGTACAATCTATATCGTTGTTCTCTGTTAAATTTTAGGGTAATGCAAGTAGTCCTTTGTCACCCATGAAAGATCTTCTCTCCAGCAGAGAGGAGATTTAAATACCTTTAAATACAGAATGGATATCCCTACACGTAAAAAAAAAACAATGCAGATGAAGGCATTTTTCTGAGATGAAGCCATGATCTCCCAAAGTGGTACATCTGTTATTACCCTTAAAACCAATCTTTATAACTGTAGATCAGATATCACAGTTGAATTTCATTCTTATCCCCCTATCGTGCCAGCATTATTAGTTGTGTGTAGTGTTTTAGTAAACAAAGATCTACAACAAGTACTCTGAATATTGTGTAGCATTCCTTGAAAGTAATAGCAACACTATCATTTTAGTATGCCCCACAGTTTTGAATACAAGATGCTTCTTCTCCACGTGTATATATAACTGGCTTCTCCATCTTCATTTCTTAGTTATTGGGTGCACTGGATTAACAGTTTAGTAACAGATGCACTGGATTAACAGTTCAGTCTTGCCAATCAAAAAAGGTTTCAAGATGATGTCATACAAAGAGTTTCCACTGCTATTATTAACCAGAGAAGAGACAGCAATGGTGGGGAGTTGGAACGAAAAATAATTCTTGTAGCATTGCATATGAGAATTTGTTTCCGAATTGAAAGCAACAGTCTTTAAAATATATGTTCTGTTCTATATATCAAGTATCTCTTTTAAGTTTAAGAAGATAAATATTCAGAATGAGCTACCACTGACTAAATCACAGAAGGGATTTTTATAAACCATTGAAGGGTGCAAAATAAAAAGCAATACAAATAGAGACTAAATGTATTTTAATTACAGGTATTCGTTATTGGACTAATTGTGTCCTGCTGTAAAGGAAAGAAATCTGTCATTGAAGGGGAAGTGGAAGATGACGATTCTGACCTAAGTGATGATGAAGATCATCCATAAACTTAATCCAATCTACATCATTAACTAACAACTTCTAAAAACTGTTTGGTTTAAAAAAACAAGAGAACTTTTTAGAAATAATGGAAAAGAATCTGTGAATTCACTCATGGTGTCATGGTTTGCTGGTATGTTGTGTATTTTTGGGGAGAGAGATTGCTGCTGCCTGGTCTTTGCAATGTATTAAGATTATAACATGCCAAATGATATGATTTGGTTAACAAATCTACTGCATTAATTTAACTTTGACTGTGTTTGCAAATAAATACGTTTTTTGCAGGGTGATGGCATTTCATTATTTTAACTATGCGTACACAAAAAGCATTCTGTTTAAACTTTCCTTCTACATAATGACTGGAAGGTGACCTTTGTTAGATTGCTATATTTACATTAATTAAAAATGTAATATTTTTCTATTGTCAATAAAACAATGCCTTGCCTTGAACAAAAATGGTGTTATTTGCTTTTTCTTAAAATTCTTACATATTACATAGTCGAGGGTTCCAGGGTTTAGCATGCTTAAATTAATAAAAGCATTGTTTTTAAACAAGACAGAGGTCTGTTCTCTATAAGCTTTCAGTTAGGTGACTAATACAAGAAGGCAATTTAGTAGATATTAGCAGATGATCTGATTTAAAGGACTTGTAAAGCCTACATTTTCCTACCATGTATATAAGTTGGGCACATCTCCCCCACCCAAATGGCATTATTTGTACTGCATGCATCCCCCCCCCCCCGTTTGCAAGTGTCATTACATTTCACTAAGGCAAATACAGTTAGGCCCGGGGTGCCCAAAAGGTAGATCGGGATCTACCAGTAGACCTTTAGCTGGTGATCAGTAGATCTCAAGACTCTGTCAACATAAAGCTTGTTTAAATTACCCTCTTTTCATTCAGATATTTATTAGGTTATGGTTACATAAGAAATAGTTATTTGTTAAATATTAATTTTCTCATAAATCATTTATATCAAAGGTATAAATCTGGAGCAAAATGGTAAAGCTTTTATGGATGTAGATCATAATGGGAAATTATGACTAAAAGTAGACCTTCCATTAGTAAATTATGGGCACTCCTGAGTTAGGCCCATAAATCTTTGGATAGAGACAACCGTGTCTATAATTTTGGTTCTGTACATCACCACAATGAATTTTAAATGAAACAACTCAGATGCAGTTGAACTGAAGACTTTCAGCTTTAATTCAGTGGGTTGAACAAAAAGATTGCATAAAAATGTGATGGACTAAAACTTTTTTTTTTTAACACAATCACTTCATTTCAGGGGTCCAAAAGTAATTGGACACTGACTCAAAGGCTATTTCATGGGCAGGTGTGGCAATTCCTTCTTTATGTCATTATCAATGAAGCAGATTAAAGCCCTGGAGTTGAGCGCCCTGAGGGGGTGCTTGTATGTGGAAGATTTTGCTGTGAACAGACAACATGAGGTCAAAGGAGCTCTCCATGCAGGTGAAAAAAGCCATCCTTAAGCTGCAAAAACAGAAAAAACCCATACGAGAAATTGCTACAATATTAGGAGTGGCAAAATCTACAGTTTGGTACATCCTGAGAAAGAAAGAAAGAACTGGTGAACTCAGCAATGCAAAAAGACCTGGACGTCCATAGAAGACAACAGTGGTGGATGATTGCAGAATAATTTCTATGGTGAAGAGAAACCGCTTCACATCAGCCTAACAAGTGAACAACACTCTCCAGGAGGTAGGTGTATAGATACCATAAAGAGAAGACTGCATGAAAGTAAATACAGAGGGTGCACTGCAAGGTGCAAGCCACTCATAAGCATCAAGAATAAAAAGGCTAGATTGGACTTTGCTAAAATAAATCTTAAAAAGCCAGCACAGTTCTGGAAAAACATTCTTTGGACAGATGAAACCAAGATCAACCTTTACCAGAATGATGGCAAGAAAAAAGCATGGAGAAGGCGTGAAACAGATCCAAAGCATATCATCTATAAAACATGACGGAGGCAGTGTGATGACTTGGGCGTGCATGGCTGCCAGTGGCGTTGGGACACTAGTGTTTATCGATGATGTGACACAGGACAGAAGCAGCTGAATGAATTCTGAGGTGTTCAGAGACATACTGTCTGCTCAAATCCAGCTAAATGCAGTTAAATTGAGTGGGAGGCATTTCAAAATACAGATGGGCAATGACCCAAAACATACAGCCAAAACAACCCAGGAGTTTATTGAAGCAAAGAAGTGAAATATTCTTGAATGGCCAAGTCAGTCACCTGATCTGAACCTAATTGAACATGCATTTCACTTGCTGAAGACTAAACTTTGGACAGAAAGGCCCACATTAACAGCAAATGAAAGCCACTGCAGTAAAGGCCTGGCAGAGCATTAAAAAGGAGGAAACCCAGAATCTGGTGATGTCCATGAGTTCAAGACTTCAGACTGTCATTGGCAGCAAAGGGATTTCAACCAAGTATTAGAAATGAACATTTTAGTTTTTTAATTTGTGCAATTACTTTTGAGCCTCTGAAATGAAGTGATTGTGTTTAAAAAAAGGCTTTAGTTGCTCAAATTCTTATGCAATCTTTTTGTTCAACCCACTGAATTAAAGCTGAAAGTCTGCAGTTCAACTGCATCTGAGTTGTTTCATTCAAAATTAATTGTGGTAATGTACAGAACCAAAATTAGAAAAAAGTTGTCTCTGTCCAAAGAATTATGGGCCTAACTGTAGCTGCTTTCATCCGAGGGCCATTTTCCCTGACACATCATCCGTGCATTTATATCTGCAAACAGCACAGATGCAATGTAACATTCATACAATTAAAGAATGCAGGCTAAGACAGGCAGAATTTACAATGATGACAAGTCCTGCTTGGATTGAACACGGTAATGGTTACTCTGAGCTCAGGAGAGGGGGGTTAGAATTTAAAAATAGGAGCAGACCGCTAGAGCAGAGTTCTTATGTGAACCAGCAATGCCATCTGTTCATTGGCTGCTAGACTGGAGGGTGTGTTTATTAATCTGAACTGAGAAGAATTGCTCCTAAGCCAACAGTCAAAGGAAATTCCCGAGGGAGGGGGCTCAGTGGGTTAGAGGAGTAGAGGGAATCTTAAGTGGTTAAGGGGATGCTGCAGCCTTACTATTAACATTTGAACAACCAGAGTGGCAGGTATTTAGAGAGGCTCTTCAGTGATTAAATTTTTGCGTGGGGGATTTACATGTCCTTTAAGCAGAATTGTTTGTTTCAGAGAAAACCCTGTGATTGTGTAGTAGTATTTAACATCAGTTAAAGGCATAGGGGCAAATTCACTAAGATTCGTAGTTGCGCCAGGCGTAACTTCGCCAGGCGTAGTTTCGCCAGCGCTCCGCAAATTCACTAAAATCCGAAGTTGCGCTCAGGGGTAGCGTAAGGTTGCGAAGTTGCGCTAGCGTTGATTCGCTAAGCGAAGCGAAGTTACGCTAGCGATGGTTAATTTGCATACGGCGCCAAATTCAAATTTCAATGGAGGAATATGTAGCAGCACTACACAAGCCTGAGAAACCTTCAAAACATCAAATAACATTTTTATTTTGCCCTACACATGTGCCCACTGTATAGTTAAGTTGCCATGAGTTAGGAAATGTAGGGGGGAAGGAGGGGAGCCCCAAAAAAAATATCGATCTTTTTCAGCCTATCACCCATAATATAGAAAAAACGCCAGCGTTTTTTGGGACTTATAAAAAATTTGAACTTTTTTTGAAGCAATCCCTATCTACTCTATTGCGCTTCGCCTGGTCTGAGGTGGCGAAGGAAGTCTAGCGTAAAATGTAGCGTTCAGTACAATGCGCGTGTTAGTGAATTTGCGTAGTTACGTCCGTTGCGCAAATTCGGCAGGCGTAAGGGTGCGAAGTAACACTAGCGAAATTACGCCAGCATTCGTTAGTGAATTTGCGAAGTAACGAAAATGCCCAATGCTAGCGAATTGACGCTAGCGTTAGGCGCTTCGGCGCTTACTGAATTTGCCCCTTAATGTTTAGCCCGTTGACCGCCAGGGTTAGGCTTCCTTTTAGTGTGTCATTGTCTAGCAATGTGGGTTTTATCAGATCATCAAAACAGATAATCCCTGTGATTTAAACGTGTCCCAAACGTTCAGTAGCTGAAGTTTAACTGCTAGACAGAGTAAGTGTAGAATTTACAGTAGGTGGTATAGCCACTCATGTCTGCCCACCCATAGTAGGTAAGTGTAATAATACTGGTGCTATAGCTGGACATCGCACTTGGTTTTCTCAGTATAACTACCTAAATCCATAAAAGGTTGTGTTTACTGCCTCCTATACATAGAGGGATTTTTTTACTCTCTTCAGTTTTCTCTAAACCAAGGAATAAGTCATCATTCCACAATGCAGCTTTTCCCAGAATTCCAGCATAATTTGTGGCCCATGCTAAATACATCCACAAATTATGAGCAACGCACCACTATGTATGCAAATTCCCCTCTGTTTTGGTAAATTGCAAGCAAGTTGCATCACCTTGTCCCTTGCACTTGTGTTCAAATGGTGTCACTTCCAGTGTGAGGCCCTAAAAATTATTTTTTATATATATATATATATATATATATATATATATATATATATATAGACAAATACAAGATTCCTCTGCACTCAACCCATTATCAATATATTTAAGACAGCGACATTTTGTGCATACTGCTACTGAAAAATGCCTTACCCTTTAAACAAAACAGGGATTGTTTGTCCATATATTGCAATATATTTAAGCTACGTCAAAGTCTACGTCAAAGTCATCCCATATCTGGCCAGTCCTATGCTCAATTTTCATCTGATTCATTAGGAATTCTATGGTTTAATTATACATTTTTTAAAAGGGACGAATACGTTTTACCTGCAACTTACTAGCTGCTTTCAAAGTAAAACTCCCAAACTTGGCTGCCCTTTTATTAGACACCAGTGGGATCACCTGACTATAGTTGGAGGGGGTGGGAGCTACAACATGGAGCTGGTCACTGCTCCTGTAGAACTATAACAAACAGGGGAAAGTTGTGCTCACCACTAGTTTTTAAAATCATTAGGCGGGGGTGCAATGAGGGTGTGACCACAAAATACATACAGATGAAGCCACTTGGATTTGTGAGATAAATGCGTCATGACTCATGGTTAATTGAAGAAACTGCGTTATCTAAAGTCATCTTAACTCATTTAATGCATTTAACCTTTCCATTAGCATACCAAAGCACCATTGTGAACAATGGTGAATGCCTTAATTAGATGGGATGTTGTGACGCAGTTTTCTGTGTTAAATGAGATAAATGGGATATCTGTGTTTAGTTATTCTGTGTCAAACAGACAAACCAAAGTGGCTGCATCTGTATAGACAAATACAAGATTCCTCTGCACTCAACCCATTATCAATATATTTAAGACAGCAACATTTTGTGCATACTGCTACTGAAAAATGTAGCAGTATGCACAAAAATGTCGCTGTCTTAAATATATTGATAATGGGTTGAGTGCAGAGGAATCTTGTATTTGTCTATATGTATTTTGTGGTCACACCCTCATTGCACCCCCGCCTAATGATTTTAAAAACTAGTGGTGAGCACAACTTTCCCCTGTGTGTTTTATATATTTTTATATATATATATATATATATATATATATATATATATATATATATATATATATATATATATATATATATATATATATATATATATATATATATATATATATATATATATATATATAATAAAAATCACATGTATACTAGCAAATAATTATTTTTTTATAAGGGACTAATTAATCCGTATAATCCTTGAAACACTACACTGACTAAAAGAGAAAAACACCATTTTAAGCAATTTAGCCATATTTTAAATAAATACTTTTGTCTTCATGGGTGCAAGGGCACAATGGCCCAGATTCAATTCAGTCAGTAAACCAATTACATTCAATTACAGATTTTCCCATAGACTTTAATGGGGTTTTCACATGATAAACCATTTGATAAGTTTTAATTGATAATTGAATCTGACCCAATATGTTTTTTGTATGGTGGGGTTTTGATAAATGTGACTCAACCGAATATGTTACATTTTAGATACGCAAGAGAGCTGTAGTCTCATAAGGTTCTGTTAACAATTGCCAATGAACCCAGTGTATGGCAGCATATGGGACTAGGCCAAGCTACACCAATATGTATTAGAGGCCTTTTGAGTCTATTACTATATAGCAGGGATCCCCAACCTTTTGAACCCGTGAGCAACATTCAGAAGTAAAAGGAGTTGGGGAGCAACACATGCATGAAAAATGTTCTTGGGATGTCAAATAAGTGCTGTGATTGGCTATTTGGTAGCCCCTATGTGGATTGTCAGCCTACATTGAGGCTCTGTTTGGCAGTGCACCTGGTTTTTATACAACCAGAACTTGCCTCCAAGCCTGCAATTCAAAAATAAGCACCTGCTTTGAGGACACTGGGAGCAACATCCAAGGGGTTGGAGAGCATCATGTTGCTCACGAGCTACTGGTTGGGGATCACTGCTATATAGACTCCTCTGTATGCTAAACTTGTTCAAGACACTGGGGGACCCATTTATCAAAGGTTGAATTTTGAATTCATGTAAATTTTTTTTTACTCTCAGAATTCAAATGGGAGGTTATTTGAATTTGAACGTCTAAAACTCGAACAAATATTACTGACTCGAAAATTCGTATTCGATTTGAATTTGACTAAACTTGAATCAAATTTTTTCAATGAATGTCAGGAAGGCTATTAACATCTTCAAATGGGTCACTGGACCTCTGCCATTGACTTCTACATGAACTCGGCAGGTTTTAGGGGGCGAATAGTCAAATTCAAATGGTTCCAAGAGTAAAGGTTTAATAAATATAGCTTTTCGAATTCAAATCAAGTTAGGAATACTCCCAATTCGAATTTGAGAGTTTTGACCAAAAAAAGAAAATTAAAATTCGAATTTACTATTCGACCCTTAAAAAATCTGCCCTTTATTGTCTCTTTCTGGCCATGCCTGCTGTGACTTCTTGGCACCAGAATTTGACCATTATGGCAAATGTCAACACAACTTTATGCTACTTTATTATGGAAGCATAGGGCCTGAGATCAGAGAGAATCTTAAACAAGTATCATTAGTCTTTTGAGCACACTATTTTTAGCTGGATATTTCAGCTGTGCAGTTATTGCATAGCTTTAAGCAAATGTATCCTGAAAATCTTGACTTTGATAATCGATAAATGGATTATGCATGGTGGCAGAAACAGTGTTTAGGGCTCAAAATAAAATGTTTTGACATAGTGCTTTCCAAACAGAAGCCTGCGAGCTGAGACATTGTCCTTAAAGGAAATGTTGGCCCAAAGAACTGCCTGAGACTCTTCTTTATAATTTAAAAATGTAATTAAATTTATCATTTAATTAAAGTGCAGCCCCTAAGCATTGGACATTTGGCCTGGTATGCCACAAATCTTGTGCAGTGCTGTTTTACTGCACAAGTGTGATTAGCAAAAATAATGCATAAAATACCTCAAATTATTAGTAAAAATTGGCAATTGGCTCATAAAATCATGGCATTTTCTTAGTTCCAGTATTAATAGATTATGCGTCCATTTATTAGTATATTAAAATACAGAAATGCTCATATTATTTTTGTATTGTATTTTAAAGCTGGATTAAAATAAATCGTAGAAAATGATTCTGTGCTATTCTACTTTTTAAACAAGTTACAGCAAACAGACACATTTAGTGGTTGTCCGTTGGTGTGATTCGTAAGGAGATGGAACCCAGTTATGAAAAAACTGAAGGCACATTCCCTGGGTTCTTCAATTACTCAGTAACTATGTAGCAGTTTGAAACTCAGAATGGAAGATCAGTAGGAGAGGGACTGAAAAGAAAATTAAGCCAAACAAAAAAAAAACTGTAAGAAAACACTTGCTTTTTTTTGTTGTTGCTGCTGATGTCAGTGACCTCAACTACCAAAGTTTTAGTTGCAGACTGGAAACAGAGAGAATAGGAATGCTAATAATAACAAAAACATACTAAAATACTGAGGATTAGGTAAATCGCTATATGATCGTATTTATCCCACCGCTCTGCAGCGGACCGCTGTACAGAATAGAGAAGATACTGAGAAGATAGTGATCCATCACGGTCAGTATCTTCTCTATTCTGTACAGCGGTCCGCTGCAGAGCGGTGGGATAAATACGATCATATAGCGATTGCCATACCATCATAATACCGGGATCTGGATGTCCATTGGATATGCATAGGGGACATTTCCCCTTCTAGTGCCTACGCCCACACCATTTAAGACTGAATTATTCTGGGCACCAAAGAATTAACCCCACACCGGCTCCGCCCTCACATGCCGTTTTACATCCTGACATCCTATTCATAATTGAACTGGATTAATCACCTTTTCTACCATCAAACTGAGCACCTTATTGGCGACTTACACTACAGCCGTGATGATTCATCGCTCTCCTCATTCCATGAACACTTAATTACGGATTTATCCAGTTGATTGCAATTGACATATATTGGAGGCTTCGACTTATAGCGTGCACGCAGCCTCTTATATTGTATTGTATATAATATATGCAAAATAGGAATAATGGGATCCCCACCCCCCAAGCAGCGCTGCTTATTTTAAATGGTTTTAATAATTTTGGCATGGTGATAATAAATATTGCTTTTTAACATAATCTGCATGGCCCTGGCTATTTAATATTGTTTATTCGCATTTAGAGGTTAAGTCCCATACGGTTGTGGGTAAACATGTCAATATAAAGCAAATGTGGACACCTCTTTAATGCGGGTCTTAACTTGGCTGCTACTAATTGTATGCACCTTGCTTGGGTTATATGGATATTTGTATAAAACGGTTCTTGAGCCACAGAAGATACTGAAATTCTACACATTTTCACCAGAATATCTGGCTTCCACAGAAAGCAACACAGTATAAAGGCCAGATGTTTATATTACTATCCTTTCTTTATATGGCATCTACATGTTATGCAGTGCTTTACAGAATTGTTCATAAGTCAACAGTAAAGCTTCCAAAGTTCGCTGTCGCTTTCACACAACATACACACATTAGCTCCAGCACGATACAGGTTTTATCAAGTTTGTCCCTGATCAAATTAAATTGTGCTTTTTTAATAATAAATAAGGTCACATTGTGGATTCTAGTTTGGTTGGACTTTTTTTTAAGAAAAAATCTGATTTTGATAACCTCCTAAATGTTACAAATGGTATCCCAAATCCAGAACAAACCTCAAGGTCCCAACCTCAACTCATACTATCACCTATAACAACCATCTTTTGCTTCAGGAGGACCCCTCTGCTACTCGGATGCCGCCAGGTCTTATAGTGAGAGGACCAAGGAGAGAGTTCTGGGCAGGCAAGGGAACCAAACTTTTACAGGAAAAACGGGGCACAAGGAGCGTGGTCACGGGACAGGCTGAGTTGACAACAATCAGGCGGTGCAGTACATATTCAGGAGACAAAAGCATAGTCAAGGTCACAGGCCGGGTCAAAACCAACAGTATCGCAGTACAGAACAGGATCCAAGAGAATAGTCAGTAAGTGGACAAAGGTCAGTACAGGCAGCAGACCAGGAATGATCAAAGACAGGCAAGGTCAGGTACAGATTAGACTTAAAATAGCAACCAGGAACTATAAAAATATACCTACATTTGGCAATCAGTAATTGGCCACGGGCCCTTTAAATATTGAATTTCACAACAATGATGATGTCACCCGTGGCTTGCCGAAAACAAAAGGACACGCGTGCGTCAAACCCGGAATCAGTGTGCATCAGCGTGCAAATTAAGTGGCAGCTCCGGGCATCCACATCACCCCACTGGAGCAGGTACCCTCACCTAGAGGAAACCTATCCTACTGTAGCATGTTTTTGTGACAACTGTGGTAACGCCGCAGCCTGTGTTAAGAACTTCTAATGGACAAGTGAAAAATTTGGATTCTCATGTCTGATCCAAATAGGTGTTTGCCCTTTCACATTGCTCTAATAGTCTTTCTTGGCTAATGTCAAGTTCAAGAATGTTTTTTAGGTATCCAATAAGTAGGATTATGCAGACCAAACCCAACTATCTTATTATGTTCCAACCCTGCTACCCTAAAATCTTATCTTTCCACAGTTAGTAATATAGTCTATATTTAAATATCCATGTGCCTGAATTTTTGCCAAGTACAAGTCTATAGGCCAAGACCTAATTTGATTCCTAGAATAACCAGACATGCCAAGAAACTGAATATATGAAAACTAAATATAAAGCAAATTTACTATTTCTGATGAGTTCAAATGCAGTATGAAAACATGTGTATGAAATGGGAGATTGAAATCACATAAACTGTATATTGCACAACATTTTACAATTACACAATTTCATTAAATTTTCACTCGCTTTTATTCTACTGTCACGGTACTGTAAGCACCATTATCTAGTAAGCCTTCTCTCCTATTGTAATTAATGTGATCACAGGCACAAAAATAAGCAGTTAAACACAAAATGAATCACAAAATGAAATTGGAGCAATGGACAAGGGTTTGGGATTTTAAACTTCATTAGACAAACTGTTAAATAATCCATCATATAAAACAGAATGCAGAACACAAAATTACATTTTGCCAGTGAGAAAATAAATGGGATCTTGGAATTATAGTACCATATGATTTGAAAACAAGCAAGCGATGTTGGGAAAGCAAACAATATGTTAATGGCAGTAAAGAAAAGTATCATTAGAAAAATACCCTGGTGAAGTCCCTGGTGAGACTTCATAATTGTGCTAGATTTTGTGGGCCTTAAATAGAGGTAGAAAAATATATTTTGAAAAAAAAAACTCAAGATGATCTGTGGTCTAATAACTTTCCTCATTGGGATAGTGTTCTTTCCATGTACAGGTTATATGTAAAAAAAAATCATTCCGATATTTCAATGAAATAGCATACTTGCATCTGGAAAGTGGTTTAAAAAAATGTGATTGTAGCCACACGTAAATCACCTTATATAGAGAACACACACTGTGACTGAATGTGCTTTTAAAGAACATATAAAGCCTACATTTTCCTACCATGTATACTTTATAAGTTGGCAAGCCCGGATTTGCGGCAAGGCCGCATAGGCCCGGGCCTAGGGCGGCAAAAAAATAGGGGCGGCATGCCGCCCAGCCGCATTATGGGGACGCGTGCATCCCCATTCATTTACAGCAGCTGCGCCGGCGTTTTTTCGCCGGCGCGCTGGGAAGGGGAGGTGAGGTGGGCGCTAGGACCGCGCGGCCACCTGGTCGGACCGCGCGGCCTAGGGGCGCGCCTCATTTAAATCCGGCGCTGTAAGTTGGGCATATCTTCCCCACCCAAGCCACATCATTTGTACTGCATCTACCTCTCCATTTGCCAGCGCCATCATATTTTCCTTAAATAAATAGCAGCTGGTGGCCATTTCCCCTCTGACACATCATCAGTAACATTGAGAAATCTATGCTGTAAAGTTCATGCAATGCAGAATGCAGTTTACACAGGCACAACAACCTTTGATAAAACGTTCTGCTGGGGTTGAGCACTGTAATGGTTAAGCTGAGCTCAGGAGAGGTGGTTAGGAGAAAAAACTTACTAAACTCCCAATGCAAAAATCACAAAAATATCATGATTTTTTTTAAATAAAATCGGACTTTTAAAAAATCAAAAATATTTCGGTATTTATTAAACCTCAAGGATGGTAAACTCTGAATCTGAAAATCTGGCATCTCAGATCTGTCGAGAGTTGCATATAAGTCAAAGGGAGAAGTCCCAATGAATTTTTGCGCCCAAAGTTTTCGAGCAAAAATCAGAGGTTTCGGGTGAAAAACCAAAAAAAACGTGAAAATCGGATGAAAATCATGAAAATCAGATTTTTTTTCCTGCAAAGCAAATTTTCAGGGAAAATGTAATAAATAAATAAGCTCAAAAAACCTGAGCGGATTTGATGGGAGTTTTGTAGCAGAAAATATTGAGATAAATTCGGACTTTGCTAAATTACCCCCCTAGAGTTTCTATGGGTGTGTTTAGTAATCAGAGCTGAGAAGAACTGAGCATGCGCATTAGCCAACAGTCAAAGCAAATTCCTGAGGGAGGGGGCAGAGTGGGTTAGAGGAGTAGAAGGAATTATGGGGATGCTGCAGCCTTACTGTTAACCTTTTAACAACCAGGGTGGCAGGTATCTAAAGACTTCAAAGAGGCTGTTCACTGATTACATTGTGGGCGCGGTTTACATGTCCTATAAGGTGAAAATCCCCCCCATGCAGCGGGAAGGGAGACAGAGCTTTTTCTGTAATTAATTCTGCATTTGTGCACAGCTTATATTCTTTTCAGGAGGAGGAACAGGAGAAGATATATAAAGAGGAGAATGTGCTTTTGTTGCCGTAAAATGCATACTAAAAATCACACAATATATGCTATTCTTTGCAAGTTTCTTGATATTTTTCTTAAGTTATACCAGTATGTTTTCAATTAATTTGATCTGCTGCTATCTTTGTGCAGTCCCAGGCCTACTAAACAGAAAACATTTCTGTAGAACAGTTTCTCCAGAGAAGAAGCTTATAGTTCCATGCTGTCAAGTAAGTTTCATTTACACTTTCATTTGCATATAGGCATTATTACTTTACTTCCCTTTATTGCACTGTTTCAAATGACGTTTGCTCCGATAAGCCATTGTTTTATTCTCTTGTGCAAAATCTCACCTCTCTAGCATGTTCAGTGTGTAGCTTTAAGAAATGATTGTTTCTATAAAAGTCTGAAACGACAATAACTTATTGAAATAAAGTACTTGATCATTTCTTGATCGTAATTCCAAACTCAATCAAAAGAATTTGTAACCCCCCCAAAATTTAATTTCTTCACACCATTAATTTGAGATGTTTAAAACAAAGTAATCCAATAAAATGCTATCAGAGCCCAATGAATAATTTAATATATACAGATAAAGAATAAAAAAGTAAAAGAATAAATAAATAAATAAAATACATTTATGGAAAGAATATAAACATGCATTTAAATGGATTTCATGATGAAGAAGTGTATTTAAACAATACACATAAAAAGCATCCAAATGATCCCAACATCCCCCAAAACCTGCTAGTTTGTTTTGGCATAGTATGCACCAATGAAACTGTTTTGCTTGTTGTGCTTTATGGAGCATTTAGTTACCCTTTTTTATTTCTTTATATGTTTGTTTCATTCTTATTCTAAATCTTTCTGAATAGTTAATTGTGAGAACCACCCAAATTCTAATCTAACTACTGTAGTTTCCTCATATAGGAAAGTCTCCTGTTTCTTCCTTTTGAACTGTACGTATCCAGTGGGGCAGGACAGGCACCAAATGGCTTTCCTGAAAGAAAAAGAAAACAAACATTTTTTAATTCCTGAGAATTCCTGGCCAAATCATATTTTTATTCCTTGTTTAAAATGCTTTTAAAATAACACTTTTTGTGGAGCTAATTACTTTTTAATTTTTATTCATATGTTGATCTGTGCCATTAAAGCCTAACGGGCGAATTTTCGCCAGCGTTAGCTTCGCACCCATCACACCACTTAGCAAGGCACAAATGCGATACGAATACACGAATTCACTAATGTGCAAAGTTTTGTCCTGGGCTTTGAATGCTGGCGGCTTTTCGCTAGCGTTACTTCGGCTGTGCAAGCATTTCATAGCGAAGATGCGCTAGCGTTCATTTGTGCCTAGTGAAACTTCGCTAGTGATCTTGCGCTTAGGTCAATTTGCATATACAGCAGTTAATTTAAAGTTGTATGGACGTCTTTATTATAAATGTTGGTGCAAATGGTTTAAGTTACCGGTTTTTATTAAACATGTCCAGGGAACCTTAATAAAGACAAGAGACTTAATATAATGGCCTACATATGAGCCCACTGTAAAATGAATGTTCCATATGTTATAAATTGTGTTGAGAATTACCCAAAAAAGTAAGTTAGGACTTTTGCAGCCAATCCTGCTTAAAAAAGGAAAAGTCGACAGCGGTTTTTGAACTTTAATGCATTTTCAGCTCACAGGATATGATGTAAGTGACAGAAGACTGAGGAAGATCTAGCTTCTTTTTAGCACTTCCGCTGATCTGAGGTGGCAAAGTCAACTCTGGCGAAAGAGGTAATGTTCAGTAAAATCCGTGAATAGTGGATAGTTCTCCAGAGCAAACAGTCACCTGGCGATAAAGTGTGAATGAACGCTAGCGCCGGTCCCGTTGAAATTGGCGATTGTGCCTCCTACTGAATTGGCAATGTCCCTGCGGGTGGCAATGCTGGCGAAAAGTCGCTAGCGTTAGCCACTTTGCCCTTTAGTGATTCTGCCCCTATGTCTGTCGACCTGTCGCTACACATAATTACATACATGAACAAACTGGATTATCTCCTGGAAGCATAGCCAGAAATTTCATATCTTTTAAAGTATGAGCTATAAATCTCATGAAAAGGCATTAATCATAGTTACTGAATTGATTGCTCCTTCCTTGAAAGGAAATGTTTCGATCAATACATATTAGTTTCTCTTAGAGAAAGAGATGTTAGGGGAATACCAGTACAGTAGATTTAAACAAGCCCCTGAAAAGCCAACATTTATTTGGCTCTTCCTTCTCAAATATTTAAAAGAAAAATGTATGCAGCTTTGACATAGAAAAATTGTTGCCGGGGCAGAAAGAAGACACACAGAAGGAAAACAATAGATACATTTGCAGGGGAAACAGTGGAAATAATAAGAATACAACAGGAGTCATTTACATGCATGTGGGTACAAGAAAAAAGGACATAGGAAGGTGTGCCTCAAAGATTTATGAACCTGCCAGTGCGGCCTCCTTCTACATACAGTAGCTTCATAAATATTCCTATAGTACTGAAAGTCATAATGTACATACACACTTGCATTGCTGTGCGCACTTTAAAAACCAGTAACACAGAAAGGGTTTAATATAGTTTCAAGTAAGATGTAAACTACATCTGCAAATTGTGCGCTTGCTATTATAATTGTGCGCTTGTTATAATAATACCATATTCTATATATTACAAATAATATAGGTCCAAATAATCAATTCAGGCAGTACTCTAGATGGATATGAGGAGGTTTATTACAACTTATTAAGGTAACAGCATCACCTTACGCGTTTCGGAAAGACATTCTGTTAGTCATAGGCAAATAGCCATGCCTATGACTAAGGGAATGTCTTCCCGAAACGCGTAAGGCAATGCTGTTACCTTAATAAGTTGTAATAAACCTAAACCTAAATTCAAGTGCCGCTTGAATTGATTATTTGGACCTATATATATATATATATATATATATATATATATATATATATATATATATATATATACAATGCTTGTTTTTACCAGCGAAGGCAGCCTTTAAACAGCAGATAACACATAGGCTAATCATGATATAGTGCCTTTTTTATTTAAGTGCTGATTAACAAGGGTTCATGTGCATTTATAGCTTCCAACTCAACTTGCAAACATTTCTTTTACAGAATTGGGCTTTATTTTATTTTATACCTTATGCTTATACTTTTAATTTATAAATGTATATAAAACACTTAGGGCCATGACACACACACACACACACACACACACACACACACACACACACACACACACTCACGCATATTACAGCATAGTAATCTGTTGGTATGGCAAACTAATTATGGATCGCTTTGAGTATCTGAATATCTGTGGGCTTCTATCAGTGGACTTCCGTTCTACCTGTTTCGGTTTAAAAACTATATGCAAGTCCTTATCGTATGATGCACCACAGTCCCTGATTTGAAACATGATTCTTGTACTTAATGGGGAGAAAACTCCAGTTAATATTAAAAAATATATTTTACTATATAATCAATGGATGGGATGACTGTCTACCAAATTATTTTTGCATATTGTACAAAAGAAACCCAATGCAAACACAGGGTTTTGTTTGTGCCATCACTATGTAGATCTCCCATTTGCTCAGTGTGCCATCTCTATCTGTGTTCACTCTCTTCTCATGTGCCAGACTCCTTTCTGTAATTTTTATCCCTTTGTCTTTTCCCCCATGTGCCATAGTTTCATCCTCATCTCCCTATGTGCCAACCCAATTTATGTGCAGCTTCTCCCCATGTGTCATTCTAGCCTACATCTACCATTTACATATGCCCTTTCCCCATTACTATAAACCATTTGTGTTCTGTTACCCACTCCCTTTATAAGTCAGCCTCTTCCAGTCATCCTATTTCCAATGTCGCATTCTCCACCTCTTCTCCATACCTTTATTTTTCCCAGCTCCCATGTGCTATGCTACCATATTCTGCTCCTTTCCTCATGTTTATGTTTTTTCTCCACCGAACACTTTGAACTATTCTTTTTTTCAGACCCACCCCTCAATGATGTCTGTTCTTGCTTCTCCCCTGCCAGTAACAGTCAGTGTTTTGTTTTCTGTCATATATAATACATTAAAGACCGGCAAGCTTTGGCTGACCCAGGAAATGTGCACAGCAGCTGTAACATTTTAAATTCCTGATCTGTTTGCAGAAGAAATTAGACAAAATAAATGATTCCCCAATCAAGTTTATAAACCTTTTTGTGAACTATTAGCTAAACAAATGTTCTCTATATCAGCACTGAAATTCCTACATTTGTCTCTCTACATATGCCACTGAGCAGTTACTAATACTCCCCCTTTGACCAGAAGTTACTGGGAACTTATTCTCATCTAATGTCGTGTACCAACATGATCCTTATTGTTCTTTGCCGTGGAGATTCTTGCAGCATCCAATGATATCTTAGTGGAAACCCAGTGTGGAAGCTTTGAAGTTTACTAAATGCAGTGCTTCACTTATAATGATGATGTGCTTTTGTTGTTATGCTTTGCTTATTTTGTAATAGTCAGGGACATTTGCATTGATGAAGAGTAACCACACATGCGGATTAATTTAATTTGCAGGAATCAGTATTTCCTTTAAATTTGACATACTGGAATTTACCTGATTATAAGAAATATAAGGTTATATTCTATAAATATCATTACGCACATATAACATTAATTGCATTAGATCAAGATGCTAAGTTTTACTGAAAGTCATAATACTTTACATATATTTACTCAACTTGATGTTTCCCATAGTTATTGTGATGCCCACAGCATTGCAAGGAGAAAAACAACACTTAATTAGAAACATTGTAATTGACAAATATGATGTGAAAATGTACAGAAACACAAACAGAGCTCCAATGCTTACACGATTATCCACAGATGCAGAACTTGCCCATGTTAAGTAACTCATAGCAACCAATACATTTGCTCTCATATATTTTAAAAGTACTACTAAAGTAGAAGCTAAATGCTGATTGGCTGCTATTAGTTACAGGCCATATTTATTTTTATCCACCGTTGCCCATAAACTAAGTATGGAAAACATCGTTCCAGAACAGCAGTTCCCATAATATCGGGCTGGCAAAGACTGTATAAAGGGGACCCTGACTAAAAGTTGATTAGGATGATATTTATGGGTGACATATGATAGACTGTATTGGATATCCTTGGAACTATAGGCAAGCAACTGTCGTAACCCTGTTATTTGCAAATGGGGCCTTGACTAAATGCTTGACTGCGGGGGGGGGGGGGGTTAGTGAAATTTATTTTGTTTGTTTGTATCAGATGTTTATTTTCAAGCAACCGACCAGTAAATGCTACCTGCTGATTGGCTGCTATGGGTTACCAAACAAGTAACAAACTTAAAGGCTAACAAACTAAGCCCCCCTTACCAAAACAAAAGACCCCCTTAACTGCCTGGCATTGACCCCCTCTCCCTCTCCACACTGTGCATTAGCAAAAAAAAAACATGAAAAAAATCTAACCCAAAAATGCAGAGCAGCGCAGTGGAGCTCCAGGGCACCATATTTACACTGATGTTCAGTTGAATCTGATTCCTGACTTGGTGTTCTGGAGCTTCACTGCGCTGTTCTGCATTTTAGCATCAGATTTTTTTTTAAGGGTTTTTGTTTTACTAATGCACAATGCGGGGAGGGAGAGGGGGGGGGCTTTTTTGTACAGGGGGTTAGTTCTCCTTTAAGACCACTTATTACATTATCCTGTAAGTTTACCCAGGTGCCGTAACTCATATAAACCAACCAACAATTGGCATTTATTGGCCATCTGCCTAAAAGCAAGCATCTGATTTGTTGCTATCGCTACAGCACATGGGCAAACTATGTGCCTTTTATTACATACAGTATGGGGGGGTGTGCTCAGGGGGTTCAAACTACTTATGGCCTTATTTAAAAAAAAATATATTTTTTAATTTGAATAAACAAAAAAATTTTTTAAATTCAAATGTTTGCTTAGTTATTTAAAACTCTTAATACAAAAAAAATTGGTTGAATAAAAATTCCTACCTTTTTACTCTATCTAGGAAAAATTTTTTAAAAATGCATTGGAAAAAAAAAACCCTCTATAAATTTGCCATAGACAGTTCCCATTAACTTTTGCATGAACTCGGCAGCTTTTAGATGCCTAAGTTTTATAATTAAGCTTTATAAATTTTTTGCGCTTAATAAATATCGTACATATGAGTTTTTGAATTACAGAGATTTATTGCAAAGAAAAATTGATTTGTGGAAATAATTTGAGTTTAAACTTTGATAAAGTCTTATGACTTTGATGCTCTGGAAATCTGGATGTAGCAAGTTTAAAAAAAAAAAATTTAGGCTTTTTTTGTTAATAATTGAAATTTGGCTTTAAATTATTTGTTAGGAGGATTCGTTATTAGCTTAATCACTTTTTAAACTTTTTTTTAACCCTTCATGTGCTTTACCTCTAACAGTTTTGTCTTCCTATCCAGGAGGCCGGGGTGCCTTACTTGTCCTCCTTTAATATATGCAGAAGGTAATTTACAAAAATATAAAAATGTTATTTAAAAATATGGTTCAGCCTCATGCTTTAATACCTATGTAATTAAATAAATACCAAGAACCTTTACATCAGTGACCTCCAAAAGCAAAACTGTGTGCATTACCCAAAGTCAACAAAGAAGCCTTTTTAAGAACCATATGACCTTGAGATACGTGTTATAAAACATCCTGAATTCCCAAATGGGCTGCCAACTTTATACAGTTATATAAATTATTATTCTGCACATTTTTATTTTAGTAACATTTCTCTCTTTCTATGTCCACTCAAGGTCAGGACAAAGCTTGCCATTGTTCATAAATACCATGTCATAGGTTAAAAACATCATATTTAAAGAATAAATTTGTTTGACACTCCATTAAATGGAGCTATATTTCTATAAAATTATCTCATTAATAAGCTTGTGCATCGTCAATTTACCATGTAAGGTAAATTGTATGTTTGTCTTATGAGGGGACTCATTCCATCAATTATTTTCATGTCCATAATATAATATCACATCATGGGCTAGATTCAATTTGTTGAGAAATCTTTATTTCATGTTTTATCAGGTGCAGACTCCATTAAAGTCTATGGGAAAATCTGGAATTGAATTAGTTGAAAAAGATATTCTCATTGAAATGAACCTGTCTTAATATGTGCTAATGTACAGTGTACATGATGGAATATGTAGGGTTTTTTCTTAGCAAATAAATGTTGCTATTGTAAGTGTGTGTACATGTTTTTAAATAGTGCTTATTTCTATTTTTTTTGTATTAGAAGCACATAGTATAATGCTTATGGAATACAATAATCGTTTAAAAAGAATAATATTTATGCTGTTGACTTTGTGAATGCCACATTTAAACACAAACCCCGGAAAAATTCTGAGAAAATGGTACAATTTCCCCCAAATTGGCACTTTTATTTGTCATTAAACTCATAGGGACCCATTTCCCAAATAATTTTAAAGCATAGAGAACTAAACACAAATAAACAAACATACAGAATCTGTATACATGTTTTATTCCTCTTCTAGACAGATTATTGCTTAGAAAACACTATTGGGAGTGCTTAATACCCCTTTCTTTACATTTTCTTTTTGTTTAAAAAAAAAAAAAAGGACTCATTCATAATAATTGCAGTTAAATATAAAAAATGTAATTAAAAATAATTTGCAATTATAACTGCTTAAACATCTAAAAGCACAATATTATATAAAAAAATCTGGTAGTTAATGTGTTAAGATGAAAATCTGAAATACCCTGTCTCCTGTGCATCAGTAACACACTTACTGCAAATAAAACTGCATTATGGAGAAATAGGAATCCTACTTTCTGACCCACTTCCCCAAACAATCACTTGCTTACTATAATGACCTTCATCCTATGTTAGCTGCAACATGTTCTAAATGAATGATTTCCATTTTTATACAAAAGACCGGCAGGGCCATTGGAACTTTACAACCAGCAGCTGCACATTTTATATAAAATAAAAGTTTTTTATAAAATCAAGTTAAAACAGGTGCATGCTTTTAGTCCAACACAGATCAAATGCATAGTCACTTAGGATTAACGCAAATACACTTTGTTCTTTATGTTCTAGCGTTCGCTAAACCTCTTTTGTTACTGTTCATCCATAGAAAAAATACAAAGACTTTTGGTGTTACCAAGAGAGAAAAACATTCAATACGCCTAAAAAGCAAATAGATTTTTTCATAGATACACACTCTATTTGTGTTTAAATCAATTACTTTATTATTACTTGCTTATAAAAAAAGAAAGATAAACAAACAATTTTGACATTATTATATGTATATTTAATTATACTGTTTTGGGGAATAAGCCCAATGTCTATGGAGAATTATACTGGCCAATGAAAACAGGTTTTTCAAAAATGAACACATGTATAAAGCATATGATATGTTTACAGTGATTCCTTTTAAGGATTTCTTTAAGCAAAACTTTAATGTGCTATAATATTTTGGTATGGCCATGCAGAGGGGTCTTTTTTTTCTTCGAGAAATCAGCTCAAGAACTCTCTTGGAAGCAGTCTACTGCAGGATTTAGTTATTTTTAATTTGGGTTGAAAGGACAACTGTCCATCAAGTTCAACCATTTCTAACGATCCTCAACAATATATATTTTATCTATAGCATATCTTATATTTAGTATATAGTGATAAGAGATTGTAAAATTATGCCGAAATGCATTGGAGTCAATGATTACAACAAATTACATTGCAGTTTCTAACTCTGCAATATCATATACAATGCCCTACAGTGTGAGCGAAGCTCCTTTTCACTATACCACAGCTGGTTTTCAGTTTTTAAAGGTGTTTATGAACAAATTCAAAAGTTAATGACCATGGACAGACCCCTTACTGATCAAGCTTGAACTAGAAAATGTTCTATTTATCACCACTCTAAGTAATATATCCTTCAGACAGTTCTTATCCAGGGACAAATATTATGTTACATGCCAATATTCCTCAATATAATACCTTTTTTTTTTTATTAACCATATTTGTGGTACTTTATCAACTGAAGCAAACTCTACTTAGAGCACATTCACTGCCACCCTGATGTGTAGGCTTCTGCTCACCTTCTCATAGAAAGCAAATGCATGTATCTGGCAAAATAGAGTGTGCATAAAAACACGTTGACTCAACCTTGTGATATGGTGATTGTGAATGCCCCTTATAACCCCTCCAAAAGCTTTCAAACAATATCAAACAAACAGGCCTATTGGTATCATCCTGAGTATAGGATCCATTTTTGAATAATTGCACTGCTTCGGTAATTTCCAAATCTCCCAATACTATGTAAAATATCAATATAATACAATTAATTAAAGGGGTTGTTCACCTTCCAAACACTTTTTCAGTTGAGTTGTTTTCAGACCGCTCAGCAGAAATAAAAAAATTTTTAAATTGCTTTCCATTTTAAATTTTTTACCGTTTTTCAAAAACCAAAAATTAATGTTCCGGTCTCTAGGGTTTCACTCTGGCAGCTCAGTAATGCAGAATCTAAACTGTTACCATTTTGCATCATTTAGTTTATAGATTTCTCAGCAGCAGATCTTGAGTATTAGCAACTATTGTTTAAATTCTTACAGCTGCCTTTAATGAAACCTTTAGATTCTGCTCAGCAATGACAAAGATAAGAAATGAATCAACCAATGTATCAATTTAGAAAAGTTAGAGAGTCGGCAACCACCCCCTCCTAGAGCTGCTTTAGAAAGACATAAGAAGGTAAAAAAGGACACTTTACACTTCAATATTAGAAAAATGGTCTCACATAGAATATAGAAAGTCATTGGAAAAAGTCTTTAATTATGGTGAACTACCTGGAACCAACTGAACTGAAAAAAGAGTTGGAAGGTGAACTACCCCTTTAAGATTAATTAGAGTGCTTTTGCAGTGCGGGCAAGATTGTGCATAATAATTTTGTCTAAGTCTCCCCAGCTCTTAACCAAATTATATATGTATTTTCTCGTTGTATGGGTATTACTATTATTATGGCTCGTGGCACACATACTGTAATTACTTTGTTGCATTAGACTACAAGCTATAAAACAATGGATAACAGAGAGCCTTTAAATAAACAAATACTTCCACTGTTGTTGTTGCTATTGTCATTGTCTCCCCCTCCACATTCCTGTAGCTTACTCCTCTTTACTGACACTATCTGTAATCATAACAGTTTCTCATGCAAACACACTGCTCACAGGCATGGGGCATGTTTTGGACAGAATATCTTTATTGTCATAGAGCTATGTAGCTAAACATATGCAGCAGGTCTATGGCATGTTTTTTTTTTTTTTACATGATATTATCATTACAAATGCTTTCCTATTAAGCTAGTAAGCTGTCCAGCCAACACCACACTATAGTTTGTGGTGCATTTGTGGGTAAGAGAAGGGTAACATTAGAACAGCAGTGCAAAGAACATATACTTATTTTAGCAGCATGCACTTCTGCAACATGACAATAGCTTGTGCTTATCTTAGCAAGACATACTTTACTTTTCAAGCCCGTGGGGCCACAGCTAATGTGATCTTGATCTCAAGCAGCAATATATTTATCTGGTAGAGTTGTTCTGGAAGAAGAGTTTGATAAATAGCATAATAATGGGTTTCAGCCAAGCTGACTGCTTATTATTTAATTTCACAAGTTGCTTTCAGCAACATAAATATCATCCGTGAAAGAGAAATCAAAAGATATTTTTATTATATTGATCTTTTTCTCTCATGTGGCCCCTTGTCTTCTCTTCCTTCCATGCTCTACTGTTCTTTAGGTATTAGTCATTAGTGACTAATGCTAAGTATAAAAAGAAGCATGACTGATTAAGGCTTTCCTGAGGATTGATAAAATAATTATTAATGCTCCTGAATGCTTAAAAGCTAATGCTGTGCCTCGGGCAAGAAGAAATCATCTCAACATTTATTTCCCAATTACTATTAACATTACACAAAATATATATTTTATATTCTCCATTTCAGCGGTTCAAATTATGTTTGCTGTTTATCTATAATAGCTATTAACTTGGTCATTTTCTTGATTTTCAAGTTTGAATGCACAAATTGTTAAAAAGACCCATTCACTTATTTCTACTTATTTCCTTAGCCATTAATCCAATGCATTGATTTAAGCTTTCTCATTTTATTCTCATTTAACTGCTCCAAAAAGTCATTTTGTATATTACTATAGTAACGCCTCTTTCATTTGAGAGTATTTGAGATCAGTGATATTGAAATGATCCATCAAGAATGCTTGACTCACAGTGAAAAATAAAGCGATAGCTGATCAAAAGGAGTGAACATTTTATGTTTTTTCTATGCTGAAATCAACTAATATATATAAAATATAGTAATATATAAATGTACCATTAGCATGGATTCACTGATATTACATCTAGAAACTGCATATTGTGCATAACATATTCCAAAGACAAATGCATCGTACTGCTTGTACATAGTGATGGGCGAATTTATTCGCCAGGCGCGAATTCGCGCCGAGCGAATAAATTCGCAAAACGCCCGCGAAAATTCGCGGTAAAAATTCGCCGGCGTCAAAAATTTTTTCCGAATTTCGCGAATTTTTCGGCGAAGCGAAACAGCGCAAATTCACCCATCACTACTTCTACACTGTATTCAATCATCACCATTAATGAATTAATCAATCAAGGGGAAAATAGCCCCTTTTTGACTTGAGCTCATTCGGTTGAGGTTATATAGAAAAAGTACATAACTGCTGAACTTCCAAAAATAAATGTAAATATTTTTTTTCACAAACATAACTGATTCCACAGATTGAAAGGATATAATCTCCAATTTATAATCTCCGATTTATATTAACTATTCCCCGAACCTCTATAAGGCTGGAAGAGCCATGCAACCCCTCTCTCACCTTGTTCCATCGTAAAGTGATGTATTCTGGGACTTAAAGCCCTTCTGATTTCCATAATGAGTGGTTTTGTTTAATTACATCCGAATAAAATGATATAAACTAAATCTTTTTAATATTACAGGCAGTCCCCCATTATGTACAAGATCTGTAGGTTTGTTCTTAAGTTGAATTTGTATGTAAGTTGAAACAGGTAAATTTATCTATTAAATGCAACTTAATGTCTGTGTTAACATAGTATTTATTTTTACCTTTCTGTGCTCCGCAGTAGACAACACACACCAGAGGGGATTGGGACAGGTAGTTTATTAAAGCTAAATGCTAATAAAAGTCAAGCAAACCACAGTATGTTACTGTAACAGCCCCTGTCTGTAAAACGAGTTGTATGTAAATCGAGTGTATGAAACTTCAGGACTGCCTGTATTTTCTTTTACAGCATATAAAAACGGTGTGGTTGATTCTGAATAATGATGGGCGAATAAATTTGCCAGGCACAAATTTGCTGGGAATTCCAGCGTTTCACGGCCGGCGAATAAATTCGCTAATCTCTCGCAAAAATTCGCCTGCAGCAATTTCTGATTTTCACGATTTTTTCGTGAAAACTTTAGAAATGCTTGATTTTTTTTGTGAAAAGGTTTGAATTGCTCGATTTTGCATGAAAACGTCCGAATTTCCCTAATGTTTTGTGAAAACGTCCAAATTTCACAAATTTTTCGTGAAAACGGCCGAATTTCACGAATTGTTCATGAACTTTCCATTTCCATGATTTTTGCGAATTTTTCGCCTTTTCGCGACTTTTGCAGGAAATTCGGAAATTTTTTCGATGAAGCGAAACAGAGATACCCATCACTAATTCTGAATAAAATATTGCACACAGTAAAGTTAATTTCTAAAGGAATTGTGAGCTTGTCTGTTATTGTTGATACAAAGTTTGGCCCAACTTTTTCTCTGTATTTCACATGGCAACAGCAATAGTACAAGAATTGTAAACACGTCTGGTTATACCCAATGCAACAGTTGTTTGTGTTTATCACATGAAATGAACTGATGGATTATAGGTGTATATAATTATGGTTAAAGTTCACCATAAACTCTTGTCATTTGTGACTTCTAGTTTTATATTTCATTTGTGGCAAAAAACAATAAATCACATTCAGTTTATGTAAGTACTCATACAGCTAAGGCTAAGTAAGGCTTTCTACAAAGGTACTATCTGTAATACGTTAGCAGAAGACTTTCTTGATTTACTTTCTGAAAGAATTACAAGGACAAAATATACTGTCAGAAATTAAATTGTTCTATACTTGGCAAAAAATGATACTGGCTGGAGGTGCACACCACTCAGACTCTTCTTTATTATTCTGATTACTTTGAAATTGCATATATTGTACTTCAGAAAATGCTGGTCCTTGAGCAATATTAACACAGTTCCTTTCCTTTGTCTCCCTCAGCTATATTAACAAAAACACTTGCACAATAATCATCATCCTCATCATAAACCAGTACCTTCATTAGCTGCTGTCTTGTTTGTATACAGTCTCAGTTAAAATTGTTCATTCTGGGCTTTTGCAGTTTGAGGCAACTATTGTACAAGCACATATGCTTAAGTAGCTGATGGACTAGTTCATTGTGATTGCTTTGTGTCTGAAGTGTTTGACAAGCAATGACTCTTGGAACATAAGCGACACTATTTAACAGCAAATGGTTGATAGTGCCCAGACAGCGGCGTAACAACCGGGGGTGCAGGAAGAGCAATCATACCTTGGCCCGCACTCACTTGGGGCCCACCATAGCCATAATCCATGATAAGTGATATCACGGGCGACAGGGAAGAAGTAAATATAAGATATTCCATGAGGGAGCGTGCTGATGGAATCCTGCACCTGGTCCAACCTGTGGCTAGTTATGCCACTGTCACCAGTAGAGCTGGTTAGTGTTGGCACCCCAGTAAACACTGCATAAATAAACCAAACACATTCTGATTAATAATTCCTCCTTTGATAAATGTGTCTTATCCTTAAAAACATTCCTGATGCTCAGGAAAGTTTTAATAAATGGGTAAAATATATAATCGTTCAAGATTATATTTAATAAACCACCACCACTTAAAAATGTTGGTTGCTCATAATCCTACCCAAGCAATAACTTTTAAAGAGGTTTTTTACCTTACAGGCACATTTTGATCCTCAGATAATAATACTTTTTTAATGGATTTCCATGTTTTATATTTGTCCGTTTTTCCAGAATTTAAGTTTAAAGTTCCTCCCTCTGTTTTTTCGGTCTGGCAACTCAGTAATCCAGTTGCAGATTTTGAACTGTTACAATTTGCTACATCAGTTGATACATTTCTCAGCAGCATCTGTGGAATAATATTGTATAAAGTCAGCTACCAGCTACCTTTAATTAAACTCCAGGGGCCAAGATAAGAAATGTATCAACTAATGTATAAATTTAGAACAGTTTACAGATCAGCAACCCCCTCACCCTCACTGCTTCTTTAGAAAGACATAAGAAAGTGGAAAAAATAAACTTCAATATTAGAAAAACAGTCTGAAATAGAAAGTAATTGAAAAAAGTCTTTATTTTTGGTGAACTAGCTGAAAACAACTACAATGAAAAAAAGTATTGGAAGGTGAACAACCCCTCTGATTAAACATTTTAACTGAAAGGCGGAAAGCAAAAAAAGCATAAATAAAGTGTATTTGGTATTTTAAGAGGGTTATTCATTAGACGTCAAGTTGTGTTTTCCTGAAAAATCTGAGTTTTTCTAGGGTACTTTCAGTAAAAACTTAATTTTTTATATATAGTATACCTCGAAGCTGCAAAAAAACAGAATCAGAAAATACTCCAGCTAAAATCTGTCAACCTGTCAAGGTCATGTAGTCATGTAGTCAATGGTAGAGGTCCCTTCATGATTTTCGTGTTTTTTTTTTCTGTGCATTCGAAAACTCTATCAATTCAAGTATTCAAGTTTTCCTCCCGATTGCATTTAATCGAGCTTTTTACATTCAGAGTTTTTTTTGTAAATATTTTGTGAATTTATTCGAGGTAGAAAAAACCTCACAAACTCGACCTCTAATAAATAACCCCCTACATGTGAATGTAAGATTCCAAATCTGTCCATTTTAACACTGAATTAAACTTGATTAACTCATATAATTTAAATTGCCATCACACTAGGAGAAAGACCTATATTCACTCATCAGAAATCTGATATTTCCTTTTAGAAATGAGACATATAGGTTTAAAGATAATGCATTTGTCATTACGTAATAAAAGAAACAAACCTAATAAATATTTGCAAAAATAAGAATAAAAATTTGCATTTCGCAATGTAATAATGCTCCCTAGATTGTCACTTACGCTGTTTACTACATACCAGGGATTACGTTCTAAAAAATGTTAATAAGTTAAACATCTTATATTTTTGGTATCAGTTTTATGATGGGCTGTCCTGATTAGTAAGGTGAAGGTAAAGTCGGGTTGGGAAAAAACTCTATGAAATTAAGAGAGCTTTAGTAAATAAACCCCTAAAAGTCTCCAGGTTAGTTTCAATATTGTGCATATAATCTATATAATCCATTATAATGTATGTATGTATTGTATAGATAATTATTACAGGATTGACATAGATCATTAGACAGTGTGTACCTATTTTAGACCTTTAGCGCACCAGAATACTTGCTGACACCTTATATTTTGTATCCAGAAAAAACTCTGATGGAGTTTCTAAATTCAGCAACTAGTGCCTGGAGATCTAGATGCATATCAGGAAAGTTTTTTGGATTCTGTAGGGGTCATTTAAGAATCCTCTTACTACCACCTGCCAAGGGGCGCAGACTAGCCCTGTCCTTACTGCCTGCCATAGGGCACTATATCCATAGGGAAACTGCAGGTCTCCTTGTGACCTGTGGCAATTCTGCAAACGCATAAGGCTGCCTTACAGGTTGTAAATTAATACTAGACACTGCACCATTTTTTTACACTTTGCACCCTACCTCAGAGATTGTATTTGATGTTTGCAAGTTACATACTGTTTCAGCTCTGCTTGCACATAATTATCTCAGGAAGCTTTATAACTGAACGTCATTTATTTGCATTAATGTAAAACAATACAACTGTAGTGGATTTTGAAGATCAAAAGTTGTGCTCGCTAATAATTTTTAATTCATTAAGCAGGGGTGCAATGAGGCTGTGACCACAAAATTCATATAAACAAATACAAGATGCAGCAAATTAAAGTAAATTAAAGCAATACAAATCTTAATGATTTAGATGAAAGTGAGCGTAAGACTGGCCAGACCAGGGTTGCCTTTATCGTAGTTGGCCAGCTTAAATATAGGTCCTCTACATTCAACCCATTATCAAATATATTAAGGACATTGAGACCTTTTGTGCATTAAGCTACCAAAAAATGCCCTCCCCTTTAAACAAAACAGGGATTGTGTGTCCATATATTGCAATTTAATGAAGCTGGTCAACTACAACCAAACTGGCTTTCTCAATTCAGAATGTTCTGTAAAAAACATATATTCCCTGGAATCTTACTCCAATTATCATAATCTTTTTATTAAAACCAGCATGAGCTCAGAGTCCTCATGGAATTGAGAAAGCCGGTCTGATGACTAGCAAAACGTCTTCAAGGAAAAAGAAAAATACAGCAAGTCTAGTTGATCTGACTTGTTATTATAGATATACCATGACCTGGATGAATGAGAACCTTCCCATACATTTGGCAGTTGATATTGTGGTTGCCATCACTTCTCTATTAAAAGAGATTAGATAATATTTTCTGAATATAAAGCAGTACACAGTGCATACTACATCCTTCAATCATATAAGAATAAAGAACTGAACTCCATCACTGCCATTTACTAATACTGAAGTCAATAGTACATCAGATAAATGTAGTGATATAGAAAACTCGTGTTTATCTTACAGTACTTTGGATCCCCCCCCCCTTTGTTTTTTCAGACCTTAAAGAAAGCAAAAAAGGAGGTCTAGTGGCAAACTGTCAATAATTGCAAAACACTGACACCAATGTCAGATGTCTACAAACTATATTAACATTTTGTAAAAAAGACATCTAATTAGGAAAGAGAACATCGAAAAGACAGGCAAGAAGTTCCTCAACTTCATAAATGGTACAAATTAGAAGAGAAAGCAAAGGGGAACTAAAATATCAGTTTGGATGAGCAATAAATGGCAAGAAGCAAAAGATGACATTTGAAATACATTTGTCTTTTAAAATTTGCAATAGAGCAAGAGATGTCAAGAAAGGTTCTAAACTACAAAAATGGACCATCAAATGAAAGAGATGATGCTGAATAGATCAAAGCTGCTAAATGATCTGACCCAAGTCTGACCCATTTACACTGGCTGCAGGAGATTTGTTCATAAATTTATTTTAATTGTAGAGTCATTATTAAGGCCCCTTCCATAATATTGTTCCAAAGCAGGTAGCAAACCTTTTGGAAACAAATATTGCAGTAAGCCATTACTTGCATATATTAAAATAATTTTCTAAATTCTAATGAATTATTTAAATTGACTTTACCTAATAGCCAATTATAAATAAGCTCAGTTATGGCATTAATAAATATGTCATTGTTGGAGTGAGTGAATAAGCCAGTATACTGTAACTTCCTTTGATACTTGAGATCTCTTTTTGTCAGCTTTTAAAACTCAAAAAATTGGTTTTGAGTATATAAAAATGTATGAATGTATCAGTCCACAATATACTGTATCTATAAAGGCATGCTATGCATTCCAGGTTAAAAGTGCATGCATGATTTGTTGTTGCACACATTGGTTGGATCCATCACTAGTTACCACCAAAGACATTGTATTTTGCACTCACTGTACATGCCAAATTTGATAAAACTGCTCCTACTGACACGATTCTTGTGTAGTTTGATATGTCTCAATTTTGCAGTCAACTTACTTTGTGACATTGACATTATGTTATGACATTATGACTTTTTTTTTGTAAATCATCTCTGTATTTTTCACCATGTAGATTTCTTTTAAAGAAAAATATACTCTCGTTCAAACAGAAATTCATAAGCTGTAGGTAAACAAAGATTCTTTCTTTTCAAGGTTATCATCTCAAAAAATGAAGAGCAGTCGTGACAATATTCCTCTACTGAAAGCCTTTATTTTTATTCATCGACTCAAAAATGACTAAACTTTGAGAAGTGACAGTGATTAAAGAAATGTCTTAAAATATAAAATTGATTATTTCAGAAATGGCCTTAATAAGTATACTTTTTTCGAATAATACACCATACATCGCCAGGCTTCTCCATGTAAAAACTTTGAAAAAATTGGTGTAAAATGTTTATAAGTTTTTTCTTAGAGTGACCTCTGCTGGAAGCAATGTAAAATAATGGTGGCAAATCTGGCGTTTGCATGGCGTGAAATTACACACACCTTAATAAATTTGCCATTTACAGCAGTGAAAATAAGTATTAAACACATAATCGTTTTTCTCAGTAAATATATTTCTAATGTCGATAACACCCAAATAATCTACACATAGCAAGATAATCAAAACAAAGAAATCTATAATTCAAGTTATGGGTAATAAAGTGAAATGACACAGGGAATAAGTATTGAAGACATGAAGAAAAGGAGTTGCAAAAAGTCATGGAAAGCCAAGAAACCTGCTGGAATCTGTCAGTATTTAGAAAGCAATCCTGCCCCCTAGCAGTGCAAATTAATATCAGCTGGTGAGCATTGTTAGGGCCATAATCCGGAAGTGGAAAGAACAATATTTTTTTTTTTTAAATTCGGGGTGGTTTATTGATTGAATAAAGTAAGCAGTTTACAGTATAAAGTCAAAGGAAAGAACAATATTTAACCCTAAACTGGCTACCACCACATGCTCTTTGCAAGATTTCTGGCCGAGAAGTTAGAGTAATCAGAAGAGGTGTCCAAGAGCCAAGGATCACTTGTGGGGAGTTTCAGAAAGACCTTTAATTAGTAGGTACTGTTGTCAGATGAGACCATAATCGAACTCTTTGGATGTCATTGCACACACCACATTTGGAGGAAAAATGGCACTGTACTTTACCACAAAAACACCATACCAACAATTAAGTTTGGAGGTGGGGCTGCTTTTCAGCATATGGTACTGGCAGACTTCATGTAATTGAAGCAAGCATGAATGGAGAAATGTACCAGGGCATTCTTGATAAGAATCTGCTGCCATCTACCAGAATACTGAAGATGAAACAAGGGTGGACATTTCAGCAAGACAATGATCCCGAACACACAGCGAAGGAAACTCTCAGTTGGTTTCAGAGAAAGAAAATAAATCTGATAGAATGGCCCAGTCAATCACCCGAAGTGAATCCAATTGAAAATCTCTAGAAAGAACTGAAGATCAGAGTTCATAGAAAAGGCCCCCCGAAACCCAGCGGCGCTTAAGGAGCTGCTGCATCGCTACTGCAGTGATCGCTATTTCACTCGCTGCACCGTTTTAAAAAATTGAAATACGGCTCTTAAATTTGCCAGAGGTGGCTTTTTGCCGCCCCTGGTAACTGGCTGCTCCACGCCGCCTGAGGCAAGATTCTCACCTTGTCTCATGGCCGAAACCTACAAGATTTTAAGACAGTTTGTGTTGAAGAATGGGCCAAAATCACACCTGAGCAATGCATGCGATTAGTATCTCCATACAGGAAGAGTCTTGAAGCTGTCATTACCAACAAAGGCTTTTCTACTAAGTATTAAATAAATTTCAGTAAGCGTGTTCAATACTTATTCCCTGTGTCATATTCCCTGTGTCATTTATTACACATATATTAATTTATGGATTTATTTGTTTTGCAATCTGTGTGGATTATTTGGGTTGTTACCGACATCTGGTGTAAATTTAATGTCAATAGCCCCATTAGCAATATATCTACTGAGATAACCATCAGTACTTATTTTCCATGCTGTATTTTACACTGCATTTTACACCATTTATTTCGGTCAATTTCATTTTACGCAGCATAATTATTATGCCCTTGACAGTGGATCATTAATGTTTAAAATTCTAGTGAATTCTCCTTGGGTCAGCCTTCAGTTTTCTTCTGCCTGAGCAACAGAGCAGGTTCTTCTCAAACTTTCTTCACAGAGGCACTTTCTCTATCATTGAGAGCATCAGTGGTGCTCCTTCTATAGATGTGAATCCCTAATGTTTTATACAATATCCTTATTAAGATTGTCAAACATCTAACCAGTGTGTCAAGCATCCAACCAGTTTTCATTTGGCACTCTCCAAATGGCTTCATTTTGCTGATTCCCTTGATCTTGATTCTTGTTCTATTCATGTTATTGACTATTCTGATTGTTGCCTAGGCCAGTAAAAGTTTAATATTGTAGCATGCATTAGCAGATGGTGTTGCAATGTCTTTTGCACTCTTAGGGTTAAAACTAATGGCACTGGTAAATGTTTTCATTTTATAAATATTAGGACAGAAGACATATACTATTGAGAAGCTGTGGCATTTCAAAGAAATTTACAAGGTAAAATGATATTCCTCTTCATTAGTGTGTGACCAATATTGCATGTTCAACAATGAGCAGATTTTGTGGGAATAAATTAAACAGAAAATTCATGCTTTTATTTCATCTATCATTTCACTAGTGCTCATAATAGCAGATATGTTATTCTGATCAATACAGCCCATCAGTTTCTTCAGTGGCAACAGATCAGCTGAGCATTTTTGCAATAACTAAGTTGTTTCAACCATTTAAGAATACAAGAAATATACAGGATTGTAATTCCATGCTATTACAGAAGGATCAGTATTAAGATTTATAAAATGCAGACTATGAAAATACTGCTTTTCATCCATTAAGGGGGTTATTTATTAAAGGTTGAGTTGATTTTTACACAAACGAAATTGAGTTTTCAATGGTATTTTTCAGTCAAAAATGTTTGGATTTTTAGAAATTTGCAAGATTTATTATATTCTGGGAACAGCTTGAATCCGCTAAAACCTGTCACAGTCATGTAGAAGTCAATGGCAGAGGTCCCTTCAACCATTTGAATATGTTAATAGCCTTCATGATGTTTGGGTTTTTTCTGTGGGCCTGAAAACTCAATTAATTTGAGTGATTCGAGTTTTTTTTACCTCAAATTCGAGGTAGAAAAAACCTCACAAACCTCTAAAATTCGACCTTTGATAAATAACCCTCTAAATGTTCATCTGCACGTAATCGAAATGGCCTTTAGGCTGGTGTTCAGGCTTCCCCACCCATCCACTGCTTTGAGACCTCTTAAGGGGGGCAGCCACATCATTGCAGAACCTCTATATGAAAAGATTAAAACATGTGATTTGACCTGACACATTTTTGTCACTATTAGGCATTTGGACTTAATATGATATTTTTCTTGACATTAGACTGTGTGGTTGCTCTATTAAAAAATTTGGAAATTAAATGATATTACCATTTCCCTTTACTCTTTCAATTGCTTTCTTAATCAAAAAGGTTATTTTTTATTTTTAATAGTGCATTAGCAGTTGAATATATATATATATATATATATATATATATATATATATATATATATATATATATATATATATATATATATATATATATATATATATTTGCCAGTATTTACACATTTTTCCCTTGTGTCCCTTAAAAAAATCTCTATCTATGACTGATATGTAGGGCTACTAGTTAAATAAAAAGTATTGCCTTTATCAAGACCTTTAATTTAATTAATACAGGAGCAGTGGTCCACTCCATGTTGTAGCTCCCATCATCCCCAGCCACAGTGGTGGCCAATAAAAAGGGCAACCATTTGGCAGTTTTAACCTTGAATATAAAGTTGAAGTTAAAACTTAGTCCCTGTGAAAATGTATAATGAAGCAATAGAATTCTTAATGAATCAGATGAAAATTGAGCGTAGGACTGGCCAGATATGGGATGACTTTGACGTAGTTGGCCAGCTTAAATATATTGCAATATATGGACAAACAATCCCTGTTTTGTTTAAAGGGGAAAGCATTTTTTTAGTAGCTGAATGCACAAAACGTCTTAATGCCCTACATAGTTTTGCAATATATATATATATATATATATATATATATATATATATATATATATATATATATATATATATATATATATATATATATATATATATATATATATTTAGTCCATGGAGGAGTCGGCACTCACGTCACAAACTTCAAATATGCCTGGGTGCAGTGTCCAAAAATTAGATATAATATCATACAGAATAAGGTCCGCACTCTCAGGACTTAGGAAAACTAAAAAATTTTATTCACAAAGGAGACTCCTTTGTGAATAAAATTTTTTAGTTTTCCTAAGTCCTGAGAGTGCGGACCTTATTCTGTATGAGATTATATATATATTTATATATATATATAGATTCAGATATATTATGCATCTTTCCTCAAAACATGTAATGGTGCAGAAAGAAAAACGCTTTGAAAGCATTTTACCTCCGAAAACTGTCATTATATCAGAGCTGCAGAGAGATGTACACATGTACAGATGTTACAGGTCAGAATCTAGGCTGAAATGAAGAGTGGGAGTGTCTTTTCAATCCCCCACAAGTGGTCACAGCACTGACTGACAGGCTGTGAAGGGAGGGAGGAAAACGAACAGGGCAGAGAGGGGGTTAAATGAACAGGGCAGAAAGAGAGAGAAAGGACCAGTGTAGGGAAGGAGGGGGCAGGACAGTGAGGGAGATGAAGGAGCAGTTCAGGGAATGGAAAACAAACAGTATCCTTTAACAGATGTCTGTAGGGAAGGACTTAGAGTGGCATCACAAACATGCCCACTCCTCCCCCCACTGGCTCTATAGCTTAGGCAGAAAGAGCCGGTGGCAGGTTAAAGTGTTCTCTGGTAGTTCATCAGTTTGCCAGGGGTGTCAGGTCTCCCTAGCATTTAAAAAGGGAAGTCACTGTGTGTTCAGCCTCTCTGGATGCTATTTGCTAGAGATGGTGGTTAGTGCTGGAGAGCTTGAGGTAGAGGTAGGCCTCAGTAGGGCATAAGCCTTTTAGCAGAGGAGTCAAAGGCTCCAATAAGGAGAGCAGGAGTGTTAGTACCCTGCTGTGTCACTCACCAGCATCAAGCAAATTGGCTCAGGAATAGGAGTAATACACCACTGTAAGTATCCTATGCCTGTGTATCATCATCAAGTAGATCTAATTGTTTGAAGTGTCTATAAAGTGATAGTTATACCATGATAATTGTAAATTGTAAGTATTTGTTGCAAGAACCACTGGTGTCCAAGTTTATTAAGAGATCCATTGTATGTGTGTGCAATTCAGTATGGTTAACCATTTCTACACTAATATAGCAAGGGCCCACCTGAGAAAGAAAGTCCAATGTAATGTATTCTGTGCTGGGAGTTGTGACTAGTCCAGCCAAGTCTAAAATGCCCAAAATCGGAAGGTAATACATTGTACTAGCAGACCAGCTTCTAAATAGCATTAATCCTGCATATCAGTTTGCAGCTGATTCAATTTAATTATTATGTGAAGGTCAAAATACAGTCACTCTAAAGCTTGCCATATTGGAGCATGACTACATAATAGAAGTCCAAAGACTTGATACATTGATCCAAAGCTTGGTGTGCACACTCAGAGTGTGCTGGGACAACAAAAATGATGAGAGCTATGAAATGCAAAGCCATAAAGAGAAATAGAATTGACTATTTTATTCAGTTTACGATAGGTCATAAAAAGTCATATTTAACTGTTTCTCTTTTCCGAAACCTACAGCGCTTCAGTGATATCTGTAATGTGAAAGTATATTTTTCCACTTTATTGCGAAGCTGCTATTGCATGTTCAATACTGAAAAAAAAGTTGGTGAATAAAATGCTCAAAAATCTACTTCTAGATTTCATAAAATATCATTAAGTTTGTAATGTACACATAATAGCTGCTCTGGTGCTCTGATCAATAAAGCCTTTCCATTTGTCAAATAACAACAATTTACCTCTATCAAGGTGTTATCTCAGAAGAATCATCGTCCCTGCTTTAAAAGGTCACACTTTCAACTGATCCATCGTCTCTTGAGCACATGTCCATGATTCCTTCAAAAGAACACAAATGCTAAAAAAAAAAAGAAATATACATATAAATGTTCATAACCATTTACTTAGTAATATGATGCTGACAGTTAAACATCATTTTGTTATTACTGTATTATCTTTCTTAATTTTTTTTTTTCTTACAGCATAGACATCATTAGCTTGGGCTAAACTATTTTTATAGACTCCAGATTGTTGTCTCACTGGTTTGAAGGAATGCAACTGGTTGGAGAGGGTTTATGAATATAACACTCTATATTAAGGCCACAGGTAACAATCTGTTATAATATCATTTTTTTCAGATCTATCATGACTGATATGTCTAATAATGCTTTGTTTTCAATGTATATGATCAATTATTAGCAAACCAGGTATTTATAGATAGTTGCTGACATCTCAGTTTCAAGCTGTTGTACCTACTAGCAAACAATAAATATAATATTATTATATTAATATATTATATTAATATTATATTGTGACATTGAACTGATTCAGTGAAGGGTTGAACTCTATAAAATAAGAAGTGTATTTATTTTATCCTGACATGGGTTTCTTACATTTAAAAAACAATGTCAGAATTATTATTAACTAATTATTATGGCATGCCTTCACTGCAAGAGCTAAGTACACCACCTACAGCTTAATGTATGTGCTTTTATGCTTTTTAGTTGGGTGCTTGGACTACTCTGCTGAATATTTACAGATTGGAGACAGTTTCCTGATTATTACATTAGCACTAATGTGTATTTAGACATTAAAGGGAAACTGACTTTTTTTGTGTTGTATTAAAGGAACAGTAACATCATAAAATAAAAGTGTTTTAAAGTAATATAAATATACTGCAATGTTGCCCTACACTGGTAAAACTGCCGTGTTTGCTTCATAACCACTAATATTGTTTCTATAAATAAGCTGCAATGGGGCAGCCATTTAAAGAAGAAAAGGCTTAGATTACAGAGCAGATAGCAGACATAATGGTATTTTCTGTTATCCACTATTTAACCTGTGCCATATAACTTTTTTCAGTTTCCACCATTGTTACACAGCAGCCTGTTTATATAAACTATAATAGTGGTTCTGAAGCAGATCAGCTTTGCCAGTGTTATTCTACAATTTATTGTTTAAGCCATATTATAACCTTCCTATTTAATTAAAGAGGAAATATAATCCTCTTTTCAGCTCATTTAGTTGGGCTTATGTAAGAAAATATGTACAGTAAATGCATGTATAAATGTCTGCAAAAATAAATACAATTGTATTTTTTTTTTACACTGACATACCTGATTTCAGAGATTGAAAGGAAACCATGATAGTCACTCTCTGTTTGCTCAAAATATTTTTTTTTTTATTTTTTTTTGCATAAGCCCAACTGAATGAGATCTTGTCAAAAGGGGCTATAAAGGTTAGATGTACTGAGTCACCTGGCATCCATGATAGGAGCTTGTTGTGTACCACTAGAGGAAACTGCTTATCTAAATGTTTTTTCATTGCTATATACTCTTTCTCTGTTAGTGGGTGTGCAGTTCTAGCTTAATTTCTGTTTTTCTATGTATGGTTTTGATATACTTCTTTCTTGAAATGCATGTACATAGTTAGCCATGTTGCAGCTTAAATAAACCAGTTGTTTAAGCATAACCAGTCCTGCACAACTTTCACTTTACACTTTTTGTGGAGGATTACAATTCTGTTGTGTGGATAGAGCTGCAGCACAGGAAAAGTGCAGAAAAGGAACATCTCACGGGAACAACTTCAGATCCACTGCAGAGATGGCTGCCCTGGGACACATGGAGGGATTTGATGTAAGTGACCCTGCTTCTTGAAACTCATATGCAGAGAGACTTTCCAAACACTATAGATAACCATGAGCAGAGGAGGACTGTGCTGCTGACTGTCTGTGGCCCAAAAACATTTGCAGTTGTTCGTTCACTCACTGCACTGGCCTCTCTTAAAAGAAAGACATACAGTATGAGGAGCTGTTAGCAATGTTAAAGGCACATTTTTCTCCAACACCATCTGTCATTATACAGAGATTTCACTTCCACAAGCAAAACCAAAGAGCAGATGAAACAATTTCTACCTATGTTGCAGAATTACGGTGCTGAGCAGAGCACTGCCAGTTTGGAGAGTTTCTAAAATATATGATGCAAGACAGGTTAGTCTTTGTTTTTCACAATCAGGCCTTGCGACTCTCTGAGCCTAACTTCAGGGCCGGATTTACATAGCAGACACCCCTAGGCCTGCTGCCGTTCATCGTTCCCGTCCCCTCCCCTTCTTTTGTGCAAAAGCGCAGATTTTCATCATCGGGTCCGGAGTACTCGGGATTGGTGCAAATGAAATTTTAAAAACTATTGCTTTATCTCCTGCAAATCCTCAGTGCTTCCGAACCAATGCAGGTGTGGTTGGGGGTGGCAGGCTGCCCTCCTAAAATTCTGCTTCCCTAGGCCTGGGCCTTTGTGGTCTCTCCACAAATCCAGGCCTGCCTAACTTAACACTTACATCCCCACAAGAAAAGGCCTGAGCAGCAGAAACAGCACTTTTACACACTAACCCAGTGATCCCTAACCAGTAGCTCAGGAGCAACATGTTTTTTGACTACTTCGACCATGGAATTGGCTACTTCGACCTTCGACTACGACTTCGAATTGATCGATTCAAACTAAAAATCGTTCGACTATTCGACCATTCGATAGTCGAAGTACTGTCTCTTTAAAAAAAACTTCGACCCACTACTTCGCCACTTAAAACCTACCGAAGTGCAATGTTAGCCTATGGGGAAGGTCCCCATAGGCTTTCTAATGTTTTTTTGGTCATAGAAAAATCGTTCAATCGATGGATTAAAAGTCGAAGGATTTAACTTCTACTGTCGAATATCGAGGGTTAATTAACCCTCGATATTCGACACTATGTAAATCTGCCCCCAAACGTAGGTTGACAAAACACATAGGGGCTACCAAATGGCCAATCACAGCACTTATTTGGCACCCCAAGAACATTTTTCATGCTTGCATTGCTCCCCAACTCCTTTTACTTCTGATTGTTGCTCATGGGTTCGAAAGGTTGTGGATCCCTGCTCTAACCCATCAGGGAGATTACATTAATTTGCTAAACAGCAAACCAAAAAACTACTTTACAAAAGATGCATCATCATTTTCACCTTGCAAAGAATGTGGTGGTCAGCATAGATGCTCTGCGTGCCCTTTTAAGAATGCTGCCTGTCATTACTGCAACAAGAAAGGCCATGTTATATGTGTACTGTATATCCAACATGTCAATAGTAAGGACCCTGAATACTCTGAAATTACTGCAAATGTTTATATACATGCCCATCGGTGTGACATGGAGATTGACTCAGGGGCTACATTTACTATAATAAGTTCAGAATTATTTGCTAAACTGTTCACTCACAATCCTCCAACATTATCAAACCCAGGGTGCACACTCTGTAACTATAATGGACAGTCTGTTGGAAGATGTGATGTCATTGTTCAGTCCAATAGATTCAGTTCGATGTTACCCCTTCTAATTGCCAAAGGTACAAAAAGCCTTTAGGGAAGCAACTGGTTTTCTCCATTAGAAATCATCATCCAAGGTATCCATGTTGTCACTGGGGAATCCCTAAAGAAGATCATCGAGTTTTTTTCATATGAACTGGGCATTTACAATGGTCCACCTGTGTCACTTAGAGTAGACCCTGCCATTTCACCTATACAAATGAAAGCCAGATCTGTGTCATACATGACTTCTGAACAGCGATAGCAAACCTCCAATGGTGTTTTTATTGTGACCGCAAGCTTCAGTGGCTAAAATGGATAGTGTTCCAAATGATCTAAGGTGTAATTTAAAAGGCAGAGATGAGATTGAAAGGCACATTTGCAACAATCTAGTTTAGAAGAATTTTGGAGTTTTCTCTCCATTTTTAGAGCTTCCTTATAGTACCAGAAACAGGGTACTTTATATGCATTTAAATACAAAGCACTGCCACCCTGCACTGGTCAAAATTGTCACCACATAAACACTACTGCAGTATAAAAACATACACCATTTTGTAGCCAAGGGAGGCAGCCATTCAAGTTAAAATAAGGCTATATGACACATACAGTATTCTTCCACATATGCATAATGGTTGTCAGCATTAAAGCAATACTGACAGGTTCCTATAAAAATGCATAGGAAAATGTCAGTATTGGTGGGGTGTTTCGGCAGCTATATATTTCATTTTTAAAATGCCCCCATGTTCCCCCCAGCCCAGTGAAAGGTGCAGTTCAGAAGGGGGTAGAGAACCTCTGACAACATCATGGTCACACTGGGCTGGGGATGGCTGATTAAAAATGAAAATATTAATGGTGCCTATGAAAGAATAGTGCCAGGTCCTGCCTAGTGTGACTGACAGAATCAAAAAACTATGTCAGAGAGTCATCTGAGATAAGTTATGCTGGGTTGGGGGTAGGGGGACTTGGGTGCCTAATCTCCCCCAGTAGTACAGACACCATTCCATGGAATTTATAAGAAGCAGTAAGTATCACTTTAAGACATTCAAAGGAAGCAGTGTGCCATAAAGCCAGAATCACCTCAATTTCTCTGTTCTTATCATCAGATTCAAAAATAACAAGAACTAACTGGTATCAACTTTTAAAAGGTTTATTCATTTACCCCTCTCAGATTTAAAAGCTTATCAACATTTGTAGAGGTGTGACATGGAAAGGCTCCATAACATTGATATCACACAAACTTTCCATACTGAATTTTGTTGGAAATACTGGATTACGCTAACAGCTGACGATCAGATTTTATAATTTTATCTTTATTTTTTTAAAGCCTTTATAACATTAAAGGTTTGGTAGATGCAAAGCTAAAGAACATTAATAAGGACCCTGTGCTTAAAGACCAGATCATTATATACTATTGATCATGGAGCAAACAGCATCACTGTTCCCATAGTGCATTTGTTTAAAAGTCGGTTATTTGGGTCACCAACATAAAGCCTTCACATTTACTTAGTATTTAATTATGTCCACAAATAAAAAATTGTCTAGAAATTGACAGGCACCAAATGATATGGCATTTTGTGAAGCTATAGGTTCCTTATCAATAATCAGATTATCCAGTTAAGCTTTTCACAGGTAATGGCATTTGTAGAAGTAAAAGTTCAAAATACCAGCATCTTTCAATTGCACAGTTTTCCTAAAAGCTGAAGAGAATTACTTAGAATAAAAGAGAAAAAAGAGAAACTTTATGCTACCACACAAGACTGGTAAATGCCTAGAGTCTTTCTCTATTGCTACAATAAAATGTGTCAGATTAAGATATGTCCATATTTTTTAGCAGAGCTTCATCGCACAATGGAAGCTGTAAACCCACATATCAAGCTATATATCCACCAAGAGGATAAAATATACCAAACATTTCTGGGTAGATACACGTTAACCATTTGATTTAGCTGAAATAAGTGGGTGTGGGGTCTGTTTTTTAGTGAGCACTGCACATTCTGCAAAATAGGAAATATTATTAAATATTACACTATCATGTAAAGCACATAGTCAGGTGAAAATGATGTATGTAGCATGAATTTTAAGAAGAATTGCTATATAATACCTTTTAGCAGCTATTTAGAATCAAACAGATGGCAGGTTTTTTTTTTTATATACAACAAATCATTTAAGAGTGTCAATTTGAAGCAGTACCTAGTGAGAGAGTAAGAATGTTAGAATTGTGCCTTTCAATAAAACACTGTAACCATTCTGAAACTGTGTTATCTGTAATGCCTCTGCACTGGCCTAGAAGTTTTGAAAGTCAAGATCAAGGGAGGAAAGAAAGAGAGGAAGAGTTTGGCTCTATGCCATTTGGAGTATTTGAGAGACATGGAAAGGAAAAAAAAGATACAGTTATGTTGGAGCATTCAGACCAAGGGTGAGATATTCTGGTTTAGGTTGCTGTTCTGGAAGACTTCATTATGACATATTTAATGAGCACAAAAGAGGAACTAGGTCAGCTGTAAAATGCAGTGAAGGGAGTGGTCATCCCAAAATGGACTGGGACAGCAATGCACAAGGAATAATTATGAGCTGTGTAATCTGAGATTCAAAAGTGGTAACATAAAGATTGATTTACAGTACATTCTCCCCAGCAATATTACTTCTAATAGGCAGTGACGGAACTACCGGGGGAGCAGTCACGCACCAGGGCCCGTCCCCTCTACTATCGCTACTGCTAATAGGTAAACTATAGGGATGCACTGAATCCAGCATTTTTTCAGGATTCATCCTTTTACTGCAAGCTTCCCCCAGTAAATCCCAAAAGTATTTTAACACACTAAACATGGTAAATATGGGATATTTTGTATTGTTGGCTGTCCGGCTAGCTTACAGATTGTATTTTTTAATGCTAAATTGCATCCTACTATACATTTTTAATTGTTTCAAAATCTCAAAATTCAAATGGGAAAATAGATTGAATTTTTAAACTATACTTGCCATTGACTTCTAATGAAGATAGGCAGGCTTTAGCTGCCAAATTTTTACTTTTGCCTTTTCAAGATCTTCAAGGAACTTCAAGGAACTCAAATTTTAAAATAACAGCCCTTGCATTATTTCTGCACCCCCCATCATATTGGGCAAAAATGCATTTTTTTCTTTTCTTGAGAAAATCTAGCAAACGATTGGAATACATAATATGGTCTTGACTGTAAAGAAGTATTCTATTGCCTTTTCTATTCTATACCTATTTACAAACTGATGACATAGGAGAGAAAACTTTTACACTCCTGGATGCTCTTAAACGCAGGTTAGTTTATAATGATTAAGTACTGACATTTCATTTATAGTTTTATGAGGACATTCATAGATTCAGCAATGAAGGTCACTTCTGCTTTGTGAAAGGCCAGAAAGATCATACTGCACAGCCGCTTGAAAAAAAGAAAGAGACATAAATGTGCATGGTCGATATGACTCCTGCACCCCTTGGCTAACATAAATCTACATATCTCTAATATATTGTGTATGCAGTATTAAATGAAATAATAAAAAAGAAAATGTCTCACAATAACTCCAGTTGATAGCAAAAGAGTTAACTACTGTTATATTTGTGTATTCAGGTGAGAATATTGATGAAGTCAGTCCAAAAGTGCAAAGACTATCAACTAAAAGGCAAAACAGAATACATCAACTTGCAAGTTCTTATGTAAACAAAGTTTTATTTGTGTTTCCGTTTCATTTATGGTTCTATAAAGACATTTGTGGATTTCGGAATGGGCAGTAATGCTTTTTGAAAGGTTAGAAACACTTCACAACCTTCTGAAAATAAAGAATTCAATGTGTATGGCTAATAAATTCTCACAAAGCAAAGTTGCTACTGTATGTTGTTCAATGTGTGATAAATTGTGTATAATACAATTTTTTCTCCCATTTTTATTTACGGTATAATGAAAGAAAATTATGCTGTTTTATTTTGTTTTTAATATTCTTTTGCATTTGGGGAAAGCTAATTCACTTGATATTTGGTGGTAAGGAAATTATTTTTTGAACAGTATAAATTATGAACATTCTGGCATTGACTGGCTGTTGTGTTACAGCCTACTTTTGCAGTCTGCTGGTTGATGGTTTGCACATTATGAAACCAGGTAAATCACATAATTATGGGGAAAAAAATAAAAGCAAAAATAATGAATGGCAACATTCTTGAATTGCTCTCAACCATATGTACAATGCAACTGAATTAGGGAACTAATGTCTGTACTGGGGAGCTTGTGCAAACAGCATCCAATATTAGGCCACTATTGTGTGGTCTACACTAGACTTTGGAGAAACATACTGTTATAACATAGAATTTTAAACCATAAATGTCTACTCTAACACAAAATATGTGTAATGAATGTGGGAAAATGAAAAGTTTGTATGTGAAAGAGCTCGTAATGAGTGGTAACTACTTTTGTATAAAAGGTTTATGAAAGGTTTTGTCATCTTTTATGTTTGTGAATTCATTGGATTTTAGATTTGATTAAAAAGGTCCTGTTATACTACTCACAAGGTCTTTATGTTTATTAATCTGCAGCAACTATTAACATCGTATGTGAGCAAGTTCAGAAGGTTATTTGATTTATGACACCTCAACCCATATTATATATGTATTAGCCATCCATCTAAGGCTAAGTATTTGAATAGATGCATATACTCTTGTCAGACCAGCAGACCAGACTCTATGAAGTATTGTAGGGTAGGATAGAGCACACAAACTGCAGGCTCTGCTGCAAACAACTTTATTCTATCATGACATGTTTTGGATCACATGGATCCTTTTTCAAGGGTAAATCACAAATGAAAGCAATACACCTTTTAACACAGTTTACATTCTAATTTTTATACGAGATACTATTTTAAAATGTTGTCAAATGTGTTGGTTTTTTAATCATTTCTTAATCACACAATCTCTCTCCTCAATATGTTTCTGAATTCTTGAAGAACATTGTCTGGTTGAAAAGATGCAAAAACTGAAAATACTGAAATATACTGTATTTCCAGTATTTTTGCAGCAGAAAAGATCATGATGTCCCCAAAGCTTCTGTGATTCCATGTGGTCAATTTTAAAAACTTAAAACAGTGCATCTTCTAAAGGTAGTTACAGTATGTGTAGTTTTGAACTTCTTGTACTTTTATAATGATGCACTTCTGAGATGTTCCCACACCAAAAAAAGAACAACTCAACCTTGAGATCACAATTAAATATCCATATTATATAAGATAATGTGTGTGTGAAAGGGTTCCTGATATTTTCCATCTTAAAATGACAAACCCGAATTAAAATAAATTGTACAGGTTATTAGTTATCAATAATATACTCTTTATTCACTGTTTATGTACTATAAGAATGAAGCGTAGATAAATAATGTTCTCTATTGGCTAATATAGTGGAGGGGGCAGTATACACCCTTTTTCAAGATGAGTTCTGTAATAATAAACTGCTCAATGGCTGCAGCTTAGGGTAGGGAGGGGGTTGTTTATTCTAAGGTAGATAAAGAGTGCTGAACAAACTGTCCTATTTAGAAATGGGAGGGGCTTAACCAAAAAATAAGATTTACAATGGCAAAAAACTAGGAAAAATATTTTTTTTAATAACATTTTTTCCACTGCATAGAAAATAATGCATATAAATTAATATATGGCAGACACTTAGGGGCACATTTACTATTTGCCGAATATCGAGGGTTAATTGAAGTCAAAGGATTTACCGCATTTCCTTTTTAATCAATCGATCGAACGATTTTCCTTCGATCCAAAAAAGCTAGGAAAGACTATGGGGACCTTCCCCATAGGCTAACATTGGTGCTCGGTAGGTTTTAGGTGGCGAAGTAGGTGGTCGAAGTTTTTTTTAAAGCGACAGTACTTCGGCTATCGAATGGTCGAATAGTCAATGATTTTTAGTTCGAATCGTTCGATTTGAAGTCGTAGTCGAAGGTCAAAGTAGCCAATTCGATGGTCGAAGTAGCCAAAAAAATACTTCGAAATTCGAAGTATTCTTTATTCTAATCCTTCACTCCAGCCAAGTAAATGTGCCCCTTAATAATTATTATGTACCTGTAATGTACTATTTAATTATGTGAGTAGATAATCCAATAAGGTAAGGCATTTGTATCAGTGGGGGCTCTCTCTCTCTATATATATTTTATAAAATTGCAATGAATAGTGAAAATTATATTGCAGCAAACCCACCATAGAGGGCTTAATTAAGATGAGCAAGTGAAATAAAGGTATAGGAATAGGAAATTTCTCTGCATTGAGAATTGCAATAACAAAAAACAACGTGTATATTTTATAATTAAAATATGGTAGAAAGTATGTTACACAGATGGCCTTAGCCATTGAACTCATGTTGAAGTCTGGTGTATATTGCTCCTTATTGTGATTTATAAATGATTTATAAAAATGAGCAGCAAGCCTGATACTTGGGTTTTGAGTAGCACAAACTTTTACATTTCCTTTTCATTTGAAATGTTATATTTCCTTCTTGAGTGCTCTTGAAATTCCCATAGAGAATCTTTATTTGAAGACGTTTGATCAATTGATCTTCTTTGGAAAATGGCATCCCACAGGATGGTATTAGTCTATCTCATTATGTTTTTTAATTGAATGCCTGTGCCTGTTCTTTATTGCAGTTTTAATAGTGTTCACCAGCATCACATTACTTTTCACGCTCACGCACTGCATTCATACAGCGTTTTTGATCTGCATGAAAGACACTTAATCAATTATTTACCCTATTGATCCTAGAATGCTGGACTAAAAGCATAAAGTCTTTCTATGACCATCTATAATACTTAATAAACGGGCCTACCACTTTTACTATTCATTACATTTTCTATTATATGACAAAGAAAGGTGGGGAAGAGGTGAATAATTCTGTTTAAATTCCCTTGAGTATTAAATGCCCTTAATCTGTTTAAAGACTAAAGTACCCAAGCAATATATGCTGCTTATATATGCTGCTTATATTTTGATTTAAGGGATTTGTAATAGCACATCTCCTAGCCCCAGTCTCCTGTATAGAGGATGGAACTTGTTTTCTTTTGCAAGAAATTTGGTAATGACGGTGCTACTGTATTAACATACCTATAATGTACAGTATAACTTAGTCCTTGTAGAGGTTGTCAGTCATGCAAGAAACAAACATGGGTTCCTTAACCCTATAGGGACACCATAATGTGCTTGGTTCTCTTCTGAGTGAAAAAAAGATCTGTTCTCCAAGTTATTTCTAAAGAGTCATTGTGGCCCTTGCAAGAACCAACTTTCTTTCCTTATAGTTAAGGAAACTTTCATAGACTCTGACTGGCACTGTATATGGTTACAAAGTTGCTTAGCTACAATAACCCCCAAATCCTTCTCAATAAACGAGGCCCCTAATGAAATTCCAGAGTATAACTAGCATTCACTTAGGGAGCTATTTATTAAAGGTTGAGTTTTGTGTTCTTGAAAAATTCTAGTTTTTCAAGGTTAGTTTCACAAAAAAAACTCACATTTTCTGTGATTTATAATTCCCCAAAGCTGCTAAAAGTCAGAATCAGAAAATACTCCAGCTAAAACCTGTCAAATTCATGTAAAGTTCAATGGCATTGGTCCCTTTAACCATTTGAAGATTTTTTTTGCCTTCATGGTTTTCGGGTATTTTACTCTGGGTTGCGCTCAAGGTATAAGGCTCACTGCATAGACATGTGTAGCGTTTCAACCACCAAACTCCCCCCCCCAGTTTTCTCTCTCCTCTCCCCATAGTTCTTCTCATGTATGAATATGATCATACGGTATTTCACTGCGTAAAAAAAATAAGAAACGAGAATAATCAGGATGTGAATGTATGTCAAAATGTTCTTTATTCTTGCCCATACGTTTACCTATGACAAATGCATTCCATTGTATGTCTTTTTTCTGTCAAGCTTTAATAAATACGAAGTTAAAAAAAAAAAAAAAAACTCAAGGTATTCAAGGTTTTTTAGCCGATAAACTTGATACATTTTCGATTGCATTGAATTTTTTGCAGTTTTGCAAATTTTTCCTCAGTTTTGCAAACTGGGATTCACTCATCACTTATTAGTATGCCTGTATTTTCTCCCTTGCCAAAAAGTCAGCTAACATTTCTTGAAGCTATCTAATGTATCTGCCAGTACATCTGCTCCAGCTCTCATAGTTAAAAAAAATCTTTTTACACCTTATGATTAGACCTCCTTTCTTCTAATTTCAGTGAATGCCCTGATGTCTGGTGGAAGAATTTACTGATGAATATGAGGGATGAAGTATGAGTGAGTTTATTGTATGGTCACCTCATATATTTATACATACAGCAGTTATCATATTCTCCCTTAAGCACTTCTTCCCTGGTGTAAAAGTACCCAACTTGGCCAGCCTTTAATCATAGCTGAGACCTTCTATACTGTTCATCAAATTAGTTGCCTTCTTCAGAATTTCTCTACTTTAGTAATATCACTTTTAAGTTCTTGAGATGAAAAGTGCATTTTGTAGACCTAACCTTACCAGTGCTTTTTAAGGGGGCAATAAGAGCACTAAGGGGTTCAAAAGAGTGCACAAAGAGCACTTACGTCTGGGTCTGGTAGCACTCTGCACCTTACACTGGGTAAAAAAATCTGGTGTGAAATCAATGGTGTAACTAATTGTCACTGCCCGCCCTTTGCAAAAGAATCTTCACAGCTCTGCCTACCCATATTTCCAGCCCTGGGTACCTGTAATCTTTCATCCTGACTTTCTTTTAGAGAGCTATTTTCAGGTTCTGGACATAGTTAAGTTGGGTGGAAAAATCCATCACGATTCACGATTTTTTTTTGGCAAAGTGAAATGGGACAAATTCGCCTGTCAATAATAATAAGGTTCCTACTCCTTGATTCATTTTTTATACTATTCATATATATTTTATATTCCATCTCTATTTGACCTTGTCTGATTTTTTTGCATTCTTAGCCTTCTTCTACCTGATGAAAGTTTCAGCTGTCCCTACTAACTTAAATGCCTTAAAAGCAAGTTTTATGGTTTTATCAGAAAAATATTAATCTTTAATCAAAGCAGCATTTCACTCATCTGATGTTGCTATGGCACATCTTCTATACTTAGAGGGCCCATTTATTAAACCTCGATTTTTTCTGATCAAGGTTTTTAGAGGGAAAATTCAAATTTTTTGTGGAAAAAAACTCTGGGGACCTTTATCCTTGATAAAGGTCCCCAGGTGAGAACGAAACGTTGGACAATGCTGTGTTACAAATAAAAACACTTTAATTCACCTTTACTAGAGTGTGCTGATCCCTGCATCGATTGTATCATTCCAATTGATCGTTACAGATGCAGCCACTTTGGTTTGTCTGTTTGACACAGAATAATTAAACACAGATATCCCATTTATCTCATTTAACACAGAAAACTGCGTCACAACATCCCATCTAATTAAAGCATGTGAACAATGGTGCTTTGGTATGCTAATGAAAAGGTTAAAAGCATTAAATGAGTTAAGATGACTTTAGATAACACAGTTTCTTCAAAAAACCCTGAGTCATGACGCATTTAACTCACAAATCCAAGTGGCTTCATCTGTACCTCAGAGTTCCATAACCTGTATAAAAGCACTCGGACTTCGGCCTTGTACTTTTTTATGGTCATAAAACTCCTCGGTGACTTATAATATCCTTATATTTTACAATAGGGGGTACTTTATTCACTATATACTGTATATATATATATATATATATATACTGTATATATATATATATATATATATATATATATATATATATATATATATATATATATATATATATATATATATATATATATATATATATATATATAGTGTTCTGGCTATTATTTTAGACATCCAGTCACTCCAGCCTTTATACATTACATTTTGGCTAACTAACTATATTAGAAACATTATTTATTTTGCACAGCCTATCTATTTACCTAGTTTTTATTTTTATGTTGAACAATTCCTTCAAAGAAATGTATGAAGTGATTTGAATTTTATGAATCACCCTATGATGCCTCACTGCATAATGTCTACACTATTTTCACCCCTATTTTGACAGTAAGGTATATATTAAGTAGATGTTTTGCTTTGCTTTGAAGTACATCTACGATGCTTTATTTAGGGAACTGCTAGAAATTTGACTCTAATGCAGATTCATTTAGAGATTAATTTATATCATTCCATTTATATTGCTGTAGACTGTAATGCAATAAAATTGATGTCACAACTTGATTATAATCATTGGAGACAGTAAAATAACCCATTTCTCTGTCATATTTGCTAAACAAGGAAAATACTGCATCTGCAATTTTGTTAAACTATATAAAATTAAAACCAAAGCCAAATCATAATTTGCATATGCAAATTAGGGCCAGAGAGGGAAATTGCGTGACTTTTTGTCACAAAACAAGGAAGTATAAAATGATTTTCCCTTCCCACCCCTAATTTGCATATGCAAATTAGGATTTAGATTTGGTTCGCTATTCGGCCGAATGTTATACGACGGATTCGGGGGTTCGGCCGAATCAAAGATAGTGGATTCGGTGCATCCATAATTTTAAACAAATAATTTATATTTTTAAAACCAATTTCCTCTCGAATGATAAAACAGTTCCTTGTACTTGATCCAACTAAGCTGCATTAATCCATATTGGTGGCAAAACAATTCTATTGGGTTTATTTAATGTCAATGTTTTTTAAACAGATTTAAGGTATATCATTCACATTACGGAAAGCTCTCTTATCCGTAAAACACCAAGTCCCAAGCATTCTGGATTTTAGATCCTATACCTGTAGTAGAAATATTACAGGAAAGTTATGATTGTTCCTCTTCTTCTTTCCCAGATCCTGATACAAGCTGTGTCTCCTGACATTACTTAAAGGGGGGCTAATCTCTGTCATTTATACACACTTTATTGTTTATTGCTGACATATTATCAAGAATTATCAACAATTAAAAACCTGTCAGCTTTAACTTTATATAACTTATTTTAAAAGGATTTTTGATCAAACTTCCTTCCTGCCACAGAATATACTTTTAGCAGTAATAGATTAACATACTGTCATGGACATAACACATGCGAAAATGCTGGTTATCCATGCCCCCCCCCTTGCGGACCCCCCATGTAAAGCAGAAGCAGACCCCAGGCCACTGCCTACATTATGGAAGCTCATATCCCTGCTGTAAGTATTTCCTGTCTATAGCTATACTCCTACAGTCTATTTCTGGAGCGAGGAGTGTGAAAGATAATGGACACTGTATGGATACTCCCTGCATGTTATAAGAGGAATGTGTGCATCAGCAGACAGAGGACCAATTTTAAACTACCTTAAGGTAAAGGAAGCATTTCACTAATGAAGGGATATCCAGAGACCAACATTTCTCTGCTAATGCCACCCAGACTCTTATGGAACCATAAGGATTTGTGTAGCCTTTGCTACTAGTGGACTGTGGGACACTCTAGGTGCCAGTTGGTGACACTAACTTTATGAACTTATGTCCTAAAATGGCACCAACACCTTGTGATAATTCCTGAATAAAAATAATATCTTGATAGATAGATAGATAGATAGATAGATAGATAGATAGATAGATAGATAGATAGATAGATAGATAGATAGATACATAGATAGATACATAGATAGATTAGAGAATAAAATTAGTCTATAAAAATAAAAACTGGGTAAATAGATAGACTGTGCAAAATAAAAAATGTTTCTAATATAGTTAGTTAGCCAAAAATGTAATCTATAAAGGCTGGAGTGACTGGATGTTGAACATAATAGCCAGAACTTCCAGCTCTCTTGGTTTCCACTGATTAGTTATCAGGCAGTAACCAATCAGCGACTTTATGAGGGGCACATGAGTCATAACTGTTTGTTTTGAGCTGCATGCTAATGATCAATTGCAAACTCACTGAACAGTTATGTACCTGGTGCCCCCCCTTAAAGTCATTTACTAACTCAGAGTTACAGAGCTGCAAAGGCCCAACAGAACAGACAATTTAATATGATGGCACTTAATACTAAGTAAATTAGTTTAAGAAGCATTGTTACTGTTACATTTAAACTAAAGATGGCAGGCAACCACAGAATCATTGCTTATGTAGTTGCCCTTTAATGTGCAGCCAACATTATATTTGACTTGTTATAATATTATTTTCAGGACAAAGTTAATGAGCTCTACAAATCCCAGACTCAAAATCTTACTGCAAACTTTTCCTCTTCATTTGCATTTATAAAAACAGGTGAGCATTTCCTAATTAAAGAGAAAAAATGTCATTTATTTCCCCCCACGTTTGCAGAAATGAGCCAGCTTGAAAGGTCTTGAAATAATATTGCAAACCATATGAAGTTATTTCCTGGTCCTGAGATTAGAAGGATATATAACATTTGCAAAGGTCACCAACCCAGTTTAGTTACTGAGACAGAAATGTTGTTATTATAATTTGAGTTTAAGTTCCAACAATTAAACTGTGCACACCTTGTGGCTTTGACTAAATTTCTACTGAAATAGTTGATGTTCCATCTTCAGAATTGGGAAATTAATAAAATACTAGTGCAAAGTATTATGCATTCTTTTTCGTGGACAGGTTGCTTACAACTGAAGGGAGTTCGTCATTGCTTATATTGTTTCGATTTTTTTTTACATTTTTCTTTTTGCAAAAGTTTATATGCCAGAGATCAATCTAGTTGCGATTAATTTTTGATTATTATCTATTTAAATACTGTCTTATTTGATTAAATGTGACAACATTTTTTTATTCTTTGATAAATGCCCCCGTGAGATCGCATATGTTAAAGCTCAGTTTTATGCTGTTTTGGTTAGGTCTTTATTCAAAAACCATGTTAAAAAGCCTTACACGTTTCATACCCCCTGGTACTTAATCAATGCCTATGATTAAGTATCAGGGGGTATGAAACTGGTAAAGGCAGAATACCATGTGGTCTGTATGCCTATCTTTTTAACATGATTTTTGAATAAAGACTATTTTTTAATATAATATAGAGTTTTGGGATAACTTTTTTGGTTTTTGACGTTTATACCCTTTTGAACTGGGGGCTTTATTTCAAAAATCATGGGCCCTTTTCGACAGGCCCTGTAGAGACTAACATCCCATTATATATATTTTTCCTTGGTTAGGTCTTTCACTAATTATGGTCCCTAGTACAATATTTCAATATATTAAACATATATGCTGGGGTTTTATTATTGCAAAAGTCTGTATAAGGGTTTTACTAAATCCAATTACATATCCAAAAGGGGATAGTTACCCTAGCAACTAGTAAGCAGTTAAATCATAGCGTAAGATGAATAGCAGAGAGAAAAATAAGCAATAGAAATGACATATGAAATCTAAAATATCTGGAAAAGTAAACAGTATATCACAAACCTGTGTTTTTCAAATCCAGCAGCAAAAACTGGTAAATGAAAAGGACCTGTGAGAAACTTGGCTGGTGGTCTAGTGGGGTGCAGCGGGGACGCCCGCCATGTCTGGCTCCTCCTAGGTTTTGCGCAACAGTTCTGGTTTTGTGTGTCTTCAGCCATGTTTCGGCTATATTCGGCACAGTTGCGTCTGGCGTCATCGCGCTGGCGCGAAATTCAAATATTAAAGGAGCAAGCACTTTTTGTACATTGCCCAACGTAAAGGTCTATTCTTAGGTCCTGGGTGCTATTTTGTGTATTCCTGATCTGTTATTGACCCTGCCTGTTTCAGATATTGCCTAATCCGCTGCCTGTCCTGACCCTAGCCTGTATATTGACTTCTCTCTTGGATCCTGCTCTGTACTTCATATTCGGTGTGTTTGGCTTGGCCTGTGACCTTGACTACCCTAACGTCTCCTGAATCTGTACTGCCTACTCCCATTTGGTATTCGACCCGGCCTGTCCCTCACCACCTTTCTTGTTCTCCGTTCCTATATCACGATCGGTTCCCTTGCCTGCTCAGAACTCTCTTCCTGGTCCTCTCACACTAAGACCTGGTGGCACCCGAGTAGCGGAGGACTCCTCCTGAAACAAAAGGTGGCTGTTATAGGCGGACGATTGAGCCGTGACATGAACCTTGGGGATTGTTCTGGGTTTGGGATACCTATTGTAACAGGACCCAACAACAACACATAAGCAAAGCAATGAGGTATAAGAGGACCAGGATGGTGAGGAGTAGACAGACCTGTATATTGTGGAAATAACTGCACATGGCTCAACATGGGACAGCTATTACTGCATTTTAGGACTCAATCTATACCTTATGGTTCTTTGAAGACAGCAAGGTTCAAAAGTATAGGCGGAGAGTGATTTTTTTTGTTTGGGAAGCATTAAAGTTGGCCATATACAGGCTGAACCCATCACCCATGGGTCCAAAAACTAACTTTGATTCAAACGTTAACAAAAATACCTTCTGAATTACAAGCAGTCAAGCACTAGAATCACTCTATAGAGCACTTCTTTTTACTGTGTAGAGCACTTCTTGACAGGCAGACAGCTAGTGTGATGTAACGCTAGTGTAATAAACACTGCGGGTACTGACACCCTAAGCACAAAATATACACAGACGTAGTAAAATATTAATATTAATATTGATTTAGTTTAAAAACACGCATGCCCATCAGATTCAACCTTTTGTCTAAATGAAACCTGCTGATCAAAGGGATCCAGGGGATACATAGACAGCAAGCAATCAAGCAGTGGGTACTAGTGATAAGCGAATTTGCGAAAATATTTCGCGAAACGGCGCCGGCGTCTTGTTTTTGACACCGGCGCCCGTTTTTTTGACACCGGTGTCCTTTTTTTTCGATGCCAGTGAAATTTTTTGGCGAATTTTTTCGGGCGAATTTTCGTGTGCGTTTTGCTGCGAATTCGTGCCTGGTGAATAAATTTGCCCATCACTAGTGGGTACAGATATGACAGACACATTATATCTTATGAGAAGCAGAAACTTTAGGGTTTAGGCATCCACTTGTAAAGTGATTGTTTACCTTTAGATTAACTTTTAGTATGATGTAAAGATTGATATTCTGAGACAATTTGCAACTGGTTTTGTGATTTCTGAGTTATTTAGCTTTTTATTCTCCCGTTTGCAATTGCAGCAATCTGGTTGCTAGGGACCAAAACTACCCTTGCATTAGTTTGAGTAAGAATATTAATAGGAGAGGGCCTGAATAGAAAGAATAGTAACAAAAAGTAGCAATAACAATAAATGTGTAGCCTTACAGAGCATTTGTTTTTTAGATGGGGGTCAGTGACCCCATTTGAAAGCTGCAGAGCCAGAAGAGGAAGGCAAAAAACAACAAAAAAATAAAAATTGAAGACCAATTGAAAAGTTGCTTAGATTTGGCCATTCTATTACATACTACATATAACAACAGTTAAATGAAAGGTGAACCAACCCTTTAATGAATTGTCAATGCCATGCATTAACCCACCACAAAAGACATTGTAGGATAAATTCAGATTGGACAAATGAAATGGCAATTTTATGTATATTACTCACCAAACACTGTACACGATAATTATTGTACAACATGAGTTATACAGGACACATATCAAGGAATATACTTTCTGGAAAAATGGTAGCTTACTTGCAGTCTAAATTTCATGTACACTAACCTCACAACAAATATCAGGATGAATATTGTATTCAACACAATTACAGTTGTAATTACCAGGGGACATAAAGCATGAGATTGGCTTTCCCTACCACAAGAGTTTTGGGGAGGGAAAATTACCTCTGTGTCAGCAGCTGCCCTGCTGAAGAAATTCCATCCTCTTATCTAGAACCCCAAACATCTCTTCTCAAATCTGAAATTAACTGGCTGGGGCTGGAGGAAGTTTCAAAGATCACCATCAGATGCCTAGCTGTACCAGGTCTCAAACTGGAAGGAGACAACTTGCAGGCATGATAGATGATCCCTGCACCAAATTCTCATAAAGAATTAACCTCCCCTAGCCTTATTGAAAATCCGCCTATGTTCAAAAGACCACTTATCTATAAATCCACAAAGAGTTGTTTAATTGATGGGGGAAATGCACATCTATGTAGAATGGTAAATTCTACTGTTTAAAAGTCACTACAGTAGAGACGTCAATGGTAATTAGCCTAAAGTATTATTAGGATTATGAGGATTTTTAAAGGGGTAGAAGACTTTAGAAGTAAAGTCTAAAATAGAATAAGGCCAGAAACTCTGTATTTTGTATACTAAAGATAAACATGAACTTAGTGCACCACAAGCCTAATCAAACAAATGATTTATGCTTTCAAAGTTGGCCACAGTGGGTCACCATCTTGTAACTTTGTTATACATTTTTACATGTGCACATGCTCAGTGTGGTCTGGGATTCAGTTGGGTGGCGAAGTTTAGGGATCATAAAAATTCTCAAAACAGCACAAGCAGTGCCGGGCCAAGTTGGCCGGGCGCCCAAGGCAACTCGGCCAACTACATCGCCCCCTCCTGATGTTAACGCACGTATAGGTGCGCATGCACGCATAGGTGAGCGTGCACAAGCTTGGACAAGCGCACAAGCCAAGCAGATCCAAGAAGCAGGGAGACGGGGAAACAAGGGTCTGAACTAGGGGGAAGGCAACAGAAGAGGTACCGTGCCCGGCGCCCCTCCACCTTTGCACCCTAGGCACGTGCCTCTTCTGCCTACCCCTGGTTCCGGCCCTGAGCACAAGTCAAATAATACCTGCCAGAAGCCGATACAGCAAGACTAATTAATAATCAGAACAGGCAGACTGCACTGGGTCCTTTGTTGCCATGTAATCTAATGTGGATTTTAAAGTTTTTGTATTGTTTAATGCAAACTTTCTCCAACTCTGCAGAACCAGTGGCTGCAGCAAAATAATCTTCCAAATAGAATCCCAGTTTATCTGTTTAAATCTGGCTCCATGATCTTTGTCCCTGAAGCTGGAGTTGGAAACAGTAAAGGCGATGTAAAGGCAAAAATAAATTCCAATACAAATCAGTTGCCAACTTCTCTTAAGGGAAACAAACGGTACACGTTTTTAAATTAAAGTATATTCGAGATAGGTTTATTTTTCATGAAATATTAGGTAAAAATAGGATTTTTTTTTTTTTGCCTTTACATGCCCTTTAATGCAAAGTACACATGGAAGCACAGGCTTTGGCAGATGTCTGCTATGCAATAGAGTAATATTATACTGATTATTGGTGCTAGAGTTCCATGATTGCACAAGAGTCCTAATACAGTACTTAGGTGTCTTAACGTTGATATTCTCCCCCTATCTTTGAGCTCCACAGTTAACAAGTTCCCATGTTTATAATTTGTTCTTATTAAAAGTTAAGATGGAAAGTAACAGTTTGCTTGTGGCCCTGCAGTGGATTATATAAGCAAGCTGTGAGCAAAGGACCCAAGTGTTATAGCATGGCTATAGTTTCATAGGATGCAGACAAGACTGTGATTGGTTAGTTTATAGTCAGTAGTCCGTGATTAAAGCAAGTAATTTGAATCCTCATAACACAAGAACTATAACAAATATTTTATGATTATGCATTAGAAAAATGATGCATCATGCCTTAAATTTTGAATGAGATAAAAAATAATTTTGCTTTTAGTGTCCTTTGAATTCTTATTCACTATGCTTCATATTATGGTATTCTTTAGCTTTTTTACTCTATGTAATTGGTTGTGCTGCTCTTATATATTGTAATTTTTTCATAATGAGGATAGATTATTTTATTTATGAATGTTATCACCATATTTCAATTTCCCATTATATAATCTCTTTTTTATTTAGTTAAACCAGTTTCTGCCATTTTTACAGTTCATAAACCCAGGCAGTAGCAATACGGGAATTCTGATTTTTTTTTTTTTAAAAGAGAAATACGTTTGACAACTTTAGCATGGTGTTTTACATAACTGTGCAGGACTCCCAAAATGTTGTAATTGAAAGAATTTGCAAAGATACAGTTGTTCTCTGACTGGTGCAGAGCATTAAATATGCATGACAGGGTTCAGATATCGTTACAAAGGAACTTAAATATTCCAATGAGGCACTCATTATGTTCAAACCAGAAGGTTAATTGGCCATATCAGGTGAGCTTTACTTTTAATTACAAAGATTAGTTCCAGTTGCAATCACTGCAACTTCACTTCCACATGCTTCTTTACAGATCACTTCTTGATATATTAATAGCAAGTTATTACCATTATATAGGAAGGTCTTTTCTGTTAAATTTTAGTAAGAGTCTTACTAAGCAGAAGCAGGCTTGTAGGCCTTTCTTTTCTGTCTCTATTTTTTATCCATGTTTTCTATTTGTGTATATATTAGTTTTAATTTCAAAGAGAATCATTAATTGTCATTATGTATACTCATCACCCACCTGTCCATTTGTTTACAGCTATAACATTTATGTCTGTTACGTCCATCATGCATATTTGTCTGTTTGTCTTTCTAGAGCAGTGATCCCCAACCATGGGCTCGCGAGCACCAACTTGCTCACAAACCCCTTGACCATACACTCCAATGTATTACAGCTTGGAAAAAGTCACTACGAAAAAATGCCCACTGACTTCAATGCGATCCATGCAAATTTTCAGATTCATCCATCACTACCCAGAATGGTTCTTTCTTCTCCAACTAAATATATAATTTATTTTTCAAGTGCAAAATGTGTTAAATTCTGCATTTGCAAATAATTTTACTTTTTTCTGATGTTATTGTCACGCTATTTTGGACTATAATAGGCCATAAAAGGTTAATGTCCAGCTCCTAATTAATTTACCTGCCCCTGGTGGTCTAGCGGGGCAGTGGGGACGTTGAGTGCTGTTTCTTGTACATGCGCTTCCTAATTTGACACCCAGGCGTCAAGATATTATTGCGCTATTGGCACAAAATCTGAAAATGAACGGGCAACTAGCAACTAGGAAGATAAGGAAGTGTAGGGATATAAAGCCATAGGGACAAACGAAACCTATGGGTCCCTACATTATGTTTACTGTTTTATTATATTTGTTTTATATTCTAGAGTTTCGTTTTATGAAGTCATGCCCAAAACGGTATTCTTTGCACAGTTATTTATGTAAGATATGCATTTGCATGAAGCATGTGCTGGCTTTATCCAGATGCATTTCAATACCAGTGAGAAATATTTAGTGATCCAGATGGCTTTCCATCAAGCACTAAAATACCAGGACGAATACTTATCTAAATATAAGTTGAGTTGTTGCTAATTTCTTACACTATGTATCAAAATAAATTTCACACAGCAGATTAAACTTAAATAGGAATAATGTTACCCATTGTGCATGTATCTTATTTCTGTTTGAGAAAGAACTGATTCCCCACAGTGCTGAATAATATATATGATGTTTATAAATGGATAACTAAACATAATTATAAAAAAAGCCAAACTGGGAAGCGGCAATTTGCATGATAACCAGAGTGTTTGGTGCCTGCTACTGTGCTGGGCATTAATTGGGGTATGTTGGTGGAAACATATGATCATCTGGAAAGCTAAGGTGGTAGGCCACATCTAAACCCCCTCCCTGGTGCAAAGTGCATGCTGGAATTGCTTGCTGCCATAGGGCCATGTGCAGAAGCATCAACATGGCAGTAAGAAAACTTGTTATTAAATCTACTGTAATGTATGGTATCCCAAACCCAGTACTAACACCAAGATCCCAGTCACTGCTCACTCTTCTGCCTGTAACAGCCGTCTTTAGCTTCTGGGGAACCCTCGGATGCCGCCAGGTCTTAATGTGAGAGGACAAAGGAGAGAGTTCTGGGCAAACAAGGGAACCTCCATTCATGGCTGTATCCAGACTACTCTACTCCAAATATGAAATAGAAAGTAGTAGTAAAAATCACTGCCCCAAATGTTTCCTAGGACATTAAAGAGGGGGAATAGACTCCTGGGTAAACATTTGCAAATGTTGCAATTCCATTATTTGTGTGCCATATTTCACACACAACCCCACAAAGGAAATAGGATTAACTTGATAGGATATGACAAATGTACCAAGAATAATGTAGTGTATGCTATACTGGATAGACATCCCTGCACATTGAACAAACACAGTAGCAAGACATTTAGGGGAATTTAAACATGATGCAGCCAGTAATGATGGCAGACCCTAGAGAAAGAGGTAGAGTTAAGGTAATATTGCAAAAAAAAACAAAAAAAAAAACATGTATAAGAACATTTGATACAGTAACATTAAAATTTTTTCAAATGCTTTCTGTAGATCCTACCAATCATTCTTCTTTCCATGCAGGTATTGAATCGCACAGCTCTCTTGCCATTTTGTACATGCGTAAGGTTACAAGAGAACTCTTTGCCATGTATGTATAATTTTCTTTGATATTTCTGTACTTACATGCTTGGGTTAGATGATGCTATAAAGACATTTTCTATGTGTACTGAAGAATACTATTAACTGTGAACTGTGGACTATAATCTGTTTTCAGTAAACTCTTTTTTTATTACATGGAAACACTGGTGTTATAAGAAACAATGCACTAAGATGGGCTTGAGTTGCCACCCTCCACGCTACTATGTCAGGTGCAAATTCGTTATCATTACGCTAATTCACTAAAATGCGAAGTTCCATCTCAGCAGCCGTGCACTGGTATATTTTCGTTAGCGCTATTTCGTCTGGGCGAGCATTTCATAGCGAATTTTCGCTATCGTTCATTTCTGCCTAGCAAAACTACGCTAGTACTCTTACACTTAGGTTAATTTGAATAGTGTTTGGTACCTGAAAGTCATGTGGATGTTTTTAATAGTAATGTTGGTGCAAATGCCACTTTTTCAAACACATATCCAATGAGCCATAATAAAGATAGAGGAGACCCTCTAATGCCCTAGACATGATTCCAGCCTTAAACAAATGTGGCATGCCCCTAAAACTAGTTTTAAAAAATTCCACATACATTTTTAATAGTTTGGACTTTTGAAGGCAATCCCGCTTTAAAAAAAGCAAAGTTGTCAGCGTTTTTACAAGTTTAATGCATTTCTGGCATACAGGATATGATGTCACTGATGTCGCTATCGTTCGTTCACAACCACAAGCAGGGGAATGCATGGCTCTACGCATTTCATGACTGCCTAGGTCACTTCATTAGAAATCTGATGAAGTGACCTAGGCAGTCACGAAACTCGTAGAGCAATGCACTCCCCTGCTCTACTCATCCATACGATATGTTTTTAAAATATATTTAATAAAATTGGACTTTTTAATCACCACCAACTGTGCTAGAGTACCCCATCCTACTTTGAAACCAGCGACGCTATGAGTGAGCCTTCCTGTTGCTTTACATTGTACAATCTACGTGACCAGAGTGGAATAGCTGTAGCTGGACGGATGTTACTCTTTCTCACCGTAGCTCACTCGTGGAGTTTACATGCGTGTCGTTTTGTTGTTCTAATTGGAGTTCTACCCTTTATCAGGAAGTGGTCTGAGAGTGATCTAAGTAAGTAGGACATATTGTGAACTAGTTGAGTAATGTCTGTGGAACCTACTGCCAAGTCAATTCTCATTAAGGTAGTGTGACCAGAGGAGTAGCAAGTGAATTGACACTCATGGGGATGTTGTTCCTGCTAAAGGTAAGAGGGTCCCAGGCCTTCCAGCCATTCAACTAGCTGCAGGGCTGCTGGATCTACTTCAGATGTTCTGTCCAATATATAATTGATTATACTTAGAAAATTTCTTTAGTATGATGAAGCTGATATTAAATTTTCATTTTCGAGATCCCTTTGAGAAAGGAAATTATGCCATGCTAGTAATTCATTTATTGGGATGATCACAGCCATTCCTTAGTTCTTTGGAAAACAAAGAGTCAAGCTTTGTTCAAAAAGAAGACCCATTACTTATTGTTATGCCTAATTTAATCTGTGCGTCACTTGTAAAGACACACAGCATTTAAATGGAGCTGATATTCATATAACATCAATTTTCACAAATTATTGTGGACTTTGTAGGCAATGATACCTTTCAAGGGACAATTATACTGCATATGAGGTTAAATGAAGCGTGGTCCCTTCTGTGGATGAGCTGCTGTGGAATAACATTCAGCAGAAGAGTTTTATTTTCAGCTGTATTCACAACAGATATACTGAGGGATGATGTAAACAATTTTTAGAGTTGTTCAGTCGTGTAATAAATAATCATACAGACGGAATATAAATTATGTATTAAACATAGGAGATGTACAGTCAGAAGAAATAAAAGAAAAACACATAAGCATTGCAATGTTAGATGGAAGACACCAGATGGGACAGATAACAAAACAAATCTGTTAAAATAAGCATCTCTTAATTGTCATTCTGCAATTAGTGGATGAGTTCTGTTTCACTGCGCAATGATGTTCATATACAGCTTTGCCACCTTTCCTCAGCATAGCTGATGAAAATACTTTTACATTAGAAGGAATATTTCAGTTTTTATTGTGAGGAAGTTAATCAGTCCAGTTGCGCTGAATATCGGCATTTTGGGCAGGGCACTAGAGTTGTAGACATCATTTTTTTTTTTAAACTTCTTTTTATTAAGATTTTTTTTTTTTTTCATTCCATTACATACAAAAAGAAAGAAAAGCAATCCACCCACACCCCACCCTCCCACACAGAAAATAATAATAAAAAAAAAAAAAAAAAGAAAGAGAAAGAAAGAAAGAAAGAAAAAGAGAGAAGGGGAGCGGGAAGGGATAACCTTCCTGCTACATTCTAAAGTGTATTCGTACTGTTTGTTCCCTTATTTAATAGCCAACGTGACCAAATTCCCGAAAATTTATCAATACACCCCCTGGAATAGTATGCTGCTTTATATTTGGGCATTGCTATATTTACCAATTCTTTCCAGGCATCCAGTGTGGGAGCCTCATGTCTATTCCACTGGATAATAATTAACTTCTTTGCATAATAAAATAGTATCTGGATTAACGTTCTCTTTTCTTTTAAATCTGTCACATTGTTTACACACCCCAGAAGTGCTATAAGTGGGTCCTGATGTATAGTACAAGCGACCAAATTGGATACAAATTCAAAAATCTGTCTCCAATAGATCACCAATTTAGGACAGTTCCACACCATATGTATCCATGAACCGGGATGGCCACATCTCCTTGTACATAGACCATTTCTAGATGGTGCTATACTGTGCAATCGTTTTGGTGTTAGATACGATCTATGTATAAATTTAACCTGGATTAATTTATCTCTTGTCGCTATACAAGGGGTTAAAAGGTTTTTCATAATCATTTCCCATTTATCCAGGTCCAGTTCACCTACATCCTTTACCCATTTAAAATAGGACTTGAGCGTTATCCTGTCTTCCCTAATTTGGAGAGTATCATATATAATAGCCAATGGTTTTTTTACTTCTTGTTTTTGCAAATTACTCTCCATTGTTGTAGTCTGTATTAAGACCTTCTGAATATTAAATTGTGCATGGGCGGCATGCCTTATTTGCATGCACCGAAACATAGTTAAATGTTTAGATACATATTTTGCCCGTAACTGCTCAATCTTTAATAGCTGGCCATCCTGAAATATATCTTTTACATACTTTATTCCTGCTTGCACCCATATGTGGGAGTCAAGTAGGCCTAACAAATGTGGAAAACAATTATTTCTCCAAAGTGGAGCATGCGGTGATACTAACACTTGTCCATTTGGAGATAGACGCCTTTGGGCTACCCTCCACGCTCTGATTGTTGTCAGCATAGAGTAGGAAATTCCTTGATGTAACTCGCCTCCCCTATATACCAGCAATCTTAATGCCTCCCTTGAGCCCAGGATGTTAGCCTCCAAGGTAACCGCAGCATTGTATTGATCTGATTCGAACCACCAGCGCACTGTAACTAATACAGCAGCTAGAAAGTATTGATATAAGTTTGGGAGAGCAAGACCCCCTGCTGTAGTTGATCTTTGCAAGACCTTCTTATTAATCCTCGGGGTTTTCTTGGCCCATATAAAAGACAAAATCATTGAGTCTATAGACTTAAAGAAAGTTTTTGGTAGCCAAACAGGAGAGTTCCTAAATACATAAAGAAATTTTGGCAAGAATTTCATTTTGACCAAATTTATTCTTCCATATAACGACAAGGGGAGTGTAGACATCATTATTACAAATTTTGTTTTATACTCCAGCTTCATATAGATATAGTCAATGCTAGAACATGGTCCTCATTTACTAATGGGGCAAAGTGGAACATTTTACATTATAGTTTCGTTTATGTTTAAGAAAGGGAATGTACATCAAGCAATACATACAGCTAAAAGTGCAAAAGTTTACAAATGTAACAGGTGGATGGGTAAGGGTCTGCCTAAACCAGTGGTCCCCAACCAGTAGCTCATGAGCAACATGTTGCTCTCCAACTCCTTGAATGTTGCTCTCTGTGTCCTCAAAGCAGGTGATTATTTTCAAATTCCAGGCTTGGAGGCAAGTTTTGGTTGTAGAAAAACTAGTTGTACTGCCAAACAGAGCCTCAATGTTGGTTGACAATCCATATAGGGGCTACTATAAGGCCAATCACAGCCCTTATTTGGCACCCAAAGAACATTTTTCATGCTAGTGTTGCTCCCCAACTCCTTTTACTTCTGAATGTTGCTCACGGGTTCTAAAGGTTGGGGATCCCTGGCCTAAACCATCCTTGGGTTACTATACACTGGTTCCAGAACCCGGACAAGGGGTCCAACTCCCAGCAACTCCTAGTAAGCACAATATAATTAGACTCTTTATCTTGAGGTGGGGCCCTGTTTTATGAAATGGAGGAAGGGATTACCACTCTGGTATGGTATAAGCCAGGGGTAGGCAACCCGCGGCTCCGGAGCCTCATACGGCTCTTCATCCTGTTTGCTGCGGCTCGGTCTTGCTTTGCCTGTCATGTAATTTATACAGCCGATGCACCTGCTAGTGGCTTCTTGAGTGTGCGACCGCAGTAAGCCAACCGTTAGCTTACCGCGGTCGCACACTCAGGAAGCCGCCAGCAGGTGCGAGGGCTGTATAGACGTCAAAGGAGTGACAGGCAAGACCGAGCCACAGCAAGATGATTCATCATGGTCCTTACTATGGTCACACACTCAAGACAAGAGAGGGAAGATCAGCATGGAGCTTCAGAAACAGAAGTCACAATATGGCCAACTTATTTTCTTAAAGGGCATGTAAAGTCTAAAATAGAATAAAGCTAGAAATGCTGTATTTTGTATACTAAATATAAACATGAACTTACTGCACCACAAGCCTAATCAAACAAATAATTTATGCTTTCAAAGTTGGCTAGAGGGGGTCACCATCTTGTAACTTTGTTAAACAAATTTGCAAGACTAAGACTGTGCACATGCTCAGTGTGGTCTGGGCTGCTTAGGAATCGTCATAAACAAAGTTGCTTGAGTTCTGCGTGGCTGGGAAGTAAGGCTGGGGCTCCCCCTGCTGTTCATAAGTATGATTGTTTTCCTGCTCAGCAGTTAGAGACCGTCTGACAATTCATATCCACCGCAGTAAATGAAGGAAGAATTGCACTGCATACAGTCAGGTTTCTTATAAAAATGGTACACATTTTTTAATTAAAGTATATTGGAGATAGATTTCTTTTTCATTAAAGAAAGTAAAAATGGGATTTTATTTTTTTGCCTTTACATGCCCTTTAATAATGTTACATCGCCTATTTACTTAAAATCATAAGTACGCCGTTGTGACCTTATTGTGGAAACATTCCTCTTGTCATTTATTCTCACATAAAGAAATAACACATGTGAGATACTATCATGGAGGAGATGATGTAAAAGTGGCTTCTTTATCTTTATAATGGTATTTTGCAAGCGTGGAAATGAAGAAATTAGAAATTTGTGAACTTCATTTGCCAAACTCTCCTTTAGTACACTGGTGATGCTGTTGTGAATTTTAAATTTTGGTGAAAATAAACCCATATATCATACCATATACCTATAAGTATATATGCTCCTATGCATTTATCCTTTCACAGGAAAGATTACAAACACAATAATCTATCCCATAGCATAGCATTTTACAAAATGGCTAGCTGCAATGGTTTTTCACAGCAGTCACTGATATTAAAAGAGATTGCTGCACAAAAATCTGCCACAGGATAAAGTGTTTTTGCTCATTGTCAGAAAATCAACAATTGTAAAAAAAAAACCCAATAATTTAAAAAAAATTTTTCGTTATATTTTAATATACCAAAGATTATTCTTTATAGAGAATATAAAGTGATTTATAGCTGGAAAAGTTGCAGATTACCAAACAGACCTCAAATAATTAAACAGTTAAAGAACTCATACCTCACAATTATGAAACAGAAAGAAAGAAATTAGTTAAGGGTTTTTTTAATCAAAGATTGAATTTTACAGTAATGGGAATTTTTTAGACTATAATAAATTCGATCTTATTCACAATTCGAATGGTATGTTATTTATGAAAAAATTAAAACGTCTAAAATTTGATCTAATAGTCCCAACCCAAAAACTTGAATTGAATACAAATTTAATTTGAATTGAGTTTTCCTCAAAAAAAAACCCTGACTTTTGCTTTTTCTGGATGCACGTAAATTTTTTTTGACATTCCACATTTTTTTCTCCCACTGGAGTCTATTCGGCATCATTTTTGAAGCAGAACTTGCCAAAAATCTGGCTCATCACTACTGTTAATATCTTTCATATAACCAACAGAGGGCGCACTGTTATTCTTTCATATAACCAACAGAGGGCGTTGTGTGATATTGCAGTCTCTCCCCAAGCAAACTGTTGGTATAGGAATGATTAAAAGTGACTGCAATCTTAGCTACTGCCCACTGACTCGAGTATAAGCCGAGGTAGACTTTTTCAGCACATTTTGGATTCTGAAAAACTCGGCTTGTACTCTAGTATATACAGTATTTAAAGGAAAGTCAATTACAAGCAACACCTTCAGTAATTAAAAAAGTGTCATCATCAAATTGGCTGACATTAGCATAAGACAGTTTTAAATTCAAAAGATACATAGTACCTTAATAAGGTGATTATTCAATACTATTAAAAGTCCCTTTGTGCTCATAGTCCATATAATCATGTTATCCCTTTGTGATAAAACTGTAAAAAAGTATATACAATTTAAAACTCAAGAAATTATTACAATCTCAATTTTACAAAATCTCCCATCAATAGAAGCAAGAATAATTTAAATCCTCATTTAATCCCATTGGAGCTAGTGTATTCAATTTCTCAATCCACAGGACCTCTTGCTGTAACACTATTCTATCATGATCACCGCCTCTAATGGGGAATTTAACTACCTGGAGTACCAGCCATCTTAGTTGTTTACTATTATGTCCATGGGTTTTAAAATGTCTGCTTACTGGAGTAAGATATTTCATTTTGTCCAAATCACAGTTATCAATCGACCTTTAATGTTCTCCAATACGTACTCTGATCTGTCTCTTTGTTTTCCCAACATATGCTTTACCGCATGGGCACTTTAGCATATATATATAACGCCCACAAAACCTACATTTTTTGGTACACCACAAAAGGGCTCATACAGCATTATAAAGGGTAATAAATGTAACCATCCCTCGAAAGGTATGAGATTGATTTGAAAGATATTGCCACATGTACAACTGTGGGCGTTATATATATGCTAAAGTGCCCATGCGGCAAAGCATATGTTGGGAAAACAAAGAGACAGTTCAGAGTACGTATTGGAGAACATTAAAGGTTGATTGATAACTGTGATTTGGACAAAATGAAATATGTTACTCCAGTAAGCAGACATTTTAAAACTCATGGACATAATAGTAAACAACTAAGATGGCTGGTACTCCAGGTAGTTAGATTCCCCATTAGAGGCGGTGATCATGATAGAATATTGTTACAGCAAGAGGTCCTGTGGATTGAGAAATTGAATACACTAGCTCCAATGGGATTAAATGAGGATTTAGGTTATTCTTGCTTCTATTGATGGGAGAGTATGTATTGTGCCTGATTTCGTAAAATTGAGATTGTAATAATTTCTTGACTTTTAAATTGTATATACTTTTTTACAGTTTTATCACAAAAGGGATAACATGATTATATGGACTATGAGCACCAAAGGACTTTTAATAGTATTGAATAATCACCTTATTAAGGCACTATGTATCTTTTGAATTTAAAACTGTTTTATGCTAATGTCAACCAATTTGATGATGTCACTTTTTTAAATACAGACGGTGTGGCTTGTAATTGACCTTCCTTTAAAAAATTTCTTTTGCACATTTTGTAAGTAGCATTTGATGAAGGGGCATGTCCCCGAAACGTTTGCTGGGATCTCACTAAAATAAAGAAGCACTTTTCAATTTTTGCAGAAGCATTGAGTGAAGTGTACCTATGTTTCATTTGAATTTGAGTACAAGAAGACATTTTGTTTGTAGCATGGCCTGCATGAAACACCTCCAGTAAGTTATAAAGGTTTAAAAAAAAATTCGCCGGAAGGAGTTTTAAAGTTTGGATTACTGGAAAATAGCCCATAGAGTAACTTTAGTGGAAAATATTACTTAAAGAAGCATCCTAAAGGTGGTAAAGCTGTTAATAATTAAAAATAAAAGGAAGGCAACATCTATGAAGAGGGCCAATACAGAATGACTACTAGGAGATTAGAAGCACACTTACTTCTTTTTGGTATAACGATCAAGCACACTTCCATATAAATATTTTTGCACCATTGAGGACTATGTATTATCATCAAGATATATAATGCTATGGTTTTGTACGTCCACCAAGGAAGTCAGTTACAGAGACGTAATGGTCGTGGGGGGAACATGCAATAGGGGGACCGCAGGGTCTGCTGTATCATAATTCTCATCCCTGACACTTCTTTCACCTTTGAAATAATGATGCAGTGTGGGCTCAGGAAGTGCGGTGTGGGTTCAAGGACGGAGGACAGTTCACGTGGGTCCCCTCAGTAGATTTTTTGGTGGGGGGCCAACACTACCAAGTTACACTACTGACAGAGATAAAAAAGCAGGACAATATTTGTCTAGCAAGGCACTTTATAATACTTTCTACTCTAGATATACAGTCTTCTATGGTTTGTCTATTTCTATTGTCAAAAGTCACAAAACCATTAAATACTATACTATAAAGACTCCCAAGATAATATAAATCAATGCAACTATTTGTATGTGAAGCATTACATTTTCACATCATATTCAGTCTTGGTGTAAACATCAGTATTTTCTCATAGGAAGAGTTATTGCAATGGCATTACTGACAATGATTAGTAGGACCCACTTCCATCACGAATGATCACACAACAATCTATTTAATTGTTACGGATGTCATTTCAAGAGAGTCTTAAAGTAAAAACATTGCCTGGAGGTTGCAAAAAGTACTTTGCAGACCCGTTTTGTGTATGGGATTATAATCTAAAACTCTTTTTATGTGCTAATATTTTGTCTGAATTGTTATAAGGAAGAAAGATCTTGTGGAAGCTTTAACATTTTTAAAGATTAAATAGGATTCAATACACTCAGGATTTTGCAGGAACATCTCACGCATTTTCGGTTAGTGCATTCCTTCTTGGGTTCACATGACTCAGGATTAATAATATCCAGAAGAAAAAAGTACAAAAGGATATACACTTACCGTACAACTTACTGCATTGTACTAAAAGTACCTTCAAGTAATTATTTGCGCCATACAAAAAACCCAAACGTTTCAAGGGTTTCCTGCAGTTTTTGTCATAAGTGAATCCCCAAACAGTTCAAGCACAAATAGTTACAAGCCACTACCTCCCCAAATGTGCCATTTGCATATTTTTGTGTCTGATGTCATATGCAAAAGTGTACATAATACCCCCAACATTAGGAGAGGTAATAACTCGTTTACGTGATATGAAATTGATGGAGGAAATGACCTCTAAATGTAAAGGGAAGATGCCTTTACATGAAAAAACTTGGTCTAAGTGGGATTATTATATCTCTCGGAAATAGAAATTCCATTTTCCTGCATGGGTTATGGTAAGGCTGTAAGTATAGCGATGATAGATACTATCCTCTCCCAGCAAGATTAGGTGACTACAGCTGGATCTAGGGTGTATAATTTTGTTTTTCATTAGGAGACTGAGTCTGGATTGTGAGGGTGTGGGACTACGGGTGATTCAACATCACGATTTTTTAATCACGTAAGCTTACAAAATGTGCAGTGAACATGACATAATCTCATGGCCTCTCTGCTATAATGATGCGGATCTCTATTGTTTTTTTATTCTATGTCACTCAGGTCTATCTCCTATTGATGTGAAATTTGATGTTTGATTATCTCTGCGCTTTGTGCATTAGAACTGTTTTATTATGTGATGGAACATGTTAAAACCCAATAAAAATCTAAGTTACAAAAGTGTACATAATGTCATTGGCCATTTCTTTCGGCGGATGTTCGTTATTTTGCTAACCGACAGCACCATCCACATATATAATAAGGCTGTGGTCCTCTCCATTGGTAAGGATAATAGTCCACTCCCCTTAGCCAGTAATTTCAGAGAATGCTGTGATGATCAACTGATATCCAATAACAATAAAGTATTATTTGTACAGATATCAAGCATCTGATGACAGTATAATACATCATATAAAGAGACATTTTAAAAATAGGAAATTTGGTTCTATTTTCTGCGGCCCAGGTAACTTCCCACTTACTGTCACCTGAGGCAAAGTTCTCACCTTGTGGAGCAGTCCCGCCTATACTGAGTATATTCACTGGTGCGGGTGCTACATACAGTAGATGATTGTTTTATTAAATGGACTGGGTCTGAAGAACAGCTAAAGGACTTTATTGAGTATTATGACTGAATGAATAATTGTCACGCACATTTTAAATTTACCTGGGCTTCTTCTACAGAAGCAGTTGAATTTATAGTTGGAAAAATATTAAAGGGAAAAAAATTGCAAACTGATCTCTATCACAAACCTATGGCTACAAACAGTTACCTTCATGTAGACAGCTTCCATCCCTGATCACAGGTACAATCTATTCCCTTCAGTTAGATGCTCAAGGTTAAGCGAATTGCAAGTAATGAGAGTCTATTACCAAGGAGAACTTACATTTTCTGACAGAGGTTATCAAGCAAGAACCCTGCAGAGTGCAGGGAAATGCAGGAAATTGATAGGGAATCCCTGCTACCGGGTACAAGCAGATTGTTTACAATCCAATAGGATCAAAGCTATTATCTTGGGAAGCTGGCTTTATCTGCTTATGGCACAGTAGTTACTGCTGCCTGAAGGTCCCTGAGTGCTTGTCTGACAGACTACTTCCCTTGCTGCAGTTTCAGGCACTGCATCCAGACCAGAGATTGGGATGGGTGAGTGACCTGCATGTTTCATAAAAATTGACTTCAACTTAAACCAAGCAAGAGGTTCAGGGCATGGGCACCCGAGCCTGTAGCAAGTTTTGGTGTGCGCTGATTTTAATGGTGCCTGTTGTAATATTTGTGTTGTATGTTTTAATATTTAATATTTAAGAGTGAAGGGTTTAACTGTCTACAATTTTTGTGATTGTAGTCTTATGGTAGGTTGACACTTACATAGTGCAGTACCTTTTATTGTAGTTTATTTTTATATATGATTCTTAATGATGTACTGTTCCATTTAAGGTTAGGGCATGGGCAACTTGCAAGGAAGTTAAGGTTATGGCAAGGAACTAGCAAAGGATTTTCTTCACCTTTAAGGAGATTTTTCTTCAGTGAAAATGATGTAAAAAAATATTTTGAATGCCTTTCTCTTTAAATTATATATATTATACTGTCATCTGATGCTTCATTTTCTGTACAAATAGTACTTGATTGTTATTGGATATCAGCTGATCATTACAGTGATCTAGCAAGATTATTTAGTTAATGGAAAGTAGGTGACACAAATTTGATTTGATTGGGGCTATACCATAACAATATCTCCTAAAATATGATGAGGATATCACTGTACATATTTTGATAAAAAAAATTACACTGCAAAATCCTGGCATTATTTATTACAAGTTATATATATGATTGACAATTTCAGCAATGTTGGGTTTTTTTTTTGGTTTTTTTTCCTTCTGGTTCCACAGTAGGGTAAGTAGAAATATTGATTTGATGCTTTAACTATTGGTAGCTAGAGTGTATGAACTCTTAGAATCTCCTTATATTCATTCCGTTAGATTGTCTCCCACTGGGGGTCATTTGGAGCAAACAAATAAAAGCCTTATCTTATTCTGTGCTGGAGTCTGATCAAGCTGTGAGAAGTATTCAGATATGTTTAAGAATGAAACTACCGAGCATGAAGCAATATTTCAGAATGTAATAGCCAGTTTAATGAATATATATCTATCTGTGACAGTCAAGGCTGTCACAGTCATTGGGTTTTATAGAAGACATCAGAAGCCGAGATGTAGACAAAAGTTTATTTACACCATACAACATTTTAAATATTTTATACAGAGCTGCAGCAGGGAGAGCCACCATTGAGCTTTCCAGAGAAAACTGCAATAATAAAGATGTGAAATATATTATTCATATAAAAGTGAGATTATTACTTTATTGCATTTAAAGCAATGAAGAATGTAGCTCAACAAACATTCATTTAATGACAAAAGATTTTGCTTTTTTTTTATATTATAAAGTAAAAAGTGTAGTAATGGCCGAACGGACTGTTATAAACTTTAAAAACTGCATATATACATTGTGCTTCATGGTGAAGTTTTTTGAAAACTAAACCAAGTGAAGCTGTTACAACATGAATTGTTGTCTGAGGTTGATCTATAAAGATTACCTTACAAATCCATTCCACAGGTACTTACAACACAGGATGGTAAGATTTGTACACCTGGTTCTGCACTAGATTTTCTAGTGAGAGAAGACAAGGAAAAAAAACGAAAAAAAAAAATTAAAGAAAAACAAAACAGAAAAAAAAAAAACACCGACATTTGGCACATGAAGAACCTGACATGAAGTAGTCACAAAAGTCCAGATGTCAGGTTTCCAACGTCTCTCACGTGTCAGTGCAATGACTTGCTGTCTTTTTTGTTCAGTTTGTTGGTTATATTAAACTTCTGTTTGAAAGTCGCCTTCTTGAACATCTAAAGGCAAATTCAGACACTTTTCCCATTCAGAGGGTCTAAGTTCTAAAGTATCTTTTGCTTCTGAATCTAATACATTTATTGTTGTATAATGTTGATATTCCGTATTTTTGAAACTGTCCCATGGGTTGTTTACTGGTGGGTTGTCCTGCAGGTACAAAAAACGAGACATACATTATTATGTTAACAACAAAAATAAGAGAAATATCACATTCTCATGTTTATATTTGTTGATCATGATCCTATACAGATGGAAATACAGGTAAAGCAGTGTGTACATTTGTATCTATTACATGTATAGGATTCAGGAAAGGTAGTCTCCTACAGACGATCAAATCCCATAAACTATAAATACTTCACAATTTTAAAACACATTCCATTTCTCTCTCTAATAACAAAATAATACCTTCTACTTGATCCCAACTAACATATAATTTATCTGTATTGATGGGCTAACAATCCCATTGGGTTTATATAAAGTTTAAATGATTTTTAATCATTTAAACATTAAATACACCCAATGGTATTGGAAAGTTGAATATTAAATGGATACTGGTATGAAAATACTAAGGTGTGGGGGCAAAACTTAGAGCCTGCTAGAAGCACACTGTATGTCTACCTGTAATTAAACAATGTTTTGTGTGCTACAACATTGTGCTTTGCACTCAGTTTACTAAACTCTGCTCCTCCCACAGACACACTGATATAAGATGAAAAGATTTCCCATATTTATCTCTTTTGCAGATAAGAAAAATATATATAATGAGAAAAAATGATGCTTCTGTGCAAATAATTTTGCTCAGAATTAATATGCCTTTTGCAAACCTGGAAATTATTTATACCACCTTTATAAAGTCTTAATAAATGTGCTATGCACAATTAAAATTTGCAATAGCAATATTAAGCCAAATGCAAATTGTTTTTTTTTCCTAATTCTTTTCCATTCATGACATCCCAATTTAATTGGATCAGGGACAAATATGAAAGAAATTTAGCAAAAATCTTAATCGTACAAGTTTTTTCCCGAATCGCCCCATTTTTTTTCGGGATATTTCCCGAAAAGCCTGAATTTTTTTGAATTTTTTGCCGGAAAAGTCCGAAGTAGTCAGATTTTCTGATTAATTCCAGTGCCGACTACAGAAACTTCCAAATAGGATAGGGACCTCTCACATTGACTTATATACAACCTCGATAAGGTCTGAGATGCCGGATTTTCGGATTCAGACTTTTTCCATCCTAAGGGTATAATACGTTTCCCCCCCCCCTAAAAATTTGGATTATATAGTAATTCAGACTTTAATAAATAATTATGTACAATTTATTAAGATTCTCTTATTCCATTCAAAGTTTATACTTCCAAAACATTTTAATATGTATTGGATTGTCAGCTGAATTATGAACTTGATTACAGAATATTTCCTTGCTTGATGAAAAAATAATTTCTAACTGACTGATTGATTTAATAATATATATATATATATATATCTATATAGATATATATATATAGATATATATATATAGATATATATATATATAAATATATATATATATATCTATATATATATATATATCACTGTATAAGCTAGATACGTTTTAAATTTTATACTTCCAATTTTATACTATATATACTATATATATATATATATATATATATATATATATATATATATATATATATATCTATATAGATATATCTATATATATATATATATATAAAAATATATATATATATCTATATATATAGACAAATACAAGAGTCCTCTGCACTCAACCCATTATCAATATATTTAAGACAGAGACATTTTGTGCATACTGCTACTGAAAAATGCCTTACCCTTTAAACAAAACAGGGATTGTTTGTCCATATATTGCAATATATTTAAGCTGGCCAACTACGTCAAAGTCATCCCATATCTGGCCAGTCCTATGCTCAATTTTCATCTGATTCATTAAGAATTCTATGGTTTCATTATACATTTTATAAAAGGGACGAATACGTTTTACCTGCAACTTACTAGCTGCTTTCGAAAGTAAAACTCCCAAACTTGGCTGCCCTTTTATTAGACACCAGTGGGATCACCTGACTATAGTTGGAGGGGGTGGGAGCTACAACATGGAGCTGGTCACTGCTCTTGTAGAACTATAACAAACAAGGGAAAGTTGTGCTCACCACTAGTTTTTAAAATCATTAGGCGGGGGTGCAATGAGGCTGTGACCACAAAATACATATAGACAAATACAAGAGTCCTCTGCACTCAACCCATTATCAATATATTTAAGACAGAGACATTTTGTGCATACTGCTACTGAAAAATGCCTTACCCGTTGTAGCTCCCACCCCCTCCAACTATAGTCAGGTGATCCCACTGGTGTCTAATAAAAGGGCAGCCAAGTTTGGGAGTTTTACTTTCGAAAGCAGCTAGTAAGTTGCAGGTAAAACGTATTCGTCCCTTTTATAAAATGTATAATGAAACCATAGAATTCTTAATGAATCAGATGAAAATTGAGCATAGGACTGGCCAGATATGGGATGACTTTGACGTAGTTGGCCAGCTTAAATATATTGCAATATATGGACAAACAATCCCTGTTTTGTTTAAAGGGTAAGGCATTTTTCAGTAGCAGTATGCACAAAATGTCTCTGTCTTAAATATATTGATAATGGGTTGAGTGCAGAGGACTCTTGTATTAGTCTATATGTATTTTGTGGTCACACCCTCATTGCACCCCCGCCTAATGATTTTAAAAACTAGTGGTGAGCACAACTTTCCCTTGTTTGTTATATATCTATATATATATATATATCACTGTATAAGCTATATACGTTTTAAATATTATTGACACAGGTTATTATGATAGGTTACAAAAACATGAGACTCCCCATCACAAATAGGGTTGGTCGGTAATGATTCTTGATGCCAATGTTATCAATAGGGGAAAAAGATAAATATATACAGTAGGAAGGCCAGCATTTTACCCCTCAGAAAATGTGGCAACCCTAAACAAAAAAATGTGCTTAAAACACGGGGAGTCAGTTTGGGTCAGAACTTTTACTATTTGCTACCCTGGATGCTTCTGGATGCTTCTTGGTCTCTTGTGCTGCATATGTTTCCAGGGCTTTTATAATAAATGGGCAAAAGGGGCATTCCACCAAGGCCCACCAGCAGACATTACTTTCTACAGACAGAAGAATCCCAAAGATTCAGAAAACCCAGCTGGTAGAGCTCTAAAGCATGATTATTCTTTTGGCATCTTGTACTTTTCATTTTTCTGGTCAAGGGTAGCAGACCTGGGATTATGTCTACTTTAGAAGACAGTTTTTCGCTGTCTGCCTTATTATTGGCATATATTGAGGGGGTCTTTCTTTTACAATTTTCTTGGGGCACTCGTTGTTGTTCACAGAAATACCTCCCCCACAAAAAAGTATAGTTTTTACAAAAGCCTATGCACTTCTAAAAATATATTCTAAAAAAATTCAGTAAGAAAAATTCTAGGCAGGTGGGAGAAAAATTACAATGTATCTTAACACTGGTATCTTGAAATTGCTCTGTCTGTTCCAACTTGCGCAGTTTCATTAAATGCAGATGTTTTACAGCAATATGTCTCTTATGGTGTTCAATAAAATTCTGATGGGTTTTATTTAAAATAGATTTAAAATATATATCAACATGGATAACTGAGTTACTAAAAATGAGTATACAGTATAAAGCAGATCTGCCCATCTGTCCCAGCCAAATTAGCAGATCACTGTTCAATAAGGCAGCTCCTTTGGTCATGACCAGCACCATCCAATGAACAGATGAGATGGGAGAGCCATTCAGTCTATTAGACTATTGATCACCTACATGCTATAATACAATCAATAGCCAAACAGATTTAACATATTCCAAGCAGATTCCAACTAGGTGTTAGGAAAGTTTAAAGTAATTGGTAGTAGTGCTGTTTTAAAATAAATTTCAATCTAGGTACTGATTGACCTTAAATTGTAAGCTTCTCTGGGATATAGGCTGAAATAATTGATCAATAATATCTGTAAAGTACTATGTAAATATATATATATATATATATATATATATATATATATATATATATATATATATATATATATATATATATATATATATATATATATGGTATTTTGTGGTCACAGCCTCATTGCACCCCTGCCTAATGGTTTTAAAAATTAGTGGTGAGCACAACTTTTCCTTGTTTGGTATATATATATATATATATATATATATATATATATATATATATATATATATATATATGATACAAATTAAGAAGAAATTACTAGTCATTGTCACTGTTTTTATTCGATTTTTATCTCATGAACAGGGCTTCCTAGCTTCCCTAGCTTTAATTACAAAAAAACGGATTTACCATTTTAATCAAGTTAAGCATACTAGAGGACGAAATACACCAACATTGGCTTAATTGGTTCTGAATTTAATTATCTTATAACATCCAGTATAAAGCTCATTTTAATTTTTCTAGAATACACAGCGTACACATTTTTGCTAATAAGAAACCTAATTAATGATTGGCGGAATCACAGAGAGATCAGTATACCTGCCAAAATGTAATTTTACCCTCTATGGTTGATTTGACTGGTTGTGACCTTTATGAGGTTTACGAGATGGAAAACAGCATAAGATAAAATCTGTAAACCTACATGAAAGCAAGAAGTCAAAATATTAAATAAAAAGTCCAAAAGGCAGAAGGGCAAATTTACTAAAGAAGGCGCTTAACTGTATTAGTGCAGCTACTTTTAGCAATGAAGAACATCTTTGTTATTAATTTTAAATCGGTAGATCTCTGATCAAAACTAATTGCTGATTGATTGTTACTGCACTTATGCAATTTAGCACCTGTGTTGATAAATGATCCCTAGAAACTGCTACATGTTTTCATATGAAAACCATATAAAACTACAGCATGCTATAAAAAGCATTACTGAAAACGGAATTTCACCGTTATGTTCCGGTGAAGTTTACTGGACATCACTCATGGAATTAATGTTGGCAGCAAAAGAAAACAATTGCCATCAGTACTCCTAGGATTACGGACTTTGAATTTAGTGGTGGCATTTACAAAAACAGTATTGGTCTAAGGTGAGCCATATACATTTAGGGGGTTAATTATCAAAGGTGCAGTTTTTTTTTTAGAAAAAAAATTTCAAGGGTAGTTTCAGTACAAACTAAGATTTTTTTCAGAAATTGTTCGACATTTAGGGGCAGATTTACCTAGGGTCGAATATCGAGGGTTAATTCAACCGTCTAAGTAAAATCCTTCGACTTCGAATATCGAAGTTGAAGGATTTTGCGGTATTCCTACGATCGAATGATCAAAGGAATAATCGAGCGATTCGAAGGATTTTAATCCATGATCGAAGGATATTCCTTCGATCAGAAAATTGTTAGGAAGCCTATGGGGACCTTCCCCATAGGCTGACATTGGTCTCGGTAGGTTTTAGGTGGCGAACTAGGGGGTCGAAGAATTTTTTTAAAGAGACAGTACTTCGACTATCGAATGGTCGAATAGTCGAACGATTTTTAGTCGTAGTCGAAGGTCGAAGTAGCCCATTCGATGGTCGAAGTAGCCAAAAAAAACATTCGAAATTCAAACTATTTTTCCTCTATTCCTTCACTTAAACGAAGTAAATGGGCCCTTTAATATGCCCCGAAGGTGCAAAAGCTGGAATCTGAAAATACTCCAGTTAAAACCTGTCAAGGTTATGTAGAAGTCAATGGCCCCTTGAACCATTTGAAGATGTTTTTAGCTTTCATAATTTTTGGGGGGGTTTTTTTCTGTGATTTGCTCTCAAAGACTTGATCAAGTTGAGCTATTCAAGTTTTTTTTTGCGAATAACTCAATGAATTTGAGTATTTGAGTTTTTCCCCTGATTACATTCATTCGAGTTTTTTTTTCTATTAAAAAAAACCTCACAAACTCGATCATTGATAAGTAACCCCCTTAATAGCTGAGTTGTAAAAACATTTGCAAAGTTTCACTTTCACAGTGGGCTGGAAGCCACTACAGAACTGGACATTACTATTAAGGCTGCCTTAGCATCTAGCTTTGCTTATGAATTGTTATTTCAAAAGGGTTGAGCATTTCATAAATAGAAGGGCCATTATTACTGTGTAGCTGTTTCCATTGGAACCTTGCCTTGTAGCAACATGTGGGTGTTCCTAAACAGCAGGTTAGAAAGTGACCCCTTACAATTTATGCATTTTATTATCTCACTGTGAAAAAAGATCTCACAGAAAAACTATAAAACCATATTATTATATCTGATGACGCCCATAAGTCTATTAATTGACAAAAGAATCTCAAAGAAATCAGAAAAGACAGAATTTTTCAGCTCTAAAAAACCCAATGGCATGCCTGTTGCAAATTAATGATATTAGCACAGTGTACCTTAAATTGTAAGTTCCATTGGGGCAGGGATTGATGTGAATGATGTTTAATCTCTGTAAAGTGCTGAGGAATATGTCGGTGCTATATAAATAAAGAATAATAATAATAGTAATAATAAAAAAATCACAAAAGCTAAAAGAAAAAAAGAATAATGCAAATTTAAAAAGTTCTCAGAGAAGGGCTCTCAGTAATGTTACATTAATTTGTTTGTGGGGGGTGTTAAGCTCCCATTTAAGGTTATATAATAACCAAAGAGGATGTTTACGATAGTTCTAGAGATGAGTTTTTAAAATCCCTTTTGATTGTAATATAAACAGTTAACTTAAAATCAGACGATTAATATATCAATATTTATTAGTTACTAATCCATCAGTTATTATTTATCAGTTATTTATTGAATTGTGAGAACTGAGTTATGGCACATCCATTTGAAATTCGGTGTTTTAATGTGCATATAGAAATAAACAATTCAAAATAAAATCACACCAGAATACAGTAGATTGTACTGAAATTTAAATAATTTATCCTCATTCTTTTTTTCCAATAAATGCACTCATCTGTAGATTTGCCAATGTAGGTTGAATGGCTTTTGCTCTATTACAAGGGCAATATAAGCCCATGGAAACCTTTGCTCAACAAGAGTACAAATTAAAATGATCTATATTTTTCTAATTTGTTTTCTGTTATAAAGCAATAATTTGTCATTGTCATATATAATACAAAGAACCCTTGTATTATATATACTCCTAAAATGGCTCACTGCTTAGTAATCTACAATTCTAGATACAGTAGGTATCCGGAATATTTTTTAGTAAATGTGGCATGTACTGACAGCAAAATACTGAAACCGAAAGATCTTCAATTTTAGCTAATCAAAACACCAGTCCACAGACTAACCATCTGTATAAGGTTGAAGCAGACTGCAGATGGGAGAGATGGGTTTGTTTATACAAAGCACCTTGTCATATTTAAACAAACTCTCCTCATTACTGTGGTAAAGAAGAAAAATTAAAAAACAATGACACATTATCGCTTTATAACAGAAAACAAATTGGAAAAATATAGATCATTTGCATAAGGAATGTTCAGTACATGCCACCTTTACTAAAAAAATATTCCTGGATACCTACAGTACTGTATCTAGAATTGTAGATTCCTGAGCTGTGAGCCATTTTAGGAGGATATATAATACAAGGGTTTTTTTCTGAAAATTATTAATTGTATTACTGTTTTAGATGTAAAAGATTACTTTTTTGTGAGAATCCAGATTTCATTAAGATTTTTTTTTGCTGAAAAAGTTCAACTTAACATGGAGCACTGATCTACATTTTCAGCCATTTTAAATGTCTATGTATGTACAATGACATGTATAAATTATACATATTGCTCTGCAAACTTACCAAGCTTCCAGTATTTGGTATATCCCGAAATCTGTCCAAAGTCTGAAATTTTTGATTTAATTCTTGGAATAACTCCATATGCCTCTTTCTAGTATGCATGACCTTCTGTAAAAAAATAATAAATAATGGTAAATATTAATTGTTCATCATTTATAATGTGGTGCACAATATAAAGTAGGAGGATACATTTTAAAAGTTTCCAAAGCTTTCTTATTAATCAACTTTACTGCAAGCAAAGTAGCTATTAAACGTGTACTTAATGGGGCACCAGGAGAATAAGTGACTTGTCCGGAGTCACAAGGAGTCGCCACAGGGAATCCAACCAGGATCCTTAGCATAAGATCCCACATTATTCATTATAGCAAAAGGGGCAGCATTATATAGCTTGTTCTGCACACTAAATAAATAATTACATATGTTAACAAAAAAGCTGATTTTTATGTACTAAAAGCAAACGCATAAGAGGGTGATATTTTAATTGTAACTGATATTGTAATTGCTAACGGCAGCATTGTATCATACACATCAATGTGTCAGTCACAGGGGAAAGTAGAATCTCTTGGACTTTTATGATAGGCGCTTGAAACTCGTTTAGTATATTCACAATATAAAAACATAATTACTTATAATTATTAAGTATCTATTGTACTTCGCCCTGCAAAAGACAAGAAAAGGGCTATCATATTAAATATACTGAAATAGAAAACAAGTGTTTAATTGCTTCAATTAGGTAATTAGCAGTGTTTGCATTCTCAGGCTGATTGAAAGTATTACTCAAATGAACATTTTTTAATTGTTCTACTGAATACCTTGTGGAAAGAAATAGAAAAGTAGATAGAAATATCCCTTAGTAAGTAAAATCAATATATATTAGGACATTATAGACTTCAAAATCTGAACAGCACATGATGCCATCATACTGTATATACAGATGTAACTGGCATTGATACATACAAAACTGCCAAGTCTGCACGATGCATCAGGATTCTATAGGTATTTCTTTAAAACAGATAACATGGAAAAGCCACACTTAAAGTGTCTGTGCTTCATTCGCCCAGGTACATTAAATTAGTTCTGTATAGTACAGTACATTTGTTTAAAGTCATTCCTTATTAGTAGGGTCGGACTGGGCATGCGGGACACCCGGAGAAAACTTGGTAGGCCCCAGGACCATGTTGGGTTCCCTGATCTAGACCCGCACCTCCGCCAGTAGACCTAGACACTGCCGCTTACTTCCCCTCCTGGCCCGATCGCACTGCAAAAAGAGGAAACCAGGCAAGGGGGGGTTGAGGGTGTAGAGGGGGCTGTACATGGATAGGGGGGGTGTGGCTGGGGACCCTGAGACGGAAACCCTGGTGGGCCCGGGTTATTTTTTTATGTTTCCATTTAAATAAGGAATCAAATTATATTAAGTAGACTACAGGAAAAGTATGCTTAATTTGCAATCTGCACTAGACAACTGACATTAGAAAAAAAGGAAAAAATCCTGAATTCCAGTGCTGGATCATTCTATTTTAAGCATGGTAGGTGTTGATAGATAAAGACTATGAACTGTAGCTCTAGAATCTAGACCAACCAACCAAACTATGTAAACCCTACAACCTCCTACCATGTATATAAGTTGGGCACATCTTCCCCACCCAAGCCACATTATTTGTACTGCATCTATCACCTTTGTTTTTGCCAGCACCGTCACTTTCCTAAAACAAATAGGAGCTTTCACCGTGCGGCCATTTCCCCTCTGACACATTATCAGGGACATTTACTTCTGCAAACAGCGCATGTGCACTGTAAAATTCATGCAAACAAGAATGCAGGCTTACACATGCAGACAGCTTGGACTGAACACTATAAGGGTAAGGCCACACGAGGAGATTCAGGGAGATTTTGTCGCCTGGCGACTAATCGGCTCGTCTTTTGCGCTACTATCTCCCCGAACTGCCTCGGCGTTTTTCCCCATAGGCTAGAATGAAAAGTCGCCTGCGCTAATGCACACCTGGCGATGCGTTTTCTCACTGAGGCAACTTTGGGCGACTATTGAAAACGCATCGCCGCATGTGCATAAGCGCAGGCAACTTCTCAGTCTAGCCTATGGGGAAAAACACAGAGGCAGTTCAGGGAGATAGTCGCGCAAAAGACGAGGCGATTAATCGCCAGGCGACAAAATCTCCCGAATCTCCTTGTGTGGCCTTACCCTAATAGTTAAGTTGAGTTCAGGAGAGGAGGTTAGGAGAAAAAGAGGAGCAGAGTTTCTATGGGAACAGCAATGCTATTTCCTCATTGGCTGCCATACTAGAGGGTGTGTTTAATAATTTGAGTCAAGAAGAACTGAGCATGCTCATTAGCCAAAAGCCAAAGTGAATTCCCAATGGAGGGGACCATGTGGATTTGAGGAGGAGAATTGATTAAATGGATGCTGCAGACTATTAACATTTGAACAGCCAGAGTGGCAGGTATTTAAAAATGCTGTTCACTGATTCAATTTTTTCATGTACTTTAAATGAGTGGCACCCAGTCACTGTCAGCATATGTAAGCTTCAGGCAAAACAAGGTCTTTCCTTTTTGATCCAACTTGCAATCCAAATTATAAATTGAAACCAGAAATGAAGAAGAAAATACTGGACTTCATTTTATATTTAAATATAAAACATTTAAATCACATGAATCCACTTTCAGATTCTTACAATTTACTCAGTGGGTTAAATGCTAAGAAAACACCAAAAGTATGGTAGTTAGTAACATACATATATTTGAAACCCAGAACAGCAATATGAAGGTGCAGTTCAATAAATCTGCATAATAATGTTGACCTGTTTTAAAAGTTGTTAATATTGCTGATGAAGTGAGGTAATGCTTGTTACCTTGGCGTTTTGGGTGGTTAAATTAAGTCTTATGTAAGAAGACAGAAATCAGATAACAAGAATGGAGATACAGTAACTGCAGTAGTGTTTAATAGAGAGAGAAAGATAGACATAGATTGACAAGGAATGCAATGTATGATGAAGGATATATGAGGATGGACAAGGTAATACACATTTATGTATTATGTAGAAGTTGTAATGGGTTACCTACACAAAGTCTTAATTTGTCTGTATGTGACATTTTTATTCTACTTTTGCACCACAGACCACGGGATTTGAAATATTTCAAGGAAAAATAAGATAAAGTCAACTTTCTCTAAGTAACATATCATAATAACTGAAATGCATTTTCCTAGAACACTACAGACATCTTGATAGCTATTATACTATTCCCAGCTGCTCCACAGCCATTTACATTGGCAGATCTACAAATTTTCAGGTTTGAAATGGCAGCAAGTGAAACAACTCTCATTGTATGTGTATGTGATAATCTCCCAGCACAGATTTTTCACTCACATTTTTTGTCTTAATAGTACTTATTTATAGAGGAGTTATTGTGAAAATGAAAATTTAATATTAGCTTCAACATACTGAAATAAAAAAACTTCTAATTACAACCAATTAAAAATGCTGTACCGTTCCTGAAACAGTCAACAGTTATCGTCACTCTTCCTCTCTCAGCATCTGTTTCTCCTCATTCTGTCTTCATTCAGGAGTTGGGTGTCAGATGAATTATCCAATATATTTTATAGGGGAACTCTTTTGCCTAGAAGATGTATTAGAGCTCACTCTATAAAAATCACCAAAAGTCTCTCTACATGCAGAATTTGTGCAAAAGGCAGTTATTTTGTTAGATTGTGTTTGTACTGTAATCAGTTATTTGAGTGAGCTCTAATACATCGGCTAGGAAAGAAAACCCCCTATAAGAAACATGGGATCAATCATCTGACACCCAACTGCTGCATGAAGACAGCATGAAGAGAAACAGATGCTGAGAGAGGAATAGAGAAAATAAGCTTGATTATTTCAGAAACCATGCAGAATTTTTAATTGATTGTATTTAGAAAGTTCACTATGAGGAAGCTTATATTAAATTTTCATTTCTGCAATAAAGGATACTATATCAGAACTGGAATAAATACACAGACCCCCAAATCCCCACTTGCAGCACTACAGGTACAATATCTTTAAACTTTATAGAAATTATTTAGCATTTCTGAATGAATATTATTTGTAAATGAGGGTATTTCCTTTTACTTTGTCACTACCCTTTTAAGGCGCTCAGCCAGCAAAATCAAGAATTATACATATAGACTAATTCAAGGAAAAACAGCTCTCTAATTCCCATGAAACTGAAGAAGAACAATATCCAGCACTGCACACAGGACCGCCATCAGAAATCGCAGGGCCCCATACGACAAAATTTCCTGGGATGCGCCCACCGCAAGCTGCACCTACAGGTCCGCCCACCCCACAGGTCCGCCCCCCACCACACAGTAAAAAAACAAAAGAAATATTGGTGGCTAGGGTTCTCACATGTTAATAAAAAATAAAAAGATATTGGGGGTCAGGGCCCCCCATAAAAAAACATTTGTGGCCAGGGCCCCCCCCCCATTAAAAAATATTGGTGGTTAGGACCCCAAATGAGAAAAAAAAAATTGGTGGCCAGGACCCCTTAAACGTCCATGCCTTCCCGAAGTCAGCAGCTTTTAGAAAGATGGGGGGCCCGGCTAATCAAGTAAGTGTGGCGTGGACTGGCCCCCCTTACCCTCGGGCCCCCTAAAACTCTCCCCCCTGTCCCCCCCTGAAGGTGGCCCTGACTGCACAATATGTTGGTGCTCTAAAAATACATAATAACAGTAATATTATCTAGTGATAATTGGTAACTGCATTTACTTTACTTAGTTTAGAAGGCAAGTTAAAATCTAAAAAAATAACTATTCATAATAAAATATAAAGCAAACAATGGATTAAGTCAGGTTAAGAGATGAAATTGGTTATCAAAATTAAAAAAGAAAAACTAAAATAATAATGCCAATATTTCTATATAAAATTATTTTCACCAAAATAGTGGTTTTAAATAGATAATTGGTACAGGTAAAACAGTAAAACAGTGAAATCAAATTAATTCATTTTGTTTGCTATTTTAGAGGTTTCCTAATTTCTACTTATGTGGGCTCACAGCAAAATACTCAGCCCCAGCTACTGTATAAATGTTCAATACAGGTAAAACAGTAAAATCCGATTAAAATCAAATTATTTTGCTATTCAATGATTTAAGGTCTCTATTATCTTCTTTTATGGACTAAAAGCATAATACAGGTACTCACTCCCAACCCATAAGCTACAAACCTTTTCCTTCACCTCTAAGCTTTGTCTTGTTAAATAAGAACATCAGTTTGTGTGTATGATACAAAGCTACAAATAAAGTCCAGTAAAATGGAAGTTATTTTGGGTGTCAAAACGAGTCTTACTTAGAACAGTGTCAAGAGTTTCTGTCTGCTCAGGGCATGCCAACTTGCATATCAAATTTATAATAAGCCTTTTACTGAGTTCTAGCTATCAGATGTCCACTAGTTAATCTGTGACTTCCAGGGGAAGTATTAGCTACTCTATAATTAATTTTGCCTTTGTGCCGCAGGTGCTTGAAAGAACAGAATTTTACAAAAAAAAAGAATATCCATTTCAAATTGCAAATTTGTCTTCTCGTGGGTCCTATCGTCTGTGTCTACTCTCCATCCTCCAGTTGCCAGATGTGGAAGGGCTGATTTTGTGTTTTTAAAGGCAATTACAGGCACTTCATAATTCATTATGCCTATGAGCAGCAGATGTTTACAAGAACACGCTTTACACAATGAAATCCAATTCGGTATAAATTATGGCAGTTAGTACCACTAATGGAGACTGCAGGTAGTAAGCAATTGTTTGTACAGAGACTATTTTGATGACTTGATCACAAAAAAGGGCATTATTTTTTCATTAAAATAATGGCTTAAAATATAATTCTTTACTTTATAATGGGGTCATTTTTTATGTTATATTTTCTTAAAATGTAACTGCTCTTTTATAATAGATTTCAGACCTTCATTCTTTACCTCAATGTTTTCAAATTATTTTAGGTAAACAAATTATAGGTAGTTTTAATCTCACCCTGCTAAAAAAAAAAAAAAAAAAGATTATATTTTCATCTTTTATGCAAATGGAAGATGGGGGACAGGAAACCAGATGATTTTCAAGTGATTGATTGATAAAAGTATTACCTATTTGCTGTTTGGCAAAAACACTGTAAAGGATTGTGAAGAATAATGTTATGATCCACATTTTTAATAATACACTTATTTAGGCTTTAACCCAGAACACTTGAAATTTCATTATTTGTTCCAATATCTGCAGTGCATCCTGCATTCATCATCTTCAACACGATGCAGCGGAAAGAAGCAAGGAACGTCAGACTAAGGGATCTTAGCAACAGTTGCCATAGCGAACTTTCCGTTATAAAATGTTCTGCAGTTCTATAAAACGTTGATACAGTGATTATTCATTGTTCACTCTTGGCATTCTTAACAGTTTTTTTTTTTTCTGAGCGCTACCATGTAGTTGTTTTGTATCTCTGTTGATTTATATTGTTTATCTTTCGAAGAGTAAGGAAAAAATATATATAAGTCAATAAAAAAAAAGGATATAATGTGAATTTTCTGTTATTGTCATCACCTTTAGTGTCATTATGGCGGAGGTGAACACATTTTGATAGTGTATTGTTCTGCCCACGTTCGTCTGTCACATCACTAATGGTGCTATTGTTTTCCTCTCTTTTCTTTCATGTTAGATACAAGTTTTTTTCCCAGCAATTAAAAAAAACATTGTCACAAAAGGACAAGAAAACAAGCATTTATTCTGTTGAAATTACTATTATATGAATTTCAGTTGTATACTTCCATTTATAAAGAAAAATATGGTATCTGTCAGGACTGTAAGGGTCCTGGTAATCTTTCTGCATTCGGCACCTTAAAAAAATAATACTGAATTATAATTGACGCTACGTTTTATACATTATCATTTCTGGCAACAAGATGCTTCCTTATAGCAAAATTATTTTTGAAAGGTTGATGGAATACTTGACAGTTATTAATGACCAGCTCTGTGCTTTTCAGGACATGACACGGGGGAGATTAAGCAATAATTATATGTAGATATTCTGGAGGCCTTCACCAGGCTGTGAATATATGTAAATCACAGGTGACGCATTCATAGATACTGGTTACTCTGTTAGAGTATTAACAGCTTTTCCATGTAATCCATTCCTAGTAAGTGCCCATTTTTAAATTTCCAGCTTGAAGGCATATTTTGGAGGCACAAAGGTACAGGTTTAATCTAACAGAGATTAATGCCGGCCAGCAGTCCACATAGGACTGCAAGTTAGCTAATCACAGACCCTTTTTGTCACCCCCAAAAAATGTTTGGCCTCCCAACAGATTTTACATTTGAGTGTGGCTCACTGGTAAAAAAGGTTGGGGACACCTGCTCTAGAGACTTTTGTTAAACTGTACCCTGTACTGACACATATAATCAACCTATTTGTAGTTCTTTTAAAAAGGTGAATGTTACAACTTTTTCAACATTTAAATTCTACCGACGCAGAATGGATGTGTAGCCTATGACACACTTGGGGTTTTGATTATCACTAGAAGCAGCCAGAATTAAAACAAAAAAAAGGTTCATGAGTAATATGCAATCAGCAGCATTTTAAAATAACCTAGGGCATGATGTGTAATTGGAAGTGCATTTGCAAAGGAACATACCTACTGTAACACTGTAACTTTGGGAATGGCAGATACTATATCACTTTGCAGACTTAACAACTTCTGCAGTAAATTCACTGGAGGATGTTACTTTTGTACATAGCCTGGCATAGCCATTTACAATCTACTGGAGACAGCAGCTGCAGCTAATGCATCTTTATTTTTATAGTTGTTTGTGAATTTCTTGGTTTAGAGGCTACTTTGTTGTAAGAATATATTAAAATAAAGCAGGAATTATTAACAGTCCCCCTGTAACACAAAAAGGTGATAGCTTATTGTGGGGGTTATTATCAAGGTCCGAATTTATCTCAATATCAGCTGCTACAAACTCCGATCTAAGTCGGGTTTTTAATGCTTACTTATTATTACATTTTCCTGAAAATTTGCTTTGCGGGAAAAACTCTGGTTTTCATGATTTTTTAGTGAATTTTCCCCGAAAACTCTAAATTTTGAATGTGTCGGGGGTTTCGGCAATTTCACTATGTTTTCTGAGCTTTCGGGTGAAAACTCCGAAAACATTTGAAATTGCCCGAAACCCCTGACACAACCAAAAATCGATGGAACTGTTCCCATTCACTTTTATGCAACCTCGACAGGTTTGAGATGCCGTGTTTTTATATTTGGGCTTTTTAGCCCTTGGAGTTTAATAAATTCCAAAAATTAGTGATTTTTTTAAAAGCCTATTATAACATGAAAAATCAAGAATTTTTCGGATTTCGGGGAATTTCGGGTATTTGGAGCTTGGTAAATAACACCCTAAGGGTTAGAAATTAGCAGTAAAGCTGTGATGGACCTCTACTGACTCTAGTAGTGCATTTAAATAGAAATTGCAATAAATCTTTGGTTGCAAAGAATATTGTGTCAAAGTTGAAAACCATTCATTGCACTTTAAGATCAAAGAGCAGTAGTTTGTATCAAGACTCAGACAGAATATTTGATGCTAACTAGCTACTCCAGGCAAAGCTGATCATGGCAATGTATAGAATCTTCTAGGATATCATGTGTTGCTTTTTAACTTTATTTCTTCTTTTTTTAATGCCTTGCCTTAAGGCCTGTTACTAAAATCCTTTATGAAAACCATAGTTCTTAAACATAACCCTAAAAAGTAAGCTCTTTGAGAAAGGGTAAATGGCCTGGAGTTCACAAACTCTCTATTCTCTGTTGAGCACGAACTATGTTTTTTTTTTTTACCTTCTAGCCTTTCAACTATATCAATAAAGTATCTGAGTTTTCAAACCAATTGTTGATACATTTTTTATGTGTTTATCAGTTTTATACTACTCTACAATTATGCATTGTCTTGCCAATTGCCTTTGTGTTTGCGTAAGCCAGAAGTGTGTTGTGAAACAGATTATTTTCAGATCTCCTGCACAACGTTCTTTCTGTGGCCTGAAACTTCAGTATTTCTATCATATGATAAATGTGCTTAGTACTAAAGTGTTCCATGAAGATGCAGGTCAATGTAATAAGTCAAAATGATGCAAGCAATTTATCAGTGTAATTGCTTTCCCTTGAATGCTATGATCCCCCTTAAATAACTATTGTTTTCATCACATAAGAAACATATTTATTACTAGCAAAAGTGTAATTTTCTCATGCTGTTACAGTTTAGCTTGCTAGCTACTTTATTGAAAAAAATTATGAGTGTTTAATTGCTAAAGAGGAGCTTTACATTTGTTTCTGAAAGGCAACCAAAAAAAGTTTTGCCAAATGCTACCCATAAAATTATTCACAACTAGTGAATTATTACAGTCTACAATCTGGTAATCACACACTTCTGCGGAACTTTTATACTTTTTGTCTGGATAACATGCACAAGCACATGGCTTTCACGTCAAGGCCTATAAGCTGAGAAGGAAAATTTCTAAGGTTGGTGGCTAGCCCTCTATGGGCTAAGTAAGAGTCCAGGGGGGCTAGTAAGTGGGTGGGTGGAGGATTGTGAAGCCAATAAGTGCATTGGTTGGCAGGAGAAGGAAACCTTAGAGAGATGCTAGACGTGGTGATATTGACTAATACTACAGCAGGATATCTACTCTAATGTCATTCAAATGGTCAAAAAATAAACAAATCAACCAAACATAAAAGGCAGGCACTGTGAAAGAATTAAATCTCCATGGACTACTATTGCTACCTTACACCATACTGGATTCACAGAAGGAGCAAAGAATATAGGCAAGAGCTCTATCAATAAGAAATGTCTAGCAGAGGACCAGGAAAGACATTGAGAGACTTGTTAAGAGATGACAAAAGGTCAAATACAATTCAGAATTGTAAACAACTTATTCAGTGAATTCGAATCTAGTGTTTTATAGGGGTAAGGGCTTTTTGCTTCTGTTTTATCATTTTATCTATTAAAAATGTACAAAGCTGTTATGGAAGATAGCTCATAGTACAAGTTGATCCAGGGGCTAGTCAGATTGCCATTTTGGAGTCAGGAAGGATTTTTTCCCCCTCTGAGGCAAATTGGAGAGGCTTCAGATGCCTTCCTCTGGATCAACTGGCAGTTAGGCAGGTTTAAAAAAGTGAAAAGGTTGAACTTAATGGAGTGTGTCTTTTTTCAACCTAACTTACCATGTTACTATTACTACTCTTGTGATCCACTGGTTAGAATGAATGTATGTTTGGCTTATGCATAGCAGTGGAGCTATGGCATACATTAGATATGTTAAGGTTATTCATAAAAAGCTATTTTAGTTCATAACCAGGAGGTTTTTTGATGGCTGACATAGAACTTGTCCTTTAAGCTAGTTGCTGAATAAACAAACTATTAATGGCATCTCATGTAACCTGCCATTCACACTTAAAACCTAATTTACATTATATATTAAGTAGCACTCAGGAAAAGAGGTCTGACCTCAGACAACATGAAGATAGGTCAAAGTGTTACCTTCTTACATGTTCCAGTTTTTTGACTTGCACAGGCCTTCCTCAGATTTCAATAAAAAATAAGGTGAGTATTTATTTACATTTTTTTCTGTTGGACCAATGGAAATCTTATGAGACAAATGTATCATAATAATAATATTCCTACTCGTTACCGCACAAAGCTTTTATAAAGATGCTGCTGACTGAGTTTGCCCATTTGAAGTTCTATTTTTGCCTATGCTGCAACTATGCCTCAGACAAGTTGGCTGCAATCATCCCACAAATTGTGTTATTTTCTAACATTAAACCAGAAGGTGATGTGGCCTAGGAGTCTGGGAATCATGGCTTGATGGCATGGACATTTAACTATTACCTTAAAAGCATAATTTCCAGTAGTTGCTGGCATTATTTCTGGTGTTTGGCATGCAAGTGATGTGCAACTGAACATTGCCTACTGATACAGGTCTCTGAGGGAACCCTGGAGTTACTGCTACCTTGTGACCAGGCAGTAGCTCCAGGGTTCTCTCAGCACCCTGTGTCAATAGGCACAACAGAGATCAGTTTGGAACAGAAGGCAGGAACCCCTGAGCAGAGCCAAGTGCGATTATTGGGTAGTATGAGGAGCACATTTTGCCACAAGTAACTTTAATGAAAGTGGTTTTAGGCACAACTCATTGTAGAGAATTATGAAAGTTGCTCACTGTGCTTGTGCCTGTAAATGAGACCTACAAAGTTTTAATGTGTCAGACTCATGATATGAATCAATAAGGTCTGTCTATTTGGATAAAATCAAGTCATATAATGTGTTTAGCGTACACTGTTGCCTGTTAAAGTTTAATTCTACCTTTTGGTTGTATTTTATTTATTAGGTCAATACCATATGTGAAATCTCTTAGTTCTGGTACAGCATATGTTTATTCCAGCATGCAAGATTGTACTTTATACAACTGATGTAATGAAAATCTGCATTTATTCTCAGTGCTGAACATATGGCACTTATAGCAAAGTATGATGCTTGCCTGGAGTTGTGAGACACTTTGCCTTGATATTTTTACTTTGTGGTAGCTGTAGAGACATTGTGTGGGGCTTTGTCAGCATAACGGGCTACAGTCATGTAACTTTAATTAACCAGAAATATGAATTTCTTTCATGCAGAAGCACATATATTGATACCAGTGAAAGTGGGATTCTGTTCATTGTATGCTGAAACATAGAGTTAATTAATATTATAACTTACTTCAAAGTCAAGGTCAGAATATCGGGATTTTCTTCTCTATTGGGCAGAAAGGAAAAAAAGAAAAGAAATGAATGGTATTAATATTTTGATATATTTACATATCAGTAGCAAAATGGGGATTAAAAAAGTTAGTGTCTAACATACAAAACATTTTAAGACATTATTTTTTTTTTCAAAATAAGTTTAAATATTTATGAGGGAAATTATGAGATGGATGAGATGAGATGGTGCCTAAAAATAAACACGGCAAAAAAGAAATAGACATCATTCACATTCACCCCTTATTTTTACCCCATTTGTTTGTCACTGCTCTTAGAAAATTATAAATCACACAAAACAATGTAAATCCCCTAAATGGACTTTGCCATAATGTTTTCTATATATCTATATGCAAGAAATATCCATTACAAAAAAACTGCATATTTATAACAGTTTATAATTAATTATTTCCCCATAATTAATTTTTTTAACCATTACTTTACATCAGACCTGGTGCAAGCCATTAAGTCAATGGCAAAAATGCAGTCGGCAAGGACGTTCATTTGCATTAGGTGATATAAAATGAGTGTATATATAGTATCGTCTCTATACTCTGATGTTAATATTGCAGTGGAAAATTTATGTATTAAAAAATTATGTGAAATTTATATTGACCCTGCCAGGATTAGAGTTATTTCATGGTAAATGTGCCAACAGATACACAGCATTATGGGTATGCTTTATTGTCCATTCTAGAGTAAACATGTGATCGTGTGTTTCAGTGGGACAGGATTTCATTGATGCATTTTCAACAAGCACCAGTTGTAGCTGGCTTAAAGGGAGTTATAGTCATTTGTGCAATAAGGAATGCAATGCAGATGTTTCTATAGATAATCATAATGCAAATATGCAGAATTGCAATAGTGGTATTTAACAAACATTTATTCTACCTAATAAAAAATAAATTCAGTGAAACCAGTGCAGTGGGCTCTGCTTGTATGATTACAGAATCTAGGGGGACAGGAAACAGAATACAGTCAGGAAGCAATAAAAAAAAACATTTAGGGGGTTATTTATGCCAAAAACTCAAAAAATTCAAGGTTTTTTTTACTATAAAATCAGAAATTTTACTGGGAAAAAACTCAAATTTTTCAAGATTTATTATACCCGAGGATGGAAATATGTCTGAATCCAAAAATACTCCATTATCAACCTGTCGATATCCTGTAAAAGTCAATGGCAGAGGTCCTATTTACAATTTGAAGATATTATGGTCTTCGCCGGGTTTCATTGGATTTTGGGTTTTTACGCCTATTCCTTCGATTTCACTAAAAATCTTTTTAAATACAAAAGATTTGGAATTTTTGCACAACAGTCTGAAAAGTTGTGGTTTTTCCTTTAATGATAAAGAAGGGTAAATCATGGATTCTAGTTTGGTAGGACTTTTTTTTATTTAAAACATCAGAACAATTTGGATTTTGATAAATAACCCCCTTAGTAGTGCACAACACAAAGGTTATGTAAACTGATACAGAATTAAAAGTTAGAAAATAAGAATGAGGTCAGGGAGAGAGGAATGACAGCCAGATACTTAGATGGTTTTATGGAGTACCTGGTAGTATTTCCTGAATACAGTCACAGAGAAAATGTAAACTTGAGAAAAGATTATGAAAACAGCCTTCAGTGAAATATTTATTAAACAGGGCAGACATATAGCCTGCTATCAGATTAGGATCAGTAGTTTAATGTGAGTCATTAAAGGAGAACTAAAATTTTAATTAGTATTAGGCTAGAAAAGATCTAGCCATTTTATTACAGCCTTTTAGCAGTAAAGATTGGTGCCTCCAAAAATGTTCCCAGAAACACCCCATATTTTTTTTTTTCCTGTTGATTTGTAGCATATGCTCTGCTCTGTTGTTATTTACCTTACCATAGAGGCCTACAGTATATATACAATATGAAATTCTCAATACAAGGCTGATTTCCAGACATTTGAACTTTTCATATGATTTGACTACAGACCACTTTGATCCATTCATGTAGAATCCCAAACCAGTCAACAAGTGTGGAATGTTGAATTCTGCATAATGCTATGGACAATAATCAATAGTTCAAAAGAATTTCAACTGATAATTCAATGCTTATGAAATTACTGTTTTCCTGAAACACTAATCTTAATTAGATCACTTTAGAAAGATTCCACTCAATCTACATTTGGACATTTTTCTTTGAGTAAGTACAAAAAATTATAAAGGGTTGATCCCAACTGATTGATCCAAGGTCCATGATGCCATGTCATAACGTTAATTTTAATGGAGAAGTTAGATGTTAAATGAAGATTTATCTAAATGCAATTACATGGTAAGATGCACAAGGTTTTAAGAAGTGATATTATAGCCTTTAAGGGGGTAACTCTTTTGTCTTACCCTGTAAATATTAATGCAACATGTCTATTATTGCTTATCAATAAAGCTGCAAAATACTTGTAGTCCACTAATTAAACAAACATTGAGTTGTGTTTGTACGTTAACTGCTCACAGCAGAGCCGTGCCAACCCGGCCAGGCGCCCTAGGCAACATGCGCCGTCTCAGTGTGCGCGAAACTGCGCATGAGCGAAATTACGCTCCGGCGCGCATGCGCGAAATGGTGTTCGCTCATGTGCAGAGGCGCATTTTCATTAAAGTTACACTAGGCAGTCTGGGAGAGACGGGACCGGATACGGGGTAGGCGACAGAGCAGGTACGTGCCTGGCGCCCCTCCAGCTTTGCGCCCTAGGCACGTGCCTACTCTGCCTACCCCTAGTTCTGGCCCTGGCTTACAGTATGCACTTAATACTATTATACAGGACTGTATATGTGATATAAACTAAGCATTGACAACAAACCAGTTCTACTTGTTATTATGCTCCACAATACAGTAACAACTGATTATTTCGGATAATAATATCTGTATCTAAATTTCAAGTGTTTGTATAATTAGTGATATCTTGAATCTAGAACATTTGCTTGACTGCCAAATACTTTTCCTCTAGCATTGCCTTTCAAAAGTTCCCTGTGACCTACAACCCCCATCTGCTAATAAGTGGCAACTGCAACACCTAATGGTTAAATGGCTTTAGCAAGGCTATTTGTTCTGCAGCCAATTAACATAAACATTGTCTGACATTTAAAGAGAAGCTGCAAACCTATGACTCATGGCTCAGAGGACAAACAGGGCAGATGAATTGTGAACTTTCCTGCCTTGAAAGTGGATCAGATAAGAATGCATGTAGGTGGAAGAAAAGGAATAGAAAAGAGAGAGAGAGTAGGGAAATAGAGCAACAAATGTTAATGACATCGTGAGTGAGTAAGAAAGGGTTAAAGGTCAGGAAGTGCATATTAAAGAGTCAATAGAAGAAAGGAAATAAAACCCAGGATAGAGAAGATAATGTAAGATAAGATGTGTGAATGCATTTAAAGGAGTTGTTCACCCTTAAACAAACGTTTAGTATGATGTAGATACTGATGCTTTGAGACAATTTGCAATTGATTTTTATTTTTTACTATTTGTGGTTTTTGAGTTATTTAGCATTTTATTCAGCCGCTCTCCAGTCTGCAGTTTCAGCAATCTGGTTGCTAGGGCCCAAATTACCATAGCAACCATGAATTGATTTCAATAACAGACTGGAATATGAATAGGAGAGGTCCTGATGAGAAAGATGAGTAATAAAAAGTAGCAATAACAATTAACATGTAGCCTCACAGAGCATTTGTTTTTTTTAGATGGGGTCATTGACCCCCAACTGGAAAGAATCAGAAGAAGAAGGCAAACATTCAAAAACTATACAAATTAAATAATGGAGACCAATTTAAAAGTTGCTAAGAATTAGCCAGTCTTTAACATACTATAAGTTAACGGTGAACCACCATTTTAAGGGGTCTGCAGAGACTGGTCTTGGGATACTAATATGGAGGAGACAAAACTAAAACAGAAGGCAAAGTGGTAGATACGGGGAAGAATGATATAAGGGGTATGGTAGCAGAAAAGGTGATAATAAAAGATTCATGAGCAATAGCTGTTTGTATCCATTCCAGGTACATGGAAAGAAAAAATTAGCACAAATGGTTTGTGGAAAGGACAAAGACAGCAGCCTTCAAAAAAGGTTCTTTGATCACTGAATAACAATGGTACTGTGAAATACACCTATGACTATCTATATGTGGCAATTTAATAAAGACATTTTTTCCAAATAGCAGTTCATGGGATTCCTTTAAGTTAATGATTATTTGTGCCCTGGGAATTGGGGTTAAAGGGGTCGTTCACCTTCCAAACAGTTCAGTTGTTTTCAGATTGTTCCCCAGAAATAAAGACTTTTTTTCAATTACTATCCATTATTTATTGTTTACTGTTTTTCTAAAATCTAAGTTTAAAATGGAATCTCCCTGCCTCCCTGGTGTTTGAGTCTGGCAGCTCAGTAATTCAGGTGCAGACTCTAAACGGTTACAATTTTGCAACATTTAGTTGATCCATTTCTCAGCAGCATCTCTGGAGTATTGGCAACTATTGTATCAATTCTAACAGCTGCCTGTAATGAAACCCAGAGATTCTGCTCAGCAGGGACAAAGATAGGAAATGTATCAACTAAATGTATCAATTTAGAACAGTTTACAGGGTTGGTGACCCCCCTCCCAGAGCTGCTTCAGAAGGTGAAAAATGACACTTTACACTTCAATATTAGAAAACCAGTGACACATAGAAAATAGAAAGTCATTGTAAAAAGTCTGTTTCTGGTGATCTATCTGAAACCAACTAGTTGTTTAAAGGTGAACACCCCCTTTAAATCCTGCAACTATATTGCCGTGTGTGGACTGGATAATTAGACTGCCCTATATTGTTTATATTTACTGTGAAATACAAACAACATATTATAATATTAGGAAACGCTTATCGACAATTTTAAGAATTCATATGAGGAGTTTAGATCATTGAACTGTGGCTAATTGGTTCTGGGCAATATTTTCTCCATGAATGTATCCGTTTATACCGCTGCGCAAAATAAGCAGAGCTAATAACACTAATAATATTTATAATAATCGGGCAGGATATGTAGGAACTGTCTGTACCTGTATGTGTTGTGTTTCCCACTAATGAAGTTGTGTTACACAGTTTCTACTGTGTTATTTATAATGACATTTTTGTCATTGCCTAAAGCAAAGATAATTAATTGTGCAATTTAAGCAAGTTTTATGAACTGCTGAGACTAATATTCTGCAAATGTATAACAATATAACACTGTGGGTACGAGAGCAGAAAATGATACACTGTTTGTAATTATAAATTGCATATATGTGTGAAATGAATTAAATACAATATTTATTTTCAATACATTCAGTCTCCAATAACGTACTCATCAAGTCTTGGGGATGACCTTTTTTGTTTCCTGCTTAAACAGCTTGTAAAGTCTTTTTACTGGTATATCAGCACATACTATAATAGGGTGATACCATATTGCTTAACCATATATAGGCAAGCTCCAAAGCTACTTTTGCAATTGCTGTTTGACACGTCATCAGTCCTTATATCACCGTCCTGCCCCTCATTGTCACCAACCCCGATGTCACCCGGCCCGCCTCCTATCACCAGCCCTCCCCCTGCCTGTTTTCCCCAAAAGGTGGCAACCCTAGTCCAGGTTCGCTCCCCTGCTGCTCTCGCCTCCCCCCTCCCCTCTATCACTCTCCCATTCCTCCCTTTGTCACTAGCCCCTACCTTCCTCCCTCCACTGCCCTTTCTCTTTGTTGCTCTCTCCTCCCTCCCTTTCTTTCAATAATTGCCCATGCGCACTTGCGCCCATGCAGGCATGCATGGGCTTGCAAACAGGGCCCGAGGATGACTAGGGCGCCCTGACGGCTTGGCCCGGCCCTGCCTACCTTTCAGCTTTAATGTTAACTAAACTACTTTCTGCCACTTTCAACTACCCATGAAAAAGGCCCAAGTTGTGGTGCATACATGATCATCACATTGTTGAATAATAATGAATGAACAAATCACACAATGCTATTAATGCAAATGGCAAAGTACTTACTGCATATTGGACATAAGCCCAGTATATAGGGAACATGTTGTAATGCATTCTCTCTATTTTGTTCCTCATTATCATTATTATAAATCAGATCCTTTCCCTTTCCTTCATAGCATGGAGATCATTATACCATCATATAAAGGACAGAAACTAAAAATCCCCACATGTTATCTAAATATTGGTTAAGTCTGGTCCCAGACAAATTTTGAACCCAGTAAGCACAGCATATGGACACTAAAGCTGGCCATAAAAGTAAAAATGACCCATACATGAAACTTTTTTGAAATCGCCTCTGAGAGGCATAGATACATAGTGGCATGTTTATCAAGGGTCGAATTTCGAATTGAAAAATCTTCGAAATTCAAATTCAAAAAGACCAACCGAAATTAAGTCGAAGTTTTTTTTGGTCGAATAGGTCAGTTTTCGATTGAATAGGTCCATATTCGGCCGAATTTGAATAGTACGGATTGAAGGAATAACGCATTCGATCGAATTGGATTCGAAAGTCCACCAATTGACTCCAAATGGGTTCTAGGAGGTCCCCCATAGGCTAAAACAGCAATTCGACAGGTTTTAGATGGCGAATGGTCAAAGTCGAATTTTTAAAGAGACAGTACATGTTAAATTTCGATATTCAATTTTTTTAATTTTTTTCAAATTCAAAGCAAATTTGGATTATTGCCTAGTGAAAGTTCACAAACAGTAGCTCGAAATTCAAATTTTTTTCATTCGAAAATTCACCTTGACCTTTGATAAATCTGCCCCATAGAGTAGAATGGGGACAATCACTAGGAGCACAATTACCCCAAAGGGCTCGACTCATAAACTGTCAAAATGTCTATGGTCCAAATATAACCTTTGTACACAAGGTCCAAACATTTTACCCCTGAAATGTTTTTCAGAACAGAATGTTTAAAAAAAATCCCTGTATCTACCAGGGGTCAATCAACTTGTGCATATTAAAGGGGCCGTATACCCCCTTTATTAATATAAGTTCAATAAACAGGACTAATGGCTAACATTTTTTGCCTATTGTTTTAATCACAAGAAAATATCTATGGGTTTTGTTATTTCTTAAACAAAACAGGGAAATTGAATCTGCTCAATAATTGGTTATTGAAAGGCAGATAATAAGATTACCAGTGCACATATAGATTGCATAATGAACTTCTGCTTATCTGTAGGCCAAAACAGTGATAGGAGGGAGCTTTTTGTATAAAACTCCAGCAGGTGCAAATATCTGCAACCAATGTCAGAGGAAAAAAGATTTGTAGATGTAGTGGATGGCATATAGGCATGTCATTGTGGTCTGCAATGCAACATGGGTAATCCCTTGCATGCCCCTTACTCCTTGTAATATTCTATCTTGTAATATTCTATCTTGTAACATTCCAGTTGGAGTGATTGTAGAAGTCCTGACTTTAAAGCCTGTTAAATACAGGGGTCTCTTGTACCCCACTGCTCTAAATAAATGTCAACTATTAGATACAACTATAAAATAAGCGTATAGCTTTGGTTCTTTCATTGCCAGTTATAATCAACTTTTCCTCACTAATCAAACAGACACAGGCTTTGTCTTTGATCTTGAGAAGAAGTACTTTAAAAAATAGCTTGACTGATTGTTTTTTTTAGCATTACGGAGATTAATTAGCACTGAGTACAATCATGGAATGAATTGCAGTTTTAAAAACTGGCAAGGCGCAAGCCAATGGTCTAGCACGGCTTCTTGCCAAGGTTTGTTTCATTTAGCTTTGCAATATCTGAAAATACTTTGCATTGTTTTTTCAATTCAAATATCTTATTTAGAAAAAGAATAGGTCGTTTTGCAATAATTTGAATGTTGCTGAAAAAAAGTTCAATTAGCAGCTATAAATGTCTGAAAAATTATAAAGGTTATACAGGATCTTTTTCTTTGTTAGTCATATGCAGATGTAATCACACATTATGGCATGGTTGTGAATATATATTGCCATTTTATTATCTACATGTTTTTGACTATTCGTATAATTTTGATTATTTATGGGTTCAAGTTTGGTGATTAAGTCCCAATTTCTGTAGATATATTTCAAACCAGGATGTTTGTGGACATCCCAAACTAAGCAGCCCTCTTTGCTACTTTGCTTAGAAATAGATTCTGGAAGGTTTAAAGTGTTCCCACACATACATACGTATATAACAGCAGCCACCAAGAAGCTGGAAGCTCCCAGTGTCCCCAAAAAGCTGTTGCAAGTTCCTGGGTATTCAAATTCATAAGTGAAAGGCACAGTTTTGACATAACTTCAGATGAACATTTTCAGGGTAATACTGTCCCCTTTTGGAAAACAACCATATTGTATAAACCTTGTATGTGTGGTCTTAAATGCAAAATTACAATCCTGAAACAAGAGAGAAAATGAAGTTTGAATGAATATTGTATGTCACCGACCTCTAAGGAGCTCATTGATATAGTTGAACCTGTTTCACTTCTTGATAGTCCTGCGCTGTCATCCAGCTCAGACGTTATGAAGTTCTTTACTGCTGTGCGAGGTTCAAAAGGAAGGCTCTGCATGTGTTCTTGAGACACAAGATGCTGATCTAAATTTATACCAAATTGTTCCATTACAGCGGGATTCATGCTGAATTCAGGACTGACTTTGTAGTGTAATAGCCTCTCATGAGGCAAAGTATCCATAGCAATGTTCATTTTATTCTCATCTTTCATTTGCATGATGCCAGTGCCTCTTGGCATTACAATATAGTCACTCTCCATCATTCGATCCTGGGAATGGCCCAAATCTGTATCCCCAGCCCTAAGACCGTCGTCTGTGCATAAGTACACAGTTCGTCGTAATTCACTGTTTTCTTTTTTCAGACACTGATCAGTCATGTCCCCCATACTCATAGGAATATGCAAACCGGAAGGTTGTTGGATTATCACTTTAGAAATAATGTTTCCTGGTAATGTTGCGTAGCTCATACCCTCTGGCTTTACTACTTTTTCATCTTCTTCGTCATTTAGTGAAATCCTGGAAAGCGTCCCTGTTATTGTGGCAGCTCTGCAGGGGCCAATGTCCTTGTGCAAAACTGCAAATTAGAAATACTTTTTTTACTCTTTAATTTCCATACATCCTTTTTTTTATTCCCATAATACTTAGCACTAGAGCACACTGATTGAGAAGCTGTTTTACTCTAGTTTATTAACATGCAATGGGACTTAGTTTGATCATACCTGACACTTAATCTTCTGTTTATAATTGACTTGTCTACACTGTTTATTCCAGGGACACCGCTTATTGCTCATACCTGTGTCTGTCCGCTGATATTTATTAACATTTAAAAACTTCAAGCAAATCAAATTATCTTACTTATTTCAAAACTCGTAGCAATACCTTTCAAGATAAAGTCACATGAGCCAATTAAGAATGGCAGGAAGTTGACCAAAATGGCACTATTGCCATTTATGGAGCAAGGCGATTAAAGGGGTGGTTCACCTTTAAGTTAATTTTCAGTGTGTTATAGAATGGGCAATTCTAAGAGACTTTTCAATTGACCTTCATTATTTATTTATTTTTTACAGTTTTCTTTTGTTATTTGCCTTTTTTTTCCTCACTCTTTCTAGCTTTCAAATATAGTGTCACAGACCCCATCTAAAAACAAATGCTTTGTAAGGCTACCTTGTTATTGCTACTTTTTAATACTCATATTTCTATTTAGGCCTCTCCTATTCATACTCCAGTCTCTTATTCAAATCAATGCATGGTTGCTAGGGTAATTTGGGCCATTGTCGAACCTGCAAACTGGAGAGCTGCTGAAAAAAATGCCAAATAACTCAAAGACCATAAATAATAAAAAATAAAAACCAAGTGCAAATTGTCTCAAAATTTCCCTCTCTACATCAAACTAAAGGTTAATTTAAAGACAAACAACCCCTTTATGTCAGTGCAAGTAATGGCACTGTTTTGTGAAAATACTGTTGGGTCTTTCCAGAAATATATAGTGTAACATGTACTACTATATATATAGTAGTGTGCCCCTGTGCACACTAGTCCTAGACATAAGACTAAAGTTACAGCATTCCAGATGGCCCTTGCAATGTCCCATTGGGCTACTAAACCACTTAAGAACAACTTATTAAGATCACCAAGAAGTCCTACTGTATTGTCTCTTTTAGTCTTGAGGGATATTTTAATTGAACAGGCAATTGTGTTCTCTTCTTTTCCTAGGTTCTACTTGAAGTACATAAAATAATTAGGGATGCACTGAATCCAAGATTTGGTTCGGTTTTCAGCCAGGATTCTGCCTTTTTTATGCAGGATTCAGTTTACGCTGAATCCTTGTGCCTGGCCAAACCAAATCCAAATCCTTAAAATCATGTGACTTTTTGTCACAAAACAAGGAAGTAAAATTTTTTTTAGACTTGCTCTGCGCACTTGGCTCTCTTTTTTTTCTCCCACCCTCATTTGCATATGCAAATTAGAATTCAGATTCAGTTCTGTATTCTGTCAAATCTTTCACAAACAATTCGGGGGTTCGACAGAATCCAACATAGTGGATTCGGTGCATCCCTAAAAACAATATGAATGAAACCACATTAATGTGTACAATAAAGTACATGCATAATGTCCTATGCTATATTTGGAAGATTTTCACTCCAGCAGTGTTTTGTTTTATTTAAAATCCATTTTTGGAAGCAAGAACTGCTGCAGTTCTTGAATTTGCATTTTTAAACCGCTTCTTTGAAAGCAGTATTCTCAGCTAAACATATATACGTCAAATATACATGTCATACAGTATTTGTGTGTTCACTGAAGTAAATAAATATCTTGTTTGAGCAAAATATTTTTCCTCTCGAGCTTCTACTTTTATACGTCCCAAAATAGCTGAGGGAATAAAATTCCATTCATGGCTAAAGTTAGGTGTCAGCCATTAAAATGCTGAATGCAGAGTATATTATAAAGGCAGAAAACGATTTCAGGGCTCATGCAATGAAGCTGCACCTGCGGCCATCACAACTTAGCATGAGAAAGGAATTTACCCCCGGGTAGGATAGCCAATGGGCCTCCACCACTTATGCACACAGCTTACTTGTCTTTTAGAAATACAGCAGCAGAGACTGTGTGCGGCAAGGTAATGAGTGCAGTTTGCATTGTGTGAGGGGCCATCAGCAAGGGCCTATGTGTGTATGATGATTTAAGACATGATTTAAGACATGTTTGCCAATGTTAATTTAACTAAACATAACAACACCTTCCTTCATCTAATGGTATTATCAACGATCAAGTTGTATATGGATTTCTGCACTTAAATGTTTATCTGTATTTCCTCAGAATCACTAAATAAAACATGAATATCAGTAGAAATGCAAACCTCCCCTTTATATCTTCATATTGTCATGTGAGGGACATATTGAAAAACAGGGCGATGGGAAGGTACATTTGCATAATTTTTGTGCTTTATTTGTGAATATAGCTACATATGCATGCATTTAGAATACAAGGGCTCATTTACATCACGTGCAGTGAGCAAAGTTCAATTACAACCCTCTCCATCAAACCTTTTCCTACAAAGAAGCATTTCTTCCCAGAATTCCAGTGTCATTGTGGTCACAAGGGGGTGATGCACCTGGGGCCACCTCACTGCACCTGATACTATTGCATCTGATTTAACAAAAAGGATGCAACTGCACATGCATTTATTGCAAATCAGATGAAATTCTTCAGAAGTCTGCCTGGTATCATTCCTGAACATCCATCTCCCCCAGCATCAATAGGCACAACACATTCAGATCTAAACAATCAGGCTGAACACCGGAAACAATACCAGATGGATTTCCACATAATTGCTTCTGATTTGTGATAATATGCTCAGTTGTAGTAATATTAATTAATCCGGAGCACATTGCACATTGCAATTGCATACCTCCCAACTTTTGAAAAATGAAAAGATGGACAAAAACTAATTTTTAAAAAGTTTTGACCACACCCCCTAATTACCATGTCCATTTTACAAAACTTGGCAAGTTATGAATGTTTGAACACATTTATGGGAGTTTTAGTGAAATGTTTTATGTCATAACAGTTTTGCTAATGAAAGTGAATAGCCCTTTAAGCTGTTAGTCTCAGTTCTCCCAAGAGACTTGCTAATATTAAATTGTTACAATTGTATCTCTGCTTATCTTAAATTGTTGCAAAAGTATCCAAATACAGCCGCTGACTGTCCTGGGCTCTCTGTCAAAAAGTCTCTTTTTTAACTAAGTTTCAGAAACATTGTATCTTTTTCAACAGTCAATGCAGGAGATCAACAAGAAAGTCGGGACATTTCAGTAAGAAACCTAGGACTGTGGCTGAGCTGTCAAAATCTGGACAGTCCTGCAGAAAACGGGACAGTTGGGAGGTATGCCATAGCACCAAACGCATTGCCCCCTTGTGATGGAAACAATGTTGGAATTATCAGGGGAAAAGCTGCATTGTGAGAAAAAAATATGGTGATTGTGCTCAAAATTGCACTTTGCTCACTGCATTTGCGGATGTACATATGTTATATTTTTCTTGTGGGTATTTTGATTTTTCTAGAGGGGAGGTGATAAGAATGCTAAAAATGCCAGTTAAAAAAAGTTAAAAGCATTGGCAAAGTATGTTGTTTTTGCTGTTTTCATTGTACTACAGGATATTTTGGCAACAGTTCTATATTCATTGTAAGCCACTAAAAGTCTTATATATGACTTTTGTGAAGCATATTTTTTCAAACTGACAAGTGCCATTTTACACCAATTTTGAAAAATTACTACTCATGCTAGCCATTTTTTCATCATCAGGGGAGCTAGTCCTCTCTGTTTGTAATCATAAACTTCTAGAGCTCTTACAGTGTTATATTGATTTTTTCTTGATGCATGTTCTTACCTGACCGACAAGCAATGTCCACATCTTTTTCAAAGTCTGTCTGTTATTGAAAGAAATAGAAACACGGATATATCAGCAAGAAATATAGTGTAAAATTGGTGGGCAAATGTGTCTTCAGACCATCTTTCCTATCACTCTGGCAAGAGAACAAAATGGAATGCAAACTAAAATGCTCATAAACATTTTTCTTTAGACATTAACTTTTATAATAATCTTTACACATACTATACCAACCAATTCTAAGGTTTGGTGGAGGGTTATGACATACAATGTTCCAATATGCCTTCTAAGCAATGCTTAAAATAACTTCCACAATACTGCATTTCTAATATTTCTTATTTTTAAACACAACACCCCAACAAATAAAGATTAAAATTTAGCAAACTTGGGTGGATGTCAAAAATGGGGTGGTGGTTATAATAATATATAAGTTGTGGGTGGTGGATATAAAAATATATCAGTTTTCTAAAATTATAACTAAGGGGACCTCTGTACTTCCTTGTCCTTTGGCTATTGTGGAGTTGTGGAATTGCAGTGATAAATATACAGCAAAAATGTCTAGAGATTCACACCATTTGCAGGGCATAGAAGAAATTAATTATTGGGGTCCATCTGGTACAATCTCCCTTTAAAACCATATCCTATGAGTTTTAGGATGCTGGTGACCCAAGAGAGAGCTCAGGAGATACCCATCTTACTTCCTAAATTCTAACAGGGTTGGTGATGCAGCGTTTGGATGGTCAACAAAAATACTTTACTAGGTAGACACAAATCTGGAATGTGTTCATGGTGCTGGCATCCCCTCCAAATACTCAACAATTCCTTAACAGCAATGATGGTAAGACAAATATTTTAAAGGTAAAAAAGTAACCCATAAGGAGCCTCCACTTTGTTACTCCTATGAGCAGAGAGGACTTTCTCTGCCTTATATAGAAAGTGATCTGCCCTGAAATGAGTTGGTTGTCAAATCCTGTGTTTACTGGTTGTGCAGTCTCACACAAGTAAGTGTCTTGTCTATATAAGCTATATCCAGTTGTGCTTGATAAACCTTCTAGTCAGATTTTTGGTACTGGCAATTTCCCATTTTGTTTTTTAAAAAGTTCATGTCCAGTAATGAGGACTTTCTGGGTTGCTAGCATGAATGGTTTAGATTTAGGTTTTTTTCATAATAAAAGGAAATAGTTTTTTAGCATAATAAATGAAAATCTAATTCAGATACAATCTGGGGCACTTTTACTTACGTGCGAATTTTCGTCACGTTATTTCATGACGAATAAGAGTATTCATCAAAATGGGCAATTACGTCTCAGCAAGAGAATGCTGGCATAATTTGATGATTCGTTATAGTGAAAATTTCATAATGAACTTTCTCTAGCGGTACTTTCTTCCTAGCGAAACTTTGTTAACTTACTTACGCCTACGTCACTTTAAATTCAGCAGGTATCTAAAGATCAGATTTATGTATTTATTAGTGATGTTGTTAAAATTGCTGGAAGTGGTAACTTTTTATTAAATTCCAAGGAAGCAAAATGAAGACAAAGATCCTCTATTGTCCTAGGCCATGAGCCAACCACAAATCAAATGTGGCATGAGCTTTAGATGTTAAAAAAAGTGTAAATAACATTTTTAAAAGTTACAAATATGAAAAAACTAATTGATAAATTAGCGTACTGTATTTATAATCGTTCGCCTGGCGAAATGCAATGAAAGGTAACCAGCGACAAGTTAATTTGTTAGCAGAGTGTGTTGTATGTCTTTTAGTAAATAGGCAATGTCAATGAAAATGGTCTTTTTAGCGAAAATTCATCAGAGAAACACAATTCGCTGGTTCGTAAATGTGCCCCAGAGTATGTTGGAACCCTTGCAAAAGTGCAAGGATTAGAAAGCAACAAACTAATACTTCTTTTATTAGCAATTACAGTTACAAATAATTCTAAAAACACTAAACATGATTAAAACATGATATATATTGGAAATTTGCTTAGAATTACATTAAATTTACAGCCACTTTAAGGCTCTACAAAAGCAAAAATAAACTCCCATTGTTCAAAAGCATGCAACATTTATTCCCTGAATTAAATAATACAACAAAATAATAAATGGAACATTATATTTCGTTACTGGACACTGTGTTGAATTACGGTATTGTAAATTCATATAAACATGCGGCTGATGTAGCTTTGTAAAGGAATAAAGTGTAATTATTATACAGTATCTATAACTATAGAAATGGCATATTACCAATATTCCCCTTGAAAAATGAGGATCATTTCTTCATATCCTATCATACTTTAAAACAAAATAGGTTGCATATTTGCAGTATTTTAGCTTAGTTAAAGAAATTACTATTTTCATTGCCCAATGAGTAACAGGGTTGCTTCCAAATAATGTGCTAGGCAATCATATAAATGTGATAACAGGGTTTAGGCAAATTAAATGTCTGCGCTTGCAAAATTTACTACAACATTTATCTAAAAGACAGAGGTGATGGCTTTCAAAAGGTATTAAGCATGCTGCAGCATCGAGAGCGCACTATGTCATACAAGATAAATATTAGTAATCAAGCCAGTTCACCATACAGAAATTTCTTATTAAATCTTTGAGCCGATACATGTTGTACTATATATATAATTTTAATTACATGGCAATAGGAACTCACATTTATATAAGGCTTGAAACCATTGTTCAGAATCAAGGGCTTAACAGTATTATGTCTTTGTTTAAATCTCCCTTGTTTTAGAAAATAAACAGCGTTTTGTTGTATGGAAGTGGTTATTGTTGCCTTTTATTTCGATTGTGAATGACACCTTGGATATTACAAGATTATACTATGATACAATAGTAGATTTGGGTTAGCAATTAATGTGATGGAAAAACAACTACTGTATCACTTCTGTAAAATAAATTAAAGATGCTAAAGTATAGTGAACCTTCTAATGCTGAACCTTACAGCCAGGTAAATCCAAATGAAAAATATTTAGTATTATAGGTTCAGTTTCTATTTCTTTATAATGACATAATCTTTACAATGACATCATTTGCATATATTTAAAAAAAATATGGTATATTGAACACTTTTACAAGTTGTTTCCTAATAATTAATATTTGATTCCCAATATCACTTAGATCACAAACAGTTCTGATTAAGGCCTCATCCTCTTATAGTCAACACACAGACCTCATCTATTACAAGTCTATCTAGTTTTTGCAAGACCTACTGAAAATGCTCACATTACCTTCGTGGAACAAACAAACAATAGCAAATGGAATTCATGCTGCGGTTCCAGGTACAGTCTATAGTAACAGTTAGTCAATATGGAACAACAATTATACAGTTTTACAATATGCAGTAGGTACAGTACTTGTTCAGACTGAATAATACAGTTCTTCTACTTTATATATTACAAATTCTCAAGACGGACAGTAGCAAGTGTAATATAATGAGGAAGCGAAGAGTCTTAAATTGAGGTTTATCATCAAATATGTTTAACAGATGTATAAGTAGACATAACACTTTTGTCAGTGATCCCCAACCAGTGACTCATGGGCTATGAGTTTCTCACCAACCCCTTGGATGTTGCTCCCAGTGGCCACAAAGCAGGTCTTTATTTTTAAATGTCTGGCTTGGAGACAACTTTTGCTTGCCTAAAAAATAGAGCTTTCAGTAGTCTGCCAGTTCACATACAGTAAGGGCTGCCAGATAAACAATCTGAGCAGCACTTATTTGGCACCCACAGGAACATGATTGTGTTGTTCCCCAACACTTTTTAGATTTGCATATGGCTCACATGTACAAAAGGTTGAGGACCCCTCGCATGTCAATAGTAATCAACAGATTACTCTCAACACCAGATGTTGATCGGGCAGGGTAAAAAAAATCCTGTCAGATCGCGGCCGCATCTATTCATTAATGCAGTCCCACGATCCGACCGCCCAATATCGACCACTTCAATGAGGGAATATCGAGAGATACGCTAGTTTGGTGACATCGCCAAATGAGCGGATCTCCCTGTGTATGGCCACCTTTAGACTCTCTTTACATGAACAACCCAGAATGATCTCCGATCTGCCTTACTGGATGCCTCTACCTTTTTTCAACATTCAAAAGTAGGACTATCCCACTTACAAAGAAAATGTTTAAAATATAATGTATACTATACAAGTTAGTTTAAATAAGACATTAAAGGCAGGTTTCTAAGGATCACATAACACAGTATTGTTATCAGGTTTTTGAAATATTCTGGAAATATTGTCTTAAAGTAAATTCTACTCAATGAGACTCTAAAAGAATCTGGAGATACAATGTTTTTATTGAGCTGCTTCAGATGCAGTAAATGCTTCTTTGAATGAGAGCTATGTATGATGGTGAAAAATGTTGATTATATTAGCAAAATATTTTAGTGAATGGATGTGGTAATAAAGGCAAGAACACATTCTGTAATGAAGGATCTGCTTGTTGTTAGTTGATGATTCATTTCTAAGCCTGAATTTTATAAAGGACATTATTAAGAGACCACATTTTGTTCCAGTTAGTGTATTAGGTTGCTGGCCCAATGAAGTGTGTGACTCTTATCCTCAGAAGTGCCTTATCTGAAAGTGACATTAAATAAACCAGCAGTATTGTGCCATTTTGTAAATGCTCATGTCTACCGATTTCACATTTAATTAATGACTTTGCACTTGAAATATCATAATTTGGATGCTATTCAAATAAGTACTGAAGGTATAAGACAAGGGGTATGTTAAAGAAGGACGCCAGAATTGTAAAAACAGACTTTTCTGTCCCAAATTGCAAATGTCAAAATGCAAAAGATATAAATATTCATGCTTTTCATCATCATAAAGTTATCTGCACACAGATTTCAAGAAAACACTTATGGAGAAAGGTTCCAAGAACGGAGACAGGCAAGAACAGCGGTGACAGGCAACCAGTGTGCAACCAGTGCATTCAGGGAGCCCAAGATCCTACTGATTATATGAATATAGTACGTGCCTGTAATATACTGTATCATAATCCCTTGTACTGAGGCAGGAATTTATCTAAGTATAAGGACATAAGGTTCTTGGCTATGTGTTAGGGGTCCATAATAAGATGTAGCATACTTCTCCATGTCATAAAAGCAGCTTTTAAACAAATCCTTTAATCCAATCATCTGTTTATGTTCCCATGCTTAATGAAGGCTTACATCTGAATAATAACTGAAAAGTAAAATTCCCTTCTAACACTGCAAATAGTTTAGGTATTCAGACTTGCAAACAAGTCTTTAGTTGGCCCATCCATGTAAAAATGAAAATTCTGCAAATATCCACCAATTGTTTAGTTTATTTCAGGGGCGTACCTACCAGGGGGAGCAGGGGGTGCAACTGGGCCAGGGCCCGCACCCCCGCAGGGCCCCCCCCCGGCAGATTGCGCACGCTGCAGCCGACTGGTGTCAGGCGCAGAGAAAAATCACACGGACGAGGGTGGGGACAGGCCCGGCTGCATGGCCCGCAACTGGGCCCGCCCCCACCTAGTTCCGTTACTGGTTCATTTAATCTATGTACTCAAGTCAATAAAGGTATGGGATCCGTTATCCAGAAAGCTCAGAATTACATGATGGCCATCTTCCACAGACTCCATTTTAATCAAACAATTAACTTTTTTAAAAATGATTTCCTTTTTCTCTGTAATAATAAAACAGTAGCTTGTACTTGATCCGAACTAAGATATAATTAATCCTTATAGCAACCAAAACAATCCTTTTGGTGTTATTAATGTTTAAATGTTATGAAAATACTCTTTATCCACAAAACCCCATGTCCTGCACATTCTGGATAACAGATCTCATACCTGTAGACCAAACAAAACGTGTTCAACCCTGGCACTATATCTACTGTTGAACTCACTTTTATCATCACCCAGCTGCATATTTTTAACTGCAGTTGTACAGTAGATCTAGACTGGGCAAAGGTAATCTATATCAAAACCACAAATGCTAGCGTTATATACTGTCCTATCAATGGAGCATATTTGTCTAGATTTAAGTGGGTCATGACAGAATAGATGAATTACTACTATTTATAACTATGTGAGTTGGTCATAGAGATGATTCTATAACTACATGCAGGGACAAGAGATATCATCAGGAATGAACAATATTTTTTATTTAGCGTTTTCGTTTCCCTCTCCCAGCTGTGAAATTGTTTCTGTTTTTTTTTTTTTTTACAATTGATTATATTCAAAGCTAGAATTTTTAAGTTTAAAGTAAAAAATATAATCATAACCACTTATTTGCTCTAATTTGCTCCTGGTTTAAAAGTAAGAAAATTACTGATGCATGGCTTTACATATTTGTCACATTCTGCCACATAGACCATAGACCATATACCATAACGATCAAAAGGGGGGGGATAGGGACAGAGAATTATTGAGATAGGAGGCATTCTGGTTACATGAATTAGAATGTGTGGCCTCAATGGTCAATTGGTCTAAAGTTGTTTTTAACATAATGTTGGCCAGATTTCCTCAGTGTAATTAAAATATATACTGATTCACTGGAGCTGCAATTCTTTTTTTGACTTGATTAGAGCAAATAACAAAGAGGTTATGATTGTATTTTTTACTTTACAGGGTGTATGTCACCTACAAATGGACACTAAGGGGCAGATTTATCAAGGGTCGAATTTCGAAGTAATGCCATAACTTCGAAATTCGAATAAAAAAAAGATCAATCAAAATTTATAAACAAACATTTTTAACGTTTTTAACTTCCGGTGAATAGGCTGCATTTGAATCAAAGTTTTCAATCAAATTCAAATTGAAAGATTTGCCCCAAAAAACTTTGATTTTTCTAAGTCCACCAAATAGGTTCGGGACCTCCTAGATGGCGAATGGTCGAAGTTTACATGAAGACAGTACATGACAAATTTAAATTTTTGAATAGTCAAATTTATTTCCAATTTAAATCAAATTTTGGCCTATTACACAAAAATAGCTGGAAATTCAAATTTTTTTACTTTGAATTTTGACTTCGACCTTTGATAAATCTGCCCCTAAATAACTTGTAATCACTATGGATTTTAATCTCTTCATGCTTTTAAGCAAAATGATACTGATACTTATTGATATGGCATTCTTAAAAATGTGTAATCACTCTAGTTTTTATTTTTAATATTATTGCTATTTATGCTTATTTTTAATGATAACGAGCTATGTTTTGTAATTTTGGCACCTCCCTTTTTTCCACTTATTTAAACACAGTGTATTTTCATGTGATAAAGGTCCTAATGTAGGACCAAAACGTTGGATTCACAGTAAGATTTTGGAATAAAGAAAGTTTATTAATGTTTCAATTGTGAAGTGCTGGTCCTTACACCTTGCATATACTCTGAGAGCTACTTCCCGGATTTTAAGTGGGTTAAGTATAAGGGATCTGTTATCGGTAACCCATTCTCCAAAAAACTCTGAATTATGGAAAGGCAATCTCCCATAGACTCCACTAATTTCCTTTTTCTCTGCAATAACAGGACAGTACCTTGTACTTGATCCCAACTGAGACACAATTAATTCTTATTGAAAGAAAAAACAGCCTATTGGGATTATTAAATGTTTACATCATTTTTTGTAGACTTAGAGGCACATTCATCACAGGTCGAATTTCGAATTCATGTGAATTTTTAAAAACTCCACCTAAATTCACATGCATTCCAAAGTCGACCAATCGAAATTCATTAAAAAAAATAGAATTTTTCAAACTTGGATGAATTAAACCGACCAGAAAACTCGAATTGAATTCTCTGAAAAAAACTTGAATGTCAGGAAGGCAGCAAACAACTTCAAATTGATCCCTGGATGTCTTCCATTGTTTTAAACAGCAATTCGGCAGGTTTTAGGTGGCAAATAGTCGAATTTGAGTTATTAAAGGGCAAGAGTAAGATAAATCTTGAAAATCAAATTTGAATGCTTAATAAAACCTCAAATTGAATTTAAACAACTCCCTAGCTGAATTTGACAGTTTTGCCCATAAAAAATAAAATATTATAAAATTAGAATTTTCAATTTGACCCTTGAAAAATCTGCCCCTTAAGGTATGAAGATCCAAATTATGGTAAAATCTGTTACCCAGAAAAGCCCAGTTCCCCAGCATTCTGGATAACAGAATGTTATTCATTTTTTTTTTTGGAAATGATGTATAGTTGCTGGTTGATAAAAATGCACCAATGATGTGTTAGAGGGAAAATGGCCACCAGGTAAAAGCTGCTATTTATATTCATGTCCTTTAACTTTCATTGTGCTAATACACATTTTTGGGGATTAATAATTCAGTGGAGGGTTCAAGGTTAGTGATGCTGCTAAAATCTACTCCATAGCAAAGAACTGTGCTCAAGTGCTCGAAGCACTTTCTAATGGATGGACTGATATACATACCATTTTTTAATATGCATATTACATTTACACCTTTGCTTGTGGCAACTATCATTAATTAAGTAGCTACTAATGGCAAAATTATTTAGTGTGTTACTTCCTCTTCTCTTCTGTGTTTGTGTTCCTCTTTTCTCTCATTATGTGAATGCCTTTCAAAATCCATGCCATAAAAATACTACAGAATGAAATGCCATGCAGTATTTTGGCAAACCTATTTTAATCCACACCTTTGAATTTTTGACAATTTTTGACTGGTTAAGTAACCGTTAACAGCAGTAACAGTTAAGACAAAGTAAATGATAATAAACCAAATACACTGGAAATGTATATCAAGGAGACTATGACAATAGATGAAGCTTAGATGGACAAATGAGCTAAGTGAGTATTTTTATGCCATTTACTGAGTGACCTGTACCAGTATATTTGCATCAAAACATGTGGCAGAGGAAGTCTTTCAATCCCCTGTGTAATCAATAAAAGATACAACATGGCTGCCATGGATATGTAGATTGAAATAATTTCCAAAGTACAGTATTTCTATTTTTTAAGCATTTTTATAAAAGCACTAGCATATTTTTCCCTGCACACACTAATAGCATTTACTTTGTACAATATAAATAGTGGTGAGCGAGGTAAATGCTTTCAAATGAATCAGTGAATCATAGTGATTCATTACAAACTAACACATTTGTTGAAGAGCCGTCAAGATTTCCTCTCCATTCATCAGTTGCTTTTACATTATGATAGTGGTTCCTTTAAAACAACTTGTTTTAGTCAATGCATTACCCAATTACTCCAGGGATGGAGAGCTCTGCTACCACTTAATCAGCATTCCCCTAGTCAAAAAGTATAATTAGCTTTTAAGCTGGTTTAGCTGCTAATATCATGAAAATATGCAATTTGCGATACACTGCTTGAAAAGGATAGATGGTAGCTATCATGTTTTCATTAGTATTTTTGATTATTTCTGGCCAGGGCACTTTCTAAAAGGGTTCTGAATCTTCTTTGTGTGGGTTTCCTGTGAGTTTTTGGTTTTCTCTATAGAAATTTATATATATATATATATATATATATATATATATATATATATATATATATATATATATCTAGGGGAATGTAATTAAAAATCACAAGCAATGTGAAAAATGCCATTTTTGCAAATGTTTAGCTCTGCTTGCAATGTAAAATTGTTCACTGGCAAATTTTTCAAATAACACCTGCTCTGGAGTTTCGTTAAGTATTTCTGCACAAAATACACTTTGCGATTGCAACATTTTATGACATACTCTGCGAATGTTCGCAAAAGCCATTTGGTCGCAAACTTTGCAAGGAAGTCATTGAGGTCTGTAATCCGTCGCAAACATGGAAGCTAACATTTGCAATGGTGTTTGCCAGCGTTTTTTGCACAAACGAAACACATTACATTCCCCCAATAGTATGTAAAATCTAAGCATTGATAGTAAAACAGTAATTACATATGACTATTCATGACAATGAAAAGAAAACTGTATAACTTCCTCCCCAGATATACGATTTTGGACTTTAAAAGAATGAGTAACAGTTTGCCCTGTGCTAGAAACATACCCCAATAAGCATCATGTCTGCTAATAGGAAACCCTGCAATTCACTGGTTAGGTCCACTAAGGGTGAAAGTGGTCTATATCTGGGATTTGATCAGAATTTTCGATATTAGAAAGAGACTAACTAGACAGGCCACTATGAGCCCTATATAGCAATGCAAGTTAGAAATTCCTCGTAAATTATGAAATGTATATGTAGAGGAAAATGTGTTGAAAAGTGATAAATTAGAGGGCATTCTGCTGAGTGAAACCAACCTAAATTAGAAATTAATATGAGGAATATAAGTCAGGTCAAAATTTAAAAAATGCTCTGTTCTGGTAACGTTAATCACCATTTGGTGCATAAAATCTTTATCTTTGAACCGTTTCATACTAAAAAAGAAAGAAACAAAAAACATACTCCTGAAAGCATGTAGTAGATGTAATCATACTAATAGTATATTTTACAAGAAAAATATTAGGCAATAATGAAGTTAAGCAAATCTAACCATGATTTGTGCATGTCCGTTTGGAAAAGAACTGGAGGAATCTGCATTTATTGGATCTTGGCAATTTCTAAGTCGACATCTAAAAGCATCCTGGACCTGTAATAATAAAGCAATACAAATATTATTATTACTGTTTGAATGCATTACAGATTTTTACATTGTTGATTATTGTGAGCTACTCAATAGTAACTTACATTTCTAGGGAAACATTGTAATTCATGACTTGCTTAAGGACAAATAAAATGTAAGTTCTTAATACTTATCACATATGCATAGACCCGTAAATAGAGAGAGAATGAGATTGAGATAAAAAGTCAAAAAAATGCTAAGGTAATAGATAACCTTGTATGGAATGTTTTGCAGCAGTGGGGAAGATAAATAGGTAAAATTCTTCATACCATAAAATAACTCATAAAATGCAAATTGAGTGTGAGTTATTGCAAATAATCTAATGCTGCTTTGCCAAGAGGCAAGATCATAGTTTTAAATGCATAAGCGGACCATTCAGTGAATGAATGTGCAATGTGTCTTAAGCAGGATTACAGAGGAGATGATATTCCAATTCTTGATTTCAGTAATTCTGCAGATGATGAATTTCTCCATGATGTTAGAGACTATAAACAAAGTGCTGGGCTTTTTAACTGCTGAATGTACAAATGCCAGCATTACCTAAAGGACTGTTGTTTACAGGAAATATTTGTTAATAAACATGTATCTAGTGGAAATAATGTAATACAAACACAGTTACATGGCTTTATCCACATTTCCAATACCTTCTGCAACACTGTGACTATACCCACACACCCAAACTACCAAATTGCAAATGAAAGTTCTTCTTGTTGTGCAAAATGTTAAGGGCAGATTTATCAAAATGTGAAATTAGAGCTCACTACAGAATAATTCACCTACTTTCTATTTATCAACAGGGGAAAGCTAGAGATCACCATTTGATAAATTTGCTTTAGAAAATCCCATAGGCATGAATAGAAAGTGGATGATTTTTTTATGATGAGCTCTAATCTCACATTTTGATAAATCTGCCCCATAATATTGTTTTTCTACTAAAGTGTCTAATGTGCTGCAACCTTGTGAAATATCTTTACTTTATGACAGCACCAAACACAATAGTACTATAACAACAACAATGCATGTTTTGCAAGTTTTGTAAGGAATCTGCTGTGACTAAAGTATAATTGAACAATCCATAAACTGGTGATATATTCACTTATGTGGCAAGATTTCTCAGGATAGATGGAACACCTCCCTGCTTCTTCTTGTTTGCATTGCTTGTTCATTTTATTTAAGTGGTTGGCAACAGAATATTAAACAAAGGGCAAATTATGGGAGAGAAACAAAAATCACATACGTTATTTAGAACAGTGATACGACAAAATGGGGATTTTATGTAAATGTTGACGTTTTGCCCACTTACTTATACTATTCATCAGAGAAAGAGGGACAGGGAGAGCAAGACATTGTCAAGAATGTAATCTGTTTCTCAAGGAATATACAAGCTATATGAGTTTTAGGTTGTATGCGGTCTTAGTATTTGATGTAATGCAGGGCAGGTGCCACTACTATTGTGGATGACCATCATTTTAAAATTCCCAAGCTTTAATAACCATGCCTGCACAGTATATAAAATATATTGGAATTTCAACCTCTTAAACTGTAATAAAGAGTTTGCCTTAAGTGTTTAGCACCTCCTACAAACATTTATGCAAGTATGTCCTCTAAGTTAAGCACTAGTAATGGTGATTATTAATGGTTGTGCATAATATTCTTCCCGTTATAACATGGAGCATAATCAGTCATCTGCCAGCTTCCCCATGAGATAGCATAATATTTGCAGGTAGTCAAATGGCCACTAAAGCAGTTATGTTGAGATTCTCATTGGGTTTCCTCGAACAAAATGACCGATTTCAACACCGGACACGACAATAATAATTTCATATGTTTCAAATAAAATAGTATCAGAAATATAGCATGAGAGAGAGTAAAATTTTGTGGCCGGCCATCAACTATCTTGACAGGATTATTACTTAATATTTTCCTTTTAATGCTAAAATGAAATAACCTTTAGAAAAGTACAGATAGAAAAACGACCAAACTCAGTATATAGATAAAAAGCAAACCGTCAGTTGCTATAGCAGCATCAGCCACAAAAAAAAATATATATTTATCTTTATATGAAGGGCGAATAACAAATACGAAAAACAAAGTGCAGCAAATGCCACTTTTGAAAATGTATGATACGGCAAGTGTCTGATCACAGCAATACACAAAGCAATGATTTATTTTTATGCTCTATTAAATCTACATGACTAACAAAACATAACATAGTGCCTAAAAAAGCAAATCAACAGTGGAATGGAAGCATAAAATCCAACAGATTTTCATGTCAAAACAGCAACAGCATGGCTAACTAAGACCTGGCCACCATACAGCTACTGATTAATAACACATATTCTTCTCCTTGTCATTTACCAAGTGAGGACATTCATTAAACATTTGTAATCTCCTGCAAGCACAGATTCTGGCCAGGTCCTGCAATCTTGACCCTATAATCATTAGGGTCATGTAGCTCTGCTTAGCATAAGGTTACTCATATCCATCCTCCATTTGATTTGATTTTTCTCATACTGTAGCTTTCCCAACATCTAAAATGCATTACCACCTTTAAACACTAATCACTCCTCAGTGTGGCACTTCAGCCAAACATACATAAGTGCAGCAACATCTTGATATATGTCACTGGAAGATCTTGGTGAAAGCTTCTCTGCTGATGATGTCTGGCTTGGTTTTTATTACTACAAATTAAAATCCAAGTTTTAGGGCACATGGACATTACATTAGTCTGCCATTCTCCACTATTCTTACTTTGGCTCTGTAACATGCAGGTAACATTATTAGTGCTAAGCATAAAAAATAGATTACATGGGTTGCATAGACTAACATGGGTGTCATATTGAACCAATTGAGTTATTTATGGCAACCAGTAAACAATTACCGTTGATCATTTCAGTGCACGTTAGGCAATGAAAGAAAACTGATTAATTCCTATGGCAACTCTAACAATGCACCATTAAGTAAAAAAAAAAATCACCATTTATCTTAAATGATATGAAATAATGAACAACTGGTTGTCCATAGGTCCCTCAGCCAAGGTTGGTCTTAGTCCCCTACATAGTTGCCACAAACACCCTTGCCTTCAATCACAAATTATTATGTTTACCCCACTATACACACATAAACTCAAGCTCCTTGGAATTGTTTGTCGTCCCGCCACCTGAATTATGTTACATGTTTTTTGAGTCGTGATGCTTGCCTTTGACTAAGAGGGGTTGCCAAGACATTAGTTGCAGTGTCCATGATTTATATTTCTAAAGCCGTCACTAGTGATGGGCGAATTTATTCGGCAGGCGTGAATTTGCGGCAAATTTGCGCGTTTCGCCGCCAGCGAATAAATTCGCAAAACGCCCGCGAAAATTCGCGGCAAAAATTCACCGGCGTCAAAATTTTTTTTCAAAAAAACGGACGCCGGCGCCAAAAACGGGGGCCAGCGTTGAAAAAACGGGTGCCGCCGTTTCGCAAATTTTTCGCCGTTTCGCGAATTTCGCGAGAAATTCACTAATTTTTCTGCGAAGCAAAACGGCGCAAATTCGCCCATCACTAGCCGTCAATTCTGTGTACATACTTTTTACAAGAAATCAGCATTCTGCACTGCAGAAACAAGATGCCAGGTTGGGGATTACAACTGATTACAAACAGATCAGAGGTTTTGTTCTATTGTAGAGTCAAGGCTTCCTATATAATGACTTGCTAAGGCAGACTACTAACATTGTTAGATTGAAAGTAGAGTTTCATTGGGTTTTATTCAATGATCAATAGCTGTACTCTTTTCACTTCCTACCTAACTGGGTATTTGTAAGTGACTGCTGTCATTTATTACGATCCTAGAAAGTGGGTGCTAAAATGAGCCCAGCATGTATTATATATAAATTATGCTACATGTTTAATGTATGCAGTTTGTTAGTACTGAAGTTATCCGTTGTACAAGCATGGTGAGTTTTAATGAATGAGAGCAGATATATTTAATGCTTTTTACAGATGTATTGATATTCATGTAATTTATGCTTAAACAAAAGCAGCTTGTGTACATTGTGTACATTTTAAACTCCGTGTTCCCATCCAAACACTTATTAAACATTATATTGCACAAGGAAAGTTTATAATGATGGGGCTTATTTGCATAACAATCCATTCCAAATAACTGTAAAAGCCATTTTATTTCCAAGCATACTGGGAGCTTTGCCTGTTATATTTTTACTACACTGTTTAGCATTGCCTACAAACATGCTGAGCAGTTAGAGTGTTATATGCATGGCATGGGCAGGTTGAAAATAAGTTATGTGCCTCGAATATAAGGATCAAAGTTATATATCAGACAACAGTCACAGGGCTCTGTGCACCCTTTTCCTATTGAATTGAAATGTGTACCAAATGCACAACATGTGTGCAATACCTGCCTTATAATTTCTGGTATCAATCAGTTTGTTATGTTATGGATACTACCCAGTGCTCCGCAGAAGGTACCAGTTACTCATTGTACATTTCACAGCTCAGCTGCAGAAGATCCAGGACATGACTAAAGTAGTAACAGGGTACAACTCAACAAAATCCGAGGTGGCCAATCCTCTACCCTTGTGCACCAGGCGTCTCTGTCGTTCTACAGGGTGTGCGAGGTCCTGCACTGCTTTGAACCTAAAGTAGTAACAGCCCTTATGATGCAGTTGTAAAGTAATATAAATTAACTATTCTCAGTAAGTATAACCAAGTTGTTCAGCCTATTCTAGCGGTTCACCTATCCAAGTCATACACAGGTAGATCTGGTGGAGGTACAATGAGTATGGGCCCAAATGCTATGATCTGGTGTCATGTTTCTAATTTTTGGAGACTGAAACTAGTTTCTGATGGCAGGAAATGAAAAATAAAACTATTTGGGGAGACAAGTGCAGGAACTTCTTTTTATTTGTAATTATTGGCATTACTGGGGTGAATGGCAAACATTTTCTACTGTAGTAGCATTTCTGTGGTTAATGCTGATTATCAATTTTCTACAGTGACTACTAGCATAATGACTCAGTATTTGAGATGCAAATAACACTAGCATTGCTGCACTAGCCAATCAAACACATAGTCCTGTGTGTTTCTGCTGATTGCTGTTGGACAGAGTTGTTGTGTTGTTAATAAACATCAAAATAGCAAAATGGCTTTGTTTTAAAGTGGGCAACACCAGAAAGTGTTGGTGGATGAGGCACATAGAATGTCTCCACTTGGACCCAAATTCAAGCACTGGTTTACACCTTACCAAATAAACAAGTTGCATTATGACAGTATTTCTAAGCAGCAATGTAAACACAGTTAAAAAAAAAACCCCACAAAGCTCTTACAGAGCATGTGTGTTTTAGTGGCATTTCACCATTCATCATATCACCTTTAAAAAAGTAAATGTAGCGTATGTTATCTAAAAATTTGGCTCTGTTGGCTCACAATGTCCCACCATGCCCCTTTATTTAAATATAACATAATTACGCTCTGTATCCATTGAATCAATGTATCATATTGTGCTGTTTTGTGAAACGTGCCATGTGAGCCATGTGTGTCAATAAAAAGCGTGTTAGCTGGTATGTGGAAAGTGGAAAGGGGTTTTTACACATAAACTAATTATAGAATATTTCAGAGGAGACTGAGCATGTAGGATATTGATGTCAGTTAGCTGCAGGGCACTCATTATGGAGGTAAACCATATTATTCTTTAGTATTCTTTAATAGTGGCGCTGCCTTTAATGTATATTACAATTATGTATTGATTAAAATTTCTTGTCCTTGTTTTTAGTGTCCTGTTGTGTGGAGGTTAAGGTGTCAGTCTGCATATAGAAGTGCATTTCCACGTTTTGGATCCAGTTTCTGTTTATCTGTTTAGTCTTCTTTAGAAAGGTAAGCTTTATTTGTATGGTTTGGAATGAAAGCTATGAATGCAACATCTGGTTGCCCTTATTCAATTCGCACCATATCCATATTCAATTATTCATTTTGCTACTTTAACTAGGCATTTATCTTTTTCTTTATCACATTATTCTATTACGAATAAACAGAAAGACAGACATGGAAGGTCAGGAATGCACAACTTGCAAAAAGTATGAGTAGGCACTCCAAATATTCCAGCATATGGGCCATAAAAGTTCAAGGTAAATTTTTCACAATTAGTTTAATTCTCTTCTTTTGGCTGTAGGTTTTGGGTCTGGCACCCAAACCTAATGTTTCTAGTGGTGAGTGTCTACCAAACAACACCCATGGGAGATTCATTCTTATTATTTCTAGAATCAAATCCTGTCTGGAGCAACCTGCAAAAGACTCCAGTATAGCACAGGTCTCCTCCCAGTTACCATAGTAACGTAGGACATTGTCAATAAGAGACTGACCTGACAGACTATCTGACTTTTGTGTACCAAAGTTCCACAGTATAGCATCCTCTGTGTGTAGCACTCTGATTAATTCATATATTTTTTCCATAATGGTAATTTATTATAAATTGGGCCAAGCTCAAAAAAGTGTGCATTCAGCCATTATTTTGGACTTTTTGCACTGCACATAGAAGAATTGTTGCAGGTCTCTGCCCTTCTGAATTAAATCATTGTAGATCAGCTCAAATTGTGATTTTAAGGACTTCATGGATGTGTTTTGTAAAAACTCAGGCCAACTCTTGTTTCTATAATCTATAAAGGCTGGAGTCTAACATAATAGCCAGAACATTCCTGCTTTGCAGCTCTCTAACTCTGTGTTAGTCAGCGACTTTAAGGGGGCCACATGGGACATAACTTTTCAGCGAGTTTGCAAATGATCCATAACATGCAGCTCAGATTCAAAGCAAACAGTTATGACCAATGTGGCCTCCCCCCCTCAAGTCACTGATTGGTTACTGCCCGGTAACCAATCAGTGGAAACCAAGAGAGCTGAAAAGCAGGAATTAGTGTTCTGGCTATTATATTAGACATCTGGTTACTCCAGCCAAATAAATTTTTGGCTAACTAACTATATGAGAAATGTTTTGTTATTTTGCACAGCCTATCTGTTTACCCAGTTGTTATGTTTATACTGAACAATTTATTAAGCATTTGCAATTCTATTTAATTCTATTTCAAAAATAGAATATAAAGTAAAATTTAAAAAATGAGGCAACATGGTCAGTTTATTTGATTCAAAACATACAATCATTCTCCTCACCTCTTTTCGAAGAATGCAGTGGACCATTACAATGACAAAACCTTGCAAGGAATCAAATACTGCAAATAGTATCTGAAACAGTATTGATCTTTTATCTGTCATTGCAAGGACAGCAGACATCCACGTCAGTGCCAGGAGTGGTAAGACAACACAAGAACTCCAGAGAGATGCCCTAATCAGATAAAGGAAGAAAAAAAATTTGCTGAACCATATTGTACGTTGTACATAAATAACACATTCATTTGAGTAAAACAGCTAAAGCTTTCCATGCTGATGTGGCCAGCAAAAGATATATTTTTAGGGACATGGACAACTTGCAAGTCTCCTGTTGTTGCAAAAACACAACTCCTAGCATCTTCCATAAGCCACAGAGAATGCTGGAGTTGTAAGCTAAGCCTATCACATGTTAAGTTTTAGGACAAAACAGAACTGGATGTTATACAGGGACTCATTTTTTTATTCAGAATCAAGTCTTTAACAGAGGTACGTAGACCCTGTGGACCTCCAGTTGTTATTTAATGAGAACAAAAAGCACCCTAACATTGTAGGCTGCTGAGGATTACAGTTTTAAATGAGTGGCAGGGCTAAAGTTAGGACATCCCTTATTTAACTCAACATTCCTTTGAAAATTAGAAGTGCAATTGTTCCTAATTTTAGACTAAAAAAACAAAAACACATAACAATATTATCATTAGAAAAACACAAATTTTCTATTTCAAGACATGCACGGTAAAAGATTTGTAACAAGAAGATGTAAATGATTTAGACTAACATGGCATTACTGGCGGTGGTGGCTGACAAAGCTGTTGTTGAAACTACTCCACACTTGGCACATTTGAGCGTCAAACCGCTATGAGGCTCACTCATCTGACTGCAAACAAACAGAACACCCACAAAAAAGAACAAAATATTCAATTTTCACCAAAGAATTAATTATTTTTGTTTGTTGTTTTTGTTTAATAAAATCTCATGCATACTTAAAATGATGAATGCATTGATTTGTTTAATAATGGAAACACTGTTACATTATTATACTGGCTTTTTTTTTTTTCTTTTTTTTTTTAGAAATTAGCTATTAAAAGAAGGATCATTTCATTCATGCATGGCTTGTGTCTGTTTACAAAGTGGAATTTCCCATTTTGCAAATTGAAAGTGAGCAGTTGCAAATACATTGAGCTTAACATATGCAGGAGCTAAGAAGGACATATGATGAACAACCTCTATTCAGGCCTACATTTTCCAACATCAGTCTTTACAAATTTAGAAATTATAATCCCAGTTTGTGTTTTGTAAGTAGAAATCATAGATCATACTAGATTTAGAGCTATCTTAAAGTATAACAAAGTGTTCAATAGTGGCCTGAACATAGGTTGAAAATGAATGGGTTTTGATGAACTATTTTTTGATGGGAAAAAATATGACTTTTTTCAGTGTGATTCTACAAAACAGTGCAGAAGCATCAATCCACATTAAATAAAGAACAATGACCTAGAACATTAACCACGGTAGAAGCTTTAAAACATACTTTAAAGCAAAAAAAAAAATTTGCTGAAGTAAAAACATATTTATTGGCAGCATAATATTCATTACGTGTCTTCCTACCCACCAACTGAGATCCCTATATAAATGAGTAAATATACATTTGGAATTGAAAAACCTCCCCATACTCAGCTCAAGCTTTTCCAGATTTATTTCTTTTTATTTATAGGATACAGATAAATACTTGACGATTTGCATTGTAACTTTACAAGAAATCAGATTCCACAACTCATGTAATACATAAATTGTTTGAGCAATGAGTGCTTTCTGTAACAACTTATTGTTGGGGAGCCCTAAGAGGTGTACAGCATTAGTTAAGGAATATTATGGAATGCATTGCTACCTAACTCATAAAAAGAATGGGATTTTCATGCTAGGCCCTTGCTGCTTCACCTGAGTAGCAGTCCAGGGTCTAGAGGCTTCACTGCTAAATTAAGTCAGGAAACCGGATCCTGCAATGAGTTAGCAAGTGCTAACTACACTCTGTCATGGTACACTCAAGGGGTATAACACATATCAGAGTTAGTGAGCAGTTCTGCTCCATTTAGAAGTAATGGGGTTTGTACCCTCAATGTGGTACTTGCCTAGTGTCGGGGTAATAGGGGAAAGAGGACCAGATTCACCCTCCCTTCTCCTGAATAGCATTCAATTTAGGTACCCCAGCATCAGATGGGGCTCAACCTGTAGGTGAGAACTACCATCTATTGATGTTCTACCTCAGTGAGCACCATGGGAGTAGGTATATTACTTTCACATTGTAAATTAAATTTTTATATGATCAGCTGCAATAGGCATCACTGTTCTAATTTTAGATATTTAATACATTTCTAATTGCTGTTTGAGAATCACTGGCACCCAAACTCTTCAGTATTTCTATTGTTACTGCCATAAAGGACATAGTTAATCTCTAACCCCATACTCCACCATCTAACGAGGGCCCATCTAAGTAAAAGAGTTGAATATATATATATATATATATATATATATATATATATATACACACATTTATTTAAAGTCATCTACAGCTTATTATTATGCATACATTTCCCAAAATTAATATTTTTCACATTTGAAGCTGCAACTAATTTATATTATATTAACTGTAAAGCGGAATGGTTGCTAAAATGAAACAGCTATTTAACTAATACCAATGGTTCCTTGGGGGTTTCTTTGTAAATTATAAGAATCGCAAATGACAAGCAGCTCCATTCTTAGTATTCTTATCTCTTCTTTATGAAATGACGCAACTAATTCAAAGAAGACCATATGTTAAAGGAATAATAAACTGAAAAATAAATCTTATAGAAAAAAAAATATAAAAAATATTATTCTAAGCAATGTTCCAGTATACAGTCATTACTCACAAGTTATTGCTATAAGAAACAATATTAGTCTGCCCTTTGCTATTCTCTGCATTGCTGGTTCTGATTATTCGACCATGGCAGTAAGTAGTTGATTAAAAGACATTTGTTGATGCAAAGCTTTCTTATGTTGCAAAGCACTTGGAAGTACAATATAACCAAAAGCAATATTTCCCCCCTAATCCACAGTAAAAAATCTAATAAAAAAATTAAATTAAAAAATTAAGGACACATGCTTACAAACTGAAGATTAAGGATTATCCTTCAGTTTTAGAATAAACCATGTAACAATTCTACTAAATACAATTTTATAATTCAAAATGGAAACAGTGCAAGCAAAACATATAATTATATATAAAGTATATTAGTCAGGAATAACAACACTACAGAATATAGGGGTACATTCATTATTCTGTCTTCTCTTTTTTTTTAAGAAGCAACAGCAGAGTGGTTACCAAGGCTAAACAAAAGGTCCCAACTTTGCTATTGTAATAACACTTAGGGGCCCATTCATTAAGTGAAGGAATAGAAAAAAAAAACTTAGAATTTCTAAGTGTTTTTTTGGCTACTTCGACCATCGAATGGGCTACTTCGACCTTCGACTTCGAATCGAACTAAAAATCGTTTGACTATTCGACCATTCGATCGTCTAAGTACTGTCTCTTTAAGAAAAAACTTCAACCCCCTAGTTCGCCACCTAAAAGCCACCGAACTCAATGCTAGCCTATGGGGAAGGTCCCCATAGGCTTGCCTAACTTTTTTTGGTCGAAGGCTAATCCTTTGATCGTTGGATTAAAATTCTTCTAATCCGATCGTTCGATCGAAGATATTCGAAGTCGAAGGATTTTCATTCCCCAGGCGAATATCGAGGGTTAATTAAACCTCGATATTCGACCCTTGATGAATTTGCCCCTAAGATAAATAGTACAGATGCTTAAGTTCCCCAATAAAGCATGAAAAGTATTCTCTTGAAGTACACAGAATCCTATTATTACTGCTCTATTACTTTTTGCCCTCTACAACTCTTTCATGTTGCTCTATTAAAGCACATCAAGTTTCTATTTTATTTAATGATATCGTTAAAGCATTTATCATAATGGTCTGCTTTTTGTTTACAAGAATACTTCTTGTATGTAACAGTATTTCTCTTTGATTTCTAATACATTGATTGGTAATTGAAGTAAAGGATACTGATAAGCCTTCTTTAGCTTAGTCATGAAGCATACAGTACCATATTAATATATGAATCAGAACACTGCTTCCCCTGGGCTTACTATCATCCTCAGTAGGGCACATGTGCTGGATAACACAAGTAAGTTTCTATTTTGGGATCTTCCCTATGGATCGCACTGATTCTTCTTTTTTACTTAACTCAAGTGATGATTCATTTGTAAAATACATAAATAATCATGTCAGTTATACATGAAAATAGCAATACCCATATCATAGGAACATGGTTATAATTCCTTTCCATTTTTAAGTACCTTATTTCCTTGTTCAAGGTTGTTCAGTGCTAATTTAGCAATGACTGTGACGAAGAATGTTTGAATGTTGATTGTGTGGAAAAGAAAATGACAGATTATAGTACAATGGCGTTGCATTGTTCGATGAAGCCCCTCTAGCTAGCAGAGCCCTTACAAGGGTAAAATGAATCTTAATTTGGCCAAACAGGGAGGTGTTTTTGACTATGAGTAAGTGCCCCAATAGGCACGAAACGCGTTAGGTATCATGTCCTAATAAATGTTCTACTTTTTTACATTTGTTTTCATATTTTTTGGAGACCCTCACATTCCGTTTGGACACAGTATATTTGACTTTGCACCTTGGGACTGAGGTGAACTCTGAGTGCTTTCTCCTTTGTTCTTTACTTCAATTTGTATTTTTGATTTAATACTTTTTCATTAAGTGGTACCACATTTATTTATTTTTATGTGGCAGTAGCACTAACCTTCGTTTCTATGAAGCTTTTTGTCGCCCAAGTTTTTCAACTTGCCTCATAGCAGGGGTGGCACTAACATTATGGTTACTTGTTTAAGATGCCAGTATTTGGCTCCTTTATATTGCTGCTGAAATATTTTCTATGGATCTTTTCTTCAAAATGTTCTGTGATTAACACAGTATATTACTAACAGCACAAAGAAATATGTTGTTATGGCAACAAAGAAATATTTTGACATTAAATCAGCTACTAATATGATAGATCATCTTTTATACATTACACACGACACCTATAACAATTGATTTACAGGTAGCAGCCTTTATCCTTGACATACTCTGTAAAGTATTTTAAACAGTTTTATTCAGATACCATGTAACCATACAAAGGAATGTACTATATCCTGTACATTAGACATTGCAGAGAGCAGACCCGCTGAGTTTTATCTCAGAAGCTATAACATTTTTAAGTTTTGCAAACTGAAACATCTACCCTATTACTGATTCTGTGAAAAAGCTGTTTTTTAATCAAGGGCTGATTTATTCATTGCTGGTATTTCTTTTTTTTTTTTTTACAGGATGTCAACTTGTAAAAACATATAAAGCTTTTTTAAAATTAAGCCCCCACTGACTTGCATTGTGTTAATATTAACACAAAGGTTGTTAATGTTTCAGTGACCTATAACAGTGCAGTACTGCTGCTGGCTTCTAAAATCATAGACTAGATTTTGACTATTCGACTTTGAACACATTTTGATGAACTGACATATTTATCTCAGCAGTAAATGCTTCGATAAATGGCTGATTTGTTAAAACACTTTCCTGAAAGTGAAGACATTTTTGTGAAACTACTATTAGTGTGACATACCACCAGCACTAGTTACACCACAGTCTATTGTTATCACCACTGAAGTTTTATAACTTCAAATCATTAATTAATTAATCTTTAGTTGGCTACCATGGATCTGCCACTGTTCAGCTGGGTACATCAGAGCACTACATAGGATAGTTTCTATTATGCTATGCTGTATTATTAATTATTTATTTGTATATTAGCTCCCATAATGTCCTATATAGTAAGTATTCTAGTTATATAAACATACTTACAAAGCATAAAAAAATATTACAAGGCTTAGGGTAACAATTCAAATAAAAATTAGAATATAAAGTCTTAGGGGCCCATTTACTCGAGTGAAGGAATAGAGGAATTTCGAAGTGTTTTTTTAGCTACTTCGACCATCGAATGGGCTACTTCGACCATCGAATGGGCTACTTCGACCTTCGACTACGACTTTGACTTCGAATCAAACGATTCGAACTAAAAATCGTTCGACTATTTGACCATTTGATAGTTTAAGTACTGTCTCTTTAAGAAAAAACTTCGACCCCCTAGTTCACCACCTAAAAGCTACCGAAGTCAATGTTAGCCTATGGGGAAGGTCCCCATAGGCTTTGCAATGTTTTTTTGGTCGAACAAAAATCGTTCAATCAATGGATTAAAATCCTTCGAATTGAACAATTCGAAGGATTTAATTGTTCCATTGAACGATTTTTCGTTCAGTCGAACGAATAGCGCTAAATCCTTCGACTTCGATATTCGAAGTCGAAGGATTTAACTTCGACAGTCGAATATCGAGGGTTAATTAACCCTCGATATACGACCCTAAGTAAATCTGCCCCTTAATGTAAAGGGCTTCAACAGGGTTGTTCAACTTTAAATTAACTTCTAGTATGACATGAAGAGTGATATTCTGAGATAATTTGCAAATGTTTTATTTTTATTGTTTGTAGTTTTTTTTAGTTATTTAGCTTTTTAATCAGCAGCTATCCAGTTTGCAATTTCAGCAATCTGATTGTTAGGGTCCAAATTATCCTAGAAACCATGCATTGATTTGAATAAGAAACTGGAATATGATTAGGAAAAGGCCTTAACAGAAAGATATAAACTCTTAATAAGCAATATTGTCAGCAGCAACACTTTCTTAAAGGGGTTGTTCACCTTTAAATCAATTTTAAGTATGATGTAAGTATTTATTCAGCAGCTCTCCAGTTTGTAATTTCAGCAATCTGGTCCAAATTACCCTAGCAACCATGCATTGATTTAGATAAAAGACTGGAATATGAATAGAAGAGGCCTGCATAGAAAGATGAGTAATATAATTTAGCCATACCAATACATTTGTAGCCTTATAGAGCATTTGTTTTTTAGATGGAATAAGTTACTCCCATTTGAAAACTGGAAAGAGTCAGAAGAAGAAAAAGGTAAATAGTTAAAAAACAATTGCTTAGAATTTGCCATTCTATGACATTCTAAAAGTTAACTTAAAGGGGAACTCCCAAAAACATAACTTAAGCTTTTTGAAAAGTAAACATACTTTCAAACAAATTTTAATACATCATTTAAAAAATATGGAGACTTTTCATGATTTTTAATGGTTTCTGACGGTTCCCTAAGCTTAGCCCCCTGCTCTCCTGCTGATCTGTCTGACTACTTTGCTGAGCTGTCTGACTACTGTTACTTTGTATCAACAGCCATCTGTCCTGAGCCTGCATCCTTCAAACCCCACAATTCCCTGCACACATGATTTCAATAAGGAACGGAACATCTCAGTGCAATACATTTTGCATGCTGTCTGTAAACTGTGGAGAAGTTGTTACAATTTGTATGATCAGTGTTTAGTCCCTCCTTCCCTGCCAGGATTCCAAATGATGCAGAAAGATACAGCTGGATACCAGCATAGAAAATGGCATTTATTCATACTTTCTGTGTTATATGGGCCTCTTTTTTAAATTTGATTTGGAAGCCAGAGTTCCCCTTTAAAGGGGAACTTTCCCTTTACACCTGAAGACTGTTTAAAGGTAATTGCTTATTGATTGCTGTGGGTTACTGCACCTGTAAAATGAAATACCTTTGTTAGAAAATTAGTATCAAGGCATACCAAACGTGATACACTTAAATATTACAAATTATATGCTAACTTGAAAATTTGTTAAATATGAATACGTTTCATGCTAAATGCCTTTGGGATACAGTATAATTATTTTTAGGGCTGTTTCTCTACTGATAGGTATTTGCTGTTCCAATCACACAGCTCACCATGGAATAGACTGAAAATGGGTATTAAACATGTATATCACCATTAAATCACCATGGGGCAAATTTACTTACCTCCGAAGTTGCGCCAGCGTTGGCTTTGCCACTCTTCGCCAGGGCACCGCTAATTCACTAAAATCCGAAGTTGCGCTCAGGTAGGCGAAAGGTAGTAAAGTTGAGCTAGCATTAATTTGTCAAGCAAAGCAAACTTACGCTAGCGATGTCTAATTTGCATACGGCGCCAAGTTAAAGTACAATGGACGTATATGTAGCAGCAAATACATTACACTACACAAGCCTAGGAAAGCTCCATAAAATAAAATAGAGTTGTTAGGATGTTAGGAAATGTAGGGGGGAAGGAGGGTACCCCCAAAAAAAGTTTCAATCTTTTTCAGCCTATCACCCTTAAAAAAGTAAAAGACGCCAGCGTTTTTTGGCAACTTTTTTTTAAGCAAGCCCTATCTACTCTATTGCACTTAGCCTGGTCTTAGGTGGGGAAGGCAAGTCTCGCGCAAGAGGTAACGTTCAGTAAAATGCGCAAGTTAGTGAATTAGAGTAGTTACGTCCCTTCACCATAAGCGCAACTTATCCTTGCATAAGAGTAGCGCTAGAGTAGGTCCACTTCACTTCTAGATGTCTCCAAGGTAATTTCCCCAAATCTACATGCAAAGGAAAATCTGATAATCCCAGGGATTCATGTATTGCCCCAATATATCACTGACAAAAGATAGAAAGAGAGAGTTTTCTTTCTCTGCACACATCTAATTCTACATCTTAAACAGAAAGTGGGGGTTACCTTGTGTTGCCAGAGACTGCAATTGATAATCCACACAAATGTCTGACAGGGTAGTGGGAAGATGGTGTTACTAACAACAGTTTACCTTCCCATTCACTGGCAATTTGGCAGTGCTCTACAACAAGAAAAACAAAGTTCTTTCTACTGTTCCCCTGCAGTCCCTTGGATTTATAGTGACACGCCAAACTTTAACTATGTAGAAAAAAATAAATATTGTTTACATTTGTAATTGCATTCATGAAATGCATGTGAAAGAATTCATTCACTTCCAGTGTAGTTGATATGAACAATTATAGGAAAAAAGGTTCACTGGAGTGCTATAGTTTGAAACTATAGCTCTCCAGTGAACCTTTTTTACTATATGATACGCTTTTTCTGGAAGTGGTAAAACCAGATCACTGTTGGATTGAGCTACTAACGAATACCCTACACGGATTGTAGATTCAAAATTTGTTTGTCTGGATATGAACAATTATTTATCAGTGAATTAACTCAAAGAAATTCAAAAGTAAACTGCCAGAGAAACTGACAGTTCGCAGGGGTATTATATGCAATAGTTTAATATTAAATAGTGCACTGATGTGCATCTATGGTTAACAAAGACTTGACAAATAGATACAGAAAGTATCATCAGCCAGTATTTTTCAGATTTTTTTTTACTAATCATGACTATTAACAACATTATAATAAATGTAGCGGAGTCCTTTAACTGAAATGTAAACCCAATGGACTCTAGAGAATGCCTTATTTATTATAGCTGAGCAGCACATAGATGGCGAGGAAGTTCATCATAAAGATTAACTATCCCTGCTTGTGCTGTAAGGGGGCAAGACGCAGCCATTTTCTCTCCTTCAATAGTAACACTGCAGAGTCCAGTGGGGCAGAATCTATGTGAAATGAGTTTATGTTCCCTGTGTACTGTAAAATAAAGAATAACATTAAGAAAAAAAAACCTGTTTATTTCTATTGATAATTGCACTTCTTACCTTTAATAGGAAATGTACTATGAGCATATGTGCTGCACAAAGCTGGTGCAATATTCTTATTATTATAATAAAAATAAAATATGTTTAATAAATTAATACAGTATTAAATGGTGTTGGCTATAGATGAGATGCTATGATAATAAAGCATATATATTTAATGTAGCATTTTGTAAACAATACAATAGAGTCACTGTATGTTAAACAAATTGTACATCAGTCAGTGTAATCCACACTACACAATTAGGCCAGTATCATTGCAGGGTGAGAAGGATGGATGTTGAAAGAATGTAGTATCCATAGCAACAGACTTTAAATTCAAAGAGCACAAGATAAATATAATTGTACTGCAGTCACTGTCTTACAATACATCAGTGTTTCTCGGATGCTGTGGATTCAGTCTCCCCCTTTGTGATGCAACATTTGGTCAAGACCCCCCTTAACACACACAGAATTAGGTTATATCAATATGCATGAAAACATTTTTGTATTTGTCCTCCTACTATAGTTTCAGGAATATCTCAGAGAAGGAAAGCGAACAAATAAGTATAAAAAGCACATAGTGGCACACATATACTCACACTTCTATTCTATTTCCCATGTAAATCAGCTAAAGGAAAAACTGGATAGACACCCAAAAACATATTAAGGCATTCACAAAATGCCTGTGACTTAGGGGGTTATTTACTAAACTCCGAATGCAAAAATCCCGAAAAACTTGTGATTTTTTTTAGTATAAAATCTGACTTTTTGAATTCAGAATTTATTATACCCTGAGTAAGGAAAAAGTCAGAATCGGAAAATCCGGCATTTCAGACCTGTCAAGTAGTAATGGGCGAATTTGGCCTGTCATTTTGCTTCCCCGGCGAAACTGCGAAAAATTAGCAAAACGGCGCCGGCGCCTCCTTTTTGACGCAAAACGGACACTGGCATCCAATTTTTTTTTGACGGCAGCGAATTTCCACTTTTTGACGCCGGTGTCCATTTTTTTCCAATTGTTTTTGACGCCGGCGAATTTCCACTGGCGAATTTTCGTGGCGATTTCCCTAAATTTATTCACCGGCGGCGAATCACGTGAATTCGCTGCGTCACTACTGTCGAGGTAAGTCAATGGGAGAAGTCTCAATGATTTTTTGATGTGCACTGTGTTTTTGGGAATAAAGCATAAAAAATCTGAGTTTTAGGGTGGAAAATCAAAAAAAAATTTAAAATTCGGATTTTTTCTCACAAACCACATATTCAGGAAAATCTAATAATAAATGAGCAGCAAAAAACCCGTGCGGATGTAATTGGAGTTTTTTCCAGAACATGTTGAGACTAATGCAGACTTTGATAAATAACCCCCTTATTGTTGTTTCTTCCAAAATCGGTGTATACAACAATTTATATATCTTTAATGATGTTCTTTTGAAGTTCTTTTACAATATAAGGAGAATGCCTATGAGGAAAACCAAAAGCCCCTATCCATATATATAACTATAAGGAAGGTACAGTATGCTCTGTGCATGCAAAAAGCCTATTCTTATTTTAGGCTGTTTTGTTGAAAAAAAAAGTGTTTATAACCTTACTTTTAAATGAGCTATATTATTGCTCAATTGAACAAATCTAAAATATTTATATTTAAATATTTAATTCTTATTATGAGAATAATTTCTTTGTAAGTCCTAATACTGGATGATCTAATGCACTAATTACCATACACATCTTCTAAACATTTGATTTTTCCAAGACATTGCTTCCACACTATTGACCCCATCTAAAAGCTATAGGTTAGCAAGATCAATATAACCGACTTCGCTAAAAATAACATTTGCATTCGGGATAAAGAGAAATTAATGTTTACTGTAATAATCATTAGAGAGATTACTCGATAAAAGTCTTAACAAGAAGATCAGGAGCAAAGTTAAAATTCATAGAAACCCCCTGAATATTATTATGAATGACTGAAACCAACAAGGGTAATTAGTGAAGTGCAGACCATAAAATTACCGCAAAAAGGAAAACAGAAGAATGCTTTGATAATGATTTTCTAATGCTGCAATTATATTGTGACCCCATAAAAGAACACCTGACTTCAATCTGCAAAACTTACTGATTCCACCAAACAATTAAGATTAATAGCTTCTCAACAACTGTCGAGCCTAATTAAAAAAGAAAGGGAGCTTGACAATTTGTTTTACTGACAGCTGTGGTGGAGGAACGTAATAGGAATCTTTCATACAATCATGAACTATGAACTTATTACAACATTCTTAAATAAGAGATATTGACAGAAAATGACTTACACTAACATTGCTTCAGCAAACTGTAATCTAATGTTTAAAGTTAGAAATGACTTTTGGATGTGTTATGCAGAGATGTTTTGGCCTTGGTTTCTTCTTCACTTGCACCAGCTATGCTGATGGAATACAGCAGTAAATCTGTAGATATGGTGTTACACCACGGAGATTCTTGCACACAGTTGCAGTCCATCTTACTTTAGTTACCCTTTACATTTCCCTTTACATTATTGCCGGATATCTCAAGAGTAATTTAAAGGGATACTGTCATGGGAAAAAAAATTTTTTTCAAAATGAATCAGTTCATAGTGCTGCTCAAGCAGAATTCTGCACTGAAATCCATTTCTCAAAAGAGCAAACAGATTTTTTTATATTCAATTTTGAAATCTGACATGGGGCTAGACATTTTGTCTATTTCCCAGCTGCCCCTGGTCATGTGACTTGTGCCTGCACTTTAGGAGAGAAATGCTTTTTGGCAGGCTGCTGTTTTTCCTTCTCAATGTAACTGAATGTGTCTCAGTGGGACATGGGTTTTTACTATTGAGTGTTGTTCTTAGATCTACCAGGCAGCTGTTATCTTGTGTTAGGGAGCTGTTATCTGGTTACCTTCCCATTGTTCTTTTGTTTGGCTGCTGGGGGGGAAAAGGGAGGGGGGTGATATCACTCCAACTTGCAGTACAGCAGTAAAGTGTGATTGAAGTTTATCAAAGCACAAGTCACATGACTTGGGGCAGCTGGGAAATTGACAAAATGTCTAGCCCCATGTCAGATTTCAAAATTGAATATAAAAAAATCTGTTTGCTCTTTTGAGAAATGGATTTCAGTGCAAAATTCTGCTGGAGCAGCACTATTAACTGATTCATTTTGAAAAAAATTTTTTTCTAATGACAGTATCCCTTTAACATGGCAATTTTCTCAGATGACTGAAAGTATCTAGTAGTGATATGACTAAAGCAACTGGACTTTCTGGGTAATCTTGAACATTTTTTACCACTCGTCCACTCATTTTCAAGATTACTCCAATTGTTTTAGACATATAACAAAAAAATACTATATATCATGACCTGAATAAATGAAAACCTCTCTGACAAAATCTGATGATTCTGCACTTTTGTTTCAATATATTATTTCTGATGAATTACCAAAAAAAGGTTTGACATGAATGAAATATCAACTTCTCCGTGATTCATGCAACTATTCCTAGGTTATACAAAATATGGGGGATGAGTAATTATAGTTTTTTATGTATGAAGTAGTGAGAACATGTGAAACGGCTTACCCTGCTCTGTGTTTGAGTTTTTTATCTAGGATACCATCTCTGGAAACAAGTTTATTAAAGACTAAAATTCCAATTACCATGTTGACCTGCATAAAAAAACAAGATTTATTTCAATGAAACAAAACAACGAACACATCACATACACAAAATGTTTTTTGCTAGCATGCAAAACTGCAAATAAGGACTTTAAAATAGTTTGCATTTTGACAAATATGCAACCTTTGAGAATCAGATATTAAATGCATGTCTGTTTCTTATGTGCTCTGTTTTTTTGGGGGTGCCTTAATGAAGAAACAAACTAATTTCCAGGAAAACCAATGTGGTTCGCTTCAGTGACTTACAAAAGCTGAAATGCATTTGTTCAATTTCTATGGCTTTCTACTTATTATACGCACTTTATATACAGTATATTAGCATTGTGAAATGACATGAAAATGCCATTTTGTAATGACTTTCACAAGGTCAATATATGTTCAAGACATATTAAAATAAAAACGTGCTTTCGGGGGCGTTAATGGTCATTAAAGGGTTTGTTCACCTTTGAGATAACTTTTAGGGGGTTATTTACTAAACTCTGAATGCAAAAATCGCGAAAAATTCATATTTTTTTTTTATAAAATCAGTAAATGTAAATGGGAGAAGTCCCAATGATTTTTTGATGTGCGCTGGGTTTTTGGCAATACCCCGAAGTTTTCAGAGTTTTCAAAGTTTTCGGGTGAAAAATCCAAAAAAAAAAAACCGTGAAAATCAGATGAAAAATTTGAAAACCGGATCTTTCACAATTTTTTCCAGCAAACAAAATTTTCGGGGAAAGTATATTAATAAATAAGCCCAAAAACCCGTGCAGATTTGGTAGGAGTTTTTTTCAGAAAATATTGAGATAAATTCAGACTTTGATAAATAACCCCCTAAGTATGATGTAGAGAGCGATATTCTGAGACAATTTGCAATTGGTTTTAATTTTTTATTATTGAAGGTTTTTGAGTTATTTAACTTTTTATTCAGCAGCTCTTCAATTTGCATCTTAAGCAATCTGACAACTAGGGTCCAAATTACCCTAGCAACCATGCATTGATTTGAATAAGAGACTGGAATATGAATAGGAGAGGCCTGAATAGAAGGCTCAGTAATAAAAAGTAACAATAACAATAAATTTGTAGCTTTAAAGAGCATTTGTTTTTTAGAAGGGATTCGGTGACACCCATTTAAAAGCTGCAAAGAGTCAGAAGAAAAAGGCAAATAACTATAAGACTATAAAAAATAAACAATGAAGACCAATTGAAAAGTTTCTTAGAATTGGCCGTTATCTATTAATTGGTGGGGACATCAAATAAAATAACTGAAGGAAGTGGAATAATTCTGAATATTTCAGATTAAAGCTTAGAAGATAGCAGTTCTAATTCTTTAATTATTAGATCCCAATATTTATTTTTATTCCAGCTTGTGCTCTTACTTTTAAGGTATTCTCTTTCACATTTAGACTAAAAATGTATAATGTATACTATAAACGGTAACTATTGCTCAGGACTGGTCTTTGGAATGTTACATGTGTGCAAGCACAAAAAGCACGTATGGAAACAGGTCTCAAAATGACAATTGGCCTTTTCCATACACATTCAAAAAACACATTATTTATAGGAAACTGTGTATTGTTCTAGTGTGTGATCTGAAAAATAAGATGCATTTAGCCTTGACATTTATTCTGAATTTGAAGAGTTACTATTAAATGGTCTATTTAAGATGAATTATCATTGGAAAAAGTCCTGAATCAGTCACAAATAAAAAATAGTTATTTGGAGAGTATCAGGAGAGTATGGGGAAGCCAGTTACATAAAATGGTTATAATGCAGGCTTTTAATTAATAGACACGCATGTAAAATTTGTCTACAATGCAAGGACATTTACGGTTGAGATCATATTAAAATATGATTGATAACGTTGGTTCAATCAGGGGAGGTGCATTCTGTGTTACTATTAGGGATGTAGCGAACTGCCGATTTGGTGTTCGCGAACGCCGTTCGCGAACACCGGCAAAAAATGCGAACGTTCGCGAACAGTTTGCGAACTTCGAACACCCGCTAAAATCGTTCGATTCGAATGATCGAAGGATTTTAGTCGTTCGATCGAACGATTTTCATTCGAATCGAACGATCGAAGCATTCGATCGAATGCTTTTCATTCGATCGAATGCTTACAATCGTTCGAACGAATGGAAATCGTTCGATTTTTAGCGGTCGAAGGAATTCGAATGGTCGAATGGTCGAACGATTTGTATTCGAATCGAACGCGAACTCAAAATGCGAACGTCGCGCGACGTTCGCGAACATTCGGCGGACGCGAACGGTCGAAGTTCGCGCGAACAAGTTCGCCGGCGAACAGTTCGCTACATCCCTAGTTACTATACATAATAGTTAAGAACCAATAGTTAATGGTTCTTGTAACATTTGAACTCTCTGGAACTCACATCATTTAGGAATGTCCTGAAATCAATTTTATTGTATCTGGGTTTAGACAAATGAATCTAAACACAAGTGCTTTGTTGACCTATAAGAGCTTAATTTAATTTTGAAGAATGTCTGAACTCTTTTCCGCAGTGATGCTTTCAGTATTATTAAATTTCAGTTACCTATAGCAAGCAATCAACAATTTGGATCGCCCTACTACAGGTTAGATGACAAAAGCATGAAAGATAATTCCTACGGCTATCTGGAATGGCGCTATTATGATAACTGGTGCCACATCTACATTTTGGAATACTTTATATCTTTATACTTCATTCTCCATTGTAGGTGTGCTTCTAAATATCCAACGTGAGCAAGCCCACACCCACAATATGCAGACCTGCATCTATGCGACTTCACTATACAGAGCTAGTTGTAGGATGCCTTTAGAATGTAAATGCACACCTGCAATGAAGTATAAAGTCTAAGGGGAAGAGTTTTCCACAATGTTGCTCTGACATTCCGGGATGATGTAACAGGAAGCCAGTTGCCCAGAATGAGATAAGAGCTGCAATTTTATTTTTCACATTAGGCCCCTTAATGTCTCTATGAGACATGTAGACTACATGTTTCACTCCTATTTTAGTTAAGGTTGGCTTAACATGGCTTAACACATATGTATTTAATGTGTGTACTTAAAAGTATATTGAATAAAGAGGATATATTTTAATATTCTAACACACATATCTATCTATCTATCTATCTATCTATCTATCTATCTATCTATCTATCTATCTATCTATCTATCTATCTATCTATCTATCTATCTATCTATCTATCTATCAATCATCTTTGTATGTGTATGCCATCTAATAAAAACATACATACATTTTATTAAAATACATTTAAGGCATCTGTGTATTGAGCTTAACTAAATTGTTCATTTTACCAAAACAACAGCAGCTGCAGGTCCAACAAAAGCATACAGTAGCCCTCCTTCAAGTGACAGCCAGCAACTGGAAAAATAATTCATAAAGACAATGTCAGGAAGACTTACATTCCTTTTAACTTATGGGACACAACATTTGCCTTGACAAATGATTTCAAATCATGCAGCAGTGATGCACTTATACTGTATAATAGATTTAGTCAATTAAACATAGACGGCAAATCAAGAGTCAATAGAACATTTTTTTTTTAAATGAGGCACATTGAATACTGAAACTGTAAATTGGGATGATAGGAATTATGGCTCTGATTATTTCAAACAATTCAAGACAGGTTCATAATACGTTCTACAGATGTGACACAAATTTACAGCTTTCTACAAAGCATAGTTCCCCCCGAGAGAATAAAAAAATATCCTGCACAATTTTAATGTATTTACATACATTGTCAATGTAAAGCAGGGATGTTCAAATTGTGGGATACAACAATAACTGAAGTCGTTCTGCTGGAATCCCTGTTTATTATTTGTAGTTCCATGACAGATGGCGTTGCACAATTTAGAAACTCCTGATATACAGCTGTACTACTTAATAATATGGATGTGGGATAAAAGTAAATGGGTCAACTCAAACAAAAACGAAATAAGTGCACATATGTATACACTGGGGAACTATGATATGTGTGGCTATTAATTGTATCCTTTAAAAATGACACTGCTATGAAATAAAGCAAGCACATATGCAGTTTTCATATAAGGTCACTTACTAGTGAGGAGTCCCATATCCTTTTGCTTTGGTGAAACCCATCGATATAGCCACTACTAATGCTGGTAGACCTGATAAGAATAGAAAAACAAACTGATATCACGCCGCGTACTGAACCCCTGGCGCAACAGAATCATAATTTTTAGAACAAGATAAGCTGAAGTGTTTAATTAAACAAAATATAAGATGTATGTGTAAACAATATTTTAAGCTTTCTAGACTTCCCAGTTTTATCTATTTTCTGTCACTTGAACTGTAATTTATTGCAGCAATAATATCAAGCCAGAGAAAGGGGAAAAATGTCCTCTAGACATATGGCCATACTGTAATGAAATATAAAAGCAAGGATGAAGTAAAATGATTATACAGACTGTGGAACAGTAGCATATACAGAAGTGTACTTTGAACATAAAGAGACTGTACATGCACAGCTGGAGCCTTTGGTATTGTAACCAATGGCACCTTAAAGGGGTGGTTCACCTTTTAGTTAACTGTTAGTATGTTACAGAATTGATCATTCTAAGCAACTTTACAAGTGGTCTTCAATATTTATTGTTTTATAATTATTTGCCTTCTTCTTCTTCTGACTTTTTCCAGCTTTTAAAAGGGGGTCACTGACTCATCTTACTCACCTTTCTATCTAAGTCCTCTCCTATTCATGTTCTAGTCTCTTATTTAAACCAATTCATGGTTGCTAGGGTAAATTGGACCCTAGCAACTAGATTGCTGAAATTACAAACTGGAGAGCTGCTGAATAAAAAGCTAAATATCTCATACAACACACAATGATAAATGGTAACCAATCAGATATTGTCTCAGAATAACACTCCCTACATCATACTTAAAGTTAATTCAAAGGGGAACAACTCCCTTAATAAAGTGTTGCTGCTGACTATATTGTTTCTTAAAGGGGTTATTCACCTTCCAAACCTTTTTCAGTTCAATTCCGTTTTTAATGTTTTACCATTTTTTCAAAGTTTAAAGTTTAATATCCCTGTCTCTGGTGTTTCAGTCTGGCAGCTCAGTAATTCAGGTGCAGACTTTAAACTGTTACAATTTTGCAACATTTAGGGGCAGATTTATCAATTCGGATGTCGAATTCGAATGATTTATCGCAAAAGCTTCGATTGAATAAAAATCGTTCGATCAAACAATGAAATCGTTTGAATCGAACGATTCGAACGATTTTAATCGATCGAAGGATTTTTATTCAATCAAAAAAAAACTTAGAGAAGTGCTGGGAAAGGTCCCCATAGGCTAACATTGCACCTCGGTAGGTTTAAAGTGGCGAAGTGTGAAGTCGAAGCATTTTTTAAAGAAACAGTAATTTGATTATCGAATGGTCGAATGGTCGAACGATTTTTACTTTGAATCGTTAGAATCATTCGATTTGATCGAATACGATCAGATTTGACCAATTCGATGGTCCAAGTACCCAAAAAAATACTTCGAAATTAGAATTTTTTTCCATTCGAATTCTTCACTCAAGGTTAATAAATCTGCCCCTTAGTTGATACATTTTTCAGCAGCATCTCTGGAATATTAGCAACTATTGTATCAATTCTAACAGCTGTCTGTAATGAAACCCAGAAATTCTGCTCAGCAGGGAGAACGATAAGAAATGTATCAACTAAATGTATCAATTTAGAACAGTTTACAGGGTCGGCGACCCCCTTCTCAGAGCTGCTTTAGAAGGTGAAAAATGCAACTTTACACTTCAATATTAGAAAAACAGTCACACATAGAAAATAGAAAGTAATTGGAAAAAGTCTTTATTTTTGGTGATCTATCTGAAACTAACTGAACTGAAAACGATGTTTGAAGGTGAACAACCCCTTTAAGGGTTTCTATCTTTGTAATTATGATTATTTTGGTTAATTATGGTGTGATTAGCCACTAACTTTTTAAATAGCAGAATCATAAGAAATGCACAAAATGGAGATTATAGTTGATCTTGCCGGAATGTGCACTGCCTACAAATGAATTTCTCGTAGTAATCCTGTTACACAATATATGCTGGATGGTGATGTATTATCAGCACAGATGTGGTCATCTATTTGCCAGAAATGAATCATTTATGGCGCAGTATTCCCCCCCCCCCCAAATGCTGCTATTCTTTAGCAGTGGATAAATTACTTAGATGTTGCTAGGTTACCAGTACATTTTTTTCCCAAAGCTAAAACGTAAACTAAGCTTGCAGTTATTTTATCCCCGCATTCCAGTCGCAAAGATTTATCATCATAAAATAATACAAGTACGCTGTATCCGTTTTAAGTATGCAAAGGTACATTTAATATCAAAGGTTTTTTTTTTCTTTATTGCCTAAAAGTTTTCCAGCATCTCTAAATGAACCCATGTATTAGATCTTTTAGCGCAAAGCATTTATTGGCAGCTTGAATATCTCGCCCATATTGATCTGTAGTCAATACAGACATTTCTAACACCTTCATTTTTTATGACATGAAACAGAATACACTGTAATTTGACAGGAAATTTAGAGGGCTCCTGTGTTTAATCAGGGAAATGGGTTTGATTTACAATCATTTCATTTTGTGTAGCTCAGACAGCAATGTTGATTCAAATACTGATTTAGTCTTGTATTTTAAAATGGATACATTTGTGTATGGATGTGGAATATGCATTTTCCTGGCTTGCAGCATTAGATTTTTCTATTATCGCTGGCTACTACAACGACAGGGAATAAGCATTGGAATGTATTGTGTGGCTTAGGAAAATTATGGAGCAATACTTTAGGGGTTATTTACTAAACTCCAAAACTTTGTGGTTTTTTAATATAAAATCTGAGTTTTTAGTGGGAAAAAGTCAGAATCTGAAAATCCAGCATCTCAGACCTGCCGAGGTTGCATATAAGTCAATTGGGGAAGTCCCAAAGATTTTTTTTTTCTGCGCTGGTTTGTGTGCAATAACCCAGAGATTCTGGGGTTTTTGGGGAAAAAATCAGGCGGAAAAACTGAAAAATTTGTATGATTCGTATTGTTCACTTATTAAAAAATAAGGCGACAGAACTCGTGCGGATTTGGTCAGAGTTTTTTGAGACAAGATTGGGATAAATTCAGAATTTGATATATGACCCCCTTTGTTATAGTAATATAAGCAATGCAACATAAGCGTCATTGCGGCAAAACAAGTGCACTAATAATACACTGATGAATACTGGGATGGAACACATTGCACATATTGCATGTCTCAGTGACAGCAAGGAAGGAAGAGAGCAGTGCTGAGTGCAGCTACTGTATATGGAAGTGCAAGGAGAGCACTTTAAGTAATACATGAGGTTTCTATGTGCAACTGGCTGCAGGGAAATTGGCCCACAACTGCTCTTGTGGTTGTAACGACCCCTATAGTTTTTAAGCAACTGAGATGTTAGAAGTTCCCACAGATTGTGGTGCTGCAGTCTATCATTCAGTTCTCTTACATGGCTTCTTTGAGTAATCCTGTACATAGCACCAACTGATGTACTTGGCTCTCTCACAGGCTTGCAAGCAAATTGTTAGCTGTACCTACTGCCCAGGCTCTGATCTTGATCACGGCCTGCCAGTGTGAATTAAAGAATTCATGGAGAGGTTTTCAAAAACATATTTAAGATTTCTCTTTGTAAAACTTTGTTTAAAAGAAAAGATTTCACTTTTTGATTTATAAACCTGCTCAGTGATACTATATATACATTATATTACTCGCTAGGTAAAACATGTTCAGCCAATGCATTTGTGATCAGTCTGACTATCAACGGGGGAAATATACAGCAAAATTTACAATATTTATTTAGCCAACCAACCTACCCAGATGCATTTTTTGAAGTTTGTACTTTCCTTGCTTTTAACAGATTATTGGTCAGTCTGACTAGTAAGCCCTAATATGGCTATACTATTGGTCCTGCCCATATTTTTATTATTTATGAGTGCTGTAAGTTAAAGTAACACATTATTATACAACAATATTGTATTATACATCTTGACCAAATTTACAGCATTCACATGCAACGTGAGTACAGCATAAGCATAAGGGACTTACGCCCCTGACGAAGCCGTGTTACGCGAAATGCGTTGGGCAGTGTAGGTGGTCTGTGGGAGACAGCTCCAATCCGGTCCCAACGTAGCTATGTAGAATTGGACTCTTGGGATATCGGACTTGAAAAGGGTGGTGGGCTGATCATTTGTGCAATTTAGTGTAACTTACTTATATTAAAATAACGGATGACCTGCATTAACAGGCTTTTGATACGCTTGACTTCCACCTACTGCAGTTTTTAAACATTATGTTTTTTAAGGCAACAGTCCTGCACCGCATGAAGTATGATATGCAGTGAGTCTGTTCAGATTTGTTTGTCTTGTGTGGGCGTGTAGCCCATGACTAAGCACCCTGAATGGGTGCGAAACGCGTAGGGTGGATGGAGATGTAGATTTATATGCTTTTAAACTTTGTATGAATACAATTATTCGTTTAATCTAATTTCTCTGGTCCTATGGATCCGTTGAGTGCTGGTCAGCCCTGCTTTTTTCTTTGACGTGCCACTCCCTGAGGCTGGGGGTCTGGGGCTGGTGCACCTGGACCACTCATTACTCGGTGAGTCATTTACAATTCATTTACCTTGTCCTTTCCTAACTATCAAATTGTGTGGGCATGGCCCAGGTTTTTTAAATTAATTAATTAAAAGTGAAGTTTTATTGCTAAGAATGACTGAGTCATCTTATCCATTATCACCCGAACTGGTTTGCATTGGAGTTTAGGACTGGGCCCTGAATCTACAAGGGTCTCTTCAGTCTGCTTTGTTGTACAGCATAAGCTCATCACAAACCAAATTTAATGACTTTAAAATGACTTTAGATCAGAGGTTTCCAAACTTTGGGGATGGTCCCTCATTGGGCCCGAATCAGACTCTGACTCTGTGTTGGGGTCTTAGCCCGAATTACAGATATTTTTGAGGATTATGCCTATTTTCTCTTACAGTTACACTTCAGCAGACAATTAAAAGTTTAGCATTAAAAAAAAATTTCAACCATAAAAGAATGACTACTCAAAGTACAAGAAATATTCCAGTTTGAAAATCTGAAACAGATTTAAACTGAACAAAATCAACAAATACAATTTACTTGTAAATGGTTTCCTTAGATCTCTTTTACTGAATCAAGAGATTATCAAGATCTAATCTCAGGAGGTAGATAATAATAAAAGAAACCATTGTTTCTGGTGCCTCCAAACCAACCAGGGTCATAATAGACCCCTTGCTCTCATCCACCTCCGGTCCTCCTTCCTCTTCCTTCTATTTTCTCTTTTTTTCGCTTTCTTTTTTTTTTTTCTTCTTTCTCTGTAAAATACTTTTATAGGGAAGGACTTCCAAATAAGGAGTATACTAATGTTCCTATCTAGAAATAAGAAGGAGATTCTCGAGTAGAGATGTGAATTTGCTATGCCTGTATGTCATTCCACTTTTTTGTTGTCAAAACTTTTTTTTTGGATAAATCAAAATAAAGAATTTAAAAAAAAAATGATTTGGGAATGAGCATTTATTCAGTGTTCTTTATATTGCTGGAGCTAATACTCATTGTCAGTTACAGTAAGGTTTTTTATATATCTTTATATGAGCTAAGGGGATCCCCCACAACAGGTTCAGCCTGTATGGAGGGCTTTAATGAAAAACTTTAACAACCACTGTTCGACATGGACTGATTGCAAAGGTGAACTAGAAGAGCCTAAAGTGTATAAGTAACTTGCTAGTAATCAGAAATAGAGTTAGTTGTGTTATATTGTACTGTACTTATGAAATGAAATATGCTTTTTCATTATAGGGAGCTGCTAAAATATTTTTGCCGTTAATGTCTTGTTTTGTTCTCCATTAATTATTCAGGAATATGAAGCTTTTTATGGTTTCTGATTTTATTGTTTAATTAATTTAATTAATATATTGATTTAATAAAATGTTGCAGTAATGCATTAACATATATAAACTTGCAGTTATTTTTATTAACATACATAAATATATGTCTTGAAACAATTGAGTTCTCATGATGTTGTCTGCATTATGTATGTGCTACACCACATTCTTCATTAACATGCTGTTTTGGTACTCGACTATGGTTTAATAATGAAACATACCCCAACCAAGGCAAAGAAAGCGTTTTCTTATGACTCTTGTTCGGATTTTCCCCGTAACTGCCATATATGACTGCCATGCTTCTGTCAATACCCAGCAGAAGGAAGCCAGGAAGAAAAAGTGCAGAAAAGCTGTTGTCATGGTGCAAATACCCTAAAGAAAAGAAAATAGATACTGGGGTCATTCATGATCATTTTTGCATTGAACAAAAGCTATATAAACTGTTTTAATAGTTATGCAGTAGTTTCTCTAGTTCAGTTACTCCAAGTTAATATTTTTAGAAACTCAGTGGTTTTTTGAACTCTTGCTTGTCCATTTATAGTTACAAGGTCTATGGTAATGATACACAAACATAAGAAGGCAAATGATATGCAGAAAATTAGTCTTAAATAACAAAACAGTAGTACACACTTATAACATATTATTTTACAATTATATCTTGCTACAATGACTCATCAACCTTGATTTTAATTTGAAGAGAAAAAAACACTTTAGATTCAACAGTAATGAGAGTTTGCTTAAAGGGCATGTCAGTGTTGATACAGTGTGGATAAGGCAGCATTCAGCCAGCACATTGGCAAAAATGCGTGTTTGTTGCTTGTAACTGATATTGGCTCTTGGGTTAATGCAGGCATATATAGTTTAGATTTTAACCCCCATTTCTCAATATCAATATTCAACCCCCCCTTCTCAATATTGTAGGCTAGGAACAGTAAGACACCCAAATGTTGGGTGTTTAGGGTAGAAGAATCAAACAATTCCTTAACAGCTATGTGCTGAATAACAGATAAGCAGTCCATTTATTCACTGAGCTGCCACTTCCCACTGTTCTTAATCTCCTTTCACAGTCTGATTGAGGCGCTGAACTGTGCTGCAATGCTACCGATGGATCTTTAAGTAGTTTTAAATCTCCCTTCAAATCACTGTCAAGAAGTCATGACAGATTTCAGATGGCACCACACTGTCTGTTTAGTGCATACTACTACACACGGCAGAAGGTATTTCACGCTTCAGTCCTTTCATTGCCACTACTTCAATGTTAGAATGAAAGAAAGTTTACAATTGCCTAATATAGGTTTCTCTCCCCTTAAAAAAGCTGTGTGAGTGTAAGCAGTCTGCCAATGCAGGGTGATGATTGTTGTTTCAAAGTGGATCAAATATTGCCAGAAACCAATGTCTGACACTCAGGATTATCATTTGCATTAAATTCATCCTCATCTGAGTTTAAGAAAAATCACCCAAATCCAAGTCTTCCAGTTTTGACTAATATATATATATATATATATATATATATATATATATATATATATATATATATATATATATATATATACCTGTATATATATAGTCTGTGGCTTACATAGGCTTGGCTTTATTTGTCTGCCAGAATACAGTGCTTGACATAATTACAACAAACATTTTTGCTGTGCTGAGTGGACCATGTGCTGTGCAAGATCAAACCTCCGTATTCCTAAAATATAGCAGGGTTGCTGAACTTCTCTCATGGTGGGAGATGCAGCTCTGCTGGTTGCAGAGTTTTGGGCCATCCTCTCTGTAGGTAAAGACTAATACTCAGTGGTGGATATAATGACATAGTGCTGATCTCAAGTCTTCATTGAGGAACAGCAGAGCATAGTAGCTATCTCTTAAGGAAATCTGGCTTAAGAATATTGCCTTGGGTTAGACTGGCAATGTCCTATTTATTTGATGAAATTTTAATAAATGCTGTGGCCATTTACCCCATTTCTGGCTCCAGGTGTTTCATTAATGTATGTACCAATGGGGTTCAGTGGGATGGTTAAAGGCTAAGGGTCTGAAGGGGTGGCCTCTGGTGCGGTGATCCTCTTCATGGGTAAAATGTCCCCCTGCTATTTGTCTATAATGTCCTCTAATATACTTGTAAAGTGTAATCATGTCCCCTCTTTTTTCCAGATAAAACAACCCCGACCTTGACAGTCTACCATCAAACTTTAAGTCTTCCATCCCTCTAACCAGGTTGGTTGCACGTCTCTATACTCTCTCCAGCTCATTTATATTCCTTTTAAGGACTGGAGCCCAAAACTGCACTGCATACTCCAGATGAGGCCTTACCAGGGACCTATAAAGAGGTAAAATTATATTTTCATCCCTAGTGTTTATGCCCTTTTTTATGCAAAACAGTACTTTAGTGGCCACAGAATGTTATCTACAAAAACCCCTAGATCCTTCTCATTTAAGGAAACTCCCAACACATTGCCATTTAGTGTATAACTTGCATTTATATTATTTTTGCCAAAGTGCATAACTTTGCATTTATCAACATTGAACCTCATTTTCCAGTTTGCTGCCAAGTTTTCCAGCTTAGTCAAATCACTCTGCAAAGTGGCAGCATCCTGAATGGAACCTATAGTTCTGAACAAATTTGTATCATCAGCAAAAAATAGAAACAGTACTTTCAATGCCCAACTCCAGGTTTAATAAACAAGTTGAAAAGCAAAGGACCTAGTACAGAGCCCTGTGGTACTCTACTAACAACACTGGTTCAATTAGAAAATGTTCCAAATTCCACCACTACTCTTTGTATTCTATCTTTTAGCCAGTTCTCTATCCATGTACAAATATTTTTCAGGCCAATATTCCTTAATTTAACCAGTAACCTTTTGTGTGGCACTGTATCAAATGCTTTAGCAAAGTTGAAGTAGATCACATCCACTGCCATACCAGAATCAAGGTCCCTGCTTACCTTCTCAAAGAAAAAGAAATTACACATAATATGTTTATAGTTTTCACCCTTCCATCGATCCAATACATTCGTATATCCTTTGTTATGATTTTTACTTTCAGGCAGGCCACTAGTGGATGAAATAACACTCCCCTTTGGTTTTTAGTCAGGAATACCAAGACTGAAACTAAAATACTGATGTGTATGCCCCATTCAAAGGCAACAAGGACAACATTAGCAAACCATAAACATGACAGAGGGTGAAAATCATTGCTGTAAAGGTGTTTGCATTTAGGAGGCATAAAACTGGCTCTAAGTGTATAAAACCAAATTGCATATGATTACTAGTATGTTTTTGGTGGCTTGCCAATCCATACTGATATCCATGCTATTGGCCAGTTTACACATGGCTTCTGTGTTGTCTTTGAGGGTAAAAGGGAAGTTGAGAGAGCTAATGGATTATGCAGTTTTACACCTAATGGATAATGCAGGCTCTTCCCAATGCTCATATTATGCAAAGGATCCAAAGTGAGACATAGTATAAATATTGGAAACAAACATAAGATTAAATAATCTAACAAAGATTATATTTAATAATCAGCCATCGCTGTCTTATGTTGTTATAAACATCAACTCAGCAGATCCCAATAAATAATATCTAATCTTTACCATATTGTACTTAATACATCACACATTTGCCTTTCACGTCAACATTTTATGTAATTTCTATGTTAAACAGTGATGAGGAATACTACCGAGAATCATTTGACTTTGTAATATATTCATGCAAGCTATGATGTGTTACATTTTGCTTCCTTTAGTGCAGCACTTCAGTAAATACCATAAACAAACAACTGCATGAAACAAATGCCAGGAATTTCATTGCTCTGAACTAAACATGTTATCTGCATTAAGCAAATGTTATATTAACATTTAAACAGACATCACTGTGCCTTATTCAGATATTTATTTATTTCAGTTTCAATTGATCTCTATGTATTTGAAAACATTGTGTTACATTTTTTCAAAGTGGTTTTGTGCCCCTAACAAAAACACTAATATGTATAAAACATATAGGGGTAGATTTATTAAGGGTCGATTTGATTTCATATTTTCAATTTTTTTTATAGTCAAAACTGTCAAATTCGACTAGGGAATTATCAAAACTCGATTCAAGCTTTTTAAAACATTTTAATTTGTTTGACTATTAACCACCTAAAACCTGCATATTGTATATATCAATGGGATAGGTCCAGGGATCAATTTGGTTTTGCCTTCCTGACATTGAGTTTTAGATAATTCAAATCTAATTTGATTCGAGTTTTTGAATAGGTAAAATTCGTCCGAGTTTTAAAAATTCAACTTTCTTAATATATTTACCCAAATCAAATTTCAAATTCAATCGAATTTAAGGGAGTTTAAAAAAACTCACATGAATTCGACCCTTGATAAATGTGACTCATAATGTGAGTTTAACCTTTTATCAGGGATGCATGAATCTGCTATTTAGGGATTTGGTTGAGTCCCAAATCCTTCATGAAAGATCCGGATGAATACCAAACCCAATCTAAACCCTACTTTGCATATAAAAATGAGGCAAAGGAAGGGTTAAAGAGAAATGTCTGAGGTTTTCAACTTTTGTAATCTTGATTATAGTCAAACTTCTAAACTCACATTGCTAATTGTTAGATTTGTCTTCTGTTCATTTGGTAATCTCAGAATTAAAGAAAACAACAGTTTGATATGATATACTGATATACTTTACATAAATCAATGGAAACAATGTGCAGTGAATAAAACAATAGTATTGCAAATAATCTGATGGCATGGAAGGAAGTAAAGGCTAATATTCTTTAAAGGAGAAGGAAAGTGTTTTTTGCTTGGGGGTGCCAGAAGTTAGGCACCCCCAAGTAATTGCATTTACTTACCTGACACCCTAGGCTGGTGCTCCTATTAGCAGAGAACTGCACTGGCCCCCGGTTATTACAGCGAGCACCACGGAGTGGTGGATCCTCTTCTAGCGGCTGCGCTTGCGCAGAAGAGTGTAAAGCCAAACGTTAACAAAGATGTCTATTTCATTCTACCGCGCATGCGTCTGCCGCAAGAAATTTGAAGAATGAAGAGGCAAAGAAGACAATCGCTCCATGGTGCTCACTGGCAGAACCCCGAGTGGTGCAGTTTTCTGCTTATAGGATCAATGGCCCTGGGCGTCACGGCTTTAGAAAGCTTGTATATCTGTACACAGTAATCATGTCCCCTCTCAGAGCATCTTTTCTCTAGTATGAATTATGTCAACTTAGCCAGTTGTTCTTCATAACTGAGCCTTTCTAAAACCTTTATCAGCTTCGTAGCTCCTCTCTGGACTTTATTTCAGTAATGTCCTCCTTTGAGTATTGGAAAGCAATTATTTCACCAATTATTTGCCTAGCTTCTTGCCATTAAGGGGATACTGTAGGTAGCTAGCATTTCTTATGGTTGAATATCCCCGAAAAAATGGTCAATGTATGGCAAAATGCAGCCATGGTCAAAACAGATTGTCAGATAATCCCATTGTTCTAAAATAAATATCCTGCCACTTCAGCCACTATACCGTCATATTTTAAAACCATTCTTACAGAATTATTATGGTAGAAATAGAAAATTGGATGCAAACCCTCCAAAAAAAGCTCTAAACTTATGGGGCAAACAGAATTAATGTTGTAAGAGGATTCTCCTGTGAGATCCATAGCTATCAGCTGCACATCAGTTATCTTGCTAGTCAAGATGTAATTTTAATTTTTATGATAATACATTGTAATAAAGCATCCACAGGGAGGACAGCATGCTTTTTAGAAAAAAAAAAAAGAAATACCTCTGTATGATTTACCTTATAAACAAAGACCAGAATGTAGGGTGTATGCAGAACAGGCATGGTGCTCATGGACACCCTCTTGCATTGATTGGGTTGCTGGCCCCAGAAAATAATTTATTGAACGGGTAGGTTCTTGCATCAATTCGGTTGCTGGAATACAGCTCCCAAGATGCATTAACACTTGATAACATGCCAGGTGAAGTAGTGTTGAACAACATTTGTTACATACCTTTTAAAATATATATTTATTGTATATGAATGTGTTAATGGCTTTGTGCATTACTTCCTAGAGGCCTCCCACTCCCAATCCATTTCCAAGAAGGAAGCCCAGGGAGTCCAGATGCAATTTGGGGTGTGATCAGTTGAAATCCCTTGGTATCTTTATAGCATGTGCAGAGATGTCTATTATAAGTCTATTGCTGTCTGGGTATAACCCTGTGTTTTTAAATACATTTTGCAGTTACATGGGCCCTCAAATGGCAAAGCAGCTTTAATAAAATTAATATGTTTCTGTTCAATATAATGCAGTATAATACATTATCAATATCCATTGTGTTGTGTCTTACAGAACTAAGAACCTTGAACAGATCATGGCAAGTATATCCATATGAACAGCAATATAACTTTGTAAACAATTTCCACAGCTACTGCCTCAAGGCAAATAATTATGCACCTAATAATTGCTTTGTGATGTTATTTCAATCACTACAACCAGTGTAGTATGGTTATTCCTTGAGACTTCTCAGTATAATTAGCTGACAGTGCATTTAATAAGGTACATTATTATGCAGTATTAGAAACTCTATTCATCAAAATGTACTTGGGACATTTTCATTATTTCCTTGTTTTTGGAAATAAGTGTGAGGGCACTGCAAAGAAATATATATTGCTTTAGTGTCTGTGTGGTATTTATGTTTGCATGTATGTGATATCATTGCAGATATTGATTTGAAATAGAGTGCAATTATGACAGTACTCAGTTTTAAGTTCAGAATAGGGGGCTGGGTATGAAGTTGTTTTGGATTGTTAAATACCCTCTATATCCTTGAATGTTACAGCAGAATTGTTTAAACCACAGTTGGAATACAATTTAATGGTGCTGTATATTTTAAAGAAAGCTATAAGAAACCATAAATAGTTGTTCCTGTTCTTATCTTTAATTTAATTTTTTGAATTAAAGTAAAAGGGAGGCCTATAGCAGGTGATATGAAGTGTGTGGCTTGTGAGAAAGATAATAGATGCTTAGGAATGGGTAAAACATGAAACTAAGTCATGAATAACCTCAGAAAACCAGACAGCTCATAATATTTCCATAAATATTGTACAGTCCTTATCCTTTGTTGCTTTCCTGTACTTCTTTTATATATTTACATGAAATTACTTTTACACAATTTGGGTGTCAATTTAACCATCTCTCAGAAGGTCCCAGATCCCAATATCTATTCAATTTATAAAAATGTTCAAAAGCAACATGGGTTATCCTCGTGTGCTTCATATGTCAGTCTGATTTGTCAAAATTCTTAAAAATTTGCATTTAAGGGCTTTGTTTTCTGTTAAATAACACTGGGACAGCAGCAAACGATTTGCCTGGATAAACAGGACTTAAGAAGAAGGAAAAATGTTTTGTTAAACTTGTTGTTAACTTTACTGTTAAAAGGCTATTGGACAAAATAATCATGTACAGTACCCAAATAGCATCTGGGGTGTTAAATAATTGTTCCTGAATCTAATGGCTCAGGGCTAGGAATTGCTTGTCATGACATTCCATTTTATAGTGTAAGATCAAACGTTCTATTGTTGTTTGAACAATTTATGTTCTTCTTCAATGAATTATTAAAACAGAACCATAAAGTGTGGTTATCAGATGTATTAAGCAGCAACCATGAAGGTAGTAATATAGATTTCATCTACCAAGGTGAGGTCATCTTTGATACTTATCTTTCATAAGTCATACTCATTCTTCATGTCCAATGATTTGTGCAGCCTAACACCTCTAACTTTTTTAATTTCTACAGGGATTTTAAAGTACATTTTATGGTTCATGTTCTCGTATATGTGTAGTCTAAGCACATAATGTACCTTAAAAAATGGAAAGAGCAATACCATTAAATAACTGTGCAGTAATTTCTGACACTCACTAAGAATCTCTGACTAGTTTTAAATGGATTTTATACTAATACATACTATTTACCGGCTAAATATGGCCAAAGATGGGTCAATAAAAGCTACTATCAAAAAATGTTTGATGCTTGATGGCCCGTGGCACTCCAACAGACTTCCCCTATCAATATCTGACGAAAAATCATCCAGATATCAATTGGCTAGGTTTGAAAGTAGGCCCACGATTAGATCAGTCCAATTTCACCCACCTCAAGGGCATATTAGGGAGAGATCCACTCATTTAGTGACCTCGCCAAACACATTGATCTTTGAGTGTATGGCCATCTGAAGTTTGGGGCCACGAGGGAGTCTTTCACATGTATTATCACTTTCCTGTGTCTGCAGCAAATGAACATACAGATTATCAGCAGGCAATGTTGAAGGTACCGGCACTCAGGAAACAATTAGCTACCAATATCCATCACCAACCTGTATCCATTGTTTGGATAGACTTACAATGTCAGTGGGGGAAATCACAGCACTATATCCCCATTGCTCTACACAGCTAACAGGTTTGTAAACATTATTCACACTCATTTAATATCTATTGTCAACACTTAAATCATGACCGTGGTTTCTATCTCACTATAGCAACTTCGGATTTTAGTTAATTAGTGGTGTGCTAGTGAATCTACGCCTGGCGAAGTGTTGCGCTGTGAGCGAAGCTGTCGCTGGCAAATTTTCGGAGGTTAGTGAATTTGCCTCTATGTGAGATGGCTATACCATAATTCAGAGATTTCTGGATAACAGGTGTCCAGATAATGGATCCCGTACCTGCACCTAGTAGACACTTTATCCAAGACAGAACCTTCATCTATTGCTCATTACTATAAAAAGTATTAAATAGGGTTTTTTTGTTTTTTATTGAAAACTTTACAACTGAATAGGAGCATAATTTAGACTAACATTACAATAACATTACACTCATAAGTAGGGAATAAGGCAAAAGGGAAGGAAGATTCAATCCCTTCCATTTGATCGATTTTAATTGAAGAATACCTCACATAGCGCCAGCTCATCTTATACATATGTTAGTGGCATAGCTTCTGTATTGGCTTCTCTTATATGCTGATTGGTTTCTTACAATCTTCAGAAACCTTTTATGGAGCACAGTTCTACACGGTATCAAAAGAAACAAACTTCTGCATCCCACTGTGTTACTATTGTCAAAAAGAAAAGGATAAAAACATTTCTGATTATTATTTTAAAATATGCCAATGACTTGTTTCCTTTGTTTTCCTCATATACTGTATGTCATCATTCCTAGATGTGAATCTCAGGTTTCATTTTCAATAGCAAAATATGTGTTCTATTATGTATGCATGTTTTGACTTTACCATCATTTTTGTCTATTTATTTTTGCAATGTAATAATTAGATAAATTCATAGATTTAACAACAGACATGTCAAATACAAATTGCCAATCACATTCAATCTGGTGTCAAAAAAAAGAAAGAAAGTTTTGTTTGTCTATATACTGTAGAGGTAGAAAATGATAACATTTATTGGCTACATAAAAGGCCACTCAGCATAAGAATATATTAATGGTAGAAATACAGTCCTGCTGCTGCATATTTTTGATTTAACTTTACTCCCTATGGAAACACACAATGTTAACAAAATACAGCGGGACCCCTTTGTATCTTTCCATAAGCAAGAGCAAATGATGTGGGAACCAATATGTTATAATATAAATTGCTTTTAAAGAGACTGTATCAGCTCCTCACCAGGTTATTACAGATAAAAATTCCTACTTTCTTTTACCATACCTTGAAATTTGAGGGAAATATTGCCACCTCTGTATGCATGTAGCCTTTTGGAATACCATTTACAAGGAAATTATACTTCAACATTCAAATAAATACATAAATATTAAACAGTACAGCTTATTTCATACTACTCTGTGTTTTATTAATTCTAAGGACAACTGCCAACACAAGGATTTCAACACAATCTCTTTTATGACTGTCTGTAATTTTTCTCTTACGATAATTCTTTGCATCAAAAAAGGAAGATTACACATATTTTGATGCAGTGCTTTCAACAGTTGGAAGCATCATTTTACTCATATCAATGGGTCTTCTATTGAACTGTATATCAAGGCCCATTAACCTATAGACTGGTTTGTTCTCCACAACACAAATATGAAATTAATGATGGTTGCTAGCCACAACTACATAACATGTTATCAATAGTGATGGGCGAATTTGGGCCTTTTCGCCGAAAAATTTGCGAATTGGCAAAATGGTGCCAGCATTTCGTTTTTGACGCCGGGGTCCATTTTTGACGCCGATGTCCATATTTTTGGACGCCGGTGCACATTCGCCGGCGAAAATGCACCGGCGTCAAAAAAACGGATGCCGGTATCCAATTTTTTTTTACACCGGTGAATATTCGCTGGCGAATTTTCATGGTGGTTTCGGAAATTTATTCGCCGGTTATCAATAATAACAAGAGAACGCAATGCTGTTACAGTGTAGCAATTCATTCTAAATATTTAAAAATAGATATGATGTAAGTGTACTAATTATTGCCTTAGGCATGATTTGCCGTAGCCTTGCACTTAAAGGAGAACTAAACCCTAAAAATGAATGGCTAAAAATGCCATATTTTATGTACTGAACTTATTGCACCAGACTAAAGTTTCAGCTTGTCAATAGCAGCAATGATCCAGGACTTCAAACCTGTCCCAGTGGGTCACCATCTTGGAAAGTGTCTGCGACACTCACATACTCTGAGCAGCTGTTGAGAAGCTAAGCTTAGGGGTTGTCGCTAATTACCAAGCAGAAAATGAGGTTGGCCTGTAATATAAGCTGATGCTACACTGATTATTATTAAATTCTGATGCTAGTTGCACTGGTTTCTGTCTGACATGTAGTAATTATCTGTATTAATTACTAATCAGCCTTATATAGTGTAATTTCTATTCTATGTGTACTGTATATTGTGAGTGGGTCCCTAAGCTCAGTAAGTGACAGTAGCACAGAGCATGTGCAGTGAATCAGCAGAAAAGAAGATGGGGAGCTACTGGGGCATTTTGGAGACACAGATCTTAACTGCTAAAGGGCTGTGGTTGCCTTGGGCTGGGACAGAAGCCCAAAACATAATGTACAACATTTCTAGCTACTTCTTTAGTTAAGCTTTAGTTCTCCTTTAGAATGATTTACACTTTGGTTTTATATGGATTCTTGGATACTTGAATGTAGTTTCATGCTTCACTGTGCATATTCAGTCTTTATGAGTAACATTGGTAATGTGGGTGCTAGGACACGCCAAAAGGATAAAGTTATCTGCCAGTTAATGAAATGGTATTGAGTTTCAAAACAAGCAGTTATGTTTCAATCTCAGATAAATGTTCATAGAAACTTGTTATCCAGTGGTGACAGAATAATAATTGTCTCAGCAGTAAATATAGATATAGATATATTTGTAGTCCGAATACTACAAAAAGCGCCAGGATTTAATGAATTCTGGATCAAATGAATTTCGAATTTGATGATCAAATAAAATGGTAAATTTAACACGTGTGTATACAGTAATCCACGCCTAAAGTCTCCAGTTTACAACCTACTTATGCTAAAGAGAAGCCCTTATCTATGATCTCACACTGAACACAGTAAAAAAGTAACTGTGAATACTAGAAATAATTTGTATCTAAGATCAAAATGCCAAGTTTCATGACTGGTGCTGCTGATGTTATGCCTTAATCCAACTCGGAACTGGCATTGCCAGTACATCCCACAGAACATGATATCCTTTGATGTACATTTGATGGTGAATTATTCCTCTCTTTTTTCTACCTATTTTAATGAATTGAATTTTTATTCACGTTCTTTTAAATCTGTTATTCTGGCCATATTCTATCTCCTTTCCATTTGTCGCATTATCTTATTACAGTGTCCTTATATTCCTTTGTCCTTATTAAAGTTTCTCATGGAGCTATTTTTACCTCTATCCTCAAAAGCCGCCTCTCAAATTGCTATTGTTTTATTCATGTGCAGATGAGTTATTTCCCTAGAGTCCTTTTTTCCCTTAATTATATCTCTCTATTTGCACCTCTTGCTGCTCAGTCCCACTACTTTTTTATTTAGCCACACCCAGTTTCTGTCTTCATTACCCTTTCCATATTCCTTTTTAGAAAAAAAAGTTCTTATCTTCTATGGGTGACTTGTTTAAGAGCTCATCATCTATGGGTGAGGGCAACCTCATTGGTTGCTATGGGTTGCTGCGCCTGGGCAATCTTCAGATAAACAAAAATGATTGTTCCACACAGGTACCATATCGTGCAAGTCCTCAACAATGACAGATGCAGATATTAGCCAGGTCAAAACATTTGTCAGAAAATAGCTAAGAGCTTTCTTGCCAGACTCTGCATATCAATCAGAAAAGAAAGCCCAGAGCCATTGGAGATCTGTTCTCTGACCACGAGTGCTGACCTACAGTATTTAAGACAGCAGTTGTCAAAATGTCTTATAAACAGCAAAAATTCACTGACATGAAAGAACTTATGGATACACATTCAAGATTTTATTTTAAAACGCACCCTGGGTAGTGATGGGCGAATCTAACCTCTTTCAAAACATTTGTAAAAAATGGTAAAAGTTGCAGAAACCTATTGGCAGCAAATATTTTTTGACACACAACCATTTTTTCAACCATTGGAGTCTATGGGCATCATTTTTGGGGCAAGACGTGGCAAAAAATTTCCTTCATAGCTAATCCTGGGTACATATTTTATATAATTCATCATTCTCTCCAAAAACTTTACAGCTTTCCAAGGTCTAAATCAGATTGAATTGTATAACAAAATGAATAAAATATGTTTTGAATATTGAATTATAATTTACATGAACTCTAACCAACTACTTAAATTCACTACAATATTACAAATGAACATATATTTTGTTATCTGAAGCAACTAGCCAATGTAGATAATTAAGTTACTTTAGTTAAAATCTATAGCGTTTCAATTTATTTATCAACTATTTTGGTTTATTTCAAGTTTTCGCTTTCTACACATCAGAATTCCATTAAGTACTTTAATGAGCTGCCATTAAAATTGGATTCCTTAACTATTACGCAAATTAAGTTACATTTAATTTAAACAGCGAGCTCCAGCAGTACAAATTGGAAAAGGACTTTAAAAGAAACCTTTTTAAAGTGAAAGAGCTTTGAAAGATTTAGGATGATGCTTCTGAGTACATACTGAGTTCATGGTCATGCCCCCATACCCCTTTAGCTGTTGGGTATACAGGGCTAAGGGTACCTGCTTGAGTCAATAAAAAAGAGAAATACATGTTTAAGTAAACCAACAGAATTAGACATTTCCTGCATTACAGAAACGTAGTTATATTCAGCAGCCCACAATGAACATTTCCCTTGACTCAGTTTTCTAATATATAAAATGGGTTCCAATCTCTAACAATTTTTTTTTGATGCGCCGCAAATTTTTTTTGATGTGTGTAATTTTTTTTCCATTGGAGTCTATGGGCATCATTTCCACGGGAAACTCTGCGAAAACAATTTGTTCATCCCTGTTTATGATGACTTTTGTTTATGTGACGTTTTTGTCTTGGCAACTTTTTTGTCTCTGCAAATTTTTCCGCAGCAAATTTTTGCTGCAGTTTTGTAGATGGGAAATGTGGAATTTCACCGTGAATCTATGGCTGGTGAAAACATTTGCTCAGCACTATTTAGTATTGCAGATACAGTATTTGAATATTTCCTGGGTCATACAATCTTTTTATTAATCTGTTGAATTTCTCTATGTAAGGGAACTTACACTTTAAGGCATTATTGCTGCTGGCAAGAGAATTACTGAATACTGGCATTCTGAACACTGGGATCTAAAGGCATGAAATCATTTGCTGTTCCTATATAACCTAACTGATGTTTTGTATTTAGAGTAGATTATATGTAGCTCCTGTCATAAATGACCAAATTGCACTACGACAGCAGTGCACAGCCAAATATTCAGCAGGAAAGCAGGAGGAAGGTGTGGACACTGTACTGTTATGTGCTGATCAAATTCCACCTATGCCTATGGGAGACATTGGCCTGTATAGTATACATTTTTCTCAGCAAGCATCAAAGCAGTGAAGTGAATATTTAAATTGTTTTAAAAATAAGTTTAGCCAAATGGTAGAATGACTAAAAGTATAGATACATAATATGTTTTGTTCCAAGGGTCAAAGGGTTTGGATACTGGCTCGCCAGCCATCAGATACTTAAGAAAGAATGTGAAACTGGCTTCTCTCTGTTCCATATGTGCCAATACTGTACATCATCCACCCTCCAAAGGCATTAGTAGACATGATTCTTATTTTGGACAGATCATCTGTAATCAGAGAGGATGTTCAGGGAAACTTCACAAAAGAAAATATCCCTTTTTTTTAAAGCTGGATACAACAATTAAAGCCAAGCCACTACTTTCCTATAATAGTTGATAATATTAGAATAATAGTTCACAGTATCAGGTGTTTCTTCTGTGAAAAGTTGTTTAAAAAAATCACAATATTTGCCAAATTACCAGACAAGCATTGAAAGCATTTTAGAAAATGGCAAAGGAAACCAGCTGTATTAACAGAGCTCTTGCTAGAAGTATATTTAGTTATATAGTGCCAGCATATCCATTAGCATTGTATAGTGAGGAGCAATTACAGTGTATCACTTCTTTTACAGTGTATATCTCTAAATCAAAGATATCATTGTGATGGCAAAGGAGTGGATTGCAATAACTAGACCACAAGGTTATAATTGCAGTGGAATATTTTTTTATACTGAATTTGAAACACTGGACCAGCTGACTTCATCTTCCTTTATTTAAATACTTAACTAAGAAAGACTCCCTACAACTCGAACACTGCCCTACTACTGCAATATCTGAAAAGCTAAAGGGCCCTGGAAGGTGTACAGTACATGTACTATGCCATGACTTTCTGATATCTGATATGTTCATGGGTACACCTTGGGTAAATTCAATCCCTTAAGACAAAACACACACTGAGAGAGCTGGTCTTAACAACTGTCATGGGACCCTTATATCACAACAGTTAAATATTCAAAAGCTGGGTTCTTAAATACAAGGTCAACAACATATTACAGAGGTTATAAAAATACATTTTTAAGTACAGTCCTCCTTTAAGACATAGCAACAACAACAAAAGGATATAACAAACTAAGAAACCTAGAAAAAAAGCAGAATTACAAAGTGTAAGCGGTGGAATGGAGCAATGGCCAAGGGCTTAATGATTGATTCAGTTAGGGCAGGAAAACAATGCTACAGCAAGAAAGCCATGTTATGTTTTTGTTTTATAAATAGTCAATATTTACGGAGTGTTCTTCCCTTTTATTTATCTAACAATAAACATGTATCTAAATTAGTCTCATGAACGCAATTCATTGTGTGCAATACTCTGTTTTTTAATGCACTGAGAATCAGTATGTAGCTGAACGAGTTAATAAAGCATAGGTTTATGTTTTATGACATGACAGAGCCAAATCCTATTTTATTCCTGCTGAGTCTAAAATAAAGCCCTATTGTAGTTCATACCTCACTGACTGGATAAACATAAGATCTTCAAAAATCCCTTAGTTGAACTATATCTCTGAGGCCCACGTCTAGGTATGCTTCAGTGTCAAACAGCTACAATTAAATTCTATATTTCACGGCATTGCTAGGTTTTGGAAGTCTGTTCTGATATATTTTAAGAAAGAGTCCACAGAACAAAACATGAGAAAAAAAATCTCAATATAAGCCATTGGATAAAGTAGTCATTTAAAAAAAAGTGCAACTCTGGTGGCCAAGAAAAGGAAACACATGAGATCAAAGCGTACCAGAAGACGTTTGGGAAAAAGAGGAGCATCCAGAAGGGAGCCAAATCTAAGGGGCTGGCAGGGAGAGCTTATAAAAGAGTCCCCAGTGCAGGAGTGCATTGTGTACTAGATTTTTCTGAAGCTTCATATACTGTAAAGTTTATATTTGTTACTGCAAACTATGTGTTCATTGTTCCTAGTGGAATGCCCCTGAGGTACAATTCTTCATTGCCCACTAGGTGGAAGCACTGCTCTGTAAATCCCAGTTCCCAGTATTTTTAATGCAAAGAGGCTTAGGATCCCTGATCGCCATAGCAATCGCACATCGCAAAGTAAGTGAGTGTACCAACAAAAGGTTACACATTTAATGGAGGCTTCCATTAAATGATCAATGTTTTGGTGATATAAGAGGGACCCCAAACTTTCTAAGAATGGGTTTTTAAGAAACTTGCACAAAAGAAGCAGATGCTAAACTAAGGGTGTGCTGTAGTAGAAGGTGTTTTAAGAGACTATATTCAGGTCTGAGGATTAGCATAGAAACCTCTTAAAAACGAAAAATTCTAAATGCAGTAGGGCTATAACCCTTCCAAACATTTTCAGTAAATTATATCAAAAACCGTAGACAGATCTTCTACAGTTGCCATTTCGTATAATGTATGAATGGTGATATCAGTGTTGTATTATGCTATGTAAAACTCTGTATGCAATCAGGTGCTTCTACCAAAATGAATAATTTTAATATGCATTCTTTAACCCTCAGTTGGGCTGATATATATGTGTCATTTAAAAGATTAGATTTTCTTGCAAATACCATTGTCACCTTATAGTCTATGGAAAGATGCCTGAAGCCTAAAAGCTTTACTAGGAACAAGCACAGTAGATTTTTATATGAGTATTTATGAGTATATTTAGTATGAGTATTTACTTGTCCTCCTAAATAATAATAAATATAATAATAATAAATATGAACAACAATGAAATACATCTGGAACTGTTAATGGACCAAATATTAAAATTGGAGTTACATACACTTTCAGAACTTTAAAGGTTCCTTTATCAGGGCAGGTCATAAAAATAAAATGATGTAGCTTTGAAAGCCTATACGTGGAACTGATTGCTTAAATGTAGGGGCAGATTTATTACATTTCGAGTTGTGTTTTCCACAAAAATTCAAGTTTTTGAAGTTATTTTTCTGGCCAAAAATAAATTTTTTGGGTTTGAGATAAATTTATGTGAAAGTAGGGAGGGGTGTGTGTATGGATGCTGGGTTTTCATTTTGAGGGGTTGAACTTGATGGACTTTGTCTTTTTTCAACCCGATTTAACTATGTAACTATGAAATTTATTATACCCTAGCCCTGGAAATAGCTCAATTCTGAAAAGACACCACCTAAAACCTGTTGAGGTCACGTAGGAGTCAATGGCAGAGGTTGCTTGAACCATTTGAAGATGTCAATAGCCTTCATGGTTTTTTTAGAGAGTTTTGCCTGAAAATAAGAGCCACTCAAGGTTTTTTTTTTGCTGAAAACTGTTGATCTATTCTTCTATGGTGTATCTTCTTATTATAAACTAAAGTCATGAACATTGTTTAAAATATATCCGTATAAATAGTGCTTAGGGATGTCATCCCATATAATTAGTCCTTAGTGATGTCATTTGTGTCAATGAAACATGTGTATTCTAATAATGTACCCCCTGCTGTATAATATGAGTATATTAGAAGTCACCTTGCAGTTTCATGATCGTCATGGTCTCCATGGCATTCGGCGTTGTGCTTTTATATCAGGATCACCAGGTCACTTCAAAACTCAGGGACAAAGCTAGAAAATCCAGCTTTATATCGATCTCTACTTCCTCTTTAGTAAGTAAAAGTAAAGTTTACTTGCTTTGATAAATGGAAGCATGGTGTTTTAGAAAGCATTTTGTGTCAGGCATTGTCTGTTTTTTTTTTTTTTAACATAAACGACATGCATGATAAAGCCAGCTGAGAAACAGTGAAATTTTCTGCTAAATATGTCTGTGCCTCCTTTCAGTTTTAAAGCTTCTTCTCTGTTGGGCTTGTCAGCTTTTCAGAGTCATCAGATCACCTACAGACCAAGTGGGTAGAACCGTTTAAAATGTCAGTTCAGTGAAAAACAAAGCGCTCTTTCCTCGTGCTGTCAGCGCCCTGCTTTATCATTGTACCTATGGGAAATGAGTGCACTGAAATGTTCTGACATAAGACACTAGCCTAGCATTGATAATTGTAGAAATGTAACTCATAACTAACTTACTTGCATGGGCTACATCTGATATGTCTGATATAAGGGACAATTTAACCTAATATATCCCACATCACAGCCGCTGCATGGGATCTAACTTTAGCCTGTTTAACTAATGGGAGAATCACTTCAGCAAATGGGGGTTTATACAGTATTTCACTTATCCCTTATGGCATATACAGGTATGGGAAGTATTATCTAGAATGCTGGTAACAGATCGTACTGTAATTTGGATCGACTTCTAAAAAATTATGTAAACATTAAATAAAGCCGATAGGCTGGTTTTGCTTCTAAAAGATCAAGTACAAGGTACTGCTTTATTATTACAGAGAAAAATGAATTTGTTTGTAAAAATTTGGATTATTTGGATTAAAAGGTGCCTAAGGGAGATAGTCTTTCGCAAATTCAGAGCTTTCTGGATAACGGATCCCATACCTGTACTGCAGTAAGTATTCTCTTTTTTTTCTGTATGAACAGAAACATGTAAATCCATATATTGTTTGAATCCACATCAACATTCTTGGAATGTTGATTTGTAGCCATTTAGCTACTGCTATGGCTATACCACAGGATTCTGTGAGTTGCCGTTCTACACAGTTGGTGGTCAGTAATTGTGATATCCTAGTTTTTGATCCCATGCATGTTACAGTTGGATCATAAATAGATGAGTATATTGCAGTAGTTTGATGTATTCATTTCTGTATCCATGTATCTATTAAATGAGCAAATATGCGTTAAATCTGCTGTGTTCCTATCATTAGTAGATTGTTCCATTAAGCAAATGCACAAATCAAAGAATGCAAATACTGGAGAGATGAGAATTTCTGTGATTAAGGGCAGAGGCACACATGGAGATTCGGGGAGATTTAGTCGCCCGGCAACAAATCACCTCTTCTTCGGGCAACTAATCTCCCTGAACTGCCTTTCCGCCGGCTGGAATCTAAATTGCCGGCGGGATGGCACTTGGAGCTCTTTGTTTTTCATTGCTGCCTCACGAGGAAACTTTGGGCGACTTCGGAAACTTTGGGCGACACTCTCCAAGTGCCATCCCGCCGGCGATTCTAGCCGCCGGGAAGGCATTGAGGATAGATTAGTCGCCCGAAGAAGAGGCAATTTGTCGCTGGCGACTGATCTCCCTGAATCTCCACGTGTGTCTCTGCTCTAAGTGCTGCTATATCTGTTCTGTACTGCTAAAGTACTGCAGTTGTTTCAGTAGCCAGTGTATTTTGTTGCTGCAGTGTTCAATAAACCATTAACTGTATAAGAATCTCTTGGACACTGCATGATCACATAATGCACATAAAGAACACTACTACATTTGTGTCAAGGAAAAGACCCTGCAAAAGACATTTGAGATTGGGATTGGGAACTGTGCTAGACTGCATTCGAACTGGATGGATGCAGATGAATATAAAAGCCTTCATCTAAAAAGATGAACATATTAAAATATGTATGTGAATGTAAATATCATAAAGTACCTGTATTTGCCAGATTGTAATTCACAGAATGGAAATGTTTACCAGGAATCGGGGGGGGGGCAGATTGTAATCTGTATATGCTATAGCTATCAATTCAAACTACCAGCATACTAGTGAACTGTATCTAGTAGAATTTCCTCTAAACTCCATTTGACTTAATATAAACTAAGACATTTTTTCAGGCAGATTACACAACTATTACTATGTGTATGGATCCCTCAGATACGAGTGTTAGGGGCCCATTCACTAAGCTCGAGTGAAGGATTCGAATGAAAAATACTTTGAATTTCGAAGTATTTTTTGGGTACTTCGACCATCGAATTGGTTAAATTCGTTCGAATTGGAACGAAATCGAACGAATCGAAGTAAAAATCATTCGACTATTCGACCATTCGATAGTCAAAGTACTTTCCCTTTAAAAAAAACTTCGACCCCCTACTTCGGCAGGTAAAACCTACCGAAGTCAATGTTAGCCTATGGGGAAGGTCCCCATAGGCTTGCCTGTGATTTTTTGATCGAAGGATTTTCCTTCGATCGTTGGATTAAAATCCTTCGAATCGTTCGATTCGAAGGATTTAATCGTTCGATCGAATGAAAAATCCTTCGATCGATCGATCGCAGGATTAGCGCTAAATCCTTCGACTTCGATATTCGAAGTCGAAGGATTTCAATTCGAGGGTCGAATTTCGAAGTATTTTTAACTTCGAAATTCGACCCTTAATGAATCTGCCCCTTAATGTCATGTTGGTGTTCAGTTGGAATATAGTATATAAAAGTCATCTCTTTTGTGCTTTTAGCAGTTTGTGCTACCCAAAGAGAAAAGGACTTCATGTACTATATTTATAGTGCAAGATGTGCAATATGTTAAAAAAATAGGTTTGTCATGTTATTCACCATAATGCAGAATAATTTCAGGAGCAACTTAAATTACTACTAGGGTCAGACTGGGTCGGCAGGACACCAGGAAAAAGCAAGGTGGGCCCCAGGCTTTACGGGCCCCCATGGACCCAGATCTGCTACCTGTGGAAGTTGTAGATGCTCCCCCCGCTCATCTGCAGTTGCAAGTTAAGCAATACCAAAGAGGTAAAGGGTATGTGGCACAGGGCAGGTGGGGGAGGTAGCCTGGAGGGCGGCCCTTGTGGTCGCAGAGGGGCCCTTGATGTTGCAGCAAACCCCAGTCAGATGCTGGTTACAACATTTTGACAAAGAATGCTGGCCAGTCAGTGGAACAAATAATGCAAGAATACAGTCACAGTATGCATTCCTATTTGTTAAAGCTGCCCATGCTGCATCCCTGTCATAATTCAGGGAATGTATCACACTGGACATTAGCCCTAGTGGGACCAATTCAAACCAACATTTGACAAGAGAAATTAAGAAAATTATTTGATTTTGATCCATTCCACTATACTGTATATGTTGAATGGATAATTATCAGCTAGGGAATGGGATCATTTGAGGTCAACATGTTCATTCTTGTTATTAATAATTTTTCTATCACAGTAGAACCTGAACATTAATGCAATACATGTTGATTTTATTTTCACAATCTTTGCTGGAGATACTTCCATACCATGTAGAATGTGCAGACGTTTCCCTGCAACAGTCGAGCTTTGAAATTTTAATATGAAAGTTCCATAATTCAGTTATTTTGCATGCTACGTTTTATAGCTCTGAGAATCATTGTGAGGTACTGTTTATTCTGATTTGGAGAAGAAAATCCATGGCCCTACATTTGTGAATTACATCTAAAGTCTTGCTGTAAAAACGAAATACCTTAAAAGCAGTCTGTTAACATTTTTTAAAAAGCATATATGTTTTCCCACTTTTCCACTCACTATGTCTTTTACCCCTTTAAACTGATTGATAAGTTAAATTAAATAACAGAATCCTGACTGAAACCATTTTCCAGTCTATTGCATTCCAGTGCCTGGCAGCTATTTCTGAACGTACCTTTTACTAGTAACTGCTGGCAGATGAAGTTGTTAATAACTACTACTGTATGTGGTTAATATCCACTGCCTTGTAAAGAATGCAATTTAGAACTTTAAAGTTGTAAAATTTTTCTAAACTTGCGGCTCCCACATTTCATGAACAGTATTACAATTCCTAATCATTATAGGTAAGGAACAGTGATGGGCGAATCTGTGCCCTTTTGCGTTGCTGAAAAATTTGAGAAATGCATTGAAGTCAATGAGCATCACTTGCGTCAATTTTTATGCACGTGACTATTTGGTTCAAATGTATTAAAGTCAATGGGCATCTGAATAATTTTCTATGCATTTTGCAATTATGACACGGCAGATTTTTTGCCAGTGAATTGTCGCCGCATTCTTGTGAATCCATTTGCTTGTGTCAAAACACTGAAATTTGCCAATTTATTCGCCCATCACTAGTAAGGAATAATTAATTTTTAGGGAGGCTTAGACTTCCCCAACACTGATTGACTGCTATATATTGATATATGTGCATTGATCCTCAAGTAAAGGGCTTTCTATTGGTCACCCTCCTACTCTGCATATAACTAAACATTTTATGAATGATCTTATATCCCTCACTTTCAAGAGTGCAGGTGAAATATGAGTAATGTGGTATTTAGTGGCTTTGTTTTACTTTACCTAACAATTAGGACAAAGTACCAACATGTTATTTTTGTCTTCATAAGAAGTTATACATATACTATGTTCATCTACTCAAAGACATACACAGGTACTCTCTGCAATGCTATTGAAAGTTCAGTTGGCAAAAAAGTACCACAACAAATATCTTTCTACAAAAATATTGTAAATAGATCAGATATTAGTATAGATCATTAAAGTGACCATTGTTCTCCAGGAGAACAACATTAATTCTAAAACTTTAAAGGGGTGGTTCACCTTTGAGGTAACTTTTATTACATTATGTTATTGAACGGCCAATTATAAGTAACTTTTCAATCGGTTTTCATTATTTATTTTTCGTAGTTTTATAGATATTTGCCTTTTTCCTTCTCACTCTTTGCAGCTTTCAAATGGGCGTTGTTGACCCCTTCTATAAAACAAATGCTGTGTAAGGCTACAAATGTATTGTTATTGTTACTTTATATCACTCATCTTTATATTCAGGTCTCTCCTATTCATATTCCAGTCTCTCCAAATCAATGCATGGTTGCTAGGGGAATTTGGACCGCAAATTGAAGAACTGCTGAATAACTCAAAAACCTTTGATAATAAAAAATGAAAACCAATTGCAAATTATCTCAAAATATCACTCTCTAAATCAGTGATCCCCAACCAGTAGCTCCTGAGCAACATGTTGCTCTCCAACCCCTTGGATGTTGCTCCCAGTGGCCTCAAAGCAGGTGATTATTTTTTGAATTCCGTAATTAGAGGCAAGTTTTGGTTTTAGAAAAAACAGGTTTACTGCCAAACAGAGCCTCAATGTAGGTTGACAATCCACATAGGGGTTACCAAATGGCCAATCACAGCCCTTATTTGGCACCCCAAGAACATTTTTCATGCTTGTGTTGCTCCCAAATCCTTTTACTTCTGAATGTTGCTCACGGGTTCAAAAGGTTGGGGATCCCTGCTCTAAATCATACTAAACGTTATCTCAAAGGCGAACAACCCCTTTAAGTATGCTGTATACGGGATAAAAGACCATTTGCAAATGTCTTTAGACGTTTTGTTGTTTCTGCTTTATTTCAATTTTTGTTTTGTGCCCCCCCCCATGTAAATGTATATTGTTATTAAGTTGCTAAGGTCCTATATACCATACAGTGCTATAAAATTATTGACTGTAAGATCAATAGGAGGGAGCCTGCATGGAATAAAACATATTAGTAGCCATAATACAGTCTCAGTATAAAGCTAGTTAATGGCATCACTGAGATTGGCTACTAAAGGAACAAAGGCATTGTCTACATGATACAGGTAGTCCCCAGGTGACGTACGAGATAGGATCTGTAAGTTGATTCTTAAGCTGTTGAAACAGGTACATTTATCTATTAAAGGCAAATTAGACAGATGTCTGTCTTAACATAGTATTTATTTTTAACTTTCTGTGTTCCACAGTAGACAACACACACCAGAGGGGGTTGGGGCGGGTGGTTTATTAAAGCTTAATGCTAATAAAGGCCAAGCAAACCACAATACAATACTGGAATAGCCTCCGTTTGTATTAGGGATGCATCAAATCCACTATTTGGGATTCAGCTGAATCCCCGAATCCTTGGTGAAACATTCGACCGAATACCAAACCGAATAGGGGCAGGAAATTAAAAAGTGGAAAAAAATTTCTTTTGTGACAAAAAGTCATGTGATTTCCCTACCTGCCCCTAATTTATATATATGCAAATTAGGATTTGGTTCGGCCAGGCAAAAAGATTTGGGCGAATCTGAATCCTGCTGAAAAAGGCCGAATCCCGAACCGAATCCTGGCCGAATCCTGGATTTGGTGCATCCCTAGTTTGTATGTGCCGGTTGTATGTACAGTAAGTACATTTGTAACTCAGCGACTCCCTTTACTCCCTGTACTAATTAAAAGGTTCTCCTTTGAGGCTACAAAGTATTAGAATACATTAGAAAGGAAATTCTTATATGTTATTTCTGACCACTATTTATAAAGCCCCAACATAATTCACAGCTTGTGGACAGATTATACAATATTCCCACCAGCTCCTGCTCCAGCAAACCCTACAGTCTAAGGTCCCTATCATTTTATTGGGAGCCAAAGCATCTGCTTGTATGTTTTGAAGTGTGAGAGGAAATTGGAATAAGCAATGGTATCCCACACAAGCACAAGAAGAACATGGCAACCACTCACTGATAGTGACAATACAAACCCAGGACCTCAGTTATGCAAGACAGAAATGTTAGCCGCTTTGCAGCCCATGTACATATATTATAGTTTGTTTTCATGTACTTTGCACAACACATACGTTCAAAATTCTAATATCTTTAACATTGTACAATCTTTAATGTGTAGCAACTGTGTTCTATGTTTGCATGGCATTGAAGCGGAAAATTGTAGTATGCAATCTACTTGTAAGATACTTAATGGCAATTAAGAGTGGTAACAGTTTATAATAGTTTATACTGTATGTTCTGCTTTAGCCTGTTGTTCTGCTCACTTAACATTAATTCATTTGACTGACAATTAAACTTGACATTATACACCTCAAAGCTTCTAATACAGTATAGAGTAATCTAAAACTCATCCCTGACAAGATTTCACTTCTGGAAGTCTAATTTCCAAAATGTCAGCCAAACCAGAACCATTTACTGCATGAACATTAACAGTGATAAACCCCATCAGAAAGTAGGGATGCACCGAATCCACTATTTTGGATTTGGCCGAATACCCGAACCCATCTTGGAAGATTCGGCCGAATCCCGAACCCAATCCGAATCCTAATTTGCATATGCAAATAAGGGGCGGGAAGGAAAAAGTGGAAAAAATCGGTTTACTTCCTTGTTTTGTAACAAAAAGTCATGTGAAATCCCGCCCTCCCCACAATTTGCATATGCAAATTAGGATTCGGTTCGGCCAGGCACAGGGATTCGGCCGAATCTGAATCCTGCTGAAAAAGTCCGAATCTTGGCCGAATCCCGAACCGAATCCTGGATTCGGTGCATCCCTATCAGAAAGTATTAAAACATTCCAGCTAGAATTTCATATGCATGCTGTTTCATATCCAGCAATGTTTTAAGTAACAAAGTAAAATACAGTATGAAGAACTCACAAGATAGTAAACTTGCCCCAAGGATTTTCTCAGCTGCAGGCTTTCATTGGCAATGTGCAATATGCAAAAGTCAAGATAAAAACCTGCTGTGTTTTGATTAGCATGTCAGAAACCCATCCTTTGTGATTTAAATACATTTATAGAAGAAGACCCCAAGACCCCCAGATCAAATACTTGCCCCATGCATTCTCTTTGATAGTCCCTTTGGCTTTATCTAAGGAGACAAGCGTCCAAGTACTTTGAATCAAATGCATTATGTCATAATTCCGTTTACTTATTTATGACCTTTCTGTAAGTTTAAGGCATAACAAAGGTTTAGCCAGTTTGAGTAGTAACTACTGCATATAGCAGCTTACAATAAAATAATGTATGTTACAAACTCTCCACTTAGTAGGATACTACATAGAAGATTAATATGAAAGGTGTGAATCAGAGGATGGGAAATTCATTTGCACATGTAGTGCACACATTAAACAAATTATCCAGAGTTGGAACTAAGAATTCCCACTAAAAACAAAAACTCTTGTGGTACAAGCTTACTTCCTTACCTACTCTTTTCTTCACTTACTTTCTCAGGGCCATTTTCACCTTCTCTGACCCTCAACAAAAGGAATCATTTATGGTTTCCTTATGTAGCAGAAAGGCGTCCTTTGATGCGATTTGGAAAACATAATGTTTTATGAACTTCTAGATAACACATACTATTAACAACTTTCTATGCTGTTAAAACTTGATAGGTTAATATGTCCATGTCAATCAAGAATTCATTTTAATAGTATGGGTGGCTTTTAGTGTAATATTAGCACCATTATAGTTAGTGTTTATAGAAATGTGACATAATACTCATTTGTATCTTAAAAATACATAAACTTAGCTCTTTTTATTGTGCGTAAAAAGGCAACAGATATCTTGAAACCACAATGTGTAATACAGCCTAAAGAAACCTTTACTGCATCTGTATATTGGCCAGATATATGGTTACTATTCAACAATCTCAAAAATTTAAATCTCAGTAGACCAGGGTCCAACTTTGAAGCTTTCCTCTTGGCTATTATGCAAGGTCTTAAACAACAGGGACCATGTTACAGTATTCTGGTAACAATTTACAGTAATAATATTTAATACCTCTGCCAAGTTATTCAATATATGACCATTCATTGGAAGTATTTTTCTTTAGGTCACTTGGGAGAAGGAGAACAAAAATCAGTAGCTGACAACTTACACTGGATTTATGAATTCATATAAGTGCTTCAGATGTCCCAAATATGTCTCCCATAAATTAGCATATTTCTACAATACTAGACAAGTGTTGTTACTACCAAAAGAGGGCAAGCATATTTTATATTCTATATACCTGTAACTATTTTACTGTAAATGTAAAATATTGTCTTTTTTGCATTTCTATTACATTCCTTCTTCTGTTTTCCAGTTGAACTAATTAACTGAGGACTCACTTTTTGGTTTCTGCATATCAGTTCTTTTCATTTTTAGTGCTGCAAGTTTTGTGAAATTTAATAACAATGTCCTAAGAACATATTTAAACATTTTTCTATATATATATATATATATATATATATATATATATATATATATATATATATATATATATATATATATATATATATATATATATATATTGGAAAAGCACGTAGTACCGGCACTCCCAGGATTTGCATGAAAAACTCAAACGTTCGATATATTGAAATAAGAAAAAAAGGTTTATTGAATCCGACGTTTCGGTTCCTCACAGGAACCTTTCTCAAGGAAAAACCTTTTTTTTTTTTTTTTTTTTTTTTATTCTCACAGGAACCTTTCTCAAGGACAAACAGTGCTAAACAGGAAGTGACAGTTTAAATACCCAAAAAGGCGCCAAAACAGTTGCTAGGCAGCCCCTAACTCCACCCCCACCCCCATAGGTGGTGAGAACCAAGTGTGACAAGTCTATGTGAACTGAAGAACATACACAAGTGTATAAACATATCCAGAAAAACATGAGCAAACCAAATAGAAAAAAAATGGAAAAAATGAAAGGGGTGCACGCTGGTCATAACAACGGGCCTCATGGTGTGCGACCTTAATAATAGGCCCACTCAAGCATAAAGTACAAGGACTGAAACAGACCATCTGGTGGGTTCATAGAAACGTGTCTCCTATTAATATATATATATATATATATATTTATAAATTAACCGCAATTAATTCTGTATAACATTGTTATAAATATATTTGGCAGACACCAGCCGTCTGTAGGCCTGGATTTGTGCAACGGCGACCAAGGCATGAAGCCACACCTGCATTGGTTTGGAAGGTCTGGAGCTGATCATGAGATACAATAGTTTTTTTACATTTCCCATGTGCCAATCCCCAGTGCTCCCAACCTGATGATGAAAATTTGTGCATGTGCATGAATAAAGGGGACAGGGGTAACAAACAGCAGCGGGCATAGGGGGTGTCCGCTTTGTAAATCTGGCCCTGGGGCCGCTTGTCCTTGCATGTTTGCACTGACCCTTGCCTGTTTTTGACCACTCTTCTGATTCTGTTTGGCGCTGTTTCTTTTTTGGTATGAGGAGTCTTTAAAGCATATTAGCCAGCAGGTAAGCTTAACAGGCAGAAATAGAAATAGAATCAGGACAACCCAGATGTCAGAATAATGATATTTAATAAATATAATTCTATTTTTATACTATAACTAGTGATGGGTGAATTTGTCCCGTATCGCAAATTTTTACATCGGTGCCAATTTTGACGCTGGCGTTAAAGTCAATGGGCGTCCAAATAATGTTGACGCACAACGGTTTTGACACAAGTGACTTTTCCGGTGCGCATTCAAAAATTTTTGACACTGGCGAATTTTTGTGCCAGTTTCGCAAATTTATTCGCCGACAGTGAAATGCGAAAATTACCTGCAAGTTTGTGCCTGCCAAATTTATTCACCCATCACTAATTATTTCACAAAAAATCTAGCAAGTTTACAGCACAGCAGAAGAACGCATACCAGTAATTGTTCCCCAATTTTGTCATTCTTATAAGAATTAGCAAACCAATGTCAATTTATCAAAATCAAAAACGTATTTTTGCTTTTTTCAGCCAATGCAAAAAACATCAATAAAGTCAACCCCTGTATGGTTCTCTCATTTCTATTAATGTTAAAGCAGATATAAGTTCTCAGTTGGTGACAGTATAGTTATTAAGCACAGCCCTCCCATAAGCTTTCATTATTATTTAATATTTAATTTTAAAAACCTTAATACAATAAAATAAACCTGTTGTGGTACTTGTTCCCAGCTTCCAAGACAGTTTACTATTACATGTAGGCTCAAGCCTTTCAGCGTCTAAAAGCTGCCAACATTTTTCTTCATTATAAAAGCCTGTTTGTGAAAAATTATGAAAATTGCCAAGCTTTTTTGGCCCAAACCCCTACGTTTGTTAGGAAACTCATGCAGGGTTTCCTGAAAGAATGTTCAAGCTGAAATCAGGCCCCTGAGGAAAATATAGAAAGAAAATGTATTTTCCATATAGAGATGAATATATTGAGTCAGATCAATAAAAGCAATGGACTAAATATTTATGTACAGGTGGCACACTATTTACACCATGCTTTATCTAAATGTTACTAGACTACTGTACTATCAAGGTTTAAAGTATGCTGGGTTTGGTATCCCAGCAACATTGTACCAAACAAATGGAAGAGGATCATTCCATGAGAATGCCACATGATTTGCATAATTTTTCCTTTATATTTGTATTCTTGCCTTTTGACCTGGAAATGATAAACACATGGAACAACTAAAATGCATTTCAAGGACAAAATATCAAAAAAACATATTTTATAAATGTATTGGTTTACATTAATGGTATGTAACCATTATTTCTTGGATGATACTCTAATTATATGAATGTATGAGCTCTGTATGGAAGGTTCATAGTTTAAAATATTAACAGACAATATAAACCTAATGCTACAGAAACAGTTTATTCATCATGCTGGGCAATGTACCTAACATACTGTGATGAAGCACCAGTATGTGAAAGAACAAATGAATGAATTCATGCTACATGAATGAACGAATGAATGAATGCTACACTATTGGTGCTCTAATTGTTACGGTTCTGGGTTCATGCTAAATGCATGGGTAGAGCACCTTCTATATCTGTCCTTTGCAAAGGTAGTACAACTATGCAATATCCTTGTCTAATATATTACTTTGGTTGTACCATCTATTTGTAGTAGATACAAAATATCTTCTCTTGCTGCAAAGATCATCCTTATAATTTTATTATGTAGCGCAAGTTACACCTTGCTTTACTAATTTATGATAATGAACAGGAGAAAAACAAAATTAACGAAGAGTCACAGAATAAATCAGTAGGATTGGAGGATGTTTTTGGCAAAAATTAACACATACGGCTGTTGAAGACCAGGGTGTCTGAGAAAAACATGTGGAAGTTTAGGGATAGGTTTAAGTGATTGTCTTTTTTTATTATGGGAAACAAGATATTTGGATTTTCATCTTGTCTCTATAAACTATAAGAAAACTGAAACTGCAAATGTAATTTTTTTAAAATGATGGAGCTATACCTTTTTAGAATTTGAAACTTTCCTCCTTTGTCTGTAAACAAATCAACTGATGCAGTGACAAGGAAGACTGCATTAAAAAGGACTCAGGGCAATAAGAAAAAAGTATTCATTCCAATTACAATGCACTACAGCTGAGTATACAGCTACGCTTACCGAGGCATTTATATATGGTGTTTAAAAATTTTGAAAATAATACCAATAGTATATCAACAGTAACAATTAAGATTCAAGACTTGAATGAAAACAAAAAATGAAACAAAAAATATACTAATAATAACTACACATGTATGCAAAACACAGCAAGGAAACCACTCAAGATATTTTCTAAACAAATATTTTTTTTTCAGAAGTATTAATACCCTGATTTGAAGTAAATGAAAATGTCATCACAATAATTATTTTTGACAAGGCTTATTACTGAAATACAATGAATTCTTCAACATATACCAAAATCATACAAAATATAAAAACAAATATTTAAGCAGTTAATATCTTTTAGAAAGTAACAGTTCCTCTTAATAATTTAATAATACTGAATATGTATTTAGCTTGCCATTGAATAAATACCATTATTTAGAATGATCAACGTTGAACCAGTTGTAGCTCTCAAACATAAAATGAAAGGTGCTTATTCTAACATGTTACTATTTGACCCTCTTAAGATTATTCTAGTTGTCTGTTTTATCGAAGTGAAGCACCCCAAAACACACTATGAGTTTCCAGGAAGATAAACATATTAAGGGGGCTAGGGCTAAGACTTGCGGTACTCAGAAGAACAAAAGACCTGAAGATGCAGCACTGTTGGAAACACAAAAATATGTTTGTAAAGTACAAGGGAAGGGCAGCATTGTGGAGATTGAGAGAATGGAAGGTTACGAAAGAAGAGAGAATCATTTGCAGAGGGGTATAAATGTATGTGAATAAAAAAGGTTTCATAATCTTGGCAGTCAGTGGGGCATTAGTGTGTCATGTAAGAGCAGGTTCTAAGAGTATAGAAACACAGATAAGAAATGAGAAATACATTTAACACAATGGCAATAGTAAAATGAGGAATGCAACACATAGATGTTCCATACTTCTATATATATTCTTCTACCAGACAGTCACAAGGGAGATGTTCAATGAATCAATAAACTAAATGACAAGAAAATAAATTCTGAAGGTCACCCCAAACAGATATGCATATATGATTGATCACCTAGATAATAATATTCTATAGAGGATAATATTCTGTAGAGGAATCCACTATAATATTTTGAGCATACACTGCATAAACTCACAACCCCTTAGATAGGGTATTGCAAATACGCATTGCCTTAGGCTTTTCAAAATCAGATATCAAGATTAGGGTTGGGCGAAATATTTTCTCTGCATTTTACTGCAAAAAAACGCCCATAGACTCTAATGTTTAGCTTAAAAAAATGTAACACATGTCCCCTGAAAAAAATGCCCATTGACTTCAGTGAATTTGGCAAATTTACAGTAAAGTAAAAAGGGTCACATTTGCTCATCACTAATCAAGATACCTGAATTACTTTGTAGTTGAAGAGGCCTAGGTATAAAATGACTAGATATATGAGGCATAAGATGAAGACAAAGCATAAGATGAAGACAATCAATTCATCTTGAAAATATCCTGTTAAATTTTGATATATTTTTTTTTTATGTTCATGTTCTTGTACAAGTTCTAACAAAAATACTTTACATTCAGAAGGACTTGAGATCTAAATGGTGGTATAGCTGCAACATAGACCCTGTTTCATAGGTATAGAAACTTTGAGTGTTTGCATATCTAAACAATTAGACAACAGAGCTTGTGACAATGTCATGAAACCTAAGGGGCTGATTCATTAAGGGTCGAATATCGAGGGTTAATTAACCCTCGATATTCGACTAGGAATTGAAATCCTTCGACTTCGAATATCGAAGTCAAAGGATTTAGCGCAAATTCTGCGGTCGTACGATCGAAGGATTATTCCTTCGATCGAACGATTAAATCCTTTGAATCGAACGATTCGAAGGATTTTAATCCAACGATCGAAGGAATATCCTTCGATCAAAAAAACTTAGGAAAGCCTATGGGGACCTTCCCCATAGGCTAACATTGACTTCGGTAGCTTTTAGCTGCCGAAGTAGGGGGTCGAAGTTTTTTTAAAAGAGACAGTACTTCGGCTATCGAATGGTCGAATAGTCGAACGATTTTTAGTTTGAATGCTTCGATTCGAAGTCGTAGTCGAAGGTCGAAGTAGCCCATTCGATGGTCGAAGTAGCCCAAAAAATACTTCGAAATTCAAAGTTTTTTTACTTAGAATCCTTCACTCGAATTTAGTGAATCAGCCCCTAAGTGTTTAGTACAATGTGACTGACTAAAAAAGCTCATAATTTAATTGTCGTTAACAGAGCAAATTACATTGCACATGGCCACTTTGGGTGCCTTAGTCCCTTGACCTTACTATACATGTTGGATAATGTATAATTTCGATGACATTATTGATAACATAATAACTTTATTGCTAAGTTCACTGTACTGGACAAAATGTATAATTTGTTACAACAAAGCATTGTTGCCATTTAAATTATTAAGTTTAATAGGCATAGTTACTAAACTTTTATAAAGCTGGAGAGAGCACACTACTAGGAAAACCACAATTATAAACTCACCAACCCCCATAAATATTATATATTGAAAACCTATCATTCTATGTCTTTTTAAAAACCAATCTGAAACTTGTGCTGTTTATTCATTATAGCAGAACATGGATTCATTTGATCCTATAGCTGCAAAAATAAATAAAAACATTATACTAACAGTTACAGCAAAATCAATAATTTGTTAAGAGCTAAAAGCAAGCATTTGTGGTTTTGTTAAGGGGAAATTGCTTTTCACATGTACACTATAAAGATGAATCCACAAGGGTTTAATACAGAATCCATTTGAATAATTCTCTTCTGTCTTTGATAAGATTTTTAACAGCTGTTTTTCATCAACAGACATATGAACTTTTATACAGGATAACGTTTTGCAAGGATAATTATAACGTTTCTGCATTTGCATGCCACTAAGGAACCCCTTTTTAAATGTGTAACTATTTTTTATCACAGACATTATTGGGCAGATAATATTATTATTATTTTTGAACAGATATGAACTATGGCATGTTTTTTGTATACTGGAAACTACAGTCGGAATGAGCATATCCTATTATTTATCTATTCCCAGAGAAGATATTCATATTATATGGAATGTCCTTAATACAATGCCAGGCTTTCATTACATGTGAGCTACTGTGCCTTGTGATACATCTGCTGTCTGCTGCTAACAGCCTTTCCTATTGGTTAGGGCAAAAGTTTCAGTGCTTCCCAGCCATGCAGTCACTATCTGTCACTGTGATCATATTGAAAATCTATATTTAATGGCTGGTATTATGACAGTATGGCTGTCAGTAAATGCAGTGATATTGAAAATGCCTCCAGCTTCTCTAGACCTTCCTTATCTCCAGCTGAGAATCTCACTTCTTCTCTTTTGATGTGCCCCCAATTTTCCCTTTTCACCTAATGTGATTCTTATTCAATCTCTCAGCCTTTTATAAACAAACCCTCTGGCAGCCAGCCTCTCTGCCAACCTTTCCATTAGAGTTTGTAGGGGCCAGACAACATTTCTCTGTTACCTAGTGTTAGATACTCAATCAAACTATGTGTTATACTGCAGCTTGGGTTTATTATCATATGTGAAAACTGATATTTTCCTGTTATTCTCACTTCAGTGTGTCGTATGCAGTGCAATTTCCATTCAGAGGAATGGGTGACAGACACTTTAGCCATTTTGCTGGACATAGTTGTTCTTTAGCTGCCTCATTTTAGACAACTTTATTATGTTCATCTCAAACCAGTGGTGCTCTAAATACATTGTATAAACTAGCCTTTCAATTAAGAGTATTGTGATTTTTAAGAATTAACCAAAGGGGCACTAAATAATAATGTATACATTTTCCAGCATGAGCAATATCCTAAAATATGAAAACATGTTCTGTCCATTCTTTTCATTACAAATATATCCATAGATGTATTTTTAATGTAAAGCAGAACCTGCCTATACATCTTACACTTTATTATAGTTTACTCATTCCTTACAATATTCCTTGTTGTCTGCCCTTGCATAATAAGAACACATCTGCTCAGGAGATGCACATTAAATTGCCTTTGTTTCATTTAGATAGTGGGAAGATACAGATTTAAGTTGTATAGTAGGGATTGGCAAATTTGACCCGAAATGTCGCCGACGCCCATTAAAGTCTATGGGCGTCAAAAAAATGTTGTTGCATGGCAAATTTTGTTTTGATGCGCGTCATTTTTTTTTGATGAACAACGCCATACAAGTCTATGGGTGTCAGTTCCGCAGTGAAACAAGGCTAAAAATTCACCCATCCCTATTGTATAGCTGTCATACAAAAAATAAGAAATGCAGACCCTTTTACATAGTTACCATCAGACAATAATTAAACCTTATCCAGCATCAAGAAGATTTTTAGTGCAATATACACATTACTTGTTTTAATATAAATGACTGCCTAGCTTTGTGATCATCATCTCTGACTGTTTAACCATCTGAATTTTAATATTCTACTGAAAAAACAGACAATAAAATGCCCTCAATCTGCCTACTAGACCTGCAACACCTCTACAAACTGAGCATTTTAACATTTCAAGAATTCTATCTGTTTAGCAGCTTGAGGTAGTTCTACTGCAGAAAAAGAATAAGTTTTCCTCCATTGCTCTCTAACTGTCACTGAAGTGTTTATTAAAGACAGTGATTGCATACAAATATTCCATTCCATATTCCACATTTTTTTCACCCCCTACATGCACATTTTGGGCTGCTAGTGCAAAATATAGACTATACCAGTGCAGACTGATCATAATTCATTTCTTATCAAATTACCAATTAGTCATTTTCTAATGTGCAGTTGATTGTTCAAAACAAATTGCTCATTGGTTGCATTGGGCAACTGCACTTGTGTAATTTATCACTTATGTCCTACAAAACACTAAATGATAAGTGGTTGCATGGCAATTGATATGTGGAGTGTTGACTATATAATAAGTTGAATTGCATGCAACAAACTCTTCCACCACTCATGGTTAGATACATGGTGCACACTGACCTATACGACGCTCCTTAGCAATATACTAGCAAGCAAGGATGCATCTTGTCAGACTGAGAAATATGTGATCTCTCCTATTAAAGTTGTTAAAAAACTGTGTTTAGAATTACTTAACATTCTAATAGAGAATGCCAGAAATATTACATAAGTAGATAATTATCACAACCAACACATGCCCTAAACAAGAGCAACATGATAAAGATTTGTAGTTCATAAATAAAAAAACCTTAATTCAGAGCTGATCCTTACTGAGAACAGGGGAGAGGTGACATGTAAAATCAATAGCACAGCTTTATTGGTATGCATTAAAAACAACAAAGACTCACAAAGGCAAGAGAAGGGGAGCCTGCTTGACATGTTTCGTGACCAAAAATTATTTTCTTAGAAGCACTGGTGCCATTCCTATACACTAGATATTTATAGAAAAATGTCCTTAATTATAACTCCTAACAATACATCAATCATTTGCAATGCATATTTTTCAGTAATTATGGGAACGATTACCATTTGTGTTGTATTAACATACAAATATTCAGCATTGCATTATGTTTTACATGCAGGCAATAATAACCAATAATAATGCACCATTTTTTATTTATGCTTAAACATTATCAGCCATAATGTAAGGTGAGTACTTCTTCTCAGGTAACAAACAGTTGCCTCACAAAAACATGCCAAATTCTTCCACACACAAATTCTCAAGAATAACAATTGTTATGAAGAAAACCAACAATATAAAACCAGAGTTCTTTATCTCCATTCTCTACTTTGCATCTTAGGGGACCAAGTACCACAAGGGACAGTGCAGCTGTATACTTCAATTGTTTGCTGGTATATTCATGACAAGACATTTGCATCATGTCACTTTAGAAGGGAGTTTAAACAAGAGACCATAGTTTTAACATAAACAGGAAGCCACCATGGAAAGTTTAATGGTTACGTCAGAAAGAAGGCACAAAACACTGCTCAAAACATAAAAAGAATTGCTGGAACATTGCAACATATTATTTGTGACTACCAACCAGAAAAATACAAGATACTACAAAAAGAATTTACATCAAATGTGAGTACAGGTATGTGACCTGTTATTCAGAATACTCGGAACCGGAGGTTTTCTGGATGAAAGATCTTTCTGTAATTTGGATCACTATGCCTTTAGAATGCTAAAAAAATGATTTAAATGTTAAATAAACCCAATAGGATTGTTTTTCTGCCAGTACGGAATACAGTAATTAAATCTTATTTTGGATCAGATACAAGGAACTGTTTTATTATTATAGAGAAAAAGGGTAACCATTTCTTAACAATAGACTCTATGGGAGATTGCATTCCTGTACTTTGAAACTTTCTGGATAATGTGTTTCCGGATAAGGGATCCCATAACGGTATATGGGATTCTGGCCAACTGCTATTTACTGTAAATATTCTTACAACCATTGCCATACTTTAAGTAGGAAACATATATGTGAACATTTGCACTCTACGTATTATAATGAGTTTATATCAGTACACATGAGATAGGCAGAAATTAGATCTTCTTTGCTTATGGTATAAATAAATAAAGGGCCATATAATATAAACCTTTGTTTATACAAATTCTGTGTTATACAGTTTGGTAAATTAGACAGCCTTTTTTCAATGAGTGGTATAGATTTTGAGCCACTTTTGAGACCAATCGAAATTTATTAAAAACAATCTAGTTTTCAAAACTCTGGGGTATACGATCGAATTTTCAAATTTTCACTTCGACCCTTGATAAATCTGCCACTTAGGGTGAGATTTGGGCATAATTATTATTTGCTTTCCTAGATATCATGGGTACAAATTTAGGGTTGGGGCAGATTTATCAGGGGTCGAATTTCAAGGGATAAAAAACACTCAAATTCGACCCTCGAAGTAAAATCCTTTTAGCGCAAAAGCTTAGATCGAACGATCGAATAAATTTAAGCGACTGATGAAAGGATTTTTATTCGACCAAAAAAAACTTAGAAAACTGCTGGGGAAGGTCCCCATAGGCTAACATTGGACTTCGGTAGAATTAAAGTGGCGAAGTATGAAGTCAAAGTTTTTTAAAAAAAGACAGTACTTAGATTATCGAATGGTCGAACGATTTTTACTTTGAATCGTTCGAATCATTCGATTAGATCGAATTCGATTCGAATATTTTTTCATTCAATTTATTCACTCGAGCTTAGTAAATCTGCCCATATGTTTTGAAATAAGTGGATTCTAAATAAAAGCTGTTCCTTCAAACAGGGCTTGAAACACACATGTCTGAGTTAAACTATGTCGGTTCTTATTATACAGGTATATGAACCCTTGCACGGAAACCCATTCTCCAAAAAAGTCCTCCAATTTGGGCTTGAATTACACAAGTCTAACAACTGGTGTTCTAAAACGCCGGTATAAAAATGCTCAGAGATTTACAAAACAACTATAATCACGTAATGATTTTCTTTAGCATTATTCTATTCAGTTTACACCCTGCCCATATCATTACGTTGAGAGCGAAACATCAGCATGAGCTTTAATTTTGATATAGAAATCAAAGACTGTTATTTTTTTCTCCAACAAATAAAGGCAACCCTAGCACAAACAATATAGTTATTTCTAATGTACTGTAATAGACAAGCCATTAACCATTTTGCCCCAATTGGTCAAATAAATACTTATTTCCAAGCCCTAAAAAAATGAGCTGAAGACTTGGCTTGAATCTATTTGGATTCATTTACCCCCAAATAAGAACAGCCATGCAGTATACTGTTGTCTGAACACAGCTGTACTATGAATATATGACTGTACTGATTGCTATTGTTTCAGTGTTCTTGTACTCAAGAGAAAGGGCAGAATAATTTATTGATTTGTGCTCAAACAGGGACTTTGAAAAACTCTGAGACTCTTTCTGCACTTAGACAATAACTTATTTTATGCAACCTTTTCAATAAAATATTCATATCAATGCAGCATTATTTCCATAACAAAACACCAAAAAGATTTGTGATATTTCAAGTAGCACCTGTGAAGTGAAAGAATTCTCAATCCATGAATTAAAGGAAAGACAAAAAAGCAGGACTGTTACTTCAAGACAAAATTAAACACATCTTATATATGTCTAAAATGAAGTAGACCATTTTTGAGTGCAAATTATGGAAACACTGCATAAATATGTGTCTACAGGTAGATTATTGGTAATATCACAGGTTATCTCAATATTAATTATAATAAAGTGGGGGAAATTGAAATGGAAAAGGTTGTTTCTGTTTTTCTTTTGTCTAGATTTGACATTTCTGTGTTTGAAATAAGCCTAATATGGGAGGCATGAAGTTGATGAGTTGTTGGTTTGGTACAGTATATGCACAGTGTATAAGCTGTGAAAGGAAACATTTGGGGAAAAGCATCATTACAGCAACTGAGACAAGGACACTGAAGGAAGGGGGGAAGATATAAAAAGTGAAAGTTACAGAAGAGGGGGGTTTGATTAATCCCCCCCTCTTTTGTCTAATTTGGTCGGATAAGTTGCACTTGTACATTTACTAAGGGTCGAATTTTGAAGTGAAAAAAACGTTGAAATCCGAACATCGAATTGAAGTAGTTCCAATTTCGAAGTCGAAGTAAGTTTTTTTTGATCGAATATGGGAATATTCGATCAAAGTAAAATTGTTTGATCGATTTACAAAAAAAAAAACTTCGACTTCTAAAAACTTAGCCAAATTTTGGCTATAGGTTCTAGGAGGTCCCCATAGGCTAACATAGCAATTCGGCAGGTTTAAGGTGGCAAAGTCTCAAAGTCTAAGTTTTTTAAAGAGACAGTACTTGGATTTTCGAATGGTCAAATATTCAAAGCATTTTTTTGAACTATTTGAATTCGAAAACTCACTTCTTTGACTACTGACCCTTCTTAAATGGGCCCCCAAATGTACTTATATATTTTACTTCATTCCCAAGGCTAAGTAAATAGTTTTATTCAATAGCTTTAGTTCTTTGGTAATGGAACAAAATCTTTATATTGTATACACATACACGCACATATATAGATCCCACTGGTGTCTAATAAAAGGGCAGCCAAGTTTGGGAGTTTTACTTTGAAAGCAGCTAGTAAGTTGCAGGTAAAACGTATTCGTCCCTTTTATAAAATGTATAATGAAACCATAGAATTCTTAATGAATCAAATGAAAATTGAGCATAGGACTGGCCAGATATGGGATGACTTTGACGTAGTTGGCCAGCTTAAATATATTGCAATATATGGACAAACAATCCCTGTTTTGTTTAAAGGGTAAGGCATTTTTCAGTAGCAGTATGCACAAAATGTCTCTGTCTTAAATATATTGATAATGGGTTGAGTGCAGAGGAATCTTGTATTTGTCTATATGTATTTTGTGGTCACACCCTCATTGCACCCCCGCCTAATGATTTTAAAAAACTAGTGGTGAGCACAACTTTCCCTTGTTTGTTATATATATATATATATATATATATATTTATTTATTTTATTTTTTTTGAATGAGCTATACAGTTGTGGGGATTTGGTAACCATTTGTCTTGAAATTAGCACAATATATTGGTGTCTGGTTGGTTGGTATTAACCTACTGTATAATATACTCATGGGAATGAAATATTTAGAAGCACAATTATATTAAGCCTGAAGCAATGTGATCTATTTCCTTTTTAATACCGTATTAGCACTACAGATTTAAATACATATCCTCACACTTATGCAAACTGGGATTGCCAAACTAATAGAAAAAAAGCATTTCAGTTCCTACTTGTATGTACTTATATCAAGTGAAAATGAAATGTTTGGAGGGAGAGAAATAACAGTGTCATAAGATGATTTGTATAAAGGCAGCAGTAAAACATTATAAAATAAACTATATTTTGGAAATAAATAGTGTCTAGTTAAACAACTGATTATATTAGGACAAGATATGTTCAGATGTAGTCAAAATTTTTTTTTAATTTATAACTGTAACTTTACTTTTATTATAAAATCCAAATCATAATTAAACTACACGGCAGTTTCTAAAACTGGCTGTTATCATTAGGAAGTCACTTAAATTAAGCCTTCTTTCTGGAAAGAGAGGTCAAGCTTGATAAATGGAATATCAGTATATTGGTAGGGCACGTAGAGAAGTGCTCAGTTTTGGAGAATGCATAGAGTGATATGAAATAAAGTTATAATGTTATAAATAAAAAATAATTCAATCAAATGTAGTTATGAACACTAAAATACATACTATTGCAGTCCAAATAATGTTGAAGGCAAAAGTGGGCACTAAATAAACATTTTCTTTTTTAATACAAATTCATGTTACGGTAGGTTATACTCCTGCAGGACACATATTGGAAAAATAAAGCCTTTCTTTCTATTCTAAAAATTAAATACACATTTTGCAGATATTTAATTTAATAACCGATTGCCTGCAGGAGATTACTTGTTTGATTGATTGATTACACACTTTTCTGTTACTTCTAATTTTGACATATCTCTAACTGTGGTGGGAATATGTTGGACTGAAAGTGCTGAAAGGTCAGTATTTACAAGTTGAGTGACAGGCATGTGATTTACTCATTGTAATGCTCCATACTGCTAACATGCATGGAGCTCTCCAGTTGTGATTGGTCACTTATTATACAACCGTCAGTTCTGAAGTTTATAAAGTACACAAACTGGCTATGTTATACAGTTAATCTGAGACATGGGAACATACTATTGTTACTTTAATCAAGAACCAAAAACTACATATATATCTTTATAAGGGTAGTTTTCTAAGATTTTTGATAAGAGACTCTAAAGAATAGTATGGCTTGACTAAATGTAAAGTACAAAACATGGATGTGTGAAAATACCATTGCTTGTTTTAACATATTTACTAGAAGATGATGTTAATACAATGAATCAGAAAAAGTTATATTCTAGAGCATCTGAAATGCCCCTTTGAGCCTTATTCATACTGTAGTCCTTGTTCAGTGTTTATGAGTCACAAAGAGTTTGCCAAAGTTACAACTGTGGCCTTTCTGCTAAAGGCTCCTAAAAAATTATGTGGGTTTTGAACTAATTTATTAATAATTTTCTTGACAAAACATCATGAAAAAATTAAGAGTAAATTTGTACCATACGATTAACACATTGAAACCCCAATTTTATTGAGCTTTCGCAGCAAAAACTCAACTTTTTTGGATCATCGGGCAAAAACCCTGACTTTTTTATATTATCCAGCACAAATCACTGTGTCAAGAAACAACTTCAGTGACATCTGCCATTGACTTCTACAAGACCTTGACAGGTTTGAAATGGAGAATTTTCGAGTTGAAATTTTTAGCAGCTTTGGGGTATAATAGACTTTTAAAAATTCAAGGTTTTTTTTCCACAAAAAATTTACCCCTGAAAACCTGAACCAGAAAAGAATTGAGGTTTAATAAATGGGCCCCTAAATATCATTGATTTATCCTGTCTCTTCCTCTACAATAACTCTGATATATTTGATTTAGCAACATTATATTAATTACATTAAGCTGTATATTGATATATTATTAATAACTTGGTTACATACTATCCATTTATTATAACTAAAGTATTCTAATCCTTCTTATTCCCATGGAATTTCCTGGATAAACCGTATGGCCACTTCATATAAAGTTAAATGATCGACAAGGTATGGGCTATAAACTAACTATCTACTTAAAGCAAAACAAAAGGAATAATGTGTACCTTTGAAAAAATGTTGTTGAACGGAAAAAAAGACCAGAATCCCGATTAGAAATACACTGTAGTCTTATTTATATTTCTCCAGTACATAATAACAAAATAGTTCATGTGGAATAACTGTCCCCCAAATCCTTTTCTTCTACTGGATTAGTTTTATAGTCTTAATTACTCTCAGAATAATGCTTTAGACTGATAAAACCTTTACTTAATCCAGGTGCCCCATATAACTCTATCTTTATCTATTATCTAAAAGCCATTTTAGCTTCTTCTTCTTTTGCATGCCGCCCGTTATGCTAAACATTATTTTCAATTTTCACATCCAATCATAAATGGTTTATATATATATATATATATATATATATATATATATATATATATATATATATATATATATATATATATATGTATATATATATGTATATATATATATGTATATGTATATGTATATATATATATATGTGTATATATATATATATATATATATATATATATATATATATATATAAATATATATATATATATATATATATAAAATCAGTTTGTGAACTAACAGTTCATACATGACCATACACAATAAGCCAAATATGACCATCTCAAATAATAATCAGGCTGGGTAGAAAGAATTGCAATTAAATTAATGCCTTGGCCTTCGTATACAGTATTCAGCTGACTTCACTTTCTAGGTCCTCCATGATCTGATGATTTGCCCAAAGGCTGAGCAATCAAAACTTCCCAATTTGGCACACCATGTGCAAGGCAAAATTGGACACAGATCTGCTAATTTAAGATTAGACTAATTTATTAGGCTCAAACTAATTGCCCAAATGAATATTTTATAGAGACAAAGCCTTAAGCAAATTATTAATTGAAAAATGAGTGGAAATTAAAGTATTATTCTGCATTTCATACCTAACTATAAGAATATAAGGGCTTCAGTAAAATGAAAAGAAGGGCACCACGGAAAGGAAGGGCATCAGATAGAGAATAAGCAATCAGAAAAAGAAAGGGATAAATATAGAAAAAATACACAGTAGACAAAGGGAGGAAGGGAGGTGCAGAAAAATGTGATTATTGGGAAGCAGAATGATGAATTTTGTACAAGGAGATGGGGCAAAAGAAGAGGAGAAAAATTGAAAAGAATTTGAAGAAGCTAAAGCAGATAACTCAAAATACGATGAGGAAGAAATTAATTCTGAGAAGAAAAATGATTGCAGATTGTTAGTTCTATGGGTGAGAAACCCCGTCTTCCTGGTTTACCTGACCTAGCATTTTAATTGAACTTTAGCCTGGAATATAATCGCATATGTTTGATTTATCATTTATGTTCTGATTATTTCATTGTTCCTTTATCTTTTCTATTAATGCATTGTTTGAAATGTACAGCACTGCTTATACACGAAGCAAGGGTTTAAACCTATACATATACGTATGTGCTCTAGGGGAAGGAAAAAACAGAGACAAAGGAGCCTTGGAAACCTGTTGTAAAATACAGTAGATCAATCAAACAGAACACATCACAGTACAAATAAAAAACAATAAAAAATAAGGTGTTATTCATAACCAAAGGTGGCAGTAGAACCAGGATCCCCACAGTAGCCCAAATCAATTGCCACAGTCACTTGTGCCCAATGAATCGGGCCCACACATTTTGATAGCAAACTTCAGAAATGAAACAAAGTGAACATTTTTAGAGCCAAACTGAAAAATTCCAACACAATTGTGTCCCATTTGAGTATAAGTGCAATCGCAAAAGTAATGTACAATTGTGCACATTTTAATGCATCACCCACAATTTCATCAGGCAGATAAGCCACTTACAATTGCAGTTGAAGTTGCTACATTGAGGGTAAAATACATGACAATTTGTGGTCAAAATTGCACACATTGTACACTGTACTTCATACTGTACTTGTGGCTGTAACTGACCCCAATAAACTGCACATATGCTGTCCTGATGCAATTGCCTCAAGGCAATCAACAATCCTATCCTGTGGGCAGGATACATCTTACAGTACATTACATACGCCGTTTAATGTTATTCAACAAATATTTGATCTGTGTAATCACAAGCATGTCTGCACAACTGCAAGCTAAAATCATACCACAGAGATGATCCAAAACATTCACTTCATCATTGTAGGATTTAAACGTAAAGAATCCGTGATGGCATAAGATATTATGTGCTCCTCTACCCTATAATGCACATTTATTTTATGAATCCAGTTCCAAAAGAAGAATGACTGGAACCCTATCTTCTGGTACTATATTTTGGCACTGATTTCTACTTAAATCCAAAGCCTTTTTTTTATCTAACTCATTTTGCATAGCGATGTAACCATCGTACTTCCAGTAATAAAAATAGTTGTTTTGATTCTCTACTTTGTGTTCTTGTCAAAAGTCCAACAATATTCTAAGGAAAATAAATATTTTGTGATTGGTCCACAATGTAATTTCACCTTGATAATGCGAACTTGCTCTTACTCTCACAGAGCCTACTGATGATAAATCTTGCAAAGAACAATGTGCCTTCACATGATGTTTCGTTTGTGAAGAACTGGTTGTTGCTGCTTCACGCTGATTTGTGAAAGTAATTCAGTTACTGCACCAGTAAGCTTTCCTTTTATCATTAGTGTTTGGTTTCTTTTGATGCACACACAGTGTCGTTAAAACCCTTGTAGCAACAACAAATGGCACGCAAATGATGCTAAGATACACACTTACTGAAGCAAAGAAAGGCACACTAGACCTGATAAGCAATTCTTTTAATTGGATTCCCTTGGCTGTAATGTTTGTGCAAATATGATAGTCCTCCCTACAGTGAGTTTTATTTAATAATGAGCTCTTCATTGACAGACATTTACTATAAGATATTATTTAAGACTAGGTTACACAGAACTTGTATACTTTCATACCATTGTCTCAACTAAAAACACTCCTTTATGTTACATGGACAAACTAATCATATTATAATACTGTACCAGTTCCACCATTTAATACAGCTCCATAAGCATATGCAAAACTATAGACATCTACACAGCAACATGTCTTGTATGTATATTACCGAAAGATGCAATATAAAGTGCTATAATGTATGTAACCAAATCAGCCTGTATATATACATCCCGATGCAGGAACAACACAATTTAATTTTCAGAGAGAAAGAAAGAAAGAAAGAAAGAAAGAAAGAAAGAAAGAAAGAAAGAAAGAAAGAAAGAAAGAAAGAAAGAAAGAAAGATCTAATCTCCTTTAAGAAATTTGTTTTTTTAATCCATTACACAGAGGGTAACTAACTGTGTTGCACCTTACTGCACCATGAAACAAATAATTATATCAATTACCATTTCTTAACACAGCTAGATAACAAATGGATACATTTCTCAGGAGGAAAAGAGTATGATTTTTACTCACAGGATAAATAGCTTGCGTTAATTTATTTTGTTTAGCCAAGCAACATTATTGCATGTTGTAAAACCCTGCCATAAATGTGGACAGTCAAGTTATCTTGTTCTTTTATAGCCCTCATCCCACACTTATATCCAAAAAGATAATTTTATGTTGAGGTAAAAAAATCTGACATGTTTAGGAACGCATAAATAAATATCAAAGTCGTTAAACGTGTAAAGCGCTAGAGATTTATCATAAAAAAAGTGGAGGATCATTTTATTTATGCAGAAACAAATACTTTTTAAATGAGGCATCTTCATTTAGCTATGGGTTATGTCTTAAGCCAAAGAGAAATATTCAACGATATTTTGTGTAAACAATTTATTCCAACAAGAAAATCATTAACGAAACCAACAGGAAAACTATTAAATTAAGGGGCATATTAACCTTACCTTGTTATGTATCTGTGTTTGGCCCACAAGAATGAGTATATTGGATGAGATTATGGACAAACAGAAGTTTATAAGAATTATAGACCTCTCAGACTTGATGTACCTGCAAAGAAGGATAAATAAAAATTTTTACTGGTATATGTATTATGTGCATTTAAAAAACACATATTTATTTTTATATGGTTTGTATATGGCCAAAAAGAATGCTATTAAAGGGACAATTTTAGGCAGCAAAGAAAATCTGGCATGAAAAAGTGGTGTTTATATCAAAATCATGCACAGGTTTGGCAAATTCCACTTGTTTTATGTAGGTTTCTCCAATATTCATTGTTTATTTCTGCACTGCATTTACAATTCATAATTTTATAAATTATATGATACATACATTAAGGGGTTATTTACTCAAACTAATTTTTTCCCCATATTTTACCAGAAACAAACTCGACCTAACTCCCATCCACCAATCTGGCTAATTTACTAATAGTTAAACTCGAAAAATGAATACCTTAAATTTTTCGAGAAAACCAGCATCAAACACCCCAAAACACATGAAAATCGTGAAGGCAAAAAACATCTTCAAATGGTTAAAGGGACTTTTGCCATTGACTTTTACATGAATTTGACTAGTTTTAGGTGGAGTGTTTTAGGATTTTGATTTTTAGTTTTTTTCTCTAAAAATTCAAGTTTTTAGAGTAAGCAAAACTCAATCCGTAAGTTATAATTTTATCTGAATCTGCTTTATTGTCTTTCCTATTGTAAATGTATTTTGTAGTTTTCAGCTCTGATGCATGCTGTCCATAATCAATGCAATTCTTAAAAGTAGCTAATTGCTATCCATGGAATTTGAGCACTACCTCTAGCAACCATTTACTTCCATTCTTTTATGTTGCCTGTTGTCCCAGTTATTTATACACTGCAAACATTCCTTATTATTATTTAGATCCTCTATTGGTTACAGTGACTCTTCATGTTATCCTTTGGTCTTTTGTTTCCATACAGGAGTTATCAGTATTGGAATAATACTTAAAAGCTGACAATAGATGGTAGAAAGAATAGTGTGTTGGAAGTGACAAAGAATATCAATGTTTCAAACAAAAATGGACACACACAACCTGAATGGTAACTGCCATTGAGTATCTCACACAAAATTACCCTTTGTGAATATAGGGTACAATTATTGGCTATAGATAATATTGCTCCTATTTATAAAAACATAAGCACAAGATTTTACTGTCTATTTATGGAAAAGGCAATATATAAGACAATAAGCTTTAATACCTCACTTTAAGATTTTTAATTCAAGTTTTCTCACGATTTAACAAGATCGTAAAAATTTGCATGGTAACATTTGGTAACAAAAAACCTGGCAAATCTTTAAAGAAGTTAACAGGGGGTGTATTTTCAATATTTAAGCTAGTTTTAAACAGTTTGATTTGTAAAACAAAATGGAACAATGTTATTTCCGCTTCAAGTTTATTTCTGTGAATTATCATGATCAAGTTAAAGTTTTTTGTAAATATGCTAAGAATCGGAAAGAAATAGTGATTGCAAAAAGAATTGTTTTTTACAAACAAATTTATAAACAACTCGAACTTAATAAATCTAATTCTTCATGACAGTAGGTAAAAAGATGAAATTTGCTAATTTTCAGATATGACATTTTATATATGCATCTGTAACATATTATAATTACACTGCCATGGCAAAAGCTTTTTAAATTCTGTGCATTTTTAAACTATATGATATCAAGCAGCATCTCAGAAGCTATTAAGGTAGATTCTTTTATGATCTCTTTTATGATTTGCTTTGTTAGGAAACTGTATTTTGGAGAAAAACAAAGTCCTAATACTGTATGACTGGTTCGAAGGAAATACTCATAGTTTAAATCAGTCTATAATTATTAATTATAATAAAAAAGAGTCAAGGCAGACAGCGCTTATGAATTTTCAACAATTTTTATATTTGACTACAAACTGTCATGCTTTGAGAATCCCAGAGGTTAAAGGCAAATTGCTTAGTCTCTTGATTAGTGACACTGCTGAATCTAATACACATCCAGGTTCTGAGAGAGCTTTAGCACAACTTTGTGGGGGTTATTTATCAAGGTCCGAATTTATCTCAGTATTTCTAATATCAAACCTCGAGCAACTCAGAATTCCCAAATGGACCTTATTTATGAAAAAAAAAGCCAGAAAAAAGCCAGAAGAAACTCCGAATTGTTTTTTCTGAGTTTTCTGAGCTTTTTGCCCCAAAACCCCAAAATCATCAGATATCAGTATGGACATCAGCTCAGACACTGGAACCTTCCCCAATGACTTATACAGGGCCTGGAGAGCTTTTAGATGCCGGGGTTTCAGATTCTGAGTTTTTAGACCATTGTACTTTAATAAATCTCGAAAAATTCGAAATTTTTATCTTTGCTCCAAAAACTACAAATTATTTGAGGGTTCAGATATTCGGAGCTTGATATATAACCCCCTGCATGTGTAGTTATAGACAACAGAACTGTATTTTAAGGAGCTTGAGCTTTATTTTTATAGTGATATTGTGTAGTCCTGTAGATACTTGCAAAGCTTTAATAATACCAACAGAGGAAACAAAGATCACATTAGTTAACCCTTTAATATATACAGGTTCAGCAATTAAGTCCCACATGTTATGAGACACAGGGTGAAGGATGTCCCTGCTCCATAGTGATTACAATCAAAATTGGTGGGTAAATAGGAGGTTGATGGGTGCTGCCATTCAAAATGGTTGTGTCACTGGCCCAATAATGCCAAGTAAATATACTGTGATAGTTTTCCAAAAGGAAGGCTTTGAGACTGAGGGTGGAGACTGAAGGAGCCTTCCTTATGGATGGATACAGGTACAAAATCCCAGAGGTAAACAGCAGCAAAAAAAGAAATAAAGTTGATGAGAGGATGAAAGATGTAAATGGATGAGGGTAGAGAGAAAAGACAAGGGGGTAATTTATCAACACTGGGTGAATTTGCCTGTGGGCAGTAGTGACTGTAGTATGTGAAAGTGAACCTTAAAACAAGAAGAAAATGTGGTAAAAGCACTGCTGAATATGACAGAATGCTTACATACCGGTTACTACAGGCGATAACGCAAAAGCACAAGGAGCAAATATATATAGACGGTTAAATCCAAGAGGCCTAAAGCCTTAAAGGAAAACTATACCCCCAAACAATGTAGGTCTCTATTAAAAGATACTGAGTAAAACAGCTCATGTGTAAAACCCTGCTTCATGTAAATGAACCATTATCATAATAATGTACTTTTTTAGTAGTATGTGCCATTGGGTAATCATAAATAGAAAATTGCCATTTTAAAAAATAAGGGCCGCCCCCTGAGATCGTACGATTCACTGTGCACACATACAAACCACATGTAAGGTCACATGAGCCAATTAACAGACAGAGTTCTGCCTTTTGCTTCCTCACTTCTTCCTGTTACAGTTAGTGTTGTAGTATTTCTGGTCAGGTGATCTCTGAGGCAGCACAGATAGAGTCACGAAATGGTGGTTCAAGGCAAGAGATGTAAAATGGCAATATTTATGTAAATATATATTCCAGTTTGGTACAATTCTTTAATATTTCATTCAATTTGATATAAACTATCTGTTGCTTAAGTATTCATTTTGGAGGTATAGTTTTCCTTTAATAGGTATGCTACCAGAGAGGCCGAGGACACATGGATGTACTTTTTTTTTAGTGAGACCAATATAGCTAAACAATTCACAACTTCTCATCTCACTCCTTAAAGTTAGTCACTAGCAATGAGTCAATATAATGAGTAAGAATTGGGAATTGTAGGAAACACAGGTATATGCACTGGGAAGCATAAATAAAGATCATATTGAGTCATATATACTGTATCCACATGTAACAGTATCCAGGCTTAAAGTGATCCACAATTGTTTATGTTCTTCTCTTGTGGTGCCTATTGATAATGAAGCTAGAGTAACCAAATGTCATGCCAGCTTTAATTACAGTAATTATAAGTATAGTAAGTATAATTTTATTTGATATTTGCATTCAAACTAATATGGTGTGCTGCCTGCAAAGAGAGTCTTCAGTTATCATTTACAATAGTAATTTGTGCTCTGCTAAAACCAATTCAAAACATACAGTATTTTACCTTGAAACATACAGTAAAAAGTTGCATGCATAATTTCCCAAGAGTGTTAAAATTTAAATTGATTAAATACACTAGGCAAAGTCTGGGGCCCAAGTATGAATTTTGCTGTGCTGCAATAAAGTCAAAGAAAATGTTTGGTGTGATGATAACTTCCAGTGGCTGCAGCCATATAATGATGTGTTAAATTAGATACCTACTTATTAGTACTGCAGGAAATACTTCTGATTTGCTGGCACAAGCCAATACCGACTACACTACTAAGAGAATGCACAATGAGAATTCGTGGTAAAGCCTATCTATTGGATCAATATCATGCCAGCAGTGAAGTCTATTCTAACCTAACTTTGTGTTCATGCCCTACTTCAGCTTCATGAGCACTGTGCTAACTTTGCTTTAAGGGTAAAAAAGTTTCTCAGTAAAAGTATCTCTATTATTATATCATGTGATACAGTAAATCTACTTAATAACCTGATAGAACAAAGACATGTTACAGAGATCTCCTTCACCTACATTCTACCTGTGTCTCAGTGATGGTTTATTTGGAACACCACTTGGACAGGCCACATAAATATCGATTGCGATTGGTTTGAGTGTATGTATTAAGGAAATAAGCACTACACCTTGACAAAGCAGGAGACTTGACATTATGTAACTGCATTTTCGCAAGTTGTAAATAATTATTTGATAACCACATATCCCCCTAAGATAAAACATTGATTTAAAATGCAGTAGTTCTGTACATGAGACACTTAAATAGATCCATATATTAATATACCTCCATAGCGCTGCATATACAACTGCAAGGGTGATCAAGGCCAAGCATGATAAACCACAGCCAATTATCAGAGTTACTGAAGGAGTACCTGAAGATTCCATGATCTGTTGAATAAAAGATAAAATGTTCAATATCAGTCAGTGAAGTTTTGTAAAACTTTTGTTTTAGTATAGTTTTGGAATGCAAATTTTAAATGCCCATTGTTGGGAATTCCAAGGCATTTAAGTAGCAGTTGCACATGTGGTTTAGTGTCAGCACAATAACACTGTATTAGACATAAACATGAAACAACTAAAGTTTTTTTTAACTTACCTACACAACATGCCTACCCTTTACTCACCCTCCCTTTTGCTTGCATTAAACTTTTAAGCCATACCAAACAATCCACAAACCTTGATTTCTAGCTCCCTTTTCAAAACCGAATGCGAAAAAATGAAATGTCATGTCAATGCATTCAATAATTCCAAAGGAAAAATTCAGCTCATTTGTAACAACAGCATTTGTTAGAGTGGTGATCATACGCATTTACAACTTTGACTGTAGGCCAGGTTACAGCATTCACACTTCACATTGTATTTCCCTGCAGTTAACAGATACTTACCATATGGGGAACCAATTTACTTCAGAACGGAACTAAAGGACAAATATATTCTGCTTTGAGTTACACATGGAATGTGTCTGTCTCCATTCTCAGGGCAGGTTTGAGCATATATCTACAGAAGATAAGTGGTCCAATGCTCAAATGCTGCAATTGTTCCCCCCTTATTGGTTTTTTTTTCCTGTGGTTTTACAGTAAGTCATAAAAAGTAAGGCAAAATGGGCACAATAAAAGTGTCTAGTAAAGATGTGCAATCTATTAGGCAATCTAGGCTTCACCTTGCAATGGTTACTATATGGTATGCTCTCCCAGTCTTTGGAGATAATTTTCTGTATAGCAGACATTGCCATCTTGCCCAGCTGACCTGAATGCTTTCTCATACAGTATATTTGCCTTTTAAGAATAAAACATTCCCACTTACAACACCAGAGACTTGGATCCTTTGTGGTGATTAATTGAGTTAGAGCACAAACACACATAAGACACTCTGCTTCCCTGAATAATCTCCTCACATCTGGCTAAACAATTATGTATTTAAGGGACTGTACGCCCAAAAGGTAACATGTCCCGGCTGTGCATAAAAGTCTGTATGGTTCCTTTGTTACTTACTATTTCTCTAGGTTGCTGAGCCAAAATGGCGAAGGTAGAGAGACGATCACATAAGCATTTCGTATGGGATGCATCGGTAAACACTGTTTTACATCCCTGGGTGGACCAGGTTCCGAAGGAGTCGTTCCTGCAAGAGGGGAGGGGGGGGGGAGAGAAATAAAAGATGACAACGTTACGCCTGACGACTCAAAAAAAAAAATCCTTGGGAAGAAAATGTAAAATGAGAGCCGCAGCCTAATGGAGAGCACCGTTTGCTTCCAGCACACGAGCAGCAGCGATATGTGTGAGTGCAGCTGATCTAAGGCTCCTTCATTGGGATGCACCTCCAGCTGTAATGCGGGGCAGGGGGATACAGTGCGGGGAGCTGTCCAACGCTCTCGGTGCTGATTACTGGCTCAGCTCTGTCCAGCCCTCAAGCAGCCGCACAAACCTCTCGCTGAAGCAATGGATTCATAGTCATACACATCTGCTGCTGCCGGAGAGAGCGAGCTCTTTATTCTGCTTTCTCGGGTTCTCTCCCCGGTCGCTACCAGGTCCTGGCACTGCTGCACATAACACTCTATTTTTATTCAGTTATCTATGAATGTGTGTGTATATGGATATGGATATATTTTCGTCCGGCATGCTCTTGGCTGTATTAATTAAATAGCGGCTGGATGGATGAGGTGGGAGAGAGAGAGAGAGAGAGAGAGGGGGAGGGGGAGGAATTCACCCTGGAAACGGGCAGCGTCGGATTGCTCCACTCTGCCTGGGGGGAGAGTAAGGGGAGATGGTTTTGGGCAGCAGTGCAATGGATCTATGGCAATGGCACCAAGCAGACCCTTATGGCTGACAGTTGCGATTTTTATAGGAAACGCGATATTAGAGTAATCGCCGCTATCTTTCTGTATGTAGGCTGTTCCCTGACACTGGCAGGCCAACATTCACACCATTCCTTAACCCATAATGCCACGCTCACTGACTGACACATTGCCTTTTCAGAGAGCGGCTGCCTGAGACTTCTCTTGTGGATACAAATCACGTGTGTTCTATCAGCCCTAACACCGTCCCAAAGCGCCTCTGTGCCAATTACCTTTACCCCCTCTACAAGAATCCTATGTCTGGGTATTCACTCAGGGATATGCCCGGCTCATGTTGCTCTACAGCCCCCACCCTCCCCCAATTGCAAGGAATGTTGGGAGTTGTAGTTAGCTGTAAGGTCGCACATTGTATGAGGAGTAAGGATCTGTCACCAACACTGCTTCAGGTGTCGCATTAATAATAAGAGAATGTTAGGGAGGTGGAATATAACAGATTCGTTGCTGTTTTGGTATATGGAGGGTCCATCGCAAAGAAAATCCATGTGTCGTGAATCGTGATACAGATACGTGATAGGGAGAGAGAGTTTCCCTGCATTACTGTTTCAATGCATTGCGGATAACTGGCTGCCGTGCCCCCTGGCGGCACAAGGGTTAATACCTTGCAGTATTGTCTTTCTATTGAGCTAACAAGCCTAGCACTCAGCAAATATCCTTCAGGGGATCGATTCAAAGCAGAAAACATAGAAATCTCCTCCAAAATGGCTCACTGGTTGCTAAACATCAGCACAGGAGTCATATACCTCAGCTTTATCACCTTCTACCTATCTCATGCATCTGGATGGAGGGAGAAGCTTTCGACTTAGAACAGCAAATAGAATCAGCTAGGCAGACATTTACATTCCTTAAACATCCTCTTTCACAAGCATTGTCTAGTGATACTGCCAGCACAATGAAACACTGATCTCTGTAGCCAGCATATTGGTATCATTTATACTAATCACAAAATTAAAGCATTCTAGCTGAATTGCATTTGGTACAGGAGAATGAAAATTCATTGTAACAGTTCTGTCTCCAACATTCTGAGTGTAATATTTAAATATGATCTAAATACATATTTTATATATATATATATATATATATATATATATATATATATATATATATATATATATATATAATAAACAAAAGCCATGCATATCTTGTAAATTATATCCTTATAAACAGTGAGTAGTGATGTCATTTCTGTCACATGACTCACTGAAACTTGTGTATTACCCCCTGTTTCAAAATATGAGAATATTCGAAGTTACCGTGGAGTTCCATGACCTGTATAAAAACAATAGGCCTTCAGACTTGTGTTTTTATATGGTCAAGAAACTCCTCAGTAACTTATAATATCCTTATAATTTACAAGAGTGGGTACTTTATTCACAAAAAGAGCCTGCAATCTGACCTGTTTGATGTCTGGGTGCATGGTCAATTGATATTGTACATAATAGAAAGGAGGATCAGCACTCCAGTTCTGTGGGCCACTGGAATATATTTTTTTTCCTTTATGCTGATTAAGTTAAAGGGATCCTGTCATCGGAAAACATGTTTTTTTTCAAAACGCATCACTTAATAGTGCTACCCCAGCAGAATTCTGCACTGAAATCCATTTCTCAAAAGAGCAAACAGATTTTTTTATATTCAATTTTGAAATCTGACATGGGGCTAGACATTTTGTCAATTTCCAAGCTGCCTCCAGTCATGTGACTTGTGCCTGCACTTTACGAGAAAAATGCTTTCTGGCAGGCTGCTGTTTTTCCTTCTCAATGTAACTGAATGTGTCTCAGTGGGACATGGGTTTTTACTATTGAGTGCTATTCTTAGATCTACCAGGCAGTTGTTATCTTGTGTTAGGGAGCTGTTATCTGGTTACCTTCCCATTGTTCTTTTGTTTGGCTGCTGGGGGGGAAAAAGGGAAGGGGGTAGATATCACTCTAACTTGCAGTACAGCAGTAAAGAGTGATTGAAGTTTATCAGAGCAAAAGTCACATGACTGGGGACAGCTGGAAAACTGACAATATGTCTAGCCCCATGACAGATTTCAAAATTGAATATAAAAAAAATCTGTTTGCTCTTTTGAGAAATGGATTTCAGTGCAGAATTCTGCTGTAGCAGCACTATTAACTGACTCATTTTGAAAAAAAATTGTTTTTTTCCCATGACAGGATCCCTTTAACTATATTACAGTGGCACACAGAATTGGAATGCTGGTCCTCCTTTCTATTATATCAGTTAATTATATAGGGCAGAAACACATATAATTGTTAATTTCACACAAACCATAAACATTGATGTAAACTAAATTCCTAGCCCTGGTTCGTGTACACAGGGTATACACAGGGATGAATGAGGCAGCTTTAAGTCTCAGGCCTCCACCAGCAACAGACTCAAAGACACGCATGTGCTCATTTGTTTAGAGATTCCTGCATGCAACAAAATCCCATCACTTTTTGCAGTTTAGATGTACCAAAATTGAACCATTAGGGGGTTACTTATCAAAGCTCGAGTTTATGAGGGTTTTTTCTACCTTGAATAAACTCACAACTCAAATGTTTGCTTATTTATGAAACAATCAGTTTGTAAAAAGCTTGATTGAATGCAATCTGAGAAAAAAAAAACTCAAACATCACAAATTTATCCAGTTTATAGGCTAAAATCCTCAAATACTTTGAATTTATCAAGTTTTCAGATTTGGGCTTTTAGCAGATTCAGAGCATAATCATTCTTGAAAAATTCAAGTTTTTTTACTGAAAATCCAAATTTTTTAATGAAACTACCATAGAAAATCTCCTGTTTTTTTAAGAAAACACAAATCAACTTTTAATAAATAACCCCCTTAAAGTCATGTGAATTTAAAGCTCTGGAAAACTGAACTGTGCAATATTTTTTTCACAATTGGTGTAATTTCTTGATTTTCATCAAATCTGAGTATGCAGATTATTGGAGGATATGGTACATTATATTCTTTTGTTGTGTCATTTTTAAAAAGTTGTGTATGTTCATAAAAGTAAGTACACTGCAATTTACACCAACGTCCTTGAAATGAAGGGGAAGGGCAACAAAAAGCTGTTCTTAGAAAACACGTGCAAACGTTAATGCAATCTCTAAAATGACAAACTAAAGGACAGGCCTTAATACAGTGAATATGCATTATATATTTTGCAAGAGTTGGCATGATCTGCTTTAAGTCTGTGTCCACATTCACATATTAAATAAATGTCAGTGATGCGTTACAAACATTACATTGCAGAATCTACACAAAGATCTGGTAACAGAGGGGTTAAAATAATGCTGTGTTGCTCTGTTATCATCTTAAAAAAAAACCTTAAATACCTCGAACTGAAGTAAAAATCAATAGCTTCATTAAATCCTTCTGCAGGCAAATTACATTTGCCTCTTTAGACAAGACAGAAAATATTTGGAGATGAACCATTTAGATTGTAACAGCCTTACCTTACAAAGATGAACAACCCCTGTATTGCATGAACAGCTGAATACAATGATTTATATAAATTGTACTCTAGATAAACAAAATTTAAGAATTTAGATCAGCATTTGGTTGCATGACCCAAAAGTGGTTACTACTGCAGGGAAGTTTTATTTCAACCTTAATCATAATTACTTGTAAACAAAAGATTTATTTGGAAAATATTTATATTTAGGAGTTTGAGCATACCCCTGAAGCCGTGAAGATGTGGAATTCTCTCCCTGAATCAGTTGTACAGGCTGATACATTAGATAGCTTTAAGAAGGGGTTGGATACTGTAGCTTTTTAGCAAGTGAGGGAATACAGGGTTATGGGTAATAGATCATAGTCCAAGTTGATCCAGGGACTAGTCTGATTGCCATTTTGGAGTCAGGAAGGAATTTTTCCCCCTCTAAGGCAAATTGGAGAGGCTTCAGATGGGTTTTTTGCCTTCCTCTGGATCAACTGGCAGATAGGTAGTTAATATATATAAAAAAAAGGTTGAACTCGATGGACATGTGTCTTTTTTCAACCTTACTTACTATGTTACTATGTTACATACATATATGCATATACAGCACACATAAACAGGTCAATAAATGCTGTCTCTCTCGCTCTCTCTCTCTCTTGAAAACAAACTCTTTACTTTCTCCCTCTTTTCCAATGCTGTACATTTTAACAGTAGAGAAAAGTAATAAAGGGAAGACAAACATTGCAATAAATAGTAGTGTACAAAGAATCATGGGGGAAGAAGCTCCCTGCCCCATATACTAGGGGCCATATTTATATATATACGCACCGAAGGACCTGTGCCTGGGGTGGCAGCTTTTGGTGGGGGCTGCCCTTGATTGCCTATATAACTGCATACTGCATAGAACAATAAAAATCCCCCCACAGCCGCCATGGGAGACTTTCTGCATTAATATAGCGGTGGTGCCAGGGGTGAGGGGTACAGGGCTCATTGTGCAGATAACAGGAAGTGACATTTACCGGAAGTGTGTGACATCACTTCCATTTGTTGGGGTGCTGTTAAATACAACCCTGCCTATATACACAAAGATTTGAGAATTGGCTCTAAAATGCCAAGACTGGGCCAAATATTATTCTAGTTCTCTAAAAGGTAGGATCTGATATTTTTGGAAGAGGTAGAGAGATTGTTCAATAATAAAATCCCAGAGGAAAGTAGCAGCAAGATAGTAACGTTTAAGACAATAGACAGTACTGAATGTGAATGGAGGAAAAAGATGGAGGAGATAGCCAGGAATATAAAAGGGCACAAATGAAGAATTGTAATGGGGAGCAGAACAAAAGATTATATTTTGAATATAATTTTTAGCCAGTTCAACTTTGTACTTGTAACCTCAGTTTTTTTTTATAACAGCAAAAAACCCAGACAATTATATTTTTTTAGGTTTTTTTCACCACTTTTTACCAAATAGCCTTTATTTGATATCATGGAATAAATATTTCCTAGCTTTGCAGACCAAATGACATAAGCCATAGAAGTGAAAAATATATTGACTGAGATATATTTTCTGTTGTCTTTATCTGTCACTCTATCTAATTCTGTATTCTGAAATAAAACAAAATGCTTACAAAAACAGAAGCAGCTACAATGAGGGATTACTAGTGCCAGGTTGGTTCCTGGTGACTTTCAAACCTTTATAGAGATTCTGCTGTGCTGCTTTTGTAAACAATTAGTTATTAAAGAGGATTGGTAAGTGTAGCAGTTTTGATTTCATGAATGTAGTCAGCAGTTTTGTCGTACAGGAAATTTTGACCATGCCAGTTTACCCATGGGAACCATAGAGCAGCTAATTAGAATAGCATCTTAAAACTGGTCCAATCGGTTGCTATAGGATACAGGACCAGAGATTATTTCTTAGGATCATTATTAGGAGGGATATTATTCCAAGAAGTATTCAGCATACAACTATGTTTAATATTAAGCAACATGGCACTGTGGAATTGGCTGTGGAATTGGAAATCTTCTAGCAGAACCATGACCCATAATATACAGTACACATTTGTGAATACATGATATGTGACTTTTATTAGTATACTTTGCACTCTGTAATAGGCGTCTGAATCCGCCCAGAGCTGCATTTTCAGCTACTCAATGCTTTATGAAGCATTGCAAAGGATCACAATTGTTTTTTTCCCAGTGCTCCTGTGGTTTGCTATGTTCTCATAAAATGTTTGCTTTACAAAATCAGTTCTTGGGCTGCTGTAATCATTTCACTGATTGGATTAGCGCTCTTGCAAATATCTATCAATACCTAAATCACATTTCTGTAATTTTATATTTCAAAGTAAAGCAAGTAAATGCATAGGATGTCTTCTCTGTTTACAAATGAGTCAATTCCCCAAATGCAATCAGCACATCAGGTAATGTTGAATCACCCATAACAGGTCAAGTAAATTTTATCTTCATCCGGCTGCTAATTAATGTATACAGTTATAACATGACACTTTTGCCAGATATGCAGTGGAACACTCATTAATCATTAAATGACATAATACTGAACAGGAGTCTAGATCACGGATAAACAGCATGCATTTTGACATAGACAAGGGCTCATTTATGAATGCAAGTGCAATAGGCAAAGTGCAATTTTGGATGGAACTCACTTTCTTTACCCATAATGCAATTTGTTTTCCCTGGAGCTCTGCATCAATCTGTTCAAGCACAGATTTGTAGGGATGTAGCGAACGTCGGAAAAAAAGTTCGCGAACATATTCGCGAACTTGCGCAAAAATGCAAGCGGTTCGCGAACGGTTCGCGAACCCCATAGACTTCAATGGGAAGGCGAACTTTAACATCTAAAAAAGACATTTCTGGCCAGAAAAATGATTTTAAAGTTGTTTAAAGGGTGCAACGACCTGGACAGTGGCATGCCAGAGGGGGATCAAGGGCAAAAATGTATCTGAAAAATCTGCCTGTGTGTGCTTGGAAGAGATAGTGTAGGGGGAGAGCTGTTAGTGATTTCAGGGACAGATGATAGTAAGTTTGCTGGCTAGTAATCTGCTTGATACTGCTCTGTATTGGAGGGACAGAAGTCTGCAGGGATTTGAGGGACATTTTAGCTTAGGTAGCTTTGCTGGCTAGTAATCTACTGTTCTCTTTAAACAACTGCCATACGTTGACCTTGTAGGCATTGTTTGCCCAGTTTTTTTGGACGCAGCCACTGAAGCACAGTTGCCAGAAAAAATATGCCATATAAATGCTGAAAATAGTAATTTTTCGCCATACGTTGACCTTGTAGACATTGTTTGCCCAGTTTTTTTGGTTGCAGCCACTGAAGCACAGTTGCCAGAAAAAATATGCCATATAAATGCTGAAAATAGTCATTTTTTGCCATACGTTGACCTTGTAGGCATTGTTTGCCCAGTTTTTTTGGTCGCAGCCACTGAAGCACAGTTGCCAGAAAAAATATGCCATATAAATGCTGAAAATAGTAATTTTTTGCCATATACGTTGAGTCAACGTATGGCAAAAAATGACTATTTTCAGCATTTATATGGCATATTTTTTCTGGCCTCTGTGCTTCAGTGGCTGCGGCCAAAAAAACTGGGCAAATAATGCCTACAAGGTCAATTTATACACTAATACAGCGATGGATACGGATTACGTAAAATATATTATGGCTGCTTGAAAAAAGTCACTCCGGTGTTTTTTCTGGAGACGGTAATATTATGGATATTTAGACAGAATGTGAACAAGGTCACACAGCTAGATGGCAGTTGGTTGAATAACACACTGGGCAAAAAATGCCTACAGGGCAAATAATGCCTAAAAGGTCAACTTATACACTACTACAGCGGTAGTAAAATAAAAAAAAGTAAAATAAAAAAAAAATGAATATTAAAAAAAAAAAAATTAAAGTTGGTGCTGCTGAACTACTAGGAGCAGCAGATTAGCACACCAGTCCCACTCCCCAACACTGCTAGACTAATAGCACTGGGCTCTTATAGTAGTAGTAGTAGTAGTAGTAGTAAAACAACAAAAAAATAAATAAAAGCAGTCCTTACAAGGACTACTGTTATTGCAGCAGTCAGCAGATGAGATCAGAAGCAGGACAGCTGCCCACTGCAGCTACATACAGAGCACTGCAGTAGAAGGTAGATTACTAGCCAGCAAAGCTACCTAAGCTTAAATGTCCCTCAAACCCCTGCAGACTTCTGTCCCTCCAATAACAGAGCAGTATCAAAACGATTACTAGCCAGCAAACTTTCAACTGTCCCTGAAATCACTAACAGGCAGCAGCTCTCTCCCTACACTATCTCTTCAGCACACACAGGCAGAGTGAAAAAACGCTGCAGGGCTTCGGTTTTTATAGGGAAGGGGAGTGGTCCAGGGGAGAGCTTCCTGATTGGCTGCCATGTACCTGCTGGTCTGGGGTGAGAGGGCAAAAAAAGCGCCAACAATGGCGAACCCAAAATGGCGAACGTCGCGCGACGTTCGCGAACTTCCGGCGAGCGCGAACACCCGATGTTCGCGCGAACAAGTTCGCCGGCGAACAGTTCGCGCCATCTCTACAGATTTGCACTTGGCACAATCGGGCATAAAAATTACATCTGGGCAAATTTTTTAGGTGAAAGTCTGCTGAGTCTATTGACACAGCCTGCAGTTGTAACCCAGGCTCACACAATGGTTCCAGGTGCAGGCAAGGTAAGGGTCAGATAACAGCAGAGGGAGTGATGCTTGGCCCTCGCTTTCCCGCAGGCCGAGTTTCAGCCCCAGGTTGAATACGCATCTTTGTGAATATCATCAATGTCTGCTCAATCTTGTCATTAATTTATCACTTTGCACTTCAAGGCAAGAGTGATGCACACTTTTAGGGGCAGATTTATTAAGCTCGAGTGAATAATTTGAATCAAAAAATATTCGAATTTCGAAGTAATTTTTTGGGTACATCAACCATCGAATTGGTCAAATTCGATCGAATTTGATCAAATTGAATGATTCGAACGATTCGAAGTAAAAATCGTTTTCGACCATTCGATAATCGAAGTACTGTCTTTTTAAAAAAAACTTCGACTTCATACTTCACCAAATTAAAGTCCAATGTAAGCCTTTGGGGACCTTCCCCCTTTTCTAAGTTTTTTATGGTCGAATAAAAATCCTTTGATCGATCGCTTAAAATCGTTCGAACGACTTTTATTCGATCGCTCGATCAAAGCTTTTGCGCTAAAATCCTTGACCCTTGATAAATCTGCCCCTTAGTGTTAAAGGGAAAAATATGTTGTGGCTTTTGGACCAGATTTTTTGGATTGTAAAGCACATAGGAGCAAATTCACTAACCTGCGGAGTTGCGCTAGTGCAGGCATCGGCACACTTCGCCAGGCGAAGTTCCGCCAGGGTGCCGCTTATTCACTAAAATCCGAAGTTGCGCTCAGGGAGGTGAACAGTAGCGAAGTTGCCCTAGCGTTAATTCGTCAAGGAAAGCGAAGTTACGCTAGCGATGCCTAATTTGTATACGGCGCCAAGTTAAGTACAATGGACGTATATGTAGCAGCAAATACATTACACTACACAAGCCTGGGAAAGCTTCATAAAATAAAATAGAGTTGTTATATTGCCCTACACGTGCCCACTGTATACTTTAGGTGCCATATGTTAGGAAATGTAGGGGGAAGGAGGGTACCCCCAAAAAAATTTACCATCTTTTTTTCACCCTTAAAAAAGGAAAATACACCAGCATTTTTTTGGAAAAAAATTCTACTTTTTTTGAAGCAATCCCTATCTACTCTATTGCACTTCGCCTGGTCTGAGGTGGCAAAGGCAAGTCTGGCGCAAGAGGTAACGTTCAGTAAAATGCGCAAGTTAGTGAATTAGCGTAGTTACGTCCCTTCCCACTAGAGCAACTTCGCTTGGCGTAAGGGTACGAAGTAGCTCTAGAGTAGGTCCACTTCGCTAGGGAATTTACGCCAGCACCCGTTAGTAAATCGGCGAAGTAACGAAATGACGCCATGCTGGCGAATCTGCGCTAGCATTAAACGATTCGCACTTTAGTGAATTTGCCCCATAGTGTTTTCTTAACCGGGAGTTTAAAAGAATTTAATGTGGATATAAACAATGTATTTCTCACAGTGTCGGACTGGGACACCAGGGGCCCACCCAAAAACCTTTGACCAGGTCCCACTAATTAATCTTAGACCAGGGGCCCACTCTTAGTACTATTTTTCTTCCTCTTCTCACTCAACCTCTATTCTCCTTGTCTCTTTTCTTTACATACTATACTCTTTTTTTCCCATCTGTTTAGCCTCTTTGTTCTCATAGAAATAGGGAATGGCCATGAAATAGGTCAAATGTTTAGCAGCATGAGGGCACAATGACACCTTGGCCCACCGGGACTTTTCCTGGTATCACAGTGGGCCAGTTCGACACTGTTTACTCATATTTACAACCCAGTTACGTGTGTGGTAAAATGTGTTCCATAGTTACATCATTAAGTTGGGCTGAAGACCAAAGTCCATCAAGTTCAACCCCTTGAATGCACATAGAGTATACAATCATACATATGCAGAAATATTTATACACTCATACTGTATATATAAACTATACATACCAATATCTATATTAATTGTATATTAATTCATTTTGGCTGCTAGAAAGGTTTGTTTTTGTTGTTGTATCTCTGCCAGTTATATCCACTTTGACAACCTAATCAAAATGTAGAATTAAAATAGTACATCCACCCACAGTCATTTTAGGTGCATCCAAATCCTTATTTATGATTTCCCTTTGAGGCTTACACTGTTCAATTCTTGCATCCTCTGTTGTACTCTATTAACTCAGCTTTATGAAAATTAGTAAATTATCTCCAGTTTTTTATGGTCGGTGAATACTAATGAGTTATGTTTTGTTTTGGATATTACAGGCCATTTAATTTTAATAATATATCTCCACTCCCATCTTTAATGAAGCAGCATTATTGTTTGCTTGAAGTTGTAGCAGCCCTCACTTTTTTTTCAGTTCTTTTCCTTGTACACTAATTTTGGGGTAACATTCACTCACTTGGTATTTACTGAATGATGTACAGTATGCAGAATTGCTATTGGTACCAATATTGACCTATCACCACTACACTAACTTAGAATCTCACCTTGGATCTCTTAACCGTCTTCCTAGTTTTACTTTTGGTTAACCCACCAAATTAAAACAATAGTAAACCAGGAACTAGCACATTTATTTTGTTTTATTGTGGGTGCTGTTTTTGCCTTAATCTTTCATTACCCTTCTCACATTATTGAGCATTATCAACACCATAGCAAGAAATGCCTTATTGCTATATGTGAACAAATAGATTTGTGTCTCAAGCAACAACTACTAAAGCATGAACCTCATCTGTTCCTGCTAATATTACTGCAACCTTCTACAGTACTGAGTAGACATCTTTGCTGTTTTCAATATTAAATCTATTCTCTCTTTCCTGAACCAGAACTATCACATTTACAGCTCAAATGTATATAATGGCTCCTATGGCTCACTTTGTTTTCTGTTCCTGGATGACTCCTGCATGAAACAATTAAAATCCCATGGGGCACTGGTTTCAGTGAGTATAGATAAAATAATCATGGATTTTTTTCAATTTGTGGAACCAGATGTGTCTGTGTCGAAAAAATTATATTTATTTGGAATCTGGAATTTCAGACTGTGTTTAAACACCTTTTCTACATAAGCCCAACTTAATGAACTCATGGCAACAAATGGTTATATTTCCCCTTTAAGTAATCTACTTCAATATCATGGCACCCACATTCAAATTAGATCGCTTGTCACATTGATTTTGTGTTGAGTACATTCTGACTCATACTGTATATGAGTGGTTGCACTTTGTGGCTTTTTTCTAGTCCACTCAATTAGATTATAAAAGCAGCAGGGCAAGCTCTTGGTTCTTTTGACATGTGGAGGCCTATTTATCAAAGCCTGAATTTTAGCTGTTTTAGAGGTTTTTGAAATTATGACTAAACACACAAACTCTAAAACTAGGAATGTTATGAAATGCATTAAAAGATCTGAATAAAAAAAGTATGAATGGAAAAAAATGCACTAAAAAATACAATACCTCAAAAACCTAAAAATTCCTAGCAAAAAAAAATATGAAAACCTCTAAAAGTCTGAATTGATTTAAAATGGTCCAATAGGATCAGATCAGCTCCCATTAACTTCTATTGGGCTCAACTTTTATCTGGCAACGTTTTGTATTAGTGGTTTTGGCGATTTACACAAAACAAAGCTCATAATTTTTTGAGTTTTTAAAAAAATGGGAAAACCACAACATTTTAGAGATTTGTGGACAAAAAAAAAATCAAAATTCAGTAGTTATTAAATGGGCCCCTTAACGTCTTATTTATGAATACAGTGCATGGTGCAATTCACTATGTTTTTCATCCACTATGTAGTGTTTTTCCCCAGAATTGTACCGTCCCTGAGGCTTTATGATGCCTTGCATCCTGCATAGTTTTGCACAATGCATAACAATATCGGCTAAGTAGTGATGAGCGAATCTGACCCATTTCGATTTGCCAAATATTCGCAAAACAGTGAAAATTTTCCAAAATGCATTCAAGTCTATCATCAAAAAGTTTTTTTTTTGACGCACAACAATTTTTTCATGCATTAGATTCTATGGGATTTATTTTTGCAGCGAAACAGCATTAGCGTGCAATTCACATTGCTAAAGACACTACCTGCAGGAGCAGCCTGGTTTACCATGTCCAGGGAGGTGCTAATTTTAGGGTTTCCTTGTGTCAATATATACAGTTGCATACAGTACAATATGAAAGCAAGTTGGGTGGGTGCATTGGAACTCTCACAAGTAGATGCAAGTGCAACAAGTTTAGGCACAAGTCACTTTTATGAACATTCTTGATAGGTGCACAACTTTGTGTCGATTTTTAGTACAATTTACTGTCATAAAAGAGCCTTCCTGTCTTTAAACTGGGATTATAGTGTATGCCTACTTGTTTACTTACTTGCTTTGCACTAGCACATACTCTTTTGACACAGTTCTACAATGCTAAAAAATCATTTCAATATTTTATTTAGTAGGAAGGTGTCCTCTTGCTATAAAGTCCCTATGTACTAGTAGAATGTATCTGTGAATTCTTAGAATATAATTATTTGTCACCATAATACTTTCCAGTTCTTTAAATTTAAAATGAATCAATAACAAGAGACATCAAGAAAGCTTGAATGTACTTCTTTCACTGGTACCTTTTGTTCTATATATTGATTTTAATGTTGTTTGAAAACTAGCCTCTTCAGGCATCAAAGAAATACTTTGTATTTGTACTTTCTAGTGTATATGATATAGAAGAAATATGGAATAATAATACCACTTGTGGTTTAACACATGGTATATTTTGCATGCGTATATTGGAAATTGAATTCTGCCCAGTATGGCTAAAATAAATTAAATAACTGATTTTGTTCTTTACTTCTATGCTTTTCAGAATGTTTCTAACTCTACAAGTGCTTCCCTATAACAACCATACAGAAAGGCATGACATCAGTCAGTCTGGCAATTACAAAGTTACTGCTGGGACATCATTTTCAGCTGAACCTTTGTCCTGCTGTAAAAATATATTTTATAATAAAATGGGGGAGAAGTGCTACAAATCTATTGTTGTAATAGTTAAAGGAGCAAGACATAATTATGAAATTACAGATTAGAGCACCAAATTGTGCTTTCTTTTGTTTTTTTGCATGATCTTTCGTACCAGAACTTTTGTGACAGTCATGGCCCAACCCACTCTGGTCATTATATGAACTATTATAAGTTTCTTTACTATGTATTACCTTTGTTTTACCTTTTTTTCTGGTAGACCAGCATGTTGAAACACCAGTGGCATGCCCAACTAAATATTATGGTTATCCAGTGAATGGTGGAGTACAGATTACTGCAGGGAGTCTGGAAACTTGCCAGACACAAATGCATTGCCAGTTTAGACACTTATGTGAGTTTCTAATATTCAGACTGGTAAAGTCAGGCCAGAATATAACAAAAATGGACAGACTGGAGCGCTTAAAAAGTAAAGTGTTTATTGCCCATTTGCACTCTGCACTGGATATAGAAGATTTGCTATAGGTCTCTGCCCACCAAACCAAGATGCAGATACCTGTATCCCCCCAATTTATATAGTGAGTGGGTGGGGGGTGGCACGAAGACGTACCCCCACCTTGCACACCATTCAAACATGCAATTTGGGAACAAAAGAAGACGCTGGTCGCAACAGAGCCACTTACCCCCTGCCAAATAGCAGTCAGCAAGAAGAGTCAATACCCTAATTACATCCCTATTATTTTTAATACAAAATGGACAAAATAGCCAAGGTAGCAAATTTAAAAACAAGGTCACAATATAAAAACTCAGTGCTAATATATATAATAATGTAAATAAATATAGGATAAAAGGTATCACATTCTCAGGTATTGCATTGTAGCAAAACAAAGGTAGTAATGAGAGAGATGGGGAACTCGACTGCATTTGTGTGTATAAGGGATTTACTTGGACTAAGTGACATGATCTTAATTAAAGGTAAACAAAATATCTGGTTAGTTAACGTTATTGCGTGACAGACTATAGCTGCAAGTAACAACTGCACTTAAAGAAGAATCAGTATCTTCAAAATCATCTTTAAAATGTGTCATATATACACAGATAAATATCTATCTTTATCTATTAATAACTGGAAATTCATTTCTTAAAGTTACCAGGAGAGCTTTTGCTGCCCTGTTAACTTGTGGGGGAATGCAGCCTGAGACAAGGTTCTCACCTTGCATCATGGCAGAAACAGACCTGAGTACGTGACTCAATAGGTGCAGATATATTTTTTACCCTTAAATAAGATGATTAAAAGTAGAATATTACAATATTTAAAGCTTGATTTAAATAATGCAACAAACATTTTACACTTGGGATTTCAACCAAGTTGTTTGTTATGGGTTAAATCTTAAAAAATGCCCAATATAAATACTATATACACTATAAAAAATAATCTTCCATCTACAATAGAAGGGGTTCTGTACATTTGTGAGCTGGTGGTTTTATAATTTACCTACAAAATGCTGAAGCCACTATATAACTTGCAGTCATAGGTGACTCTAGGCTAGGCCTCCCCAAACCTAATTCCTCTGTAAATCTAATTTAGCCTGCAGCATTATGCTACACAGGTATCTAACTCATAATAATGAGGGATGCAACAGGTTCAAAGCATACACTGGCATTGCAAGTCAGCGTTCTATGGGGAGGGTTGATATGTGAAAGGATGCAAGTGGATGACCTTAATAATCGAGACACTGTGTTTTCTACCTTGCAGGCAATTGACTCTGCTGCTTTTGCCTGTCTTCCTTCCCATTGTAGGTTTAGAACCACCCAGCAAGGGGCAGGACTACGTAGAAGAATCACTGAGCTGTAGCGATGTGCAGGTCGGGTTTTACCCAACCCTAACCCACCTTCCATGAGCCCGTACCTGCCTGCCCGCGACTTCTGGGTTCCTTTTATCGACCCGCCCCACTGATGATGTCACAAAAAGGGGGGTTAATAAGGTGCACGTCTATAAAAACAGGAAGTCGGAAGCCGGCAGACCGACAGTGCAAGGTGGCAGACGGGGAGAGCAGGAAGAAGAGCTCACCCCGGACCCACAACCGGAGGTGTGAGGTCGGACCGAACCCGCCCAACCCGCAGGTATTGCACACGATAATGAAGCGCTCAACCTTTGTGCTCTGTCTCGTCAGACCAGGTGCTTAGTAGTGAATTACCCTCTCTGCCAAGGGTTAAAGTCATATATTCCATCCATGCGACTGTAGCACACTGACAATAAGTTTTGTTGTGCTTTATATGTTTATTGGCTCATTTCAGTAGACAAAAAGGCAAAGCTTTGGGCCTCACAGGGCCCTTTATCAACCAGAGAGGATTGGGCTGGCCCCGCACATCACTACTGAGCAGGGAAACTCGTGTATATAGGAGGAGAAGGTGTGTAGTGTAATAAGCACTCAGATATTCATTTATTTAACTTAGCTGCTATGCTATAGCTGGGATTTTTTTGTGATATATGGGACCTGAAATGTTTGCAAGATTTTCCTAACCGTACTTAATCCTGGATTTCGATAAAATCTCCTAATACTGGCCTAAACAAGCAGAGCCATGGAGCTACAGAGTGAAAATTTTAGGGCCAGGATCTTTTGGCACTGTTTGGGTTTATATAGTTCTGCTGGGGTGTATGGAGGATTGTCTGGCTGCAGGGGTCATTGTGAGGGGCTGAAGGAAAATGCAAAATAAATGTGGGGACTGAAAAAATGTGTAAGGTAGCTTTTGGTATGGAATTCATCTAACTTCAGGTTCTTATTTAGCGGGAGAACTATAGGATTGAATGTAGATGACAACTTTAAAGGACCAACATCACTAAAAATAATTGGGTATTTCTGTTACCCTGCACTGCTACTAACAGAATCTTTGTTTTAGCACAACAGAGTTATCAACATGTGTGTGACAACAAAATGTTTTGGAAAGTCTAGGATGTTAACGGTCATTGCAGCCTCCCCAAACAAAAAAAATCACCATCCGCCTATGCTTGCAGTTCAATATGCAAATGATTTCATTAAGTCTAAATTACTTTTGGCGTTGCTAATGTACTAAATGATAGCAATCTGCCCATTGCTGTTTCTGTACTCCTAGTATTAAATCATGTTTACATACAGTTTTATTTCCATTATGCTTCTAAGTCTTCTATGCTTTCCAGCTTATCCGCACATTAGGATAAAAGAAGTAAGCCATTTGGTACAGTAGCTATGGAATACAATATCAAGTCAAGTAAAAAAGCTATCAAAAGCGTCATCTCCCAGTGAATTGGTTGGCCACTGCTCCGTGTGGGAAATGTGTTTCTATGCTATCAAGAAAGCAGATATACTTATTCTGTATTCAAGGAATACAATAATTAACCTGTGAATCGCATGATCATATTGCTGCAACTTCACCATGTACTTATGTAGCCAAATATCAGTATCTGCTGTTATAGTCCTGATGTCCAAGATATCATAAATAACTGTGTAAGGATAATCTAACGTTAGCACATTGCTATATTTTGTATTACTGTAAACCAGTTTGCCTTTTATCTGTGTCCTAACTGTCTTTGAATTAATTTAAAACTTTTCCCAGATTCAGCAAAGCTAATTATGCTGTAATTTCACTGCACCAGTGCTAAGTAGGGTCAAATCAGTATCATTAATATTTTGATGATTTCCTTAATGGTTCCTTGCATCACATAAGGGCATATTTGACCTTGTATGAAACTGATTTTCAGCATTACGTTCTTTTTAATATTGAATTTTGGTTGTTGGGTTAAATAACTACAGGGGTATAAAAAATACATATTCTTATTACCTGTATGGTACTGCCAGTACTCAAGTGGATTATAAACTTAGCACAAATTCCTGTTGTTATAACTGTTACCTTTCTATATTTTTCAGTGCTAAGCTATGAACTCACTGGGAATTTGACAAAATCATAGAACAATTTTACACTATTCTTTAAAATATTAATTGTCAGAAAAGCATTTCAATTATATTAATATAATCTGATTTTTTTTCAACTGCTAAATCTTGATACTGTAGGTCAAGCTAAATAAAGGCAATACACATATATAAGATCATGTTTGAACAACCCTCCATGCTCTGAGATAAGTTATCTTGAGTCCAGTTTAAGCTATCTAAGTGATGGGAGTAATTAACCGTACAAATCTTTATCCTGTACCTTTTTCATCTTTGCCTGATTGGAGCAAAGATTAATTAACCTCTCCTAATTAGAATCCTTAACATATACAGTATTTTGTGTGGAGGTTGCAGTAGGGAATCTAACCTTTGACCTTTTGAAGGACAAAGGGTTTATTTTAAATAATGTATGATGTAAACAGACAGAGAAGTAGCATAATATACTATAATAAAGAAATTGTTCATGAGCTGTGTAGAGAAGAGTGTTACTTTTAAATAATTGAAATCTAATTATAATCTTACATATTGTTAAAACCTATTGACAGAAATAAGAATCATTTTATCAATGCCAGGGTTTTGTTACTGGTATTGTAGAAAATGTTTATATATTTCAGATATCACCTTGCACAAGGTATAGTTGGTCTTTGGTTATACTGGATTTTTATATCATATTTTGTTAATTATTTTGCAATAAGGGCATTCAATTCTAGAAACAAATGGTGCATCTGACTTAACAGGGATTTATTGAGAATGAAAGCTTTTCATTTAGGATGTAATAGTCAACAAGGAGCAGAAAAAGTTTGCTCAGTATAAAGCATATTCCAATTAAAACTTATTCAGAATAAGTACCATTTTTCTGTCTACTCTTTAACACAGATTTTAGACCTTACAAGTTCTATTAGAATGTCTGTCTGATGCAGTCCTAGGGCACAGGGCACGTGGAACATAGCAATTGGAAGTTAGTGAAGCGCTATACACATTGGAATTCTAATTAAGAAGATTGAAGCACTCCTAAAAATCAGAAAACTAATAATTTTAAATCACACAATACACATCAGATCCAGAATCCCATTCAGATTAAAAGAGAAGTACTTATAGAAGACAGTGAAGTAGTGAAGTGCTGCAATAATTTCAAATAACTATGTGTAGCACCAAGTAATTCTGAAGTGCTGAAGTGCTTCATTATTTTTAAAAAGGGTTTCAGTTTGAAAGTCAAACAGATTTCCACCGCAGTGACAATGTGAACTGATTTAATAAAAAAAATCACTTTTCCTTGGAACATTAGCCAATAAAATGTACATACACCCATGCATCAGTGACTTCCAGGAGGTAGCAGGAATTAAAATGTTAGACTGAGGAAATTAAAAGCTTAATCTTTTATAAGGATCTTGGGTCACATCAGTTAACTGATGTTTTGCAAACAGCCATGAAAGTTATTTTTCAAATTGTCACATAAGCCTTAGAATTTTAAACCCAATATTTGAATTTGCTGTAAGTGCTATGAACTTGGATGTAAAGTAAAAAGCCATTAACTGAGATGCTCAGTAAAATAAAAATGTTTTATTTGTGCTTGAAACCACATGCAATAGAGTCAAGCTTTTTTTTATCTTCTAAAAGTTGATCACTTTGCATTCAAAGGAAAACATATTTCTTCTTAGTCATTCAGCAAACTTATTGATTGACAAGGGCAGAGATTGGCTTGCCAGAGTATTTCTTGGTGTCCAAGGCCATAATGGGCCTCAGCCAAGGACATACCATTTTACCTTTCATATTTTACTATAGATCAGTGAAGCAGCTATAATATTTGGTATGCTCATGTAATTGTTGACTGTTAGGTCCTAGGAGGAAAGTCTGACACTGGTCAAGGGACTTATGGGTAATTTAATTACAGGACAAGCTATACACCACTTTTATTAGCCCAGTCAACCAGCAGGGAACATTTACTGGTCATGCTTTGAAAGCAAACATACTGTATCATTGGTTGTTATGGATTAACCTCATCAAAATTTAAGTCACTAATTACATAACCCCAATGATGTATTCTTATTTTTCTATTTCAGTTTTCTTTACTATAAAACAAATTGTGTGATCTTTGATCCTTGCCTGGCTTATTCATTTCTACTCTCTAAGGTCCTAGTGATTTTCTGTAGTACATATTCTAAATATTGCCAGAAGATGCTAATTGATTATTGAAAAATGTTACATTTCAAAAAAATGATCAGCCTTTATATACAAATGATATGCTTATTGAATTGAATAATTTACTTTACTAACATTATATGAAAAATTATACTAGGATGACATCAGGCAATATGGACTGATGATAGCTGCATGTAAGCCTCATCTCATCCAAATGTTCTGGCAAGGCCTTTAGAATAAGTGCAAGTATCTAGACTATGTATGGAAAAATTGTTCAAACTATCAATTAATTTTTTTTGGGGGGTGACCCTTTGCACAGGTGTAGCCTAGTGGGTTACAAATTATAATTTCATAAATGAAATGAGTGGGAAAAGCTGTGCAATTGAACATGGAACTGGAAGCTGCCTCTAATATAATAAAAAATTGATTTCACAGAATTGAACACTTAGGGGCCCATTTACTTGCTCGAGTGAAGGAATAGAGGAAAAAAACTTAGAATTTTGAATGTTTTTTTTGGCTACTTCGACCATCGAATGGGCTACTTCGACCTTCGACTTCGACCTCGATTCGAACTATTCAAACTAAAATATTCACCTCTCCCAAGAAACAAAGGGGCAGCTAGTACTTTTAGATTAGAACAACAATGAGTGGAAAATGCAGAAGAATACAGGGAATTAAATAATACCACTTAAGATACACTCGCTTAGGCATAAGTGTAAATTCTCTCTTCATCTAACTTCACCACAGTTCACTTTCATTATCCAGGTATATTTTCACAACACATCTTAGTAATAATTGTAAATACACTTTCGTGAGACAAATGTGCCATCCTGGAATAGATTCTCTGTAAAAATATGTGATTTTCCCATACAATTGTAGAAGGAAAAATTCTCTGGAGAATTTTCATCATGAAGAAATGAGGCATGTGGGTTATTAGCAACGGAGGAGGTGATTTCTTTGTAGCACCACATTGATTATCTCGACAGCCTCAGAACTTTACAAGGGTTTACAGAAGGCTAAGAGATATTGATAGGGAAGTCAATGTCCTAGGCCCCTATGCTCAGTGATATTTTTATTTGCACTGCACTGATTCTTCTCTTTATGAAAATATGTTACCAGTACAAGGTCTCCAACATCCTTATCAAGCCAACATTTAAATGATGGTACTGGGAATCACTAGGGGAAAAGCATGTTGATGGCAAAGCTAATCTATTTGGGTGCTTATATAATATATAATATTATATTGCCATTCTGCTTGCAAGTTCCTATGAACTACATAGTTAATAAAAACCAGTATAAAGATATAAATTAAAGTATTTGTAATATACATTTACTTAAAAAGATACTGTAATAAGTTGAATCTTAACAGCTGGAATAAAGTGCATGAAATCCCAATGAAAGATCTATTGATGGTGTTCTTTTCTAATTACTTTGCCTGGGAGTCCCAAGTGATGCCACTCACAGTTACTCAATTTGAACAAGATGCTCCTTTTATAATTGGTACTAATTTATATTAGCATATTGCTTCAAAGTGTTTACATTATTTTTTAGATATGCTTGAGTAAATTTGCCTGCTCATCAGGGAAATAACTTGAACAAAAAATTGTTGGAAAGTATTTTCTAGGGTTCAATATTTAGTTCAATATTTCCATAACTATTATGGAAATAAATGGAAGGCCTATTTATGAAAAATGTAATTTGTTTAATTTCAGAGGTTTTTCAACCTCGACTAATCTCACATTTGAAAAGTCTATTTATTTATTAAAAGATCAGAAAATAAAAAGCATGAATGAATAAAAATGTGGAAAGAATCTGAATAAGAATCTGAAAACCTTGAAAGCCTCATTTTCATAAGAATTTTATGTGATTACAAACAAAGAAACCCCCCAAAACCTCTAAAGCAAAGAAAGATTTCACAAAGACACGCCTACTTATAGATGGAGAAGTTTTGTATTAGAGTTTTTTGTGGGTTTTACACTGAGAGGCAGATTTATCAAAGGTCAAGTTGTGTTTTTGAGTTTTACGAGGGTAAAAAAAAACATGAATTTTTCAAGATATATTATGCTCCAAAGCTGCAAATAGCTTGAATCCAAAAATACTCTAGCTAAAACCTGTCAAGGTTATGTAGAAGTCAATGGCAGAGGTCCATTGAACCATTTAAAGATGTTTGTAGCCTTCATGATGTTCTAGTTTATTTTGTGGTTTTCTGTGAAAACACGATCAATTCAAGGTATTCCAGTTCTTTTTCACCAATCTTTTTCACAGATAACTGGATCACTATTTTTTGCATCAAAATCTAGGAACAATCCCAATTGCTAATTGTAACTACAACCTTAGTTTGACGTTCTATCTCAATGATATGAGTGAGATGTTAACTTCTGATGTTTGGTTAAAGTGTGAAATTGGGAAGTCAAAAGTATACAATGGTGTCTTTTTAAGAAAATTAGGGGTGCAATGGTACAGTTGTATGGAGCTTTAAGTCTCCTTTAATATGAGCTTGAATGGAATAGTAAGTGTGCCACAATTTGTAGACTTAGTTACCAAGTACCATTGGTACCAAGTACTGCTTTTCCTTTGTGAGCAAATTATCATTATATTGAAATTAAATGTTATACATGAAAGAAAGAACCTTGGTAGATTTTAAATCCTAAAATCCATTAAAATCCTAAGTGTATATTCATTTGGACTGCTTTTTTCTCATCATATATTTGCATTTATAACATGACAAACCTAAGCAATTTATCACTATTTTATGAGTAAAAAAAAAATCAATCAGGCTCACTGTTCAGGCTGAAGAATACTTCTGCTGTATTTTAACAAGTTGTTTGATTTGTGAAGACCCTTTGTCATTGAGCTTAGTAAAAGAAGCAAAATAAATGGCCTTCAAGGATTTATTTAAAAAATTTGACAGATAAGATAACTTTAGACCGTGTAAAATGACAGTGATATTAGCCAAAGGCTGATAATAAAGTTAATGAACTATATAACTGTTCTATATGACATAGACATCCACGTTAACATTCTACTATCCTTTGTGTAGCTCCAGCGTTTGTTAGAGATTTTTATACTACCTATTCTTTATTCTTTTACTATCTTCTCTGGCAGATTCAAGGGTGATCACTGAAGCTTAAGAAATTCAATTAAATCCAAAAAACACTTTACAATTTATTGTAGTTTTGTAACTTTATTCTAAATAAAACTGGAAAGCATGATGTTTTTACAATTATATGCAAGCAATCTGTACATAATTAGATGCTATTGCTATTGAAGAGATATATGCTGAAGCAACACATATTTTTTCCATTTATAAAGTGTAATATATTTTAGTAATAGTTTATTGTTCTTTTGTTGGACTGATTTCACCTTATCTTGGGTGTTTACCATGGTCCAAAAAAATTCACTTGCATTCAAGTACATGTGAAAAAAAAGCTTGGAGAAGGTTTTCAAAACCTTTTTAATGATTTTTTGTTTTCTTAAAGCTATATTTAACAAAGTAAAATATAACTCTATAGCATTTGCTCTATATAATAGTTAAATGCATATGTTAGCTTATGTGAAATAAAAATGCTTTCCCTTTAGTAAATTGTCAAGTGTTGTAAAACATAGGTCAAATGTAATTCACAGTTTTGCAACATGCAACAGCATCTTGAAATAATATAGGTTCCTGCCCATTGCAAGAGCAATCTCATACAAAAAATATTTTCCTACTTTATCTGCAAAGGTTTTTAGGATTTTCAGAGATTCTACAGTTCGAGAAGGTCATAAACAGCATGAAAATAAATAAAATGTATTATGTTATGTGCAACCCCATCGCTGTTTAAACTTCCAGAACAGACCAGACTTTAATAGTGTGAGAAGAAAAGGGAGAAGAAAAAATATTTTATGCAACATACTGTAATTATTCCAAAGTAAATATTTCAGATATATGAGTTGATAAAGCATTCTGAGCAGATTGATGCATGGTAATGGTAATCCAAAAACACTTCTTGCACTTCCATACAGTTGTGCTTATCACCCATACAGCTTTCTCACCTCCTGTTCCACATTGTGCACAAATGCGTCTATTGATGCAGGGGAACCATGAACTACTGCAATTTTCATTCTTGTTAAAAAATATGCTGAATTGTGTCTGGTATTGCACTTGTGTTTGTAAAATGTTGACTTCACCATTGGTTTTGCACACAGATCAGTTAACAATGCATTCAATGTAAAGATTAGTTAATTAAAAAAATAATTTCATGGATATTGCTAAAAACATATTTTTCAATACATAAACATAGTGCACTAATTCATGTAGTAAGAGACATTTCCTTTGTAAATTCCTATAGGTTTAGGACCAGTAGAATATCCAATAAAACCCTTTTTGAGTAGAAACTTTGTACGTGCTTGACTTAAGTAGAATCTCAGATTTAAGTAGAAGAACATACAAAGAAACCAATCAAGGAGTGTATTAGCTGCAGACACTTTTTTACTTTGGCGTCAACCTTTGGGAATTAAATGAGGAAGTATGTGTCAATAAATCAGGAGTACCCAATCAAAGTATTTTAACAGCATCTATGAGATGGAGTTGGAGGCAATGTTGGTTAATTGAAAATATTAGTGTATCAGATTGTGGACCTATCTATTTGCGAAATCATAAAAATGGTTTTTTTTATCACAAAATATGACATTTAGGGGCAGATTTATTAAGGGTTGATTTGTTTTTTCCTTAAAAATTCTAGTTTTCTAGTTTTTGGTCAAAACTCAAATTTTTGGGTTACAAAAAAAATGAATATTGAATATTCGAGATTAAGGGGGTTATTTATCAAAGTCAGAATTTATCTCAATATTTTCTGATACAAACTCCGATCAAATCCTGCTCGGGTTTTTAATGTGAATTTATTGCTACATTTTCCCAAAAATTTGGTTTGTGGGAAAAAATCAGATTTTTTTTCCATCCGATTTTCATGAATTTTACAATTTTTTCATAATTTGCACCTGAAAACTCCGGGGTATTGCACGTAACCTAGTGCACATCAAAAAATCATTGGGACTTCTCCCATTGACTTATATGCCACCTCGACAGGTTTGAGATGCCAGATTTTCAGATTCATACTTTTCCATCCTCAGGGTTTAATAAATTATGAAAAATGTGTAATTTTTTTAAAAGTCTGATTTTATAAATTTTTCATAATTTTTGCATTCTGAGTTTAGTAAATAAACCCCTTAGTATATCCTGACCTTGGAATTAGTTTGAATCCAAAAATACACCACTTACAACCTGTTGAGGTTTTGTAGAAGTCAATGGCAGAGGTCCCTTGAACCATTTAAAGAGGTTAACAGCCTACTTGATTGTAGAGTTTTTTTCGGAGGGTTTTGCCCAGATACTCGAATGATTCTAACAATTTGAGTTTTTTTTTACCGAAAACATGATCAATTTGAGTTTTTGGGTTGCAGGACTTCAATTTGCAGAATCGGGTTTTTCACATTTGAGTTTTTTAAGTAAAATACCATTAGAGTTTTGATGTAATTCGAGTCCAATCGAGGTAAAAAAAAACCTAACATTTGACCTTTGATAAATCAGCCACTTAATTAAAATATAATTAAAAATGTTTGTTTCAATAAATGGCATATAACAAAGAAAAGCAAATCCTTTATATATAGAAGATAAATTATTCCTCTGAAAATAAATGCATATTATTTAAAAAAAAGTATTTTCAATATTGCCAAGACAAACAGTTTTTTTCACATTGGAGAATTTTCTTTATTGAATAAGGAATATAAATATATAAATATATAAATATATATTTATCATATTGAAATATTCACTTGGAATAATTATATTGCATCACATATACTTCATATTTCCATCTTGTTATAAACCAGAGAAAAATAGACCCAGGACAGTCTATGCTTGGTGCACATTTCATAATCTATGCCATAAACAAGCCAAGTGATACCGTTGCTATGTGTGGTACAATGTCAATTATTATAGTAACCTTGAAAACCAATACAACAAAATAGCACTCTCCATTTTTGGGCCCACTAACCAAATGAATCAGTCAAAATCATATGACTGCATGACATTGGGCATCCAGGCTTTCATAAAAATACATACCAAATGTATAATGATTTCAGTTCTATGAAATGAATAACAATGGTGTCTCCTCAAGCAATTATCCTCTGCAAAATGCCTGTCACAGAAAAAAAATCTTACAAATTGTTGTCGATGTCTCTTCCCCTGTGATTTATCACATTTTCTCAGTAATAAGTTTTAGCCACTAGGAATGGGAAATTTGATCCGTTTCGTTTCGCCAAAAATTCGCCGCTGACGCACATTAAAGTCTATGGGCGTCAAAAAAATTTTGTCGTGCGGCAAAAATTTTATTTTGACGCACAATGCCATAGAAGTCTATGGGCATCATTTTTTCGTCGAAACAAGGCGAAAAAATTCGCCCATCCCTATTTGCCACAAAAGTCTGGATATTAGTTAAAATCCCACAATGGATGGAGGAAGGCAAATTATTCCTTTTACCTTTCACATCATATTTACAAATTTAAATAACAGTCTGTTATTATGTTCAGCTCTCTTTTAGGATTACAATTATTTTACAAACAGCGAAGTAAATAACTTTTGTATATACCGTCTGAGTGCATATACTGTACATTCTGGAACCATCACTTTTTTTTAACCATTCTGAACTAAAAACAATATACTTAGAAATTTAAATCGAACTGTATTATGCAGACTACAATATTCGAAATAGTCTGCAAATGATCATATTTCTGTTTGTGTCTTTATTTGGTGTTCTAACTTCCATGTTATTTGGTTATCAGGGCCAGGAGGTCCCAGTATATAGAAAGCATATCTAATTTAAGATTAGATTTTTATTTTGCATTTATTTTATTTTTTATAACAAAAGCTATAACAAAATATTAATTCACAAAGAAAAATTAAGACAAATCACATATTATTACATAATACAGCACACTAAGGGGCCTATTTATGGAGCTGCAACTTTTCTGGGTCAGCTTTTTGACTCCAAAAATCAAAAAAAGTTGTGGAAAACTTTTTCGGGATTTACTATGCAACAAAATTGCTACAATTCTGAATACCAAAATACTCCAGCTAAAACCTGTCAAAATCATGTAAAAATGGCAGATGTTTCTGTAACTTTTTTTGTAACCTTTCTGCAACTTTTCACATTTATGTTTGGATTTTTTAATAAATTTATAAATAGGCCTCTAAGGAGCAGACTTAATACCATTCAAATTCGATTTTTTTTTTTTGGTGGCAAAAAAACATGAATTTGGATTCAGAAACTTGAATATCTGAAATTTAAAAATTCAGCATCTAGAAACTATCAAGTTCATGTAGAAGTCAATGGAAGTTTCAAACTTTTTTAGAATTAGAACTTGTTAGATTATTTTAAAATTTGGCTCACTGATTCATTATAAGTGATGAGTGCAATGTGATTTCCCTGTGTTACAGTTGTTTTTTCACATTTGGTTTAAAAATTACATTTTTCATAAATATGCCTCCCCAAGTTAAAATTAACTGGTCATTTAATTGCATAAGCAACATTCTAAGACATTGTGTAGCCTATAAATTTCCAAGTTTCTTTTTAACGCCAACTCCCTACCTTAAACCATTTTAAATTCTCTTAAAAAATTGGAGAATGCTTAGCCTGAATTTTTTGTGCAAGCTCCTGTAAGAAAAAAACTCTCAGGCAGGCAGAGTAACCACATGGCAACTATATTAAGGGGCAGATTTATCAAGGGTCGAATTGAAAAATCAAAATTTCAAATTCGAATTTCAAGCTAATTTTGGGGGCAGATTTATCTAGGGTCGAATTATAAAATTTGAAGTATAAAAATTCAAATTTCTAGCTATTTTCATGTACTTCGACTTGGAAATGGTCCAAATTCTATTTGAATTTGAAAAATTAAAAAATTTGAATATCGAAATTTATCATGTACTGTCTCTTAAAAAATTCAACTTCGACTATTTGCCATCTAAAACCTGCTGAATTGCTGTTTTAGCAATAACCTCTTAGAACCTATTTGGAGTCATTTGGTGGACTTTGAAAAATCAAAGTTTTTTTTTGAAAAAAGACTTAGAATCGAATACGATCCGAATTCGATTTGAACGATCAAATACAGCCTTTTCATTTCGGTTGCTCTTTTTTAATTCGAATTTCGAGTTGATGGGAGTTTAAAAAAAACTCCCAAGACCTCGAAGCCCCTAATAGTACAGGTGCCATGTGGTAAGTAAGAAAGAGCTTGTAGCCAGCCTGCCAGTGTGTTGACACTGCTTAGCACAGCTTAAAATGGCAATTGCAGGAGTACACAAGGTTTCCTTTCTAGGATTCTGCCAAATTAAGCCAGTTACTCAAATAAACCAAATTGAAAGTATATTTATAGATCTTAATAGTTCATTATGAAAATTAATTGATAAACAATACCATTTTTAGTGACTCATTAATCTGGAAGTTTTGTTGGATGATTTGGAAGTTTATTTTGTATCACGTCACATTGGATCAACCCTGCATTACTAATGCCTTTATTTTTGGGTTAAAATGATGAAATAATTTGTAGGCATTCACACACACATACATCACACAAGCAAACCCTCACCAAACTGCGTAATCATTATCCAGGATTGTGTGGTCTCCAACACAATCATAGTGAACAAATGCAAATAGAATAATTAACACCCTTCTGTAGAGCCAGACTTTTTTTTTATAAGAACAATAGCATTGCAAATGTTCTTTACTACAGTCTCGGACTGTTATGGTGTAAGGAAACCATTAAACAATGACACTATTTACATGTGAAGCTGTATTCACTAACCCATACCACAAAGGAAAAAAAGGATTTAGGGGTTTGGAAGAGCAGATGGTCCCCTTATGAGACTGTGACCCTAAAGACTGTGCTAAAAAAGCAAAAAATAGTAAGAGCAGGAAGGTGATGACCTGATGATATTTTTTAACTTCTGCAGATGCAAAATAAAGTTTAAATATGTATACCTGTATCTATTTGTCCTGATCACTAATTCTGCTTTAGAAACTTTTTGGAGGAAAAGTTTTTTATGTGCTATATATTATTCATTAAGGGGCTGATATATTAACAGTCGAGTTGTACAGTATGTAACTTGAAATTATGTTTTTTTTTCTGTGGTGTTTTTTTATTCTGTACCAAAACTATACTTGGATAAACATTTCATTTATAATTGGGGTAAAATATAAAAATGTAGCAAATAATTTTTTTAAAAGGAGGAAAATAAGGATAATAAACTCAAATAACACTTTTTAAACTGACTTCAGGGCCAAGTTAATAACTGCTGAGTGCTGGGACAAAATACTTGAGATTGTATGGATTTGTTATCCCCTGGGAGTAGTGGAATCATTTACATTTCCAAAAAGGAGAAACTGAAATGATGCAAATAGTGCACAGTCTCTCTTTCCTTGAGACACTTGGATTGATGGACAAAATGTGCAATGGGAACAACAATTTTTTAAAACAGGTCCTAACCCTCTCTTTTTTCCAATCTGCAATAATATGTACACATCATCCAAATACAAAGTTTACAAAAAAAAAGGGTTATATTGCTAAACACTAACGTTAAAATGCTTTAAGTAGAGTAGGTATTAATTAAATTAATTATAGTAATAACGTCCCTGTTACCAACATAACTTTGCTGACAGTTTTTAAGTGACCAGGATCGGTGCAGAGCTACCACAACTGTGTATGCCCCATCTCTCACATTAGCATACCATTAATTAATATTGCCTGTATATGATTAATACTATGCAAATACGCAAGAAAGGGACAGGCCATTAGGGTAATTGCTAATTTTCAGTAGAAAAATGAAAAGTGACAGTTATTTTGGCAAAAGGGATATTCACAAAAGCTTTAACCTTTCCTTCAAACCACCCTTAGTTTGGAAAATTTCTAACGTAACAATAGTATGTACGATATTAAACCAAAACAACATTATGTAGCAACACGAGTAAGGCATACAGTACCTTGGGTCAGAATAATGGTAAATGAAATCTGCTCAAATGGGTTATTAAGCTGGGGCAAAGATTTCTCATCTGACCTCATAACCCCATAAAATGTAATTGGACCATTGACCACAATGCCAGTGACATAGAGCACTAATAACATCTTGTCAGTTGCAATTTATTGCACCTACTCTTCTCCTATATTATTTTGGGTCAAAAGAAAAAGAAGAAAACAAGGAACCTAAAAAACGACTGTACACCGCCAGTTAGGCAATGTTTGTTTGTTAATGGTTGGGAAGAAGTACATTAAAGGGTAATTAAGTGTTTTTGAAAAATAATGGTTTAATAGAAAAAATATTTTGAAAATGTTGTACAATTTATCAATTTGTATATTTCCTGGTAGACACAAAGTTAGAACTAGCGGTATACAGAAAAGACATGTGCCTAGGGCACAATGGTAAAGGGGCACCAAGCATGTATCTCTTCTCCCTGACTGACCCTATTTCCTTGTTCCTAAAGAGTTTGGCTGCACAGAACTCCTGCCTCCCCCTCCAGCTGCATGTTACAATTGGAGCACGTACTGACTGATGAGCGTGTTGTGCTTTTTTGTGCACCAGTGACTTAACCAGGCCCGGGGTAGGCATGTCTCACTCTCCTGTTTTCCCCTCCTGTGATTTATGCTCAGTCTTACTTACTAGTCAGAAGTCTGAATCCCATTTCTTCCCTCTTATATTGGAACCATGCAGCCTACTTTTTTGAAATCTCAAGAAATGTGCATATTCATATGAATTTAGTATCCCTTTACCTTCTCTAATAATTGTCTGTTAAACAATTTTTAGTGAGTACATAAATAAGCAATACTCATCATGCCTGCCAAACATCTATACTTATATTTGGGAAGGAGGTGGACTATACATTATATTTTTAAACATGATCGCTAGTAAGCAAGATAACTAATACCTATGCTAAGGGGCCAATTGCTGCAATTGTGTCCAAACGGTGATTTATTTGAAGCCCAAAGTATACATCACAAAGGGGCCCCTTTGTGATGTATATTGGATAAGCACCCTACACTTACAACAAGTGTTTTGGGATTGGGTCGAGCTCTCCATGTTCGTGCAATGGGACAATTGCTGTGAATTTTTTGGTTCAGGCCCAAAATCCAAAAAAGGAATGGAAAATGTATACAGCAAAACTGCAACCATTCCGAGTACGAAAATATCCCATCTAAAACTTTGTCGAAAACATGTAGTCAATGGATGATGTCCCTTACAACAACTTGAAGATCTTTTTAGAGGTTTTAGAGGTTTTTGATGCTGGCTTTAGTGCATTAATACGAAAAAGTCAGTTTTCGTGATTTTTCTGTGACTTTTCCCAGTCGTGCTTTTTCAGTTTGGATTTTTTTAATAAATGTCTAATGATGGACGAATTTGTCCCTTTTCACTTTGCCATGAATTTCATGGATTTCCCCCAGGGAAATCGTGAAACTGACAAAAAATCCAATTTTGACGCCGGAGACAATTGATGACTCCGGCGTAAAAAAAAATTCTTGAATTCATTAGCCATCGAAATGGGTAAATTCACCGTGAATTTGCGTCTGGCAAATAAATTCGCCCATCACTATCAATGTCATAACAGTTGTGGTTTTAGCGAAAGTTGTTTTAGTCGTGGTTTCAAAAACCTCTAAAACCCCTAATATGTAACCTTCAACAAATATGCCTCCACATTTTAAATATTTGTGATTTTATAACACCAAATAAAACCAGTCTTAAGAGTTAAAATTATATTAATTGCATATCTCATTCTCTGGCTTCACGTTACAATATGTGTCTTCTGGAAATAACTTGCTTGTGAATCCCCCGTAAGTAATTCATGTCAGCCTTTCCTTTCCAATTGTAAATATACTCTATAGGGAAAGAGGAAGTGAGATAGGAAGACCTGTGAAGTGATTAATATAAAGCCTGAGCTCAGGATCCATTTTCCATTTCGACCTCCAAATCATTCATGTTGATTTTTGCTTGCGGAAGGTGGTAAACATTACAACAAAATCGCCCCTAGAGACCGCAAGCTCTTCCTTTATGCACAAGTAAGATGAAGTCTTTCATATGGTGGGTTCTATAATTCTCACATGATACCATTACTGCCCATGACAGCTCTCCCCTAAAAGTAGTTGTGGAAGTGATTTAATACGCTTACTTTTTGCTAAAACTGATATCTGAAACAGTTTTACTACCATCACAATATTTACTCATCACTATCACAGCATGGAATCTATTATACAGGATGTTTGGAGATTGTGATTTTCTGGATTGGGGGGCATATTTATCAAGGGTCAAATTTCGAATTGAAAAAACTTTGAAATTCGAATTCAAAAAGACCTACAGAAATTAAGTCAAAGTTTTTTTTGGTTGAATAGGTCAGTTTTTGATCAACTAGGTCCGCATTCGGGTGAATTCGAATCATTTGAATCGAAGGAATAGCGCATTCGATCCATTTTAGATGACGAATGGTCGAAGTCAAATTTTTAAAGAGACAGTACATGATAAATTTCAATATTCGAATTTTCAAATTTTTTTCAAATTCAAATTTGGACTATTCCTTAGTCAATGTACACAAAAATAGCTTGAAATTCGAATTTTTTTTCATTAGAAAATTCACTTCGACCTTTGATTAATCTGCCCCTAAGTGTTTTTCTTCAACATTTTCATCATCATACCTTAAAAAATACTAAAACATTTTTAACATTAAATAAACCCAGTAGGATTGTTTTGCCACCAATATGGTTTTGTGCAGTTTGGTTACCATCAAGGACAATGCACTGTTTTATTATTAGAGAGCAAAAAAAGAATAATTACAAACTTAAATAATAGAATATAATAATTTGTTTATAATCTTTTATAAGAGAATTTCCCAATGAAATTTTCACTGCAAATATTATGCAGGAGAATGAGCTTCATATTCACTGTATTGGGTACCAGTGGGTATGGAAAATACAGCAGAGTGAGAGATTATAATATATCTGAGACAAAAATGCATTTAAAATATAAATAGATTATACACATGACAATTTACATAACAAATGATAAATACTACTTTAAAAACTGATTTAAATGGGATCACAGAGGAATACCATCAAATCAAAACAAACTAACAAAATAAATGATTAGCTGAAATTCTGTGTGTTTAATAGCTGGAGTAACAGTAATTTTCTGTAGTAAAGGTCAACACGGATCCCAGTAGAGATTCTCTTCTGGGTCAATATATTAAAGAAGAAAGAGTCAGAGTTTGTTTATTATTGTGGAGACACCAGCACAGCTGGATTCACCCTAGGGACAATGTCTTTAATTGACTACAGTATGTCTGATTATCACATGATGCTCTCTCAATGACAGGTCAAGCAATCATTTTGCTACTGGACTTGTGGGATATTGTTTCTTAGCTCTGATGTATATGCTGTTTTAGTTTTACATTTATCTACCACCATTTAAAGATTTATTTTTAAAAATGGCCTTTTCTTCATGGCCTTTATGGAATCAGTAAATAATAATTCTTTTCATATGTTGTTCATTTTTATTTTGCATTTTTTTTTTTAAATTTCTTTTCAACCTATTCCTGCAGCCCTTGGTCTGTATTGTTGTTATGGATCTAGATATTGTCAAACCAAAGGAATGGACAGTGACACATCCATTGTCCCATTGCGTTTCTATGGCACTGTTCTTTAGCTGGATGTTAGCAATGATTGTTAATCAGGAAGTCTGTAATGTTGCTATACAATTCCTGCTTGTAGGGACAATAAAAGTGCTTACACATTCAGCATGTACAGTGTTCTGGGAAAGCAAATTAACAATAACAATTCAAACTATGGGAGCAGCTAGGACCACCACTGTTCATAATAAACCTCCATTGGGTTAGGGATAGAAACAAAAGTGGTATCACTATTTCCCTTTGAAAGTCATGTTATAACTATGTATCCTCTCAACATGAACTCTATGGAAAAGCAATGGAAATTAAACTATATACTAATTATTTCCTAGTCTAAGAATATAAAGACATTCTTGAAAAATGACTAGTTATTTCTTTGTTATATTTTTATATTCAAATCTTGCTAAATACAGAAACCATGCTAGGGAACATCCCTAAAAGGTGGGGAACGAAGGGTATTTGCATTTAAATATTAATACCAAACAATTTTCCACAATACATTAATTTAAAAATGTCAACGGTTTCTTTTTATATTTAAATGTAATTGTGACTAGACTCTTCCCAACAATACTAGGCTCTCCCCTTAAGACAAAATACCAAACCACATGAGATATTTTGGGTGAGAAAGGCAGCAGTTTGTTTATTAACAAATCCATATAAATAATGATCAACATCCGTTAAGTGTAGGGCAGTGTAAACAATTACATTTATATAATATTTAACTGTTAACTTTCTTGTAACTGTTTCTTGCAGCTGTTCAAGGTAAAAGAGAACACCCCCTTCACTTCCTAACTCCTTTAACCCCTTGTGTCTCCACCCATATACGAATATATATGATATATATGAATGCTGCCCTAATGAAAATATAATCACAAATCCCAGTTCTATAATGCAGTTCTAATATAGCATTAGAGCTTAGCTCAATTCAAACAGACAAATATTGTCAGCTTTAGTGATTAGTCCTAACTTGGCCTGAATGCAATATAAATTTTATGCTTTATGATGTTAAAATCCAAGCTTATGAAACCACTGGTGAAATGCACTGTGAAATTTACGTAAAACTGTGGCTGTTGCACTTAAACATATTAAACATATTCATGAGATCATTATAATTTTAATGACATGTTTAAAATGTTAGTTTTTGCCTTGTTGTGCGATTGACTTTAGACGCTTGATAAATCACCTGTCAAATATGTTGGCAAACAAAAACTGTTTTCTAGTTTTGCAAAGTTGGTCAAAATACAAACACTAAAATCTATAAATATGTTACTGAAGGAAGGCAAGCATTTAAAGTACAACAAACAGCAGCTGTAGTCAAATGATATGACTCTGCTCTCATTTACTATACTCTTCAATTGCCAGGAAATGCAAATGCTGAGATTTGTTTTCCTGACAGCAACTGTAGAAGATAAAACTTTTTTTTTTTTTAATGGGTATTTTATTTCCCAAATGGCAGGGGTTGAGTCAGGCGAAATTTGGTTGGTCTTGGAAAGCACCAAGGACTAGGTTAAATGATGGGCATACTAAAAAGGAGTATGTGCAGATGAAGCATTGCAGGCCAGGATCATTGGGAGCATAAATATTGCCATTAGAGTAATGGCAATAAGCATCAGAGTAAGCAAAAATCCCATCATATCATTTGGTCCAGTTGGAGCAGGAACCCATGTTTGGGTACTATTCCATGTTGCATTATTGCTCCTTTTGGTCACAAAAGTTGGGCAGTGCTTGCCAAAGTCGAAGGAGCTTGTATTCCATAGAATTCAGTTCCTAGGACATTTGGAGTGAGGCTATACCTTTATTTTCCCATTTGACCATGGCTGAACTATGTGACCAGCATTAACTTGGGCATATCACATATATACAGTGCATTGCAAAAGTCTTCACCCTCCTTGACATTTTTCATGTTTTGTTGCCTCACAACCTAGAATTAAAATGGATTGTTTGAGAGTTTGCACCATTTCATTCACAGAACATGTCTACAACTTTGAAGATTTTTTTTTATTGTGAAGCAAACAACAAAAATAACAAAATCAAGCTCCTTCATGATGGATGGTTTTCTCTTGTGAACAGCAATCTTCAAGTCTGACCACAGATTCTCAACTGTTTCACTAATTTTGTGACTTTTGAAGGTAATTGGTTGCACCAGCATTTTTTAGGGGCTTCATGGCAAAAGGGGTGGATACATATGGACATGCCAATTTTCAGTTTTTTGTTTTTTTTTTAATTCTTTTTTATATTTTTTTTTTTCATTTCACTTCACCAACTTAGACTATTTAGTGCGGATCCATAACATAAAACATTTAAATTACAGGTTCGAATGTTACAAAATAGGTAAAAAGCCAAGGGGGGGTTAAAACTTTTGCAAGGCAGTATACAAACCATAATTTGCATATTTGAATTAGGGAAATGAGGGAAAAAGAGAACCACGCATGCAGCGTGCAGCTAAAAAATGTTTGACTTTCTTGTTTGTGTGACAAAAAGCCATGTGATTTTTCAGATTCATATTTTTCATCCGATTTTCACAATTTGTTTGGATTTTTCATTAGATTTTAATGATTTTTTCAGATTTTTCACAAAACCCAGCGCACATCAAAAAATCACTGGGACTTCTCCCACTGATTTATATGAAACCTCGACAGGTCTGAGATGCCAGATATTCTGATTCAGACTTTTCCATCCTCTGGGTTTAATAAATTCTGAAAAATTTGTGAAAAGTCCTATTTTATAAAAAAAAAAAATCACAATGTTTTTGTAATTTTTGCATTCAGAGTTTAGTAAATAACTCCCTTGGATTCCGCCGAATCAGAATTCTGCTGAAAAAGGCCAAATCCTGAACCGAATTCTGGATTTGGTGCATTCCCACTTTTTGTTTAGTTTATATTATATACATACTGAAGGGTGGCCTATTCACTTATGTAGCATTTTTTTTACAAGAATTACATTGGTTTGGATAGACAACTTTTCAGTCAGTCTTCATTTTTTTTAAAGTCATTCCAACTTTCAAATGAGTTTCACTGAGCCCATCTAAAAATCGTTATACATAAAGGGGCACATTTACTTAGCTCGAGTGAAGGATTAGAATAAAAAATACTTCAGATTTCGAAGTATTTTTTTGGCTACTTCGACCATCGAATTGGCTACTTCAACTACGACTTTGAATCAAATGATTCAAACTAAAAATCGTTCGACTATTCGACCATTCGATAGTCGAAGTTCTGTCTCTTTAAAAAAAACTTCGACCACCTACTTCACCACCTAAAACCTACCGAGCACCAATGGCCTATGAGGAAGGTCCCCATAGGCTTTCCTTGCAATTTCTGATCGAAGGAAAATCGTTCGATCGATGGATTAAAATCCTTCGATCGTTCGAACGAACTAAATGCAATAAATCCTTCAACTTCGATATTCGAAGTCGAAGGATTTAACTTCGAGGGTCGAATATCGAGGGATAATTAACCCTCGATATTTGACCAATAGTAAATGTGCCCCTTATAGTTATTGCTACTTTTTATTACTTGTTTTTCTACTCCGGCCATCTCCAATTCATATTCCAGTCTCTAATTCAAATCAATGCATGGTTGCTAGGGTAATTTGGACCCTAGCAATCAGATTGCTGAAAATGCAAACTGGAGACCTGCTAAATTAAAAATGAATTACTGAAAAAAACACAAATAAGGAAAAATCAAAACCAATTGCAAATTGTTTTGAATTATCACTTTCTTGAAAATTTTATTTCAAGGTGAAATTCCCTTTTAATATGCTGTTGATCTCTTTAGCAATTCTAAAGTGGTGTTAAAAGGGGAACTTCTCCTCAACTACAATTTTCTTATTTAACAATGAAATCAGAACAAAATATTGGTTCTGCTTATTCTCATGCCCTTCCTTAATTAAAAAGGAGAATATTCTGTGCAGCAAAAGAAAGGTATAAAATGCCAAAAATGATAGAGCAACATCATTTAAGGTGAGCAATTAATTGAAAACCACATCATCACTTAGTACTTACAAAGATACTGGGAGGCAACACTGCAGGCTGCCACAAGACCAGTTGTGCATGAAAAGTGTTCATCATGTATAGTCATGTCTCCCAAATAATTGCACTAAATGTCACATTTGATTTAGGTTTTTGTATTGGAAGTATAGCTTCTGCCAGAACAAAGAATTATCTACAGTAGGTAAGAATTCAGAAAGTATATGTAATGTGCTGAGCTTCAATACTGTTAATCGTGCATATCCATGGATGACTGCAGGTATTAAATGCCCTCAAGGTAAAACCGCTATGCACTGCATATATAACAGAACTTTGCACGTGTTTAAATTTGTCTCTCCTATCTCTAGAATACAGTACATGTAATCATTAAATAGTATTCATTAAGGTCTGTTGTCACAGGAGAAAAGGCAAAAATACAGATACAACATATAGAATAAAGTTAAATTGTAATGTAAAATGTAAGTTTGATACTTACGATTTTGCATCATCCCAAAGAACACAGTATGGCTTTAGAGTACCCTAAAAAAAATAACATATATATATATCAACTGCAAGTTTAGGTATACACAGTTATATGTGTTATTTTTCTAAATAAAAGGTAATAAATGACATTACTAATATACTTACATGGAAAAATAAAGCAACAAATCATATAATCATTAGTGATGGGCGAATAAACTCGCCTGTCACTAATTTGCGGCAAATTTCCACATTTTGGCGCCGGCAAATAAATTCGCCCGAGTCAAAAAGTTTGGACGCTAGTCTGAAAAGTTGCTCACATCAAAATCGCTGCGCATCAGCACTATTCAGACGCCCATTGACTTTAACACCAGCATCAAAATTGACACAAGTGACTTTTCAATGTTTCGTGAATTTTGCGGCGAAGCGAAACGTGAGAAATTACGCCCATCGTTGATCATCATATTTAATAAATATGTTTTTATGGTAACAGCACTAAGATCATTCAGAGAAAAGCTCTCCTCATTTGTACTTCAGTGTCCCTGTCATAAGCAAAATACAAACACCCATAGCATAGAGACAGGAAATAAGTAAAAACTTTTGTTAAGATGGATGGGAGGTCTGTAGTGAGTGCTGGGTGAAGACAAATGGTTGGAGTGTCCCCTCATTTTAATATCATGTTTTGAGCAAGGAAATTAAGATATTTTGGGGGTTATTTTCTATAATTCCCTAATGCTATCTATGTCTGATGTTTGTACCAATACCTGCAAAGAATATATTTTATCTACTGTCATTCTCTGATACAGGAATCCAACAAATATTCCTTTCTTCCAGTTTAGCAAATGCTTAAGAAAAAAATATGACATATATGTGACTGGCATCACACATGATCTACAAATAAGATATATTCTTATACATTTAATACTACATGTTTATATGTTAATGCACAAAATATTGCTGGCTAAACAAATTAATCAAAAGAATTTCAAATAATTTCAGAATATTTTAAGCCCACTATTATTGCTTTCTTTTACTAAATGTCCCTAAAATGTGAAAATAGCTTGCATTATATATTTTGGCCACCAGAAGATGATGTGATTTGAGTCAATAATGGACTTAAGAATGGGTTTAGACATATATGCATATATTTTAGGTATAATGTAAATATAATGTAATGCAAGGAAAATAGGCACTCTATATGCACATTTCAATAAAACAGCATATAAAAGAGTAGAATGATTGATTCTTAATGGATTTATGAAAAGTACATAGAAGAGCACACATTTTTCTAACAGTATGTGATCAAGACAGATTCTCAGCAATATCTCTTAAATAGATTGTATTAAAGATATAAATATATATATATATATATATATATATATATATATATATATATATATATATCAATCAAATTGGCAAATAAACCGCACAACCAGGTCTTGCATAGAGTGTAAAATTCACAAACTTATTTTATTATCGACGTTTCGGCTCCAAACTTAAGCCGTCTTCAAATATACTATTTTTTTTGTATCTTTTCAAATATCTGAGAAATTTGAGAAAAAAAGTCTGGTCTTTCTTGTCTACATACATCTGTGCATGAAATGTTTTATTTATGTGGCTACTATTATGCCAGAATTCCCTTTTTGTAAATTCTTCTTTTTTATTTGTATTTATGTATTATTAGTGTTGGTCAAGTCTCACCTTTACTAATTGGATCTCCTTGAGTGAAGGTCTTCTAAAAATTGATTGGATGTACAAGCTTTTTTCCCATAGATATTGTTTCCTAAAACACTCACACACTGCTCGTTAACAATGAAAATCATGATACCATTGTGACTGGATCACACTTTCACACATCTGTGAATTTCAGCCAACACCTTCCTGAAGTTCAGTGGAACCATTGTGATTGGATGTCTGTGACTTTACTACCGCAAGGGTTTAAATGCTTGGGAATTCACTACCACTGAAGAATTGATGAAACATTTTTCAGGAAAAATAAAATCTAGATGTCCAATTGCCTTTGACTTTTAATTTTACTAGATACTGCAGGCATCATGACCTGGATAAATGAAAATATTCATAGACTATTGCAAAATAATAGCTTCACTGTTCCTGGTTCTATGCCCCCTTGAACACAAAAACTCTATAAAAAAATCCTCAATAAAGCCCTCATTTTGCACTCTTACATTTCAAAAAGCAGCAGCCTCTGGTGTATTCACTAATGCAGTGGAATTGTAATGAAATTATTATAAATTATATATAGAGCAAAATTACTAAAATCTCCTGAAGGATGCACTCACACCTTATAATGAACACTATCACATATATCCAAACCATGTCAGCACTTGTTTGCCATATAGAGTATTTCAGTCAACTTCTGATTAGGTTTGGGCGAATAAGACCCGTTTCGTTTTGCGAAAATTTTGCCGCCGGCGAAATGTCATCTGACACCGACGTGCAGCAAATTTTTTTTGATGAGCGACATTTTTTGCACGCAACGCCATACAAGTCTATGGGTGTAATTTATGCGTCGAAACAAAGCAAAAAAATTTGCCCATCCCTACATTATGATTTTATAGTTCAGTATTTTAGTTACACTTCTCAACTCTTCCATTTGCATGACACCATATAAAACTGATCTGAGAAAGATGGAAGAGTATGTGATTGTTGAGGAGTAAACCAATCCTTTACAAAACCAAAAATATCACTATTATTATTTTTGTGTTATTGTCTCCTGTAGCTCTTTATAGAGTAAATGGTAGAAATACAAGACATACTAGTTTACAAACATTTCACCAGAATAGGTGCATGAGATACATCAAAGTTTACCTAAAATCAATCTAATATAACGAATATTAAGTGAAATATTTAAATAAAACTGTACAACTGTATTTATTTGCAGATGAGAATTATAATATATATGTCTAAGTACATTTTCTTCAGAGTACATTTCTTTCATATGCCCAATTAATCATTGCAGAAAATTTCATTATTGCATGACTAACAGACAATTAACATGAAAATAACAGGTAGCATCTGCTCACTCTGTAAACACCAATACAGAGAAAAGAGAAAGAAAGAGAACATTTGCAGTTGCATTTTGTTTTTTAAATTGTGATCTAGCTGGTATCATTTTTTCAGATTGCAGTTCTACATTATTAAAACAAAAATTAATTCATCACAATAAATTTGAAAAAAATAGGCATTATGAAGGCAGACAGAGTTTAATTTTTTTATATGATTCACTTGTTATAAAAAAAATTTTGTTGAAAAATGGAGAAATTGCCTTTTGCTTTAGTACATCCCTTTGGGGAGGAAATGAAATGAAAGTGAAATGGACAGCTATGTATGATGAAAAATATAGAGCACTGGTTTGGAAATCATTCTGTGTATTCTTCATCTGAGTGCATTATGCAGAAAAATAGAGAGAATAATCCACCAGTTTGCAGTACATAAATCCCATAGAAAGGATAAAATACATTCATTTTAACAGACAATGCTTAGCTTCATATACAATGCAAACAAATCAAATCTGCAATTTTTTTCAGTATTTAATATTCTCCCTGCTCCTTTCCTATCAGAAGGATTTTGCATTTTTATTACAATTTATATACATATATAATCATTTTTCTGCACCAACCACACTTTGCAGAGTGATTAACGTCTTCTGAACTCTGAATCCCAATATTTTCAGTTATTTAAATAAGCAATAACTGGCAAATAACTAGTATATCATCTACTAATATTACTTAATTTCCGATATTGGGAAATGTGATATCAGAATTATCAGTCACTTTATTAATAGGTTTCATCAATGTGCAATATAGGAGCAACAAATGTTGATATAACTTTATTCACTAGCCTTTCAGATGGGAAATGTAGAGTGAAAAGTTAATGAAATCATCTGACATAGATATAAAGTCATGCTGTATTTTACTGATGGGAATAGCCTCTTCCAGATATAAAAAGATCTATTAGTAAGAGCTGGAACCATATTTACCTTTAACATTACAAAAATAAAAGGAAGAACAGAACAAGGCGAAGGAAAGGTAGAAGAATTTATAAGAATCTATATGCAAAATAGGCCAATATTTCTTGCCCATGTTAGGGTACAGTATGCATTGTTTTGTTATGTGCGATGCCAAAATAGGTTAGCTTTAGATAATAATTACGTGGACTGAACATGACCTTCATCATGTTTTAATTCAGATGCTACCTCCTATTTGGAAGCTTATTTGCCTGCAGATTGTGGTCTAATGAACTGATAATGAGATCTATGTGCCTAATTCAGGGCAAAACACTTTTGTTTTTCTAAAGATCAATGTGCCTATTTTAGCCTCAATGGTATGTACCTCTAAGACATTTATATTTTCTGTTTGGTTATAAGACACTTTTCTATTTGGTCAAAGACAATGAAACCTATTAATCCTAGCAAGGGGAATTAGATACAGTGCAGTGACATGAGTAAGCTGAAAGTATTAGAGTATATTGTCTAATTAAGAGACTAAGATACTATTATAGGAAACTGACGTTTTCTTTTATTTCTCTAAAACACTAAAAATTTGACATTTTTGAAGTTTAAAACCATCAAATTTTAATATAAAACCATTTGTTCAAAAAGATTGCAATGAAGTCCTTGAGATCTTTAATCAGTCAAAAAGGATGCAAACATGGTCGCATGGTAGTGCAGGTTTTTTGCACTAACAAAACATTACATTCCCACAAATGAGTTTAATCATGGTTGCAAAAAGCTTTAATACCAATAAATTCAACCTTTTTACCCATAAAGAGGATCACCATACCAGAGGCCACCCCTTCAGACTAGAAGAAAAGAACTTTCATTTGAAGCAGCATAGATGTTCTTCACAGCGAGGACAGTGAGGGTGTGGAATGCACTGCCGGGTGATGTTGTAATGGCTGATTCTGTTCGGCAGAAAGGAAGCGCACTAGGACCCAGGAGCGATGGCGCCGAGGTTCGCGCACTCCGATGACGTCAGCCAACACCAGAGACCAACGCCCGTCTTCCTCCACAGCGTCTTCAGGGAACTCAAGGAGCGGAAAAGCTTTTTTAGCCACAAGTACGCCGCAGAGCGATCAGGAGGACAACAGAAGGGGCAGAATAAACAACGAGGAAGTGCTACAGAGGGAAGAGAGAGAAGGCACGCGCAGTACAGGCAAGACCCAGAGAGCAGCATCAATGGACACCACTGCGCAAACCCCTGTGACTCGGAGGAAACACAAGCAGTAGGTGAGAACTTGATACACAATATCTCCTCAAGGGAACTGTCTCCTGTAGAACAACGTGTTCTTAACAGAGGACTTTCGTTTGTACCCACACACAGTGTTGGTTTTTTTGATTTTCAGGTTGATTTTTTCAAATTTATGCGCAATTTGCGGCTGAAACTTTGGTTTCAAGATAAGGGTAATGTTGTGTAGCAGTCTTCAAAAATGGTCACTCCTAAGAAATTGTATAAAAAAAGTACATTTGATCCACCTATAGATAATAAGGCACTTAATATGTTTCAGAGTCTGGTAACAAATGAATGTCAAAAGCTTTGGGAAAACAGACCTTTGCCCAGTACCCACCGTAACCTTCCTAAGTCTGAACAATTGGCGTTAACAGCCTTGGGAAAGGACCAAAATGTGGTCATAAAAAGGGCAGACAAAGGAGGTGCTACGGTGGTTATGGACAAAGAAATGTATGTGCAAGAAGCAATTAATCAGCTTAATAATGAGGAACACTACCTATTATTAACAGAAGATCCCACTAGTAAATTTAAGACAGAAATTGATAGTCTCCTATATGAGGCAGAACTAGAAGGGATAATAACACCTGAAATTAAAATAGCAATGACAGTAACACATCCAAGAGTTCCCATTTTTTATTTGCTGCCCAAAATCCACAAACATCCATCAAAGCCCCCAGGAAGACCAATAGTCTCAGGGAATGATTCACTGTTGCAACCGCTAGCAGTCTTTATAGACAGTTACTTGAACCCCATTGTGCAGAAATTACCCACGTGTCTTAGAGACACAACAGATTTTTTAAACAAAATTGCTCATATTAAGTTACGTGAAGATGAGCGGGTATTTTTATGCACAATGGATGTATCAAGTTTATATACCTGTATTCCACACACTGAAGGGGTAGAAGCGGTAAGAAAACAGTTACACAGAGAATATGTCCAGGACTCGCCTTTAGTACAATTGATATGCTCCCTGCTAGAGATTGTCCTTACAAGGAATTATTTTCGGTTTGGCACACAATATCACTTACAAAAACAAGGTACCAGTATGGGTGCTAATATGGCACCGAATTACGCCAACATATTTATGTATGATCTAGAGGAGCAAATCATCCTACAGAACATATTGTTTTCTGAATCCATTTTTTGGTACAGCCGCTTTGTGGACGACATTTTTTTTGTGTGGAAAGGCTCAAGAGATAAATTGTTACAATTTGGAGAATATATTAATCGGACGCACAATACTATTAAATTTGTACTACATTTTGATGAGACACAAATAGAGTTGCTGGACGTTCAGGTTAGGAGGGTGAAAGATAAACTGTCTACTAACTTATACAGAAAGTCAGTTGACAAAAATAGTATGTTAAGATTTGACAGCTTCCACCCTCCTAACACGATGTCGGGTCTCCCGAAGAGCCAATTGATGCGTTGTAAGCGTATTACCTCAACCACTGAAAATTATCAGGACAGTAAAGAAAAAATGCTAACTGTGTTCAGAAAGAAAGGATACCCCAAATCAATCTTACGGAAGGCAGAAATTGAGGTAGATAAGCTCACAAGAGAAACACTGCTAGACACAAAGAAAAAAGAGGAAAGGGCCCAAAGGATACCTTTTGTGTCCACTTATGACACACACTCAAAACGTGTTAAAAAAGTGGTCAGAAAATACTGGCCTATTCTGATGAATGACCCTACAACCTCAAGGTCTTTCAGTGAATTTCCCTTGTTTGCTTACAAAAGAGGAAAAAATGTGGGTGACTATGTGGTACACACTGATATGCAACCCCCAGTAACAGCTAAACAGAGATTTCTGGGTAAACCAGTAATTGGAACGTTTCCTTGTCTCTCATGCCAGAACTGTAATAGCATTATAAAGGGGGATACTGTTTCACATCCCACACAAGGAACATCAATTAAATTACGGGGGTACCACACCTGTTTATCCAAAAATGTAATCTACTACTTAAAATGCCCTTGTGGAATGGGATATGTAGGGAAGACAAATAGACCAGTGAGATTACGCCTAAATGAACACCGAAGCTCCATTCGAAATGCACATACCAAAGCCACCTCGGTTGGGCAACATTGGTCTGAACACAGACACAGTGTTGCGCAATTGAGATGGCAAGTGCTAGAAGAAATCAATCCCAGGCAAACTAATTCTGATAAAAAATTATTACAGCGGGAATGTTTCTGGATATGGAAGCTGGGAACCCTAGCCCCTAAGGGGCTGAACGAGAGTTGGGGATTAAATTGTTTTCTTTAAGTCTATACCAACGCGTTTTAGATGTTAATGTGTTCGTGCCATTATTAATTTGTACACATTTTCTTACAGCATTAAAATAAGGAACATCTTCAATAAGAAGTGAGATGTATGCATCATCCAGCTAATTGTACTATAGTCAGTGAGTAACAAATATCAGTATGTTAACAAACTATGTGTTGTAAAGTGTAAATAGTGTTTTTTGTAAGCATGGAGTATATCACTCAGGTTGAGGATTAATGGGTTAATGTTACCAATTGTTAAATAGAGAATAATAATTCACGATTCACATGATAAAGGAGTATTTTAGTAATTTTAATCCATTTATATGTATCTATAATGATAGTCACATTGAGAAACAGGTTTTGAAAGTGAAATGGATACACTGTGATGCTTTTAACATTGTTACACTGTTATTTAATTGTTTTAAAGTATTTTGTATCGACCACCACAAGAGGTCGCAGTTTGAATGTCTATAAATATGTACACGCTCTATGGTTGGGTATCACTGAGGAAGGGCCATGCGGTCCCGAAACGTTTGATCCATTGTTAAGTGTCTGGAAGCACCTTGAATAAAAGTGGGAGCACCCCGTTGAAATCAAATACAGGTATTGGCAATACTTTCTTTTCTGAGATTTATACTGGCGTGTGGCTAGGCCAGGGCCATATATACCTGCATCCCCTGCTACGATTATTTTCTACTATTTCTGATTCTGTTAATGCCTTTAAGAGTGGCTTGGATGATTTCTTGGAAAGACATAATATCAAAGGCTATTGTGATATAGATATGGGTGTAAGGACTTACCCTGGTGGTCTAGTGGCCGACGGGGTCCACCGCCGCTCCTTTGGCGTGGACGCCCGCCGCATTGTCCCTTTATCCCTAGTGCCGGCTTCCTTCCGGCACGCACTTTCATTTCTTAAAGGCGCAGTGACGCTGGCGTGTGACGTCAGCGCGCAATGGCGCCAAATTCAAAACTATAAAAGGGGAGTTTAGTCAATAGCACCTTGCCCATTGTTAGCTTCAATTTGCCTTGTTCCTGGGTGCTTTATTATTTGAATCCTGATTGATCTACTGTGTATTGACCCTTGCCTGCCTGTGACTTCTCTGATTTCTCCATTCCTGATCCTTGCCTGCCAGTTAACTCAGAACTCTCCAATCCTGACCATTTGCCTGTCCACTGACTATTCTACGCTCTCTAATCCCGATACCAGCCTGTCTGTCTATTCTAATCTGCTTGTGCTGGCCCGGCCTGCCTGTTCCTGGTGGTGTTCTTCCTTCCAGTATTCTGCTGAGACGATTGTGCCCCTTTGCTCGTCCAGAACAGTTTACTTAGCTCCTCTCTCTATTAAGACCTGGCGGCATCCGATTAGCCGAGGGCTCCTCCCGAGGTGAAAGGCGGCGGTTAAAGGCAGAAGTGAGAGCCGAGACCAAGGAGCTTAGCTTGGGTTCTGGATTTAGGGTACAGAACGGGATAATGGGTATATATAATTTATGGGAAAGTATGGAGGGGTGTGTGTGTGGATGCTGGCTTTTTATTTGGAGGGGTTGAACTTGATGGACTTTGTCTTTTTTCAACCTGATTTAACTATGTACAGTAACTAACAATGTAACCTTTAATGTAATGAAACATGCAGCTCTCAAGTCTCAACACCACACATCCTCACCTCCCTGCATTCTTCAGTAACACTGAATCTAAAAATGCTCATGCTTTACACAAAATATTTCTCAGCTTTATGCCACACTTAACTTTTAATAAATACTGAGAAACTCAGTCTTAGCAATGTAATAATTTAAATGCTGCCTTAAACTCATACAGTATTTGATTTATCTCTTAACAGATACAAACAATGGCATGTATAATATATGAAATGGTTTATACTGTGCTAAAGTCAGACTGCTCCATAAGTGGCAAGGGGTGCTATATTTCTCATGAATACTTATTTGGTTAGCATAGCGTATTAATAGAGAGTCTGCTATTTGAGTTTTATTTTAATGAAATAAATTTTAATAAATGTAAAGTTTTTTTTTTATCCAGATTTTAAACACACATACATATAGAGTAAGCAGTATAACTATGTTTGCAGGCCATGATTTCAATGATGAGATCTTGGATTCCATTTTCCATTGAAATCACTGGTAAATGCTGCCACAATCTGTTACTAGATATCTACTTTAAAGATCAAGCCATACACTTTTCTTCAAGGGAAGCAAGTGAACCCTCTAACTTCTAAAGCAAATAAAGATAATCCTGCTTAAAAGGAAATGCAATGGCTTTTCAGCACTCAAATGCCTTATCTAGATCTAGGTAACTATAAATCATACTTATAAAATGGTAAGTATACAGTATATTTTATAAAAACAGGCCCTAAATTATAGTGAGCTTTCGTAAATAGAATTAAAGTACCCTTATAGCACATTAATTAAGAATAATCTATGTTTTTTTTTTTTTATTTCTTGAGCTACTGTAAATAGGCAAAGGTAGATAATTCGATTACAGGTGCACAATATAAACTGCCTCCATACTGAACTTCTGCTAATCCGTAAAACAAAACAGTTACAGCAAAATGACAGATGAAAGGGGTGTATTTTTTTATACAAAGCTTAATTATCAGTGGAGGTAGTCAATGTTTGAGTAATGTAATGTTCCCTTACTTGTGTATTTGAAGCAAATATTCAATGTGTTTTGCTCATATTGAACGTGTGTATATATAGGTGAATTTTGCTACTTTAAGTTTTTTATTACATACTGTATATAAACAGAGAGACAGAGTGAGAAAGAATAAAGTCACAGACCATGCCAAGCATTTCTGTGTCCTCGGTGGTTTTATTTTAAGCCATAACACGGTATTAGTGAACATTCATTGGTCAACAAATGTGGAAAATATTCTATTTATGAAGGGAATGAAATTCTTTACTGAAATATTAAAATCGACTTGTGGAAGGGCTCTGCCTGATGCTATCTTCTCAATCTTATAATTGATGCCAAATGCTATTATACATGCATATCGAAATGCAGATTTGACAGTCAAGGGTCCACTTGAAGATAATTCTACAAATGAATGAAAGATCAGAAAAATCAAACATGCAGTGCTAAAACAGTTTAAATTATATTATTATCATACTTATCTTCATTATCATAAATTAAATATTATGTGCTATGATTAAAATGGCATTTTATTTGTTTTAGAGGTTTTTGAAACCACAAATAAACACATTTTCTCTAAAACCTTGAAAGCCGATAATTAAGTTTTTTGGGCAATAATTAGCAATGAAATGTTAAAGTCTATGTTAAAGGGATACTGTCATGGGAATTTTTTTTTTTTTTTTTCAAAATGAATCAGTTAATAGTGCTGCTCCAGCAGAATTGTGCACTGAAATCAATTTCTCAAAAGAGCAAACAGATTTTTTTATATTCAATTTTAAAATCTGACATGGGGCTAGACATTTTGTCAATTTCCCAGCTGCCCCCAGTCATGTGACTTGTGCCTGCACTTTAGGAGAGAAATGCTTTCTGGCAGGCTGCTGTTTTTCATTCTCAATGTAACTGAATGTGTCTCAGTGGGACATGAGTTTTTACTATTGAGTGATGTTCTTAGATCTACTAGGCAGCTGTTATCTTGTGTTAGGGAGCTGCTATCTGGTTACCTTCCCATTGTTCTTTTGTTTGGCTGCTGGGGGAAAAGGGGAGGGGAGTGATATCACTTCAACTTGCAGTACAGCAGTAAAGAGTGATTGAAGTTTATCAGAGCACAAGTCACATGACTTGGGGCAGCTGGGAAATTGACAAAATATCTAGCCCCATGTCAGATTTCAAAATTGAATATAAAAAAATCTGTTTGCTCTTTTGAGAAATTGATTTCAGTGCACAATTATGCTGGAGCAGCACTATTAACTGATTCATTTTGAAAACATTTTTTTTCCCCATGACAGTATCCCTTTAATTAAAAATGGACAAATAGGATAAGTACAGCTCCCATAGACTTGTATAGGACCTCAACAGCTTTTATATGACAAAATTTTGTATTACAGGTTTTCTTGATTTTTACACGTATCTAGAAGTTTTAGAGTTTTAGGGGCTGATTTACTAAAATTCAGATTTCCTTTTTTAACTAATCATATTTTTCTCTAAAAATTCATCTTTTTTATTTCGCCAAAACTCTAAAAATTCAAGATTTATTATGTGTAAAAACCATGAAAAACTCATATACAAAACTTCACAAGTAAAAGTAGTCAAGGTCCCATAGACGTCAATGGAAACTGCGTTAATACTATTCAAACTTGTTTTTTACCATTCAGACTTTTAAAAGGCCCATTTATTAAAGGTTGAAATTCGAATTCATCTATTAAATCTAATACTCAAACGAATTTTACCCACTCGAAAACTCAAATCAAAATCGACAAAAACTCAAATCGAGTTTTTTATCTGAAAAAAACTCAAATGTCAGGAAGGCTAATATCTTCTAATTGGTCACTGGACCTCTCCCATTGACTTATTCATGAACTCGGCAGATTTAAGTTGGTGAATAGCCGAATTAGAATTTTTCCTAGGTTATACCAGGGTATACAGTAGTTTTTGATAAATCTCAAAATTCAAATTCAAATCGAGTTTGGATAATTCACAATTTGAATTTGAGAGCTTGGACCAAATTTTTTTTTTAGAAAATTCCAATTTACTATTCGACCCTTAATAAATCTACCCCGACAAGATTTTTGAATATTTTCAGATATTTTTGCTATTTTATATATATATATATATATATATATATATATATATATATATATATATTATATCTTCAGTATCCGCACTCCAACAAAGCATTTGCAGGGGTGCACAGTCAATTATCAATCATATACTCGCAATTTGGAATAAAGCATTCCCAGGCCAGCACTTCCCTTAGTAAATCAAGTGATTCTATTATTCACACACCACAGTAGGCACTATATGACACACATCTTCAAGACTGAGGTGGCATTGGACTGGTACAGGTGCCTAAAACATAAGAGGGGTATTTTTATGATGACTCATAGGTGTATATTTATTAAATTTACTGGTCTGATTTTTCACGTGCAAAAAAAGGAGTGATTTTCTGAACTGGCTTGGTTTTTCTGCATTTTATCACTTAGTTACATAGTTACATAGTTACATAGTTAAATTGGGTTGAAAAAAGACAAAGTCCATCAAGTTCAACCCCTCCAAATGAAAACCCATCATCCATACACACACCCCTCCCTACTTTTAATTAAAATTCTATATACCCATACCTATACTAACTATAGAGTTTAGTATCACAATAGCCTTGGATATTATGTCTGTCCAAAAAATCATCCAAGCCATTCTTAAAGGCATTAACTGAATCAGCCATCACAACATCACCCGGCAGTGCATTCCACAACCTCACTGTCCTGACTGTGAAGAACCCTCTACGTTGCTTCAAATGAAAGTTCTTTTCTTCTAGTCTAAAGGGGTGGCCTCTGGTACGGTGATCCACTTTATGGGTAAAAAGGTCCCCTGCCATTTGTCTATAATGTCCTCTAATGTACTTGTAAAGTGTAATCATGTCCCCTCGCAAGCGCCTTTTTTCCAGAGAAAACAACCCCAACCTTGACAGTCTACCCTCATAATTTAAGTCTTCCGTCCCTCTAACCAATTTAGTTGCACGTCTCTGCACTCTCTCCAGCTCATTTATATCCCTCTTAAGGACTGGAGTCCAAAACTGAACTGCATACTCCAGATGAGGCCTCACCAAGGACCTATAAAGAGGCATAATTATGTTTTCATCCCTTGAGTTAATGCCCTTTTTTATGCAAGACAGAACTTTATTTGCTTTAGTAGTCACAGAATGACACTGCCCAGAATTAGACAACGTGTTATCTACAAAGACCCCTAGATCCTTTTCATTTAAGGAAACTCCCAACACACTGCCATTTAGTGTATAACTTGCATTTATATTATTTTTGCCAAAGTGCATAACCTTGCATTTATCAACGTTGAACCTCATTTTCCAGTTTGCTGCCCAGTTTTCCAGTTTAGACAGATCACTTTGCAAAGTGGCAGCATCCTGCATGGAACCTATAGTTCTGCACAATTTAGTATCATCTGCAAAAATAGAAACAGTACTTTCAATGCCCACCTCCAGGTCATTAATAAACAAGTTGAAAAGCAAGGGACCTAGTACAGAGCCCTGCGGTACTCCACTAACAACACTGGTCCAATTAGAAAATGTTCCATTTACCACCACTCTTTGTAGTCTATCTTTTAGCCAGTTCTCTATCCAGGTACAAATACTATGTTCCAGGCCAACATTCCTTAATTTAACCAGTAACCTTTTGTGTGGCACTGTATCAAATGCTTTAGCAAAGTCTAAGTAAATCACATCCACTGCCATCCCAGAATCGAGGTCTCTACTTACATTCTCGTAAAAAGAAATTAAGTTAGTCTGGCAAGATCTATTACGCATAAAACCATGCTGGCACAAACTCATAGTATTATGATTTGCTATGAAGTCCAGTATTTTATCCTTTATTAACCCTTCGAAAAGCTTTCCTAATACTGACGTCAGACTAACTGGCCTATAGTTTTGAGGCTGAGAACGGGATCCTTTTTTGAATAGAGGCACCACATTAGCAATTCGCCAGTCTCTCGGCACAATGCCAGATCTCAATGAATCCTGAAAAATTAAGTAAAGAGGTTTGGCAATCACAGAGCTAAGCTCGCTAATTACCCTGGGATGAATACCATCTGGCCCTGGACCTTTGTTAATCTTAACATGTTCAAGTCTCTTTTGAATTTCTTCATGTGTGAACCATGCATCATTAGTTGTATTACTAGAATTGGGAGTGTTAAGAAGGAAACCTTCACTTACTGGTTCTTCATTTGTGTACACAGATGAAAAATACGAGTTCAGAATCTGCGCTTTTATTTTGTTTTCATCAACCAGCTGACCCCCCTCTGATAGTAAGGGTCCCACCCCTTCCTGCTTCATTTTTTTACTATTGACATATTTAAAAAATAATTTTGGATTTTTTTACTGCTTGCTGCAATATCCTTTTCTATAGCAATTTTAGCTTGCCTTATAGCTTCTTTGCATGATTTATTGGCCTCCTTGTACCTTATAAATGTTTCGGCTGTACCAGCTAACTTGAAAGCCTTAAAAGCACGTCTTTTCTTACCCACCTCAACACCAACGCTTCTATTGAACCAAAAAGGTTTTGCTTTGCAACGACGTTCCTTGCTTACAAGTGGAATATACTGACAAGTATATTTATTAAGCAGCATTTTAAAGACTTCCCATTTTTGTTCTGTGTTTAACCCTGTGAAAAGCATTTCCCACTTAATATGTTGCAGAGATGCCCTTATACTGTCAAAGTTTGCACGTCTGAAATTTAGTGTTTTAGTTACTCCCTTATAGAATTGCTTCTGCAACAGAATCTCAAAGGAGACCATGTTATGATCACTATTCCCTAAATGCTCACCCACACAAATGTTAGAGATGAGTTCAGTATTGTTAGTTATTACAAGGTCCAAAAGAGAGTTATTCCTAGTAGGTTCTTGAACGAGCTGGAATAAAAAGTTGTCATTCAGCATATTTACAAACCTACTAGCTTTTTCTGTCTTAGCAACCCCATTACCCCAGTCAATGTCTGGATAATTGAAGTCACCCATAGCAACAACTTGACCCAGCTGTGAAGCCGCTTGTATCTGCAAGAGTAGCTCGGCTTCATACTCGACACTTATACGAGGTGGTTTATAGCATACACCAATGATAATTCTTTTTGATACCTTTTGCCCAGTCGAAATCTCTACCCAGAGTGATTCTACACCCTCACCAGTGCCAGCTATTTTTATTTCTTTAGCGCATGGCTTTAATTCAGGCTTTACATACAAACACACTCCTCCACCCTTTTTAATCCCTCTATCCCTCCTAAAAAGGGTGAAACTTAGGTTACTGACATATTAACTTTTCCATGGGCATGCCCATTACACCACAAAATTGCACCCCTTTAATCCAAACAAGGGCACAAAGTGTCTCTAGCATTCACAGATTGTACCTGCCAATGATAGAGACACTTTGTACCCCATGTGTGAGACTAAGGGGTGATATTTTTAGCCTATTGCAATGTTAGATGAGCAAACTGTTCTTCATCTGTATGGTAGCTTCAAAATACAAATCCATCCATCAGAAATTACTAAGCACTTCACACATTGAATTTACTTTCAACAGAAAACAACTTTTTCGTCTACAGGAAACATTAAAAAAATCTGTTCAGTATGTGCCAGGACCTCTGAACAACTCATATGGAAAGAAAGAAATATTGTAGAGATGAAAGCAGTATGACACATTCACATAGAGGCAGGATGGGACAGGATGCCATTGAGTCCTCAACAAAATACAGTCTACAATAAAGAGCAAAAAAGAAAAATAATGATATTTTTCATACTCATTCAAGCTTTCTCTTGGGAAGCAAACAAGCAAGCAGCACATAATTGGAAATACCATCAACTAAGATGAACCAGTGGGCCATGCAAGTAGCAGCTTACTGCTATAATGACAAGACTTTGATGAAGAAGTGCCTGGAGCGATTTAGCCAATATGGAAATTATAATAATAATAAATATAAATATGTATATTTGGATATTTTATGTCAGGTAATTTTGCCTTGTCAAATAAAAGGATAACATAAGTATCTAGTGCATTGTGGTAGCCATTTTAAATGGTAAACAAAGAGGCTGGGAATATTGTGAAAAGTGCTAATTTTGCTAGCCTTTTTATAAATGTATAAATACATATTAAATACTTAAGGAAAGAGTTGTTAAAATGTTCAAACATTTAAACTGTCGACATACATAAATAGTGATGGGCGAATTTGCGCCATTTCGCTTCGCCGGAAAATTCGCGAAACGGCAAAAAATTCGCGAAATGGCGCCGGCGTCTCGTTTTTGACGCCAGCGCCCGTTTTTGACGCCGGCGCCCGTTTTTCCGGCGCCAGCGTCCGTTTTTCAAAAAATTTTTTGACGCCGGCGAATTTTTTGACGCGAATTTTCACGGGCGATTCGCGAATTTATTCGCTGGCGGCGAAACGCGCAAATTCGCCGCGAATTCGCGCCTGGCGAATAAATTCGCCCATCACTATACATAAATGCATACTTAGTGGGCAAATGTCATTCCGCGAGACTACAGTTGCTAAAATAAGGCTTGGGAATGTCACATTCTGCTCAAGAGGATTCTTTATTGAAGAAAAAGAAGTACAGTACAATATTCTGCATCACCACACACTCTCACCACAGAGAACATCTTAGATTTAAGTGACAGCCAATACTCACTTGAGATGTAGGTGAAAGGAAAAGGTCATAAAACATACTCATGCATTAAGACGTATTGGCAAATAGTTGGAAATAACTTCTGGAGAAACTGAATTAAATTCTTACTCAGCAATGGAGTAAAATTGTATGAAAGATTAGTAATAAAATATGGGACTCATGTACAATGGCAATTTGTCTTTGAGTCCAGTCCAGTGGAAGAAGAATACTTTTATCCAACAACCCATACTGCAGTTAAATCCATGTACATACTAGTAAATATCATTTGGATCTATTTGCTGACCAAAGCTTTGGTATGCTGCAGCACAAAAAAAGTATATCACAAACCCAGACACAAGTACTAGAGCACTAAGGGGTTCACAATTCAGTCTCCTTTAAGAAGCTCTCTGAGTCTGGAGTTTGCTGTTTTCTGCATAGTCTGGTGCTGGCATGCACAAGGCAACCCTGCCTAAAGACATGGTTATTCGTTAGAATTGTTGGGGCAGAGTTGTCCTTTCCTTAACTGAAATGTGAGATACATCAAAGATTTATCAATTCCATCAAGATGTGACTCTGCATAGACACAAATATCTGTGTGTCTATGCACATATAACCATCCTTCTTTTACCCTCTGCCCACCGAATACTTGGAGATGAGTGGAAGAGGAGTGGTTTGACAAGAACAGAAAGGAAGGTAGCAGAACCATGAATAAAGCATGAATAAAGCAAGATAAAAATAAAAAAAACTATGTGCAACTGCCAGTTGAAGAACATACTAAGGAAGAGTAGACGATGAACACAAATAAGGAATGGACTGGTGGTATAGATGAGAAATACCTGTAAAACAAAAAATGGACTGAAATACTGGTGAAATTGGATAGGTCCAGATAAAGGAAGAAATTGGAAGAAATGTAAACAGAATGGAGCTTACTGTATAAGAAGCAATGCAGTAAATTATATATACAGCATGTATAATGTGGAAAAAAAACTGTGTATTGAATGTGTAATGGCAAGTCCCTACCAGAACCAGCTGCTATACAAATTAATATTTTTGTCAGATCACAAAATGGAACTTTGCAAAGAGTGCTGGCATTAATGTGGCAGGTTAAATCACGTTATCCAAATTAGATAAGAAAAAGAATATTCGGTAGATAGCAAGACGATAAACAAGCATTTCCAGCAGAATTGACTACATTTATCCAGTGTTTCCTTTTTCTACGGATGTCAAAGATGTCATTATTTGATATTTAATCCATGCAAAGGAATGTCAGATTGTTGTTTTCAGAAACCAAATGTTGCACAAAACAGAACCCCATTACCCAATATATGGTAAACAAGTACAAATAATTGTTTTACACAGAGGCCACAATTGAAACATTTAAAAATCGGCGAAAAACAAAGAAAGCCTGTCCCATGAGAACATCAAGTTCCATCCAGCTTAATGTAAAAGAGAAATTGTTTTTCAGTATTTCAGTGCTCTGTAAATGCCATACTTCTCCAAATATAAAAACCTGTCACCAACACACTTACAGTCTGATATCTGAAAAGGACCTATGGGTTCACACAATATTCTTAGTTCTCACTTCTTAAAGTGCAGCTTCATCAGATGGTCTGTTCCTTTCATCGTCTATCTCTAACATATGGCCTTTTTAAGGTGATCCTAACCATTGACTATTATGGTTAAATGATTATCCTTGATGTTTCTTGTGCTAATGGTATCCTTATCTTTGAAGTGCATAAGAGCAGAGTTGATCATTCAGAGCTGAATGGTGACAATTAGCACATGCCATCTTTCTGGCCAACTAAAAGTGAAAGGTGCCTCATCACTACTTATATAAGTCAAGCATTTTCATCCTGAAACCAGTGGCATACTATAATACATGATGTAACTACATGTTAAATTCACTGACATTGTCTGACAGAGGGACATTAATTAACCTAATCACTAATATCACTAAAAAGTTATTGTCCAGGCTAAAAGTATTAGTCTCTTTCTTATATTCATGCAGAAGAAAATATGGGTAAATTGTATACATATTTTAGGTGTTACTGGATAATACACAAGCAATGAGTAAAATGTAGTTTCCATTGACATTAGAATAAGATAATAGACTTAAATAATCCTTAAAAATGGCCCAACTTACATAGTTACATCTTTTAAGTCTATGCCATAAACCCGTATAAGTGGATCTAGATTTTACTGACATTACTCCTCACAAACTACTCGTACTAAATATATTTGATGCAGATGCAGCTTCCTGGTTCAATAAACAACAACAAATAATTCTTATTTGCCATTAAGAAAATAACATTGTAAACAACCTTACGCCTATAAATATTCACTGCTTGTAACATAAAACATGGGCAACACCTGACACATGAATAAACTGTTTAAATCAGTTACTGTACTATTGATGTTTTAGGGATCAATATAAAAAATATAAAGTGAGGAAAAAAGGCATTTATATGCATAAAAAGGTAGATGTAAATATGATTTGAATTATTTAGTGAAACTGTGATATGCTTCAATACTAAATGTTTGGCCAACAGTTATGATTATTAATAATAGATTTCTGAAGAAGCTTAGCTATACACTGCATAAAATGCATGTGATCTTTATATACATTGAATAGTAATATCAGTAATTATAGTATGCAGCATTTTTTTTCATTTTTAAGGAGATATGGCTTTATACTTACATTGTTCAAATGAGCAAGTTCAATCTCTACCAATGAATCTGTACTTTTTGGCTCTGGGTGTATAGTAACCGCAATGATCTTCGAATTCACAACAGTAAAATTTCTGGAGAAAAAAGGAAATTAAATATAAAATCTCATTATTGTAAAATGTACAGACACCTGTGTACAGTGCACAACATTCACAAATGCTCTTTTCCTCTTCTTGCATTATGTCTGTTGTTTCAATTAAAATAAAATAATCAAAATGATCTGTTTTCCCTTGATTCCAGTTCCATAGTCCACAGAGCAATATTTGAAAGAGAATAAGATGAAAATCAACAAGGGTAAGGTGGGTGCTTCTTTCTACAGAGCTTTTTATGTCACTTTAAACCAATTCCAAAATTCAATTATAAAAAGAGTTGGGGAGCAACACAAACATTAGAAAATTTCCTGGGGGTGCCAAATAAGGACTGTAATTGGTCATTTGTTAACCCAATGTACAATGGCAGTCTAAAGCAGGCTCTGTTTGGCAGTACTCCTGGTTTAATGCAACCAAAACTTCCCTCCAAGCCAAGAATTCAAAATAAGCACCTACTGGGGCGACTGGGAGCATGTTGGTGAGCTACATGTTGCTTGAGAGCCACTGGTTGGGGAAAACTGTTTAGAACTTACTCTGACACAAGTATATTCAAAAACTACTTAAAAACAACAGTTTGTGGTGTATCATGCTACACTTAATTTTGGTACAAGGGTAGTTGTATGATCACGGTTAGGGATGGGCGAATTTTTTCGCCTCGTTTTGCCGAAAAAAAGTTGCCCATAGACTTGTATGGCAGCATGCGTCAAAAAAAAAAAAAGATGTGCGTCAAAAAAATTACGCCGCACGACAAAAGACTATGGGCATCTGCGACATTTCACCGGCTGCACATTTTTGGCTAAACGAAACAGGTCAAATTCGCCCATCCCTAATCACAGTTTCACCAAAAGTGATATTTTTCACATTAGAATCACACCATGTCTAAAGCAGGGACCTAAGTAGTCCCAACATTTTGCATTCTATAATCTACTGAGTTAGCCAATAAAAGGAATGACCTACTCTATATTTTCTGGTGTCAGTGGAACAACATGTTTTGTGGCACCGAAAAAAAATGCAGATATCTTTATTTTTTGCATTTTTCTTCATTACTAATCATAGGGCTACATCAAACTATAGAACTTGAAATCCTGAACCAACTGCCAATTAGCGATGAGCAAATTCACAAAACTCATTAAAGTTATTGGGTGCTTTTTTAATCTTTACTTTTTCTGCTGAAAGTTTTTTCACAGAAACTTTTGCAGCGCAAAATACTTTGGAATCTATGGGCTTTTTTTGTGGCAACATTTTTTGGCAGTTTTGTGAAAATACGTTTGAATGGCAAAATGTGGAAATTTTTAATTGAATTCATTCCTGCCAAAAAATTTCACTCACCGCTATTGCCAATTTAAAAAGGGAAAGTATCAACATACGTAAGATATATGCACTATTGTTATAATTTATAGAGCAGCGAAAGAGTCAATATGATTGAGCACTTTTGATTGGCAGGCATATATATATATAATTTGTACATTTCACATATTTTCAATCAGTAATAAAAATGATAATAGTTATCAGGACTAAATGTATTTATGGAGTAATATGGTACCACCCACTCACATTGAAAATTGCACATTTATAAAGAAAGAATATTCTTTGAAACCAGCTAACAATAGTATGCAGTTTGTAAAATGGAATAGTAACACTATTTATCGAGTATGCTTTCCCTTTAAGGTAGCAGCATTTGTCATAACATTGCACCAGGGTATGAAATTCAGTGTAAATTGATAGTGATGGAACTGCATTGCCATACTGAATTCAGATGTAGAGTTAATAATACAGTATGAGGATAAAAAATAATAAAGGTAAAGAATTTAAATTTGAAAGAGAGTTCAGATTTAATCACTATTATTGAATTCAATTATCTGCCTAATGTGAATTCAGCGGAATTCAAGCAATATCATTGCACTGAGGCCCCCTACTGCCTATTTCTGCACTGTGACTGGATATTCTGTACATCAAGGACAAACACATTCATTTCTTCTGTACAACTAACACTGAAAACAGTGTTCTGTCTGTAATATATTCCTGTTAGGACAAATTTGGAAAATCTCTGTTTAGGTCATGTAGATGATTGGCAGTAGATTTTCACAGTGAAAATTTGGAAAACTATGAAAATATTTTCAAAAGGTGAATTTTGCTGCAATTTTGCCAAATGCATTGATGTCAATGTGCAGGTTTTTTTGAACCACATTTTTTCTGTTGCCAAATGCATTGGAGTCAACTGGAGTTTTTCTTTCCTCTTTTCTGATGCCCAATGCATTAAATGCAATGTCCATTTTTTTCAAATGCATAGTTAATGGATGTTTTTTTTCTAATAAAATACTGAAATGCTGCTCAGCCAAGATTTAATGAATACATTCTAACCAGTCAGACTCAAAACCTGGGTGTGTATACCCTGGGGTATTGTGTATTCATGAAGTTATCAAATGAGCAAACAGGAGGAGAAATTACTCACAGACTTCCATCCGTGTCCTGGGTGCATTGCCCCGACCTCGTAGCTTGGGGTGAGGCAACGACTTTAAAATTGCAGAAAAGACAAGCACTCTTGAAGGGAACATTTTCAGAGCGAAAAACAATGTTTTATTTCACATTACTAAAAGCAATGCATTTCGTATCAACAGATACGTAGTCATAGGCTAGTGAAAACAATCACTAGCCTATGACTACGTATCTGTTTATACGAAACTTGTCAGATTTTAGTAATGTGAAATAAAACATTGTTTTTAGCTCTGAACATGTTCCCTTCAGGAGTGCTTGTCTTTTCTGCTATTTTGAGCTGTAGTTTTTTTCTAATGCCAAATGCATTAAAGTAGTTTTTTCTTGCACTAAATCTATCAGAGTCAATGGACATTTTTTCTTGAGTTTTTTCTTGAACAAAATGCAATGATGAATGGATGTTTTCTCAAAAAACTGGACCTTTTCCCCAAAGAACAAAAACTATGGCTAAATTCTAGTGCAGATTCACCAAACATGTAAATGTTCACAAAGCTGTGAATTTTGCATTAACTAATCAGAATATTTCTTTCCTTTCCTAGCCTTAAGCGAATTGCTGTTCCTATAGGTAAGTTGAAATATTCAGCTAACAATACTTATCATTTAATTACAATGAATTTTCTATGAATTATAACTTTTACTAATGTACAGTATGTTCTGAATACTTGTTACAACACTAAGGGGTAGATTTATCAAGGATCAAATTTCGAGGGTTAAAAAACCCTCGAAGTAAAATCCTTCGAATTCGAATATCGAATTCAAAGGATTTTAGCGCAAAAGCTTCGATCGAACGGTTGAATAAAAATCGTTCGATTGAACTACGAAATCATTCGAATCGAACGATTTTAACGAATTTAAGCAATCGGTAGAATGATTTTTATTCGTTCAAAAAATCGTTCGAGTCGTTCGAGTCTTTCGATTTGATCGAATTCGATCGAATTTGACCATTTCGATGGTCGAAGTACCAAAAAATTACTTCGAAATTCGAATATTTTTGCATTCAAACTATTCACTCGAGCTTAGTAAATCTGCCCCTAAATCATACATTTAGTAGTAAGTTAAAATATGATTTTTTCTGATACATGTTAATATGTAGGGAAACATGCTAAGTAATAACATACATTTCCTCATCTGCTATTAACAACACTGCATATATTGTTTAAATTAAGGATATTAGTTACATCCAGGAAACATGTCAGGCCAAATGAAACTATGCCCTGTAGACCTATGGTTTGTGGATTAGTGGAAACCTAATAGGATTAACTAAACACCATTGAACTTTTTGTGTTTGACCTATTCTCCACTGCCCTTTTCCTCCTTACAAGTCCCCATTTCTTGGCCCTGACATGATCTCAAGAAGAATGGCCTTAATTGCCTGTCACGATTTACCACAAAAAGGCAAATGTTTTGTCTAAAGCAAATATGCCAAATACGCCAAATACAGCATTTCTATGTGATGTCTGATGGTCACTGCTAAAATCAGTGAGCAGAGAGTTTCTCTTTCAAGTGATGATAGGAAATTTAGGGCACCGTAGCGATAAGCAAAAATTTTTGCCGTGGAAATTATGCCCTTAGACTAATGGGTGAAAAAAATGTGTCATGGGTCAAACATTTGTCAGTTCCAAGCCAATTTGGAGAAACCGCACTCCTCACAAACCCAAGCAGAGTTTCCTGGTGCTCGGTGGTAGGGGAATCGGCAACCGCCCAGCCAAGGTACGTAGAAGGATCACCGGCATCTGCATAATTAAATGCAGTGCATTTAATAAAATTGCAAGGGCTTACCCTGCTCAACCAAACTCCTGTGTGCCGGTGATTCTTCTACGTATCAAACATTTGTCACACAATTTGTTGAGTGTCAAAAAAGTTTTTTCGCCCATAGACTTTAATGCATTTTGGCGAATTTACACTGTTTCGCAAATTTTTGGTGAACCGAAACAGGTCAGATTCGCCCATCACTAAGGGGCAGATTTATTAAGGGTCAAATTAAAAATTTTCACAATTTTTTTAGGTCAAAACTCTCAAATTCGAATTGTGAATTATGCAAACTCGATTTGAGTTTTTATTCAAATTTCGAGATTTGTCATTCTCTGGACCTTTAAGAACTTGAATTCAAAGTCAATGGGAGACATCCAGGGACCAATTTGGACATGTTAGTAGCCATCCTGACGGAGCAAAAACTCGAATCGAGTTTAGTCGAAATCGATTTGTGTTTTCGAGTCGATAAAAGTTTTAGATATCTGATTTTTTTTTTATAAATAACCCCCCAATCGAATTTCAAGTATATTCAAATTCCTTTTATTATTTTGAGGTAGCCAGCATACACAAAGTTTCATGAGGCTATCGTCCCTTTCCTCGAGTTTCACTGTAATACATGCTATAGGAACTACATGTTTCATAGAAGTAGTAAGCCAACTTAACAGAACATATTCAGTATTCAACTTAATAGAACATATTTCATACATATCAGGTGTTTTCATTCACAGAGCAGTACTGTCAGTAGTCAGGCTGCAGAGCAAGGTGCAGAACACAATGTCAGTGGGTGAAAGCCAACCCTGTCCTTACTTCCTGCTATAAGTCATATGGTGAGCACAGGGCCCTGTTGAGAACTCTGGCCACTAGTGATCTCACCTTGCATTTAGAGTACAGAGACCTGCAGATATTTTCCGACATGCAGCACTGGGTGCAAAGTACAAAAAAGTGGGGGATTGATTCTGTTTTGTGCACTTTGTATCTTGCCCTGCATGTAGTAAATTACTCCTTATATGAATATGATTGACTGACTTTCTGATTCCTTTTTTAAACTTAGTTGTGCTTCTTTGCACTTTACTTTTGTTTTTACATGAAGCATTTAACCCCTACCCACGTATACATTACTTAAAGGGATAGTGTTATCATGTTATTTCCTCATACTTTAGAATGGCCATTTAATAAGGCAAGTTCAGATATACAGGTATGGGATCACTTATCCAGAAAGCTCTGAATTTATAGAAAGGCCACCCACCATAAAAAATATTATATTATCATATTAAACATGATTTCCATTTTCTCTGTAATAATAACAACACAGTAGCTTGTTCTTGGTGGTAACTAAGCTGTATACATCCATATTTGTGTCAAAATAATTCTATTGAGTTTATTGAATGATATTTAGCAGAAGGTATGGAGATCCAAAAAATGGAAAGATCCCTTATCTGGAAAACCCCAAGTCCAAAGCATTCTAGATAATATATTCCATTCCTGTATATGTATTTAGAACATTATCTAGTAGAATTAAGTCAAACATTGTACCTATATGGGAAAAGTCTATGAAGATTCTCATTTATCCAGGTCATGATATACAGTATCTAGTAGAAATCAGTCAAAAGCAACTGGATATATAGGGGGTTATTTACTAAAATCCAAATGCAAAAAACACGAAAAATTTGTGATTTTTTTTTATAAAATCACAAATTTTTCAGAATTTATTAAACCCCAAGAATGTGCGCTAGGTTTCTGCAATACCCCAAAGTTTTCTGAGTTTTCTGGTGAAAATTCCAAAAAAATCTTGAAAATCGGATGAAAAAATCGTGAATATATGTTTTTTTTTACAGCAGATTAAATTTTATGGAAAATGTAATAAAAAATAATCGTAAAAAAAACCCCAAGCGGATTTGTTTGGAGTTTGTAGCAAAAAATATTGAAATAAATCGCACATATATAAATATAAATAACCTCCATAGAGTTTTCTTGAAACCGTTTCACCACTCATCTGAGTGGCTTCTTCAGCCCTTCTAGCTAACTCCTCAGGACAAGACTCAGCATTTTATCTACATCTCAAAGAAACAGGACACTTCTTTTAGGACAGCAATGTGCACATCTTGGATAAAGAGGATTGTGGATTTGAAAGAGGTGTGAAAGAGGCCATTTATGCCAAACTGGAAAACCATCCCTGAACTGATGAGGGGGCCAATTGCCATCAATCACCTACAATGCTGCTTTGACATCCTTCACAAACAATTCATACTTCCAGTCATGTACAGTAAAAGATTTACAACTGCCTCAATGCAAATTATGATACCATTGTGACTGGAATCACACTTCCACACTCTTCAGCCAACACCTAACTGAAGTTCAATGGAACCATTGTGATTGGATGTCTGTGACTTTGCTACTGTCAAGATTTTAAATGCCTGGGAATTCCCTACCACTTCAGTTGAACTGAAGAAGCCACTTGGATGAAACGTTTTCAAGAAAACTCTGTGTCCAGTTGTCTTAATTCTACTAGGTACTGTATATCATGAGCTGGATAGATGAGAATCTTCATAGACACGTAGTTAGAAGTTTATTAAATATGTCTCTTCCACTCATGGCTATATAGACCCCATACTCTAAGTAGCAATTAACATCAATGTTAATTGGGTAATGACACAAGGCAGTTTCTTCTGATTTTACCTTAAAAAATGAATCCACAGTTCCTGAAATATGAACCTTCCATTCTGCATGATTCTTTAGGGGCAAGTATGCTGCATCTATTGATATAATTGTAAATGAGTCCTAATAACCCAAGTAAATATCTAGAATTTCTCAAAAACAAAACAGCTTTATACAATACAGTATCCTACCTTAGATTTTTGAATCCTTTGGGTCATTTCCGATCAAAAAACAGTATTTTATCTACATCATTGATAATCTTTAGGAATAAGTCAAGCATAACCCAGGAACATTTTTTATAGATCTCTACTATCCACTTACTAAAATGCACACATAGTTAAAAAGAGATAACTATACACAATTAAAATCCAATTATAGCCAGAATGCTTTTAAATAAATTGCATGCTCCATTCACTTAAAATGCAAATTAAGTATACTTTTGGTCTAAAGTTTTAGTGTGCAATTCATTTGTAACCTTTTTAGTTGGCAGATGACCTCACCTGCACTGGGGACATTAGAATCTGTACTTCAAATCATAGGACAAAATATACAGTATAAGGTTGCTTACATATTTACATTTAAGAACAACAACTAAATTATTATATAAACTAGAAGTAATATCCTAGTCCAAGTATCTGGGAACATATCTTTCCCTATCACTAAAAGCCCCTTTGCTTCTGTCCCTCTGTCCTAGTACACTCATTAAAGGAACAGTAACACCAAAAACTGAAAGTGTTTTAAAGTAATGAAAATATCATGTACTGTTGCCCTGCACTGGTAAAAATGATCTGTTTGCTTCAGAAACACTACTATAGTTCATATAAACAAGCTGCTGTGGAGCAATGGCGGAAATTGAAAAACGGCTATATGGCACAGGAAAACTAATGGATAAAAGATAACACCATTAGTCAGACAGAGCTTATCTGCTATCTGCTGTGTAACTTCAGCTTTTTCTCCTTTGAATGGCTGCCCCCATTGCTACACAGCAGCTTATTTATATAAACAATAGTAGTGTTTCTTAATCAAACACACCAGTTTTACCAGTGCAGGGCAATAGTACATTATATTTTCATTACTCTAAAACACTTTTATTTTTTGATGTTAATGTTCCTTTAAATTTACCTGTACATATATCACACTGGGATTATGTAAACCATAAGAATTTTTTTTTCATTAGTATTTAGAAATGTTAGGCCATATTTTTAAATAATAATAACAACACCACAGTCTTTCTGTTACTGAACAAGCTATTGATGAGCAAAACTGTTATGCTTTTTATGTTATGCCAAAAAATTTGCTAAAGCACAGACAAAAATCACCAAATGGCAACATTTCACTAAATGTATTGGAATCAATGGCTTTTTTGGCAGTGTACTTTTGCAAATGCATTGGAGTCAATGGGTGTTTTTTCTTGTGCCAAATGCATTGAAGTCAATAGGCATTTTTTTTCTCATACCAAATGCACTGAAGTCAATGGGTGTTTTTCTTACACCAAATGCATTGGATTCAATGGGTGTTTTTATCACTTAGCATGTTTTCATTATATATATTGAGCTCCAGTGAGAAAGAAAATAGTAAACTTTTGGTGTATGGCAAGAGATGAGCAGCATTGTGATGATTGTCATAGATGATTGTTATGATCTTTAACTTACTGTGCAAATGCAACAAGGTGCTGCCTGTGCTGGCACATAGACTTCTCCCCATATCACACCCTACCCATTCTCTAACTTGCACATATCTGCGTTGTATCCAATGTATCCTTTGAGGGTAATTTTTCCATTAGTGAAATGATAGCTTGACAAAGAAACAGTATGCTCTGAAATATTACCATTTACATTTGTAAATATTATTCTGCTCACATCCAATTTGATGCTGCTGGACTTTTCGGTAATATATATCCTGTTTATGCATGAATGTTTTCCTTGAAGCAAAACACCTGTTTTTTTTTGGAGTTTGTTTGCAATAAACCCTAGAGTATTCAGACATCTTTTATCTGTATTGTGTTCAAAGGAATGTCTTTTACAAAACCCTGCAAAATTAAAAAAAAGAAAAACAATATCTTGGAATAAAAATAGCATGCTTCCTACTGTGCCACATGCAAGTAATGCACATACTTTCTGTCTACCCAAGAGCTGCTCTTGCACGTGGGGTTACTCTCCCTATATTTATGTTGTGTGCAACTAAATTAAGGATAACATTGGTATAGAAAGCACAAACAATGTTTAGCACTTTCATTACAAGGTGGACAGATTGCTTGTGGCCCCACACAAAGAATTGCAGCAGAAGACCAGAGTGTACTAGCAAGGCTGAAGTTTCATGAAAAGCAGTCAGACATGATTGTGTTGGGTTAGTTTATATGCATGCTTAATAGTGAACAGACAGTGACAACATTGAATCATTAGTGGTATAAGGAAGTTTGAGGGGGTTATTTATTAAAGCTTGAATTGCAAGATTTTTTTCACTAGAAAACTTGAATTTTAGAGGAAAGAAATTAGGTTTCTTTCGAGATGTAATATGCCCCTAAACTGCAAAACACCAGAATCCAAAAAATCTCAGACCTGTTGAGACAATATAAGGCAATAGGAGAGGCAATAGGAGAGGTACTTATCCAAATTTGAAGTTATTGTGGTCTGTGCTAGGTTTAGCGTTAAAATCCAACCTTTTAGTGGTTTTTCAGGCAAAAAATCTAAAAAATCTAGCCCGAAAAATTGGTACGATTCAAGTTTTCACTCGATTTTATCGAGTTTTTTCATGATCCGATCAAATTGAATTTTTCTATTAATAAATACACTAAAATTTCCCATGGAAGTTCGGTCAAGCTTTTTTTTTAATTAATATTATGAGTTAAAAATCGTATTTTAGTAAATGACTCCCTGAATCATCATTGCACAAAAACAAAAGCAAATAAAAGTGCACAGAATGAGTTGAATTTACGTTTCATTACACAATAATTCAACAACTCATACAAGATCAGATATACACAACTGTATTTATATAAAGCACATAGAAGTTGAGATCTAGCCATTCTAGACCTGACAGACAATGTAACCAGAGCTGACCATTTATGTTATATAGAGATCTATAAAGATATTTAGCAGAATACGAGGCATATAATGAGTCAGCAGAATCTCAAGTCAGGGAACAACATGGGTTTTTTTTCTTTGTATTTATTTGACTGATTCTATCAGGAATTTCAGATCAATATAAAATCTTTATCAGGTTCACTATTGCTGTAATTAACAGAAGAATGTGTGTTAAATTTAAAGTCCTCCATACACTTGCAAATTTGCTTTTTTTCTGTTCACATACATATTATGATGGACAGCACATTGACACACTCTGTCTTGTACTGTAGCTCTGCATTTTAATCCAGGGCAATATCTGCAAGGAGTTCATACATTTTCTCTGTATTTGTGTGGATTACCTCTGGTTTTACACTCCAAAAACATACAGGCAGGTTAATTTTGATAAAAGTGACCATAGTGTGTGTGAATGTGATAGGGACCACAGATTGTAATCTTCAATAGTAAATACTCTTTGTAAGAGCACTGTGAAATATGTTGGCACTATATAAAGAAAACACAATAATAATACTACTACTACTAATAATAATAATATTAAAAAGTATAATACTATGTAACAAACGTTCAAACAAAATGATGTGAGAAAAATATGTGGTAGCAACCCATTTGACAAACCCCACTGAAAAGCATGGGATGAAATATATTTTATGAAGAATGGTAGATCTATAGTTTGGCTCAATCAAGTAAATCTATTTACTTCAATGATGAAGTGATATTTGAACTATTAGCCCTTATTGTACAGAAAGGGAATATTTATCACAGCTGTCCATGGTACATAATGTGCTGAGTACTATATAGGTAGTGATGTTGAGAACTAGTTGAAGCAAAATAGCAGGGAAAAAAAGTACAATTGACTAAAATTGATGTCTGATGGTGCTAAAAAAATATCTGGTTGTGTGACAACACAACATTGCTTGAACTATATCATTATTTCGCATGCAAGCATTGTGTGAATTTTTTATGTGAAGTGGTTGTTCTCTGTTGAGATCCCGCTGTTTTGGTATGTCAGACAAATGCATTTCATTTTAAGTGTAGTAATTTCCCTTAGAAATGTATCCTTCTGCTGTCAAATTTGACATAATGGGCATTTTAAACACATTTATTTTAGTACCATATTTCTTTTCAATTTAGTCATTTTGGGTAAAAATCAGAAAAACTGACAATTTAGCAATATTGGAAAAGTATAAAGTAAAACAAAAATAACATCACAGCAGCAAAGCTAAACTATAATACCATCAATTCTTCAAAAAAGAGTGGTGTTATTTATTAAAGAGGAAAGCTACATATATCTACCAAAATCAACGACATACCGTATATACTCGTGTATAAGCCGACCCGTGTATAAGCCGAGGTACCTAATTTTACCTACAAAAACTGGGAAAACTTATTGACTCGCGTATAAGCCTAGGGTGAGAAATGCAGCCGCTACTGGTAAGTTTCAATAATCATGTCACGCCTCCACACACCATGCCTACTTACACATTTAGTACTGAGGCTGCTATATTAAATATGAAAGGTGGGAGAGTACATGAGTACCGGTAATGTAAAATAAATATTTTTTTTTATACTATTCAAATATTTTGGCTCCTGGGTATTTTAGTCTTGTACATTAAACTTTGCAGTAGGCAAATTGTTAAAACAAAAACTACATTTCCCAACATACATTGGGAAATATTTAGCACATTAGGGCAAGGAAAAATTTCAGCTGGTTTCCAAGCAGCCAAAGGCCCAAAAAGTAGCCCAAATCCGTACCTTGACTAGTTTGTGCTTTCAAAACCCGCCTGGGCTTTAAATTACTAGCCTAATTTGGCTGGAAAACAGACAACATGGCAACCCTGGAGTAAAATACCCAGCATGCCATGCCAGCCCCGTTAGTCTAACTTGCACCCCTTGTGGTCAGTGCAGGTACTACAGGCAGCACATTACTGAGTCCCTCTAATTGCCCTGTTGCACAGTACCCAGCCACTGTCTGGATAACCCAGAAAAACAAGCCCGGGCTGCTCACGGATTACGGGGAACTTACCACTTTCAGGTCGAGCACCCCATCCTTCGCCTCCTGCAGCAGCGACACAAACTTACTAGTGAGCAGCCCAAGGCTCTTCTCGTGCCGGCTGGACGCTCCCGCTGCTTCCGCCATGGTATCCACCGACCGCAACTTAACTCGGGGCGGGCCCTTAAGCCCGCCCCCCAACTCGGCAAGTGATAACGAGGAAACTCGGTGAGACACGCGGCCCGCCCCCCTCCCTGACTCTCTCCTCCTCCGACACCACTAGCAGCAGCACGCCTTGCAGGGAGCGCGCACCGCGGGCACACACACTCCCTAGCCTGGGAGTCAGGGGCGGCAGCCAGGCAGCAGTCAGCAAGAGAGGGAAGGCGCAGGCGCAGCCATCAGCACGGAAGAGGCACGGAAGAGGCACGCGCATCAAATAGGTAATTTTTTTTAACTGACCCGCGTATAAGCCGAGGCAGCATTTTTCAGCTTATTTTGGGAGCTGAAAAACTCGGCTTATACGCGAGTATATACGGTACTACTGAAATCAGTCTTCTTCCATTCAAGACCGCAATGCCAACAATGCCTGCAATGTTTTGTGATATAGATACCCAAGAAGACGAATCACAGAAACTTGCATTGTGGGAACTGGTATCTTGGCTGTAAGAAAGAGAGGAATACTGTTACATTATTTCATTCTGTCATGTAACCAGGACAAGCAGCGGAAGGTATGGGAATGGACAGAAAGTTCATCCATTTAACGGATTCATGGATTTTTTTTTAGTTACGATTTTGCAATTTTATCATCAGAATAAAATAAAATATAAACTGGCAAGTTACATACCTCAGTCAGTTTTTACATTGAAAATGTTTTTTTCTTTTACTATTAATATTAAATCAAAACCCAATAAGGTAACTGGTCCATTGCTATAAAGCAAAATATGCAAAAACTGCTTGAGGCACAACTGTCTCGCAGAATGTACTTTCTTATTTTTAAAATAAATGTGTATGGGTATTATATTTAGAACTGCAATTTAGTAATATATGAAAATGGCTAATGGTTCTTCATTACTTTTGTTAAAGTATCCAGTTGAGTCGGACTTGTTGTCTAGACTGGATTGAATGTGAAATGAATATTTCAGCAGAGTGATTTGAAACATTCTTCTTCATGGGCTCATAATGGAAGGTCACGCAGCCCAACTCTTCTGTGGATTCTGTGAGCAAACTAATGGAACACTGCCTGAATTGATGGCAAATGTAAATTTTAAATGTTCAGTACGTGAAAGCTTAGCAGCAGTATTTTTGTACCAAAAAGGTTATTTTCACAAAGAAAATAGTATAGGTTTGATGGCTATAGCCCTGTAGTTATGGCAGCAGCCTTCACTAACTTTATTGCATGAAATATAATCTTTTTAATGTGTCCCACCTGTGTGTGTGGTTGAGAAATCACGTATCATTTTGCTGATTAGATTTCATACCTTTTTACATTTAAGAGCCAAAGGCAGACATATTGCCACATTGGTTGATTAGGGGAGCACATGAACCAGCATACACAGTATACCTGAGGATTAAAAAGGTGTTTATGCAAGATGCAACTATGTAAGAAAATTACTGTGTTTTTAGCTACAAGCCTGTCAGTTTGTGTTTTGTCTTGAACCGACATAGCTCAGTTGCACTAATTGTGGGCAGGGATACAAGTGCTAATTGTATGGTACTCTAATTTAGTTTGTGAATGTTGTTGTGTTTCTGTATATACAGAAAGCTTTAGATTTAGCTGTTTATTGTTGAGCTTTGTAACTATTACTCTATATGGGGCAAAATTACTAAAAGTCGAATTTTCGCCTTGGAAGGCTCTGCCACACTTCGCACAACTTCATCAGACGTTAATTCATAAAGTTTTGCCTCGGCAGATGAATGCTTTTGTCAGTACGGACATTTCTAAATGAATTTTCGCTAGCATTTCTTTCTTCCTAGTGAAACTTCGTTAACATACTTGCCCTTATGTCAATTGAAATATGGCGGGTACATACAGGTCATTTATATGTTTTTATTAGTGAGTATAGGTGAAATTGCTTGAAGTTGCCACTTATTATTAAAAATGTCCAAGGAAACAAAATTAAGACAAAAGAGATCCTCTACTGGCCTAGACATGAGCTCACCCTAAAACAATTGTGGAATGAGCTTCAAATGGTTAAACATTTTTTTAAAAATACATATATTTAACAGTTACAACTTTTAAACATAATCTCACATTAAAATATGAAAAAATGCATTTTTGTCTTTTTTATGACTTTTTTTGGCATTCATTATATGATGTAGCTTCAGCTTATCAATTTGGCAGGTATAACCTGGCAAAACAGACTCTGGCCAAAAAGGGTAACCGACTGGAAAGTTGCTCACCTGGCGAAACGGTCAAATCTTCTCTAGTGCTGAGCTTTTTCGATAGTGAATTATTCTCTATGCCTTTTAGCAAATTGGCGATGTCCCTGCAAATTGTCATTTTGGCGAATTTTCCCTAGAAAAGTCCACTTTGACCTTTAGTAAATTTGCCCCTATGGGGGCAAATTTAAAAAAGGGTGAAGAGCCCATCACATGATAAAAGTAAAGCATAAGCTTTATATTTGAAGAATGCTATAGTTACAGATGCACACAAACAATTTGCTATTAGATGAAAATCCAAAGATAAGAAAGGCAAAAGTAGAGAACGATTTCACAGAAGGCCACCAAAGAATTAAAAGTGGCTCTGTATAAAAACTCATTAAACCATTTTACACAATTGTGAAAAGATTTGAGATCAAAATATATATATATATATATATATATATATATATATATATATATATATATATATATATATATATTAACCAACAAAAAGGATCCGCACTCTCAGGTCTTAAATATAGTATAAAAAAATGTTTTATTGTTCAATGCGAGACTCGCATTGAACAATAAAACATTTTTTTATACTATATTTAAGACCTGAGAGTGCGGATCCTTTTTGTTGGTTACTATTTGAATTTTGAGACTGTACCCAGGCAATTTAAACCGTATTTCGTGAGTGCTGGCTATTCTATGGACTATATATATATATATATATATATATATATATATATATATATATATATATATATATATATATATATATATATATATAAGCGAGAGAGAGAGAAAGAGAGAGAGAGCGACACATCTAAACCTGCTCATAGGGCAAAGTAACATCTTTGGGTGAGTAAACACTTTCATAGAAGTTTACCAGAGTACATTATTTAAGGTCATTAATAATGAAAGAAAGCTAACCTGACCTGCTGTATAGGTGGTAATTGTCTTATTAATGAAAGCCTTCTATGTTCAACCGAAATCAATAAAACCCTGACAAAGACAGTGAGGGAGATTCATTGAACTGTGAAGCAGCTATTGAAGCAGTTTTTGACCAGATAATTTCACTGATACCATGAACAGCTTTATTATTACATCTGTCTTGTTTTGTTTATCTGGTCAAGTCTGAATTGCTGCTTGGGGACTGATATTTCTTGGTTTCTTTGTTCCAGATAAAATAAATATGTTTTGGCATATTGAATGTATATATATATATAAATAAATAAAAATATATATATACATGGTTTGCCCGTGTGGGTTGATCTATGTTGGTGAAACCACTCAGAAAGTTAGAGATAGGTTTTCCCAGCATAGATCAACCATCAAGGTTAAAAATAGATCTTTACCTGTATCAAGACATTGCATAGATATGGGACACACATCAGTTTAGGGCATATTCCCCCACCCAAACGAGGGGGTGATCGTAGTTTAATTTTAAAAAGAACTGAGGTCCAGTGGATTGACAGGTTGAAAACATTAACCCCTAAAGGATTAAATTGAGATTTTGACTTGCACTTATTTTTATGAAGGTTTTCCCATGTGAGTTGTAATTGTAGACATATATGTTGTGTTATACTTCGATACATCTGCTATTAGAATCATACTATTGTAACTGATCTGATGTTGCTATGTAATAATGCTCATGGTTACTAAGGGGCAGTAGATGTATCCGCTTCCATGTACACGCGATATCTTGAGATACGCGTGTCCATGGCAACCGACTACATCACTTCCGTCTTTATGCGATAATACGATCCAAGAAATGGATGCCTCTGTATGTTATACTCTGTGGCAGAGCCGTGCTTGAGAAAGGGAACGAGATGTTCCCGAAACGTCGCTATGTATCGACTCTGAACAGAATTCTGAATAGATAAGTTGGCTGTAACTTACACATGCTTTTACTGCATTTGAAATAAATGCTACGTTTTATTGAACATGAGTGCGACCCTGTTGGGATATTTATATATATATATATATATATATATATATATATATATATATATATATATATATATATATATATATAGTTAGTTTTGGTTATTAAGAAAAAAGATAATTTCTACTTAAAAAAAATGCCAATATGTTAGAAGAAGAATCCTACCCCAAAAAAAGTGGCTCAATATGTATGAGGAAACATCAAATCTCTGGAAAATCTTATAATATTATTGTATAGAGAAATGCCTACAACATTGTAAAGTAACTCAACTGTTTCTTTCATACACACATGCCTCAAAAAGGTCCCAATTCCTCAACACCAATAAATCAAGATGATATTCACTTACATTAAAATTAACATTTATAAAACTAAAATGAAAAAAACACAACTATTTTCAAGCTTTAAAGAATTTCCAGCAAGAGAGGCAGGTTTTACCTCTAACAACCATGTAACCTTTGTATTGACCACTGTTGATTTTGCACCATAAGTATTCCACCTCCATGTAGATATATAAACCATTAACTGTAGCTTTTGTACAGCTAATGAAGTATCTTATAAACAAACGAGAATCTGTCAAAATATAAATAAGACAGCTAATCTATAAAGTGCTTACCTCAAAGTAGGCAGCAATATTCCCAAGGTTTTGTAGAACACCGCTCCAAGAACATACACTGTGGATTCATCAAGATCTGCATGGAAATAATCAAGCTTATTCAACTGAAAATATCTTTCTAAAAAATGGAATTTCATGTCATATTATACAGAGTGGGAACAATTTGTGGGAAATACTTGTTTTTTAATATTTTGTGTCATGGATTAAGGGGTAGATTTATTAGGTTGAGTTGTATTTAAAGCAAAAAATGGCCTTTCAAGGGTATTTTTCAGTCAAAACAGGTTAAAAAAAAAAAAACTAGAATTTTTCAGGGTTAAAAATAAAACCCATGTTTTAATTGAACCATTTGAAAATGTTAATAGCTTTTATGATGTTCAAGTTTTTTCTTGGTGGGTTTCTCTCAAAAACTCAATTAATTATAGAAAATTCAGTTCATTAGAGTTTTTGGGTTGTTCAACTCAAATTTGCTGATTCAATTTTTTTCCATTCAAGTGTTTTCTTAAATCAGAAACAATTTGAGTTGTGAGTTCAATTGAGGTATAAAAAACTTTACAAAGCTCTAAAATTCGACCTTTGATAAATAATGCCCTAAGTATGATGTTTTAGGACAACACCAGTCTGGCATTATGCTCGCCATGTTCTTCATAGTAATGATAGAGATCATCTCTTTGCATTTGAACTCATTGTTAATTAAAAAGCAATTGTATGCAGGATGCAGTAATATGTGCCAGTGAATTGATTTAATTAATAATACTTTTTGTGTGAAAACATTTTATTCATTATATTAGCCTTTTCATTTTTCTTTGCACAATTGTTATATTCAGGGCCATGAGTGTGAAACACTAGAAAACAATCTGGTACAGCATGCTACTTATCTGCCCAGAATCGTATTCGAAAACCCAGCATAGCTGATAATAACAACATTAGCTGTCTATTCAAGCCCACTGTCTATTGTCTACATTGTAACCAAGCATTTCCATTTTTTCACCTATGCATTCTATTTCCCTGCATTATTCACAAAATATTAAATGGAGAGCTCACTCTATTCATTTTGATGTATTTTGTTTGTGATTTTTGACCTAAAGATATGTGACAAACAAATTTGCCAGGTTTCTCCAAAATGTATTGTGAAAAAAAATTAAAATAACATTAAAATGTTATTCTTGAACCAATAAATTTATTTTTGTTGTTGTAATAGTGGCATGTAGGCAGCCATCTTATGTCCTGTTGCCTGGTCATGTGCTTTCAGAAAGAGCCATCACTTCACTATGGAACTGTGTGGAACTTTAAGACAGGCAGTAGGACTTGGATTTTTACCATTGAGTGCTCTTCTTATATCTACTAGGGAGCTTTTATCTTGTTACATTCCCATTGTCCTGTTAAAAGGCTGCTGGGGGGGTAAAGGAAGTGGGGTTATATCACTTCAGCTGCAGTGCAGCAGTAAAGAGTGACTGAAATTTATCAGAGCACAAGTCACATGACTGAGGACACCCTGGAAACTGACATATTTAGCCCAATGTCAGATTTCCCAAAAAAAAAAAAATCTCTTTGCTCTTTTGAAAAATGGATTTCAATGTAGGATTCTGCCAGAGAAGTATTATTAACAGATGATTTTTTTTTTTTTTCGTATGGCAGCATCCCTTTAAGCATGGTGAGTCTCTAATTGTATGGGCAATCATCTTGTGGAACTAATTTGATTTTACAATTGTTCTCAATGTTCTCAATGCAAATTAAGCCCCATATGATACAAACACAATGTTCCCATATTGTATGATATTAATATCTTAAAACAGGATACTTCTAAAATTCAAGAGAGGAGGTAAATTAACAGAATGCAGTCAAATACGCCATGGCCCCCCACAGTCATCATCTTTTATGGGAAGCTCTGAAACAGTATGAGGTAAACCGATACCTCCTACTTTCTTCAAAGAACTGGAGAGTTTTTAAAGTAATTTTTAGGGTTAGGAAGGCAGTGTGAAAAGTTCCAAATACCAGCACAATTATTTTTTTGCACTTTTTGCACTCCCTTTCTGGTATTAGAATTGCCACATGTTTCTGTACTCTTGTTCAGAGGACAGAGACCTGTGGCTGCCCCAATAAATACAGTGCTACCTGCGTTTAGCAGCAGTGGTGCATTCATGAAAGGTGGGAAGAGGAGGCGCCTAGACAAAGATGGGTATGACACTAAGGTTTTTTAAATAATGACATTAACCACAAACAAAGTACTTGAAGAGCTTTATAATGGTGCAAAATTATCTGAAGTGTCAAATTCATTTAAACTACATGGTACCTTTTACCACTGGGTTTTTATCTTGTTATTATCAGGAAAATTATCAAAAATATTTCAAATTTCAAACCATTAATTATCAGTTATAAAGTGTTATATGAGGAGAAATACCTGATGGTATAGGAGTGAAGATACTTTTCGGTATAACCACTTTGTCTTCAGAGTTCCTTGCCCAGTCCACCATGCCTTTCCTGCCTCTCATAGGAAAACTGATATCTGATAGTACCGAAGAAGCAGGGAGCTTCTGAATGCTAGCCACTGGAAAGAGAAAAATCACACCATAAGCAATGTTGCATATTATTTAGTATAAACTTACATTTCTGTATGCAATTAGCTTTATATTGACATGGACCTCTGGGATGCAGCTTTGTTTCTCATTGTTACTCAAACTATGAAAGAGTAATAATAATAATTGTATAAGGAACTGAGAAATAATGATACAAGGATACCTTTAGATTTAAAGGCCACATTGGCAATGGGTTAAAACAATTGAGGTGGTTCAATGAAGAACCCCACGACTAAAGGTGCATAAATCAGTAGCGATTGAGTCATTTCAATAAACCTTTATAAATGAGTTTTTACTGGGGATCCTAAAAAGAAATAAAATCTACCACTTATAAATTCTGACCATGTTATGCCATCTGAATGTTTCTCTTTTTGCCAAGTGAGTAAAATTAGATTGTTCAATGTTATTTTCATTTTATGGTTGCTGGTATTCTGTAATTTACTCTTATGTACTATAGATTTCTCCAATGCATTGCAGCAAAACATGTTTAAGACTACATACACATGCTTGGAAACACAAATGAAAAATTTATGTATGAGCATATATGACTTTTTAACCTGTTACAATGTGTTTACAATGCATTTGCTAATTGTTATGCATTTCATGCACATTTAATTATACTCTGTTTATTAGCAATCAAATATACATTTATAACCACTCTGATAATTTATGGAAGAGCACATGTTCAGAAGTGTCATAAATGCATATAAAACATTGTACTTGTGTTTGTTCCATAATTCTACCAGCCCCAATATTAATTCTGAATTTGCATGAAATGCTAGAAAATTATCCATGCAGTTTTTAGAAAAAAAAATCTGAAAAAATACACAAAGTATTGGACATAAAATGTATTTAAGGTTCATGGAAATTAGAACCTGTGTATAGGCCCAAGCACATGAAATAAGAACGTGTGTATAAGCCCTCAGATCTATTCAGCAGCAAAGAGGTTAAATCCTACAGGCTCTTATACAAATGCTAGTTCAGTATATTGCATCTAGAAATACCATGGTAACAAGCTGTTCAATTCAAGTAAATTACAACATCAGCTCACCAATGTTCTTTATCACCATGGGAGCAACTACGTTCTGCAAAAGCATTCTGGGACAAAGTATATTTGTTTAAAATAATGCAATGTCCTCCTCCTGTAATAAGACTATGGGGGATTGAGGGAATCATTTTTGGTAAGCCCTTTATTAAGAACTTTACTTTGGGATGTGCTTATTAATTCACGGAAAACTGGCATTTCCCTTGCTATTTCTTTAATTCCTAAGACGAAGGCTTGATTCCATGGCAACTGGTACATTACATTCATAGCATATTATAGTATTGCATACTTCAGCAGCCTCGCTCACAATCAACGTACTGTAGTTTTGAAGGATTCTGCACAAGTAAACAACATTTTACAGTAAAACTGAATTCATTTATTTTGATTAATAAAATAAATATATATTTTAATGAATTGCAATATTTGCACTGTGTGTCACTAGGCATTTTTCCTCAACAAATTCAGAGGTATAAAAGTATAAAATAGTATTGTAAAATGAGAGTGGCAGTTGGGGCACACTGAAAAGCTGAATGACTTTAACCTGACTGTGTGACCTGTGTGGGTTAAGTAAACAAATAGAAACTGAGAAACTAGAGTGTTCTAGATTACTTGTTGTGATTTAGCATTTTTCTTCCTTGGAACCTCTGACAAGACACAAATCCCTGTATTTCTGACACAAGCATCAGAAGTATAGTTGCCTTAAATCTAAGACAAGCGTGGAGAATGAAGATATATATCCAGTTAATCAAATGTAAACTTTGCTACCCTCTGAACAAAACACAGAATAGACATAGTTATACAGGTATGGGAACAGTTATCCAGAAACCCATAATCCAGAAAGTTCTGAGTTACGGAAAGGCTGCCTTTCATAGACGTCATTATAATCAAATAATCCAAATATCTACAAAGGATTTCCTTTCTCTCTGAAATAATAAAACAGTATCTTGTACAAATGTCTTTTTTCCACAAATCTCTAACAATTTGTGTTTTTTTCTATATTTTTGTTAAACACCAAATTTTCTAGATTTATTAAGTGTAAAAACCACTTAAAAACTCTAATAATATAATTTACCAGGTAAAAGATGTTGACATCCTATCGAAGTCAGTGGGAGCTGCGCATATTCTGTTGGGCCATTTTTTGCTAAGAATTGTCAGAAAAACTCTTTTTTTTTAGAGGTTTTAGAAGTGCTTTTTAAATTGGAATCTTTTAATAAATTTCATGACTTTCATGGTTGTAGAGAAAGTAAGTTTAGTCATGATTTCAAAAACCTCTAAAACCACTAAAATTAGGCCTCTACGATTCAAATATTAAACTGCATGATTTGCCACATCTTACACTAACCCTTCCTCATTTCAGTTGACTTTTTGTTAATAATAATCTATGGTGCCTGCCCAAAATTATTAGCCTCTCATGCCCGATAAAGCTTTTTCAAACCCTGACTCGATTTTTTTTTTCATTGATCCTCACAACTTACAATGTGTATTCCTTTTTAAACGTTAACAAAATCCTGGTGAGCATGAGAACCCAACAAAAACAGAAATTTTCAGCCTAAGGTTAACAATGTAATCATGTAAACAATTGGGGGAACTTCTTGAAAATCCAGATAGAGTGGCTTCTTTTATTGCAATGAATTTAAATGAAATCCATTTACATTCAGTGGCTTGTAGCAAGCTACATTTATTAGCTAATTTAACAAATAACAAAAAACTGCCAAATGAAAATAACAAAAATGCAGAAAGACAGAAAGCAGTAGTAAAGGAGCAAAGGTGAGAGAAGAAATCTGAGGGTCAGGTATTTTAAATAAGGATATTGTACCTAGTATAGCTCACTTATGTTCTTTAGGGCATTGTGTCGTAATAACTCACTTCACCTCATCTGATTTTGCTACCATAGCTTCTTTATAATGAAGAAAAGCTGGGGTCGTTGTTTCCAGTAACACTTATTAGAGAAATTGATGGAAGGCAATAGGTTTTGAACTTATTACAAATAGTGTAGATAAAACACTCACTGCTCTTCAATAAAGGCACCTAGAGCAAATTTTAACCTTACCGGATACAGTAGCCTAACCGGATACAGTCTTTCTTGTTTCATATGACAATGCCACATGGGTTGCATTTGTGGAAAACAATTTAAGTTAATGAACTATCCACTACTGAAAGCCAACAATAAGCAAGCCAATCAATGTCACCTCTGCTTAAAACAAAAAGAAAAAGCTATAGCAAGAAAAATATTGGCTTCTGGTGTTTTTTTAAATTTGTTTACAAATGGAAAAAAAGGTAATATACACCAGTAATTTAAAAACTTCACCAAAAACAACAAGAAATTGCAAAAAAAAAAAATAGATACCTCAGCAATTAAAGCAAGATAACATACTGGAAAGATAAATCAGTAAATGGTTTAAAATCTCTTGTTACATTTTGACAAGAATCCACAAAACAGTGATCTAGTAATATCTAATTCTATTCAGATTAGTAAGTAATTGATGCAAGAAAAGCATTTACCCAAAAACCTAGCAAAGGAGTTATTTGGTATAGATACGAGCAAACTATTTAAAAAATTGGGATTCATGGATTGGTGTTTACATTTTAAACATTGAGTTTTTGACTTATTTTCAGCCATACTATGAATGTGAAAAGTTTCAATGGTAGTTTGTGAAATAGGTTGATAGTTTGCCTAAACCAGTACATAGAGCAGTGAAAATAACTGATTCAATCATTTCTAATTAGGCTACAATTTGGCTACAATTTTTCAGTGCATTCTTCAAAGCCATGCTAAGTCTCAACACCTACATTTGTAGTTCATCCACAATATTTAGGTTTATTTATGGTTTACTTTTGGTTTACTTTTGCTATACAGTACTACATGTTGACAAAATGTCAAAAAAAAAATATGTCATTTTAGATGATAATAAAATATCTGGCTCACATCCCTTTTATGTTTCAGGAAAGGACATAATTTAAAAAAGTCAAAGAAATATATGAAAAAAAAATCACTTTGGAATAACAGAAGCAATAACTCACCAAGCTTATTGCAATTGCAAATACACTGCCTGATACTGAAGATCCATACATCACTCCCCAACAATTCCATGTATGCCTATACAGTAATTATTCTGGCTGTTGTGGGGGACTTCTGTAACATTCATTACACTGCAATTTTCTATTACTATTTAATGGAACCGTAACTTAAATTCCATTGGGGCCATCAAAGCTATTTGTTTTTAAAAATGAATTCAATTTATTTCCCAAGAGGGAGTTTCCTGCAAATGAGGGAGTCTTTCCGACTTTTATATTTCTCATTTACCAAAATCAATGCTCTCTAGATAATGCTACATAGATTAATGTACACTTAAAACACAAATGCATTGAAAAACATTTAAAAAAGAAAAAAACATATAAATATTGGTAGCATCCTATCTGTAAAGTTTTTTAAGCCAAGCCCTGCACATTGCATGGTTTTTTAAAAAAACGTTACATTCCTTTTACAAAACCCCATGTTTGAAGAATGCAGAACTATGAATCTACCCTGTGAAAAAAAAGCCTTCACAAAGAATATAATCTCAGATCTGTCACGTTTTTGGCAAGATAATGAATAGTCTCACAATACAATCACAAATGTATTAATCAGATCTCTCAAATGACACATGAACTCACTTGGGTACTTTACAAAATCCTCCTATGGTTTCATCAATGCTATAGGCCAGCATTGTACATTGAGCTTACTAAAGCCTAACTTTTTACCCATGAGCAATATTCTGGTGTAAAAAGAGTTGTGGAGCAACACAAGCATGAAAAAAGTCCCTGGGGATACCAAGAAAGAGCTGGGATTAGCTACTTGGTGGCCCCTACAGTTTGTTGACTGGCAGCATACAGGAGGCTCTATTTGGCAACACACCTGGTTTTTATGCAACCAGAACTTGCCTCCAAGCCTAAAAAATAAGCACCTTGTTTGAGGCAACTTTGAGCAACATCCAAAGGGTTGGTGAGCAACATGTTGCTCACAAGCCACCAATTGGGAATAGAGACTGAGCAAATCAGTTTGTACTGCCCCTTGACAGCTGTATAGACTCCTGCAACTGCCACTGCTAATTATTAACCAGGACTAGTAACATGACATACAGGTACAGTAGCCATAGCCACCCTGTAGCCATAACCTGAAAGTTCAGCTCTCACTTACTGCAAAAATTTAAAAAGAATCTGTAATAAACACATAAAATGGTCATAATTCAATTTACAAACATATTCAGAACTATTGGCAGGTTCCAGAACCAAAACAATATAGATGCTACTTGAGAGAAATAACAGAAATGTGGTTTAGCTCATGATCCACACTGATTGAAGACTTGGAATCATTGATTTTCTCACCTCTAGTGATGTCAAAATGCTAATAGTAAACATTGATCATTATTAAAGCCCAATGTACTTTAAAAGGTTATTATAACAGAATAAGTTCCATTACTTAGTAATGCATTTTCATGTACCCCTTTGAACTGTTAAAAAAGAAAAACGAAATGTTATTATGATAGGAAATAAGTATAATGAGCTAGATTATTTGCATGCTAATTAGTTGGAAATACTGTAAGTGCATCCTTGCAGTGGCAAATTATATGTGCCAATGCAAACACCAGGGTTCATCCCAGCTCCTGCAAAGTAACTGGAATAGGGATTAATTACAATAATGCCACTACAAGCATGGAGGCTGCTCAGGTTGCACAGCTCATGTGCTTTAAGAATGACAGCTAATAAGCAAAGCTATTTCTTTTTGGTGAGACTAGCAGAAAAGAAAAAAAAATAAGAGAAGAAAGTCAATATCAAATAAATGCCCATGGGTCCAGAATGAGTTAGTGACTGGCAGAAGGCATCGGAGACACTCATAATTGTGAAAGAACAGAGCTTGGTTATTTCCCAGGTTAACATCCTGTGACCTTTATCAAGACAAATGCAAAATTACTGACTGACCTACTGAACCATTATGGACTTCAGTGGAATTAAGTTTGTATGTTTATTTCTTTAAAATAATGCAATGTACTTTCTCTTTATACACACACAAGCTCCTATGGCACACCACACAAAAATTGATCAGCACCAGCCTTATTTTTTCACAATTTTAAGCATCATCACACCAAGGAAATTGAAAACTTTGAAAAATACCACAAAGTTGCCACAATGTGCAAATCTCTGCACCACGTCACCCATTTGCTCTTTCTTCTGTTATTAAGCACATATATGTCTAGTTAAGAATACAGTATCTGTGCAGGGTTTCATAGCTAAACTGTAGCAGGGTTAATGAATAAAGTGTTGCACAGGACTAACATAAGGTATGTAATGAACTGCCCCAGGGCACACTGGTACTGTCTAGAACATTTAGAAGATCATGCCCCAAGACAAGAGCATGCCCCTTGCTAGACAAATATCCAGAAGAGAAAATTAACTTGATTTTAGCAACTTCAAACAACTTTGAACCCTAAACCTAAAAAGTCACCAGAATGCATAAGAATTTTCTGGAGAATTACACAGGTATGGGACCTGTTATCCAGAATGCTCGGGACCTGAGGTTTTCCGGATAACGGATCTTTCCATAATTTGGGTCTTCATGCCTTAAGTCTACTAGAAATTAATATAAACATTAAATAAACCCAATAGGCTGGTTTTGCTTCCAATAAGGATGAATTATATCTTAGTTTGGATCAAGTACAATGTACTGTTTTAATATTACAGAGAAAAAGGTAATCATTTTTAAAAAATTTGGATTATTTGGATAAAATGGAGTCTATTAGGAGCTTTCTGGATATTGGGTTTCCGGATAAGGGATCCTATACCTGTATTGTGTTTACTAGAAAAAGCCAAAACAACAGCATTTTTATATTGGGGTGCTCCTTGTGACAACCTGTGAATTTATTACTAGATTGTAAGGTTCATTAACTGATATCCATACATTAGGGGGTTACGTTAGAAATATCAAAAAATTTGTGGTTTTCCTATTTTTCTTAAATGCTCTAAAAATAAATACTTCTATGGAAGTCAATAGGAGCTGCCCTAATCCTACTAGACCATTTTTTAATCAATTTGGACCTTTAGACGTTTTGAGATTTTTTTTCACTAGGAATTGTCCCAAAACTATTTTTTTTAGATTGTTCAGTGCTATTTTCTGTTAGTACTTTTTTATTCGGATCTTTTAAAAAAATGTCATGACGTTCATGGTTTTCAAGTGAGTTTAGAAGTGGTTTCAAAAAACGCTAAAATGAGACTGCTGATAAATAGGTCTCCACATGTCCTATAAAGATCTGGCAGGTTAACTGGTTTCTGATAAATTTGGAAACAGTGTGTGTAAATGTTATAGGGTCCATAAACTGTAAGCTGCAACCCTTAAATGAATACATCAACCCCAACGTATGTGTACTGAGCAACTTTGCTTTCTGAATAGTTCCTTTAAACAAACAAGTAAAGGTCTAAATAGAAGTAGAAGTATTGCTGATAATACAAACATAAAAAGGTGCTCATCAGACAAATGTTTTTCTTGGATCATTTTCAAGCTAAGAAAGAATTATGAAAAAAAACATGACATTAAAAAGTACATGGATGTCCCTTTTATATTATTTTAGCCTCTTCTTTAGTTTTTAAAAGAAGCATCACATAGCATTAGCTGTATAAATAACATATATTTACTCGTTTCTCATGTTCTGAATACTGGCCCAACAAGTAATAAATCTTTTTGTACATTGAAAATTTTTTTTTGTGTGGCTCTCAGTTTACCTTTTCTAGCAGACATTAAAAAGCCATACTTGTGATCTTCTCGGCAGTTCCAATAGATTTGTCCAATCCAGTACAAGCTATCAATTCTTTAGAAAAGAATACATGATTTCTTACCTACATTTCCTGTTGTGAGGTATGAATTTTGAAAGTCCATCATTCCCATGCCAACAATGTGTATAAAATCTTCAATCACCTGCATCAACTCCACAGAACCAGGGTAAATCTAAAATGACAAATTACAGAAGCAATTGCAAGCTCTGGATTACATAATCAATAAAATGGCTACACATATAAAATATCAATATTAAATAGAGGTATTTACTCAATCTTTAGCAGTGTGGCTATGAGCAGTGCAACAAGCTTACAGGAAAAGTAGCCTTTAAATATAATACATTTGTCCACAGTCTCTAAAAAGTGAAGAGTTAAAAAGCAAATGTAGAATCATAATTAACCTTCTATATCTATATATTTGCTATATCTATTTACTCTATAACACACTCAGATGTATGTTAGTGATACACTAATGCATTTTTAAGGTTTCTATGACTATTCAATGTCTGCTTCATCTGAAATCTTAACAGCAACTTTTCTGACAGCTGCACTATTGCAGCATTGTAGGAAATTGGGTGCTGCCATACATCTGATCCATTTTTAAACCATAATTACTGGTTAATCACACTAAGAATTAATTTGAAAATGTACTAGCCTGTGCAGCTGCCCTTGATAGAAAACATTTTTCTTGCACGAAGCAATGCAGATACAGCAATTCATAATCCAAACTACAGTAGAAATGTTTCATTTACTTTCAGTATTGTTAAGAACTCTGTAGGCTATCAAGTATGGCTCATTAATAAAAGTTGTTGTTTGTGTTTTTCTGATTTCTAATGTGTATTTGTAGCAGGATCATTAAGCCATCAACTCCATTTCTAGACACAATGGCCATTTTGTTTATCAGTAGCTGATGGAGTATACATGTCACCTACTTATTTAAAAAGAGTATCGATATCTCACCATAAACTCATTAGTTTATCTCAATCTTAATAATGCCACAAATCCATCTTTCATTGAGCAATGAGTCTTTTTTATGAGATTCTTCTTTTATTTATTGAGGGGGTTATTTACTAAACTCTGAATGCAAAAATCCTGAAAAATTTGTGATTTCTGAAAAGTCAGAATCTGAAAATCCAGCATCTCAGACCTGTCGAGGTTGCATATAAGTCAATGGGAGAAGTCCCAATGATTTTTTGTTTTTCGTACAGTTTTCAGGTGAAAATTATGAAAAAATCATTAAAATTGGATTTTGTCCCGCATTTTCTGGAAAATATAATAATAAATAAGCATAAAAAAACACAGATTTGATTTGAGTTTGTATCAGAAAATACTGAAATAAATTCAGACTTTGATAAATAACCCCATGACTGTACATTATTGCTCATTATGAAACTATGTGATAATGCAGAGATATATGGAGGCTTTTATACTTCACTGTACTATATTTTAAATACATTATTATGTTTAATACATTGTAATGTTCAAAGACTGTACTAATGCTAGAGCACTAGACAAGAAAACCACTACATTTAAAATACTGCAGCTAAAGTAGACCCTCTTTAACTATTATTTGATGACTGACTTACTGGGGATCACAGCAGAGAGAAACATTCAGGTGTACTATTGGTCTTAGTGGCGAACATAAAGCTGGCCTTAAGGACATTATAATTAAAGACACACAAAACTGACCAAGATTAGAGATGTCATTTATACAAATGCTATTTTTTTACATTTAGCTTTGATTAGGTGATTTAGCAAAAACATAATACATTTGTTTTAAATAAATGAATTGTCACCACTAATTATAACTGGCACAACAAATATTTGTGGAGGCAATGATCTTAAATAAAATGATAATTATTTATAGGTATAACAGAACAGAACTAATAAAAAGATAATGTACCAGAAGATGAAAAAAATGTAATACCTTTGTGAACACAAAGCATACATCATTGCACATCTGGTTGCCTGCAACCTTCCTTATCACTGCCCATAGCCTATATATATTGTATAAAACCAACCCAAAAGGCTGCCAAAAATCATTGCCAATTATGAAAATATTCCATTAAGAATCATGGGAATCGTCACTGGTTTGAATCTAACTGTAAATCCTACTAGAATTATTCATATCCTCAAACTAGTGTCTGTTCAAAGGCCAAGCTAAATGTCAAAACTTTCTCTGGTAAGTGATTAATTGAATTGAGTCTAATTGAATGGGGTATTTATACTTTAGAGAGCTTGGTGACACATCAGAATTCCCCTTGACAAAGGCTGTAGTGCCGAAACGTTGGGGTGTTCTCATTTTTGGCAAGTGTATCTGCTCCCTGTGATTTGTCCCTTTTTTCCTTGATCTTGTAACTTGGTGGTATATATATGTTTATGCTGATACTGTTGTGCATGATATACCAATTTGTCTGATGTATATTTGTCTGCTATATATTACATAAAAGAAAAGAAAAATTAAATACCACCTTTGTTTATTTTATTTTTAAGTATTATTTTTCTTCATTGAGTGAGCATCCCCTCTCTATTTCTGTAGGTGATTAAAGGTGACCATAGAAGTAACAATTACGATCTTTTTTCGAAAAGATCCTTCTAAGAAAGATTGTTTGTTTCAATACACAAGTGTAGAGGTGAATCGTCAGATATACAGATAGAAACAATAGAATTCTACCTGTATCTGACGATTCAGCACTAACAATGGGCAATGTTTGGGTGCACCCGATCAAAATTTTCCGTCCTGCCTGATCGACAAATCGACTGTTATCCAAATCTTCTGACGATATTGGTCGGCTCTTTTCCCGCCATACACACAGAATATTGTACGAAAATTCGCGCCTGGCGAATAAATTCGCCCATCACTAATTATCCTAAAATCTATTATCTTCTTTTCCCCTAAAATGCTGGAGGTACCCAGAAGGGTTGCCTCTTATTATGAATAATTATCTGTGCACTGTAATTATATAATACTATAATTGTTCTTAAAAAGTACATCCTTTTCTTAATACAGAACACCATATGTTTTACCTGTTGTGCATCTTCCCATTTTTCTTTGTTTTCTTCATCAAGGAGATTGCTTACTACCTGAAAGAAGTTCTGAAAAATAAAATGGAGCAGTTTAATTGTAAGACTTAAACATGTGAATAAGACAAACAGATGAGGAGTTATTAGTGTCATCAAAAGTGTTTCCATCTTAAAATTCATCATATACAGTAGGTTGGAAAACAGTATCCTTGTTTAGAAAGTGATAAAAAATGAACCCTGTCCGCTCGAGTTCTGATAGTAGAATCACTTGTATTTCACTTCATCATTTGTCATTCAATCAGTCAATTTCCATGTCCATAGGATTCACTTGTCCTTGGCTTTTTCCTTTCTGACATTAGCACTGCATTTATATCATGTTCTTGCTAACTGAATTTCTTTGGAATGAGCCCAGCTTGAGAATTTCAAAAATTTCTTTCCAGAAGCAAATCGCTGTTAGCATCTTTCGTGTACTTACAGTGCATTTATGTAACACCAAGTGTATACAATACTACTCCCCTGTCTTCTTTATAAACATATTTTATTACATGCAGGTTAATGAGAAATGTAAAGAACTGTAAAACACTGGAGCATAATGAGTAAGAGACTGATATTTCACAAAGCATCTGTTAAAATGTACCTAGAGACAAGCCCATTTAAATGGGTACACAGAGAACTATTTAACAAGATTTTTGTAGTACAATTTCAAGTGTCTCACTAGTTATATAGCATGTGATGTGTGAAGTCATTGAAATGCTCTCTGGGTAAAAGAGTTTTGTGCTGTGAGCAGCAATTGGTAACATAAAGATAAATGATTTCATTATTCTGTATACAAAACATTATAATTTTATTTCCTATCAGTATATATTTTTAAAGACAGCATCATTCCTTACAGATGGAATTGATTTTAATCTGAAGCCACTAAAGCAAAATGTCATCATTAAAAAAGTCTAAAACTCGTAAAAATGTTTATAACTTTAAATGGTACTCAAAAAGCAATAAAGTGCAAATATAAAATGAATAATTTCAAAGCAGTGAATAAAAACAGGCAAAAAAAAAAAGGCAACTTAGACTTCACAGAAGGTTTCAGGAAACACACTCCTGATTTTATTGTAAGTCCAACGCGATTGTTTTATATCTCTTACCTGTACTCCATCAGAGGCAGGGATATAGCTTGCTCTTTTGAAAGTGTCTGTGACATTTCTAAGGATTTCCACTGAGATCAGAAGATCCCCCGCATAAAAATGCTTCCTCTGAGTTAAATCCAGTAGAGTTTTGGTCACCTGAGACATCCCCTCTGCTGCTAACATGCGTTGACCCTTAGCAAGATGCTCTTTAATCTGTAATGTTCAAATGCATATAGCATATAGATCAGTATATACAAGTGTGTATAGCTATCTATATCTATCTATATCATCTATGAATATATCTAGCTATCTAGCTATCCACACACATACACCTATGCACATACAAAGGTATACCTAGATTTCTCAATTTCTAATTAACACCTCTCTATTACAATAAGGTTAGATAATTAAGTATAAAAACCAAGAAAATATACATCTCAGTGTGATAATACAGTAGCTTCAAATATAGCTTGCACTGGATACCTTAACTAATTATTAATAACATTCACCATCTGGTCCAATCCATTGACCCAGAATCACATACTTATTCTTCTAGTACAGGTATTTTCTGCTGTTTGTGACTGTTGGATAGGATTGCTTGATATCAAAAATCATGGCCCATGGGTTACATTTCGATGACATTATTAAGACAAGCTATACTAGTGAAATTTGACATTTTAGTAATGAAGATTTTTTAACGAAATGTTGCAGTACATTATGCAATTTACCCAACGCCCAATGCAATAAGATTCTATTCCAGGAATTATGGCCACAGCAAGGTGTGCAGCGTCATGCATACATGCAACAAACCTCCTTAATGTTGATAATTTATCTTTGATGTGTCATCTTTACATTAACTCAATCATTAACCATGACTATTAATGGAGGGGTTAACTGCAGGGAGTGCTGAAATGGATGCACAAAAATGCGATTTGCATCGCTTGCAATTTTAATTACATTGCCCCTCATATTATTTGTTCCTGAACTGAAAATGTTACATTTATTTTCTCTCAGAAAGAGAACAGTTAATTTAAAAGTCGGTTACGGAAAAAAAATTCGAAAAGTTATGCCTTTGTGTGAACATATTTGCCTTTGCACGAATGAATTTTTTTTTAAAATTGGTTTTGCGATCCCGGAAACTGTTTAGCGACCACTTCCGACAGTGGAAGAAGGTTTGCAAATTTTAATTAGCGACGGTGCACAGTGAATGTAATAAAACCTTCTACTGAAAAAGTTGTTATGTTTGCTCCAAAAGATTATGACACCTTCAAGCACTTTTTAAAAGTGGGCAATGTGCAATTAAAACTAGCTATGCACAATTAAAATTCGCAATGCAATAACAGTTTAAGGCAGAGTATAGCATTGGGAAATTAGACTTTTTATTATCTTATCTTTTTTGTGACCTATGGTCACCTATGTAACTTTTATTACATTCCTCCATTCTCTTAAACAGGTATAGGATCTGTTATTCAGAATGTTTGAGAAGTGGGGTTTTCCAGATAAGGGATCTTTCCGTAAGTTGGATGACTATATTTTAAGCCTACTAAAACATTAAATAAACATTATATAAACTAAATAGGATTTGCTACCAATCAGAATTAATTATATCTTACTTATGATCAAGTACAAAGTACTGTTTTATTATTACAGAGAAAAAGGGGTTGATAATGCTTACATATGTCCCCACTGCAGTTACTGAATAACACTCTTTATAAAACTGATTCCTTTAAATTTATTAAATATTGTTATGCCAGGGTGCAACAGGTATAGCACTATCTCAGCTGTGCAGTAGTATAGCATCTACCTGTGGCAACCTACTTGTGGCATCAACCTTTTTAAAATGTCAGCTCTAGGGGCAGAGAGGACCATAACAGAAGAGCAATATATTGTATGGAATGTGATCCACTGACACCATAGGTTTCAGAAAAGATATTTTCACCCTGTGCATTAGAGCAACACAAGGCAAGGTATGATGTGACCTTAATGTTTCACATCTTTTCCGATAAAAAAGGCAAAATATATGTATCACAATCATATTTTAAAAAAAAAGTAATCCTTTTTCAGTGAATTTAATAGTCTGCTTTTAAAACATTTCTTGCTCTGGGGAATTTGACATGACAAATAAAAGCTTTCAGAAATCAAAACAATATACAGCTATGTACATAGGTAAGCCTGTTTTTCCATCCTTTGAATGGTCCGTATCATTTCTCAGTAGATAAAAAGGGATCACAGATTTTTTTTTTCTTCCTTTGCACAGTTGCATAAATGTGAAATAAGCATAACAAGAGCAGAAGCTGGCTTTGCACCTACTGAAAGCTGCACGTGTCTGTATTCAGCTGATATGCATCTTGCAAAGCTTGGCTGCTCCCAGAAGGCTACTCCATGAAGATTGAGTGAACAGCGTCTACTAGTGGTGCCTATGAGACAAACAAAATGCAGAAATTATTTGTTAGATTCACCGGCAATGCTGAGCTAGCACGTATACAGCACAACCTCAGAGAAATGATTCTGCTCCATATTGTAATCTATCTTGATATGATTTGCTCAGTTTATAAAAAAGATTTTTTTCTTAAATAGAATCATAAACATAGCAAGGCTGCAAGAAGCAAATAAAACTGTTTGCACATTAAATAAAGCTTTATATATTTTTGTTTAGGGAAGCATTTACCCGTGGCGTTCAGAGGACATCGATTGAATGCCAGATCTCCAGCTGGGGTTCTTTTCCATACCATAGACATCAAATAATCCTCAGGGCAGATTTCATAAGGAGCTGTGAATAAGAGTGAGATTTATATTAAATACACATTTACAATTCTGACATTATTTGTCACGCTACTCAGTTTTCAACATGCCCAAGGAAAGAACCTGAGTGATCATAAATGTTTGTTTTCTTTTTCTCCCTTTGGATCACAAGGCGAAAAAAAATGACGAAAACAGCCTAACCAGCAATTTCTCACCTTCTTAAAAAATAATAATATTCCAACAGTACATGTGGTATAGAGATAGGAGCATGGTTTTAGCTTATTGTACCAATTTAAAATCCTCCTGGTTTTATTAAAAAGAAGAAAAAAAACAGCTATATTTATTTCATTGAGATACTCACAAAATAACTAGCTTGCAAAGGCACAACTGTAAGACCTGTTCAGTACATTGTATTTTCAGAGAAAAGCAAGTGAGGTGTAAGAAGCCTCATGGCAATAATTAAGTAATGGCAGTAATTATTCACAAATTGATGTTGATTGGGTGGTACAAAGTAAAGCGCTTTAACAGATTCTATACATTTTGGCTGTTAAACAGTCCCCCTGAGAAACCAAAGGCTAAATATATTATTATAAACAGAATGACAATTTCTTAGCAGTATGCACAAGTAGATACAATTATGCAAATAACTGTATTTTAAATATATAGCCTATTTTTTTTTTTCAGTTTCAGTTCCTGACACACCATCAAAGAAAATAGAAATGTCTACAGTAGCATCATCTCATAAAAATAAAAGCCCTTTCAGTCTGCTTTGTTCACACTGAGGATTCCAATTCAGGCATTTTTAGGAGAGTCTTGTTTCTTTTTACTCCTCACGGGGTACAGGCAATCTCCATAATCAATTCAAAATGAAATTAATGGGTTTTTCACATGAGAACACTATAAAATGTATTCTCTGCATCAGTAAAGCTTTATTACTAAACAGAAAATATATTTACAAATACATTTCATGATATCCTGTTTGCAACAACAATGTTGCAAAGATGAGGACAACAAAGGTCCACTATAGTTACATAGTTACATAGTTAAATTGGGTTGAAAAAAGACAAAGTCCATCAAGTTCAACCCCTCCAAATGAAAACCCAGCATCCATACACACACCCCTCCCTACTTTTAATTAAAATTCTATATACCCATACCTATATTAACTATACTTACTTATTACCTGGTAATTGTACAAATTGTCCTATTTCCAATAGCCCTTAATTGTCTTTTTATTACTCAAGCCCCTCATTGTTGGTCCAAAGGCAGTCAGGTACCTCAGCTTATAACATTGATTTACATGATTTTGAGGTTCAATGATGATAAAAGCAAGGTTATGCACTTTGGCAAAAATATTATAAATGCAAATTATACACTAAATGGCAGTTTGTTGGGAGTTTCCTTAACTAAGAAGGATCTAGGGGTTTTTGTAGATAACAAGTTGTCTAATATTGTGCAGTGTCATTCTGTGGCCACTAAAGCAAATAAAGTTCTGTCTTGCATAAAAAGGGCATTAACTCAAGGGATGAAAACATTATTATGTCTCTTTATTGGTTGCTGGTAAGGCCTCATCTGGAGTATGCAGTGCAGTTTTGGACTCCAGTCCTTAAAAGGGATATAAATGAGCTGGAGAGAGTGCAGAGACGTGCAACTAAATTGGTTAGAGGGACGGAAGACTTAAATTATGAGGGTAGACTGTCAAGGTTGGAGTTGTTTTCTCTGAAAAAAAGGCGCTTGCGAGGGGACATGATTACACTTTACAAGTACATTAGAGGACATTATAGACAAATGGCAGGGGACCTTTTTACCCATAAAGTGGATCACCGTACCAGAGGCCACCCCTTCAGACTAGAAGAAAAGAACTTTCATTTGAAGCAACGTAGGGGGTTCTTCACAGTGAGGTCAGTGAGGATGTGGAATATACTGCCGGGGGATGTTGTGATGCTGATTCAGTTAATGCCTTTATGAATGGCTGGGATGATTTCTTGGACAGACATAATATCAAAGGCTATTGTGATACTTAACTCTATAGTTTGTATAGATTTAGATATATATAATTTATATGAAGGTATGGAGGGGTGTGTGTGTGTATGGATGCTGGGTTTTCATTTGGAGGGGTTAAACTTGATGGACTTTGTCTTTTTTCAACCCGATTTAACTATGTAACTACTGTATGTAACTATTAATAAAATAACGAATAAATCGGATCGGGGAAAAAAAATAAAATCATAATTTCTTTACATATTTCTGTTTTAGTTAATAGGATAGTATTCCATGTCTATTAGTTGCAGTGACAGCCTGTATTTTTGTCTCTATTACTCATTTTACATATCTGACTTGTTAAAGAGATTCTGACATGATTTTTATGATTTACTTTTTATTTTGAAATTACACTGTTTACATTGCAAATAATTTACTCTACTATTTAAAATTGTATTCTCAGTGCATTGTGCCAGATTTGAGTTTTGAGAAGAAGCCAGCACTTCAGGATGAAACTGCTTTGAGACAATTATTGCTTCTCCCCTTCCCATTGTATTATACCAGGTTGTATTTGCTTTGATGCTATTCTCATGTCTATCACTGGGGGGGGGTTGGGAGAACTTTTAGCAATGCAAACAAATCCTTCAGCAGAGATGTCGGGTAACTGGTTAGCTGTCCATTGTTCTGCTGATGGGCTGCTGGGAAGGTACTGAGGCAGTTAAGAGTGACTGAAGTTTATCAGAGCACAAGTCACATGACCTGATGGCTCCTGGGAAACTGACAATACATCCAGCCCCATGCCAAATTTCAAAATTAAATATTAAAAAACCTGTTTTCTCTGTTAAAAAACAGATTTCAGTGCAGAATTCTGCAGGAGCGGCACTATTAATTGGTGTATTTTGAAAATTACTGTCATCTAGCACAAGCAGTAGTGGTGTGTGTATCAATGAACCTCCTTTCTCTGTCTTTTAAAATCACAGTTACATCTATTTCTGCCAATGTTTAAACATAAACAAGTGTAATCTGTCCGCTGATCATTCGCATCCCTTGTCATGCAAACCCTGTGTTTATACAGTAGCTCCAGGGATTTCCTTTACTGTGAGTGTCATATCTCCTTGTGTGCAAGATATCAAGGCGATGCCCAAATCCTGCCCATGTGCCATGCCTTTCATATACCAACACTACATACAGAAATGGGTGCAATTATTCGTGATCCATTCAAGGAGCACAGCAATTTGTGGTTAGTAGGGGTGTGAAGATGCATTTTGAAGGGGGGGATCAGCATTTTGCTCTTTGCAGCTTGACCCCCATTGTAAATAAACCCTACAGAAGTTTACAGTGAACTGATATTTATGGTTCCATTTATGCACTTATATTAGTGACTGCACACATTTGCAACTCATATAGCAATTTTGTTTTTACGTAATGCTGTGATTCTTTCATGCATTTGCACTTTCCTTTTATCTATGTAACGCTATTGAATGTATTAGCCAATTATTTAACATGCAAAAAATATCGGCCCCGAAATGTGGTGAGAAATTAGAGAAATGATAAAGGACAGTATTATTTAGTACTTCTAATGAGCTCTTGTTATCCCTTAGCTCTTATTGAGCATTCATACCATAAAAATGTATAAAGATCCTAGAAAAAACAATATGAATAGAAAATATACGCTAATCATAATGTAAACGAAATTATGCACTTGGTGAGTCATTACATGTGAATACTGTGAAGTTAAAATGACTAGTTTCCATTGACAGAAAAACATATTGTGCTACACCCAATCAGCAAGTTCATATTTGGCTTTTCTGTACATTATTTGAATGGTAAAAATAAACATGTTTAGAACACATTAACAATTAAAACCACAGCGCTACTTCTTAAAAATTCTCTAAAGCTAAAAATGTTGTCCTAACATTTGATTAATCAAAATGTAGATTTTAAAATGTCATTTATAACTGAGCTCCTGTCATGGCCAAGGTTCTCAGGAGTGAAAATTCCATTACATTTCTAGTCTAGAACTGAGTTACACATTGTCATGGTTACAGTACTCCATCTTTCCTTTGGCAGTGGACATTGAAATGAAAGAAAACAAAAGTCTCAGCCACTGAAAATTTACAATTTTTAACTTTTGCTTTTGAACGATAAAAAAGAAAAGCAATATGAGAAATGACTAAGTGTGAAATTCACTGACAGCAGAAGCCTTGATCAATCTAGGATTTTGAGTTGGATGCAGTCAGAGCAGCATGTGCACATATGTTATCAATGAGCTGCTGGTTGTTCTTAAAAGATCAGAAATACAACAATATTAAAGGGGTTATTTATTAAAACTAATTGATCTCATATTTTTATTAAACCAAGCTTAGCCAAACTCCCATCCACAATTTTATCGTGTTGATCAATAAAATAACTCGAAAAACTCAGGTTGGGAAAAAAACTCTATAAAATCGAGCAAAAACACTAATCTTACAATCTTTTCTAATTTGATGCCCGAATCACTTGGTTTTGGTTATAGTCTTAAAAACCTGAATTTTTCAGATTATCGGACGAAACCTAGTGCAGATCAGGATCTTCAAATTGTAAAAGGGGCATCTCCCATTAGCTTATACAAGACCAGGTTTGAGATGGCAGATTTTTGTATTCTGAATTTTTGCAGCTTTGGGGTATAATGAATCTCAAAAAAAATTTTCCCTGTAAAAATTTTAGTTTCTGCCGAAAAAACTTCAACCAGAAAAAACTGAGGTTAAGTAAATAACCCCCAAAATGTTAGAACCCAAAAAAACTGGTAGAGTGGTTTACTTCGGTAAGCTTATTAATGTTAAATAATTTGATCTTTCTCCTATAACAGGAACAGCACATTTTATTGAACTGTGAGACAAACTATCTATCTAGTCTGTCTATCTGTATATCTATTTATCAATCTATCAATATACTGTAAACCTATCAATGCAATGTAAATCCAGCATATTTTCAAAAAATGTAAAATTAGGCAAGACATTTCGAATGTAAATAGGTAAAAACTAAGTATTAACAGATATATATTTCTGTCACTGGACATCTGGGCCCAAACTGAAGGTAAAGATTTTACAGAAGCCAGCACTTGATCTTTGAGGGCGCTACAACAACAAACCTCATGACTAACATAGCTCTTATGGTTGGTTGTAAGTATATTATTATATTCCTTTGCCATTGCAAGCTACTTGTAAATAGTACTAACTATACTTTACAGTATATTAACAACAGACAAGGCCGTGTGTATGTGTTAATAGTTGTGGGCCTCAATCAACACCCCCCCCCCTGTCATGGAGGTCTAGAGGCCCTACAAGGTATGGGTCTAACTTTTCAGTTCACCAAAATTAGCAGATGTGGGAGGAGGAGTAAATTTTTCCTTCTCCACCACTTTCCACAACATTTACTTATTATAGGACATATTTATAAGGGAGTCAGAAAAAATGGCTTTGGAATTCGTCAAACATTGCCATTTAATGCCATGTAAGTACACTTAATTCAATCGAAATAAGTGTAACATTTTTCATTGGGAAGGAAATGTTTGCTTCAACATTTTACACCACTTTATAAACCTCAGAAAGGAGGTCAATGTCCCATTGACTGTATAGGTTATGCCAGGTCTTGTGTGGTATAAAATAATAGACAAGTTTTAGTCATTAAATAAAAAAAAAATATTTTTTAAACATGTCAGTATGCTGGCAGAATGTTAAATTACATTGAAAAAAGTCAGGGGCTTAAGTACCATAGCAACTAGGCAGTAATTTGGAAAGTAGAATGGAAGACAAATAGGAGAGGTAATCTAAATTTACAGATATATTTTATTTGCACCAATCCTTGATGCACAAAACCTAAAAGTTAAATATGGTTCCTTAGACCTTTCCTTAGCAAGTAATAGGTTGTACCCTCAGTAACTGTTTAAATCATCTTACCAGATACATGAAAGGATGAGGGTTAAAGGATCAGCAACACAAAATGTATATATATTTATATTTAAGAGGTAGGACCGCCTTTATATAAACTTATAATACAACCTATTTTAGGCAACTTGTCAGGTAGACTTCAATAATCATTTTGTATACATTTTTTCTCAATTACTAGTTTTGCCGTTTGTAATATGCAACTTAAAAAGCTCTCCATTAGCTGAGATCTGTGGGTATCATTTTTTGCTATACTTTTTTTTATTGCTTATCTGTTTTTTCAGGCCCTTTCCTAGTCATCATCCATAGTAATTTGAAGAATACTACCTGATTTCTAGTGTAATAAAACACTTGCAACCAGATAGTAGTTTGTATTCCAAGCCTGAAAGTTGCTGAATAAAAATATTTAAATAAAAAACACAAAAACTAAAAAAAAATGAAGACAAATTGCAAAATAATATCTGTCTAGTACATATTAAAAGTTCATTTTAAGGTGAAACCTGCTTCTGGCACTGGCTATCCAAAACAATTTCTCATAATATGCAAGAAATTCTGTTATTTTGCTAGGGCTTGATTTCATTCAAATGGCTGAAGATTTCTTGAACTCCTCTGGAAAAACATATTTTGAGCAATTTAATAAAATGAAACCCTAAGCATTCAGCTTGAATATGAGAAATAACTTGAGATAGCCAGTGCCCTACCTGTTTATAATATAGTTTTTTTTGTAGACGTGGAAGGAGCCATGTAGTGTTCTGCAAGAGAAGACTAATACGCTATTTAGCATCAAATGATGTGGTAATAAAGAGGGACCAAATCTAATTCATGGATCTCTACACGTCTGTATGATGCAAATCAAAAATGATGAAATAAATAAATAAATGTACTGTTACCATGAACTTAAAAACAAATGGGTTTACTGGAGAAGTTCTAACACCATGTATACACTTCATTTATAAAGTATAATAAATGGGTTTCTGGAATAGACTTGTATCAAGGTCTTTCTTGATTGCTGCAATATGTGTTACAGCATCTATTCGAAATAACATGGCAAACAAAGCATATTTCTCATATTTCTTTTTTTAAATGGAATATCTTTTATAGAATGGTCTTATTATAATCCAATACATATAATTGTTAAGTATTTGCATAATAATGTAAGCATTCATAAACTGCACTTATTTGCATCAAACATTTCTCTTTAAATACAATGAAGACAGAAAGAACACTAGAATTCCCTTAATTGAAACTATGCATACGTTCTCTTCCTATTAATATCACATTTTAATTTAAAATAAATACAGTAACAAGGCAAATCATACTGGATATATTGTAACCACAGATTATTATACTTGATTGCATACCACAACTAGGTATATATCTAAATAAAGAGAAACTGAACCTGGAGAGCACAGTGCGTTTCAAAGCATCATTGTGTGTTTATTTGAGGAGTGTCTTACACAACATGTTTCGGCATAACAGCCTTCCTCAGTTGCATACATGTTGTGTAAGACAGTCCTGCAATATATTTACTTTAGCATCAGCATACGCCAAAATGTAGTTTGTACTACTACACATATTACATCTTTAGAGGGCTTTTAAACAAGTGGCCAGTAAATGCTACCTTCTGATTGGTTGCTATAGGTGATTAAAACTGTAGAAAACGTTGTTTTATTACCAAATCCCCTTACAGAAAGGGATGAGCAGGAATACAGATATTGCTGAAAATCAGAATTTGATTTTTCCCGCAGTTGTGCTTAACAAATTTATAAACCTTTATAAATGCCTAAGGCTCACTTAGAGTCCGCATAATTAAGCCTGTGCATGTTGGAAAAGCTTAAGCTAACAATCCACTCCAGATACTGATATGGACGAATAAAATAAAACAATGATGATGTTTTCTTGCTTGAATTACTTTATGTGTTTTTTTATGTCTGTAACCTTTCTAAGAACACATATATATCCGTCTCTATATCCATCTATGGAAGGCTAAAAAATTACAATCCTGTTTCATGACAGTTCCCAAGTCAAACATTAGTGAAAATGTTAGGTAATATATTTACTATTGCATTTATTACGATACAGCAACAATACAACACTATACATACTGTTTTCCTTCCAGTGAACTCTCTCCGGGTTACAGTGCATTCAAAAGATACTGGAACTTATCCATGCCCCAGCCCCCACAAAAAAGAGATGGATAGATTCAGACTTGTACTTTCAACAGCATATTCTTTCAATATGTAGCAGTACATGTTAAACACTCTCTATTTGCAGAGAGCTAAAATCAAATTTCTTGCAAAGTTGGGGCATCTTCATATTTTGTATTTTCTTCTGTCATTTTAAAATGGTTGAAAATTTACTGATAGGGTTATTGGTAGATGTGTATGTGAATTTGAGTGAAAGTCACATGAGAGAACAGCCCTGACTTGCCCCAAAATGAATATTAATATTACATCCTTATATTGATTAAAAGAAAGGTTCAACTAAAGCAAATTGATGGGTTTATTTGGCTTGGGGTATTGGAAATGTAAAATCTGTTGCCTTGTAGAATTCTTCTGGCAGAAACAACAACAAGTTCATTAGCTAAAATATGTAATTTTTTAATATATTTTAACAAAGGTAATTTGCCCATTGCTACGACTCTGCACATCTGAAATGTCCGTATTTAATATTGGAAAATAGGAAAGTATCAATGTATGATTCATGGTTGCATATTCTAATTAAGAATACATGGAAACAAGAAAATATTATCTCTATTATAAGTATAGATTATTGCTAGTTATTAAAAACAGGAATAATCTGAACTTACTAATCGAGAGGAGTTTTACGATGGTTGATATATCTAAATATTCATGTCTAGATGATTCGATGGAGGCATTTCTTTGTATGCTTTGCTTTCGCAAGTCTCCTGGTCAGTCAATCTCCTTTGAAAGCATGCACATTTTCAAACAGCTTTGATTCCCATCACTATGACCTTGTACTTGTTATAGTGTTATATATAGTTCTTAGTGCTATTTTTTTTACATGGCAAAATATATAGATGTTATTGTACCTTACTTTTATTTGGAGCCATGTTTGTTTTAACCTTTTCTTAAATGTGCATTGTTCTAGCCCTCTTTTTTTCCCCATTTTTGAATATTTAATTTTACTTTTATGATCACTATTTCTTATTTTGATATGCTCTACCATATAGAGGTAGGACAATATTAAAATGTTCCACTGTTAGAACAGGTGACCAAGTCCATGTCCAAGTCTATCCATGGCCTAGTTTTGTCTGTCTTACCTTATACAATGTTCTTCGCTTGTCCCTTTCTTGCTAGATTTCTGTCTGTGTTTTATTCTTACTTTGGTAGATATAATATACAGTAGGTTACAATTTAAACTTTTTTTTATATACCATTCCTTGAGTGGGAATTGGGGAGTGGCTGGGAAGGTGGTCACTATTTAGAAGTGTCTAGGTTTATTGTTCTATTCATCTTTGTTTATATTTTGCCACTGCCTTGACTGTTTCAGCATGGATTCTGTTTTGCCAATGTTCCATTTATTTTGATGGGGTTCCTGTTCTGAGAGTGAACTATTGAGTTCAAGTGCATATGGTACACTTTGACTGCAGTTTAGATCTTTTGAAATAAGTGTGCATGATAAAGTTGATACTTGTCCACTCTGTGTCTGTTTACCAGTTCAACTTCATGATTATTTCAGCTTCTTGGGAAGCCTAAACCTATATCAAAGGTAACCAGATATGGACCATAACATCAACATTTTGTTAACATGTATGATTTATATCTCTGTAAATCAAATAGACACACATTATGTGGAATGGGATAACAGTAAACATGCTGGGCAAATTAGAAGTTACTATAGGGGGCAAATTCTGTCTCTAAACACTGAAAATAGAAGTAATAAGAAAAGTTAGTAAGGTGAATTTTATTCTGTTCATATATACACGTGATACTGGTTAGTAATGTGCATTTATTCTGATCAGGTATTTGTGCAAATCAAGTGTAAGATATAATGTGCACAGTAAATTGAATAACTACAAGGTTCCTGACACAATAGCAACAATGCTGCAAAAAGCAAAAAGCAAAAAGCATAGACTAAACTCATATCTGTAATAATTTCTTGTGGTTGTAGACTCAGCTCCCTTATAATAACATACAGTATCTACAAACCTATGCTAAGAATAAAAATTTGGCTTATAGAAGCCCATCGAGCTTAAGTGCCAGATATCCTTTTTGTTGATCCAGAGAAAGCCAAACAAAAAAAACATTCTACAGCCAAAAAATGCATTGATTTCTCCCTGGATCAACATCCTGCCAGCTTTAAAACAAACTGACATAACCTTGCCTTTGCTTAAAAAAAGAAATACATTGTTTTATTTGTTATCTATATATAGTTGTTTCTGCCAGAAGTATTCTACAAGGCAACAAATTTTACATTTCCAATACCCCAAGTCATATAAACCTATCAATGTGCTTTAGTTGAACCTTTCTTTTAACCTAAATGGATCCCACTGAATATATAATTTGCATAAAGTTCCTAAGTGTGTCATATGCATATTTATTTTTTCAGCATAATTATTTCTTATTGAATATTATTTATACTGTAAATAATAATTTGATCATTGTCTTGACACATTTCAGCTGCCACTATACACTATTTTATTACATGGAATCACTAGCGATGGGCAAATTTATTCGCCAGGCGCGAATTTGCGGCGAATTTGCAAAAAATTCGCCGGCATCAAAAAATTTTTTCACTGTCTCGCAAATTTTTCACCGTTTCCCGAATTTTGCGCGAAATTCGCAAATTTTCCGGCAAAGCGAAACGACGCAAATTCGCCCATCACTCGGAATCACATCAATTAGTTAAAGGGGAGGTTCACCTTTACTTAACTTTTAGTATGTTGTAGAATGGGTAATTCGAAGCAACTTTTCAATTGATCTTCATTATTTATTTTTTATAGTTTTTTTATTTTTTTGCCTTCTTCTAATGAAGCTTTCAAATGAAGGTAACTGACCCCATCTAAAAAACAAAATGCTCTGTAAGGCTGCAGATGTATTGTTATTGGTACTTTTTATTACTCATATTTCTATCCAGGCCTCTCCTATTTATATTCCAGTCTCTTATTCAAATCAATGCTTGGGTGCTAGGATAATTTGGACCATAGCAACTAGATTGCTGAAATAAATAAAACCAATTGCAGATTGTCTCAAAATATCACTCTCTACATCATACTAAAAGTTATTTTAAAGGGGGGATTCACCTTTAAGTAAACTTTTTACTATGTTAAAGAATGGCCATTTGTAAGCAATTTTCCATTGATTTTCTTTATTTATTTTTTATAGTTTTATAATTATTTGCCTTTTTCTTCTGACTCAGATGGGCGTTACTGACCTCAACTAAAAAGCAAATGCTCTGTAAGGCTACACACTTGTTATTACTGCTACTTTTTATTGCTCATTCTTCTAGTAAGCTCTTCCCTATTCATATTCCTTTCTCCTATTCAAATCAATGCATGGTTGTAATTTGGACTTTAGTTACCAGACTGTTTATAATGCAAATTGAAGATCTGCTGAATAAAAAGCTAAATAACTCAAAAACCTTAAATAATAAAAAATGAGAACCAATTGTTTCAACATATCACACTCTACATCATACTAAAATTTATGTTTAGATGATCTTGCAGCACAATGCCCCATTTGTGTTTACCAAGAATGATTAAAGGAGGATATTTGAATAGCACTAAGTGAAGTTTGCTGACCCAGCAGCATCCACCAATGAAATAATCACAAGTACTAGATCTGGTAACATGTATGGCAAAAGGCTCTAGTAATGCCAGAGCAGCCACAAGGATTAGCCTGCAATATACATATGACACTGGGAATTTTAGGTGGGAAGAGATCTACTAACTGCTTAAAAAGATCTGAGCTGCCTTTTTAATAATATCTGTTGCATGATGTGACATCTATAAATTATGTCCAATTCTTCTACAGCAAAGCCTGATCAAGTGAAATTTAACATAGTGAGACAAGTGAGAAAGCAGACAACATACAGTACAAAATGTTGCATTTATTATAGCATTTAAAACATACTGTAGCAATGAACTCAAACATGGCTTCCAACATATTTCAACAAAGATAATTTAATAATTTTTGCATACAAAATGTATTTTATTTTTAAAAAGGTTTAAGGTGACTCTCAACAAAATTACAAAGCATAATAAATCTTTCTCTACCCAGGAGATGTTGTCCTTGATTCTAAAATTATGGATCTTTGATTTGAATTGACATTGACAATTAATTTTATTGAAGGAAGAAGTAAAGTAGAAGTACATGATGATCTGGTATCCAAAACAAGCAGTGTGGGGAAAAACATTTAGAAGAAGAAGAATGGGTTTGACATTGGGAAGAAAAATTCTGATTATCTGAGGGGGCGTGACTTATCAAAGTTATTAAGGTTTAATAACTCTAATCACACTAACTACTACTGTTCTGATCAATTGCCTGTGAAGACCAGTTCTTACAGTCAGGACCAATGGGACACAATTGAATATCATGGGCCAAAGGTTTCCGAATTTGGAGTAGGATTCAAGGAGAAAGCTGATTGGAAAACAGGTAGGTCAAATGCTTGGCAGACTGGAAAACTTTATTGAAACACATATAACTGCTAGTTACTATTATCTCTGGATTATGAATACAAACCGTTTGTCTATAAGTTAAGATTGTTCTTAATTAAGAGATTGAACCTCAACAATACTGTATCACGTTTTGCTAGTTCATTCTAAACAGTTTAAATTGCTAACTACAATATTGATATTTTTCATATCTACCACCTGATTCTATTTAGAAATGTTTAATAAATATTACCAAAGCCTTTGATGTTTTTTTTTTTATCCAACAAAAAGAAATGATAATGTGAACACTGTCATAGAATACATCTAATAGTTAAGACAAGAATGTATAGGAAAAATGGTAGGAAAACTTTTTCAGGTACAAATATAGGAAGACAGTGATGCATTAGAGGCAATTTTAACTTCTTGGCTGAGCTAAGATGATTAAGGTTGGTGCAGTTTAATGTAGGGACCCATAGTGGTAAGGAGACTGTCATGTGCCCAGTCAGCCATTACTGCTGGAGGATTTGCTGCTGATTGTGTTTCACTAAGGAGTAGTGAGTTCAGCTGCCACTATGTAGAGGCAGGAAGTCCTCGGCAGCTGGGGTGCGACCCCATGCCTGGGAGCTCGATCAAGAGGATGGGAAGCTCCAGATTTGCCCAACTGAAAGTGAAATTCTCATGCATATTCCATTTGTGACACAGGCTTTGTTAATGCCTGCCATGAGGGAGCCAGTACCTAACCGGAGGGAAAGATATCTTGGGCTGCTAGCGCTACCTGAGACCAAGTGTGCTCTTTTGGGAAAAGGGACTGAGACTCTTTGTCTGCAAAGGAGTAGTGTGGGACTTTGCCTGGCAGGGAGGTGTCAGCACTGGACTTGCACAGGTTCCCCAGGGTAGTGGGTCATGTTATGTTAATGCATATTTGTACTATGACTATTTACTTAACCTTTAAATTACACTTTCCTTATATAAAGTTGTTGTTTTTATATAATAAAGTGTGTATTTCATGTTATTCCTAATGGGGCCATCAGCAGGTGCATTCCCGGATCCCATTAGGTGGAGGCACTGCCAGAGAGAAGAATTCCCAGTACCCTTTCACCTAGCAAAGGGGACTCAGGACCTGTAAGTCAGTAAATATAGTGATGTACCACTTTGGCACCAGGGGGTGGTCAAAAATGGTTAACAATACCTACAGATTTAAACAAAAATCTAAATTAAACAGATATATAGATTATATGTTACTATCATAATAAGCATTTTCCATGCTTAAATATTCTGTTAAGATAACAGTAAATCCTCAAAATATGGTTTTACGTCTCTTAATTGGTGTTGCTTGTATACAATATGTTTTTGGATTTGGTGGCCTTGCTTGTATTGTATTATATCAGCTGTGTCTTAGAGGTAGCTATGAATCTTGCTTTTACCATAAAATCAATTACTTCAGTAGGTCTAGCACCTGTTTTGATTGTAAAACACAGGCAACTTAAGAGTTTAAATATTTTTGATCTTCCATGGCATTTGGAGTGTATACAAATGTGCAGCAGTTTGTTAAATGAAATGGGTGTAAAAAGGTGTTAGCTTCAAAATGCTAGGGTTATGCCAGATCTGTTGTGTTGTAAAATAATGTAAGCATTTTAGGCTTTAACCTTAAATAATAATTTACACCTTTATAAATAGTTCAATTACATTGTATTTATTTCATTTATGTGTAAGAACTACATTGGAGTTTTATAAATAATATTCAAATCACCTTTAGAAATAATATTTTACACTCCCTCTCTGTATGTATAAGTTTTTAAAGGGAGTGCTGGTCTCAAGATAATTAAATAAATAAACTTCACTTTGCTTGATCTCATTATGAAGTCCTGGAATGTGTCATTCCTTGGAACACGACTATCTGCACTATATATGATAGCACCCAGGCAGTAAAATTCTGCTGGATTGGAGTGCACCACAGCCTGAACTGTATATATATTTTTTGTTAGACCATATGGGGTGTGTATGTATATATATATATACACCCCCCATATGGTCTAACAAAAAATATGTGCAGGTCTGGGAACTGAGAGATATCACTGTATGGATTTATATGGAGAACTGTTCAGAGGCTAAACAGTGGAACTTCCTGACTCCTACACACAATCTATTAAAAAGATAGGCACCTAGTAAAACAAGAGAAACAATTTCAGTTATAGAACAGTAAATGTCTGCCTGCTAGCCCTATCTTATAAAAGATCATGCATGCTAGTTTTGTACCCATATGGTTAGGTACCTTGTCTAATAAAACATAGTGGGGGTCATTTAACAACACAAGGCAAATTTGCCCATGGGCAGTAAGCCATAACAACCAATCCATGATTGGCTTTCTTTAGACAGTTGCAGTTAGAACCATGAATGTAACAATTTGATTGATTGCCATGGGTTAATGCCCATGGGCAAACTCTCATATTAGTATTGCACTTGCTATTGAGGGTAGTCAACCCCAGCACGACTCTGTGCAGGCTTTTATCTGTCTTTCAGCTCAATAGAAAATGTGCCTATTTATTATGCATATCCCTTATAAAATGTTAAATTCTTTAAATGGTAACACTGATTAAAACATCTGTATGAACTTGCGCTTTCACATCTGGCCCATAGCACTACTGTGCTCAGTTAAAGTATTGCAGCTGAATGAGATCTAAACAGGAATATCTTTTCTTAAAACAGTGGCCCTCCCCTACACCCCAAGGGAACCAGTAAATTAAATGATTTGATGGGAAACATTCTCATATACTCTCTTCTAATTTCTGCTTATATATGGACTGGCTAAAGAATCACACAATTGAGGCAATTAGATTGCAATAATAACATGGAATGTGTGAGAACTCACGGGTGGTACAAAAGTAAAATAAAAAATGTAAAAATACAATTTCAAAGGGCAAGTAGGACATTGTTCTATATCTATAATATTCTTTTTTTCTAAGAGACATATAATATTAATAACATTTGAAATGGACAATTTCTGCAGTAAATACTAAAGTACAATCTATGAGACCAACTTTAAGAAGCTGACCTGCAATATAGCTGTATGTTAAGAGTAATAATGCTATCAGGGTTATACAAAAACAGCTGCAAAGGGAAAAGCCTTGTGTTTGCTCAAGCATGGAAAAATAATGCTATTGCCAGAAATAGCCCCACTTTGTAAGGTGAAGGTATTGTTACTTGGTAAAATGAGAGCAGCTTGAAATATCTCTTTCTAAAGTGAGATTGAAGGTGTGTCTGATGCACCAAAAGTGAATGTACATGAAAACAATGTAATGCTCACTCAGTATGCTATTTAGGTCTCATTTTGTCATATGGATCAAACGTATTCAGTGCCTGACACCAGAAGGCTCACAAAAAAGTTTTGAGATTGTTAAATAATAATATTACACTTTATGCAAATTGTAAAGAGCTTTTAAGAAGTGTAGGAATTATTCAGTATAAAAATCAATTGGGGACTTTAGCCTTTCTTTTTTGGTTTTTATTGGTTCAATAAACTAAAAATGTTGTGGATCCAATTTTTTCAGCATTCACTATAAGAAAATATCTGTTTACATACTGGGTTATATACTGTATATATGGTTGTTAATACAGCACAGTAAGTTTGAATCTGTTGTAATTAATGGATTTTAGAGGTTTCTGTTAAACCCTTGAAAAGTATAATATTTATAGTATTAGTAACTGTAATCTTATTGTTGCCAGAATTTGCCAAAAGGCAAGCCAGGACAGACACAGTGCTTTTATCCAGGTGTGGACAACTGGTGGCATGAAAAAGTTTGATAGTCCCATATGGTTTTGCTTGGCCTAGTGAGGGTTCCCAACCACTAGGAGAAGGAAACTGGAAAAATATTTGTTAATGAGGTTTTGTAAGCTATGGGGAATATGATTGGTTTAGGAGAATGTAAACCCCAAAATCAAATGGTTCTCAATATTGGGGGTTAGGCATTGAACTAAAAGCTCCATTACGTAAAAGGTTATGGAACCAAAGAACAGTGAAAACCAAACCAATATTTAAGATAAATTATTAAGGCAAGGAAAAGTTGCCCTGGTACAATTACTAATAGATACTATATAATACAGTGCTTAGGGGCTAACTTTATGCTGACTGTGAATATTTAAATAGGCCTGTTACTGGCTACAAAATGTAAACTTGATATGTATAATTGTTGAATGGTGTTTGCAGTTTTATAGAATTCTGTCCGAAAGAGAGTGATTAATGGGAACATTTTTGTTGGATCTTATTTGTTAATAGATCACCTCAGGGGTTTTTATTAGGATACCTATTTCCAGCTCATTTACAGAATTAATAACCTTGAAGTTGACACTGGATGTATTGTCTTTGTGTTTGCTAGTGACACAAAATTATGCAAGAAAATAAGATCCAAGCATTATATTTCCACACAAGGACTGGGCAACTAAACTGCAGAAGGTTATAAGTATGGGGAAGAAGAATGTGCATGCAAAATTATATATTTAATGAGACAAGTGATTCTCACTCTCAGCATGCAAAGCAGATTTGGATGCCACTTCATAAGAAAGATATAACTGTGCATTTTCAGACAAAAAAGGGATTGAATTAATACCAATAATGGGCTTTATTAAAGGAGAACTGTCATGAGATTATGGGGCAAATTCATTGCTCACAGCGCAACACTTCACCATGCATAGATCCACCAGGACAAAGCTAATTCACTAATCTGAAGTTGCATCCAGGGTGCCAAACGCTGGCAAAGTTGAGCTAGCGTTACTGCGCCAATCGAATTGAAGTTGCGCTAGCGTAGGCTAATTTACATACTGCGGTAAGTTAAAGTTCAATGGACATATATGCTGCAGCAAATACATTACATTACGCCAGAGACCATTAGTAAATGGGCAAAGTACCGAATTTACACCCTCGTTAGTCATTTCGCCTTTTAGTAAATTTGTCCCATAGTGTTCTTTTAAGTATTTCTTAAGTAAAGCTAACAATAAAAAAGACTTCCTCAAAGACTTCTGCTCCTCTCTCAGCGCATATCCTTCCCAAAATACAGACACTGCTCTGCCACATGATCACTCAACGCTAATTCACGCATGCACTGGACTTATTGATAACCCAGAGGGAAGGATATGTGCTGAGACAGGAGCAGAAGCCTTTGAGGAAGTCCAGAGTGACGAATCGCATCAGGCGGGGCCTAGTGACGTCAGCCAAAGTGCACCCGAGAAGGAACACGCTGTGAGAAGTGGAATATGCCGGCTAGAACAAACTTAATCCCCAACAACGAATCGGGTAGAAACGCTTTGAATTTGGAAACGACTGTTAAGTGCCCATTCTGCACGTTTTTATGTAAATGCAACTTTTAACTTACAATTATTTATTAAAAAAACACTATATGAAGCACATCACTCATAGTATATCCAGATTGAATCTCGTATAACAAGAATAACAGAATCCCCAGACAGGCGCAGAATAATTTTACATTTGTGAGTACCCACCTTGCCCTGATGGCGGTCCTTTAGAAACTATGGTGCATGTTGGAGGGGGGTTACACAAATAATTGATATACCAAATTGTTCACACAAAGAGGTGGCAAACTTGGATATAACCTACTACAATATGTTCATTTTGCTTTTTACTGTCACTCGAAACTCAGTTGTGGAAAAACATGATCGCAGCAAAATTGCATTATATTCATCATCACTACTCAACATCTCAGCTATTGTCATTATTATGTACCTTCCACATCAACCAATGGAATTGTAGCCCTCTAAAACTTTACCCTTGTCTAAGGGGCTGTCGGGGCACTATGCTTGTAAGAAATTTGCAACATGGGAGACTTTTTTTTTTTTACTATGGAGAACAGTTGTAGCATAGTGGAAAATAGCTTCTTTAACAGTGTAGAGCAATCTAAGCGCTGATGCAGACTTACTAAAAAATGCATGAACTGCAATGTAATTGATTCCAATGCATTTTAGAGAAGTTTTGCATATTTTTCCACTGTTTCGTAGATGTTTTTGTGAAGCTCCACAAGTTTTGCCTATGACCATTAGCTATAAATCTTGTGAAGGATGCTCTATGCAGGGCTGGAACTAGGGGCAGGCAGAAGAGGCATGTGCCTAGGGCACAAATGTGGAGGGGCGCCAGGCACTGTACCTCTTTTGCCGCCTTACCCCTAGTTCAGACGCTTCTTTCCCCACCTGTGAGAGCAATCGCCACTTCCTGGGCGCCTGTGCTCTTCTGCGCATGCGCGCGCAGATGCTTGACTTGTGCACTTGAGCTCCCATGTGCACGTGCGCACATCAGAAGGGGGAGATGTATTCGGGCCAGGTTGTCTTGGGTGCCCTGCTGACTTGGCCCGGCATTAGCTCTATGACACACATCTTTGTTGTGATGTCTCATAGCTTAAACACAATCATTTGAATGAGAATTGTGTGATAATGATCTTTTAAATGGAGTAACATGCTGAGCTCTCTTAGTCAATTACAGTTATGGGACCTCTTATCCAAAATGCTCAGGAACGTGGATTTTTTGGATAAGGGTTCTTTCTATAAATTGGATCTACATACCATAAATCTCCTAAAAATCATTTAAACATTAAATTAACCCTATAGGATTGTTTTGTATCCAGTTATGTAGGTATATGTTATTTGGTATCAAGTACAAGGTACTGTTTTATTATTACTTATTTGATTAACTGTCTTATTTGATGAACTGTCTATAGGAAATGGTCTTCCCGTAATTTGTCGCTTTCTGGATAACGGATTGTCTACCTGTATATAAAGTTTGAATCATAAAAGTGTGTATTACTTGTGTCTGTAAGTTCAACCTTGCCCTATCTGTGAGCTCAGCACAGTTATGTCCCTGACTCAAAAGCACTTTTGGTAATAATAAATGAGGCTTTATAATCCATAGAGGCTTTGGCATGTCTTCTGCCATGCAGAAGAAAAAACATCTTTCCTTCACTGTACAGTTATAAAATTCCACGTCAGGGAAGTTGATGAGTAAAGGTAATGAGAGACCTATTAATTATTTAAAAACAATTAGATATATTTTTGCCTGTTAAAATTATTTAATATAACCATTAATTTTGTTTTGGATCAGTGGATGTAAAAAGGATAGATGTAGGGCTGAAGTTGATGCAGTAATTTGTTTCTTTTAATTTATTACATTATATATACAAGTAAGGAACAAAATTGGTGCATTGCCATGTGCGGTCCCACTGAATACGTTTTCTTCTGTCTTCCCAGAAAACATCTTGAGGGGTGTAAGAAATAAAATGAAACAAAAAAGGGAGGGAGGAAAAAAGGAAAAGAAAAAAATAGAAAACAATCTAGTGTAATACTGTTGATCAAACTCAGTATTAAACTCAAACACACTATTTGCCTTCGACCATCGAATGGGCTAGTTCAACCTTCGACTACGATTTCGACTATGAATCGAACGATTCGAACTAAAAATCGTTTGACTATTCGACCATTCGATAATCGAAGTACTGTCTCTTTAAGAAAAACTTCGACCCCCTAGTTCGGCAGCTAAAAGCTACCGAACTCAATGTTAGCCTATGGGGAAGGTCCCCATAGGTTTGCCTGTGTTTTTTTGATCGAAGGATATTCCTTCGATCGTTGGATTAAAATCCTTTGAATCGTTCGATTCGAAGGATTTAATCGTTCGATCGAAGGAATAATCCTTCGATCGTACGATCGTACGATTAGCGCTAAATCGTTCGACTTCGATATTCAAAGTCGAACGATTTTAGTTCCTAGTCGAATATCGAGGGTTAATTAACCCTCGATATTCGACCCTTAGTAAATCTGCCCCTAATTGTTATATACATACTCAGCAACCACAGGTGTTTTTATTTGACATAATGCATTAAAAATGTTTCCAATGTGCAAAAACTAAGAGGAATCCTTTTCCAACAGTGTGTCTACTCACAGACCAATTTCAGTTAAAGAGCATAGTCTAGCAAAACTATCACTCCCTGCTTTTAAAGGAGAACTAAATCCTAAAAATGAAAATGGCTAGATATGCCATATTTTATACGTGACTAATTGCACCAGCCTAAAGTGTCAGCTTCTCAATAGCAGCAATGATCCAGGACTTCAAACTTATCACAGGGGGTCACCATCTTGGAAAGTGTCCAAGACACTCACATGCTCAGTGGGCTCTGAGCAGCTATTGAGAAGCCAAGCTTATGGGCTGATTATTAAATTCTGATGCTAGTTGCACTGGTTTCTGTGCTGCCATGTAGTAATTATCTGTATTAATTACTAATCAGCCTTATATTGTGACATTTATATTCAATGTGTGCCGAATATTGTGAGTCAGTCCCTAAGCTCAGTAAATGTGATAGCAGCACAGAGCATGTACAGCGAATCAGCAGAAAAAAAAGATGGGGAGCTACTGGGACATCTTCAGAGGCACATATCTTCCCTGCTAAATGGTTGTGGTTGCCTGCTAAAAAGCCCAAAACATAATGTAAAACATTTCTGGCCTACTTATTTAGTTACGCTATAGATCTCCTATAAATTCCCATCCACTTTCTTAATGAGCACAGGTTGTGGGACAATTGTACAGTATACAAACATGTAACATTTTTAAAATGTAAATGTTAAAATCACGGATTTATTAAGACTCACAGACATAGTTAAAAATTTTAGTAACTTTATCGGTCACATAAACACAAATACATTCTTTCCTTGTCAATAGTTTTCCCAAACACTTCAACAAAAAGAAATAAATAATACACACCAATCTCCTGACTAAGAAGTAGTTCCTTATGGCATTGCATTAACATATATAATAAATATTTTTTAAGGATAGTCATAGACAGGGCCGCTTCTGCCATGAGGCAAGGTGAGATCCTTGCCTCAGGCGGCATGAAGCGGCCAGTTACAAGGGGCAGCAAAAAGCTGCCTTTTGTAACTTTAAGAGCCGAACTTCTGGGTTTAGCCATTAATGCACTAGCGACACTGCCCCCTTAGACTCGCTCCGACGATAATTTTTAAGTGCAGAGTGGGAGAGATGGGGGGCGGCATCTGGGCTGCTGCCTCAGAATCGGCGCTGGTCATAGATAATAAATAACAGAATAAATAAATATATTAAATAGTTACACGTTAAAAAAAAACTATTTACCAAAATGCTCTGGAGATTATAATCTATGTTTAACCTTAACTCTCAAAATTGGAATTCATATTAGTACTGCTTTTTTGTCAAAATAAAGTTGGCAAGTTCAATAAGAAGTCAATAGAAGTTGTATAAGCAACATTGAAGCTGTTCAATTTGAGTTTTTGCGATAAAATCTGAAATTGATTAAATGGAAATGATGGGAAAAATCGGAATTGTTTTCTCACATATTTATTCAATCCAGTTTTTCAAATATGGGGTTTTTAATAAATAAGCATGCATTTGAGACTTTAAAGTTTTAAAGTTTTTTAAATTTGATTTTTTTTTTTATTTTATAAATCAGTCTCTCATGTCTCCAAACCTTTCTTAATGTTATTTAGATGCACACCTATTCTTCATTTGTTCCCTGTGTATTGTAATCAGCAGGGTCCATGCAGCCCAATCCATTCATACATAGGTTTGTGATATACAGGTATGGGCATCCCTTATCCACAAAGCTTGGAATTAGGGGAAGGTCATCTCCTATAGATCCATTACAAGCAAATAATTATAATATTTAAAAAATGATTCTCTTTTTTTCTTTGCAATAATAAAACAGTACCTTGTACTTGAGGGTAACTGAGTTTACTAAATCCATATTGGTGGCAAAACAATCCTATTGGGTTTATTTAATGATTAAAGGATATATAGCAAACTTAAGGTATGGATATAAAAATTACAGAAAGATCCCTTATCCAGAAAACCCCAGGTCCCAAGCATTCTGCCTAATTAATCCTATACCTTGTACTTTTTTTCTCACAAGAGTTTGCATTTAAAAGGAATTATTTTTGCTTGAAAAAGCAGCATTCCATTTAAATGTGGATCAGTATTTGTCTATGTTTAAGCCAAGAACTGGACTAGATGACCAAAACAAAAAGGGCTTCAATTAACGTGTATATAACGTTAAATATATATATATATATATATATATATATATATATCATTTATTTTGACATCAGTGCTCCCATGTGTAATTCTTATTCCTTCTACAGTACTTTCCATCCCTGTAATACCTCATCGCTCCATGATTTGCACGCTTCCTTCTATCTTACCTGCTGCCATTTTCACTAATCTTCAGAATCACTACTTTAATGAACATACATTGTCTCATTTACAGGCTTTGCAATCTACTGGGATCTTCTGACTTCTGCTTTGCTCTTAGGACTGCAGACAATCATTTAAACAAATTTATATTGATAAACTGTTTAATTGCTAACAGTTATTGAAGGGTCATTAGTTTGTCATTCATGAACTTTACAATCATAGACATATTTACATTAGTGTTTATATGCCTCCCCTCTTTAAAAAAGAATGTTGAAAAATACAAAAAAAGGTATAGAAATATGACCCTGCACTCTTTTCTTTTTAAGTGGTGCTTTGTTTCCCTAAACTCATGGGCATGGCGTCGTTAAAGAATTGTATTACAATGAAGGACTACACACACACTGCATGCATGAAAGGGTTCTTGTTCCCTTGTTTTTGTGTGCCATAATATATGGAAAATATTAGACTGCTTAAGCACTCTATTTAACAGGAACCATTAAAAGGAATATACAATGTGGTTAAGATCTAAACATTTATGCTGGGCATGGAGATGTAAAATGCATGCAGGTGGATTTTATAACCCTATTTTATCTACATTGTTATCCCAATTGTCCTAAAGCAGTTAGCCTTAAACACCTGGCTGCATGTGGAGTATGGAAAGCAGAACTCTGATGCCTTACCTTAAATGGGTGGCTCACCTTTAAATTAACTTTTAGTATGTTATAGAATGGCTAATTCTATGTGACTTTTCAATTGGCCTTAATTTTTTCTTTTTTTTTAGTTTTTGAATAATTTGCTTTCTTCTTCTGACTCTTTTCCAGCTTTCAAATGGGGGTCACTGACCCCAGCTAAAAACAAATGCTGTGTAAGGCTATACATTGATAGTTATTGCTACATTTTATTACTCATCTGCAGGGCCGTATTTATATTAAGACCGGGGGCAGCACTGTTTTGGGGGCGGCCCTCGGGGTGCCTATTTTTTACATTTTTGATTGTTGTTTTTTTTTAAACCCTCCACCACGGATTTCCATAAGAAATCCGGTGACAGAGCTGAGGGTGTGAGGGGTAGGTAAGGGCAATGACGTCACTTCCGCTGAATATGGCATGTGACAATGTGCTCAGCACACCAACGTCACATGCACAACGCACTGACATCACGTGCACGATGCACTGACGTCACGGGCACAACGTAAGGGCGTGTTTAGGTCAGATGCTTAAGGCGGCTTCAGACCTAAATACAGTCCTGCTCATCTGTCTATTCAGACCCTCTCCTATTCATATTCTTGGATTGCATGGTTGTTAATGTAACCCTAATTTGGTTACTGTCTCTTTAAATAGCAATTAACCCTTGGCAATCTAGGGCCCTGAGTCCCTTTTGCGTATGAAAAGTACTGGGAACTGGGATTTACTGCAGAATGCCTCCACTGAGGGAACACTGAGGAGCACACCTCAGGGGATTTCCACTAGGAAAAATAAAACACGCACACATAAAAAAAATATAAACTTCATGTAAAACTGTATTTAGTAACTGTAAATGTAAATTACACAATATCACTTTGCTCTGAGGAACCTTTGTGGACTATCAACCCCTGGCACAGTCTCTCAATCCCACAGTCCCACACTCCACACTGGGTGGATAAATGCAGAATAAATCTGGTCAGTTCAATGTTCCTTCCCCAAGTGTCCCCAGGTAGCACTACCTGCCCCAAGGTACCTTTCCCTTTGAAAGTAGTAGCCGCTCCCACGTGGCAGGTACACGGGCAAGACTTGTCCTCACCCTGGGGAAACACACAGTGGCCAAAATATCCACAGGCAGGAAATAGAAACTGGCTCTCCCTTATGCTCAAATATGTTACCAAAGCAGAGCAAGCACAGCCCTTACTTTCTCCCTGGAAAATCCTTTCACACAACACAACACTATCACACTCCACAGATCTGGATCTCTCTGGCTGGTGCAGCAGGGATCCCTTTATAAACTCTGTCGGCAACCCTGTACATTTGGCTCCAAAGTCAGGCACTCCCCCTCACCCAAGGATGCACTGGGGGCTGGATAGTTCTCTAGCCTGTAACCGGGCTGGATAGTTACATAGTTTACATAGTTAAATTGGGTTGAAAAAAGTCCTCCAAATGAAAACCCAGTATCCATACACACACACCCCTTCCTACACTCAAATACATTATAGATACCCATATCTATACTAACTATAGAATTTAGTATCACAATAGCCTTTGATATTATGTCTATCCAAGAAATCATCCAAGCCACTCTTAAAGGCATTAACAGAATCAGCCATCACAACATCACCCGGCAGTGCATTCCACAACCTCACTGTCCTCACTGTAAATGTATGTGTATAGAAAATGTTTCAGGTGGGTGTCCCCCCCCCGAAACGTTGATGTTTGTTGGCTAAATAAAAGGGGATACTCCTAAGACTGCATTAATCAGAGTGTGTGCGGATCCGTTTTCTATACACATACATTGCTGAGGGACCCGGCCGGGTCAAAGGAAGAATCGTACCACCAGTTACAGGATTGGTGAACTACAGGTGTGCGGTAGGAGAAATTACATTGCACTCACTGTAAATGACCACCTACGTTGCTTCAAATGAAAGTTCTTTTCTTCTAGTCTGAAGGGGTGGCCTCTGGTATGGTGATCCTCTTTATGGGTAAAAAGGTCCCCTGCTATTTGTCTATAATGTCTTCTAATGTACTTGTAAAGTGCAATTATATCCCCTTGAAAGGGCCTTTTTTCCAGAGAAAACAACCCCAACCTTGACAGTCTACCCTCATAATTTAAGTCTTCCATCCCTCCAACCAGTTTAGTTGCATGTCTTTGCACACTCTCCAGCTCATTTATATCCCTCTTAAGGACTGGAGTCCAAAACTGCACTGCATACTCCACATGAGGCCTTACCAGGGACCCATAAAGAAGCATAATTGTGTTTTCATCCCATTTTTTATGCAAGACAGAACTTTATTTGCTTTAGTAGCCACAGAAAGACACTGCCCAGAATTAGACAACTTGTTATCTACAAAAACCCCAAGATCCTTCTAATTTAAGGAAACTACCAACGCACTGCCATTTAGTGTATAACTTGCATTTATATTATTTTTACCAAAGTGCATAACCTTGCATTTATCAACATTGAACCTCATTTCCCAGTTTGCTGCCCAGTTTCTCAGTTTAGACAAATCACTCTGCAAAGTGGCAGCATCCTGCATGGAACCTATAGTTCTGCACAATTTAGTATCATCTGCAAAAATAGAAACAGTACTTTCAATGCCCACCTCCAGGTCATTAATAAACAAGTTATAAAGCAAGGGACCTAGTACAGAGCCCTGTGGTACTCCACTAACAACACTAGTCCAATTAGAAAATGTTCCATTTACCACCACACTTTGTAATTTATCTTTTAGCCAATTCTTTATCCAGGTAAAAATACTATGTTCCAGGCCAACATTCCTTAATTTAACCAGTAACCTTCTGTTTGGCACTGTATCAAATGCTTTAGCAAAGTCTAAGTAAATCACATCCACTGCCATCCCAGAATCGAGGTCCCTACTTACCATCTCATAAAAACAAATTAAGTTAGTCTGGCAAGATCTTTTACGCATAAAACCATGCTGGCACAAACTCATAGTATTATGATTTGCTATGAAGTCCAGTATCGTATCCTTTATTAACCCTTCGAAAAGCTTTCCTACCACTGACATCAGACTAACTGGCCTATAGTTTTGAGGCTGAGAACAGGATCCATTTTTGAATAGCGGCACCACATTAGCAATTCGCCAGTCTCTCTGCACTATGCCAAACCTCAAAGAATCCTGAAAAATTAAGTAAAGAGGTTTGGCAATCACAGAGCTAAGCTCGCTAAGTACCCTGGGATGAATACCATCTGGCCCCGGACCGTTATTTATCTTAATATGTTCTAGTCTCTTTTGAATTTCCTCATTTGTGAACCATGCATCATTTGTTGTATTACTAGAATTGGGACTATCAAGAAGGAAACCTTCATTAACTGGTTCCTCATTTGTGTGGACAGACAAAAAATATCTATTCAGAATCTGCGCATTTTGTTTTTCTTTTTCTTTTTCGTTTTCATCAACCAGCTGACCCCCCTCTGATATTAAAGGTCCCACCCCTTCCTGCTTCATTTTTTTACTATTAACATACAGTATTTAAAAAATCATTTTGGATTCTTTTTACTGCTTGCTGCAATTTCCTTTTCCATATCAATTTTAGCTTGCCTGATAGCTTTTTGCATGATGTATTGGCCTCCTTGTACCTTATAAATGATTCGGTTGTCCCAGCTAAATTGAAAGCCATAAAAGCACGCCTTTTCTTACCCACCTCAACACCAATACTTTCCTTGCTTACAAGGGGAATATGCTGACATGTATATTTATTAAGCAGCATTTTAAAGACTTCCAATTTTTGTTCTGTGTTTAACCCTGTAAAAAGCATTTACCACCTAATATGCTGCATAGATGCCCTTATACTGTCAACATTTGCACATCTGAAATTTACCCCCAAATGTAATATTTGGCGTTATCGCAGCACGCATTCGCACTTTTGCGAGTATATTTGCTCTAAGCGGAATGCAATATTTTTCGCACAGATATATTACATAAGCACAAAACAGTAGCAAACACAAAAATAAGATGAGTCGCATTGAAAGATGTTTTCACTGGAAAAAAAACTAATAACCATATACCTTTACCACATATAAAAAAAATGCTGACATATATCTTTACCACATATAACTTGACCACATTTTTAAATTACATGAAGAATAGCGAAAAAAATTACGCAAAGCAAACGGTGGAATTGCTCCACGAATCTCTTTCTGCAAAAGTTGTACATACACCTTCTTCTCACAACACTGATAGCAAAGTCGTGTGAACACAATTACATTGCGATTGGATTGCGAATAACATTTGCACTGAACAGCGACTACAGACACAACTCGTTAAAAAACCAAGCGCAATATAAGCAATTTGCGATAAGCAGTTTTATTACATTGATAGCGCAACAGCGCAACACAGCGCAATAACAAAAGTTCGCAAAGTGAAGGGAAACGGCGCAACCAGTTGCAAATGTAGCAGAACAGTCGCAAAGCGAATTATTACATACCCACTCTCGAGCGCAAACTACTTGCAATTCGCTTTGCGAACAGTTTATGCGATTGCGCGTGATATTACATTCCACCGATAGTGTTTTAGTTACTCCCTTACTGCTTCTGCAACAGAATCTCAAAGGAGACCATGTTATGATCACTATTCCCTAAATGCTCACCCACACAAATGCTAGAGATGAGTTTAGTATTATTAGTTATTACAAGGTCCAAAAGAGAGTTACAAAGAGAGAGTCCAGTTACATGTTTCATCCCACCAGGTCTCAGTGATAACAATAAATATAATTTTTAGAGCATTTAATTCTAGGTCTCCCATTTTACCTGACAAACTCCGTGCATTTGCCAGCATACAGTGGAGGCTACTACTTTTACTTTTGAAATTTGCATGGATGATGTCACAGACAGAAAAACATGGAAAGGACTTGTCTGATCCCCTACACTTGCATAACTTGGAACCAGAGAGATGCTGAATAAAAAGCTAAATAACTTAAAAAGCACAAATAATAAAAAATGAGAACCAATTGTAAAGAATATCAGAATATCACTCTAAAAACTAAACATTCATTATAAGATGAACAACCTCTTTTAGTAGCCATAGGTAACCCAGAAAATGCACTTATAGAACTGCAATGATCTAGCACATTACTGAATATGTGTCAGAGCACTTATACATATCCCGGCATAATGTATTTGTCATAAGCTTGGATGAAATATTATGTAACTATGTAACACACACACAAAGAAACAAACAGACATGTACATCAATGAAGAACACTTTGTAGTGGCTTTTGATGTGCTGAAGGGCTTAAACGTATTGATGCCTGTTAAAATACAAATACATTTTACCTCACTTTCTTGTTTTAACAACATCTACCATCCCCAATGACAACTACATTTCAAAACATCTGCCAGATGTACAGTTTGTTGCACTACAGCTGGTGCTGATGTAGCATAACTTTCCCATCATCCTTTCTTTGCTGAACATAAAAAACGCTGATGGAGTAGTTCTGCAACATCTGTCAAACTACTTGCACATGCATTTGCTCTGAGTCAACTAGTCACAGTATCATTCCGGTCAAACTGTACTATTTTTTTTTCAACATTTGAATAGAATTGTGAGAAAAGGAAGGCAGCATTGGTAGCCTCAGAGAATTCAGAAGATAATTTACAACCCTTCTGTTCCATGGCCTTGAACTAGATTTCCATTCGACATGGTTAAAGCAATTTATCAGACAATTTCTCAGTGTAATTTCACGTGATTCACATGAAACATCCCTATATCTAGTGATGAGCCTTTTTTTTGAGTAATGTAGCCCACTCACACTCCCTGGCCTTCCGGAGTTTATCGCCTGGTGCTCGGTGTTGGAGGGATCGGCATCCTCCACAAGAAATGATGCAAGAAAACACTGGCACTCCAGGCAAGCAAATTCAGTGATATACCCTTGCAAATTTTATTCTGCAAACGTGCAGTGTTTCGGGGTCAGACCCCTTTGTCAAGCATAGAGAAATGTGCAAGTAAAAGCAATTTAACATCCCTCACGTAACTCAATTTTTTGCCTGATACATATTCTCTGCAAAATCCGCATATTCATGAGTGGTGACAATTTTTGCCTAGAATTTTGGCATGCGTTTTGTGTCACTGGGAAAAAACAATAATTGCATTTGTGCAAGAAAAAATGGCTTTTAACTCTAAAATGCAGTTGACATGAGATAAAAATCTGTGCACTGCTAACTGAAGCACCACTGTGCAGCAGATGCAGTTCTTTGTACAACCATAATCTCCGCAGCCTTCTTGCACTGTTCCAAGTGTTCTAACATTTTCCAAAAATCACATAGCACATTCCTACTCTGGTAAAATAGATTTTTACTCTTTCCAATTCAAAGTAATAATATTAATAAAGGCCTTGTAGATGTGGGCAGTCTCTTGTTAAGAAATGTATATTTGACCACATCTCAGCATAGATGCAGCTCTCTCTGATATAAAGACATCTAACTCATCAGATAATATAAAGAAAAACAAAGTGAAGCAAATTTAAACAAAAATGTCCTCTAGTGTGATATTACAAAATACAATTCACATCACCCAAGAAATAACTTGGGGAAGTAGTAAGTGTAAAAAAGAAATTACAGACCACAGTTCTATAAACTCAGTCCAGCTCCCACTCTCAACCTGTTGGTCAGCAATGTGCACTGCACGTAGCTCCAGACCCTGGGCAGAGGCAGTCTCTGTATATGCAGTAAGGGGCATTTGTTTCATGTCTGCCCTTAGTAAATAATCCCTATGATTTATTATAGTGACCTGGTGAATACTGAAATGCAAGAGTTTGATTCATATACATAATCTTTGTTGTTACCCTTTACAAACACAAACTTGTGATTCAAAACTCTAGACTATGTTGCACAAAGAAGTGCTGTGTAGAAAAATAATTACATTTAATTTGATTTTGTTATAATGTTATTGCTTTTTCCTCGATAAACGGAGAACCTTTTTAGTTGTAAAAACCATATCCCACTTTATATCCGTTCAATCATTTTGACACACTTTCCATGCATTTGTATTTGTTCAACACCAGGGCTATACATTAATGTTGTCTAAACATATTCATTCCAATAAGCTCATGGAAAAGGTCATGAGTAAGCAAAATTGATTTCTTACCCCAATATAATGCTAAGGATTTCTATCTGATACTTGAATTATTGCCTAAGCAGCTTATTTTTCTTTGTATGTCACCTGTGACTGATGAAAGTGGCATTTAAAAGATCTGGAAACACTTATATCAAGGTATTAAGTATCATATTCAACAAATAAATCCAAGGTATAATTTAAGTATTGTATCCAACATACTGCACATATATTCTGACCCTGATAAAACCACTACTGACATTTATGAGATACAGTCCAGCATTTTGTTGTCCTTCTACATTTAGCTTTTTATTTTAAAAGTATTTTGTCTGACTAAAGCGCTATATTCCTGACATGTGACAAAACTAGATTTATTGTGGATCAGAAAATGGTTGCTATGACCTTGTTTATCCCTTTTCTTTATTTTACATTGTTTTTCTAAATCCCAGTATAGTTGTTTAAATTTTTAAAATGCTAATTGACCTTCTTTTGCTGCAGGCCTATAACTTAAAACATATTAGCACAGCAGTTTAAAGATTTTTTACAGTTCAAGCCCCACTATGAGGCCCAATACTTGGCCAGGGTCAGTTACCCAGCTCTTGAGCCAAAACAGCTAGCACAGCAAAAAAGGCTTACCCCAAATCTCAACCTAATAGAACTCTGGTTGTAGACTTTAGTAGGAATTTCAATAGATTATTTTAAGACACGTAGCAGATTTGAAAAAACTCACTTCCTTTCAGATTCATTTTGGGCCATCAGTGAAGCAAAATAATAAGGGGACAATTTAGTACAATTGGATTTTTTTTTTTGACAAATCACATTATTTCTCAAAAAAAATCGTTTTTTTTTTAAAATTTCTCGCAAACTCTAAAAATGTAAGAGTTATGAAGTGTAAAAACCACAAAAACTCTAAAACTACAAAAACTAAAACTACAAAAATTTGCAAAGTTAAAGTAGTCAAGGCCCTATAGAAGTCAATGGGAGCTGCACTAATCCTTTTAGCCTTTTTTTAGCCATTCAGACTTTTAGAGATTTTTTAGGGGGTTTCGTTAGTAATTGTATGAAAAAATACAATTTTAGAGTTTTTCGGATTTTAGCGCATCGTTAAACCTTTTTTTCAATAGTACTTTTTGTCATTGAATTTTTTCAGAAATTACATGGCATTTGTGTTTTTAGAGAAAATGTGTTTATTCATGCTTTCTCTAAAAGCACTAAAATGAGAATGCTGATAAATAGGCTTCCCAGTGCTATTTAGGAAGTCTTTTGGATGGCAAATTAAACAATATCCAAAAATTCTGGACTGAATAAACCCCAAACCTGACCAATCTTTGGATGCTTTTATAGAGCTTTGAATGGTTGAAATTATTGGGTACAGAGAAATGTTTCCCTAAAGGGAAGTGAACAGCATAATTGAAAATATTTTCAACTACTGCAGAAAAGCAATAGAGAATTGAAACATAAGGGGCCATTTACCTAATCCTTTGCCCCAAGAGTAATATGAGGTGTGACCTTATGCATGTTTAAGTCTCACTTTTAAAAGTACAAAGACAAAACAGAGGCGCCAAAAGGATAAAAATAGCTAAAAGCACTTAAAAACCCACTGGGTAATTCAGAGGAGGTAGTAATGAACTTACCTCCTCCAAGCAGACACCAACGAAAGTGGTAATTTTCAATAATAGTTTATTCACAAAACAGTATTGCAACGCGTTTCGCAGGAGAGGCGCCTGGCGTGTTTATACAAAGACACTGTGGTTTTTGCTCCCGTTCCATATTGCCTGATGAAGCAGGAAATGCCTGCGAAACGCGTTGCAATACTGTTTTGTGAATAAACTATTATTGAAAATTACCACTTTCGTTGGTGTCTGCTTGGAGGAGGTAAGTTCATTACTACCTCCTCTGAATTACCCATTTGGTTGTTAAGTGCTTTTAGCTATTTTTATCCTTTTGGCGCCTCTGTTTTGTCTTACTACCATATCGAGTCCACCCCGAGTGGAGGGGTATTATCCCAGTTTTCTTCTTCTACAGAGAGCGACGTCTTATTCCTGAGTGGGGTCAGGATAATTTCCCCACCTGCCTATACAGTGGTTGCCTATCGGTAACCCTGGTTTGTGAGTATTAATTTGTTTACTCTACCATTACTCCTTGTAGAAACATATTACACTATTGGGGCTCTTGGTGTTCCTTTTTGTCTCCATTTTAAAAGTACAAAGCCCTCTGCATTCTGCACTCACCACAGCTAAATGATCTGAATGAGGAAAGGGGGCACATAGGCTGCATGTAATAAAACTGCTCTTTCTCACTTTAAAGGTTCTGCTTGCATTTGTGTAACATTCAAGAACCAACACTGCCATAAATATACACCTTGACTGCTGGGGTGCCAAATGCTTTACACAGAACCAAACATATTAGTCCAAAAGCCACATTCAAACACTGTATCACCCTTAACTAAATGGTATATACTTGCTGCCAACATTTGCAGGACACTTGCTTTTTCTGGAAGCATAGAAGAGGGACAGAAAAATAATCAGGTTGACTAGCACGTGTAGATTGTAATGCTAAAGCTTTGTGCTACACAGGTCACATATTAAAAATCCTTAGATATCCGTAGTGCAGTAACATTCGATGACAGAATAAATCACAATAATTCACTGCATCAGGCAGATTACACAGGCCCGATGATTATCAAGCTGACAGACTGCCTGCAACTCTTAACTCCTTACCTCCCAAAAATTAAATGACCTGGAAAGAGATGATCTAAAGCAAACAAATCTTCAGAAATAGCTAATACTATTTTGCTAATTATGAATTCAGCATTTTTGTTCCTGGCTGATTTGTTCCGTGCTGCATAAGAACTACTCAGGACACATGCATATTTTATAAACGTTATATAAACAACAGCATATTATTCACTGTAAACTTAAGGCAAAAGGTGTTTTTCCTTTAGGGAAGTATTCGAAACATATTAAATGTTGCTGGTGATGGATGCCTTTTTATTTCTGCATTCAGTAGCATGAATTTGCATTTGTCTAAGGGGGTTATTTATTAAAGGCTGAGTTGCGTTTTCCCAATAAATTTGAGTTTTTCAAGGGTAGTTTCACTAAAAACTCAAATTATTCAAGATGCATTATGCCCCGAAGCTGCTAAAAGCCTGAATCTGAATATACTCCAGCTAAAACCTGTCGAGGTCATGTAAAAGTTAATGGCAGAGGTCCTTAGAACCGTTTGAAGATGTTTTTTTGCCTTCATGGTTTTTCATGTTTTTTACGGTGGCTTGCGCTTGAAAACTATATAAATTTGAGGTATTCAAGGTTTTTTAGCCTATAACTTGATAAATTCAAGGTATCCATGTTTTTTCCCCCAATTGCATTCAATCAATTTTTTTAAATTCAGGTTTTTTTTATAAATATCCAACAAAATATCAAACTTGACTTTTGATAAATATCCCCCTAATGGCCCTGAATTCAAGTTATTTCTACCAAGTATAATTTGTGATATACAGTATTATATTGTTAGTGATATGTATGTATTCTGCAAATATGCTTGCGCATGCCACCACAGTGGATTATACATATTTAATTTCATACAATATTTGTCTAATAGAAGTTACAAAAGGTGAGTGTATACAATTATTTTACATTTGGTTTTTCCCTGTAGATTTCCTGAAGCTGTCACTGAGTAACTATCTGCCTACATTGCCACAGTCTAAGCAATGCCTGGGCATAACCTTCCATATAAACTCCCTAAACCAATTATAATCCCCTTAAAAGAAGCTATCTGAGACTATACATTAGCCATACATTAACTACTCCATGGCAGCTACAACCTAAATTGACTTTTCTACAGGGATAAAATGTACCAAAATGTACATGTATTTCTGTGAGATAAGCATACTTTTACTAGCAAATTAAATGTACTTAGAAGCTTTAAATTTTCACTTCTCAGGTACAGACAGATCTGGTTTTAATAGGTAAATTCAGAGCACGCAGAAACAATTTCAAATCCAATTAATAAAGGTTGCCCTCTGCAACAGTATTGCACCAAGTTCACATACAATCCGTCAAGAAAACTTATTTTATCTGCATTAGCTTCAAGACTGACCAATCATTATTTTAGATTTGTGGTTCCCAAACTGTGGGGCTGCCCTTTCTGGGGGGACCTGGAGCAGTGGCAGGGGGGGCTTAAAATGAGAACTGGAGTGAATTATCATTGTCTCTCCCAGATACACCTTAAAGATCAGCTTAAAGTTAAATTAGGGTGATGTTTGAGGGGAATTAGGTGTCAGATATTTCCCTATGTCTGCACTTATTTCATAAGTTGATGGGGGCCCTGACCAAAGTTTGGACCTTCAAGTGGAACTTGAATTACAAACAACTGCTGATCTAGATATCTAATTTGACTTACAGCATAACTCATTCTGTGCCACTATGTGTAGTTTATATCTGTCTCTTTTTTACAGAGCAGGTCTGGCAAACCTATTAAGTTCCCTTTAAATGGACAAGCTGGTTCAAAATGGATTTTACTTTGGTATGCAATGAGTCGCATTCCTTCCCAAAATATTAATGTAAATATAAATCCCATTGTAGGCTCTTCTGACAGTTTCAAAAGGATCACACAGGATTTGACAATGCTTTTTGATATACTTTGTGATAAATTAAAAAAAACAAATGCAGAATCGTATTTAGCTTGGTCAGGTACAATGTGAATCAGCACACTGTACCCTGATAATGGCTTGATTTGGATGCTCCTACTCCCATGCTGAGTGTGTCTATATACAAATCCCGCATTCCTCAGTATGAAAAATCTTCAAAGAAAAATTCAGAGTACATCAATGAGAATATTTTTATATAGCATACCTTCCCATATGATAAAGAAAATAACCTTATACAATAATTCAATATAAAAGGACCTATATCAGCAATGCTTGTAATTATACAGGAAATTCCATTATGAAGGCAATAAAAGAAGGTCAGCAAACAGAAATGCCTGCAAATTTGCTGCTAGTGAAAAACAAAGGTTGACGGTCTAGTAATCCAAAGATCTGTTTCATGTATTTGGCAAAATTGTGCTTTACTGAGTCTCACATCTTTTGCTATTTTTTGGTGGGGGTGGGAAGGTATTCAGATTTGCATCATGCTTCGACAGAAAAAGTGCGTGTGAGGAATTGGAGCATGATGAGATTTTATGGCGTTGTATAACATTGTTGTTAACGCTGAATTTCTTACGTTATTTGTCACATCAGAGAGCATAACTATTTCCTTAACTAGAGTATATACTGTATAATTAACTGTTATTTTTCCTCCTTTGCAAATGTTACATTTATGAATGTTGCAATAAATGTCACTTTAAAGGAAATCTGCACAGGGTTTTTTGCAAAGGGGCATTTGGTAATACACATCCAGAGAACATAGAAACCTTGTCTTATACAATATAGTGTATAGGCTAAAACTTTACAATGCTGAGAATATTTCATCAAGAACCCAGTTATACTGTACAAAATACATCATACAGAAAAAAAGAGATGCTTAGGGGAAATTATAGTTAGCCTTTTTTGAAAGAGTCCACATATCCTGCTGTGTTATTGGGAGGCACATTTATTAAAGGTCGAATATCAAATTTGTGTTTTTTAAAACTCTATTAAATTTGAATACACTCGAAATTCGACTGGGGGATTATTTATAAAAAAAACCCCTCAAAATAGAATTTGAATCTAATTCGACTACACTCGATTTGAGTTTTTTTCTCCGAAAAAAAACCTTGAATGTCAGGAAGGCTACTAACATGTGCAAAAAGGTCTCTGGACCTCTCCCATTGTCTTATACATGAACTCCGCAGGTTTTAGGTGGCAAAAAGTCTAATTCTTAAAGGAACAGTAAAAAATTTGTTTGTACCAAGACACTTTTAACTTTAAGTTCCAAAGTCTTTATTAAGAAATAACGAATCTCCACTTGTGCTCCTCTTCAGAAATGGCGACAGGGTGACAATCCATCATGCGGCGCTCGTCTTCTATAGGAGAAAGCCAGGGAGGAGAAATCGAGCGCCACACGATGGATCGTCACCCTGTCGCCATTACTAAAGAGGAGCGCAGGCGGAGAATCGTTCTTGGTCTTTTAAAGGACCAGAAAATCAAATCTCAAAATTCAATTTTGAATTCAAATTAAAAGTCAAATCAAGTTTGGATAATTCACAATTTGAATTTGAGAGTTTCGACCAGAAAAAAATGTGAAAATTCAAATTTTCAATTAGACCCGTAAGAAATCTGCCTCTTAATGTTTAAATTGTTCTCAGTCTCTGTCCAAGTAATACTTCCCTATTTTCATATCTTGGACATAAGAAAACACATGCTGCGGGATTGTTTACCATTAACCTACCAGTATGTTGTTAAATTAAGGGAGGAATCCAGAGGAAACCCCCACAAACAGTCAGAACATCGACATTTTCACACAGATTTAACTCTAGCCAGAACTGAATGTATGATCACCACTGTGCAACCATGTTTTTTTTAACAGAAGTCCAACTGAATGAGCACATGGGGGGAAAGGGGGTATTTTTCCCTTTAACATAAATAATCCAGGAAAACACTTTTTTGAGGTGTCCTTCTACAACCTCAACATATCTGCTCACCTAACTGACTGACCAATAAAATGCATGGCATTATCATCTTTTGGATTGATAATTGTCACAGATTTATTCAATATAAACTATACAATCAAATTGAATATTCAGCACATATAAAAACATACTGTACATATAAATTAATGCATTCAGGAAACTTAACAATAATAATCACATATCAGTAAGTTGTAAACATGGACCTAGTATAAAACAAGAGAGCACCCTGTCAGTTTGCCCTTCCACACAATACCAGGCTAGTCCTCTAGCCACTAACCTCCTGGCTCAGAGAACCCAAGATCTAAGTCTGTGACTCCAGTAGTCACCATTAATGGAGTTAATGTTTTCAAGGTTAAAGCCTTTAAACATACATCATGGATAGGTAAGCACCAATCTAACCAACTCTGGCAACCCACCTTAGGGGTTAAGCCATTTACTCAACTTATACCTTCTCAGACTCATACTATGGCAGACTGACAACAACCTTGCTCAAAGATATGATGGAAACCTTACTGGGACAAACCCTTCTGTTTAACTTAAGTCCCTTTACATTATCTAACTAATTAAAACTGATCTACCTGCAACCCTCCAAGACCACACAAGTGACAACTAGCAAAAATAAAGCATCCCCCTGTTCTAAGGTGGAAGGGGATTTTACTTTGTGGTATACACTGCTGAAAACATATGGAGACTCATTTATTAAAGGTCAAACTTTTGTGGTACAGGTATTAGAACTTTTTGAACCCAAGAATAAACTCTATCCCCCATATGAAATAAAAGGCACTAGCACGAGCAGTAACTCATAGCAAACAATAAGATGTTTGCTTTTAATCATGTGACTAGTAAATTCTACCTGCTGATTGGTCGCTATGGGTTATTGCTCCTGTGCAAACTTACCCCATATTACATAACCCCTAATTTCTCTAAAACCAAATGCAATGAAAGTTATTAAAAGATCTGAATATAAAAAATATGAATGCAAAAAAGCTGAATGATCTAAAAACATACAAATAACCCTAAAACCTCTAAAAATTTGAGTTTTTCGTACAGTTACTTGTGTAAAAAAATCAGAAAACCTCTAAAAGTCTCAATGATAAAAAAAGGTCCAATAGGATCAATGCAACTCCCATTGACTTCTATAGGACCTTGGCGGCTTTTACTTGGTTTTGTATTAGAGCCCTTTAAAAAATATCACTGGCAGTAAGTATTTAGGACCACTCTGTTGAGTTTAACTTGACATGGTATAGTGGCTTACCAATTTTATGATTGCAAATAGTGATGAGCAAATTTATTTGCCAGCCATGGACTCGCAGCGGAATTCCAGAATTTTATGGGAGAATCTCTGGTATAAATGCACTGCGTAAAAATTTGCAGCAGAAAATAAGTCAGTGAGACAAAAAATAATGCATTTGAACTAAAAACCTTTGTTTTTGAAAGAATATGCACCTGCACAGATACTAAATTACTACAGAAACAGGGCACCAGAGAATATATATTGATCGATCCCCTCTATTTTTTATGCTACTGCTTAACTGTGGAATGCCATTTTCCTCTGGAAAGAATCTTCCCTCATTCAAATATAAACTGAAAGGTTGTCTTTTGGGTCACTAGCATAACAGCTGACACTTATAGTGCAGTGAAAACCACTGTAACTTGCCAGGATTAATGTCCTCCTATTTGTATGTAAGACTCATTTAGATTGTAAGCTCTAAGAGACAGAGACCTGCTTGCCTTTAACACCTAGCACTTAATTTGAATGTAACTGTTCTTTGTATTTATTTTTATTTGTTATTGTATTGATTGTTCTATTAATAGCACTATACAAATAAAAATATACAAAAATACATACCAGTGGTAAAGGTGATACCGTTTACAGTATATTGCTAACTGAAAATATAGAAAAACTGATTCATGACCAGAGGTGCTAAGTAGACACAGTGTGGGAAATTAAAAACATTTATAGATCCCAACCTCTGAAGTGTGAACATTCCAGCACTTATACTAAATGAAAACAATTAAAATAACTAGTGCAAGTACTGTAGGTAAGGTAGAGATATTTCATATCTTCACACATTATTAAGTGATAGTTTGATAAAAAAAAAGTAAGAGTGCCTTTTGTGGCCTGAAAAATCCTAGTGAAAGACAAAAATACACTTTGCTATTCAAGGCTTGGATGAGTTGACAAGTTTGAAACTTGAAGATAAAGGACTGTAATTTTAGTTGTTACAGTCAAATGCCACAAAATCTATACTCCTGTAAAAGTAATGTGATTTATTGCAGTTTTTACTGTTACATCTTCTCAGTAATAACTGTGCATTCTTATGCATGTTTACCATTTTCTGTGCATACAATTCATTTTCATGGATCAATCCATTAGTCTGAGAAAAAAATGACAAGCAATATCCTAATGAAAATTCAAGAAACTCACACTAAATGTACACTATATTTATAAATATAAAGTAAAGGTATCTGATGGCAGAGTTGACTGCAAGTATTTGAAACAGCAGTGCTATTTTTAATATATTTTTCAAATAGGAGGACTATTTTAATGCACTGTGTAAATGGGTGCTATGGCAACCTTGGAAAATATGAAGTATAGACAATAAACATATAAGCACTCAGAATACGTTGAAGGTTCACTGATTATGTACAGTCAGATGGAAGCAGCGCTCTACACGGAGGCTGTTAACAAAGATGCTTCTGCCAGATAATGGGGCTGAGCTGTACACTGGGTTTCTCTACAAGGTTTTGCCTATTAAGGACTAATAATAGAACACAATACATTCCATGTAGTTCAAACCAAAGGAAGGGAACACAAAGTAGCAAGCAGAATTCTTTCATTTACGGTCATTTTTTCCCAGTAAACTTTTATAATTGGAAAGCATACTTCTGTTGTGATAATAATGACATACAGTTACCATTTTCATTTAAATATTCTAGATATTAATGGTGTGTCGCAAGCAGCAGATATGTTAAAATACAATTTAATATAATGGGGTATATTTATCAAAGAGTGAAGTTAGAGATCACCACAGTCCGCTAGTGGGAAATACCGCCTCTCTCCATTCATTCATCTATGGGATTTTTAAAAGTGTGTTTAAGGGTGAAAGTGAAAGTTCACCATTTGATAAATACGACTTAAAAAATCCCATATATATATATATATATATATATATATATATATATATATATATATATATATATATATATATATATATATATATATATATATATATATATATATATATATATGTATATATATATATATATATATATATATATATATATATATATATATATATATATATGGGATTTTTTAAGTCGTATTTATCAAATGGTGAACTTTCACTTTCACCCTTAAACACACTTTTAAAAATAATATATATATATATATATATTAATGTAAATTAATATCTCTTCATTGAGCTTTTGTTATTCATTTGTATTTGTTATTTGTACCTATTTAAATGCAAACCTACTGAGATGCAATGATGTTGTGCTCTCTCTATGCGTATGTGTGTGTGTGTACACTTATTACATTCAAGGGAAGTGCCTATTGTCATGTCTAATAGTCTCCTTCATAAACTGACCAGTTTTTTTATCTGACTAATGACCGTGACATTCTGCAAGTGTTTGACAGAATAATATTGCAGGTTTTAAGGTAATTGAGACGTGCAGTATAGTTCTTTTTTTCCTCAATAAGAAAAAATGTGTTTATCCTGAAGGTAAATTTATACATAATTGAAATTATCTGGAATGCTTTTTAAAGGGTATTATTTTTATGTCAAAGCAATGCCCTTATGCATACTATTCCTTTATCTCTGATAATTGTGTCTTTTAGGTAACACAAATGTGCATTCATGAAGTCTATCCAAAGAAAGCAGCAGCATAAGGCACAGATAGTTACAGCGATCTAAATTGAACAGGATAAAATTGATGCTATCACGTTTCCTGTTTAGACTACTTTAATTTCCTATTAATTAGCATACCTACTTTCCATTTTCCTCGCTGTACAGTCTATTCTTATTTTATTACCTACTATTATTTCACCAACTCTCAAGTCTGTAAAAACTATACTTAATGAAAATCTTGTATCAAGAATATTTCCCTACAAGACAGTTCACTCAGCTGCACCTTAATCCTCATCATTCATTATTTCTGGAAATTCCCTTAATCCTCCCAGAACTTTCTAGAGGGCTGTTTTAAACCTTTCATGAGGACTTTTCCATACCTCTGAAATTACATTTCTTTGTTTGACCATATTTATCTGCCACAACTCAAATTTTCAATGCCGTAAGTCCTTAAAACTCCCCATAACATTTTTCACCTACTATTTTATTGCAAAAATCTTTCTCTATTTAATCTAGAGAGTGGCCTCACTAATATACTAATATCCAGTGCAGGTATGGGACCTGTTATCCTGAATGCTTGTGATCTGGGGGTTTCTAGGTAATGGATCTTTTCGTAAGTTTGATCTTCATACTTTAATTCTACTACAAAAACATGTAGACATTAGATAAACCCACTAGGTTGTTTTTGCTTCCAATAAGGATGAATTATTTCAACATTTGGATTCTATGGAGTCTATGAGAGATGATCTTTCTGTAATTCAGAGCTTTCTGGATAACGAGTTTCAGGATGGATCCCATACCTAGACTATATCAGTGTAGCAGTAAATCAGACTTTCAAAAAGGTTTAAACCTTTGATGGAGACTTTTCCTTACCTCTTGAATATAATTTTTTTGCCTGGCTGTATTTATCATCCATAATCAAATGTCTCAGTTTTAATAGTCCCCAAAATTCTTAATTTCACTCTTTATTTTACCAAAAAATTCTTTCTTTACCCATGTATAAAGTTCTTTATAAACTTTATATACTTTGTAATAATAAATTATTACTCTTATCTTTCTAAGCAACTGCATACATCGCGAGCCTCCCATAAACATACACATACATACAAAATGAGGTAAAACATATGAATAAATTGAAGCTTATAATGCAAAATTGGGGTTTGTAAGCAACACATTGCTCAGGCACCAGTAGACTTCAAAGAGTGAAATTAACTCCCTAATAAAAGCATGCAATCAAAAAAGAGACCAGCTTACATATTGCTTTTTTGAAGTTCTGTGCAGTGGTCCATGTGTTACATGGTGTGAAATGCATGTTGATGCATTTTAAAAATGCAAATGGAAGATTGCCAGCGGCCTGTAAATGGAACTTCCAAAAGAAAATGTGAAATAGAGAAATCCCACTGAAAAAATGCAGAATATTCAGAATATTCCCTTTTCAACTACAGAATTGTCATTTGTCCAGGAGAAGATGTCGCAAGGCTATATATTTGGGAGGATATCTGGGTACCAGCTATTCTGCTGATAATGCTGCCTGCTATGTGTGGAATGGCTTCCTAGCACATCCTATTAATAGTTGTGAACCTTTCGTGTTTTCTCGCAGATGTGGGCAATTAGACATCATCTGCAACCCCCCTTTGTGTTGAGAGATCTCACTAGCCATTATCGTCCTTTACATTTTTAAACCCAACCCTCTTTCAGCAGAAACCTTGACTTATTTTGTCAGTCCTATGACATAAATTACATACTCTGCCAATAATGCAAAAATAACCCACAATCATTTCATGAATAAATACAAATAATAAACATTTAAGGCATGAAAGACTTGAAAACCTGAATAAAGAACCTATTATTTTGAAGGCTGTGATATTGGATATTATTTGTAAAAATATAATAAATACCTTTGTGTTATGACTGTAGGAGTCATTAACAGTAAATAAAATAGACTATACAAGCAATAAACTCACAAGATCTCTATGCTGGATTGTATTGTCCCTGGGCATAATGGGGACATTGATTTTACCAGGCTTCTGTGCCCCTTTGTGCTAGCACTAGGCAGACCTGGCAGATATGAAACAAAGCATAACTCTTGAACAACAAAGAACTGCTTAGTGTCGGGGAAGAATAGCACTTTAACATGATCACAAATACTCAAGTTTACTTCACAGAATAATAATAGGGCACAAACTTCTTGTCTTTACCACTATGAGGATTAAATTGCTCTCCATGTATTGTCATTGGTTTTGCTCTACAGTGATTTACAGATATTACCTAAATACAATATTGGTAGTTGAACTGCATCAACCATTTGAAGAGTAACAGATTAATTTAAATGCCAAACTATGACTATATACTGTGCACACTGCTACATAAATACAAAATCATTTAAACTTTAGGAATAATACAAAAATATTGCACCAATATCATTCTTTTCTAATTCCTGCCCTGGAAAGGAAATTGGGGCTGCCGCTGCTCTTGTTTATAATAAAATAATATCTTCTTTAGCAAATATAAATGAACACATACAGCAGCAAGGCATTGTAATATTCTTCTTATGGATGCATTTGTAACATTTTCTATTAACAGCAGGTGGCAACCTTTGAAAGCAAGATTGCATCTGTCTGCTTTATATTTTTTTTTTCTCCTTGTTTTCCAATGCGGACATTGAAAACTAAACTGAAATAATGATACTGCCTTTGTGTTCTTCCTTCAGCACCATATTACTGTTCAAGAAGGCAAAATTCTATTAATTGTCACCAATTTAATGCAAATGATGTACATGCCAGAAACCACAAATTAAATAAATACATGTATAATGCTGCAATATGCTGCAATGTGTTACTCTATTTATTTTTTCAATGCCATAAAGGGCAGCAGTCTTTTTTTTCATCTCACAAACATAATATTTGGACTTGCAAATGATTGGGGTCTTGTACAAAACTTGCCATTTCAGCCTGTCAGTCCAAAAAGATAGTTTTCAATAAATAAAAATTCTTATGCTGAGGGTATTTATAACATGGCTCACAATTAATGTGTGAATAATTCCCATAATCAGTGGCTGCTGATTAGAATATATATATATATATATATATATATATATATATATATATATATATATATCATAGAATATGAAAAAGGGCAGGTTCTTATAAATGAATATGTTCAAAAGTAACTCGATTCTGAAGCAAAAGGCTTTGAATAGTACATGACCCTGCTTAGAATCATGTATACCTGGTGGTTGTATATAACAATATTTTATTTAACCTGTGTCTTCAAATATAATTTTGTCTGGCACATTTTGCACTTACCAGGACATCTCTGCTCACTGCATCTTCTAACCTCTTCCCCAGATCCTTCACATTGGTGACCAGTGATTGTAGCTCCTTGGCAAATTCGCGTTCGTTTCTCCCATCCTCCATCGCATGACCTAGAACAGCCACTCCAATGTGCCCATGGATTCCACTGACCATTAGCTGTGTATACAAGATAATAGGGGAAAAATGTTACTTAGTCTACTTTTAGTCTTAGTTACTAAGTCTTAGTTACTTAATCTAAAATATTGGACACTCTTCAAGTATTAATATTTATTAGTGCTGTAAAGCCTAAAAATATTTAAAATATTTCCACTCCTTGCACAAAAATTGCATTGAAAAATGTCTTCTTTTCAATAGGCATAAAGTATATTATGAAAACAGTCACAAAGTGTAAATTATTTCTTTAGTTAAAGGACCAGTAACATAAATTTTTTTAAAAAATAATTCATTTGTATAGAATGAAAAAAAAACACAAAGGCAAATTCAACGTTTAAATCGGTAAAGTCTTTATTAAGAAATAACTTACCGAAACTCTGCTTGCTCTCCTCTTCAGAAAAGGTAATCCGGCAATCCATCGTACGATACTCAATTTGTCCTCCCTGCCTTCCTTGTAGGAGATAGCCAGGGAGGAGAAATCGAACGCTGCATGATGGATCATCGCCGTGTCGCCTTTTCTGAAGAGGAGCGCAAGCAGAGTTTCGGTAAGTTATTTCTTGCATTACACCAGTGTCCAACTTCATACTTAGTACAGTACTTAAGTTTGACATGATCTGTCCTTTATAAAACCATGCAGATTATACATATAATGCCAGTCTTCAGGTCATAATCTTAAATACAGTATGAACCTTTTATATACCTAGTTCACTACAGATTTGAAAATTTTTCAATGAGGATGCAAATAAAACATTTACACAAATACATGTTCACAATACGGTACAAAATCATGTAAGAGATCATAAATATAACCAGTGTTACTTGATACCAAAACATTAGGTGCACAGCATTGTTAGTGAATCTCTCACCATCATTAAGGGTACAAGTTTAGGCATAAAAATTATGGGTACAATTTTCATGTAGTTGGTCAGTTAGCTGCACATTCTGGTCCCAGATTTTCTCAAGATAAAAATATCATACACTTCAGTCTGACGTGATAATATATGGCCCATAGGCCTATAGTTGGACAGTTCTACCTACACCACAGGGAAATACTGTATATTAGGCAAGGGGAGTACTTCAAATCAAGTTAAACATTAACATAAATAGATGCTATAGTACTATAAAGGTGAAGACGAGCAGCTAAGCTTTAGCATCCACATAGGAGGCCACTGAGAAGCAGATCTCTGACTCCTCTTCCTTATTTAAAGAAAAAAAAATCACATATACAAAAATACATAGTTTTATAGACACAGACCCTCTATGGTGATGTAAGAATGTACTATACTTACACTGTTAGGGCTTTACAAAACTCTCCAATCATTCTAGGGCCTCCTGCTTAAAATGTTTTTAAAATGTTCAAAAGGGTCAGAAAAGTTCCACTATTTTATTTGTAGCTCATATCCTCTAGAACTACAGATCTGTTATCAGGGTCTATTTTCTGCACTGAATTACATAAATGTCCCCAAAAAGCATTTCTAATAAAATGAATGGTTCAAGTTGCAACAATTTATTGCTACCAGAGGAAACAGCGGGAAGAAACTGACTATTTTTGCAGGTCTATGGATTCAGCAGGAGCATATGAAGGAGCTGCATAGACTATGCTGTAGATGTGCTGAGACACCATAAAATGATATAGTGTAGACATGCAACCACTGATGCTACATCAGTAAAAGGTGAGTATACACACCAGAGAAATAAAGTGAAAATATTATTATTAAAGACTGATGGTTAGACAGGAGCAATAGTTATGTGGAGTCCATCTGTTTCCCTTACCCTCAATTACAGCTACATATATCCTAAACATCTTTGCAGCCTGGAGCAATGCATTAAAGCTAGCAACAACATTATTTTCTTACCATCAACGCACAGATATATGTATGCCATATATCAAGACATCATGTCTTGATAAAGGTTCTCTGTGTAGGTACAAAACGTTGACTTACACCATGACATTTTTGCACATAAATTAAGTCCCATGAGTGTTCCGTGTCGTGATATTACTTTTTGCGGCTTTTTTGCCTTTTTCCTGGAGGGTGAGTGCACTGCCCTTCAGACTTATATATATGTGCCTATATATACAGACACATATATATATGTGCCTATACTGTATATACAAATATATAGGCACAGACCACAGTACTCAAGCTACAAAGGATTGGCAAGAGTTAGAGACTCACTCTCAATGCTTTTGTCAGGGAAGGGCGACTCATCTGTGATTAGTTGATCCTAATTTACCTATGTAGCTACTGGGATTTGAAACATTCACCTGGAAAGGCAGACAATTCACCAGAAAGCTCTCAGTTTCCCAGTTCGTTTCACTTGGCCCAGTGGTTAAGAGATGGAAAAAAAGCTAGGGTCTGTGGTATGAATTACTTCAGATACTCAAGTGGAACCAAACAGTAGCAGTTGCTCTACTGCAAAGCTTATCTTTCTCACAGCAAGCCTTATTTACAACTAGTGATGGACGAATTTGCGCCGTTTCGCTTCGCCGGAAAATTTGCGAATTCCGTTTTTTTGACGCCGGCGGACGTTTTTTTCGACGCAGCGGAAAATGTTTTTTGACCCCGGCGAATTTTCGCGGACGTTTTGCGAATTTACTCGCTGGCGGCGAATCGCGCAAATTCGCCCATCACTATTTACAACATCAAATCGCTTTGTTTGTTTCCCAATGACGTAGCGAGAATTCCAAAGTAGTTGTGGCTTTGCTCAAAGTTGTGTTTACAATTGTTCATAAAAATGAATACAAACAGTGTATCAAAAGGAACACAAATTGGGTGCTGTTTGGAACTAATTTCTGGTGCAGTGGGAACAAGCCTGTGGTGCCTATTGACACAGTCCAATGTTGCAACCATGCAATTACCACAACGTCCAGCTCCAGGATTACCCAGTATAAATAGATGCTCTGTGTATGATTTAGCAGAAAAGGCAGGCCCTTGCAGCCTTAACTAGGCCCACGGTTGCTGAAAATTCTATGTACTGTACAATACTGCCTATAATAAGGTTATATACCAATAAAGATAACACTTTTATGGTTTTAGCATGCTTGACTGCCCTTTACTAGACTGTACATACAGGCTAGTAAAATGTATAATAAATAGCATAGATGCTATTATGGAGGAATCAATTAAAATACAATGATATAAAGAAAAAGGTATTCAATTTCAATTTATTATTTTTTTATTATTAACATGTATTGTTTGAGTGGAAACATATTGCACAGCACTATTAAAGAAATGTGCTTATACATAGAAATCACATGAATTAGATACATAGAACATATACAGTTGCATACATAATGACTAGTACCAGTGCAAAAGGTAAAAAAGACCCTGATCAAAAGAGCTTACAATCTAAAAGGGGAAGGGAATGAGACACAAGTTGTGGGAGTGGGCAAATCAGAAATAAGGAAGATGAGAGATGTAGCATATGGTATTGCATTTGGTCGCTAAACAGAGTGATGATAGACTTCTCTAAATAAGTGTATTTTAAGAGATCTTTTGACAGCAGAAAGGTTGGGAGAAAGTCAGACAAACTGTGGGAGAGAATGCCAGAGGAGGGATGCAGCTCTTTACAAAGTCTTGAATGCGAGCATGTGAGGAAGTAATGAGAGAAGAGTTGAGGAGCAGGTCAATAGAGGAGCATAGTAAGCGGTTGGGTGAGTATCTAGAAATGAGTTCAGAGATGTAGGTTGGACAGAGTTATGAAGTGCTTTGAATGTCAGGGTCATTAGAATTTTATTATGAAAGATAGTGGAAGTCAGTACAGGAATTGGCAGAGTGGCATGGAAGAGGAGGAGCGGTTGCTGAGGTGTATAAGCCTGGCGGCAGTGTTTATTATTGACTGGAGAGGTGACAGTCTCTGGTGGGGAAGGCCAATTATTAAAGAGTTACAGTAGCCTAGACGTTATATTATGAGAGAGTGAACAAAAATTTTGGCGTTATCTCAGGTGATAAGTGATTGTATTTTGGATATGTTCCTTAGGTGAAAGTGACATGATTTAATAAGTGACTGGATATGAGGATTGAAAGGCAGGGCAAAAACTTGGATAACTCCAAGGCATTGGGCCTGGGGAGATGGGGTGATACTGGAATTGTTAACTATCATAGATACTTCTGGGATGTTAGTTGGGGTTTTAGTTGGGGGAAAGAGAACCATTTCTGTTTTAGAGAGGTTTCATTTAAGGTAGTGTTGTGACAACCAAGTAGAGATAGCAGACAGGCATGAAGTTGGGTTGAGATCAGTTAGCCAGGTTAGTGCATTTTCAGTGTAGTTAATTTAAGGAGGTAGAGAGGCAAGGAACAGGCAGTCTTTAAATGTTTGAATGTGGCACCAATGTATTACACTTGATAAAGAGCCTTGTGCTCGAAACATGTTGTGCTAATAAATAACACTAAACAGCTAGACTGAATGTTCCTTGCCTCTCTACCTCCTTAAATTAATTGCTATTGCACTGTGAGAGGGGGTGCTTTAAGAGAAGAGCTGGGAATTATTTTCTTCATTGTTGGAACTTCTACAGACAATTGAAAGTTTCATTGGAGTGTTATTGCCTAAAACCAGATTGTAGGGGGTCCAGCAGTTTATTGTCAAAGTGGCGTTAGTAGGTTGTAAACAAGGCGCTAAAGTATTTTTATTGTGTCTGTATAACAATTCTGTACCATTACACCATAGTTTCCACATGCCATTGTTTAAAGTCAACAAGTCAAATTTTTTATTGTTGTAGTGCTTAACACAATTATGAAATATAATACCTTAAGCTCTTAAATCAATGCACTTTCTAAATTATCAATATAATTTATTCTTATTTGAACTAAAGTAGAACTTAAATTAGTTGAGTATTTAAGGACAAAGGATTTTGTTATAAGCCACTGGCACTGCGGATATATTGGGGTTGGGGGATTTTATTCTGTACGGTGAATTCTACTTTATTGAAGGAAAGCATTTTATTAAAATATGAATATTTCGACTACACAAAACACATAAGTCTTATCTATAGTATTCTTCTTTCCTGCTTTGAATGAAATTAGCTCTATAAATGTGATTAATTTGATTGCAGTAGGAGCTGGCTGTTGCTTTAAAATGACATTACTGGATAAGATCACTTTAATGTTCTACAAGTATTTAAAATATGTAAAATTATTCATGTTTTAAGGCACAGAAACAAGGAATACAGAATTATCAAAAAAATATATTTTGACCTTTGACAAGCAAGTTAAGTCTAGGAGATTCATGTCCTAATTTGAGAAACAACACCAGCAGCTACTAACGGCCAAGGAACAATTATTCAGAGGATTATTCTAATTATTACCAAAACAAAACTCCAGAGTCAAACCTGACTGACTTATAATAAGCCATGTAAACCAAATGAAAGCTGTAATTATTAATGGACTTGCAGGTTATAGAAAGGTCTTGTGTGTGAATGTGATCACTAAAGGCTAACGTGCTAATATATTTCTGCTAGTCTAAGGGTTATTAAAAAAGAGAAGAGCTATATGAATGTTTAAAATTTAAAGTTTGAAAGTAATCAGACTTATGCTGCCTCTTTAGCATGCTGAAAAATATGCATTATCCAATATTAATGTATGTGTTATGGTGGCGTTGTTCACCTTTGAGTTAATTTTTAAGTATGTTGTAGAGTGTGATATTATGAAACTATTTGCAATTGCTTCTCATTTTTTATTATTTAAGATTTTCGAGTTATTTAGCTTTTTATTAATCTGGTAGCTAGGGTCCAAATTACCCTAGCAACCATGCATTGATTTGAATAAGAGACTGGAATATGTACAGGAGAGGACCTTACTAGAAAGATGAGGAATAAAAAGTAGCAGTAATAATAAGTGTGTAGCCTTATAGAGCATTTGCTTTTTAGATGAGGTCAGCAACGTCAATCTGATAGCTGGAAAGAGGCAAAGGCAAATAATTATAAAACTATAAAAATTAAATAATGAAAACCAATGGGAAAAGTTGCTTAGAATTGGCCAGTCTATTACATACAATAAGTTTACTTAAAAGTGAACCACCCCTTAAGCAATGGAAATTTTACAGGTTGACCAGGAAGGTGGATAAAGTAAGAAAGCAATAGTTTCTCTTTGCCATGCCCAATGCTGTTCTAGACATAAATCCACATTCATGACCACACTGCAGCTTTGGTGTAATTTGCCATGTTTTTTTTCGATAGTGAAATTAAAATGAAATTTCTCACAATTCTAATGACCCAGCACAATTGCAAGTGATGTGCTAATTTTCTGGTGTGTTGCAGTAAATCGGACACACGTTGCGGCTGGAATTTTCAGAGTGTGGATGGCGTTAGTTCTGTTTCACTAATGTGTGTGACATTAATAATGACATTAGTGTTTGATTGACTTGGGGGAAGTGGTTATTGGCAGCTATTGATGAAACCTGGTTTGGGTTCCTTTGGATCAATATTCACAATTGCACACTATTTACCCAAGTGCAAGAAAGTGCAAGGAGCAGCACAAATATGATGCATGAGTACCTTTTATGAATGGCATGAATATGCAAACAACTTTTTGCCCATTGTAGCATGCCATACTTGCAATCATTATCGAGCCCTATGGGTTTGCATTAAGTGTCATTTGTATATGTATATGTGCATTTTGTGTATTGAGTTATTAACTATGTTTACACTGGCAATATCTGTATCTGTGAAACTATATGCAATGGCACACTCTACTGCGGAAGATGCTTTATCTGCATTGTGTAAGGGGCTCTATTATAGTCTATTCCCTGCAGCAGCATCACCACTGCTGATGACTTGGTAGGCTTATTGTGGCTAACAGCATTATTTATGTAACAAGATTTCTCTTTGTGCAATGGCCAGGTAAGGCTTGCAAGTTGTTTGTTAAAATCTCAAGTAATGTCTCTGCTGACACCCATAAATGTTTCTGGTCTCATAAAGGAATGCAGACCTAGGTTTGTATTTAGTCTCCACACCATACCAATGATATCACCGGCATCATCAACACACCATGAAAATAAGATGGACATACAAGTACAGTGAGAGCAACAGTAGCAAATAGTGATGGGCGAATTTGTCCCTTTTTGCCGCGAAGTTCGCGAATTTCCAGCGAAATTCATGAAACAGGCGAAAAATTTGTGAAACCCAAATTCTGATTTGTCGCCAGCGTCAGAATTGTCAGCGGCATAAAAAAAAATCCCCTCTGATGCCGACAAATTTTTGCTGCAATTTATTCGTTAGCTGCAAAACATGGAAATTCACAGAGAATTTGCGCCTGCCTAATAAATTCGCCCATCACTAGTAGTAAATAATCATTTATTCCATATCCCTTTTTTATGAACATGTAATATATGACTATAGCAAAAGTATAACTCAGCTTCTTTACAACAAACTACAAGGACTGATTGCCTTTATACAGTATGGTGCTAAGGAGTTCTCTCATCTAGATAATGATTTTATTAAGATAGATAGATATACACAAATGGATGAACAGAGGAATGAACCTATTTTTCCAGCAGTGAGACTAAAGAGAGATAAGTAAAGGATATCCATAGAATAAAATGACATCTAAATAGGTATTCCTATTAAAGTAGCTCCTTATAGTTCTAAAGCAAAATGCCTATTGTACAGAAAACTTACAACCAAATTAGTGGCAATCTTAAAACACTATTATTGATTATAATGGCTTTATCTAAGGCTTTCCGTGACATTTTGTCTTCACTGCTGATTCCTTTCACACATTGTATGGTGGCCATTTATTTGCATGCTACTTTGATAATAGCCAGGCACAGAGGTCATATTGATTTCCTACGTTTTATGTCGGTAATCGTATTAGTCACACAGCACATAAAAGTGGATTTGATTCAGGGTCTTTGCCTTATTTTGTTAGATGTTTTTTACACCCAGTTATACCTTAAAATTTTAATTTTGGTGAGATATGTAAATTTTATACAGTCAACTTGGGGCAAATTTATTAACATCGGGGACATATTTATTAACATTTAGAGACAAACATTGCGGTGATGTTGTACATAGCAACCAATCAGATCTTTGCTTTTGCTTTGTAGATTGTAGGTGACTGTTCCAATCAAATTGCTGACTGATTGCTATGGGCAACATCACCAGTGATGTTTGTCTCCAGTGTTAATAAATACTCCTGTAGATCTGTTCCATACAATTTATTTATACCATTGGGTGTGGATTCAGTGAAGAACTTGCAGTACATTGTTATAGCTATTAAGTTAAAGTATTTAAGAAACGTGTGTTTACCAGCATATGAGCTTGACAATGTGTTTATATGGAAAAAAAATTTCAGGGGTCAATGTAATATGAGTAGTTAAAGTGGAAAATAAAGGCAATATGAAAATGTATTTCTTTGTCTGAACACGTTTTCCTTTGAGCCAATTAAATATAGCTTTCTCAAACACCTGAAAATATTCAGCAACCCACTTGTAGAAAAAAAGTTTGCAAATTTTATATTTTGCAATAATACTTCATACTAACAAAGTTAATTGGGCTCCAAAACAAAAGCCACCTTTTAGTAGGCCCTAAAAAGGCATGGTTCAATTAAAATTCACAATGTAATAACTGTATAATGAAGAATATTACAGCGTAAAATGCAAGTTTTTGTTCTTATTCATGCCATTTTTTCTCTTTATGACTTTTATTTCATTTCCCCCCTATGATTGTTTCAATGTGTTCTTTCTCATAATGTCAATCTACATTTTAACACCTGTGTTCCTTTAACAAATAGACTTGTTTCATAAAAATCTGCTAGCTTTAGCTTTAGGAGTCCCTTTTACCTAATTTCCCATTAAATTAAAACAGTTATTGACGTTGTATAATACTCATCACAAACAATTTTTACATACAGCCTCTTATTATTTCTATTTTGCAATATCAAAGTGTTTCATGCATTAAAATTGATGGCATTATCGTAGCTATAAAAACACAATAACTTGCAGTGGGAAAAAACTATTAAAGTGATATATCTTTCCAATGTTATTTTCTTTATGGCTATAAAAACTGTGGGAGATAAAAGATTGGAATTCATAACATTCACCAAAGAAGGATCGTTTATTAAAAGGGCGAGTGTATAATTACCTGTACATTCCTGGTTGTGACATTCTCTGGTCTCACTATAAGGGCCCTTACAATCAGAGCCACCGTGGGATGCCGGAGAGCATTCCCTCTGCCTTTTCTGTGTGCCATTGGAACATGTTACCGAACACTGGCTCCAAGTGCTCCATTCCTGCCATAGTCCGTCAACTGCAAATGAGCAATGAAAACATATAAAGCAACAGATTTCACAGTTGGCCATATGAGCTAGGACAGCATTTGTTTTAATGCCCTGCAGATGCTAATGCAGTAGAGGAGTTAATAAAACTAATGCAGAACAGAAATGGCTTATTACTGAAAAAAATATTAAAATGGCAACACATAAGTGTTGACACTGCAAAATACACAAATACACAATAAGTGCATTAAGTACAAAAAGTATATGTTTTATAATTATGTGTTCTTTCACTGGATTATTATTAGTGAAGGGCGAATTTAATCGCCAGCCATGGATTTGTGGTAAAATTCCACATTTCACCTTGTGTGAATTTTTTCGGCAAAATGTGCAGTGGAAAAATTTGTAGAGAAAATAAGCCCATAAGAAAAAACGGCCATTGACTTTAATGCATTACGACAAAAGTCCTCCATAAGAAAAAACGGCCATTGACCTTAATGCATTAAGACAAAAAAGTCGCCATACGAAAAAACGGCCATTGACTTTAATGCATTTGAATCAAAAAAAATTGTTGCACGCGTTAAAAAACCCCATTGACTTCAATGCATTTTGTGATTTTTTTCGCTGTTTCGTGAATTTTTTCACAGTTTCATTAATTTTTTTGCGAAGCGGTACAGATTCACTCATCACTAATTATTATCACATTTTATCAAATGTCTTTTTGTACCATATTTCTTGTACTTAAAGGGGCAACATAGTACCAATACATTTTTCCCATTGCCTTATACAGCTCTAAAAATAGAAGAAATGTATAAGTCTGATACATAGCTGCACTATAATTTTTCTTGTGAAGACAATGCTGCAATTGGCTAACCCACATATTAATGAGCTGCTGTAGAGAAAAACATTAGGACATGCCCACCATTCATTCGAAACACATATACAAATTAGAAGATTTATGGGGAATGCCAATAAATGTTTTACAATTTAAAATCCATTATACTTTTTCACCCAAAATTAATATCAGATGCCATAAATTATTTATAGTTGCCTATATGATAGTTAGCCATCATTTTACTTATGGAGTTTATAATTTTATAATTATATTTATCTGTCGCTGATTTATTTAGTAACATTTGTTTACTAAATTACCAAAATTTATATTTGTAAAAAAGTATATTTTTCATTACCCACACCACATATATATTGAGTGTAAACACATTATTTTCGTACCTACTGATTACCGCATACAGTATTCCTGTTCTAATCCATCCCCTGTAGGGCAGACTGATATATTCCCTTGCCAGCTGGCTTCAATACCTATACACAATATCTGCTGGCAGATTATGATTATGTCCATGTGTTATCATGGCTGTCTGCCAGTCATTGGGCCCTTTTGCTTTCAAAATTTCAAAAAAGTTAATGGAGAGAAATGTCAGATATAAGACTATTAAAGGGGTTGTAAACCTAAATATAACATTTTTCATAGTGGAAGCAAATTTAATTCTAAGTAATGTTCAAATATGCATTCGTTTTTTTCAGGGATTTTGCAAAGTAATTTGTAAATGTAACTGCTTTTGAAAGCTGTTTCTATGTATCTCTTGTCATTGATGGGGCTGAATATAAATACCATTGAAATAATATTGCATTTGTTAACTTCCCTTCATTCCAGACTTCAGTTCCCACAATGCATTGCATGCTCTGTGATTAGCAGTCCTGTAAAGTAGGAAACTTATGCAAAATCATTCAGAGAGGCGGAGTATTATTTGAAAAAGAGTTGACTACTTTAATAGTGTTTCAATGATCCATTTATTCAGAACAAACAGAGAGAATAGCAAAGGACAGACTGTTGATGGCTAACCGGGCTAATATCACATGGATTATCCTATATAATCAAGTGTCTCTGCGTCCAGTCCCTGTGTCCGTGGGATTGCGCTACTGCGCATGTGCCCCACGGACCGCACACAAAAATGGCCTGAGCTGTGACCTGCGACCCTACAGGAGTTGGTTTGAGCTGTAATTAAGACAGGCAGTGCGGGGAGGCGGCGCTGAGAACTGCAGTCAAACCGTAATATGGTATTAGGCACTGGCAACGCGCTATCCATCCACCTGCCGTTCCTCCGCCCCTGGCTCCTCCCTCCTTTCCCGACTCCTCCCTTCCTCCCAGCAGCGGCTCTCTGCTTACAGGTCAGGACAAGATGAGCGGGCGCGTTGGATTCTACAACCAAGAGCTGAACAAGACGGTGTGGGAAGTGCCGGAGCGGTACCAGCGTCTCACCCCCGTCGGTTCCGGTGCCTTCGGCTCTGTTAGGTAGGTGGGGCGATTAGCGAAGCGGGTGGGGATTGGGCCCTGGCACCGTCATGCAGTGCATCAAACTGTGCGGCAAATAGTCTCTGCCACAGGCTGAAGGGGCACCGGCGGCACGTTACTGTGTTCTGAGGCAGGGCGTGCTCATGTTTTCTATCACAACTTAGTGCTGTACTGTGAGAGTTGTAGTTCCGACGCTCCCTGGGCCAGATGATAGGGAAGCAGTGCTGTATGTGTGTGTCGCACCTATACTATACATATATATCCTATATAATATCCTATCCTTCCTATATAATAAAGTTGAAGTGTCTCTGCGTCCAGTCCCTGTGTCCGTGGGATTGCGCTACTGCGCATGTGCCCCACGGACCGTCTCTGGCGAATTTAAACTCTAAAATGGGTTTTTATAAATGTTTGACTACATATGTTCTAGCGCCCGTTAATTTATCAGGCTTAATGTCTAGTGTGTAGATAAATTACTACATAAAACATTCATTGCATTTTACATACTGTACATCATTCAGTGTGGCATCCACCTAACAGCATTTGCCCATACTGTACATACAAATCCTATCTATGGAAAGTTTGTTTCAAGCACATCAAATACACACTAAATTTGGTTTAATCTGAAATGACCAACAGGATGCAGCATTCAACACCATGTTCATGTATGGGACCTGCTATATTGAATCCTCGGAACCTGGGGTTTTCCAGATAATGGATCTTTCAGTAATCTGGATCTTCATACCATAAGAAAATCATGTAAACATTATGGGGGTTATTGATCAAAGGTCGAGTTGTGTTTTCCACCAAAAAATTAGAGTTTTCAAGGTATTGTATAAATCAAATCAATATTTGGTTAAAAAAAAACGTGATTTTTTTTTTTTTTGATTTGTTATACCCCGAAGCTGGAAATAGCTTGAATCAGAAAATACACCATCTAAAACTTGTCGAGGTCATGTAGAAGTCAATAGCAGAGGTCCCTTGAACCATTTGAAGATTTGAATAGTTTTGCTCAAAAACTCTATCAATTTGAGTATTGGCGTTTTTCACCCCGACTACTGTGATACAAATGTGACATGGCAGGCTATGTATGAATGTGATCAAGTGTATCCAATATGGCCCCTTAGTTACAAAATGGATGTACTGACATTAGCTGGAGCTAAGAGTATTAAAGGACACACTTGTTTTTCATGTAGAACTTTATAAATTTTGTTTGAGAAATGTTAACGCGAGGGAGAAGGAAAGGGAAATCAGAGTCAGTACAAATATGCACAAACATGTTTGTCATGAAGAAGAACCCTTGTGGTCAAATTTCCGAGCATATGGCCATTATTTTATTATATGTCCAAGATTAGGATTAAGGCCAAATTCTGCAATAATTGATCATTTTATTGTTGTACTAGTATAAAAAGAGAGCTCAGTTAAAGGGGCTTTGGAACTTCATCTACAAGCAGACGTGTTGCACAGAACCTTTCCTAATTGGTCTGGCTTTGAGAGTTCACTGTTCTGGGGTTCCCCAACTGATGTACCTCTCAAATGATGTTGCAAAATCAATCCATGATGTATTACTTTTCTTACAATATATTAGTCTCATTTAATATTGATCAGTGTGTGTGTGTTTTATTTCTATCCTGCACTTGAAGTCAAGGGAAGCTCGGCAAGACGACAACACTGATACAAGTATTTTACATTCGATTCAAGTTGTGAGTTAATTTGAGGTTTAAAAAAAGCTCACAAAGCTCTAAAATTCGACCTTTGATAAATAACCCCATAAATAAACTCAAATAGGTTTTGCTTCCAATAAGGATTAATTATATTTTAGTATGGATTAAGTAAAAAAAGATGGCCTTTCCATAATTCTGAGCTTTCTGGATAACGGGTTGTCAGATAACAGATCCCATACCTTTATTTATAAAAAAAGGTCCAGAATCCCTGATAATGTTTGGAAAGCTCTTAGCAACAGTATGACAAGGAACAACAATGGAAAGATGTGGGTAACATTCCCCAGGTGGTATTCCAGATAACACTTACCCATATACTGTAGATAAATACATACAGGACATTCTAAATAATAAATGCAATATGTACATTATGCATTAGATAGTAATATGTAATATGCTTTGTCATAAAATTCATTAATTAAGGTTATAATTTGGAATGCCCTGTATCTATATATCTTATAATCTTACTAGGGGACTCGCAGGTTGGCTTTTTATGGTTAGCGCATATAAGTGATAAAGTCAGGTGAACCATATTAGGTGTTCTGCTCCCACTTACACTTTTAAATGTCCATCCATGTGTCTGAAACCTAGATGCACCTGACAGCAAATTGAATAGGAAATTATTATTTATTTTTTAATAGACACGCAATGCCTGTGACAGTTATGCTTGTTGTGTTATTACAGGGAGTTTCTTTTTCACAAGCATAAATCTCTATATTTACTGCTATTATACTACATGGTACAATTACAATGTAGTCGTGTCCTTTTTTAATCCCTTCATTAAACTGAAGGAGCTTTATCAAGGTGACAGAACTACAGAGCTTGCATTCAAAATGAAATGCTGAAATGCTTAGGTTACCGAAAACTGACCTACACAGCAATCAATCAACAGAAATCTGACAACACTGTTTGCTGTCAGCAGGTAAACTAACACCGCAGGAGTTCCTGTAAATAGGAATTGAAGCGCCAGCCTGAAAGCAACAAGCAAATAGACTCACACAGCTTGCAATCAACAGAGAAACTGACCCAAGAAGATTACAGACATCATAAAAAGTGGTATACAAACTTACAAGCACCAAAACTTACTTGCAGTCTACTTGAAATTTATATTCTGTATATCAAAACTACAACAGCATCAGCAATAATTGTAATTGAAGCATCCTATATAATAAAGTTGAAGTGTCTCTGCGTCCAGTCCCTGTGTCCGTGGGATTGCGCTACTGCGCATGTGCCCCACGGACCATCTCTGGCGAATTTTCTACATATGTTCTAGCGCCCGTTAATTTAACGGGCTTAATGTCTAGTACATATATATCTTGCTTGTTTGTTTTTCCTTATTTTATAAGATTCAGCAGTTACCCATATGATTCTGTCAAACTACAAAACAAACATGATAGCAGAACCAGAAAAAATGTAATTTACAATCACACATAAACCCACAGCAGTCATTCATAAAGACTCATATGTTAGTATCACAGACATCATAACACATGCACATAAACATACAATGCAATCCCAGCAAGATTTCCAACAAACACACTACAACACTCACTACCATACTGAGAAACCTAAACAACCACTATATATATATATATTATATATATATATATATATATATATATATATATATATATATATATATATATATATACACACTCAGTATATCAGAACGCATCAGAGCACATCATCAGAACTCACCAAGTTTATATTACTAAGGACCTTATATTGACAGTTTTGACAAATACAAGAGGCTTCATAATTATCTGAATATAGGTATGGGACCTGTTATTCAGAATTCTCGGGACCTGGGGTCTTTCCGTAATATGGATCTTTATACCTTAAGTCTAATAGAAAATTATGTAAACATTAAAGGGCAGATTTATCAACGGTCAAGGTAAATTTTCGAATGAAAAAAAAACCCCCAATTTCGAGCTATTTTTTGAGTACTTCGTCTAGAGAATAGTCCAAATTCAATTTGAAAAAAATTTCTAAAATTCAAATATCGAAATTTATCATCATGTACTGTACTTTAAAAATTAGACTTCGACCATTCGACATCTAAAACCTGCCAAATTGCTGTTTTAGCCTATGGGGGACCTCATAAAACCTTTTTTAGAGTCAATAGGTGGACTTTGAAAAATCAAAGGTTTTTTTTGGGAAAAGCTTTGAATCAAATTTGATCTAATGCGCTATTCCTCCGATTCAAATATGCACCTATTCAATCGAGAACGGAAACATTCAACCAAAAAAATTCCGACTTAATTTCGGTTGGTCTTTTTGAATTCGAATTTCTACGTTTTTTCAATTCGACCTTTGATAAATATGCCCCTAAATAAACCCATTAGGCTGGTTTTGCTTCCAATAAGTATTAATTATACCTTAGTTGGGATCAAGTACAAGGTACTGTTTTATTATTACTGAGAAAAAGGAAATCATTTTTAAAAATCTGGATTATTTGGATAAAACAGAGTTTATGAGAGATGGCCTTTCCATAATTTGGAGCTTTCTGGATAACGGGTCCTATACCTATATTAATATGAAATTTGTAGTAGGATTTCACGTGGCACTATAGGAACACATTCCTACTCCTGTGCCTTGCTTCATTATAGCATTCAAATAGATTTTCATGTCACTGTGTTATCACCCATGTAAGATTTGTGATAAAAGAGATATCCTGCCTGTATAATTGCTGCTATCAGAGCAGACAAAAATAGTGACGTATCAATCAGATGATAAACAGTAAAACAGCACAGATATCTGCTTTAATTCTTACAAACTCACTTTTTGAGTGTTTTTGCACAGTGTTATCAAATACTGTATACAGAGTTTACGGTTCTCTTTCTCTGTTATCAGAGGGTAGTATTCACCCTTATTGTATCTCTACACTGTCTGCCTTGTTGTTGTAACAAGTTGTTTTGCTTTATTGAGGGTTTTTTTAATTAAGGTGTTTTCCCGAAAGATTCGAGTTTTTCAAGGTTAGTTTCAGTAAAAACTAAACTTATTCAGGATAAAAAAAAAACTCCCTGTCAAGGTCATGTAGAAGTCAATGGCAAAGGTCCCTTGTTTTAAGCCTTCATGATTTTCGGGATTTTTTTCGGTGGTCTGTACTCGAAAACTCGGTCCATTTGAGGTATTTAAGGTTTTTTTTCACTGATAACTTGATCAATTTGAGTAATCGAGTTTTTCACCCCGATTGCATTAATTTGAGTTTTTTATACTTGGGTTTTTTCATTAATAAGCAAACATTCGAGTTGTGAGTTTATTCGAGGTAGAAAAAACCTCACACACTGTTGTTCAGCCTTCATTCAAGTTTCTAATGATTGAGAGACTGATATATAAGAAAGGCGAGAAATATATATATATATATATATATATATATATATATATATAAATAAAAACAAAAAGATACGTTTATTCTTTTTCTTTTCGTTTTGCACCTTACAAGCCCTGTGAGTTTGTTTTTTTTCTGTAGATTGATTTACATAAAACCACTAACCTGCACCCAGGCAGTTGTTTTTTGTATATATATACTTGTCAAGGAGATCCGCACACCAGTTTCTTTTTTTAGTGTATATTTATTCCACTGTGCATTTCCAAGAGAAACTGGCGTGCGGATCTCCTTGACAAGTATGTATACATTTTAAATCAAGCACCCAGCATATTTAAGTGCGGATACACACCTGAACTATATATATATATATATATATATATATATATATATATATATATATATATATATAACAGTCCATGAAAGCACTCACAGCAGTCACTCCTTGTGAGCTGAAACGCGTTGATACACTATGCACCAATAAATGATTTGCTGATATACGCTTGATGGCGACTGCTGTGAGTGCTTTCATGGACTGTTATAATTGAGTTAGCAGCCAGCAAATGACTCTGTGATTGGTGAGTGCCGATAACCTCCACACACACATATATACCTGTATATATATTGTATATATAAACAATATAATAGTGGGAGTTTCAAACTGCAACTCCTGCTATTCCTAATCTTTAAAGGGGACCTATTGCGAAAAATAAAATGTAATATCATCATTAATATCATATTAAAATATGAAATTTTCTAAATACAATACATTTGACCCGTTTCTGAAATAATCAAGTGTTTCTTCACTCTCCCCCTCTCTGCATCTCTTCTTTTTCATTCTCTCTTCATGCAAGAGTCGGGAGTCTGATTTTGAATGACATTGAGATCTAATGTATCTTTAAGGGGTGGGTTTCTTTTGCATAGCAGATGTATTAGAGCTCACTCTTTCAAAATCATTGGAAATCTTGCCTCTTTACATGCTGGATTTTGCCAAAGAAACTCATTTTGTTAAATTTAGTTTGTGCTGGAATCAGTTATTTGAGTGAGCTTTTATTTATCTGCTAAAAAAGGGACCCTCCTTAAAAGATATATTGGATTTAACTGTCAATAAAAATCTGACACCCAATTGGCTCCTGAATGAAGAGATGATGCTGAGAGAGGGCTTGTGAAGATAAACTTGATAATTTCATAAATGGTACATATTTTTAATTTATTGTAATTAGAAAGTTCCATATTTCAGTATGATGAAGCTTATTTTACATTTTTATTTTCATGTTCTGCTTTAACCTATGCATTTTCTTATTTGCTACCCCTGTCATGACCCTGCCATTCCGCAGTTCCTGGCTCACTTCTCCTGGGCTTCCTGTATCACACTATAGTTTTTTGGGTTTTTTTTGCCTTATGCATTATCTCTCTACCCTTCTTCATGACAAACTTGACCTTTATACAGCCATTTGGTCATTATGAGATAACTTCCTCTGCAATATGCCATAGTAATTGAAATACTCATAATATGATTTTAATCTAATTATGCTTTAGTTTTGTTAACCTTTTACTTTTAATTGTTTATTTATTTTATTTTATTTCGTTTATGTAACTGTAAAACTGCTATAAATAAAGAGTTATAAAGAAAAAAAAACATACCCACAGACTCCAAAAATGTTGTCACATGTCATGGTGAATTTTTGCAAATTTTTGGCAAATCTAAAGGGATCAGATTCGCCCATCGCTGATCCTTAGTATTTTGAATTTGCCCTTCAAAATCTGTTGTAAATACTGAATGTTGCAATTCAACTACAGTTTAAGCAACATCTAAAGGGCGACAGGTTAAACTCTCCTTCAGTAACATCTGCTACTGGCCAGTGAACACATGCAGCAAAGCTTTCTCCAAATGTCCTTTTTGGTGCATGTGCCAAGAAATTCAAGCATATACATATATAACCATTGTGCTACTGTATGTACATATATTTTACTGCTACAGAGCAACGTTCCCTCTGCAGCTACACTTAAATTCCACATGGATAAAAGACTGCTGAAAGAAACCCATTATTCCACCACGCACCTAAAATTTCAAACTCTGGTAAAACAAATGGTCATAGTTATTGCTACAGTCATGAACCCCAGCCCATATTTTCCTTATAGTCTGTCTTTAATTAATATGAAACACAATTTAACTATTATAAATGCTGAGCATAACTGAACTCATTTTATTCATTAGACCATATACTCTAACAAAAAAAATCTTGTCTTACCAGGACAGAGAGCAATATTGCATGGCTTATTTTGCATTTCCAGGCCATCACAGTGCCTTCCACCATACTGAGGAGGGTTACATGATCTTGTTCTAGTTCTTTGGCCTCTTCCACATGTAAAGGAGCATAAACTCCAAGGTGTCCACTCCTCCCACACTCCATGGACTGCAAAAAAGGAATTTCAGTTTTAAAAATGCAGAAATATGAAACCTAGATGCAAAATTATAATGGTATTTTGCCAGTGGAAGAGTCAAATACTAACCATACACTCTACAAATGTGGCTTCGAAAGCACCCATATCAGCCTTGAATGAATTGGGTTACCACCTTAATGCACTAGGGCGAATGGATAGTGTTTAATTGGATTGCCTGTATTGGGCATACTCACTCACTGGTGCTGTTTGTCAGTTTGCTTGGTATTTGTACCAGGGGAAGATTATAAACCTGGTACTGCAAAGTAGTGCATTTTCATAAAATAACAGCAGTTCAATCTAACAATTTTTTTTCCAGCTAGACTCCAAAGCTTTAGTGATGAATAGGTATACTGTGAGATAGGAAAGAGTACATCTTGAATTGAAGTATTTACAGATGACTAGTATAATCACTGATCTGTGTTATGTGCTTGAAAAATATCTTAATTCTGCAATGACAGAAGCCCCTTGTCAGTCTTTCTTATCATGTATGCCTGAAAACATTGCATTTTGCATTTTCAATTGGTAAAAAAACTAGCATGGTACAGGTACCATATGTTCACCAGATGCGCATGATGTTTTAATACAACATCTCAGATGACATATCAAGGCCAAAAGAATGGCATAATCAAAGAAAAGATTTCTAGGTAATTTAGAGGTAAAACATTACCTGAAACAGAAGAAATTTCAAGCTCTGCTCTGGGGGAAATAGTTACAGCACACATGTTATAAGATTCAATGCTATGGGTAGTAATACGCACTCTGTTCTATTCAGAAGCACTTTCACCTCTCAGAACCCTTGCTCCCTGATACATTTTGCTTCGAGAAAAGATTCAGACAATTATTTTCTGCACAGAAATGAATCACTCTATAGATGAATCCTATAAAGGTTTATAGAATGGTAACTATTTTTACTGTTCGATAAAATAGAGCAACACTTGATAAAATACACTATTTTGAGAGCACTATGTCTGTTTTTAACTGAAATGTGGTTCTCTGTGAAACCCAAAACTAGCTTTATTTCAAAACTGTGATAAAAATAAACAATAGCAATAAGAGCTTGACATTATACAGGCTTTGCACACAATAGGGTTGTGATTTTAGCTCATTGTTCCAGAGTTACTGCAGCATGTTTAGGTTAGTTACATGTAAATCTCCACAGTACAGGTATGGGATCCATTATCTGGAAACCTGTTATCCAAAAGCTCCGAAATTATAGAACAGCCATCTGTCATACTCCATTTTTTCCAAAAAAATTAACATTTTGTAAAAATTATTTCTCTTTTCTCTGTAATAATAAAACAGTAGCTTGTACTTGATCCAAACTAAGATATAATTATTCCTTATTGGAAGGAAAACAATCCTATTGGGTTTAATGAGGGGGTTATTTACTAAAATTCAAATTAATCTCATCTTTTGATTAAACCAAGCTTGACCAAACTCCTATCCATAATTTAATCTTATTTATCAATAAAATAACTCTAAAAAATCAATAAAGACTCAATAAAATCGAGTGAAAACTTGAATCATAGGATTTTTTTGGATTTCACGCCTGAATTGCTCAATGTTTTGGGTTATTGACCGAAAACACAAAATTTTTTGGATTATCGGACAAATCACAATATCTTCAAATTGTAAAAGGGACATCTGCCATTGACTTCTACATAACATTGGCAGCATTGAGATGGCTGATTTATGGATTCAGACTTTTTAGCAGCTTTGGGGAATCATAAATCTTGAAGAATTCAGTTTTTTTCACATAAATTCGAGTTTTTCCCCCTACAACCCCCAACCAGAAAAAAATGTGGTTTAGTAAATAACCCCCTTAATCTTTACATGATTTTTCTAGTAGACTTCTGCAGATCAAAATTACGGAAAGTTCCCTTATCCAAAACCCCCCTGTCTTGAGTATTCTGGATAACAGATCCCATACCTGTACTTGTATATACTATAGGTATGCTTTATTTAATTGTGTATATTATACATTCTGTGTTACACCTATGACTTTGAACTGTAGCCAAAAGTATATTTGGATCTCACCTGAACAGAAAAAAACCTTTTCTATTTCAGATCAGAGTTACTCCCAAGCACGGTCTAGAAAAATCTGGTTTCACATTGGTCTTTTTAAAAAATGGTATCATCAAAAAATGGTTATTAAATACTAATAGAAACATTCTTCATTTGTAAAACTGAAATTTATATCATATAAGAGGATATAAAAGTCATAGGCATAGTACTAAGTAAATAATGTATGATGTGTTATATGGTATAAACTTTTGCAGGCAATTGTACTGCATTTGAATCCACTCACATGCTAGAATAATATTGTACATAATGGATACACTTCTTAAAGAAGTGATTCTGGCATTTTTTAGAGTTTTAATACTGAGTCTTTAAGGAATTGTTTAAAACTGTAACAAATGTATCCACCATCACATTAATACTCAGCATTATATAAAATGCATGGAGAGGCCCATTAAATTGACAGATACAGCAGCAGCAAGTGCTTGAAATTACTCCCAACCCTACTTGTTTTTAAAATAGCTAGTGCAAGGCCATGCAAAGTTGTATAAATATTGTCTATTTAGCAGGTGAATCTTGCCTCCATCTAATTATCTCTCACACTGCTGATCATCAGTGAATCATCAGTGGTAAATCATATGTTGTGATTTACTTTCCTGAACTTGCCCAAAGTTGTATGAAGAGGAAAATCAAATGTTTTACCACTTTATAATCGTCGGGAAAGCATTTGGAGGAGGATAGTCAGCCATAGAAGAAGAGATTTGTTGAGGGTGGCTAATCTCCTCCGGTGTCATTGCCTTAAGAGCTGACTACAACAATAAAGTGGGGTGTAGGAGCATGTTTCAGTATTCAGTCAATTAATATGTACTTATATATTGTGGTATCTTTTTTTCTTGTTATAAACATCTGAGAGCAGTCATCATTTCTCAAAACTTTCTTGTATACAGGAATCTAAATAAAATAATCACAGATACTGATACTTCATGGAAACGAAGAAGTCTGAATCCAACATATATAATTGAATGTTCCCCAAGACTACCTCAGTACAAAGGTGGGATGTATGATATAATAATAGAAATAAATAAATAAATGCTCTTCAAGCCTTGCTATGCTATTCTTACAGCAGAAATGTTATATATACATCTCCCAAAGATAATACTTTTTTCACTTAGTTAGGACTGACACAAGGACACTGCCTTGACGATCAGCTTATGCATACTTTGTACAAACTTTGTAACTAAACTGTTTTTACTAGAGTTACAGTTCAGTTGTGCAAAAACAGGTTTACCCAGGGGGCTATATGTTTGAGTGCTGGGGTTAAATTTTGTAATTTGTGTATCAAACCTGACCCAATATAAATATAAAAATTTCACATGTCAAAATTATTTTGACGCCCATTGACTTCAATGCCTTTTGCAAATTTTATCTGCATTTCAAGAATCTTTCAGCGAAGTGAAACTGGACAGATTCCCCATCACTACAAGGGACTTTGTTTGCACCAATATATACTTTAAATTCTTCCCTTATGTGTTGCTTGTAATGTGTGGTCTGTGTGAATCACTGACTAATCCCTCCTTATTTTGTTCTGTAATAGCATTTAAGTCATTAGAAACCACAGAATAAATTGAGTGTGTAAAAAAAACCTATTGATCCCTTTACTTGTTCTCATGCTGGAAATTGTTTTGAGATTTACTTTATCTATTAGTCCTTGCCATAACTCTGTTCCCAGGCCATAGATGGAAATATACAGCATGCAGTAGTAGTAAGTATCCAATTCAGCATTTATTCTGATTCAGATTTATTATTATAGATTTGATCTTATCATCAGAGCAGCAGATTGTTAATGTATCTGTTGTAAAGAACACATTTTATCCTGTTAAATGTGACATTTTTGTGGATGTTATAACTGACATGCAAAGATACGTTTGGAAATAGAGGTGCCTTTTATAGGCTTAAGATACAAAACTGAATTTCCTCTGCAACAAACTGTATGACATTTGTATGCAGAGCTATGAAGAAAAATGTATTAAAGCTGTGATGTATTTCCTAATAACACAACACGAAAACATATGTTATTTTCGTAAGAAATAGCTCTTTTCCATAAATTTGCTGTAAGACTACATTCACAAAATTGCATCAATTGCAGTATATCATATGTTAAAATCCCCTGTCACATTTAGGAAATTAGATTCAGAAGGATTAGTGGGCACTTTGCTAGAGCTGCACTAATAGATTATTTTAGTCAAATGAAATGATTCAACATGATTAATATTTACTTTTTTAGCCAGCTATTTTTCCCATGTAAAAGAAAATGTAAATGTATAGTGAATATTAAAATCTGCATTTATTAAGGTGGCAAAATGAAATGGTTAGAGGCATTCATTTTAACATCACTTTCCTTTCTTGATCGAGATATTAAAGATAAACTTTCTGCATAAAGAAGAAATAAGTGTTTTTTAACTATAGCAATATGGTGAAATAGTGAATGAAAACATAATAATAAATAATGTGTTTTTAATGTATCTAGATTATTTAAGGAAAAGGAGAATTGTACAGTAAGGTGCAAAGTTCTTTTTAGCACCAATAAACAGAGAAAAAAACCCATTAGTTCCTTATTTTTATCCATACACCCACACTTACTTCAAGTCATCATTCTGAAAATTACCATTTATTGACTAGAATGATACTGTTACAGCAGAACAATAATGCAAAATGGCAGGATTTCCACAAGGGAGGGAGGTTTTACAAAGTGGAATTCTTGCTAAGGGCAGGACTAGACCTGGGTAAACTCAGGTAGGGTTATTTACTAAAATCTGAATTTATCTCATTCTTTAAGGAAAAAAAAAACCATGCCCAAACTCCCATACCCCATTTTACCTTATTTATTATCTAAAAAGCTTGTTTTAATCAGTTTAGGTAAAAACACTATAAAATTGAGAAAAAACCCGAACCGTACGATTTTGTTTTTAGTTTTTTTCCCAAATCTGTAGATTTTTTTTGTTTTTTTCCCCAAAAGCCCGAATTTTTGGATTTTTTGCCCAAAAAGTCAGAAAGAGTCAGATTTTTGGGCTAATTCCAGCACAGACCACAGAAACTTCAAAATAGGATCGGGACCTCTGCCATTGACTTATACACATCCTCGGCAGGTCTGACTTATACACAACCTCGGCAGGTCTGGATTCAGGCTTTTTGCTGCACCAGGCTTTAATAAATCTCTAAAATTCAAGTTTAATTAATAAAAAATAAAAAAAAATTGGAGTTTTGCAACAGAAAGCACAACCGGAGTTTAGTAAATAAGTCCCTATATGTCTGGATCCTGTGGGGGATGGAATTTTGTTTGCCTGGCCTAGGTGCTCATCCAATGTGGCTGTGGAGGGTGGCTGGAACGGCATGAATACCATCATTATATTCAAGTATTGGCAAGCATTCTTGGAGTGTGTTCTGTAATTTTTTTGGTAAATAAAATGAATTTAATGTTTTATGTAATTATTGTCCACTTGTTAATAAAAGAAGTGGTCATTTTCATCCCAGTCCTGAATGATGTATTTTCGGGGGGAGGGAAGTCAATGGCAAAAGGGTTTTTGAGGGGACCAGACAGCTTGAAGATGCATGAGTCATACAATACAATTTTGTCCAGGTGTAGCAACCCATAGAAACCAGTCAGAACTCAAAAGTTTCATTTTAAGCATGGGGCCAGTAAATACTATTTGCTGATTGGATTGTCAAATCTTTGCGTACTAATTTGTAAATCTTTGGGTAATATTAAAGGAAAATGTACAGTGCTGTTTATACATGCATTGCTAAATACAGTACATGCATGCATACAAGATGTTTATATTTGCAGATGATTTGTTTATATGTGCAGATTCAATATGTTACTACCATAACTTTTATATGTATCCTCTTAGCACACAGCAAGACAATTCTATTTGGTTTTAATCAAAGCAGATAACTTAAAAATTTTTTGCAGGTCTCTTTAAAAACTGAGTAGTCAACTTTTTTATTTCCTTGGTTTTTATTTTAAGGACATGTAGAACATTTCAGCTGCAAATGGTAACTGACTACAAAGCTTCTCAGCAAGTGTGCAGAATGTAAAGAGCAGGCAGCATGCACTGTGACTTCAGCACAAGAGATAAAGAAAAAATACACATGGGTCACTGGAACATCTCTTTGTTCAATAATGGAAGTGTCAAGAAGCTCTTGACTGTAAACGGTGCATAAATTTTGCTGGCCTCAGCCCATTTTCAGATTCAGCGCATTTATATTTGTTTGGATTGTATTTAGAGAGAGAGAGAGTTAAGGAGTAAGTAAAGTTTCTAGCTATCCTTAAACCAAAATTGAAAATATTTGTTTTTATGTTTACTGCCTGAAAATAATGAGTTGGGGAAAATTAACTTTAGTTTTCAATACACGGTTTTAAAATTTTAGTATACCAGTATACACCGGGACTACCTCAGAGACTCTGTACTAGCTGGAGCCACATCGTCTCGTCTCACTGTGTATTCGTATACTGCTGAGATGACAATAAAGTTTACTTTGACTTTGATATACTACTACTGTATATACTAGTATATAGTATACCAGTGTTGCCAAAAGCCACCTTCAATAACCACCTTTACCAAAGCAGGAATATTTTAACAATAATATAATTCATTTAATTCTAAATTCCTTTTAAGAAGGAAGATTGTATTTCTTAGTGACTGATTTTTGAGAAATAGAGATCCAAACATAATAGATTATGTGAAAACACATGTATTGCACCTGTTACCAGATTGATTGGGACCTGGAGTTTGTTGAATAAGGGATATTTCTTTAATGTGGATACATTACCTTAATACATTAGTGTGTTTTTTACTAAACCTTGATTTTTTCCAGATCGAGTTTTTTTGGGCAAAAACTTGAATTTATAGAGATTAATTATACCACGAAGCTGCAAAAAGTCTGAAGATTTGTCATCTCAAACCTGCCAAGGTCATGTAGAAGTCAATGGCAGATGTCCCTTTTACAATTTGAAGATCTGTGATCTGTTTTCGGTTTTGTCCGATAATCTAAAAAATTCGGGTCTTCGAACGATAACCCAAAAAATTATCAATCCGGCCATCGAATCCAAAAAATTTGTGTGATTCGGTTTTTCATTCGATTTTATCAGGTTTTTTCCCCAACCCAACTTGATAAACAAGATCAAGCGGAGTTTGATCAAGCTTAGTTTAATGAAAAGATTAAATAAATATGAGTTTTAGTAAATAACCCCCTCAGTCTACTAAAAAACGAATGAAACCTTCAGGAAAACCACATGTAGGGGGTTATTTCTCAAAGTCCGAATTTATCTCAAAATTTTCTGTTACAAACTCTGCTCAGGTTTTTTACGCTTATTTATTATTACATTTTCCTGAAAATTTGCGGGAAAAAAATCCAATTTGCACGATTTTTTTCGGATTGTTTCATCCGATTTTCACAAATTTCCTGATTTTTTCAGAATTTTCTTCGGGTTAGTGCACGAAACCCAGCGCACATAAAAAAATCATTGGGACTTCTCCCATTGACTCATATGCAACCTCGACAGGTCTGAGATGCCAGATTTTCATATTCGGACTTTTCCATCCTCTGGGTTTAATAAATTTAAATTTTTTTTAAAAGTCAGATTTTATAAAAAAAAAAATCATGAACTTTAGTAAATAACCCCTGTAATGTACTCTACCAAATGTCTATCTACCACTCAATATACATCTTAAGCAGAACAGATACTATCATTTATAAAGGCCTAGTCTAATCCATAATCTTTATCAAAAAGAAATTCTAAAGCAGATAGAAAGCCTTTATCTGTGTTGTGCAGAACTTGTTGGGTGACAGATGTTTTATCTGATTAAATCTATTTATTTAAATGCCTTGCATTTTAAACTGAGGGATTGCTGTGTTTTTATAAATTAAAAAAGAAAATCTAAATTAGACATGCTACATTAGTTTAATATTTAAAAAATAAAGTAGTACTAAAATGCTTGTTTTGGTTTTAGAAATGTCATGGAAAATGATCTTATCATGAAGATCGGTGATTTTATATCTTCCAGTAATGGCAGTGTGTGTTAATCATGCATCTTACTCAATTCTGTTTATGTTCTTATTTCTCTTTAAGTCTCTCTAATGCAAAGAAACTCAAAAAAAAATTAGCGCATACCTCACATCATTTACATAATTTCTAAGTTCTAACAAATTGGCTCTGTTTTTAAGGTGCCTTTAAAAATGTGTTTCTTGATTATAATCCTTATATATAAATTATATTTTCTTAATATCTGTACAAAAAAGTATATAATAATAAAGTGGAATTATTGTGACTTTAATTCATACAGGTTCACCTACCATTGGTTAAAAAAACAGAGGCAGCGCAAGGTAAAATTATTTAATTGTTAAAAAATTTTTTTTGTAAAACTTCACCCTTTTACCACACTCCATAATAAGGGGCAGATTTATCAAAGGTCAAGGTGAATTTTCGAATTCAAAAATTAAAATTTTTAGCTATTTTTGTGTACTTCGACTAGGGGATAGTCCAAATTCGATTTGAATTTGCCAAAAAATGTGAAAATTTGAATATCGAAATTTACTGTCTCTTTAAAAATTTGACTTCAACCATTTGCCATCTAAAACCTGCAGAATTGCTGTTTTAGCCTATGGGGGACCCCCTAGAACCTATTTGGAGTCAATTGGTGGACTTTGAAAAATCCCTCTTTTTTTTTTGGGAAAAATAGAATTCGATCGAATACGCTATTCCTTCAATTCGAACCATTCAAATTCGGCCAAATTTGGACCTATTGGATCGAAAACAGACCTATTCGACCCAAAAAAACTTCTACTTAATTTCAGTTGATCTTTTTGAATCGAATTTCAAAGTTTTTACAATTCTTTTTTGATAAATCTGTTTATAAATTGTTTCAGTCATTCAAACCCATCAAACCCAGAAAAGAAAGGGTCAGTGATCTATGAAAAATAGAGTGAAAGAAAGTAAAGTGTATTACCAGGTATAGTGCCATATAATAGATAAAAGGGCGAATTGCTCCAGGAATTTAAAAAAGTAATACCTTTAATGTATGAGTGAATAGGTTATTATTGAAGCCTTTCTTGGTCTTTTATATCTTCTAGAGATTTAAACAACAATATTGGGGTTATTTATCAAAATCTGAATATATCACATTCATTTCTGAAAACTAAATCCGCTTGGTTATTTCCCCTTATTTATCAATACATAAATTCCACTGCGGGAAAAAACTGAAAAAACTAATTTTTTTCGGAATTTCACCTGAAAACAACGAAAGTTTTGCCGGATTTTCAGATTCAGACTTTTTCCATCCTCAGGGTATAATAAATCCCAAAAAAATGTAGGTTTTTTTTCACTTACAATTTGGATTTTATGGGCAGATTAAGGGTCGAAGTGAAAATTAAAATGATTTAGTTTTTTATGCCCAAAACTGTCAAATTCAACTAGGGAATTGTAAAAATTCAATTCAAGGTTTTTTTTTAAAAATTAGATTTTCGAGATTTATCATACTCTGTCCCTTTAAGAACTCAAATTAAACTATTCGCTACCTAAAACCTGCCAAATTGCTGTTTTAGTCAATGGGAGACATCCTGGGGTCAATTTGGAGTTGTTTGCTGCCTTCCTGACATTCAAGGTCAGAAACGGACGCCGGCACCGTTTTGGCCATCACTACATATAACTATCTTGTAGCTGCCCTCGTGCACGTAAAACTAAAATATGTACAAAAAATGAAAAACAGCACCAAGGGACTTTGAAAAAAAACTTTTTGTATAATGGCATGGTATGAACAACAGATGTTTTGGGCTCCATTCTCAAGAAAGGTCCCAATGGGGGCCGAAACGTCGGTTGTGCATACCATGCCGTAATACAAAAAGGTTTTTTGCAAAGACCCTTGGTGCCTTTTTTCATTTTTTGTATATATATACATATATACATTATTAGTGTATTAATGGTACTGTTTTGGTACATATGAGTTCTCAACCTACATTTAAAAAATCAATAGTCAACTGAAATGCATTGTATAGGTGCTTAGAACACAATACATTGGGTCAGTGTTTTCCATTATAACTTCATGCTCTGTAGATTAGTTTATTTAAATGTTTCAATAAGTCTTTCAGTGCATTAGAAGCTCAATATAACAAACCATGATAAATTAATTAAATAGTGTACACAAAAGCACTCCTGAGAGCAGCTATAAAACTAGCAGCATACAGGTGGAACAAGAAGTGTTGCAAATTATCTCATGATATGAGTATTCTATCACAGCAGGTTAAATTCACATTTGAACACCTCTTTTAATTGACTAAAATAGAAGGGCAAAAATCCCCTTACCATATACGCTTTTGTATGGCAAAATTTCTCCCTATCTAAAGGGGATCAGAGAGGACTATGGTACACAGATATCAGGTAATAGATCCTGATCTAGAGAATGATGCTCAGCTAAAAGTTGAGAGAAAAAAAAGAGTACATGTAGGGAACGAAAATATAGTTAATATTCTTTGTGTAAACTCATTTTTACTCATATTTAAAGGAAAGACTATCACTGAAATAAAGATCTGCTCGTTTTCTCATCACTTTTGAAATAAAAATTATTGGTGCGCTTCCCAAACTTCACAATTTTTTTTTTATACAGCACACATACCCTATTTATCAGTAGGGTATTGGCTAAATTTTCCAGTTACAGCAAGGGAAATCATTTGGGGCATAACAAAATAAAATTAAGTTTTTTTCATTAAATATCCAACAATTGTCTTGTTAAGAAGTTTACACTGCAACATTAAAACATTTATACTTTTTTTATTTACATTTTTTCCATTTCTGAATTGAATTATATTTGTCCAGCAGCATTTGATCGGAAAATTAAATTATTGTTTTGTTTGGTTTAATAGTGCTTCCTTATTTTTGCAAAATATATTTGGGAACATTCATGCGGATTTTATATGTTTTGCCTTTAAGACCACATTAAGGGGGATATTCATCAAAGGTCAAAATTTAGACCTTGAATGAACTCAACTCCAATAGTTTCTAATTTAAGAAAAAATGTGAATGCAAAAAAACTTGAATCAGTGAATTTGAGTTGAGAAACCGAATCCATTGATTCAAAAAACTTGAATTGCTCGAATTGATCTAGTTTTTGAGCAAAACCCACCGAAAAAAACTCGAACATCATGAAGGCTATTAACATCTTCAAATGGTTCAAGGGACCTCTGCCATTGACTTCTACATGCCCTTGACAGATTTTTAGATGGTGTCTTTTTAGATTCAAGCTATTTATAGGGTTGGGGTATAATACATCACAAAAAAATACTCATTATTCCTGAAATACATATAGGTCATCAGTATGACAAACAATGCAACAAAAATCACTGTTATAAAGCCATCTTTTTTTTATACATTATCAGATACTATTTAGTGATGGGCGAATTCGCGAAATGGCGCTTTTGACGCCGGCGCCCGTTTTTTGACGCTGGCTCCCGTTTTTGACGCCGGCGTCCGTTTTTTCGACGCGGGCAAAAAAATTTTTGCGGGCGTTTTGCAAATTTATTCGCTGGCAGCTAATCACACAAATTCGCCGCAAATTCGCGCCTGGCGAATAAATTCGCCCATCACTAAATTGCTTTTTTTTCTTCTTAAAATTAATTAAAACGTATTGGAAAAAAACTTATTAACAAGAAAGTTTTTATCTTATTACAAAAAGTGTGTTGTAGAGTACAAATTTAGATAGTGTGGCAGTGTCACGTATAGTTCCTCTCCCTTCTGAGTGATCCATCTTCCTGTGTTATCAGTGTTGCAGATATATACAGTAGAATGGAGTATGAAGTGCTTTTTGCATCTTATACACAATCTTAACAAACCATCTATATTAAGGCAGAGGTACTAAAAGTAACAGCCCGGTGGTAAGTGGGGTGGTTAGAAGTCAAGATGAATATGGAAGTTGCAAATTAATTATTGTAAAACATACATATGCTAGAATCTGTTCTCTAAAATTTTTAAAGAGCTTTGGTTGCCTTTAAAAAGCATTCATAAGATGAGGGGGTGAAGTACGGTATATTTATTAAACAGATGAATTAAACCATTAGTACTTATATTATACTTAAATGATGTTGTATCTAACATGGAAAATGCAGAACTATTTGCCTTAAATGAAAAAGAGCACATGCAATTATCTGAAAGAAATGCAAAAGTATGGAAAGTAGGAGTCTTACCAGTCCCTGTCTAAGATAAAGATATATAAAAAGTACCATGACATGAATGATTTAACAGTGCAACAACAGTCCTGTCATCCATCACTACAGCAGTAGGCACTTTCTACTGTTTCCATTACAACTAATATTTTACTTTTCATCAATCATTATTTATTGTTACTTTTTATATTCTACGGGGGAGAATTATTATTAGTAGTAGCAATAATCAGTGCTCAGTATTAATACATGATTTAAACTGGATACATGTAACATATGTGTTACTTTGCCTCTGTTGCCTTGAAAATATTATTCTTCCGATCCCACTAAAGGTAGTCACACACGAAGGGGTATATTTATCAAAGAGTGAAGTTAGAGATCGCCACAGTCCTCCACCACTCTCCATTCATTTCTATAGGATTTTTAAAAGAGTATTTATCAATGTGTGAAAGTTTGTCCTTTGATAAATACACCTTTCAAAATCCAACAGAAATGAATGGAGAGTAGCGGAATTTAACTCTAGAGAACTGTGGCGATGTCTAACTTCAATCTTTGATAAATGTACCCCATTGAGTGTAGCTCTTCTCTTTTTATATTTTTAATCCAAGTCCCCTCATATTAAGGGGCCGATTCATCAATAGTCGAATATCGAGGGTTAATTAACCCTCGATATTCGTCTGGGAACTAAAATCGTTCGACTTCGAATATCGAAGTCAAACGATTTTGCACAAATCCTGTGATCGATCGATCGAAGGATTTGAATCCAACGATCGAAGGAAAATCCTTCGATCAAAAAATCACAGGCAAGCCTATGGGGACCTTCCCCATAGGCTAACATTGACTTCGGTAGGTTTTATCTACCGAAGTAGGTGGTCGAAGTATTTTTTAAAGAGACAGTACTTCGATTATCGAATGGTCGAATAGTCGAACGATTTTTGCTTCGAATCGTTCGAATCGTTCGAATTCGAACGAATTTAACCAATTCGATGGTCGAAGTACCCAAAAAATACTTCGAAATTCGAAGTTTTTTACATTCGAATTCTTCACTCGAATTTTGTAAATCTGCCCCTAAAACTGCAATAACATTGGTTACCAATGAAATATAATGATTAGTTAAATGGGTAGTACTCCTTTAGATTAACCATCAGTATTATGTACACATTGGCATTCAAATTGACAGACAATTTGCAATTGCTCTTAATTATTTATTTATTTATGTTAATTATTCACATTAGATTTGTTCAGCATATATCCAGTCAGAAATTTTAGTACTTATCTAGTTGCTAGGGTACAATTTATTTTGACAATACCACTATTCTTTAAATGACCCAATAAAAATTCTCAAAGAGTCTATAAAAGCATGCTCAGTACCACCAAAATTCTGCTTTACTCTCCGATTATATCATGTATTCATTACTGTAATACTCTGTTAAATTGTCTTCCACACTAAAGACTGTCACCTCTCCGGTCCATAGCATCCAGTTTTCCTTTGCCATGCCACTCTGTAAATCTGTACAATAGCTTCCATTACCTTTCAGGGTAAAACTCAAGGTAATGACCCTGAAATTCAAAGCAGTTTATAGCCTTACTCCTCGTTATACCTCTGTGCTGACTAAACCAATCATTATGTACTTCTGATTTACTTCTCAAAACCTCAGGTATTACCTTTTCACTTACATAAACATTGAATACCCTTCAAGCTGCAGTTCTCACAATCACAAGAACTTAAAATCTTTAATACATATTTCTTTAGAAAACTCTCATCTAGCTTAGCATTACTTCAGTATACAATATATGCCACTACCATCTGATATATGCAATGTTGAATGCCACATCTCTCACTGTGCTGACTCCTGAATTTGCCCATCCCCCTACCTGGAGTCTCTTGCCGTATTTTCCATGTATGCTGTATTGAGCAGAACCTTTCCTCTTGATTGGAACACTATGGGGGTTATTTACTAAACTCTGAATGCAAAAATCACAAAAAAATCATGATTTTTTGTTCATAAAATTAGACTTTTAAAAAATCATGAAGGGTCCGATTCACAAAGGGTCGAATATCGAGGGTTAATTAACCCTCGATATTCGACTGGGAATTAAAATCCTTCAACTTCGAATATCGAAGTCGAAGAATTTTAGTGCAAATAGTGCGATTGAACGATCGAAGGATTGTTCTTTCGATCGAACGATTAAATCCTTCGAATCGAATGATTCCAAGGATTTAAATCCAACGATCGAAGGAATATCCTTCGATCAAAAAAACTTAGGAAAGCCTATGGGGACCTTCCCCATAGGCTAACATTGAGTTCATTAGCTTTTAGATGGCGAACTAGGGGGTCGAAGATTATTCTTAAAGAGACAGTACTTCGACTATCGAATGGTCGAATAGTCGAACGATTTTTAGTTCGATTCCTTCAATTTGAAGTCGTAGTCGAAGGTCGTAGTAGCCCATTTGATGGTCGAAGTAGCCCAAAAAACACTTCGAAATTCGAAGTTTTTTTACTTTGAATCCTTCACTCGAAGTTAGTGAATCGGCGCCGAATTGTTTGGAATTTATTAAACCCAGAGGATGGAAAAGTCTGAATCTGAAAATCCTCAATCTCAGACCTATCGAGGTTGCATATACGTAAATGGGAGAAGTCCCAATGATTTTTTGATGTGTGCTGGGTTTTGTGGGTGAAAATTGAAAAAACTTGAAAATCCAATGAAAAAATCAGAAAAAACTTCTGATTTTTTTTACCACAAACAGATTTTCGGGAAAATGTAATAATAAATAAGTGTAAAAAACCTGAGCGGATTTGATCGGAGTTTGTAACAGAGAATATTGAGATAAATTCGGACTTTGATAAATAACCCTCTTTTTGTTTATCTAATAATCTGTATGTTTAGGAGGTTATTTATCAAAGTCCAAATTTATCTCAATATTTTCTGCTATAAAATTTGCGGTAAAAAAACAGATTTTCATGATTTTTTCAGATTTTTTTTATCCGATTTTCACTATTTTTTATCACGATTTTCAGATTCAGACTTTTCCATCCTCGGGATTTAATACATTCCGAAAAAATCGTGATTTTTTAAAAGTCTGATTTTATAAAAAAAAAAATCATGAATTTTTTGTGATTTTTGCATTTGGAGTTTAGTAAATAACCCCCTTAGTGTATAAGACCACCTATCGTATAGTGCTGCGGAATGAAAGTGTTAATATGCTAAACATGTATATCTGTATTTATTCACAGATGTGTTCATGATCCTTTAACAATAATAATATTATACATACAGTATATAACAAATATAGTCATATTTGAGAAATGATTCCCCTTTATCTAAAAGAAAAGATTCATAAATTAGATTATTTCAAGTGGAACAAACAAATAATGAAAAGAAAAATGAAATCCAGTGTTCTACTTAGCATCATACTTTACATTCCAAACATCCAAATTTTGTATTGATCTGCTTCTAACACTACCTGGACAGAGGCCAGTGTTATTGCAAACCCTTGTTTCTCTTAAGGGGCTGCTGCAGTGTGTCCCGTAAGGTGGTACACAAGTTCTGGTTCGCACCTGCGACCCTTGACCACAAGTTACTGAACATGTACTCCACTGGGACCACTCTTCAACACCAGATTCACCTGTGTGCAAGACAACAAATAAAAATGAATACAGCCTTAAATGTCAGTATACTGTACTGCAGTGAAGTGGCTAAGCTTTACACAATAACATTATGACAATTACATGCATTCAGTGCCCTTTCAGTGCGTGATGGTTTTCTAATACCCTGTATTTTTTAGACATTATAGATATACAAAATGAGCCTTAGAACATTGTTCATAATAGCAATAAGATGGAGGGTTTAGGCCAAAATGAAATCTATAAACATACATCAAACACTGTAAGGCAAAGTTCAATTTGAAAAGTATGGATCATGCAACTTAAATAGTACTAACAGAAAACAAATGAAGAAAAAATGAAATTCCTACAAGTTGTACTGTATAAAGATATATATAGATGAGATTGCTCCTACTGAGCAATTCTATCTGAAGTTATGTAACCTCATGCTAATTTATTCTATAAATGTGATTTAATTAACAAACTAAGTTACCTAAGTTAATAAGGTTTGAGTGAATTTTCGAAGTACAAAAAGTTCGAATTTCAAAGTAATTTTTTGAATACTTCGACCATCGAATAGGATACTATGACTTCGAATTTACTTCGACTTCGTTTTGAAGTAAAAATCGTTTGACTATGTTAGCCTATGGGGACTTTCCAGAGCAATTTTCTAAGTTTTTTTATATTCGAAGGAAAATCGTACGATCATACGATAAAATCGTTCTAACTGTACGTTTCGAAGTACGATCGGAATACGATCGTACGATGAATAAAATCCTCCGACTTTGAATCCGAATGTCGGAGGATTCTATTCGATGGTCGAATTTCGAAGTATTTTCCACTTTGAAATTCGACCCTTGATAAATCTGCCAGTAAGTGCAATATATATCAGTACAACTAATGTTGAAGTCCTCACTTTAGCAGAACTGTGTCCTACAGCCACATTTAGTAAAGTTAATTAGAATCTAGTTGTTCAAATTAGTTTGAACCTTTCTTTTTCTGAAATGGCTAATTAATTTAATTATGCCCTAGTAAAGAATTGCTCGATCTCAAACGTAGCATTGTCTGTTTACAGTCACACACACATATATGTATATACTGTATATATTGAGAAAAAAGTACTGTATGTTCACTTTAATACACTTTATTGAAGCAGTCACATCGATTTAATTTGCCCTTTTTATTTTTTCTGTATTATTATCATAATCCTCTTTTGGTGCTCTGATTTAACTTACATGTTTTTCTGTGAGAGCTTGTTTTATGTGACTTTACACAGTCAATATTAATTTGAGATCAAGCAATCCTTTACTAGGGCATAATTAAATTAATTAGCTATTTCAGAAAAAGAAAAGGTTCAAACAAACTAGATTCTAATTAACTTTACTAAATGGAGCTGTATGACACAGTTCTGCTAAAGTGAGGACTTCAACATTATGGGGGTTATTTACTAAGCTCCCAATGCAAAAATCATGAAAGATTTGTGTTTTTTTTTTATAAAATCGGACTTTTAAAAAAATCATGAATTTTTCAGAATTTATTAAACCCCGAGCATGGAAAAGTCTGAATCTGAAAATCCGGCATCTCAGAACTGTCGATGTTGCATATAAGTCAATGGGAGAAGTCCCAATGATTTTTTGGAGTTTTCGGGTGAAAATTTCTGAGAAAATCTTGAAAACCTGATTTTTTTCCCGCAAAGCAAATTTTTGGGAAAATCTAATAACAAATAAGAGAAAATATGTATATATGTATTAAACATTAAAGGCTAAGTTACATTTTATACAGCATGTTATAGAGACCTATTCTAAGCAACTTCTCATTTGGTCTTTATTGTTAATTTGTATGTTTTTGTATCTCTAGTCTTTCTATTCTGCCTCTTTTCAATATGTTATCTGGTTGTCAGGGGCATCGACCCTGGGGAACAAAACAGATTAACTGTATAGTTTCACTATTATTGTTTATTCTTATTTTGTATCATTTTCTTTGATTTCAAGCACTCTACTATTCACATTGGACTTCAAAACTGCTCCTTAGGTGCAACGATAGTTACCTATTGGCAACTATTGAAGCTGCAAGCTTGATAAAAAAGAGCAAAAAAATAAATAATTTCAAAAAGTTAAAGAATAACATTTAAAAACAACTGAAACGGAATTACTAATACTATATTTGTGCCTATAAGATAGCCAAGGTTCATTTTAAGGCAATCAAACCTTCATTTTACAGTTTCTACAAGTTATCTTTTGGAATTTGCCACCAAACTTGTTGGTTAAGATATTTTTAATATATTTTGACATGATCTACATATTCAGGAATTCAGGTCCATAGTTTGGCTAAGCAAACATGTTCCTTAGAAACATTTCATGCAATTGGGTGCATTTATTAATGCAAAACTAGCAAAGATGAGATGACTCTTTCTGCTCATTGCGTATCTCAGAGAATTGCTAATTACAAGCTTGTATAAACAAATACATTAGCTCTGTAAATAAATGTGCCTGCAAATTCATACACTGGAAAATCAAAACCATTACTATCAGGAAGTATTAAAACCAAACCAATTGTTTGCTTTATTTGTGGTGGTTTTAATACAGTGATGTTCAATTTGTAGTTGAACAGCCATATATCAACCTTTATTTTCCTTTTAATTTAGAGTTTTGCCTTATCCTTATCTTTGAAGATTCTCATTTCTCAAAGTCATTATATACAGTATCTAGTAGAATTAAGTTAAAGGCAATTGGACATTTAGGGGGTTATTTACTGGATCGCACTTTCACACATCTGTGAGTTTCAACCAACACCTAACTTAAATTCAATGGAACCATTGTGATTGGATATCTGTGACTTTACTACCCTCAAGGGTTTAAATATTGGGGAATTGCCTACCACATCAGTTGAAGTGAAGAAGCCACTCGGATGAGTGGTAAAATGTTTTCAAGTAGAAAAAAGCTCTAAATGTCCAGCTGACTTTGACTTAACTCTGCTAGATACCTTATCCTTATTCTTCCTATATTATCTTCATATTTGAATCCTATCATTTTATTACAGCGATTAATAACCCAATAAAATAAAGAATGTTATGGAGAACTTATTTAATAATTATTTATTTCTATCCGGGTAAGTTTTCTTTCTTTTTTTTCAATATGAAATCATGTACATATGGCATGTTCGGTCCATGAAAATAATGTATCTTTAACATTTTGACTTATTAGGGTCAGAGAAGAAATAAAATTGTGAGCAATGGCTATTATCCTTTTTATTGTATTGTCTACATTACTACATGCTAAATTTCATTTGATAACAATTGTCTTATAAACAACTGAAGAAAGAATCTAAAAAATATGGAACCTATTTTCATATGATTTATGGAGAAAAATAAAAAATAGCTTTAAAAATAAGGGAAAGGCAAAACTGCAATGATTCGATTTTCTACACAGCTAAGGAAGACTTTGAAATACAAACATCTTCTGTTGCAAAAAGTATAACAAAACTGAATTACATCATCATCCATTATGATATATGAAACTTCATACTTTTACTATTTTTGCATTTATATAAATTTATAAAGTAGCACTAAATGTCTACATTTTCTAAGTGTAAAACATTTTACATTTATTTACATTTATTTTTTGTTTACTGTTTTATAACTAATTTTGACACAGCCAATTTATTACTATAAATATAAAACTGAATTGTTCAAACAACGTTTTTATCTGAGTTTTCAGAGTTTTTTTGCGCCAAAACAACAAAATTATCGGATATCGGTATGGACATCAGCGCAGACAAAAAATAGGGTCGACCAGAAAAAGAAAAAAGCTTGAAATATAGGGTCGGGCAAACTTCTGAGCTTTCCCCGAAAACTCCTAATTGTTTGGAGTTTTCTGCAAAAACTAAGTTTTTATTTGAGTTTTCAGAGTTTTTTGCGGCAAAACCCCAAAATCATCAGATATTGGTATGGACATCAGTGCAGACACTGGGACCTTCCCCATTGACTTATACAGGACCTCGAGAGCTTTTAGATGCCGGGGTTTCGGATTCAGAGTTTTTAGACCATCAGACTTTAATAAATCTTGAAAAAAATTTCTTTCTTTTTTGGTTCGGATATTTGGAGCTTGATAAATAATCCCCTAAGTGTGTGCATTTATATTTATATATCATTTACTGTATTTTGTCATTTTTATCTTGCTATAAAAATATGAATAAAAGCTAATGTTAGAGAAAGAAACACATGGCGGGTTTATTCAAACAGTGCCTGATCCTGCGCAAAATAAATAGATGAGGAACTATGTTGGCACAGACATAAACACAAAGGATGTTTATGCTGCTATTAAAATAACACATTTGCCCCAAAATGACTTATTCACTAAATTTATAAACCTAAACTACTAAGAATAATACTAGATTATGAAAAGGATCAGTGGGGATTCAAATGTCAGTTTGTAACAGGGGTGTGCACATGCCTTGGTGTGTGTGTATATATATATATATATATATATATATATATATATATATATATATATATATATATATATATATAGATAGATATATATATATATATATTTATATATATATATATAGATATATATATATATATTTAGAACGTCTGTGTTCTGAACTCAGTAAAGTCATAGCTGAATATCAGTTCATGCTTGCAACAAAAAGGGCTAAGTAGATGTTAGTTATCATGGAAAAACAAATATGAGAGCAAAACATGCAATGTTGACAAGACAATGCATATAGCTGGGGATCAAACATGGATATTAGTGTTTAAGCTTTAGTATACATATTGGAGCATCAAAAGATGGAAATTGGTGTTTGAAGTTCAATGGAAAGCAACTGACATTCATCAAATAAACAAAAAGTTATATCTAAATAATATTTGTAATTCTCTTCACAATTCACAATACTATAATTATGAATTTATACTAATTTCAGAATTACAAAGAATGGACTTTCTGCATGATTTCAGACCCAACTTAACAAGATCATTTTTTTGTTCTATTATCTATTTAGGTGGAGCAAGTTGTCCTTTATTTCAATCAATCTTTTTAAAAAAGTAACCATAACTATGTTCCTATATCATAACTGCAGGTAACAAAGCAGCATGATGTCAGTGGCATGATCAGCTTTTTATTCTTAACTGTGTACATTTTCCCAAATCAGTGATTATTCAGTTTGAGACACGATTCAATTAACATTCTAAATTGATGCAGGTTGGGTCAAGGTACAAATCTATTGGTGGAAACTGAAAAAAGACCAAACTGATATGAGTATGAATCAGTGTCAATCAGTGTCTGTTCTTTCCTGGAAAGAAGTATTCAGCATCTATGAGGTTAGTTATAAAATGGTTCAAGATGATCATTGTCATTGGTCTAGAGTAAATAGGTCTTACATTCATTTGTAAAAGTATTAAAAATTCATAGGGGCAGAAATTCTAATTTTGGTGGACTTGATCCATTGATCCATCCAATTCAATAAATATCGATAAAAATCCATATTTATCATTGCCAGAATATTCAGGAAGTATAATCTCTAATCTCAAATCAGACACAAGAATAACTGGAATGGGATGTTGAATAGACTCTATTTGGTAAACTTAAAAAATTCTCAAATGAACTTGATTAAAATAAGTATTGATTGAATTCATATTCCTGGGTGATCCGTTCAGGGTTTAAAAATTGTTTAAACACCTTAGGCTTAGTTCTACTCTATTTGTAATACATGCATGTTAAATTTGATATATTTTACCTGTTACTGCATGTACTTAGAGCTAAAATTTTGTGAGCATATTATACATTTTCTCAATATACTTGTGCATCCTATTGCTCTTAACTAGTGGCCACATATTTTAGAGGCAAAATGAAAAATAATTTGTGCTAGATGGACATCTATCCATGCAGTAAAGTTGTAGATTAAAATACAAATATAGATAATTTTATAATACAAAAAAATAACATTTAGGGCCAGATTTATCAAGGGTTGAATTGAAAATTTGAATTTTGAGCTAATTTTAGTGTACTTCGACTAGGGAATAGTCCAAATTCTATTAGAATTTGAAAAAAATGTGAAAATTTGAATATCAAAATATTAATAATGTACAGTCTCTTTAAAAATGTGACTTTGACTATTCGCCATCTAAAACCTGCCAAATTGCTGTTTTATCCTATGGGGGACCTCCTAGAACCTATTTGGAGTCATTTGGTGGAAATTTTTTTTTTTTTTTAAATAGTTCTAATCAAATTTGATCGAATACGATACATTTTCGATTCAAACGATCAAATATAGCCTATTCACTCAACGTTAAATTTTTTTTTAAAATAAATTTCAGTTGGTCCTTTTTTATTCGAATTTCAAATTTATGGGAGTTTAAAGAAACTCCCATCACCTCGTAATTCGACCCTTTGACAAAACTGCCCCTTAGTAATTAGAGTATTTGTATTGTCGATTTTTAAAACAACAAGGTGTACCACTGTACATAATGTAACTATGATCTACAGTTGTTTTTAATACCTACTAGCATAAACAAAGTAAACATTAGAGACTACACAGAAGAATATTGTACCCCTTCCCTGTGAAGGACAGAGTGTTGGCCCAGAATACTGCAAATATATGGACATAACAGGAAATGGCCGGGGCATAGCTTATGGAGTTCAATTATTTCTGATAACAGCCTACCCGTTCCTATGCCCATGCACAGATTTCAATGCCATCTCCACTTCTAAAATACCATTTTTAATTCAGAGGCAAATATATATTCTATTGTTTACATTTGAAATAATGCAAAGAGCAAAAAGAAAAACCCCTAGAACATGAATGTTAAACCAGAGCTAGGGGGGCAGGATAACAAGCAGTATTAAATGGTCTTTAGAGTTACAATGACCACCTTAATCTTGCATTTTCAAGCTCTATCTTAAGTTTGATAAATATAGCATCAGACAAAACCATTCAGCTAGGTACTTATTTTTAAGTCTTATAAAATATACCAGCACTATTAAAGGTATGTAAGAAAAAGGGGGTATATACTGTACATAGATAGTATATTATCAAAGTGCTGCCTAGGAATCCCACACTCCCTTTTAATCTAAATCAAAGCTAAAGTAGAATGAACACTGTGTGTGTGTGTGTGTGTGTGTGTGTGTGTGTGTGTGTGTGTGTATATATATATATATATATATATATATATATACATATATATATACACACACATACACACATATGGGCATATTTATCAAGGGTCAAATTTCTAAATGAAAAAACTTCGAAATTGCAAATCAAAAAGACCAACCGAAATTAAGTTGAAGTTATTTTTTGGTTGAATAGGTCAGTTTTCAATCGAATAAGTCCGTATTTGGCTGAATTTGAATCGTACGAATCGAAGGAATATCGCATTCAATAGAAATTCCATTCAAAGTTTTTCCCCAAAAAAATTAAATTTTTCAAAGTCCACCAATTGAATCCAAATGGGTTCTAGGAGGTCCCCCATAGGCTAAAACAGCAATTTGGCAGATTTTAGATGATGAATGGTCGAAGACGAATTTTTAAAGAGATAGTACATGATAAATTCCACTGTTCGAATTTTCAAATTTTCTTCAAATTCAAATCAAATATGGACTATTCCCAAGTCGAAGTACACAAAAAATAGAATGAAATTCGAATTATTTGAATTCGAAAATTCACCTCGACCTTTGGGGGCTATCCTCTTAAATACACTTTCCTCAATGACACTTTCTACTGTGGCTGCCCTCTAGGTTGGTAAATACTGAATGCTAAGCAGCAAACAAGTCCACTTTATAGATCTTTTGCGTATTATGGTCTTGTTTAGCTGGGTCTGAAACAAGTATTACTCTCATGACTATAATTTTGCATAAATAAATGGCTCATACCAAATAAAAATTATAGTAAAGTACATAATGCAACATTAATAAGATTAAACTGCACTAACACCATGCATTATTTTAAAATAGCTGCAAATTATCCATATACAAAACCACAAGCATTCAGCTTAGCATTTTTTAGCATAGTAAAACACCTGATTTGCAGCAATACAAAATCTAACCAAATGTCTACAAACTTATCCTTATTATATGTCATATTGCATCCTTCTTCCTATTATTATATCATTAATGATATAAGAAGTCACATGAGAGTCCCCTGGCGCTATTAAAAAAATTAGGATTTTAATACTATAGCTCAGAAGTACTAATGGAAAGAACATGAACTCATGAATTATATAAGGAATTGCATACACTCACTTAATAAAAATAATATTAGAAGCCTACATTAAGACACAACTTGTGAAAGTTGGTTGTTTCATTTGAGGTCATGAAGCACCAACATAGCTTTTAAAATCTTCTATGATTTTCATTAGAGTGTATATTACCATTATAATACATATGTGGTAATTTTGGAAAGCCAAACAAAATACAAAGAAAATTCAGTAAACTGAATTTGTCTTTGATATTAGGTTACCTATTAACCATTTAAAGTTAGGTATTCTGCATATATCTGGTCTTAAGCTTTTTTGGATCAAAATATTTTGAGGTGGGTTCTTACATTTCTAACCTACTAATCTACTAACTGTAGTTGAACTACAAAGCCCCCTTTTCAATGCTGTGTTGTCAAAGGAATTTGGTAGTTGCAGTTCACAAATAAATACTTGACTACATGTTAGATACCCCTGCCTTAAATATGCAAAACGTTTGCAGCATCATTAGTGGTGCTGCAAAATGCTTGGGATATTAGCTTGTTAGCTTATCTTGCAAAATTAAAATCTCCTCTCTCATTTTTTGTAGTCCAGTAGTTTTATACATCCCCTTGGATAATGGTAAATTATTATTATTATTATTATTATATTTCTGACATAGTATATTAGTGATTTAGACAGAATTACAATATAAGTAACAGATATACTTTATTTTATAATATATTTTATAATATATTTGATAGGTTGCATGCAACTGATACTAGAATCATAAAAAATAGGGACATGCCTTCTAACACAGCATTTTGAGTCTTACAAAGTATTAATGCATCATTGGTCTTGAAAAATGATGTGTTATTTGGTTATGGAGCGGATGTCTTTAGTTAGTATAAAATTTAATTTTATATTAGTGAGTTATATGAAGAAAACACCCTAAACTAAATCTATTAAATATACTGATAACAATTGTTTTGATCTGCTGATATAACCGATTTTACTTTTTTTTATGAATGCCTTACCTTATTTGCTAATACATTTATCTACATAAATATGCTACTAGCTTTTGAAAATATTTTGAAGACTAATAAGACAAAAAGATTTGTCTTGACAGTGTGGACAAGTAAGAGACAAGGTGATCACATCTGCTGTTTAAAATAAACATGTATGCTCAGATGAAATTCATAATGAAAGCTTTATTTAGCACTTAAGGCATGCATTGTCATTTTAAAGAGACCACAGCATGGATGGGTTAGTCGGCGAAATTTGCGATGAGTGTTCTCAGTCTAATTTGCAGCTACTTTATTTATGGAACTGCAACTGGTGGGAAAAATGATTTAAAAAAAAGTATCAGTTTTGCAAAAAAAAAACCTGACAAATATGCAGAAGGTTTATGGGAGCATGCAGTGCTTTTGCTAGAATTAATAACAGTAAGTAGAAAATGTAACTAGTGAATTACCAGTTTGTGCCATAAATTTAGCAGCATCAGCTTGTTCCTGGGGGATCTTTTTCTCATGAACAGATCTTGGTCGCTGACTTTTAATAGTATGATCTCCCATCATTCCAAATTCTAAAGACAGAATAAAGGTTTATGAGAGCTTGTGTGTAGACATTTTTTCAAAAAGTTACAGCACGTATGTCACATGCAATATGGACCTAAACAGTCTTCAGTGAAATGCTTGGTACAATTTATATTTGAATTTTCTCAACTGCTCAATGAGCAATAACAAAGACTTGTCTTTAAAAAAAAAAAAAAAACAACATTCATCTGAGCAAATTTTACATAAAAATTGTTAACACAAAAATAAACATGATGTTTAACATCTCAAGACTGGGGCCATGTGTACTGGGTGAAGAGATACAGCCAATTATTTGCATAATTTTTCTAATCAGTGCTATTCAATCGAGGGATAAGAAGTCACATGTGGTCTGCAAAATATGTAAATGTGAGAGGAGCATTCCAAAATTTTACACTAAAGCAAAGAGATAAAAATTCTAAATAAAACTGCAAAAAGAATCAGTTGTTTCACTCCTTTTTAACAAATATGACACCAGTAAATACTGTACATTATGATGAAAAATATAAACATGTTGACTAGGTTTTTTTTCTTTATAATAAGGTTGTTTAGTACAGCATTTATAAAGTGCTTTAAAATCCAATATTTCACAACTAATATTTTCTTCTATTTTTTTAACTATGCAGATAAGTATAAAAATATATTTTTTTTTGTGTAGATATTTTAATCCACTGCATGAGTGGGAATTAACATATTGCTTTCCCATATTTCCTTGCTGTATATTTAACATAAAAAAATGATGTCCTGGAATTATAGATGCCATGGAGAATGCTTTAATGGAGGCAAATATACAGGTAAATACAGGATACAAAGACTGTCAACTTTCTGCACCATACCCATATTTTAAAATGTTAGGGAAAACATTACTTATAAAGATTTAATCTGTTTTTGTTTTCAAATTTAATTTATGAAGTAAAATAACTGCGAGCATAACACAGGAGTGTTGTGTGTCAACAAAAAAAATGAAGAGAAGCAAGTGGTTTGCAACGGGAGGAAGTGACAATCTCGAGAGGAAGTGACAATCTCGGAGCGTAAATATTTCATGCATTAGAGGCAAAATAATCACTTAGAAAAGTGTATCATTTATACAATTTTGTGGCATTGTGATTGACAGATACTGATATACAGAGCAGAGTTTATGCATTAGCATTTTGGGAAGATATCACAGCAGTGTTAATTATTGGTTTGTGCGTGTTAATAGAACATTAGATTAGAAAATAATTGACTGTTTTATGCAAAAATGCTCTTGTTATCAAAGCAAAAAAATTGTACCAATAAAATGTTGTTTTCTGGCTAATTTATATAAACAAAATAAAAATAAATTTGTTTATGACAGAAGTAAGCTTTCAGGGTGTTACATTTTTACTGCATTTACTGAGTGTGATCTGCAGTGCCCTGTGTTTTTAGGAAATTAATTATAACAATAATATTGTTGTATTCAATCCTAATTTTAGATTAACTGCTTAAAATGTATAATAAATATATAATAATTCAGGATATATTTTAGAGAAATGGGCCTCTAGCCCAATGTTAAAATTATACTTCATGGAGAAAATGCTATCAATGATAAATATTCAAGTAACGCAAACAAAAACATTTTGTAAATATTCTTATTCCTACCTCTTGCCTCTAAAGGTAAAAAATGTTTTTCCAGCTTAATGCAGCTGTAAAATATTGCTTCTGCCATTGCTGTTTCTATATCTACATGTGGTGCTAAAAAAATAACAATTACATAATCTCTGTCTATATCTTCATGTGGTGCTAAAAAAATAACAATTACAAATAAACAATAAAAATTGTTTTTATCAATGCATTTTTTTTAAAAATAATATCTACATTTTTATGTGTCATTCTATCTTGTCCACTTGGGTCTTAAACTTCAGTTAATATATGATTTCTACAAAGGCAAAATTATGATTTTTGTCTCGTTTCCGTTTGTTTTTTGTTTTTATAAGGTGTTCCAACATCTTCAGCTATATAAGCTTGATATTTACAATTATGCTCATGGCACATGGGATATATATTCTGCTCGCATTTTTAAACCGAAGAGATACCCAAACCTTAAGTCATGTGTCATTAGTTTATTGGAAACTGCCTATCACCAGCAATGTTTTAGCAGAAAATACATGTCCAATAATAATAGCAATGATAGGTTCCTCAGGGCAGGATTTGGGTCCTTCTTTGCCATGATTATGCCTTTGAGCCGTATACCTAAATCACTACTTATACAGATGGCGAGATTAATTTACTGATGGTTATAGTTGCAGTAACTAATTTGCATAAATGTTCTACTGATTTCCATCCGCCACTTGCTTGTTGATGTGAAGGCCAACCTTTCAATTAAATAATCTAAGAGAAAACGTAAAATCCCTGTGGCACTACTACTATTATTAAACTCAATATATATATATATATATATATATATATGTATATTTATGTGAACAATAGTGTTTTGGTATGCTAATGGAAAGGTTCAATGCATTAAATGAGTTTAGATGACTTTAGATAAGTTTCTTCAGTTTATCCCGAATCATGACACATTTAACACACAAATCCAAGTGGCTTCTTACATACCGAAAATTTGCTTTGCGTGAACAAATCAGATTTTCACGTTTTTTTTCCCGGGAATTTTCACCTGAAAACTTTGGGGTATTGCATGAAACCCAGCGCACATCAAAAATCATTGGGACTTCTCCCATTGACTTATATGCAACCCTGACAGGTCTGAGATGCCGGATTTTCAGATTCAGACTTTTCCATCCTCAGGTTTTAATAAATTCCGAAAAATTTGTGATTTTTCAAAAGTCTGATTTTAGAAAAAAAAAAATTTTTTTGTGATTTTTGCATTTTGGAGTTTAGTAAATAACCCTCTAAATCTCTAAAAATTTGATTTTTTTTAAAAAAATCGAGTTTTCTCCTTTAAAAACTCAACCAGAAAAAAAATCAAGGTTTAATAAACTGGCCCCTTAAACGACAGCCTTACTTTTATAAATGCATCAAAAGGTGACATTAAAGCTGTGTAATTACAGCTCTTTAAAAGGCTGAATTCCCATAACTACCCATAAAAATATGAAAACATCCCATCACCTGTACAATGCTGTGTAATCCTCTTGGAACTTATTTACAATTGTATAAAGCAAAGCTCTAATGAACAACATCTCTGCAATCTGCAGAGGCGTAAACTTGCAGAACACATAAACAGTGCAACCACTTTAATTCAAGCCAAAGCTATCAATACATTTAGAATATATATATATATATATATATATATATATATATATATATATATATATATATATATATATATATATATATATATATATGTATATATATATATATATATATATATATATATATATATATATATATATATATATATATATATATATATATATATACACATTCAAAGTCCTAACGCACACTATCCATGAGAGACTCCAATGATTAGTCACATACCTGGGTGCTACGCTGAAAATAGCTGCATTATCCAATTTCCACTGACAAAAGGTGCACACCAGGATTTTTCAGTTTAAAACTCCATATTTATTAAATAGATTTAAAACAGGAACCGGCCAACGTTTCGGTCTTTTTCTAAGACCTTTATCAAGACCCTTGATAAAGGTCTTAGAAAAAGACCGAAACATTGGCCGGTTCCTGTTTTAAATCTATTTAATAAATATGGAGTTTTAAACTGAAAAATCCTGGTGTGCACCTTTTGTCAGTGGAAATTATATATATATATATATATATATATATAGATGCTGAAAGCCACTAATGTTTTGTATCATGCTGCTTATAAGATATTTTTCAGCATTGTATGGTAGGATAGTCAGTAGTGATGGGCGAAAAATTTCACCATTGTCGAATTTACGACGAATTTGGCAGTTTCGCCACAGACTAATTTGTTCACAAAAACGCTGCAAATATTCACCATGAGGCTCATTTCACTGTGCAAAAATAATGACGCGAGTCAAAAATAGCGTGGGACAACATTTTTTTTACATGCATCAAAATCAAAGCATGTGGCAAACTACACTGTAGTTTAGCTAATTTTTCGCCATTTTTCTAATTTCTCCAGAAATTCACAAATTATTCAGCGAAGCGAAACACAGCAGATTCTCCCATCACTAATAGTCAGTCTAAGCAGTGGTGTAACTAGATGTTATTGGGCCCCACAGCAAATACATTTTAGGGCCTCCAACATATACAGAGGCTGTCCTGTTTCAACAATATATATTGAAATATTAACTAGGGCCTCATGGAGCCCCCTATATATCCTGGGCCCCCCTGCAGCCACAGGGTCTGTTTCCTCTGAGCCTAAGCATGTTACAAGAGAAGTTTATATACAAATCTGTTGCAGTTCTTTAAAAGTAATTAATACTGACATTGGGGCAGATTTACTAAGGGTCGAATTTCGAAGTTAAAAAAACTTTGAAATTTGACCCTCAAATTGAAATCAAATTTCACCAAATTTAGTGTTCGAATGATCAAATAGAAATCGTTTGATTGAACGATTAAATCGTTTGATTGAACGATTAAATCGTTTGAATTGAACGATTCAAACGATTTTTAGCGATCAACCGAAGAATTTTTATTCGACCAAACAAAACTTAGGCTAACTACTGCACTTCAGTAGCTTTAATTTGGCAAAGTATGAAGTCAACGTTTTTTTAAAGAGACAGTACTACGATTATCGAATAGTTGAATATTCGAACGATTTTTACTTCAAAGTGTTTGAATCAAAGTCGAATGGTCGAGAATATAGCCTATTCGATGGATGAAGTACCCAAAAATTTACTTTGAAATTCGAACTTAATTAGCTTCGAAAATTCACTCGAGCTTAGTAAATCTGCCCCATTGTGTTAGCCAGTGTTAACCTTTTTGCATTTTACATACCATTTCCATCAAATGTTCTCCTGCAGGCATTTATAGTAAGAGTAGGCCAAATACTTTTAACAACTCAATTCAAGGCTTCCTCAAATATTAGCGTGAAATGCATTTTAGCACCAAGGTATGCCTTACTAGCATTTCAAAATGATTTTTTAATGAACCATAAATTACTTACAGACATCTATTGCTTGCTTCATGAACTATTATGGGAGGATGTGTAATGCTTTATTGATAGTGATAGTACTTCTTTTAGACAAATAATTCCCATATGATTTGTGGGTGTATTTCTTTAATTTTCTGATAGATCAAAAAGTGTTTGCTTTAGGTAATGTATGAGATGAAAAAAAATACTTGAAAGCCTCATTCTATGATCCAAGCATTAAGTTAAACTTCAGCTGATGCACTTGCAGGGCACTAAGTACTTAGCTTCAACTTTGACTTGGTAGACATTGCAACTGGCTGTACCTGTACCACTACTCTGCCATGGAATATATTAAGGACAGAATATCACCAATACATTCAGTCATACTATTTCCATTTGCCTGTATTAATATCATAGTAAAGGGGAAGGTTTACAGATGTAAAGTGTCCAGTGTCACTTGTTTTTGCTAAGAAATATTTTCTTAAACTTGGTTATTTTTTCTACCATTTTGAAGTTAATATAACTTTTCTGTTGTATCCACTCCTGCCCCAAACTGTCCTACATTGCAGTAAGCAACATCCCATGCTCATCATCACCAGCTTGCAAATCTCCAGGACAGAGTGCAACGTACAAAAACATTATTTTGTAAATATTCCCTCACATCTACAAACAAATAGGGGGAACACTTTTAGTGACACATGGCTGCATTGTGGACTGAATTTTTATTAGTAAAGGACTTATTTTAGCTTACAACAGCACTCAATTTCCCTAAGTCAAGACTGCCCAAAAGATGTCCAGAGCTGATGGAGGTTGCTGGAAATTGTAGTTTAAAATATATAACAACTTAAATTCTGATTTATATGCTGACCCTACAGTATTCCTGAATAGCTGTGAATGATTTTTTTTTATATATACAAGAAAAGCAAATAATGATGTCTATATTGTCCCCTTAATACAAACATTAAGGGGGTTATTTTCTCTCCGAAAAAATCCAGAAAAATTGGTGATTTTTTATATAAAACCAGACTTTAAAAAAAAAAATCACGAATCTTTCAGAATTTATTAAACCCTGAAGATGGAAAAGTCAGAATCTGAAAATCTGGCACCTGTTTAGGTTGCATATAAGTCAATGTGAGAAGTCCGAATGATTTTTTAATGTACGCTGGGTTTCATGCAATACCCCGAAGTTTTCGGGTGAAAATTACAAAAAAAAATCAGGAAATTCGTGAAAATAAAGCGCTGGCAACCTTTTCATAGCCTATATTAATTAGACAACTTAAACAGCTTCAGTTAAACAGCTTCAGTTATAGTGTTTGTAATATATAACTGCTGTTCACATTAAGGGGATTATTTACTAAAATCTGAATTCACCTCATATTTTATTAAAAAAAAAACACAACTCCTATGCTTTTAACCCAAATTAATCAGTTTGTGGCAAAATGATAAATTTGAGCAAAAGCACAAATTGCTCCAAATAACTTTTTTCTTTCTGCCTGAAAACCCGGGAAAAGTCAAATTTTCAAGCTAAACCCAGCACAGACCACGAAAATGAAATCAAGATAGGTGCCTCTCCCATTGACTAATACAGAACCGAATTTGGCAAATTTTCTGGGTTTTTGCAGCACCGGGGTATAAAAATCTCAAAAAAGTTTTTTTGACATGATTCTGGGTTTTTGCAGCACCGGGGGTATAATAAATCTCAAAAAAGTTTTTTTGACATGAAAAAGGCTGACCAGATAAATTCAAGGTTTACTAAATACCCCCCTTAATGTTTGATTTACAGGATCTCCCCTTTAAATGACATCACATCAGTGCTTCAAAATGATTAAAGCATATGTTTCTAGGTTTGATGAAAATGTGTAAATTAGTTGCCCTTGTGTAATAATATAAATTAAAAAAACTGCATCAAATAATAAAAAAATAATGTTCTACTCTGACTGCTACTAAAAAGTGGATAAAGGATATTTTGTAAATATGCTCTTTGGTGAAAGCAAGCAACTCTAAACTCTTGATACAGTCACTATCACAGTGACTGAGCAAAAGGTGGCACAAAAGATGAAAAAAATATCATCCATTAAAATTTGGTCCACGTTAAGGCTTATATTTTATTCAAGTTATTTTAAAATGTTTATTTAGTATCAATTCATTGTGTACAATAAATACATGCAGTCTCTCTGCATATCATGAGTGAGTTTCATTTTTCCATAGTTACACAGCCAATGTGGTTTATGAAAGAATCAAAAATAATATGCTGTTATTAAAGGAACATCTGCATTAAAAGACTGTAAAACTATATCTGTCCCTGAAGTAGAGATAGTACAAACAAGTTGCTGGAACATTCAACCAGAAAGTCAAACCAATTAAAGTGCTAAAGAAATAAATCACAACCATTACTTTAAAGTTTTGTCTTCTATTTTCTGTGGATACAGATACCAGCAAATATCTTATTGCCGGTCTTTTGTGTGACTGATTAAATCTAACATTCTGTTTTTTTTATTATTTAAGGAAAACTAAAGAGTGTTTTCAAAGTAACTCTAATGGACACAAGATTGCAAGAGGTATATGTATGCTTGAAATTATCATTTTGCTTTGTAGAAAATGGAATTTGTTTGTACTAAATTATTTTACTGAATTCACAGGCGTGGATAGGTATGAGGGAGGAGATGAAAACAAAACAATTAAATGAGTTGCAATTTGTTAAATTAAAAAGTCATTCAAAAACCCAGGATGTTTTTGCTTTTTTCCTGTCACTTCTGCTTGTCTAAAATCTTTTAACATAATAATTACATTTTGTGAACCCATAGCTCTTTTCCAATAGTAGTCGAAAATATTGTGTTGTGTACTTTGTGCCACCGTGGAGTGTATGTAATTGGAAAAATTACACCCTTCAAAATAAATGACTTTTAAACATAAACTACTTTTAAACATAAACTGTCTAATGAACAATATTACATTATGAATTGTTATTTTAGATATCCACGGACTGCTTTGTTTCCATGCAACACGTGCTTGCATTATCTCATTCAGGTAATTGTGATTATAGGCTACTGGGGTTTTTACATAATTTGATGTGGCCCCGTTAGCTACTAGATTTGAAGTCACCTTAAAACCCCCTGTACCATTTCTGTAGTTGAGCTGTAGCAGGCAAAATGGCTTTTGAAAAGTTTTATTACTCTTTATTTTCCACTCAAAGCTTTCAAAAAAACTGGAACAGTTTAAATAAACTAGTTGTTCTTTCCTATGCAAAATACTGTATGGGACAGATTTATGAAACATTGAGGTTATAGATGAACAGTTTTTTAACTATTTGTCACCAACCAAAATTAAAAAGATTTCCCAGCAATTTCCTAAATTGCCTGAGTTTCTAATAAACTTGAGTTGCAGAAAATTTAGTTTCAGTTCAAAAACCTTCTCTCAGCTTTTTACATTGTTCGATTGAGCAAAGCTGGTGGAAAAATAAGTGGGGGGAAGATCAAATTGCAGAAAGAAATTGAGAGCCAACATTCATGGCAAGGTTCAGTAGGTTCATTCAAGTCTGAAGTCCTGAAAATTTGGATATTTGCAGAAAGGAGAAGACTAATATGTAGCGATATTTAAAAAAAAAGTTAAAAAAATCAGTTGAATGGAATCGACCCGAAAACTCAAATCAAATCAAATTTGATTAGAATTTTAAAATCTTCAGTGTCAGGAAGGCTGCAAACAACTCAAAATGTATCCCTGGACCTCTCCCATTGCCTTAAACAGAAATTTGGCAGGTTTTAGGTGGTGAATAGTCGAATTTGAGTTCTTAAAGGGCCAGAGCATGATAAATCTCGAAAATCAAATTCAAATTTTTTTAAAAAAACGCTAATCGAATTTGAATAACTCCCTAGTCGAATTTTACCATTTTGACCATTTAAAATTCAAAAATTCTAAATTTCAAATTCGAATTTTCAATCCGACCCTTGATAAATCTACCCCTTAATGTTGTCCACTCCAAAGTGTTCATATATCAAACTAACAATAAAACAGTTTTGCTTGGATTTCTTCCAAAATGGTTTTATATCCAGTGATTTTTTTTCACAGGATACACGTACAAGCAAGTGGCTTTGAAATACATAGACAGTTTGGGAGAATTAAACTCTCATATGACTAAGTTCCTTAGACACTAGGAAACATGGGGAAGGTTATTTACTAGAATACAAATGTATCTCCTTTTTTTAAATAAAAAAAGCATTGCCAAACTCCCATACCTGATTTTACCTTATTTATTATTAAAAAAAGCTCAATAAAATTGAGCAAAAACCCGAATTGTACAATTTTTTCTGCGGTTTTTTTTTTCTGGATTGCTCGATCTTTTCGGGCTTTTTCCTAAAAGCCCGAAATGGTTGTATTCTCTGGCTAATTCTAGAGCATACCACAGAAACGTCAAAATAGGATTGACTTATACACAACTTGTTTAAACAACCATAACCTTAGTTAACAAGAACTCAAGGTCTTAAGCACATTAAAGATCAAGGAATTAGATTTATCCTTGATTAAAGGTCAGTGATTTATTCTCAGCAAGAAAATTACAAATGACCTCAGCTACAATATAGTCAACAAATGATTTGTTTATTTCTTCACCTTGTAGTTTATAATAATGCCACCCTGTGCTGGGTATGGTTCCTTACTCTAAAAACATATTTAGAAAACATTTTCCAATAGGGTTGAGGGAATATGCCAATATCTAAATAAAATGGAATAATTTTGAAAATTGTGAATCATGCCAATCACCATAATAGATTAAAAAAAATATTAATATAAGTGGGCAAATAAATAGCAGCACAATGTGAACATGCTAAACCAGAGACAAAAGCAGTTCTTAAGCCCTAAAGAGATTTTACTGCTCAAGCACCTTGCTAGTCAAGCGATCAGTCACATGTACAGATATAGGATCCCTTATCCGGAAACCCGATATCCAGAAAGCTCAGAATTACGGAATAGCTGTCTCCCATAGACTCCATTTTATCCAAACAATCCAAACTTTTAAAAATGATTTCCCTTTTCTCTGTAATTATAAAACAGTAGCTTATACTTGATCCCAACTAAGATTAATCCTTATTGGAAGCAAACCAGCCTATTTTGGGTGTATTTAATGTTCAAATGAATTTCTAGTAGACTTAAATTCTAGAATACCCAAATTATGGAAAGATCCGTTATCTGGAAAACCCCAGGTCCCGAGCATTCTGGATAACAGGTCCCATACCTTTACTAATAACATAACCACCTTTGTTTAGGCAGGGAAACATATATAATGTACTTGATACCACCACATTTGTGTTAAACAGACCAATACACATAGAGACCTAACAGTTAGATTTAGTCAGATACAAGATCATGCACAGATAAATAATGTGGATCTTGCACTGACTCACTCCTCTGCATTTAGTAAAGAAGGATGTTCTTACCAGACTTTAAATAACTCATTATGATCTATGACATAACGATCAATTAGTCACTGGTTTAAACACATATTTCAACAATTTTCTGTTTTTAAGTGAAGTTTATTTCTTTGTGATTGGTTCAGTTGAATATGCTCTTGTAAAAGGGTAGAAACAAGCTAATAAACCAATGGGTGTCACTATATATACACAGTATATATATATGTATGTATATACAGGTATGTGATCTATTACCTAAAATGCCTGGGACCTGGAGCTTTGCATAACTTGGATTACCATACCATAAATCTAATAAAACATTTAAATATTATATAAATTCAATAGGATTGTTTTGTCAACAGTATGGCTTTATATTACCTTAGTTACGATCAATTACAAAGTACTGGTTTTCTATTACAAAGAAAAAAAGTAATAATAAAATACATTTGATTTATTTGCTTAAAATGGACTCTATTGGAAATAGCCATGCTATAAATCACAGCTTACTGTATACTGAATTTCTGGACTGATATCACATACTATGATAATAAAAACAGATGAGGAAGAGTACAATAATATAATATAAATAAATACAAATATACAATGACATGCAAGAGTTTTAATAGACACGAGAAGAAAAGGGTCCCTGTCCTGTAAAGATTACAGTCTAACTAATGTTAAGTGACAACATTTAGGCAGTCTGCAAATCACTTTTTTTAAAGGGATTTTTTTCCTTTCTCAGTAATCAAGCCATTCTTTTTTTTAAAAGAAGATCAGCAGAATAGAAATGGAATGTTGATGCCACAAGCAGTGAAACATTGATTAAACCTGTACTGCTGCCTGTACTGTTACACTACAATTATTTTAAAAGGTTTCATTAAAAGGTAACATTGCAGAAGCAAGACATGACAGAAAAACGATAAAATGCCAGATAAAAGTGCTGCAACCAATCAATATTAGATTTTATTTTCATTCTGAACCCAAATTAGTGAAATGGGTTGCTGATCAAAGTCAAATAATGTGTGACTGTTACAGGAATAATATTATTTTTTAGAAGACATTGTTTCTTATATTATGCACTGCTTACTTTCACTCTTTCCAGAAAAACTGATGACATATGATCTAAAATGTATGTGCCTGACAATTTCTCTCTTTTCCACCCACTTTATTCTATTTTTACTGAATGCAGGGCATGTCAGGAAAAAGTGTTTGCAAGATTAGACTTTGTAATGTGTAACAGGTGCTTCAATTACATAAATTCAAGTGGGACTTGCAGTGGTGTTATTCTATAAATATTTATCAGTTTATTGTATTAAATCTAAACAACTTCTAAAATATTTCTTTCTTTTATTAAATCCCCTAGTTTGGTCTAGACTTCTCGTGTGTTGTTGGTTTTGGACTTTTAGTTCAAAACTACTTTTGAGGTCCTTCATATAGTAAAACCTCCCTTTGCCCTTAACAATATTCATTACATTAGTATGAAAATATTGCTGTATTAACTGTTCACAATTATGTTCCATTGATAACTAGAACAGCAAAATAAATATAGTTGCTTTAAAACTAGGTTTCTAGGAGTATTCCCCAAATTATTGGCCTTCAAACTGCCCCTCCCCCCCAAGCCACTGCTTGAGTTGACATTGCTTCGTGAAGGAACGCATCTTTGAACGCCAGGTCCTGGGGTTTTCCCCAGGTACTCGCTGTTGCTGACAGTCTTGGGATAGTGCTGAGAGGCACCCCTACCTCCTCCACCGGAGTATGGAGGAACTAGTATAATAATATGTCACATAATCTAATAACTACAATACTGCTTTTGTAATCAGCTTTTGTAACCAGAGTGTATAAAAACAAGGAAAAGCTCATCACAGACATCTAAACAATAAATAAATACTTTTCTGAAGATAAATATTCTCTTACAGTAAAGGCAATTAATCAGAATATGTTTGTAGTGCATTTTAAAGACACATGTGTCTGGCTTTCAGTTCTGGATCATCGATTCCAAACACTGCCGCTTTTTTATTAACCTAGCTAGTGTCCTATTTTTTCTATCTATTATAGAAAAGTGAAGTGAAAGTTGATATTCCTTTTGTCTGTATTTTCATAGGAAAAATAAATTTTATTATGAAAATCATAAAGCTGTAAGTTTTAATCAAACCATTCTATGCCTTTCAAAGTAGTAATCATGAAAAATATCATGTAGGCTATCAAGCTCAAATATTTCATTACTGTATGCACATTTTAACTTTTTCAAACCCTACTATCTAATAGAAAGATTTTTCAAGGGTATGAAATGATGCTTTCAATTTCCATTTCAAACAACCTGAATGTAAGTTCAATAATACAGAATTTTACCCTTGCATGTTAGATTTGAATTTCATCATTGCTGAATTTATATATATAGTTGATTCTATGTTTTTTTAATATTTAATTTACCCTTATTATGAGACAATGTTTGACTGCATTTTTTTTACAAACGACAAAAGACATGGATTCTGTAATAGTTCACCTAGCACAGAACTTGGTGTAGCTCCAGTTGCATTTAAATTTACAAATCAAATATAAAAGGAACAGCGATTTATGAATATTTCCACACACTCTATATACACTATATATTTGTCTATTTATATGGTCACATGGAGCTAATAGCAAGCTGATAGTATTTTAAGACCTTGCTAGAAGCTTGATTAAGGCATGGAGATTGTAAAGGGAACTATATTTTTTTTTTGTTGCTTTTAACAGGTAAGAGCAACTAGCCAACCACCATGCCTATACTGTATTTGTAGGTGTGGAGCAAGAATACTGCACCTCAGTGTAAGCTAAGATTTGTGGCATAAGTAGGGACAGCTTTTCTCCAATAGTAAGTGGAAACCACAATCTAGAATACAGTATAAAAAAGTATCATAGAACATTTTAATAAAACTTATTAAGAAATAAGTGCTAAGAAGAGTTTTAAAAATTTAGTTTGGCCATTTTTTGCTTTTCTAGTTACAATGCAAGGTTCCTTTCATATCATTGTTTTCATTGACGCCAGTCATACACAGTAATAATTTCAACTTGGATTAAATATTCTTTGTCCTTTGCAGAATCCTAGCTTTGAAACAAAATTACGGTTGGTAAAAAGAAGCTTTTATATAGCAGATTCCTGGAAATATCATATTTTTAAAGGCATCTTTGTATTTTTTGCTATTAGTAACATGTAACATGGTGCGCCTTTCTCTGGCATATCACTCTTCTCAGCAGTTTCTAATCTTCTTGCTCTCAGCCTGCCTGGACATTAATTACTTTGAAAGCTAAGGTTATTTTAAATTAAAACCACATAGAACCAGTTTTCTTATGTATAAAGAGAGGGGTTTTATAGCAACCACATATAACATGATGTCCAAGCATTTATGTGAATATGAGCTGATACCTCAAGTAAATACAGAAATGAACCAAAATTCAATGAATGAACCAAAATTACAACAGGAATAAAAAAAACTGTAGCAATTGGCTAATCCAGAAGTGAAACCTACAGTAAATGTGTCTCTATAATTCCTATTAAGTAGACATTACAGCAGTGCCAATCATTATCTTTCCATTCATATAGAGCTTATACTATGTAATTTCTTTTTGATAAGCCACACTTCCTCTCTTGCACTGAAATATGTAGCCCTTATTATCCCTTCTCCAAGTAACCCATTAATCACATTTCATTTTTATAAGGATTTGTTTCCTTAGCATAATCATGATATGTGCATTATGTCCAAGAACTATTTCATTGCACCTGCATAGTGATTTAGTACAATCGGCAACATGTTTTGTGTGAATCATATAATTCACCTGATTGCTCTCCTTGTATGTGCAACGTAAGCAGAGGGTTAGAGTGAGAGAGAAACAAAGAGGCACAAGATAAAGAGAAACACAGCAGCAGAAAATATGATACAGAAAGAGAGGGAGACTGGGGGTAGCAAATGTAACCTTATTGCTAGTCTTCTTATTTTTAACCTTATAAATAACTATATCTAAACTAGACATTTAAACAAATTAAACGATCCTTCCTCTATTTTCTGTGCAATTATTGGTCTTGTCTCCTTTAGTGTCATTTTTTCCATTGCTGCTGTGTAAGATGAAAACCAGAGTGCCAGTAATTGTTTAGAAATTAGCAGAGATATTGCCCAATGAATCAGGCTCAACAAGCATTGAGAACATGATTTCTGCTATATTTATTTGATATTATTTTATTGTCTAACCATTATCTTGCCTATAGAATACAATTAGAGAGGTGTTAACAATGTCAGCTATTGCACATTACTGTTAAACTGTATGTAGTAGTGCATAAAATTCTAGGTTGATTTACTAGGTAGGACACAAGAGATCTATAGCTAAAAGAGATGGCTATCTTGCTTAATAAAATCTGTGAGTTGAAAGCATGGCTGGCCTTTTGTGGCCTTGTATTTTTTTCCAGCTTCTTCTTTCCTCAAATTTCCCAGGGCAGATACATGCGCAGTAGAATGAAAAAGCCAACTTTTTAGTTAAAGTTTCACTTTAATTTGCATGCAGAGCCGCAAAAAGAAAGAAGAAGCCAGAAGAGGATTGCTCCGTGGTGCTCACTGGAATAACCCCGGGCCGGTGCAGTTTTCAGCTGATAGGAGCACTGGCCCGGGGTTTCAGGTAAGTAAATACATTCACTTGGGGTTGCCTAACATTTGGCATCCCCAAGTGCTAAACGACTTTCCTTCTCCATTAATTACTAATCAGCTTCACATACTAAATATTATATTGTGTATATAGTGTATTGTAAGTCAGTCTTTAAGTTTGGTTGACTGACAGCAGCCTAGAGCATATGTTGTGAATCAGCAAAAAAGACGGTGAGATTTTCTAGCCTAATTCTCTGCTAAGATTTAGTTCCCTTGAAGTACAGATGCATTTCAAATCTAGACATAAATAAATGTATATATTCTAGCCTATGGAAAGACACCAACACCATTGTTTCTTTTTCAGAAAAACAGTCCCTTGACTATTACATGCAAGCCACCTTGTCAAGAAAACTCTTTAAAAAAGTATTTCGAACCCAGTATTTTTATTTTCACATGCAGCTACCAAAATGACATTAATTACAACATGTTTGACCCAAATCCATCAACAAAACAGGCTCAACAAACAGTCACAATATGAAATACTACTTTAAAACCTTGCCAGAAGCTTACAAATCCTATATTGACCTATTTGATAAGCTTTCATGCTATCAAGCATGCAGTTGTCCTATTGATCTGTTGCCGGGGGCAAAATACCCATTGGCAGAAAGTATATTGTATTGTAACCTGAACTAATAGTCTTGCAAAGATCCCTTGAGGAAAATTCTTTTATAAAACATTCATTTGTCCTTCAACATACAGCCACTATGCAACTAAATTTATAGAGGAGAAAATGCTCTTTCTTAAGGCGCATTAGCTAAATAGATTATGTATATAATAGGTGTATGGGTCAGGGTTTTCCTAAACTTTCCCTTGGGTTAGTATACATTGGTTTCGGTACCTGAGCAAGGGGTCCAACTCCCAGCAACTCCCGGTAGGCACAATATAATTAGACTCTTTATCTTCAGGTGGGGCCCCCGCTTATGGTATGGAGGAAGGGATTACCACTTGGTATAAGCATACACAGTATTCACTCTTGATCAAATGAACTTTGGGCACCAGTGGTTCTTTAAAGCAGCAACATTTCAACATTTATTGAACTGATGGTACACTTCTCAATAGTCAGTCACATATTCAAGATGTATGCTTAGATGGTACACTTCACAAAGCAAGTTGTAGCAGCAGGTCATTTACATACAATTGTATTACTCGGGGATACTGTCTGATCCTTTGTTAGTCGGCTTTCCTGCGTTTGGTGCACAATCCCCATTGAAGGTACCTCACAGCTGGTCTTACACTCCAAAGATCTCTCTCTATCCCTGAGCTTAACGCTTGAGTCCCTAAGCTGGCGAGCTTGTCACCGCAGGGTTCTAACCTTTCACTAAACTCCTCCATGGAGCCTTAGCTGCTCACTAACTTTTCTGTACTACCTATAGAGACCTATTACAGTTTCTGACCTGACACTTGTTTGCTCCTAAACTGTGGCTTACCTCCACCTCAGGCACTAGCAGCAACACCCCACTTCCAATGGGTGCACTGGACAGAGACAGAACACGTGGGCATCCCTTTTATAACCTCTGGGGAATGACTCCCCTCTGGGATAAAGGACCCAGCCTAGCTGGCTAACTAAATCCCTGGGGTATAGAAAACCCTTAACCCTTTTATAAAGTGACAGTCACTAAACTGCCAGCAGAATATTCTTACATAGGGCATAGGAAACAGCTTCCCTTGTGTAACTGAGGACCTAAGTGTCCTCATTATGTCCAAGGGAACAAAGAACCTAAATGTTAGCAAAAGCTATATATATATATATATATATATATATATATATATATATATATATATATATATATATATATATATATATATATATATATATATATATATATATATATATATATATATATATATATATAAAAACAAGGGAAATTTGTGCTCACCACTAATTTTTAAAAACATTAGGCAGGGGTGCAATGAGGCTGTGACAACAAAACACAGTTGCAGGTAAAACTTAGTCCCTTTGTAAAATGTATAATGAAGCAATAGAATTCTTAATGAATCAGATGAAAATTGAGCGTAGGACTGGCCAGATATGTGATGACTTTGACGTAGTTGGCCAGCTTAAATATATTGCAATATATGGACAAACAATCCCTGTTTTGTTTAAAGGGATAAGGCATTTTTCAGTAGCAGTATGCACAAAATGTCTTAAATATATTGATAATGGGTTGAGTGCAGAGGACTCTTGTATTTGTCTACATATATATATATATATATATATATATATATATATATATATATATATATATATATATATATATATATATATGTGTGTATATATATATATATATATATATATATATATATAGATATATGTATATAGATATATATATATATATATATATATATATATACACTATAGTCACAGGTGCCTGGGTGCTGTCCTCCAAGGAGGTATTTAAAGTTGCAAAGACGAACCCGCACTCACAGGTCTTAAGAAGAAGAAATCAGGTTTATTTGTCTCTCTCTCTATTTCTCTCTCTATGTATGTGTATATATATATATATATATATATATATATATATATATGCCAAATAAAATCTGATTTCTTCTTCTTAAGACCTGTGAGTGTGCGGCTTCGTCTTTACAACTTTATATATATACTAGACATTAAGCCCGTTAAATTAACGGGCGCTGGAACATGCACATGCGCAGTAGCGCAATCCCACAGACACAGGGACTGGACGCAGAGACACTTCAACTTTATTATATAGGATACATATATATATATATATATATATATATATATATATATATATATATATATATATATATATATATATATATATATAGATAGATAGATATAGATATAGATATATATATAGATATATATACATACATATATTTAGAGAGAGAGAGAGAGAATATGGTACAGGCACTCACATTAATAATTGCTGTAGAGCTGACTGGGTGCAGTATTTAACACCAGGGATCACAGGAAACTTGATACCTCATTCACATGACTTAGGTAAACAGAAAAATCATTTTTTGAAGCAAAACTGACATTTCTGCTAGACTCCCAGCCTTTCTCAAAGTTACAGAAAAAAAGAGTGGACCCAAGATAAACAGTGTATGGAGGGAAATCATAATTAGGGATGTAGCGAACGTCGGAAAAAAAGTTCGCGAACATATTCGCGAACTTGCGCAAAAACGCGAGCGGTTCGCGAACGGTTCGCGAACCCCATAGACTTCAATGGGAAGGCGAACTTTAACATCTAGAAAAGACATTTCTGGCCAGAAAAATGATTTTAAAGTTGTTTAAAGGGTGCAACGACCTGGACAGTGGCATGCCAGAGGGGGATCAAGGGCAAAAATGTATCTGAAAAATCTGCCTGTGTGTGCTTGGAAGAGATAGTGTGGGGGGAGAGCTGTTAGTGATTTCAGGGACAGATGATAGTAAGTTTGCTGGCTAGTAATCTGCTTGATACTGCTCTGTATTGGAGGGACAGAAGTCTGCAGGGATTTGAGGGACATTTTAGCTTAGGTAGCTTTGCTGGCTAGTAATCTACTGTTCTCTTTAAACAACTGCCATACGTTGACCTTGTAGGCATTGTTTGCCCAGTTTTTTTGGACGCAGCCACTGAAGCACAGTTGCCATAAAAAATATGCCATATAAATGCTGAAAATAGTCATTTTTCGCCATACGTTGACCTTGTAGACATTGTTTGCCCAGTTTTTTTGGTTGCAGCCACTGAAGCACAGTTGCCAGAAAAAATATGCCATATAAATGCTGAAAATAGTCATTTTTTGCCATACGTTGACCTTGTAGGCATTGTTTGCCCAGTTTTTTTGGTCGCAGCCACTGAAGCACAGTTGCCAGAAAAAATATGCCATATAAATGCTGAAAATAGTCATTTTTTGCCATATACGTTGAGTCAACGTATGGCAAAAAATTACTATTTTCAGCATTTATATGGCATATTTTTTCTGGCCTCTGTGCTTCAGTGGCTGCGGCCAAAAAAACTGGGCAAACAATGCCTACAAGGTCAACGTATACACTACTACAGCGGTGGATACGGATTACGTAAAATATATGAATGCTGCTTGAAAAAAAGTAACTCAAGTGGTTTTTCTAGAGACGATAATATTATCAATATTTAGACAAAATGTGAACAAGCTCACACAGCTAGATGGCGGGTTGAAGAAAACACTGTGCAAATAATGCCTACAAGGTCAACGTATACACTACTACAGCGGTGGATACGGATTACGTAAAATATATTATGGCTGCTTGAAAAAAGTCACTCCGGTGTTTTTTCTGGAGACGGTAATATTATGGATATTTAGACAGAATGTGAACAAGGTCACACAGCTAGATGGCGGGTTGAAGAAAACAGTGTGCAAATAATGCCTACAGGGCAAATAATGCCTAAAAGGTCAACTTATACACTACTACAGCGGTAGTAAAATAAAAAAAAGTAAAATAAAAAAAAAATGAATATTAAAAAAAAAAATTAAAGTTGGTGCTGCTGAACTACTAGGAGCAGCAGATTAGCACACCAGTCCCACTCCCCAACACTGCTAGACTAATAGCACTGGGCTCTTATAGTAGTAGTAGTAGTAGTAGTAAAACAACAAAAAAATAAATAAAAGCAGTCCTTACAAGGACTACTGTTATTGCAGCAGTCAGCAGATGAGATCAGAAGCAGGACAGCTGCCCACTGCAGCTACATACAGAGCACTGCAGTAGAAGGTAGATTACTAGCCAGCAAAGCTACCTAAGCTTAAATGTCCCTCAAACCCCTGCAGACTTCTGTCCCTCCAATAACAGAGCAGTATCAAAACGATTACTAGCCAGCAAACTTTCAACTGTCCCTGAAATCACTAACAGGCAGCAGCTCTCTCCCTACACTATCTCTTCAGCACACACAGGCAGAGTGAAAAAACGCTGCAGGGCTTCGGTTTTTATAGGGAAGGGGAGTGGTCCAGGGGAGAGCTTCCTGATTGGCTGCCATGTACCTGCTGGTCTGGGGTGAGAGGGCAAAAAAAAGCGCCAACAATGGCGAACCCAAAATGGCGAACGTCGCGCGACGTTCGCGAACTTCCGGCGAGCGCGAACACCCGATGTTCGCGCGAACAAGTTCGCCGGCGAACAGTTCGCGACATCTCTAATCATAATGACATCACAAGAATATAACCTCCCCCTCTCACAGTGTAACACATCAGACACTAAAGTGGCCCAAATCTAAGCAAAAAAATATAGTGAAACATTACATCAAAAGTAATTAAAAAGGACAAAAAGGAACCTATTTAAAACATATGTATAAAACAGCTTCTGTGTCATTTTGTGGAACTGAATGAAACAATGCTGAACTACAACTCCCATACACACTGCCTCAAGGGGTTGGCAAATTGCCAGATAATATTCATGACTCAGCCCAAAAGATAAGAGCACACATTCCAAAAATCTGTATAGGTACTATGTAAATATTATTATAATATATTATAATAGAAGGCTGGTTAACAATTGCTATCACAGGGCACCTAAATCCATCTGTGGTGGCCAAAGATCACACTGCATCAATGTGCATTGAACTGTGGGGCTATGTAAATTTTATGGCTCTCGGCTCGTTTGCCAGCGTGGAAACGGTAACCCTTCATTCCAGTGACAAAGAACCAGCGCAGCATTTTACACGTTGCTAAACTCCCAAATTTTTACATTCTCGTTACTATGTCTGCTTGGGCATTTGAGTTGGAAGCATGGCAACATCTGGAACGCTTCGCTGGTTCTTTGTCCTCTTGAATGTAGTGGTTCCATTGCTGGTGAACCATCCGAGAGCCATAAAATCTTGGGTCCACTCTTTTTTCTGTAATAATTTAAAGTCCAGTAAATGCCTTGCTTTACATGATATTCTATACATATATGGAATGGAATACGGAATTTCAAAGGAAATATTTTAATCTTATAACATACAAATACATAGAGTATCAAACAGAGAAACAATCTGGAAACAAATACCACATTAGACTACAATTCTATTCTAATTTAATTATGCCATTATACAGACAAGAACAAACTGCTCACACTTTAGTAATTAGGATCTATCTAATACATTTTTTCTTTTCATTATGCATATTCTTGCCAGCATAAAAACACCCATCATAAAGCAAAATCCGTCATTCAAAAACTATAGATGTAAAATAGCAGAAACTCAGAGCAGAGAAATGTAATTTAGTACCTAAGAATTCAGCTTCCTAAATGTGTCTGATTAAATTCTGCAATCTAATAATACGGAAGCTGAATCTGTTTTTAGCTTTAGCTTTCAGGCAAGCAGATTATGTTTAGACATCATGAAAAAAAAAGATTCTGATTCCCTCTCTCTCTCTCTTCTAGAATTTTAAATATGTTGTTCTGTGTAGCACTGTCGAATAGTATAATGTCTTGCAATATTTTGCTTATCAACAAGTGAAAATAAATATGCATCTTAATACTCTTTTTCTGAAATGTTAGCATGAAGTATGTTTAAGAGGTGCTTTATACATTTAGGGAGTTATTTACTAATACTTGAATTTATCTCAGCTGGACCAAATTCCCATCCATGAGACTACTCTATGATAAGCATATCGATTTCTATAAATTACATTAGTCTTAATTTATACAGTATAACTTTATCAGAAAAGACCATAGTTACTATGGTGTCATATTCACATATACTCGTCAAGACCAGGAGGGTGAGAAATTGCTGTCTTGCAACAAAGTGTGAAAACAGATTATATGATTATTTATGGCATTACATATGTATTCACATATATAAAACATATAATTGGATACGAAAGTTTGTGAAAGTTCAGCATAGCTACACTATATTAGACCACTTTCCTGATAATTATAGTGCGTCCATGATAATCTAAATGTCTTTAGTATACAAATATGAGAGCTGTTATCCAGAATGCTCTACTGAAAAATTGCACTGTAGTATGTTCAACTAATAAAGCACATTATGGGTGTGTGATAAAACTTTTCCACTAATTATGTGTAGGGACCCATAGGGTTAATTCTCCTATGGTCTGAACCACATGGTGGAAATTCCCTTTCTGTGCAGCTACAGTGTCTACCTAGAGCTTTGGGAGGGGCTGGAGCCCTTGTCCTTGTGCAGCATGTCTGTCAGATACCGGAGGGTGTCACAAGGTGTCGCTGCTGCACCACCTTTGAATATATAGGAGATGCCATGAGCTCACATTTTGCCATTCCTGCTTTCATTTTCACTGAGAGAGGATGGATAGAGACGACTGCAAAGATGTAAGGGCAGGAGCCCCGGGACGGCTGGGGTGTGGTAGCTCCAAGTTTGGGAGCTAGACCAGGAGTGTCTGGAGCTTCTAAATGCAAAACCTGGACTTTATGTGCTTGCGCTAAGGACAGTGCTGGGAGCTAGGAAAGCTTGGAGCCTTTAAAGTTGTCATCACGTGGGTGCCTGTTCCAGCTCTGTCTGAGCCTGCCTGCTCTGTGTGAGCCCCCGAGTCTTCCTGTGGGAGGTTAGAGAAAAGGAAATCATCCAGCGTATCTCCTGTTGTGATACAGGCTTTGTGTGTGCCTGCCACATGGGAGCAAATACCTTGTCCATCGGGAAAGGGATTTGGGCAGGTAGCGCTACCTGGGAACAATGGTGCTATTTGGGGAAAAAGGGAATGAGACTCTTTTGTCAACCAGGAGTGGGGACTTTAACTGGCAAGGAGGTGCCAGGAAGGAACTGCAGCTAATCCCAGGGTAGTGGGACATTTATTTGGATGTAAATGCATATTTATTTTGCCTTTAATCTTGCATAAAGTTATATTGTTATACAGCACTGTGTGTGTTTTACTGTTTTCCTAATGGGGCCTCCCGCAGGTGTATTCCCAGATTCCATTAGGTGGAGGCACTGCCAAGAGAGGAACTTCCCAGTACTCTTTCACTTTGCAAAGGGGACTCAGGACCTGAATTGGTAAGATAGTACAACCTTGGCACCAGGGGGGTCGCCAAGAGGGTGTTACATATGTATGAAAGAAAGGGTATTGTTGGCTTAAAGGTAAACTTTTTTTATTATGAGGTGTAACACATCAGAGAATATATTTAAAATTTTGAATTTATTGACTAATTACCCGGTAAAGAACAAGACTTTCCAATATGTTAGGCATAAAAGGGGTCATTTACTTACCTGAAAATGTTATGCTCAGTAAATAACCATAATGATTTATGAAAACCACAACATTTTAAAGTAATTTAAAACATGTACTTATTACTTTTAAATATTTGCTTTCAGGAAAGGTATCATCATTTATTTGTAGGTTGATGCTATGAAGCAGTCAGGTCATAGACCCATTGTCAGTAATTACCTTAACACTTTTCTCTGTAACATTAATTATGCATACAAAGTGACTGAAATACCAGTTAGAAATATCTTTTTCCTTACAGTTTTTCATTCTATCAAAAATTGCCAGCATGAATAAAATGTAAATAAGTAAGGTTGTTCTTTATGGGGAGACATTAAAAAGCTGCATATGTATTGCACTAGTTGGGGGTCTATGAAACCTGTTTTATCAGTGGCTTTAGAAAAAAGAAACATGCTAATTTACCTGTTGTTTTCATGGTATCTTAGCCATATAGGATTATGCTTATTGTGGTCTAAGCAATTGCAATGAATTATTGGCATATTATGCAGTAAGCAATGATTTTGTATTGAACTTTCTTTTGTTTGAAATTAAATATCTATTTGGCAGTATTATGTCATCAATTATTAAATGCTAGAGTAAATAAGATTTGACAGAATATTTTTTTTACGTTTTTTTTAAAGAAAACCTACAAAACAACAACTGAACCGCTAAGTTCAGAGTTGTCATATGGGCAAGTCAAGATACATCATTCTATTTAGGGAAAATCGTTCGTTAGCGAAAATTCACCAGTATGATGTCATTTTGGGACTTCACTGATTTACTAATGGGCGCAGGCGTAAATTCACTAGTGAAGGTGATAGACTCTAGCGCTATTTCACACTCTAACTTCAGGCAAATTTTTGCTCTCGGGAATGGACTTATCTACGCAAATTCACTAAGATGCGGATTTTAATAAATGTTACCTCTTGTGCCAGACTTGCCTTCACCACCTCAAACCAGGCGAAGTGCTATAGAGTAGATAGGAGTTCCTCAAAAAAAATTTGGAAACTTTTCTAAGTCCCAAAAAACGCTGGCAACTTTTCAGTTTTTCAGGCTGCAAATATTGTAATTTTTTTTTAAGATTACCTGGCTTCCCCCCTACATTTCCTTACATAGGGCACATAAACTATACAGTGGGCACATGTGAAGAGCATTTTAACAACTCAATTTTATTTTATTAAGGTTCCCTGGGCTTGTCTAGTGTAATGTATTTGCTGCAACATAAACGGCCATTGAAATTTAACTTCCCGCCGCATGCAAATTAGTCAACACTAGCACAACTTCGCTTTGCTTGCCAAATTAACGCTAGCGAAACTTCGCCATCATTTGGCGCCCTGGATGCAACTTCGCATTTTAGTGAATTAGCATTGTCCTGGTGAATTTTCGCCTGGCGAAGTGTGGCGATGTGAGCAAAGCCGTTGCTGACGAATTTCCCAAGGTTAGTGAATTTGCCCCCATATGTCCTTCTTCACTGCTATTAACACTGGGTAAAATTGGTTGGGTTAAATTAATGTTTCAATGTTTTTTAGTAGGTATGGTGATCTAAATTGAGAAAATATCCCTTAACCAGAAAGCCAAATGTCCTGATCATTCTGCATAACAGTTGCCATACCTGTGTACAGAAGTATTGCTGATTTACACCACAGCACTAGGTGCTTTGTAAATTGGTTAAAAAAAAACTACTTCTATTGCATAATTTTTTTCTCCTAATTATTAACCTATGCTTTAGGATCAAGACATCTTGCAGCTACTTTATATACACCACCAGTAATGTTCTACTTAAGCCTCTGTAATTATACTCATGAGACTTAATTCAGTTCAAAGCAACCAGAGTAAATAACTAAATATTAGTGTTTAAGTAGTCATCAGTTATATAACAGCAGTAAAAGTCAGCATGGCAGGGCATAAATATATCAGTTTTTAATGATATTTTCCATATAAGACAGTGTAACACATTTTAGGGGCCCATTTATTTAGTTCGAGTGAATGAATAGAAGAAAAAAACTTCGAATTTTAATGTTTTTTTTGGCTACTTCGACTACGACTTCGAATCGAACGATTCGAACTAAAAATCGTTCGACTATTCGACCTTTCGATAGTCGAAGTACTGTCTCTTTAAGAAAAAACTTCGACCCCCTAGTTCGCCACCTAAAAGCTATCGAAATCAATGTTAGCCTATGGGGAAGGTCCCCATAGGCCTCCTAAGTATTTTGGGGTCGAAGAAAAATTGTTCGATGGATGGATTAAAATCCTTCGAATCGAACGATTCAAAAGATTTAATTGCTCGATCAAACGAATAGCGCTAAATCCTTCGACTTGGATATTCGAAATCGAAGGATTTAACTTTGACAGTTGAATATGAGATGTATTGTGAATAGTGATGGGCAAAAATTCACCGGGAAAAATTTGCCAAACACATTGATCAACAATTTTGATACAAGAGTCAATTTTTTTAGGTGCGCCTCTTTTGTCCAAATGCATTAAAGTCAATGGGCATCACAAAATTTTGAAACAAACATTCACGAGTTGCGAAATTTCAAGAAAATTTGCCGCAAATCCATGCCAGGTGAATAAATTAGCTGAACACTAATTGTGCATTATATAAATATATGGTGTAGATAGCTGTGTTATAACAGCTCTGGGGAGACAGATTTCAAGTGAAACAGAGCATAATAAGGTGATTTTATGCATGCTCAGTAGCGCAAATGAAAAATAATCCTTCCACAGGAAATAGGAAATGCAGCTCAAGAGAGGAATACCCACTATGAAGAGAATACCTTGTTTGCTGTATATAGATTTTTTTTTACATCTGCTAAGTTTATTTAGCAATGTTTGTCATACAGTATATGCAATTAACTGTGAGTAAAAGAAAATACATAGCAAACCATATACAGTAAATGATTATCTGTTTGAAAAAGAAGAAAGTCTTGTAATTTGATTGGGACAGCATTCTGCATCCAAGGGATGTACTTAAGTAGGTTTCCTGCAGCTGGGATTCCTGGCTAGCTCTGTCAGCACTCAGCTGGACTCAGTGTACTTTTCTGCTGTAATGCACAGAGTGGAACAAGAATGTATAAAGCTGATTAAAATGAGCTGTAAGTATCCAATCTCTTTGGCACATAAAGGGCGGGTTTAGTGTATGGTAGGCTGCTGGACAGCACTGGCAGATAGAAGAAGAGAGAAATAGAGAGAGATGTGTAGCTACAGCTCTTTTACACTCTTGGAACCAATGTATGCAAATACCATCGAAAACAAACAAAAAAATTAAATTAACTGTTTCATGTAAAAATTAATGCACATCAAAATAATTTTGATGTCCATTGACTTAAATGTCGAGAATTTTTCACCGTTTCACAAATTTTATCTGAGTTTGGAGAATTTTTCGGTGAAGCAAAACAGGACAGATTTACCCATCACTAGAGATAAGGCATAAAGTATATGTTAGCATTACTAAGGATGGGACTGTGTACTGTCTATTCTAATTTTGAGGGATGGTCGCTAGCCTGGTCTGCTATAGGAAGAATACAAGCCAATATCCTGCACATCCACTCTAATAGCCCTTGTTACGTTCTGTAAGTGGGACCAATTAGAGAAAATTTTGACTCTTAGGCTTGTTGTTATTAAATTGAGACATTTTGTAAGAGGCACTCACCCTGGTGGTCCAGTGGGCCGACAGGGACACCTGCTCCGCACTTCCAGGTTTTATACGTGCAACGTCACCGGCATCATGAAGTCATCACGCAATGGCACGAGATGTAAAGGTATTTAAAGGGGACAACTAATTGCCCATTGTTAGGTCAAAATTGTGTTTGTATCTGGGTGTGCTTATATCTGTTTGATTCCAGTTTTTGATCCTGCCTGTCTGTCTGTCTGATCCTGACCAATGCCTGTCTGACAATTCTGATTTCTCCTGGTGTTTGACCCTTGCCTGCCTGACTACTCTTTTGAACTCCGCCTGTACTCACCCAGGCCTGATTGACCTTGCTAGAATTCCGCCTGTACCGACCACTGCCTGTCTGACCCTGCTTGAACTCTGCCCTTACCGACCTTGGCCTGCCTGACTATGCTTTGTCTATTCCTTGAACTGTGCCTACCATCCAACACCCCTCTGATCGTTCAGAACCTTACTTGGCTCCTCTCTTATTAAGACCTGGCAGCATAAAATTAGCTGAGGGCTCCTCCCAAAGTGAAAGGCGGCTGTTAAAGGCAGATGCAAGAGCTGAGACCAGGGAGCCTAGCACTGGTTCTGAATTTTATTGTGCCTCCATCATGGATTGGATGGATTTCTAGGTTGTGCTGTCTACTTTTGTGGATGTATTGAAAAGTGTATAATGTGATCTGAACTATGAACAGCTATAGTATTATTGAATCAAATGCTTTATTTCATGGCACGCAAACACTCCCATGACCCCACTCAAACAGACACTACTACTGAAAAGTTTCACATTCAAAAAAAGCAAGAAATCTTGGTAACAGATTACACCTTAAATTAACAGAGTTCTCATTAGACTTGTGTGTATAAATGTACAGAGACAGGACTCCTGTTCCTTCAGTTCAGAGCTTCCTCATTTGCCCTTATAAATAAAATTGATTACCTTGTCCATTAAAGTGTCTCTTCATGATGAAGCCTGTTATCCATAATTACAGTAACTTTGTAGGTTAACCAAATAGTTGACCCTCTCTTCCCTATAATGACAATGAAAGGTGACATAAAGCCTGCTTAAATTTTTCTTCACAAGCACTATTTGTCCGGTAACCCTTTTAAAAAAAATTTATTACTGACGAGTAAGGTAAAATTACAGGAAAATTACTCAGCATCTCTGCATTACAATTGCAATTTTGTTTTACATTTGATCACAGTGAATTAATTTTAGCATCGGTATTACATTTTTATAAATCATACCTTGGCATAGCAGCAGCATATACACATTTCAAATGCTTTCTTTCCTGAAAATGTTCATAGTCATTAATGTGTGTTCTCCAGAGAGTGGTTAGATAAAACATAGAGGAAAAAGTTTTAACTGATCATAATTCATGTAAAATCTTTCCATGTCAGGGTAAAAGAGACTTTTAGCACTAGAAAAATGCTGTCAACAGAACAGAAATTGCTGTGGTGTTAATCATGTTTTTGAAAGGATATATGATAATAAGGGTGTTATTGCACTAATTACTGTGGCTGTGAGGAGATAAGGGAAATGTAATCACAGCTGAATTTCAGAACTTTAATTTGTTCCTTCACATTTTCTCTTTAATTTTCACTTCTGTCACGTGCATTTTTTAACTGATTAAGAAAATTATTGTATATTTCAAAAAATGCATAAACTTGGCACTGAAAATATGCTCATAAGACCAGATGGGTTGATACCCTTGTTGATTATGCTGGTTTATACAAATTACTTCAAATTAAAGTTCAAAGAACTCTCACAGCTAATTGAACAGACAACTAAAATGTCAAAATGATGTTTTCTTCATTATCAATAGCAATAAACATTTTGATCTAGGTTGAACCAACTGGAAATGTTGATAGGGAATCAAATTCTGAGGCTCTGTGTAGGAAGAAGCTACAGCAACAAGTAAAGAAATTAGCAGAATCTTTTATAAAATATAGCAGGTTGAATGTGTCCGCTAATACAATAAACCTGCAAGATCAGAGTATTTTCAGCAAGTGCTGCTCCATCTATTGAATACAATTTTCCAAAAAGTTACACAAACTGATATTACTTAAAAATTGTTCACTTTGCGAATATTTATTCACATTGCAATCAAATTGCATTTGCAAAGATTTTGGCGTTAGCGACCAATATTACATTCCCCCATTACTGTATAACAAAGACGTAAATAATACACAAATGGGATAGGAACATTTAGAAAGTGGTTAACACAGATTACTCAGAGATTCTTATCCATAATATAATTTAATATATTTGTTTTTATTTGGTAAATAGAAATTCTCCTATCAAATATTAACATAACAACAATTGAAAAGGACATGCTACATTTTTGCAACTAGGGGTTAATCTTAAGATTCAGCCCTCAGATAATAAAACCCTATTCTGTGTATATACTTTTAATAAAGCACAGTCAAACACAATGGGATTTAATTATCAAGGCCTGAATAGCCGAACCTCGAATTATTTGTGGTTTTCGGAGGAAAAGAAAACCTATGATTTTTTCTAGATTTATTAACGTCCGATGGTCTAAAAACTCCGAAACCCGGCATCTAAAAGCTCTTGAGGTCCTGTATAAGTCAATGGGGAAGGTCCCAGTGTCTGCGCTGATGTCCTTACCGATATCCGATGAGTTTGTGGTTTCTGCACAAAAAACTCAGTTTTTTGAGCAGAAACCACGAACAATCCGGAGTTTTCGGGGAAAGCTCCTAAGTTTGCCCGACCCTATTTTTTCGGGCTTTTTTCTTCACAAATAAGGTCCATTTGGGCAGATTCAAATCAAAATGATGCCTCGTTACTGGGCAGATATTTATTAAAAAAAATTTAAAAAAAGGACATTTTATAATTTAAATTTACAAGACAAATACTAATTCTCCTTATAGGTGTGCACGCTCAAATAACGATGTTGGCCAAGGTACTCACAAAATAAGGCTCCACAAGATAATGATTAGAATGTGATATTCCAAAGAGAAGTCCAAGTATTTTAAGGTATGCTGCTCCAAATTACTGAAAACCCTAATTTATCCAGAAAATGCCAGGTCCCTAGCATTCCGCATAACAGATGTAATACCTATATTTATATTGATAAGACCTTATTCTCAAATACAATTTTTGCAAAACACATCCAGAATTTTTGATTGATAATGGGTAATGCTGACTAATGTAATGATTATTTTTGAATCAACAATGTTGGAAGACAGAAAAGGCAGCAGTAGAATACACTCAGTTGCTTTTTTGGAAGCCTCACCATGCTGTACCTTTAGGTGCTATAAGATTTAAACTAGTGTTCTGCCTGTCTTGGCAGCACAATTAACATACTGTAATCTTCAGGATATGGGTATGAGTGTGATTGAGGGCTGTATCCAGGCGGAGAAAAAGCAATACAAGTACAACTGACATAGAGACTGTATAGTTCCATAACTGGTGACATCACAATACCTTGCAGTCCAATTTTACTGTTTACTACTTTGCATGCAATGTCTGGCATATTCATAGAGGGGTGATGAAAGTAATCATGTTATTTCTATGAAATTCTAAATAACTTTCCCAATAATGAAAATCTTATTCAAAGCAGTCGGCTCATGCTTTGAATAAAGTATATAATACAGAAAAGTAATAAAGAATGTACAGTATGTGGTTCAATAAGTCATGAGGAATATATTGGGCAATTTGTTGCAGAATCTGCTTCTCACACATTTAAAGGAAAAGTTCAGTGTGAAAATAAAAACTGGGTAAATAGATAGGCTATGCAAAATAAAAAATGTTTCTTATATAGTTAGTTAGCCAAATATGTAATCTTTAAAGGCTGGAGTGAGCGGTAATCTAACATAATAGCCAGAACACTACTTCCTGCTTTTCAGCTCTATAACTCTGAGTTAGTCAGCGACTTGAAGGGGAGCCACATGGTACATTTCTGTTCAGTGAGTTTGCAATTGATCCTCAGTATTCAGCTCAGATTCAAAAGCAACAGATATGACTCATGTGGCCCCCTCAAGTCTCTGAGTGGTTACTGACTGGTAACCATTCAGTGTAAACCAAGAGAGCTAAAAAGCAGGTAGTAGTATTCTGGCTAATATGTTACTTGTCCAGTCCAGTCCAGTCACACCAGCCTTTATACATTAGATTTTTGCCCAACTAACTATATTAGAAACATTTTTATTTAACACATACTATCTATTTACCCAGTTTTTATTTTTACACTGAACAATTCCTTTAATATGATATGATTTTAAGGGCAATGATTATATTTAAAGAGTACATATACAACTGGACCCAAATAGTACCCATTAATAATCATTTTCAGCACAGTTCTAATTTCAAGCAGATTTGAAAATTAAAAAAAAAAACATTACATTGGAGAACACTGTGCCAGGAACGCTAGCTAAGCATCATAAGAACTCTGTCATGTGCCTCTGTTAGATTATGATATACTTTTTATTGAGGCCTGAAGCAAGATTTATGGGTGATGGAGAAGGTTCTAGGTAATTTTGGAGACTGAATCTGGATAGGTGAGACAACAAGCTTCTGAATCTGGACCTGCCTACTCACTAATATTGTTTTGTTTTATTTTACAGTATAACTTTTAAAATTGTATAATCCAGAAGTTATATGCTCAAATTATCTAATTCTTTTACACTTCCTCAAGTTACAATATTTACATTTTCTACTAAAACTGCGACAAGCTATAGAATTAAACCCTAAATCTGTTCTTTAGAGTAAGAATTTAGAGGCCATTTTTTCCTCAACTATATTTCAAACCTTTGATATGGAAATAAAGGCACATTGTTCCAAGTAGCGCAGATTTGCTGGCCTGAGGTGATCTGCAATATGCAAAACTTTCCCATTATTTATTTACCATGGTGAAATTTAAAAGTATGCTGCAAATATTCCAAAGGGGTACAGTAAGAAATTATTTAACAGGTCAAACAAATAATTTATAAAATGCTTGTTCTAGATAAATATTTTTTCATTCTGAAGGCATGTTACAAATAGGAAAATCAAATAGTGTGAATCAAACAAACCTCTTGCAGCATTTTATGATATGTTACAACAATATTAATTAGTCATGAACACATTTATATTCGTTCAGTGCTAACCTCCACTTTATTTATGCCTGTTTGAGCTTTCCCGATATGGCCAAAGATCATGCATATGCCGAATTATGGCTATTCGAGTGTGGAAAAAAGTTATTATTCTTCAGCTTGTAGCACATTCAAATGTTCCGTCACACTACAGTAAACAGGGAGCAGCACAAATATTATTAATAAAATAATATTATTAACATTTTGGTTACTAATACACTGCATTTCATGAGTTTGAACTAAACTATTCAGCATTAGCATACTTAAAAGAATACTTAGAACATTTCTACCACTTTTCTAAGGAAGATCATCAACAAATTAAAATAATAATTAATTATTATTTACAGTGCTGCATTTAGGTGTGTGCCACCCTAGGCACTGGATCTAAGTGCACCTCCCCTCGATATGCCACTGTGCATGCTTGCTGTTGCATCCTCCAGTGACTCGCTTAAAATAATTTAATTCAATATATAGGTACCTGAGGGCCACATTTCAAACACAAAAAGGGGGTTGTGGGAGCACTCCTAAAGCTAAGTAAAAATATATTAAAGTATAATGGAAGTGCTACCAAATTATTCAGTGCACATTCCCTGGGCCCCTGTCTAAGTAATTCAGTATATATGCAAGTGCATGTGTTCACAAAGACAGGGGTTTTTGAGTTACTAAGTTAAATCATAAAGTTGATAAGCCACCGTACCACGTCAAGGTAAACCTGCACGGTGGTCCCTAATAGTGATGGGCGAATTTTTTCGCCAGGCGCGAACTCGCGGCGAATTTGCGTGATTCCCCGCCAGCGAATATATTTGCAAAACGCCCGCGAAAATTCGCCCGGCGCAGTTTCGCAAACTTTTCGCCGTTTCGCGAATTTCACGGCGAAGCAAAACGGCCCAGATTCACCAATCACTAGTCCCTAACTTGTTTACTTCTGGTCATAGTATAACCTTAAGCTGTTGCCCTAGGCACAGTTGTCTAAATATAAATAAGGCCCTGAGTACATACTATATATATATATATATATATATAAAATAGAGTAGTATTGTATAGCATTATGTTTTATTATACACAGAGTATTTCTTGTTTTTTTAATTAACAAGGAGAAAGAAGTGGACATGTAAAACAGTGGTGCCACAATACTAAATAATCAGTAGCAGCCTTTGATAATTATTGAATATTGTCAGTAATAATTAGTATAAAAGTGATTCAAATTGTGTCTCAAGAATAACTATTTTCTCTGTTTCTCCTTGCTGACTTGGGTTGTATAGCCTGTTCTATTGTGGTACAGTGATTTCTGTGCCAAGCAGATAACTTTGTATTCTAGTCACTCGGGTGACATCATAGATTTCACACTAGGCTTTGCAGCCCATTCAGTTTACGGAAGTAACTTCTTTATTCTGTACAATTTTCTGCTGGAGACTCTGTTTTTTTTTACAAAAATGATGTTTATTAGAAAAGCACACATTTACTTTCAGGCTACGTTGGGCATCTAGACTCTCACAGCTTGAATTCTCCGATTATGCATATCTGCGGGTTATACAGTTCTTAAAAAGATAAAAAAGGAGGATGCTTATTGCCATTTTAATATGCAAAGGCAGCACCACAGGCAGATTTTATTTTAATTAAAGATTTTTGGCTGTTGTCCTAGAACAAAGTAGATTTTATCCAAATTTCTACATTTAATGAAACAAGATTCATTTCATTAAACCTATATGACACTTCAAGGCAACCATTTAAATTCAATAGAATTTAAAGCAGCTGTCATAGGTAACCTTGAAAAAAAATGAAAGTAAAAATATCCCAAAAAATAAGTAAATTAGAGATTTTTCAAATATGTATGATAACAAGCTCAGGAGTCATTAAGTATTTTATGGAAAACAGGCTCATTCTTTTCTAATGTATAAGGAGGTTTTAACCCATTATCTGTTTTATATATGAGTTAGTAAACACAATATTGTTTTGGCCTTCGATGAATTGCCACAAAAAGAATTGCACTATGCTATAAAATTAGCTACAAGTAGAAAAACTCTGTCTTAATATTTTGAACATTGAAGTTGTTTCAAACACTTACTGCACTAGTGTAGTTGCAACAAATCAGAGCTTAGTTTTGATCCAATACAATCTATGGCAAGGTAGAAAATGTAAATTGCTGCAACAGACAACTGTACTGTAATTAAATCACAATCTACAGTGCCTTGCATATGTATTTGATCATTCTAGATTTTTTTATACTTTATTAAAACATTAAAATATCTGTGGCACCCCTATAAAACTGAGGTGCACTGTACAAGTATTATATTTGTCTATAGACTTCTGGGTTTAATACTAATTTAACCAACAAATGCCTGTGTTCTTTTTAATTATTTACTGTGCCACTATAAAAAATAATTCCGTGTTAGGAATGTTCAGTATGCCCAATTATATCCATTTAATTCTAGGTTGGGAAACACGAAATGAAGTAAAGAGCAAGTAGAATAAATATGTTTGCAAGTTGCAAGTGCTAAGGTCATTAAATAATTTTTAGGAACTTCAGTTTCCAGCATGCATCTACATGTTTCTGGAGGTAATACATTTTCATGGATACCAATAATTTGTCTCAAGGTAAGCTTGCTGTGTAGCACCGAGATTACTTGTGTTTTGGATCATGTTCATTAGTGCACATAAACTAGGCATAATAAGTACATAGTGTATATTTGGTACAGTGCACATAATGCACACCCTGTGCAAAAAAATGTCATCATACTAATAAATAAATAAATATATATATATATATATATATATATATATATATATATATATATATATATATATATATATATATATATATATAAAGAGCAAAAAAAGCCAGCACAGCTCGTTTAAAAAGTCTTGTTGCCTGGGTGCTAACAGCAAAATAGTAATGTATATCTGGAAACAGGCGAGCACACACAGGTCTTAATTGAAAAACAAAAGGTGTTTATTAAACAAAAAACTTTTAGTGTGCATTTGTACTTTGAGAAAGGCTAGAGTGCTAGCCGAAACGTCAGTTTTTTGTTTAATAAACACCTTTTGTTTTTCAATTAAGACCTGTGTGTGCTCGCCTGTTTCCAGATATATATATATATATATATATATATATATATATATATATATATATATACGCATTTTGCATCTATACATTGTAAAGCATCATCATTATCAGGTAACACTTAAAACTGATACATATTATACCCATGCCACTTTCTGGAGGGTTGCAGTCAATTTCAGAATGCAGAATACATGCCTACCTTTACAGGGCTGATTCTGAAAAATCAATAGAGCTGTCAATATCCATCAGTAGAAGCAGTGCAATCACAGCACTATGTAGTCTGTAGCAAAGCCAAAGCTGGTAACATTTCCAGTGTGTGCATAGCAACATCTGGTTGTTATTCATGAAACATGACAAATATAGTTTTACTAAATAAAATTCAGAAATACGTTAATAGAGCAGATATCAGGAAAGGACAAAGAGCAAACCAAACAAGGAGGTTAATAACATATACCTATCCCTTATTATAGCGTGCATTTTTGCTTATATTATGTCTGATTTTTTGCTTCCGATAACTGCAGACATTGTGCCATCACCTTCTTGTCAGGCAATATTAGTTCACTTCAATTCTTGATGTTGTATTATTCCTAGCTCCTTAGTCTGCTTCTGCTTGCCATTTAAAATATAGAATGCCATAAAAACATTATGGAAGGAAGGATAATTCTGCACCCATGTAACCATAATCATCAAAGAAAATTGGTCCTGCTAAATCAATCTTCATATATGTCAGTCAAAAGAATTTAAGGGCATATAATGGGGTTAAGACTAAGGAGAATGACTTGGGCATATTAAGAACCAGTTACCAGGGCTAGTGATGGGCGAATTTGTCCCGTTTTGCTTCGCTGAAAAAAATCATGAAACGCGAATTTTGACACCAGCGTCAATTTTGACTCCCGCATTAAAGTCAATGGGTGTCCGAAATAATTTTGACACAGTTTTCATGCGTGTGACTATTTTGACATGCGTCCAAATTTTTTTTGACGCAGTGAATTTTCACCACAATTTAGCAAATTTATTTACACCTGTGGGAAAGTGCAGATATTCACCATGATTTGCGCCTGGCGAATTTATTTGCCCAACACTAACCAGGGCCTTTCCTACGGTCAATTTTCTGTGATGACCATGGTTTCATCTGTGAAGAATTAGCATTCTGAATGTTTTATAGATATTCTTTATTTCCAAAGTGTCAAGCAAAAGTAGAGAGACTAATCAGCTAGGATTAATAAAACACCATTCAAGTGAGATAAGATTTCCTGACAAGGAGGTGAGGGCAGGGGGGGCTCCAGTTATAATTTTATGTTTCTAAAAAAAAGTCACACATACATTTGTATACAGAGACTGTAGATAGATACACACTGTAGATACATAGATATAGATATATTAGTAATGAGTGAACCTGTCCTGTTTCACCAAAACAATGCCCATTCTACTAACTTGTATGGAGTTTCACAAATTAGCATCATCACCAAAAACAGAAATAGTACTAACAATGCCCAGCTCTAGGTAAGGTATGAACAAATAACATTCTGCACGGTATAGCAAAATGTAAAAAAATCACAGATATCACCCCATGTCAAGGTTTCTGCTCACCTCCTCACAGAAAGTAATTACATTTCTCTGGTAAGACCAAGTACATGTAAAAAAAAAGCTGGCCAAACTCATAGCATCATGATATGAAATGTATACCAGTATCATATTCCTTATTGCTACCAAAGTTGAATTAACTGTCCTTTGGCTGATCTGAACTATCTTAATACCCTGGGGTGAATTTGAAATGTAGTTTCAAAAACTAAAATGTTAGAGATTTTAAAGTACAAGTAAAAATTCTTTGCAGACAAAGGGGACAGATTCACCCATCCCTACTAAAAATAGTTATGACATCGACAACAGCTATAGCAGATTTATTTAGGACATAATGGGCCAAATTCAATTCAGTGAGAAAAAGTTATCTCCTGGTTTATCACGTAAAAACTCATGGACAAGATTTAATTTGAAGAGAAAAACATTTCTCCTAATTCACAACCAGTTTTTTCCCATAGACTTTAATATGTGATAAACCGTGAGATAAGGTTTTCTGAATTGACGAAGTGAACCTCGTCCATGAGTTGTCGTGTGATAAGCCTTTTTCTGATTAGTAGTCTGCTTTTTTGGCAGATATTTTGTTGCACGGTTCCATTTAATGCAGCAATATTAAATCTGCAGAAAGAAACAGCTACAAATCCTCTACGAATAAATGAGTAAAACAATATTGCTAAATCATTGAATTTTATCATGAAAAGTATTTTAAACTCTTTTAATTAACCAAAAAAGCTCTACATATATTTGTTAATAAAAGAATATCATTTGTTCAGTATAACTTTCTAAATTTCTTAAATGGAGGCTCCGTACTGTTAAGGACAAAAGCTTTGACAGTACTAGTAAGGGCAGGAAGAAAGTGGAGGGTTGATAGGAATAGGATTGGTAGGAGAGGTTTTGAATTAAGTAGAAAGTGAGGTAATGATAGGGAAAGATATTAATGTTAAAAAGAAAGAGGATGCTTCTTTTACCTTCCGGAAGCCAAGGGAACATAATTCCACCTGCCCTCCCCTTGAGTATGATGTTTAAAAGGGTGGGTTGGGTTAACAGTTATGTTGTCACAGCTTGGATGCTTTCTAGGGGGTGGGGGCTAGGTCCCAGTGTTTGGCATATGAGTGTCAAAGGTGGATGATAATCTCCTGATACAAGGGTCCCAGGAGGATGGTGTATAACAGTTTGCCTGCTCCACCTTGCCACTATATGCAGCTGCAGAAGGTGGCTGGTAAGGCAGGCAGCCATTGTTGGTGTTTTTCTTAAATAGGAAGAATTCCATCTAGGGTATGATATGTGATACTGTTCGATGTTACTGGTTTTCAAATGTTGCTCCTGAATGTCTTTGTTTCTTTTTATGGTCTAGTTTGGTAAAATCACAATGGGGTGCTGGAAAATGCATGGGGTTTTGGTAAGGACCCATTTCTGAGACTACCTAGATAGGAGCACAACCATTTCTCTGATTTATAATGGTAGATGAAAGGAATATTTGAACAATAGATTGATATACTTGCAGGCTGACCTTTAAAACTAGCTGTTTCTTAGCTATAATTCCCAGCATCATGAAACAGAGCAGTGGTCACCAGCCTGCTGGAAGGTCACAGGTTAGCCATTAATTACAGAATATCTGCAAATAAACACTTGGAGTACACACATGTATTAAGCATTAATCACCTACACAATATAAAGCAACATCACTCATATAGGAATTATAAAGGTTTTCTTATAATTTAAAAAAACATGCTTAAAATGTATCAACAGTATTAAAAAAAAAACATTTTGCATTCAACATAGACTTATAGATGGTATCCATGTACAGATACGACAAATTAGTGCTGACCACGTGTTTGTAATAGAGGAACAACTGCAGTTAGGTGAACTTAGCTCCCTATAAAGTCACAAAAATCCATCTACAATTAGAATGTGAATAAAAAATAATACTGGCAAATCACAATATTAATTATTTCAGGCTGACAAGACCCTTGAAGTACAGAAAATATATATGAGGGGGCAGCAGAATCATTATTTGTTTTTTGTTTTTAAACATTATGAGGTGTTAGTATAAAACTGTTAAAAATAATAAATACAGTGTATAGCCATACATTATTATATGAATATAAAGTATCCCAGTAGTATTAATAAAATATAGCTGTATTATAATAAAGGTATGGCTTTGTTATCAAGAATTAATGGGCTTTTCCAGATAGGTCTTTTACAGGGGTCTTTTCATAATTTGGATCTTCATTTGAATCTCCATATTAAGTCTACTAATCTAACATTAATTGAACCCAATATGATTATTTTGCCTCCAATAAGGATTAATTATATCTTATTTGGGATCAAGTACAAGGCACTATTTTATTATTACATAGAACAGAAAAATCAGTTTTTAAAATTTTCAATAATTTGATTAAAATTCTGAGCATTCTGGATAACAAGTTTCCAGATACCGGGCCCAAGCCCCTGTATTAATATCAATATATGTAACTTTAAGTTTTACTTTCACTCATGTTTTAAAATGGATGCAATTTAACCACAGAACTAAATATTTATTAATTGACTTGTTGAAAAATAATAATTTGAATAAATGTAATAAATAAAATGTATCTTATTACTAGATGGCAAATTCATGTGGGCACTTGCCCGAAGAAGTTTATTAAACATGTAATAGTTTAATTAATATATAGCAGTGACAGTCAAGAGGGGAAGTAGGGGATGTATGGGTAGGGGGCTGGTCCACAGCTGGTCCAAACAGATTTGTCATTTTGGGTGAAAATGCTGGGGAGGCTGCTAGTTTGGGGAAAGTAAGGAAAATGGGGGGATTTAAATTATCCAGATATTGACTGGAGCAAACGTTCTGCCAGGACAGTTAATGCAAACGTTTATAAAATGACAGTTTTATGGCACAGGTTCGTGAGGAGCCAATCAGAAAAAAATGCTATACTGGAGCTAATGATCTCTAATGAACCAGAACATATAGCAAATGTGCAAGTAATTTGCAAGTAATTGAACCAAAATATGATCTCATTTAATGTCTGCTGCAAAAGACAAATATACATTGGGACAACAAAAACCCTGGATTCCTGAACAGCAAATTTTGGCTGCCCTTTAAAGCATAGATTGTGCATTATGTTTTCTGATAAAAACATAGTACAATAATTGTAATTTAAAATTATATGAAATCATTACTTTTCTCAATTTACCCCTTAAGATGTAAATGTAGAAGCACCAAGAGCCATCCTATGTGGCTTCATATAGAAGTTAAGAAGTTGATATGAATAAAGAGAAAGATAGTTAAAAACTACAAGTCTTTGGGGATGGAAGCTGGATTAAATGAATATAAATATAATAAATGTTGTAAAACAGCAATCCGGAAGACAAAGATTGGAAATCAGGAACACACTGCGGCAGAGGCTAAGATTAACCCCAAAAAGTTTTTTAAGTATATTAATAGTAAAAAGATACAGGTTGAGAGTGTGGCTCATTTAAATAATGGTACCAGTATGGTTGTAACAGATACAGAAAAGGCAAATGTGCAAAAACAGTTATTTTCTTCAGTGTATACTATAGAGGAGTCAGAGTTTCCAGACACACATTACAGCTGCACCGTTGTTTCAGCTCAATCTAGTCTGTGGCTGACTCAGGATATGGTAAGCTTTACTAAAAATGTATGTAAACAAGGTGCCAGGGCCAGATGGAATCCACTCTTGGGTTCTTAGAGAGTTAAGTTCAGTTTTAGACCAGTCTCTATTTCTGATTTTCTAAAACTCTATGTATGGTACCTACGGATTGGAGGAAAGCTGATGTAAATTCCTATATTTAAAAAGGGATTATGATATCAGCCTGGCAATTATAAGACACTTAGGGGGTTATTTACAAAACTCTGAATGCAAAAATCACGAAAAATTCGTGATTTTTTTATAAAATTGGACTTTTAAAAAATCACTTATTTTCGGAATTTATTAAAACCAGAGGATGGAAAAAATGAATCAGAAAATCCAGCATCTCAGACATGTCGAGGTTTGCATATAAGTCAATGGGAGAAGGAAGTCCCAATGATTTTTTGATGAGCGCTGAGTTTCATGCAATACTCTGAAGTTTTCATGTTTTCAGGTATTTTTCGGGTGAAAAATCCGAAAAAATTGTGAAAATCATTTTTTTTCGAGTAAAGCAAATTTTCGGGAAAATGTAATAATAAATAAGCATAAAAAACATGAGCAGATTTGAATGGAGTTTGTAGCAGAAAATATTAAGATAAATTCAGACTTTGATAATTTACATCCATGCTAGGCAAATTATTTGAAGGCTTGTTACGGGATCACATTTGAAAATGACACTTATGAGCAGCAATCAGCAAGACATTATAAAGGATATGTCATGTCAAACAAATTTGATTGCTTTTTATGATGGGGTACTAGGATGCTGGACAGTGGGGAAGCAGTAGATATGATTTATTTGGATTTTGCCCAAGCATTTGATATAGTTCCCCACAAATGACTGCTTTCTAAACTAAGGTAGGGCTTAATGAATAGAGATGTCGCGAACTGTTCGCCGGCGAACTTGTTCGCGCGAACATCGGGTGTTCGCGCTCGCCGGAAGTTCGCGAACGTCGCGCGACGTTCGCCATTTTGGGTTCGCCATTGTTGGCGCTTTTTTTTGCCCTCTCACCCCAGACCAGCAGGTACATGGCAGCCAATCAGGAAGCTCTCCCCTGGACCACTCCCCTTCCCTATAAAAACCGAAGCCCTGCAGCGTTTTTTCACTCTGCCTGTGTGTGCTGAAGAGATAGTGTAGGGAGAGAGCTGCTGCCTGTTAGTGATTTCAGGGACAGTTGAAAGTTTGCTGGCTAGTAATCGTTTTGATACTGCTCTGTTATTGGAGGGACAGAAGTCTGCAGGGGTTTGAGGGACATTTAAGCTTAGGTAGCTTTGCTGGCTAGTAATCTACCTTCTACTGCAGTGCTCTGTATGTAGCTGCAGTGGGCAGCTGTCCTGCTTCTGATCTCATCTGCTGACTGCTGCAATAACAGTAGTCCTTGTAAGGACTGCTTTTATTTATTTTTTTGTTGTTTTACTACTACTACTACTACTACTACTATAAGAGCCCAGTGCTATTAGTCTAGCAGTGTTGGGGAGTGGGACTGGTGTGCTAATCTGCTGCTCCTAGTAGTTCAGCAGCACCAACTTTAATTTTTTTTTTTTAATATTCATTTTTTTTTTATTTTACTTTTTTTTATTTTACTACCGCTGTAGTAGTGTATAAGTTGACCTTTTAGGCATTATTTGCCCTGTAGGCATTATTTGCACACTGTTTTCTTCAACCCGCCATCGAGCTGTGTGACCTTGTTCACATTCTGTCTAAATATCCATAATATTACCGTCTCCAGAAAAAACACCGGAGTCACTTTTTTCAAGCAGCCATAATATATTTTACGTAATCCGTATCCACCGCTGTAGTAGTGTATACGTTGGCCTTGTAGGCATTATTTGCACACTGTTTTCTTCAACCCGCCATCGAGCTGTGTGACCTTGTTCCCATTCTGTCTAAATATCCATAATATTACCGTCTCCAGAAAAAACACCGGAGTCACTTTTTTCAAGCAGCATTCATATATTTTACGTAATCCGTATCCACCGCTGTAGTAGTGTATACGTTGGCCTTGTAGGCATTATTTGCACAATGTTTTCTTCAACCCGCCATCGAGCTGTGTGACCTTGTTCCCATTCTGTCTAAATATCCATAATATTACCGTCTCCAGAAAAAACACCGGAGTCACTTTTTTCAAGCAGCATTCATATATTTTACGTAATCCGTATCCACCGCTGTAGTAGTGTATACGTTGGCCTTGTAGGCATTATTTGCACACTGTTTTCTTCAACCCGCCATCGAGCTGTGTGACCTTGTTCACATTCTGTCTAAATATCCATAATATTACCGTCTCCAGAAAAAACACCGGAGTCACTTTTTTCAAGCAGCATTCATATATTTTACGTAATCCGTATCCACCGCTGTAGTAGTGTATACGTTGGCCTTGTAGGCATTATTTGCACACTGTTTTCTTCAACCCGCCATCGAGCTGTGTGACCTTGTTCCCATTCTGTCTAAATATCCATAATATTACCGTCTCCAGAAAAAACACCGGAGTCACTTTTTTCAAGCAGCATTCATATATTTTACGTAATCCGTATCCACCGCTGTAGTAGTGTATACGTTGGCCTTGTAGGCATTATTTGCACACTGTTTTCTTCAACCCGCCATCGAGCTGTGTGACCTTGTTCCATTCTGTCTAAATATCCATAATATTACCGTCTCCAGAAAAAACACCGGAGTCACTTTTTTCAAGCAGCATTCATATATTTTACGTAATCCGTATCCACCGCTGTAGTAGTGTATACGTTGGCCTTGTAGGCATTATTTGCACACTGTTTTCTTCAACCCGCCATCGAGCTGTGTGACCTTGTTCCATTCTGTCTAAATATCCATAATATTACCGTCTCCAGAAAAAACACCGGAGTCACTTTTTTCAAGCAGCATTCATATATTTTACGTAATCCGTATCCACCGCTGTAGTAGTGTATACGTTGACCTTGTAGGCATTATTTGCACACTGTTTTCTTCAACCCGCCATCGAGCTGTGTGAGCTTGTTCACATTTGTCTAAATATTCCATAATATTACGTCTCTAGAAAAACACTGAGTACTTTTTTCAAGCAGCATTCATATATTTTACGTAATCCGTATCCACCGCTGTAGTAGTGTATACGTTGACCTTGTAGGCATTATTTGCACACTGTTTTCTTCAACCCGCCATCGAGCTGTGTGAGCTTGTTCACATTTGTCTAAATATTGATAATATTATCGTCTCTAGAAAAACACTTGAGTTACTTTTTTTCAAGCAGCATTCATATATTTTACGTAATCCGTATCCACCGCTGTAGTAGTGTATACGTTGACCTTGTAGGCATTATTTGCACACTGTTTTCTTCAACCCGCCATCGAGCTGTGTGAGCTTGTTCACATTTTGTCTAAATATTGATAATATTATCGTCTCTAGAAAAACCACTTGAGTTACTTTTTTTCAAGCAGCATTCATATATTTTACGTAATCCGTATCCACCGCTTGTAGTGTGTATACGTTGACCTTGTAGGCATTATTTGCACACTGTTTTCTTCAACCCGCCATCGAGCTGTGTGAGCTTGTTCACATTTTGTCTAAATATTGATAATATTATCGTCTCTAGAAAAACCACTTGAGTTCACTTTTTTCAAGCAGCATTCATATATTTTACGTAATCCGTATCCACCGCTGTAGTAGTGTATACGTTGACCTTGTAGGCATTATTTGCACATGTTTTCTTCAACCCGCCATCGAGCTGTGTGAGCTTGTTCACATTTTGTCTAAATATTGATAATATTATCGTCTCTAGAAAAACCACTTGAGTTACTTTTTTTCAAGCAGCATTCATATATTTTACGTAATCCGTATCCACCGCTGTAGTAGTGTATACGTTGACCTTGTAGGCATTATTTGCACACTGTTTTCTTCAACCCGCCATCGAGCTGTGTGACTTGTTCACATTTTGTCTAAATATTGATAATATTATCGTCTCTAGAAAAACCACTTGAGTTACTTTTTTCAAGCAGCATTCATATATTTTACGTAATCCGTATCCACCGCTGTAGTAGTGTATACGTTGACCTTGTAGGCATTATTTGCACACTGTTTTCTTCAACCCGCCATCGAGCTGTGTGACCTTGTTCACATTTTGTCTAAATATTGATAATATTATCGTCTCTAGAAAAACACTTGAGTTACTTTTTTCAAGCAGCATTGTTGTTGTTTTTTTAAAAATAATGCCAGGCAAAGGCAGGCCGCCACGCAGAGGCCGTGCTAGGGGCCGTGCTGCTATGCAATCCTGTGGCCCTAGCAAATTTCCCAGTTTTAAAAAGCCAATGACCCTGAACTCCCAAAATGCTGAAGAGGTAGTTGACTGGCTTACACAGCACACCCCATCCTCTACCGTTTCTAACTTTACCACAACATCCTCCTCATCCTCCACTGCTATGGCCACCCCACGTAACACTTCCTCCACCACCGGTGCCCCTTCTTCACTGGGGTCAGAGGAGTTATTTTCCAATGAGTTTCTTGAACTGAGTAATGCGCAACCATTATTGCCAGAAGAAGATGAAGGAGATGAGGACCTTACACCAGATTTAATTCTGGCAGAGAACACGATAGAGATGGACATAATGAGTGATGAGGAGGAGGTCCCCGCTGCTGCTTCCTTCTGTGATGTGTCAGAAGAAATTGATGCATCTGAGGAGAATGATGATGAGGAGATTGATGTTTTGTGGGTGCCTAGTAGAAGAGAGCAAGAGGAGGGTAGTTCAGATGGAGAGACGGAGAGTCAGAGAGGCAGTAGGAGAATAAGACTTAGAAGAAGCAGGGAGGACAGCCCGCAGGGATCAGCAGGGCAACAACATGTATCGGCACCTGTGTTCAGCCGGCCAACGCACCCGCCATTGCCGCCAATACCGCCAACTCCGCCAACTTCTACTGTTACCGCCAGATCGCACACTTCCAAAAAGTCAGCAGTGTGGGATTTTTTTAATGTGTGTGCCTCTGACAAAAGCATTGTAATTTGCAATGAGTGCAGTCAGAAACTGAGCCTTGGTAAGCCCAACAGCCACATAGGTACAACTTCTATGCGAAGGCACATGAGCGGCAAGCACAAAGCACTTTGGGAGCAACACCTCAAAGGCAACAGGCAAACTAAAAGCCACACTCCTTCTGGTCCAGCATCTTACTGCTCTACCTCTGCTCTCCTTGACCCGTCTGAACCACCCTCCACTCCGCCTTCCACCTTGACCACCTGTTCCCATTCCCAGTCATCTGCCACCAGCCAAGTTTCTGTGAAGGCCATGTTTGAGCGTAAGAAGCCAATGTCTGACTGTCACCCCCTTGCCCGGCGTCTGACAGCTGGCTTGTCTGCACTCTTAGCCCGCCAGCTTTTACCATACCAGCTGGTGGACTCTGAGGCCTTCCGCAAATTTGTAGCAATTGGGACACCGCAGTGGAAGGTACCCAGCCGCAATTTTTTTTCTAAAAAGGGAATACCACACCTGTACCAACATGTGCAGAGCCAAGTTACCGCATCTCTGTCACTTAGTGTTGGGCCAAAGGTCCATATGACTACTGACGCATGGTCCTCCAAGCATGGTCAGGGCAGGTATGTCACCTACACTGCCCACTGGGTGAACTTGGTAATGGCTGGGAAGCAGGGAATGGGTAGCTCAACAACAACAGTGGAGTTGGTGTCACCGCCACGGATTGCACGCGGTTCTGCCACCACCTCTACTCCTCCATCGCTCTCTACCTCGTCTTCTTCTTCTTCTTACTCTGCTGCTGGGTCCTCCTTCTCCTCCTCCACACCTGTGCACCCCCAGCTCCCCCTAGGCTATTCGACGTGCCAGGTACGCCGTTGTCACGCTGTCTTGGGGATGACGTGCCTGGAAAGCAAAAACCATACCGGATCTGTACTCCTGTCATCTCTGCAGTCACAGGCCGATCGGTGGCTGACCCCACACCAACTGCAGATCGGAAAAGTGGTGTGTGACAATGGAAGCAATCTGTTGGCAGCGTTGAGACTAGGCAATTTAACACATGTGCCCTGCATGGCACATGTGTTAAATTTAATAGTCCAACGTTTTGTCTCCAAGTACCCAGGATTCCAGGACGTTCTCACCCAGTCCAGAAAGGTGTCGGCCCATTTCAGACGTTCCTACACAGCCATGGCACGCCTTGCTGACATTCAGCAGCGCTACAACATGCCAGTCAGGCGTTTGATTTCTGACAGCCAGACTCGCTGGAATTCAACGCTCCTTATGTTGGAACGTCTGCTGCAACAACAAAGGGCCGTCAACGAGTACCTTTTTGAACTGGGTGGTAGGACTGGATCTGCACAGCTGGGGATTTTTTTCCCCCGTTACTGGGTGCTTATGCGCGATGCCTGCAGGCTCATGCGACCTTTTGAAGAGGTGACAAATATGGTCAGTCGCACCGAAGGCACCATCAGCGACCTAATACCCTTCGCTTTCTTCCTGGAGCGTGCCGTGCGACGAGTGACAGATGAGGCTGTAGACCAGCGTGACGAGGAGCTGGAAGCGCACGATTTCTGGTCGGAATCACCAGAACGAACCCAGGCACCTGCTGCAACGCAGGGAGAGGTGCCAGAAGTGGAGTCAGAGGAGGAAGGTGGCTTTGTGGAGGAGGAGGAGGAGGACCAACAGGAGCAGGCTTCCCAGGGGGCTAGTGGTGACCTTTTGGGGACCCCTGGTCTTGTACGTGGCTGGGGGGAGGAGACCGTGGATGATGCAGTCCTTGATAATGAGGAAGCGGAGATGGATAGCTCTGCATCCAACCTTGTGAGAATGGGGTCTTTCATGCTGTCATGCCTGTTGAAGGACCCCCGTATCAAGAGGCTTAAGGAGAAGGACCTGTACTGGGTCGCAACGCTACTAGACCCTCGGTACAAGCATAAAGTGTCAGAAATGTTACCAACATACCACAAGTCCGAAAAGATGCGGCATTTACAAACCAGCCTGCAAAACATGTTGTACAATGCTTTTAAGGGTGATGTCACTTCAGGAACTCATCAACATTCCAGGGGCAGAGGTGCCAGTAATCCTGCCACGAGCACACCTGCAAGGACAAAGCCCTTTGGCCAGTCTGTAACGTCAGACATGCAAATGTTTTTCTGTCCAAGGCAGCGCCACAACCCTTCTGGATCCACCCTCAAAGAACGCCTCGACCGGCAGGTAGCGGACTACCTGGCATTAACTGCAGATATCGACACTCTGAGGAGCGATGAACCCCTGGACTACTGGGTGCGCAGGCTTGATCTGTGGCCAGAGCTGTCACAATTTGCCATGAACCTCTTGTCTTGCCCAGCCTCAAGTGTGCTCTCAGAAAGGACCTTCAGTGCAGCAGGAGGGATTGTAACTGAGAAGAGAACTCGCCTAGGTCACAAAAGTGTCGATTACCTGACCTTTATTAAAATGAATGAGGGGTGGATCTCGGAGGGTTACTGCACGCCGGAAGACTTGTTCTGACTTCTATGCAGCTGTCCTTCTCTTCAAGCCTCATGACTCCACACACAGCTGTCCTTTAGCGTCCTCCTCCTCCCTCCGCCACCGTTACAAACTAGGGTGCAAACCCTACTGGTTTAATTTTTTCTGGCCTCTGTGCTTCAGTGGCTGCAACCAAAAAAACTGGGCAAACAATGTCTACAAGGTCAACGTATGGCAAAAAATGACTATTTTCAGCATTTATATGGCATATTTTTTCTGGCAACTGTGCTTCAGTGGCTGCGTCCAAAAAAATGCATATTTTCTGCATTTATATGGCATAATTTTTCTGGCAACTGTGCTTCAGTGGCTGCGACCAAAAAAATGCATATTTTCTGCATTTATATGGCATAATTTTTCTGGCCTCTGTGCTTCAGTGGCTGCAACCAAAAAAATTTATATTTTCAGCATTTATATGGCATAATTTTTCTGGCCTCTGTGCTTCAGTGGCTGCAACCAAAAAAATTTATATTTTCAGCATTTATATGGCATAATTTTTCTGGCAACTGTGCTTCAGTGGCTGCGACCAAAAAATTACTATTTTCAGCATTTATATGGCATATTTTTTCTGGCCTCTGTGCTTCAGTGGCTGCGGCCAAAAAAACTGGGCAAACAATGCCTACAAGGTCAACGACGTTGACCTTGTAGGCATTGTTTGCCCAGTTTTTTTGGCCGCAGCCACTGAAGCACAGAGGCCAGAAAAAATATGCCATATAAATGCTGAAAATAGTAATTTTTTGCCATACGTTGACTCAACGTATATGGCAAAAAATGACTATTTTCAGCATTTATATGGCATATTTTTTCTGGCCTCTGTGCTTCAGTGGCTGCAACCAAAAAAATTTATATTTCAGCATTTATATGGCATAATTTTTCTGGCAACTGTGCTTCAGTGGCTGCGACCAAAAAAATGCATATTTTCTGCATTTATATGGCATAATTTTTCTGGCCTCTGTGCTTCAGTGGCTGCAACCAAAAAAATTTATATTTTCAGCATTTATATGGCATAATTTTTCTGGCAACTGTGCTTCAGTGGCTGCGTCCAAAAAAACTGGGCAAACAATGTCTACAAGGTCAACGTATGGCGAAAAATTACTATTTTCAGCATTTATATGGCATATTTTTTCTGGCAACTGTGCTTCAGTGGCTGCGTCCAAAAAAACTGGGCAAACAATGCCTACAAGGTCAACGTATGGCAGTTGTTTAAAGAGAACAGTAGATTACTAGCCAGCAAAGCTACCTAAGCTAAAATGTCCCTCAAATCCCTGCAGACTTCTGTCCCTCCAATACAGAGCAGTATCAAGCAGATTACTAGCCAGCAAGCTTACTATCATCTGTCCCTGAAATCACTAACAGCTCTCCCCCTACACTATCTCTTCCAAGCACACACAGGCAGATTTTTCAGATACATTTTTGCCCTTGATCCCCCTCTGGCATGCCACTGTCCAGGTCGTTGCACCCTTTAAACAACTTTAAAATCATTTTTCTGGCCAGAAATGTCTTTTCTAGATGTTAAAGTTCGCCTTCCCATTGAAGTCTATGGGGTTCGCGAACCGTTCGCGAACCGCTCGCATTTTTGCGCAAGTTCGCGAATATGTTCGCGAACTTTTTTTCCGACGTTCGCTACATCCCTATTAATGAAGTCATTTGCATGTGGATAGGAAACTGGCTACAGGATTGAGTACATTCTGTACTTGGAGTAAGGTTCTTAATGGGATACCTCAGGGCTCTGTATTAGGACACTTATTTAACTTGTTCATTAATGACTATGGTTAAGCTATTGTAAATAATGTATCAGTGTTTGCAGATGACACAAAACTGTGCAGCCCAATTAATTCCATCCAGGATGCAATATCCTTGCAGCAGGATCTTGACAAATTGGCAATCTGGACGGCTAAGTGGCAGATGAGATTCAATGTAGGATTTAAAAACATGCAAGCCACATATACCCTTGATCAGACTGCACTAGGTGAATCCATAATTGAAAAGGACCTTGAAGTCCTTGTAGATAATAAACTTGGCTGTAGCAAGCAATGCCAGTAAGCATCTTCAAGGGCAAACAAGGTCTTGAGCTGTATTAAAAGGGGCATAGATTCACAGAAGGAGGGGGCTATTCTTTCACTTTACAGAGCGCTGGTAAGGCCCCATCTAGACTATGCCTTGCTGTTTTGGTCTACAGCTCTAAAGCAGGACATTATTGAATTAGAGAGGTACAGAGAATGGCAACTAAGTTGGTAAAAGGTATGGAAAATCTCAGCAATTGACTGGCCAACTTGGCCAAAGGGGGATAAGATAACTATGGATAAATATATAAGGGGATTGTATAATAACCTCTTTAAATGCTTTATTTACTAGTAGGTCCTTCCAGGTGACAAGAGGGTACCTATTCTGATTAGAAGAAAGGAGTTTCTCACTAAATATTTGGATGGGATGTTTTACAGTGAGAGCTGTAAATATGTGGAATTCTCTCTCTGAATCAGTCATAATAATTGATACATTAGATAGCTTAAAAAAGGGTTGGATGGCTTTTTAGCAAATAAAGGGAATACAGGGTTATGAAACATACAGTAGCTCATAGTACAAGTTAAAATTATTCCCTCCATCAAAGGTCAAGGTGAATTTTCGAATTAAAAAAAAAAATTGAATTTTGAGCTATTTTTGTGTACCTCGACTAGGGAATAGTCCAAATTCGATTCGATTTGGAAAAAAAAAGTAAATTAGAATATCGAAATTTATCATGTACGGTCTCTTTAAAAATTTAATTTTTGGAGTCAATTGGTGGACTTTGCAAAAACAAAGTTTTTTTCGATTTTTTTCCCAGGCAAAAATGATGCGATTTTCAATTTAAGTTTTTTAAATGTTTTTTAGAGTTGGTATACCCATTGAAAATTAGTTTTTTTCATATTTTTATATAATGGAGATTATAAATTCATCCAAATTCTTAAAGACTCTCTAAAAAAACCTGAAATTTGGAAATTGTTTTTTTTTTTAAATTAAGCAGATGTCTGACCTCTCTAACCACACATTCTTATGAATATCCCTTTGTTGCTTTATAGGCTTATGGCCTTTAACATACTACTTAATATGTTCAACTATTACATCAACACAAATATTTCTGGCATCTGACTGGTTAAAAGATTTCCATTATTCTTTTACACTGTAGATGCTTTCATCTATTATTCATTTGTTTTCCATGACCATGACCTTACTTTTGAAGTTTTAGTAAAATGCGCCTGTTAGATTTGTCATATCAGTATATTGTCACATACTGTTCCAACTTAGTTTAAACACAGCAAAGGAAGCATGAGCAAAAAGTTTATTAAAATATTACCCAACAGCACATGTTCTTAAAAAAATACTCACCCTTTCAGCTCAATCATTAAGGAAACCTCTTGTGAGTTAAGGAACTCATGTGGGGTTTTAGGAAAAAAAAATCCTTGCTAGTTGAGCTATTTTTCCCCAAATGGGCTTTGTTAAATAAGAAAAAGTACGGCACAAAGCTGCTAGACATAATTACCATAGTGATCGCTCCTGAGGAAATTGTAAATGTATGCTCTTTCATGGATTACTTATATTGTATTACATCTAAGCAAGGGAAGTTTCAAAGTCTCTTTTCTATAAAGTCTCTTATCTATAACATTGATGCTAATAATTTCCGGTTTATCAAAGCAATACATTTTAGTTCATTCTTTATTATACTAAACCTTATGCATTTTTTTCCTGAAGTCTTTAGGAAATATAATTGTCTTTCTTATTTAATGGCATTATTTTCTATGTCACAAGTACAATAAACACTGTCCAGATAAGAAAGGAGATCATCAGATACTGTCTCAAACAAGCAAAAGATGTCAAAATGATTGACAAATTGTTACTTTATTATTAGCGATTATTTGTAGGCAAAAGCAAATGCCTTGATGTGCTGATGCTTTAAGAAGAACACAGCAAGCCACACACAGATTATTCTGAATCTTGCTTACTTTTGAAATCTAGACTATACTATTTAAATTACCAGTCAGATAAATATTTAAACACACACATTTTTTTAAATTAAATAACTTTATTATAGCATATAGATTTTTTGGGGCATTATACAGTCACTGTTGAAATATAATGGCTAATGATTCTGACTATATGACACAGACGTATGCGCAACAGAATTTAAAAGTGCTTAATTTAGAAAGTGTAAATGGGAAAAAATTAGCTAAAAAGATTATTCAATAAAATATTTTATTGTTATGAGGTACTTTATATTGATTGATAGTATCTCTGTGTACCAGGATAAAAAGAGATCTTAGCTCACCATTTACTTTAAAAGCCAATTTCTAATTAGTCACATATTTTATAGCAGATTCCCACTTTTTCTTCCTCATTGTTGAGGAGGCAAACTCTGACAAGTGGTTTATTTCTTATTAATTATTATAAAAGCATGGGATCCCTTATCCAGAAACCTGTTATATATTATTATTTTAAAATTATTTTAAACAAATGTATAGTTGTTGTACTTGTATAGATTTAGCTACATATATCAGATCTTAGGATATTTCATTGCCACATTCAGACTCTTCTTTATGCCAAATTAACTTGCATGAGAATTTTTAGGGAGCTTATGCTGACTGATGCTTGATTTTCTTCTCATAGTCAATCAAAGCATAGATATCGATTTAACAACAGTCTAATATTGGTGGATTTAGAGATTTTTGAAACCACATATAAACACACTTTCTCTAAAACAATGAATTTCTTGAAATTAAAAGATCCAAATTTAAAAAGCACTAATGGAAAAAAGCTCTAAACAATCTGAAAAAATATGAATACCTCCAAGGGGAAAAAAACTGAAAAAACATGTAAAAGCCCAAATTGATTAAAAAGGATATACAGTACTAGGGTCAGTGTAGTTACCTTTGACTTCTGTAGGACCTTGGCAACTTTTACCTACTGAATTTTTGTATTACAGTTTGTCATGGTGTTTACACTTAGGGCATATTTATCAACGGTCGAATTTCAAATTCAAAAAGACCAACCGAAATTAAGTCAAAGTTTTTTTTTGGTAGAATAGGTCCGTTTTCGATCGAAAAGTCCATATTCAGCTTAATTCGAATCAAACGAATTGCAGGAATAGCACATTAGATCGAATTCCCCAAAAAAACTTAGATTTTTCAAAGTCCACCAATTGACTCCAAATAGGTTCTAGGATGTCCCCCATAGGATAAAACAGCAATTCAGCAGGTTTTAGATGGCAAATGGTCGAAGTAAATTTTTCAAAGAGACAGTACATGATAAATTTTTGATTTTCGATTTTTCGAATTTTTTTCAAATTCAAATTGACCTTTGATAAATCTGCCCCTTAAAAAATCAAAAATTTTGAGTTTTACAGAATATAGAAAAACCTAAGATTTTCAGAGATTAGAGGGATTTTTGGTAAATAGAAATGTTTTTCATGACGACATAATATTTAGAATATGGCCATCCATATAATTGCATTTGTGTTTTTGTCATGGAAAAAAGTTACACTCCAGACTAAAAAACGTATATGTTTTCATTAAACTGGGAATTAAATAAATCAATAAAGTTGTTTGAGACAATTCCCATTGACATCTATAGAAACTAGCCGGCTTTTACTTGCCAAGTTTTTCTGGCAATTTTTTCTTTTAATATATCCCGACTACTCAGGACCTCAGAAAATATGCAAATACAGGTATGGGACCTGTTATCCAGAATGCTCAGGACCTGGGGTTTATCGGATAATGGATCTTTCCGTAATTTGGGTCTTCATGCCTTAAGTCTACTAGAAATTCATTTAAACATTAAATAAATCCAATAGGCTGATTTTGCTTCCAATAAGGATTAAGTATATCTTAGTTGGGATCAAGTACAAGGCACTGTTTTATTATTACAGAGAAAAAGAAAATCATTTTTAAAAATTTGGATTATTTGGATAAAATGAAGTCTATGGGAGACAGCCATTCCGTAATTCGGAGCTTTATTGGGTTTCCGGATAAGTGATCCTATACCTGCATTTATATTGGGTCTTTTTTCAAATGGTGAAAACATTTTTTGATTAGGAACTCCCTAATTCTCTGTTCAGGATAGTGAAGGAAGAAATAATTATTTATTCTGGTTTCTGTGAGAAATTTCTGCCCATTCTCATATGTTTTTAATGCTTACAGCCCTAAAAATAACAAATAATTACACAGATATTTCAAAGAACCTGTCTTAAACCCTCCAACACTGCTTTTTGCAAACAACATCTGTGCTTGTAAATTATCATCTGTTTCAGTGAAGATTCTAATGTTATTTAATCTCTGTTCTCTGTGAGTTTTATTTATATACCCCTCACTGAAATTATCTCTGTTCTAACAAAGTTAAATTGTTTTCATTTTAGAATATCAGCTTCACTGACATTACTGAAAAAGGAGAGATTGTCGAACGACTCATTACACATTGAGCTCTATAATTACTTTTTTTTTTACTATGTTATAATCATAAATATGTCTTTATTTGATGTACCTTCTTGTACCTTCTAAGAATATACAACAGAAAACTGAATCCTTATTATTCAGATCTATATTTCAGATGCCACCTACCTAAGGTTTATGCTTACCTTAGTGAGCTGCCCATGCTGTTCTAGATATTCTACATTGTCATTCTTCTGTCAAGTATCTCTTGACATGCACTTTGTAAGAACATTCTATCAGACTGCCCAATGGATCTTCCCAATGGATGTCTTTTTAAAATGATAGGAACCCCTTGTTAAAAGATAAGATGCTCAGTGATATATATAATAAGCTCTAAATGAGTTACAAAGAATGTAAAATGAGCTATTGTTGACATTTATAATCTGGTTAAACTTTCAGAAGTATAATAAATCTACTTAAAACAGTATGTTCTAATGTCATTACTGAAACACCATTACTTATCACCTATTGCTTGTAGTAAGGAGGTAATAGTTTTGCAGATATAAGAAAAAAATAGTGTATATATATAATAAAAAAAAGTGTAATATTTATTTTAAAGCACCCCACATATTTTTCTCATCTAATATTATTAACAAGGTTGAATGTTTGTTCATAAATTCAGTGTCCATATTTTGCCAAGAGATAGGACATTTAAACCCTGAAAGTTCTGAAGTTTCGGTTGAGACAGATCTTTAATGTTTTGCCATGGTAAATTTTTTCAGCAAATGTAGTAACTAAGACAGATTCCAGCCCTTACTAGTCCATTTTTTTAAAAAGTTTTTAGGTGTTGCCTTGATTAAATGAAGGTAAAGGTTACATATGTTTTTAGATGTTTTAATTAGCACTTCCAGGCTGGTATTTTCATTCTTGGTGCTTTGTGGTTTTAGATATCCTGTCTTGGAGAATGATCCATTAGTTTGGAGATTCTTTTCAATTTACATGGAGTACAAAAGGACAGGTTTCATTCCCTATATTTTGGTAGTGGCATAAATATTAGTGATGGGCGAATTTTTTCGCCAGGCGCGAATTTGCGCGATTCGCACCGAGCGAATAAATTCGCGAAACGCCCGTGAAAATTCGCGGTAAAAATTCGCCGGCGTCAAAAATGTTTTTTTCTAAAAACGGGCGCGGGCGTCAAAAACGGGCGCCGGCGTCAAAAACTAGACGCCGGTGCCATTTCGCGAATTTTTCGCCATTTCGCGAATTTCGCTAATTTTTCGGCGAAGCGAAACGGCGCAAATTCGCCCATCACTAATAAATATTGTTATTTTAGAAATGTGCTGATGCAAGTAACACATTGTACAAACAACTCATAAGTAATATACAATAAATTTGAAAGATTATAATAGAGAGCTTGGTACTGCAAGAACTGTCACTATGATAGTAAATTAAATGGTACTCACCCAGTTTAAAATTCCCTATCATTATATGCAGCTGGATGGACTTCAAAGTTCTGTGAAACTTTAATGTATCATAATTCTGACCATTACTCTATCCTATTTCTTATACCTATATAACACCTTATCCAGACCCTTTCCCGAGTATTCCAATGTATGTGTTTTAAGGCTCTATAAGAGTAATTTATATAATTGTGGTCTTCTGGAACAAACAAATAGCTAGTAATATTTCACTTAGCAGAACAAGTACAAGTGCTTAATTTGTCATCATTTTGTCATAAGAATTTTTTTTAGCATGGTGCAGAGGGTGGATGCTAATTAACGCGTTGTGTTTGTTCTGGTGTCTAATAGCTAAATGCCCATCTACTAGCTGTATTGCTGCTGCTCTGTTTGTGCTGAAAGTATCATCTATCTATATAGATGAACCATCTATCTATAGTGATGGATGAATTTATTCGCCAGGCATGGATTCACGGCAAACTTCTGCGTTTTGGCGCCCACAAATATTTTTTCAAAAATGTGACTTAATTCGGTGGCCGAAAAAATTGTTGTGCGACAAAATATTCAGACGCCCTTTGACTTAAATATATTTGGACAAAATAGTCGCCCACGTCAAAATTGTCAAGCGTCAAAATTATTTTGACGCCCAATGACAATGCATTTCGTGAATTTTTAGATGGGACAGATTCGCCAATCACTAGTTATCTATATATATGTGTCCTGAAAGTATCATCTATCTATATCATTTTGTCACAAGAATTCTTTTAATATGATGCAAAAGGTTAATACTAATTGTTTTCTTTGTGTTTGTTCTGGTGTCTAACAGTGGTATCTATTGGCAGATTCAGGGGAATGCTAAGAGGGTTATTTACTAAATTCTGAATGGAAAAAGCATGAAAATGTTTTGATTTTTTTTTTTAATAAAATCTGACTTTTAAAAAATCACGATTTTTCCGGAATTTATTAAACCCTGAGGATGGAAAAATCTGAATCTCAGACCTATTGAGGTTGCATATAAGTCAATGGGAGAAGTCCCAATGATTTTTTGATGTTCTCTGGGCTTTTGTGCAATACCCCGAAGTTTCTGAGTTTTCAGGTGAAAATTCCGAAAAAATTGTGAAATTCAGATTTTTTCCGGCAAAGCAAATTTTCGGGAAATTGTAATAATAAACCGAGCGGATTTGATCGGAGTTTGTAGCAGAAAATATTGAGGTAAATTCGGACTTTGACAAATAACCCCCCTAAATTTTCTGGCATGAATCTACAGGACAACATGTACTACATGAGGTGGTTACCCACACACCAGGTAGAATTTAAATTGCAGCAGCACTATACATATTTATTATTCTGGGTAAAAGATCACTACAGCAATGTAACTGTATTTTACACACCATTTAACATTTCATTTGGATTGCAATATTTTGTAGAGCTAATATAATACATCTCTGGAATGTGTTTGTATGGAATGAAATTACATTTTCAAAATGGTAAAAAGTGTAATGAACGTTACCACTGTTTTAACTTTTTTTCCAGTATGCTATTTTATTATAAGTTTTATATGACACAGAACTAGATATGGAGTGTTGGAAGTTATAATCAACTAGTTGTGATGTCATAAATACTGTAAGTGGCTACTAGAATAATTTGCAACAACGTTTAGCTACTGTATTTTGTTTTTTAAGAAAATGTTGGCTGCCAAATCAATATTAAAGTATTTACTGCACACACACCTTTGTATTTGCACTGCTGCTGATCTGTGTCTAGGTCGAGGTACACTGCTTAAAATAGGATTGATAGGATGACGCTAAGGGTGAGAGAATGATGAACATGGGGTAAACATAAAAGGAAGTTATGGATAAACTGGAATTGTGCTCCCTATTGGTCCAGGATGATTATGACTTCTTCTGCGATGATTTAATATATTGACTTGGAGCTCATGGCTTTTCCATTTTCAACTTCCATTTCAGTATGGAATGGATGCTACAAGAAAGCCTGGGACTCATGGCACCAGTAAAACAAAAGATGTGTCCTAAAGGAAGAATCCCTTCATTGTAAATTAGGAAACAGGGATTCTGTGAATGAATTATGTAATAAATGAATAATGTAGAAAATAGTAGGTGTACCTCCTTTTTAATTTATTCTATCACTTTTTTTTACATTCAGATATTTTAATAAATAATTAAACTTTCAAGTTTGGTAAAATTTTGAGTTAAAAAAAATTAAATAAGGTGATAGTAGACAGAGCAGTGATAAATTAAAGGTATTTCTCCCAGATGATACTGCCTGTTAGTTTAAAGGTCAGGTTAGAGGTTTCTCTGTAGATTTCACTAGAACTGTCCAGGTCCACTAAGGGGTAAGGTATAGAGATGAAGTGGGATCCTGCCAAGCCTGTCCTTAGAGGAGTGTCAGTGCATGATTTATTCTGCACATATAATGCTGTAACTACTTTACCCACATTGCTATATTTGTACTAAAAGATTTCTGTTTTCTGTGTTATTTGACAATTCTAGCATGCAAAATCCCGTCTGTGAAACTAATTGGTATAGTTCAGCAACACCGCTCCCTTCCTCCATACTAGCGATGGGCGAATAAATTTGCCTGGCACGAAACGTGAAAACGTTTGATTACGCGATTTTTCATTTAAATGTTCGAATTGTTCGTTTTTTTGGTGAAAACGTTTGAATTTCACGATTTTGATCAGAGTTTGTAGCAGAAAATATAAGATAAATTCGGACTTTGATAAATAACCCCATAAGAGTAGGTCTTTTTGGAAATCATCCTATGTTTGCGATCCGATTTTCATGCACAGATCGGTTCAAAAAAGGGACAGAAAAAGAACAGGATTATTACTTAAAGTAACACAGCTTGGCTGGATTCTCACAGTTTAATTGCTTTCTGCCTCTCAGTTTTTGAAATAATTCACTGAAATTATTTTTGAAATAATTCCTTTACTCTCTTTCTTTGCCTAAAAAGTGCAGTTATAGGTAGCTGGTCCTGATGTAGAAATAAGAAAAAAAAAGACAATTGGTACACTAATGTGTATATATATATATATATATATATATATATATATATATATATATATATATATATATATATATATATATATATATATATAAATATATTTATTTATTTATTAATCACAGTATAGTCATATACATCTATTCTTACAGCTTTACAGTTCCTTTAATAGCTAGACTGAAGTTAGTAATATTGGTTTTCTGCCCAGAGGCCTTAATAAATAAGCCCCCACGTGCCCCTTAAATGTGCACAGCATGACACAAAGACTTCACTGCTTCACTGATAGTTTTGCCTATAAATGCTTTTCAATCTGACAGCACTTTAAAAATGAATAAAGATCTTCAAAATATGAGAAGATTTTAACAGTACAAATATGATAATGTATAATAAATATTGCCTGGTTTCTGCTTTCCCTCTGTGTTTATGTTTCAGCAATATTGCATAAATAGTGACACACATAGTGATAACCTTAAATTATCCACGAGCAAGTAAGGCTCACATGCACAAAAAAGGCAAATGCAAATCATTGACTGCAAGCAAAAATGCTTATTTTATTTGAAAGTCTTTGCTTTGGGCATTATGTGCTCTGTTAAAACCCAGACTCACTTAGCATTATATTTTCAGTTGGCAATAAGGAAAAAATATTCAGCTATATAACAATGAATGCTAATATGTTGTGGGGCATATGGAAAGCAGTGAGAGAATTCTCAGGCTAAATACAGTTAATATGGGGACTTTAGAGATAAAGTTTCTGGTGAATTTCATAATGAATCCTTTTAAGCTTGTGTGTGCATTATTTGTATATATGTAGGTATTTATTTAAAGCACCACAAATCCTCCCGATATGTGTACATTCTCAGAGGTGAATTCTCTTGCATCTGTTATTAAGTTGTTGGATATCTTCCATTGAGATCTGGGGGGGATTAGAAGTATAGTTTAGTTGAAGGCTGCTGGGTTGTTTTGGCAATATGCACTGTAGGTCCATGACATCAATCGGCACCCCAGAAGCAGAAGTAGCATTGTGTGTACATACAGGCCCAGATTTCTGTCCGTGGTCCCCCGAGTCCATAGCGCTGGGGAACTATACATTCCCAATGACTGCGTCAGGATGCGTCTTGTCGGCATGCCCCCCCTAAAATTTTGCCGCCATAGGCCTGTGCCTTTGCGGCCTTGCCACAAATCCGGGCCTGTGTACATATTGAGTTTGCTGTAATCATTATCCTGAATAGGTGTACTCAGGGACGCAACAAGCGTGTGCCCAATATGCACAGCCACTCCTGCCCACAACCCCCCTTCCCCCACCCCAAACTCAAACAGGTGCAAGAGCAACATCCAGTCGAAGAAACCTCTATAGCTATGCCACTGGGTGTACTGTAAGACTTAAAAAATATTCTATACTTACACTTAAAGGGATGGTTCAGCTTTAAAGCGATACTGACATGTTCCTATAAAAATCATAGGAAAGTGTCAGTATAAAGTAAATGCTGCACCTGTAAAAGTCCCTGCAGGCTTGCAGGGACTGGGGGCAGCTTTGCAGGAACAATTATGGGTGCAGTATTTACTTGATACTGACTGACTCGTTCCTATGATAAACAAATGCTCTGTAAGGCGATAGATTTATTATTATTGCTATTTGTATCACTCATCTTTCTATTCAAGCCCTCTCCTATTCATATTCCAGTCTCTTATTGCAATCAATGCATGGTTGCTAGGATAATAAAGACCCTAACCAGACTGCTGAAATTGCAAACTGGAGAGTTGCTGGATAAAAAGCTAAATAACTCAAAAACTACAAATAAAAAAAAACTGCAAATTGTCTCAGAATACCACTCTCTACTTCATACTAAGGGGCAGATTTATTAATGGTCGAATTGAAAATTCAGATTTTCAAATTTTTTTTTACGGTCAAAACTGTAATATTCGACTCAAACTTGATTTGAGTTTTTTTAAACTCGAATTAGATTTTTGAGACTTATCATACTCTGGCCCTCGAAATTGGACCCTTGATAAATGTGCCTCTAAAAGTTTATTAAAAGGTGAACAACCCTTTAACAATTTTACTTAAACTCCACAATAGCTACAGTTTATGTCAAAGGGGTTGTTCACCCTTTAAATTAACTTTTAGTATGATATAAAAAGTGACAAGTCTGAGACAATTTGCAATTGATTTTCAGATTTTATTATTTCCGGTTTTTTGAGGTACTTGGCTTTTTATTTGTAATTTCAGCAATCTTGGTACTAGGGTTCAAGTTACCCCGAGCAGTCATGCATTGACTTAAAAAAAAACCTGAATTATGAATGGAGAGGGCTGGAATAGAAAAATGAGTAATAAAAAGCAGCAAAAACAATAAATTTGCATTAGATGAAGAATGCAATTAATTCAAAAACTATAAAAAAGAAACAATGAAAAGTTGCATTGCATTACATTCTGTAATATAAAAGTTACCGTATATACCCGAGTATAAGTCGAGTTTTTCAGCATCCTAAATGTGCTGAAAAAGTCTACCTCGGCTTATACTCGGGTCAGCGGTACCCAACCCGAGTAGCTGAGATTGCAGTCACTTTTAATCATTCCTATACCAACAGTACACTTGGGGAGAGACTGCAATATCCCACAATGCCCTCTGTTGGTTATATGAAGGAATAACAGTGCGCCCTCTGTTGGTTATATGAAAGAATAACAGTGACTGCAGTATCACACAGCGCCCTCTGTTGGTTATATGAAAGAATAACAGTGACTGCAATATCACACAGCGCCCTCTGTTGGTTATATGAAAGAATAACAGTGACTGCAATATCACACAGCACCCTCTGTTGGTTATACGAAAGATTAACAGTGATGGCAATATCAAACAGCACCCTCTGCACATGGTAATGGGACAGTGGGACAATGCACACAGTAATCCGTTTGGCAATTCTCTGTCACCATCAACTTTGCAAAGAAGTCCGGTTGATCGCTGGGGGGTCGCTTTGGCAGAATGTGCGCTGCTGGGAGACAGGGCTGTAGTTGTGTCTAGGCTTATACTAGAGTCAATAAGTTTTCCCAGTTTTCGTAGGTAAAATTAGGTACCTCGGCTTATACTTGGTCTTCATAGTTTCTCTACTGTGAGTGTTCCTACACCTATAGAACATTTACCCATATAGGGAATCCCATAGTCAGAGCGCAAGGCGTTAGTTAACCCTTTTCAGTTAGCCATCATGGTGACTGGAACTAGAGCAGCTGCCTGAGCTATTGCTGGGAAGTAATCCCTGTAGGATAGATAGGACTTCAGCCCTGTAGTGAGTAACCAGCATGTACAACAGATCTGGACTGTGGATTTCTCATCAGGAATTTAGGAAGCCTTCGCCTACACCTTCTCCTACGCCAGCCTTTCAAGCTCAGTGTGGATTAAAGCTGCTAGACTGCTTCCCTGCATCTGCTCTGCCTCACATGAGTTTTATCGTTTTCACTACCACTGGGAGTGGCTGAGACCTTCACTTTACACACCCTGGGGTGCATCATCTGGTGTTGCAACACATACCTCTGATCAAACTACTTTGGGATTACTAATATTTCCTTGCAGACCATAGTGTGCACCCTCACCATTACCCTACATAGTCCCCCCTACCCGCCAGCCTAGCAGCCCCCTGGGCAAATGCCCCTAACTCTTTACTTACCCCAACATGCAGATTCTGTTCAGCGGAGTTCACGGACGCCATCTTCAGCTGCTCCGTTAATCTTCGGAATGAGAATGGCGCTTCCGGCGCATGTGCAGTTGTTGCGACACAAAAATTGCTCCAACTGCACATACGCTGCTTCACTGGTCTCATTCCGTGGATTACTGCAGAGAAGAACATGGCGGCCGCGAACTCCGCAGGACAGAATCTGCACGGAGGAGTAAGTAAAGAGTTAGCGGCATTTGCCTCTGGGGGCAGCTAGACTGGGGGGAGGAGGTAGGGGGTAGGTTTTTTTTTAATTAAGGGTTTGTTTCTTCTTTAATGTGACAGAGGACGTTTACATACAAGGGGTAATCATTATTATATTGCCTAACATCTGTTGTGTTATTATTTCTCTGTTCTAATTGCAACTTACTATTACAGTTTCTACCTATTGTGTGGTTTATTGTCTGTTATATTATGTACATTTATCACTTCTGCAGTTCCCAGGGAGTTGTATGCCAATTGCCAGCAATATCTGGTTTTAGCCCCAGGTGGAGGCATTTAACTTATCCAAACACGCAAATCTCCCCCTTAGCTGAGATTTGGGATCTATACTATTAGTGCCACAGTGTGGCCCTGGATATTCATGCCAAGAAAGGGTTACAATAGTAAAAGGTTTTTTTAAATGAATGACAGGATGATATTAGGTTTTATTTTAAATGCCCACTTTACCACCAGATTTTGACTGATCATATGATCATAAAGGAAGAATTCTGGGAGAGAAAGGCATGTGGTTTGAAAATAGTGATGAGCACAACTTGCCCTTTGGCTTAGCATGGGCAAGTTACCGCTGTTGCAGGTAAAACCTTGCAAAAAAATTTAACGCAATAAAATTTTTTGCAAGGTTTTACCTGCAACAGCAGTCTTGTGTGCCAGTGTGCCTACTTGCTACGTATTTCTGAGGTAGGCGTTACCTCTTATCACTTGGCACCAAGCAACCTTTGGAATTATTTATGAAGTACGGGTGTGCGAGAGCTCTTCTTTTGGTAGTATGGTCACAAATTACTGACAGTAACAATTAACTGTATCTGAGTCTGTACAGTACTGTATAGTGCCAGATTTACCAATGTACTATTGCACCTCTTGTACTCAAATAAAGAGCAGCACTTTTGTACTCTCCAACAAATAACTTGATTCTTCCATGTCTAGGACCCTGTATACCCCAATCCCTTAAACAAAGTAATACAAATTCTGTGTATTCTATAACATCAGATTTTTGGTTGTCCCATAAGACATGTTTGTCTAACCTGTTCAAATGATAAACAATTAAATAGCTAAAGAAGGTGACTGTAATAATTAGCAACATACATCTCGCTATAATATACTTACATGTATGCAAATTTATATTAGTTGAATAACCAATAGTAAACCAATTAGATTTGTATTTCATTAGTTTGCCTGTATTTTCCTGTTCAGTGCAAACTTCTGGTTTCTATGGGGTATTGTCGTCCAGAGAAATGTATACAGCAAATAATAATTTAAAGTGTAGCCCAATAAGGCTGTTTCATAAATCAAATGAGTTAATATAGCCTATGAAAGTAGTCCTGACAAAAGAAAATGATGATGATTGCTAACCAAAGATTGCCATAGAAAATAAGCACATATTATTTTCTCCAAAATGTTCTTCCGACGCTGCTGATAATAGCTGGCACATATTAGCTTTTTTAATTTATAGGAAACATCATAATGAGTATTCATGATCATTCCGCTCAAGAGGTTTCTCTGTTATTATTTCTCAGCAGTCACCCACTTGAGCACTGAACTTTCTGCAGTTGATTTAAATAGGGGGAAAATAATCACTTCTGTGTTCAAAACATTATGATAGTCTTGGAATTGGGATGTCTCCATTTAAATTCTGTTTGGGCAGTAAACTCTTTGTATGTCTGAGAAGTTTTTGAAATGACTTTACATTTGCTTCTTATTCAGCTTCTATGCTATGTTTTCACATCCTTGTCTCACACCAGCGGCATTCCCTTCTGGGGTGCCTATGGCATAAGTCAGGCAGAATAGAGCTGATTCAGTTGTGCATATAAATATGATGTGTTGAAACATAATAGAGTTTCTGAAAATATAATTTAGGTGGAGAAATCCATTTTCTGTAGCTAAAAAAAATAAAATGAACACATTTTGCATTAATGCAGAAATGCAAAAAATACATTTATCTTTATATGGATGTTGCATCTTGTTATGCTGGAAAACTGTAGCTCAGAAATTTCTACTCCATAATAAAATATTGTTCAGCTGTTTACTGAAAGTAAGCTAAATGTGTAAATGTTCTCTAACATAACTGCTCAATACTGATTACTGGCAACACCAAATTGGTTGGATTAGTTCATTAAGCCTTGAACTTCATAGGCAGGTGTGTCCAATCATGAGAAAAGGTATTTAAGGTGACCAGTTGCAAGTTCTGATTCTGTTTGACTCTCATCTGAAGAGCATACCTCATAACTGTCCCTTTTTCGGAGGGACAGTCCCTCTTTTGAAAGCTCAACCTGCAATCCCTCATTTGTACTGGAAAGTCCCTATTTTCTCTGCACTGAACAGCCAGAAAAAGAAACAAAGTTTCTAACTTATTTGGCTTTTAGCAGAGAGCACAGAACAGCTAACAGGTGCAAATAAGATACTTTGTAACAATTTTGAGACAAAAAAAACATCATGGATTAGGGGAAGGCTACAAAAAGGCAATCTCAGAGGTTTAAACTGTCAGTTTTAACTGTAAGGAATGAAATCAGGAAATGGAAGGCCACAGGCACAGTTGCTGTAAAACCCAGGTCTGGCAGGCCAAGAAAAATGCAGGAGAGGCATACTGTACGTGGAGGATTGTGAGAATCGTTACAGACAACCCAAGATCACCTCCAAAGACCTGCAAGAACATCTTGCTGCTGATGGTGAGGCTTTAAAAAATAAATGTATTTATTGCTTCTCACATCACAGATAATTGACTAATATAGGGTCAAAATCAGTCAGAGGCTTCTGAAAAAACAAACTTCTAAAGATTGTTAAAAACATATTCCAAACAAAAAACACCTACATACAATAAATAAAAAATTTTATTTAAAAATAGTATCACCTTAATGAAAATAATCATAAGAAACGTTCTATTTTTACAGTATTGTCTTCAGATAAAGACTATCTTTATAATATTGTGTATAATTGGTTAGCAGTAAACTTTGGAAAATATAATAGATATTTTTAAAAAAATGAATGGTTTTCTATGAATGTGTAACAAAGTTTAACATTATTGGGTAAAAGGCTAACACTCCTAAAAAAAAAAAGATGCGTAACAAGAAAAGCATTTTCCAGTACTTATGCATGCCAGAAATTATTTGGCACCTGAAAATGTTGTAAAATAGTTGTTATATTTTTGGCATAGGTTTGTCATAAAGACAAAAAATTACACCTTCACAAGTTGATTTGCTCTTTGTAAGAGGCAATTTATTTATTTTATAACAAGATTAACAGAGTTGTTTTACATAAAATATTTTACAACCTATCAAAATATGACACCCAAGCATATTTTGAAGTGAAAAATAGGGCAGGCAATGACTTTGATCATGTATTGTCTGTTAGGTACCCATGTCTAAACCTAAGTGGCAAATTTACAAAAATATCTTAAAGTAGCTTGGTAAATCTAACAGCTGTATTTTTAATTATGTAATGAAAAATACTTATGCAAAATAAATCTGCCTCTTAGAACAAGTCACTTCATCTTACAATGCACAAAGATGGCTGCCTTTTCTACTACACAAAGATCTGAGAGACACTGAAAAAAGGTTGTCTATAAAGCACTTTATATTAAGATAAATACTCCTTTTTGTAGTATTTGTGGTACAGGCAAAGTTAAAATTAGTGATGGGCGAATTCACGGCGAATTTGCGCGATTCGCGGCAGGCGAATAAATTCGCGAAACGCCCGCGAAAATTCGCGGAAAAAATTCGCCGTTTCGCAAATTTTTCGCCGTTTCGCGAATTTCGCGCAAAATTCGCAAATTTTTCGGCGAAGCGAAACAACGCAAATTCGCCCATCACTAGTTAAAATCTTTATTTCTCATGCCATGGCAGCTTTATACTGCAAAACTATTATACATGTATAATGTGGAAAAATAGGCAGGAAGGAAACAACATAACATTGTTAGAAAAAAAAATAAGTTAAAATAAGAAAGACAAACATTCAGCCAAGCAATGCCTTTCAAAGAAAACTTGCCAGAAAAGCTTTTAGCAATGCTTTTTGTCATGTTACAGAAGAAGAAGATAAGTACATTTCCACAACTTTATACTTGGTTGAACCTTTATATTTATGTGCTATCAATTGGCCAGGAAATTTAAAGTATTCATAGTTCAAATAGTTTTGTTAACAAAAACTCCCTAAAAAGGTCAGATAAGACCATCACCTTCAGTGATAAAATTCTTGGACTAAAAGATATCAAATGTGTTCAATTCTTTTTTCCTTTGCAAATATATTTTGTTCCACGTTCATTAAATATATTGGGATAGTAGCTACTGCATTTAGTTTGGTGAGGCTTAAGACATACTACAATATTTGCTAAAGATTTCAAAGGTTTTTAGATTTAAAATATACCAGCAATGGGATTTATGAACTTCAGTCCTCAAGTCAAAGCCAGTTTTTATACAAGAAAGTACTTTAATACCATTATAACAAATCCTTCTCTGTTAAGGAGGCCCCAATACAATTATATTCCACTAAATTTTTACAGAAGGTGGATTAAGGTTGGCTAATTTTAGGTAGCTCTAGAGTTTTGCTATATGTTATTGATTTAGGATGAGGCTAATTAGTAAATAATTATTGGTACATACCAGCTCAGAAACCAGCACAGAAAGTAAAATCAGCTCTGCAGCATCAGTTTATATGACAGACAAACCTTATTTTCTGCTTGATGATTTGTGACAACCCCTTAGCTCAGCTTCTCAATAGCTGAATACACTGAGCATTTGCATGTCACAGACACTCCTAACATAATCCAAGATGGGAAACTTTCTGGCATGGAGCATTACTACTAAAGAGACACTGCACCTTTAGCCTGGTTCAATAAGTTCAATATACAAAATATGGCATTTCTAACCGTATTTATTTTAGGGTTTAGTTCACCTTTCATAATATGTTATAAACAGTATGAGCCATGTAAAGTATCTTTGGGAAAATAATTTTGTAGCATTTATTCACACACACACAGCGCTGTGTAAGAGGAGTTCTCCTTTCTAGTAGATAAGATAAGGTACTGTATATTCAACCTGTTTAAAATGTAAATAACATTCTAGGGACAGCTTATTTTATTAAATGGATTGGCAGGGAGGATGACTGCAAAAGAAAATGGGACAAGAATATATTGGGCAATAATTAAGGTACACAGATGGATAGATTAAATAAAGAATAGGATTAATGAGGAACAACAGAGAAATACAGAAGGTAAAGGAAGAAAGAAAAAACACAAATGTACAAAGGATAGAAACAGAAAAATGGAGATAAACAGAATACAAAGAAGAGTTAAAAATGGTGAGGGACTAAATAGAACGCAAAAAATGAGTTACAAAGCAGAAAATATTGGTGGGTTTTTAATAGAAGTTTACTAGAATGAATAATAGTGTTATTTACATCCACTACTTAACAAGAAAACCTACATAATTTTTTAATTATTTATATAAATTGTATCACTGATTGCTGTAAGGTAATTTTAAGAAAACACCTTCATGGCTTTTGAAGTAGAGTAAACAGTTACTAAAATTCACAGAGGATCGAAGCATGGATTGTAATCATACAAATTAATACAGTTAATATAATTAATTATAATAATGAATGGCTATTTTTCTCATTACAGGTGGATCCCATATCTGAAAAACCCATTACCCAGAAAGCTCTGAATTATGGGAAGGCCATCTCCCATAGAGTCTAAGAAATTATTCTATTTTTATTTTAATTTGTTTTTCTCTGTAACAATACAGCTGGGTCTTGTACTTAATAGTAACTAAGCTGCATAAATCCATATAGGTGGCAAAACAATCTAGTGGGGGTGCATTTAATGTTTAAAAGATAGACACGGTATAGTAATCTAAATAACCAAAACAACCCACCCATCATAATCTAAACCATTTGATATAAACATTTAATGATTTTTCTATACAGAAATAAGAATTAGAAATTTACTGATTTTGACACACAGAAACCTTTTTTGCCTATTCTATTTACTATAACAGACCTTCACAGAAATTATGTAATTTGATAAAAAAAACTGACAATTATTTTAAATATCTATATTTATATGTACAATATGCATGTGATTTGGTTAATTGGCTAATTATTTTAAATATCTATATACAATATAGAAATGCACCAGAGAAAATTTCCTGTAAATTAGTTTTTTTTTTAAACTCAAATAGTATTTTAAAGGGTTTGCCCTGCAGACAGATGAGGTTTCTGATTAGTGTGCTCTGCCCACCCCGATGGAGAAAACTAGAAAAACTAGAAAACAAAACTTTCATTGCAACCGTGTAACGAACCTCTGACTTTGATCTGGTACACTGCAGTAAAACAGCAGGTCAAAATCTGTTCCAGGTGAATATGTCAGTAAATAGTGAGCACTTGACACTTACATAGAGAGGACCAAACAAGGAATGTTACAGGGTCTGTTTAAAAGTTAGATTTTTATTCTACCAGAAAATAAATATGCACCTGCATTTCTACAACAGAAAAGCATCTGGATGAATGCTTAAACTAGTGTTGTCCAGCTATTTTGCTGAGTGTAAACTTTCATACTTCAAACTACTGGAACAAAAGCTGCTGCTGTATCTTGGATATGTTTAAGGCCAACTCATGTAAAATGGTAATTCTCTAAAGAGCTTTACACGGTACATCAATCACTAGCTGAACTGGTAGAAAATGATAGTCAAAGAATCTATCAGCTAAGCAGTTGTATCCCTGCATGACTTTCACACGGTCATAAAATGTGTTTTCCCATAGGGAACCAGATTGTGTCTTTTGGATTCCTTATGTATCGGTTGGAGCTTGAGGGTTCTGGCTGCAATTCAAAAACTAAAATCTTTGCAGTAGCAGAGAAAAGAGCTTAGTCTGACTGGGGTTTAAATTAAATTGACCACCAAACCTCTTCTTTATGCTCTAGTCTACATTTATGATGTAAGTTGTACAGAGAAAACTGATCTTTAAAGACAGAATTTACAGAAAAAAAACCTTTTCTGTATCTTTTCTGTACTCCCTTTCTGCAGTTTGCAAGTGACAAGTAAATTCAACATAATGATTGGCTGCTATGAAGTTACTTAAACCTTGTGAGTTTTATAAATTACCCCCAGTGATTAATTTTACTTTCTGTGCACTTTTAGAGTTTTGTTTCTGACCTAAAGCAACCAATCCGCAGGCACCATTTAATGGTCTTTTGCTCAAAAGCAAATATTCCTATGGGTTACTTCAACTGTGGAAACTGTGCTTTTTATTAAATATAAGGGTTATTTTTCAAATGCTGGCAGTTGCATACATGATGTTATTCTCATATTATTTCTACCTACATGTCCTATAAATATATCATGAGTCATAACTGAAGATTAACTGAACAGCGGAGATCAAAACATATGGATGACGAACTGAAGAGGAGAGAGAAGCACGAATTGCAGAATTAAACAAGCCATGGCCCAGCTGCTCTAAATCATTTAGTTGAACCCATAGATGCTCTTTAGTAGTCATGGGATAACAGTCTGATAAATTTTGAATTGTATTTCACCCCCATTACTAGAGTCTGGTTTAACAGGACGCATTTTATAATGAAAGTGCTTTTAATAGGATTTACCGTAATTGGAAGACGAGACATAATTGCCTTGAATCAGAAGTAATGCTGTGAGTGAAATCCTTTTAAGTAGTCTGGAATGTACACAGTTTTATTATACTCAGCCCAATAGATTATCAGAAAGAAGAATTAGACCTTCATAAAGGACATAAAATAGCCACTGCAATATTCCCTGAGATGAAACCAAACCGCTCAACAGACATCATTTCAACTTTGCCCTACAAAGATCATAGTGACAAATTGAGGTCTTATTTAAAATTAAAAACTACATTTGGAATCCACCAGATTTTAATCATTATAAGTTCCATTTTTTTTATTAACAAGCCTTTTGTACTTTGTACAAAAACGGTCAAATTTTGAGAGAAATGTTTTAACCTTTTGATGATCCCAAAAATATATGGAAAAATAAAGGCAACAACGTGAAAAACAGCTCTTATGTTGCTGTTGTTTTGCTACTACAGTATGTTTATAAAATTAGTTTCAGTTAAACTTTCAAAATTGCTTGTTTACCATGGCCTGAGTATAGTTAAATAATATGCCTTTTGAACATAGTTTTTGCACTTATCTTCTGTCTTTTGAAGGTAACTACAGTACAGGAACCCACTTGGTCTTTTATGTCTTAAAAGGGACTTAAACCCCCAAAATAAATAGATATAAACTTACAATCACTTATATGAATTGACATTGCATTAATTTCTAGTTTTAGTGGTTCCTGAGATATTAAAAACTTTAGACTGATAAATCAAGGTATTCAAATAAGCAAAATCTATGCACCATCTGCATAGACACACTAAGGGGCACATTTACTAAGGGTCGAATTTCAAAGTTAAAAAACTTCGAAATTCGACCATCGAATGTGATACTTCGATAGTGGAAGTATTTTTTCGACTGAAAACGGCCGTTTTCAAGTGAAGTAAAAATTGTTCGATCGAATGATTCAATCCTTCGAACTGAACGATTCAAAGGATCGTACAAAAAAAAACTTTGACTTCTAAAAACTTAGCCAAAGACTCAGAGAGGTTCTAGGAGGTCCCCCATAGGCTAAACAGCAATTCGGCAGGTTTAAGGTGGCGAAGTGTCAAAGTCAAAGTTTTTTAAGGAGACAGTATTTCTATTTTCGAATGGTCGAATTTGTGACGTTTTTTCAATTCAAAGTCGAATTTTGGCCTATTCGATGGACGAAGTGCCCAAAAATTACTTTTTAGAAATGAGAAGTTTTTGAATTTGAAAATTCCCTTTGACCCTTAGTAAATGGGCCCCTAGGTTTACTGACTGGTACTAGTAGTATACAATTGCAGATATCTTATAAAATAATACAAAATGAATGTGTATATTGCAAAAGTCCTAAGAAAAGTATTATGAATAAGTTTACATCAATCCATTTTTGTGTTTTGATCCACTTACGCTTACTATTTTGAGTAAGCTCTGGGTATACAAATATTCCTGTACGACCAAAGTATGGGTTCATGCAAACTTACAAACTTTTGAAAAATTATAAATATAAACAAATGTAAACAGATAACACCGCAAAACCCAATAGAAACATACTGAATGAACTATAAAATGTCTGAGAGGCCTTATTCTAATACAATTTGCTTTCCCATAATTTGGTGTTAATATTCTCTGCAATGTCTCCCAATAACTCATGTGTTAACAGCGCCTTAGCTTGGTTGTATTTTTAATTATATCTGTAGCAATAAATAATACTAGACCCTTTTTACCATAATAAGAAATGTGGTCATTAGTATTAGATGCACAGAATCTTGTCATGGAAATCTTATATTTATAACATCAAGCTTCTATGAACTTTGACACTCACATTTAATAAAAGACCTGCAGGCAAATTCCACAGTATGTTATTCTGAATCGATGAGACATACAATGTACATATTGGTGTACATACCTTTATTTATATATGTTAAATAATATTGTATACTAAGCTCAACATCTCATACAGTTTACTGAAGCATGCGAGAATCAATTTATAAATAAAACAGGATTCTGCTATATAATTTTGTGTGACATTGACATTGCCTAATGTTCACCGTTGACTAATCCAAACAGGCTATTACTTAATCTGAGTATATGCTATGTACTTAAAGGAGAACTGAACCGCCCACTAATAAAAACCCTACCCAATACCCTATATAGTACCCCCTTCCTGATCCCCCCCACATTGGTGATAACAACTATAAGTGCCCCTAATCCTTTACTCGCCTATAGGTGCAGAGTAAGCGCAAAGAAAAACCTGTTCATATGAATGAAAAATTGTTTGCATTGTGCATATTTTTTCTGAAGCTTTCACATTTTGAATACTACAGTATTTCTCTGCTTAACCTGCATCGGTATATGGATAATGGCCATTTTGTCTCTGTGTTTCAATTAATATAAATATGTTTTGATGCTTAGCAGTTTTCATCATGCAGTGCCATTGTAAATATAACAGAAACTGTCAACAAAGCCATAACAAACAACAATGACAAGCAGCAAGTGGATGCTGTATCAAAGTCTACTTCCACTGCACAGTTATCAGTCTTAAATGCCAGATTATAATATTATTGAAAGCAACAGTGTATTTTCTTTCTTTAGCATGTTATTAGAAACCAGCGGGCATTTTTCCTCAGAGGCTTTAATAATTATGCCCCTCTTTATTTAAACAATAAAAGTGATATTTTACAGTGTATGCGAATAAGATGGAACATAATAAACACATGCAGTTTGATTAACATATCTGGGTTTTGTAAAAAAAAAAATATGGTAATGGAATTATATGTGGTGAGAAAAACAATGGAAACACCAGTGGCTTTAGTAAACAGTGCTTATATATTGAGAGGTCATTTGCCTGTAATAATGCCGGTATTCTAAGTGGAATAGACAAACATGCACTGCTATAAGCAGGGCAATGTATATTTATTTGTGTGATGCTACAAGAGAAATGTTTCTGATCCCAAAACTAGAAAACTGGCTTGGTTTTGGACTTTACACTGTCCACAGGAGACTTTGCAATTCATCTTTATATTCCTCAAACAAAGAATGCAAAGTGTTGGGTGTATCATTCTCTTCAGCATAGTGACTGACTTTTGTCCTTTAAAAGGATCTTTAGTAAGTCCAATATATTGCTGCCCAGATCATTATAGAAACTGTAATGAGACCCATGGTATTGCTGACTTCTTTAACGGTATACTGTCATAATGTATTTACCCCCCTTTAAAATATGTACACATTTTGAAAATATGTTGCTATTTTCTTTCAAATTAAAGGTTTAAGTTCATCATGTTCTATAATGAGTGTTTTTTAGCATTATGTTCTACACGCTTTGGCTTTTTGAAGCTGTTACATATAGTATTTTGCTGGCAATGGTATCTTTCAGAAGAATATTGTGTTCACTTGTTTCATTAGATGTAGATATTTTACAATTTAAAAATCCACTCCTTTTCAATGTCCTTAGCATAGGCAGTTCCTGTCCTTTGTTAATAGTGCCAGAACCTTGGCTACACACCTCTGGATACACCAAAGAAATCAGAAGCATTCAGCAAAGAATAGGGAAGCAGGTTATTTAAAAAATGTAAATATGACAAATGAATTGACGTTCAAATATCACAAAGTTTTTGGTAAGGTTGATCTGGTTCTCCATCTAGCAGTGCTGACTAGCAGTGACTCCCATTCTGAACAACAGGCAAATATTGGTAAGAACATATGCATTAAATTGTGTTCAAATTGAGCAGTTAGATGAAAAAAATGCTATTTCCTATCTTGATATCATATAACCATTCCTACAAGCTATACCATGAGATAAAGAAAACCATGAAGGTGCAATTTTATGTTCACAGTTTTTTTCATTAATAACATAGATTTGACAAATGAATAAATCTTAACTGAATACATTCTCAGGAGATATCTCAATTTCAGGTCTATAAAACACTTTATTACAGGACTAATACAGTAACACAGATTAGTATGTCTAAAAATGAAATCTGTTCTTCTATTAGCAACTATTTTCATTTTTATAGTAAATGACTCATAACACAAAGAAAAGCATACATTTAATAGTGAAAACTCAATGATACTACAAAAACCTGTATATTATACCTTGTGCTTTCTTACTCTACTCCATTTAATTTTGTGGTTTCTTTTTTCTTTTCTTATGACTTTTATTTGTGTCAAAAGAAGAACTGTCCACCCGTAGAGTGTGCAGACAGAGAACCAGCGTCGCATGTTGGAATGACAGGATAGGATATGTTTGGTAAATTGGGTGGGGGGGTTGACAGTCAAGGTGTGCAGTGTGTACCCCTCCTGTCTCTTGAGACCTCTATTGCTGTATTCCCACTCTACCCTTGGTTCTAATAGGAGTGCATTGCCGGATTTCTGCATGCTAGTTGTTAATGATATTAGGCTGAGGTACCCAAGTTAAATGAGACAAAAAAACAAAACAATGTACCAGCACTTAGAGGCAAATGCAACAGAGACCAGCCCCTCATGTTTTTTGTGTCATATAATATGAAAGACTATGAATGATATAAAAATGCAATACAACACAGAGACAGCAGCATTTCTGTGGTACTGAGGTGTGATTAAACTGGGGGGGGGGGTAGTTCCATCCTCCTGGTATACTAAGTGGGCAAAAATAAATAGGGGACTATAAAAAATACTAATACTCCCATGCTTATCCAAAGAGGCCTACTGTAGTTTCACCTCTGTCACAGGCACAACAAAACCAGCATGAGTGCACCCAGGTCCTCCGATCCCACGGATGGTGTGTCACTGGATCTCACCGAGTTGTCCCAAAACTTTAGAAAGTGCCACAGCACTTGGGTAGCATGTGACCACCTGGTGATTAAGATGCCCACTCACACCCCAAATATTATCTTTCTGGACGCACTGAGCTGCCATAAACCTGTAAGTCTCAGAGGTAGCAGACAGCCTAGGGGTTCCACTACAAATTAACAGTGTAAGCAAAGTTACTATGAAAACACCAAAAGGGATACAATTGTATGGGTACTTTTCATCAACCAAGCCAGTAGAGTTATTAATTGGAATTTAATAGAAGAAGCTCACAGCACACAATATTTACAAATAATTACATACTGTATATACACACACACACACACACACATAAATATATAGAAGCTCACAGCACACAATATTTACAAATATATATATATATATATATATATATATATATATATATATATATATATATATATATATATAATACACAAAAGCCATGAATATATTGTAAATTATATTCTTATACGGTGTGTTCTGATGTCATCAGTTACAAATGGTGAGTTCTGATGTCACATGTCTCACTGAAACTTGTGTATTATAATAAATAAAGTACATCCAGTTGCAAAATATGAGGATATTAGAAGATACCTCTGAGTACCATGACTTGTATAAAAACACTCGGCCTTCGGCAACGTGTTTTTATATGGTCATGAAACTCCTCGGTAACTTATAATATCCTTATATTCACTATACTTTATATATATACATACACACACACCTTGTTGACTGGGTTGCTTCATCTGCCTAAAATAACTTGGACAAGGCTGTGCAAGGGCTTCCCCAAAAGCAGGGGTACCTTCCCAAGTATGATTAACAAATCCCTGGGGATCAGATGGGGCTATACTAGGCTATCAGGACAGTTTAGCCCATCAGCCAATTAATTTCACTGCCTTAACTTGAGCCAAACCCACACGGTCCTAAATAATAAAGGATTTTAAAATCAATGGGCATTGGAAATTTGCCTCAAATCACTAGGTAGATGTAAAAATAAATATTTTAACTCATACCATTTGCCATAATTCACAGGGGAACCAAATTCTAAACCACACTTACTAAATTGCTTCCCCAAAAGCAGGGGTACCTTCCCAGGTATGATTAACAAATCCCTGGGTCACTACAAATCCCAATATATTTTAACATATTGGGAGTTTTAGGGGCCCATTTACTTAGTTCGAGTGAAGGAATAGAAGAAAAAATACTTCGAATTTCGAATGGTCGAATATGGCTACTTCGACCATCGACTACGACTTCGAATCGAACGATTCAAACTAAAAATCTTTTGACTATTCGACCATTCAATAGTCGAAGTACTGTCTCTTTAAAAAATACTTTGACCCCCTAGTTCGCCACCTAAAACCTACCGAGGCCAATGTTAGCCTACGGGGAAGGTCCCTATAGGCTTCCTAAAAATTTTCTGATCGAAGGAAAATCCTTCCATCAATGGATTAAAATCCTTCGAATCGTTCGATATTCGAAGTCGAAGGATTTACATTCGGCAGTCGAATATCGAGGGTTAATTAACCCTCGATATTCGATCCTATGTAAATCTGCCCCTTAGTCTTGTAACATTAACATATATTCTTAAATCAGTATTGCTTGATACAACTTTACCCCAGCTCTCCAGAGTACATGATGCTATTAAAATACAAAAAAATCCACCAGCGATCAGGCTCAGTGTTCTTTGTTCTTGCAACTGTTCTTTGTTCCTGCAACTGGAGCTGCACATTTTAAAGAAAGTTTTACTATTAAAGAACAAATGAACACTAGTATGCCATTCTTCTGATGTTCAATTGCAATTAATATTGTGATCACAGCAGTCTCTGCATGTAAGATGATAGTAGGTGACTGAAATTGTGCTTGTAAGCACAGTTGTCCTTAGAGGATTCCACTGCATCTATAATTGATTTTTTTTGGGTCATTCTTCTATAGTGGCAGAGTTTAATATAGGTTCATATCTGTATCCCCTTTGCTTGTATCTACAATACCTAACAGTGTCTTGTGTTTACTAAGCTAGCATAACTGCATATTGATATAGAAACAATACTATTGGAGCTTTGTAGTTGCCTTCACATCTGCACTATTAAACATATATGATCATCATTGAGCCTCACATGATTAAGTGAAACATGGAATATGTGTCAGTAGGTATACGTTTTAACAGCATACATTGATATCTTTTAAAATTAGCTATGCATCTGTATTGCTCTAACTATTCCCTGTGCACTGCAGTACAATCAAAGGAGAGGAGAGAGCTGGAGAAGCATCAAAGCAGGTTTGTTTACCCTATAATAGATTAAATATGTATGAATAGCTCTGCATGGCACTTTGTGTAATTAGTAACAAAACTAAAAACAATACAAAATACATGTACACAATATAGTAAAACAAAAATACTAAAATGTATGAAAACTGCTTTACTCACTGTCAAGTATCTAACAAATATAGAAAGCCATTGATCACAAATTATTTTATTGTATGTACTGTAAAAAAATCCCTGATCACAACTAGCTTTAATTTGGACCAATGACGCATAGCTTTTGGTGTCTTTTTTTATCTTATATTGCATATCTAATGCCTATTTTCCACTTATAGTCTATAATATTTTTTATATTGTGTCTCTCTTTTTTGGAGGGCTGGTTCCTAAAAGTTGCAATTTATATTTGCGTATCATGGCTGCCAAAGATCAAACCCAACACACAGCTATGGGCAGGTATACTGTATAACTCAATAAATCCAGGCATGAATTTGCAGCAAAATTCCAGGATTTGCCATTACCACAATCTTTCCACGATTTTACTAATTTCTTAGCAAAAAGGGAAGGCTTCTTCCATTGCTACATAACATAAATGTACAAATTATGCCAGCTGCTGAACAAGTCAGCAGGCACAAAGTAGAAATGTGCCACAATCCAGACTTTTTTTTTTTAAAAAAAAAAAAGCTATAAATAAACAATGAAAAAGCTATTTTGGGCTGAATGGTAATATATACATATGTGTATATATATATATTGCAAATTGTGCTGATTATGGTAGGCTGAAGCACTGTTAAGAAGGGAAAACCTGCAGTGTAAAAGTGTTCCAAGGTTTAAAGACAAATATGTCTGTAGAATTAAAGCACATACTAGCAGATCTTTACTGGTACCAGAAACAAAATACCTACACTTTTGTTCTGATGGCTCTAGTATTTTTACTACTGTTAATTCTGTAATTTAAAGATTGTATTTTACCGACTATATTTTAACTTTCACCTGTTGATAAATACAATTCTAAAAATCCTATATGAATGTATAGAAAGTGTTTTTTCTGGAGAATAGTTATCTCCCCGTTTTTTTTCCTGAAAAGGAAACGTTCCATAATTTCAAACATCATTCCTTGAGTCTGCTAAAAATCAGTTAAACATTAAAGCAACTCAATACTATCGTATTGCCAGCAATATATCTTCATACAGCTATATCATAAACCAGTCGTACGTAAAGGGATCCTGTCATCAGAAAACATGTTTTTTTTCAAAACCCATCAGTTAATAGTGCTACTCCAGCAGAATTCTGCACTGAAATCCATTTCTCAAAAGAGCAAACAGATTTTTTATATTCAATTTTGAAATCTGACATGGGGCTAGACATTTTGTCAATTTCCCAGCTGTCCCTGGTCATGTGACTTGTGCCTGCACTTTAGGAGAATAATGCTTTCTGGCAGGCTGCTGTTTTTCCTTCTCAATGTAACAATGTGTCTCAGTGGGACATGGGTTTTTACTATTGAGTGCTGTTCTTAGATCTACCAGGTAGTAGTTATCTTGTGTTAGGGAGCTGTTATCTGGTTACCTTCCCATTGTTCTTTTGTTTGGCTGCTGGGGGGGAAAAAGGGAGGGGGTGATATCACTCCAACTTGCAGTACAGCAGTAAAGAGTGATTGAAGTTTATTAGAGCACAAGTCACATGACTTGGGGCAGCTGGGAAATTGACAATATGTCTAGCCACATGTCAGATTTCAAAATTTAATATAAAAAAATCTGTTTGCTCTTTTGAGAAATGGTTTTCAGTGCAGAATTCTGCTGGAGCAGCACTATTAACTGATTCATTTTGAAAAAAAAATTATTTTCCCATGACAGTATCCTTTTAACTTGCTACAGCTTAGTTTCTGAAACCTGATACAAGGTTTCACTAGCACAAGGGCATCAAGGGTAAGTACAGGTTTGGAAACCTATATAATACAGACTATCAGAGACAAATTTAAGTGTTTGATTAGAGCTCATACAGAAAAATCCCAGCACCAAATAAAGGTAGCCATGCCTAAGTCTGACATGATCAATTTGAATTTGTGATTTTTTAATTTTATTGCAAAAACTCTGAACCCAAAATTATGGAAATCCCACAAACTCAATTAATTAAGAACAAGAAAAAAAAACTTGATAAGTCTACCAACTCAGGAAATAGATTAGAAAAACTCAAATTGAAAAAAGGTCAACTCGTTGTCTTGACATGAAATTGACAGCTAGATGAAAATTTTACATTTGCGTTTTACAAGGTTTCTGAGATTAGAGCATGGCAAATCGCAAACATTCGAGTTTTGGAAATACTAATTCAATTTCATTAGTTTTGCAGTATTTACAACACCTAATGGACTGGGAGTCCGAAAATGCCACAACAAACAAATGATCTTGTAGCTACAAGGTCATTTGTTTGTTGCCCTGCTACCAGCAGTCGGATAGGCAGCCCAGCTTTTTTTTAATACAACTATAGAATCTTTTATTCCTTGGATACTTTATTCCTCTGAAAACTGGAATACGAGATCAACAGAGTCCTATATACACAATGAACTTTGTTCTTGATGGTATCTAAGCAAGCTTATACTACTGGGTTATTTTTAAGCAGAAACTTATACACAGTGCCAAATGTTAGGAGGAGTGCCAAATGTTAGGCATGCATGGTTGCCTGCAGTTTGGGTTTCAATACCGAGACAGTTATGTGGGCGGTGGCGACTGGCACACACACTTATCTGTCTACACCGCACACAATAAGGTGCTAAAATAGGGACTTTGCTCCTCTTGGTCTCAATAAAACCTTAAGGTGAGTTAAGGTGGGAACTGGCAGCCTGGAAGCTTTGCACAGTGTTTTTTTTGTAAGGATGTAGGACACGGACTTCAGTTGTGTATGGCCCCCTTTGATATTTAAGTGTGAGTAAGTGTGGTGTTGCCTAAGTCTGGAATTATTCGTTAAACAGCCCGTCCACCTCTACTGTTACTGATAGTATACATGGGGGTACACCAATACCTCCAGGTAAGGTCTTCAGCAATCCGTTGCCTCTGCCTTATATATTTTGATGTTAGAGTGGGCATCTGAGGGCATACTAATGGTCCCAGTGTTATGACCATTAGTATTTTCTGTTTTCTCCATTTTCTTTTTTCCTTTTTGTTTTCATTTGACAATTTTATAGGTCTGTACTATGATATCACTGGTGGGGTGGACCTTCTGGTTGCCTAGCAGCTGTTTTGGAACCTTTTTTTGGGAGACATACAGCACTTGTACTTTCACTGCACTGTTTTTCTTGAGAAAGGTTCCTGTGAAGAACCAAAACATTGGATTAATAAACAAGTTTTTTTAACACATTGATTTTTGTTGTGCAATTCCTATGAGTGCCATCACTATTTTTTTTTCTGCATGAGCATCAAGGTTTTGTGTATATTTGAGGTGTGCAGCCTATGTATTTGTTTATATACACACCTTGTATATCATAAAGATATGACACAAGCAAGTCTCCCTAAAGTAACACAGCATAACGTGTTTGTGCCAAATGGGAACTTACTCATAGGCTAATGTCCCACATCTGTACAGACTTTAACACTGTAGAAGAGTCTGCCTTATAGCCTACAGATCTGCAATATCAGAATTGAATCTAAAATATACCACATTAAACTACCAAATGTCACTGCAATATTTTTATTTACCAATAATATATTACATTTACAGAATGTTTGAATATTTACAGGTTTGTAAAAAAAAAAAAAGTGCAGAACTCTTTCAATCATTTATACTTAATTATGTTAATGGACCATTTTTTTCACACTACATCTTACAGTAACTAGGAAAAATATCTAAATGTTGCAATTGAAACAGTGTGAAAATATGTAGTAAGCCTGTGAAACAGCAAGTAATGCCTAATTTTTGTATTTTAAATAGTGAATATGCAACTAATAGATGCTAAAATATGCATATTCTGACATTAAATTTTCAATCCTTGGAAAGAATAGAGATCATTTGCATAATTTTCTGGTTTTTAATTTGACTTCAAACACTGCAAAAAAGTCACAGCCTAATGTTTTTGTAACACAAATTATAAATGGCTTGTGTCATATTGAGATCATACCTACATGTTTTTCATTAATCTGAAGGCGAAGTGTACATATTCAAGAGGAACTCACATTTTTCAAACAGAGAATACAAAATGAGTTAGTGACCTTTATTATAGCACATGTTTTTTTAATGTTCAGAAAATATTTATACCTTAAAATTAATTCAACTTTCTGAATAGCTTAAAATATGTTTTTAATCTCAAAACAAACTTTCAATCATTAATTCAGTTTACCCTTAAAAACTGCCAAACTAAAGACTATAATGAAAGGTTAAACTGAAAAGTAGTAGAATATTTTATGATACGAATATATAATATATGGTATTTTGCATTGCTCATTAAGATGAAAATTTAACAGGTAAAGAATTAAGCTGCCTCTATGAAAATATGTATTCCTATTAGCATTCCTAAAAGTTAGCCGTAATAGTCGAAGTATTTTCAATTCGAATCGAAGTCGAATTAAAAGCACTGCGTATCTGTACAGCGCTATATAAATAAATGATGATGATGATAATTTGGCATATTCGAAGTACCCAAAAATTACTTTGAAATTCGAAGTTTTTGAATTCGAAAATTCACTTTGACCATTAGTAAATGTGCCCCCAAGTCTACTAAAAATAATGTAAACATTAAATAACCCCAAGGCTGGTTTTGCTTCCAATACAAATTAATTATATCGTAAATTGGATCAGGTACAATTTACTGTTTTATTATAACAGAGCAAAAGGAATTCATTTTAAAAAATTTGGATTATTTGGATGAAATGGAGTCTATGGGAGATAGCCTTTCCATATTTTGGAGTTTGCTGGAGAACAGGTTTCAAGATAACGGATCCTATACCTGTATTTATATATAAATGTTATATTTATATAATTACATTATTTACCATGGGCAGTACTGTGAAAATAAACCTCACTTTCATATTAAGTAACCTAAATAATGATTTCAGTTAGAACAGTAGATATGTCTTATACCCCTAGCTATTGGTTTAATACTGTACAATTGTTTAATGCATATCTAAAATGGACTAGGCTTACTATACTTATATTGCAACCCAAAATGATATATTTCTAGTTTTCACAGTAAATCTCTACAGTGTACAAAATTAAAAATACATATTAAAAAACACCTTGTTGTATAGATATTATGAAATACACATTTTGTTTCATTATCACGATTTTATATACAGGATTTATTAATGTTGACACACACCCACAATGGAACATATTTTAAAAGGAGGAAGAAACATTCTGACTAACTTGTATTAAAACTTGTTAGGTAAAGGTTCTTCAATTGGTTAAGGAAAATACCCATTTTCTGCATAGCTATTTTACAATTCTTCATAAGAATTTAGAAAATGTAGCTATTCAAAAATCTTTTGAATGCCAGTAATGATTACAGACATCAGAGGCACTAAGACTGACGAGCCTTCATTATGTCATTGTTTAAAAACATGATGTGCAATTTGAACTGACATTATACCCTAGAGGGTTCAAAGATACTCAGTGAATGAAAAATCAACATTATACAGGGAATGAAAAGGTTGACCCTAGTGTTAAAGCTATTCCCAAAGGGATTGGAAAAATTAATATTACACAGCCAATTTTGTTGAAGCATCCCATTCATTGCTCTCAGGCTTAAATGTAAAGTGCAAAATGACAAACATCTAGAGCATACATAAAAAACAAAATAATAGCTTTTAAACTAAAAGTAATGTGCAGAAAATATAATTATGTATAATCACAGATAGTTGTGAGGCATCTCTCCTCAATGCATTTTTATATTTGATTAAGTAGTTATATGTCAGAACCTAGAAATACACTTTAAACTGTGTAAAAAAAACCATACATCTTTTATTATATATATTGTACTTTTAGTATCAAAGGCTTAAACAGAGAGAAAAAAATACATAGTTAAACAATTAATGGTGAATACATACACACACACACATATAAACATTATTTTATAGCCCTACTTATTACTATAGTCTCAAATATTTCCTTTCCAAAAATACATCCAATATCCTAATAAAAGCATTTTAGCATCTCTGTGAAGGGCTGTGCTATGTACTCATGATGAGGTTTTACCCTGGGGTAAATATACTGGAGCTTTGTTTACTTTCTCATAATCTAGTCTTAGATAATTTAGTTTTACAGAACATTCTCCTAAGTCAATGAGTCTCAGTGGTATAAACAGAAGTAGTTTGAATATTTTGCTTTGTCCCTGCCATCAACCAATTTACACTCTTCTGATACCATGGGTCCCAAACCTTAATGCTGCGTTTTTTTACTATTTATTTTATTCAGACTCACGGGATAAAGCATGCATCTGTAAAGGTCTATGCACACACAGTCTTAACCAGACCAGCCTCAACATGCAAAAATTTTAAAGCTGCCACCACCATGTTAAAAGGGCTGCAAGCACACGACTTGACACTGTTGCACACAGTTACTTACTAGAGGCTAACACCACTATGCTTTCTATGCTTTCTAGCTAAACACCATGACATACACTCCAGCAAACAGGTCAAGTCAATCAACAGACAACACAAAAAATCCCCCAAAAGCAAAGGATTAAAGATACACCTTTCCCTAACTAGCAAAAGGGTTTAAAACCCATTTAAAATACATACTTCCCTTCAGGTAAAGGTTCATTTAGAGCAGCAAAGACAAAAATTACATTTTATATTTAATCATCTAAAGTGGACAGTGCATAAACTATACAAAAAGATCAGATAATATTACAAAATATCAGAGTAGCAAACAGTTGCAAATTAAAAAGGGATACAAATATAGAAATCTGCATATGTCACCTACAGAAGGATCATGTTCCAGGGGGACAGAAGAAATAGCTATTTGCACCTCCTAATGCAGCTTGAACCCTTGATATCTAGGTTGGGAAGTGATAGGTCCACCCTCATCCAATGAGAAAGGTGAGGGCTGGTCACCAATTTATATGACATTGATTTTTCAATCAGCCCAAACTATTTGTGAGTTTATAACAGGGAAAAAGGGGGAGTAATAAGGATGTTAAATAGAAGGTGAAAGAGAGAGAAAGCAAAATGAAGGGTCATTGTCTTGAGAGAAGGTGTAAAGAAGGCCAAAGTTGAACGTGGAGAGAAAAGTAAAAAGGACACAGACAAAAAGCAAACCTGGTATAAGAAGAATTGAATGCCATAGAACCTGAATTATGCATCATCGTACAATAGAAACTCTTCCTGCTTTCCAAAAAGTTGCACAGCACTGGCCTAGAACATCATTCTTATAAATAATATTACAACTAAAATTCACTTCTTCAAACCAACATTATTATTTTTTTGCATAGCCAGCAACAGTTGGATAAAATACAGCTCACATTCCACACAACTGATACCAATCTGCTCCACCGTATAGCTCTCTGAACAGAAACAAGGTAGCTTATGGAAATAATACCTAAAAACTTTGGCTAAATTTACCGACTCAAAAACTCGAATCCGAAATTAAATTAGACTAAACGTGATTCATGTTTTTTTTCTGGAAAAAACTTGAATGTCAGGATGACTATTAACATGTCCAAATTGTCCCTGGACCGCTCCCATTGACATACATGAACAAGGTTTTAGGTGGCAAATAGTTGAATTTAAGTTTTTAAAGTGCCAGAGTATAATAAATCTTAAAATTAAAAAACAAATTGAGTTTGGTTAATTCACAACTAAAATTTGAAAGTTTTGACTATAAAAAAAGTTTGAAAATTAGAATTTTCAATTCAACCCTTAATAAATCTGCCCCTTGGTGTTAAAAACAGCAGTTACTTGGAAATGCAGTGTAAAAGGTTTATACACAGCAACTTCCACAGGAATTTACTTGCCACCTGAATTTTTTCCATTGACTTCAAAAACATTGACTGAGATATTATGCATAAAAGGGGGAATGTAATTAAAGTCGCAAAGAGCAAAACAATTCACAACAATAAGAATAAAAATCCACATCTCGAAATGTAATATTATTCCTGTTATTGCATTTCAAATTTTAATTGCGCACTGAGAATTTTAATTGTGCACTCTTAAGAAGTGCTTGAAGGTGTCGTAATCTTTTGGAGCAAACATAATGACTTTTTCAGTAAGAAGTTTTATTACATTTACGTAAACTATAAAATTCGCAAACGGTATTCCACTGTTGGAAGTAGTCTCTAAACAGTTTCTGGGTTCGGAAAAGCTATATTAAATTCACGCAAAGCAAAAAAAATTTGCACAAAGGCATAACTTTCACCCCAAAAGTGGTATAAAATAATGGAATAAAATAGGGTGATCGGGAGGCATAAATACCCACATTTATTTACACCCCTTTTGACTTTTTTATGGTATAAATTATTTAAAACATTTTTAAACATTTTAATTAATTGTACAACTGTTGCATTTGTAAATATCAGCAAACAAATAATAGGATTTCAGGGCAACCTAATCATAGCAATCATATATTATGGCATGCCGAGAAATTGTTTGGCTACACAACTCAAATAGAGGAAGTTTTACATGCTTTCTCAAGCCCAGGATGATGGTACATAGTGAGAAAATGGATAAAATCTTCCATCTCTTGCTTCAACAAAGGCAGCTGTGACCTGTCCTTCAATTCCATTAAATAGGGTATCACACTTTACTTAAAATAGATTTTATTAGAACCCTTTAAAATTGCTTGTCTGAGTTTGAAAATGACATATGATTGAAGAGTTAGGCTTCTAATACAATACAATAAACATAGCATTAAAGGTATTTTAGAGGTCATTGCTAGATTATTTCTAAGAGGACCTCTGCTATTGCAATGCTAAGGCAAGTGATCAATCTGTACTTTTTTTTCTAACTAAAAATAAACATTGCTGTGTAACAAAATGCTGCAACTAACATGCATTATTCTGATTTAGTACATTCTACTGTTTCCAAAGAATTTGCAGATGTAAGATGCCAACATAAACTTTAAGAATTCATATATAATGATGGGTGAATGTATTCGCCAGGCATGAATTTGTGGCAAATTTCCACGTTTCGCCTCCCGCAAATGTTTTCATGAAACTGCAAAAATTCACAGTCGAAAAATTGACATGCGCATAAAAAGTGTTGCGCGTCAAACTTATTCAGATGCCCATTGACTTTAATACATTTGGACAAAATATTTGAATGTATAAAAATTGTCGCTCGTGTAAAAATTACAGATTCGCCCATCACTATTCATATATGCACATATCATTACTATGTATGTGGCAGGATTTAGGAATTCTACCAAATCATACAAGGGCCACAGCTAACACTTTATATGATCTGCAGAACCAAGTTAGCCTAAAAATATGCTAAGATTTCTCCTCAAATAGCATCTACCACAATAGAAGCCATGACTTTTTGCAAATATACAACAAAGTTGGACAGTAGTAGCTGGATTGTGCATGTTGGTAGAGCAGTTACAAAGAGGCACAGCCTCTATAGCTGCACAAATTAAAATACTCCCTACAGCGAACGAGATTCCCCATGCCTTCATGTTTTTTTTCTAACAGGTCAATGATTATCAAAATAGTATGTTTAAAAAATTTAATGCTTAAAATTAGAAATAACTTGTATCCGTTCATTGCCTATTTACATTTATAAACAGGTAGGCCTATTTATTAATTTGTGAGGTTTTTTTTCGAACCTACCAACCCCTTGAAAAAACATTGAGTATAAAAAATGTTCAATCAGATAAAAAGTGAACAAGCTTGAATTGCCGCAACTTCATGTTCTACTTATTTTCAATGGGTCTACCAATTCAAAAAAAAAAATTGGAAAAACTTACAATTTAAAAAAATCACTTAAATTTTGGCTACAACTCCCATTGACTTTTACATGAACTCTGTAGCTTTTAGTTGCTGATTTTTTACAAAATCTCTGTTTATGTGGCATTTGAAGACAGAAATGTTCATTAGTTTGTTACAAATTTTGTAGATTTTGAAAGATATATAAATATCAGCATATCCAGTAGAATGTTATTACAAATGTACCTATACATCAGCTTTTGCTCATAATGTATTCCCATATAAAAATGTTCTTAATCTAGGTCACTTAGGGGCAGATTGATCAAAATACGACTAGATTTAATAATCTATAAGATTTTAATAAATAAAAACTCACCCCCCCCTTAGATTCTTTCCTATAGGATTTTTTGGAAGTGTATTTATCAAATGGTGAGTTCTAACTTTCATCCATTGATAAATATGCTTCTAAAAATCCCATAGGAATGAATAGAATATGGGTGAGATTTTATTTATTAAAATCTAAACTCACATTTTGACAAATCTGTCAATGTTATATTCACCTGCTAAAAATGTATTGTACTTGTCTGGGCCCCTTAGTACAGGGAGAGGGGAGCAACTCCATAGTTTTGGAACCACTGTATTATAGAAAAGGAAATATAAGATACTTGTCCCCTTATTATATGACCACTGTAATGTTTTATGTTTTAACTTGTACTGGTACATTATTAGGCATTGTGGACATTAGTAGTCATTGTGGAATTTGTGGACCTCTAAAAGGGCATTTTCTCAAAATTTGAATTTATGTAGTATTAGAGGTTTTTTGAAACCACAAATATATTAATTTTCTTCAAAACCATGGATGCCATGAAAGTTTTTAAAAGATCCAAACAGAAAAAAGCAAGAACAGAAAAAAAGCTGAAAGATCTGCAAACAAATACAAAAACCTTGCAAATCTCAAAAAATTCCCTAAGTTTGCACAGGAGCAGTAAACCACAACCAGCAAGAAACATTTATTGGTCACCTGTTTAAAAGCAAACATCATGGTTACTATGGTCACTGCTCCTGGGCATACACAGAGCCTTTTATGGGAGATAGGGCTGTTTCATCTGGCCAGAGGACATGTGGCAAATCACAACCATACCAGACCAGGGAACATCTAAAAAAATACTGGTGCATGTAGATGGGTAGACACATAACAGCCATAGCCTGTCATGAACCTCGGCACCGGCAGGCGCGTCCTTCCCGTACAGCGCTTGAATAAAGATGGCGGCACCCATAGCCACCACGTGGGCAGCAGCGGCGTCAACGCGGTAACGCCAGTATCAGGACGTCGGCGTGATGACGTCATGCGTTCCGGTGCCAAATTCAAAATAAAAGGACGCCGGTTCAATGCCCAAGTATAGCATGTGTTTGTTTATATTTCCTGGGTGCTCTATATTGCTATATTGGTTGCTTTCTGGATATTGACCCTTGCCTGGCCTTGGATTCTGCATTCATTGTGCCTGCCTTTGAACTTTTGCCTGTATTTGGATTTTGTATTTGCCTGAACCCTCCTGTACTGCGATCTTGGACTTTTAACCCTAAAGCTTCCTCCTTGGTCCAAACTACTCCCGGCTGGTAGCCGATAGGCCCCCTGACATTGCCATAGGATTGCTGCTCTTGTGTACTTGGTCATTACCCAATATTATTACCAAGGTGGGGGAAAGCTATAGTTATCACATAAGCAATTTGCATCCCCTTCATAAATTAGCCACATATCTAAATTATGTTTCCTTTTTTTGCAAACAACCGTTTTATGAAAAAGAAATATCCAATATCTTGAGAGGCACTTGTGCATTGTATATAAAAAATTTTTCTGAGACTGCACATATAAACTGATTGAATTGACATGCTGCACAATCAGCAATCTCTCTATAATGAATACATCATAATGCATAATTGATACATTAATGCAGAAAAAAAAGAAAGACGAAAAACATAATTAGAGAAAAAAATGCTGTTCAGCTGTTATGCTTAGCTAAAGATGATAAGAAAATCACTAGAGCACAACAAATAAACATGGGTCTTGCACCCAAGACCTGAATTTGCTTAACCCTGAGTGACAAAACAGTTGCACTTTGTATGTGCAATGCCACTAAACTAGTTAAAACATTAAAGCCGAAAATCACCACAAAGCCATCAGCATAGTATTAAATCTGTCTTCTGATTACTAATCTTAACCAGGATTCTCTATCCTGTTTGTATTTTAATAGATTGCCAAATATAGTCTAAAAAATATCATTGGTTCTTCATGCCACAGTTCAGTTCTCCCATTGTTAAAATGTGTGAATACAGTTCAACCATTAAGTGGGAATTACTACAAACCCTAATACTAGGAATCTAAGGCCTGTAAATAATCTCAACATGCCACTGGCGGCTTTATCATTATAACTTAACCTAGACTGCTAGGCAACTCTGAAGAGATTCCTTCTTCCGAGAGCATACACATCGATCAGTAATAAAGAAAACAATGCTAAAGTGTAAGGAATCAATTTATTTATACATAGCAGCTATATACTATGTTGCATCAAAGCCAAAAAATGCCTGTCAAGGAGGGAAGGGGGATATGATATATCTCTCAAATTCCATAGTGTTTCTGGTAGCAAAGATGCTACAGGGGGTTCTATTACACAAAGAGGTGCTCAGCAGGATTTTAAGTCTAAGGCTAGAATGGATATTTTCTGATTAAACATGATAGCTAACAACAAAAGGACCCATGCTGCTAAGTAAAAAATCATGATGTCTGTGCAGTCAATTTCCTGGCATGGCCGAAACCATGCACAAAGATGAAGCCCAGTGCCAAAACAGTTAAAAGAAGACTAAAAAAACAGAATAAGAAATAAAAGCAAGGTATGATTTTATTAATCTGTGCAATGAATTCTCAGAGATACCAGTTTTTCTTGTAGCAGTGCCAATCCATTGCATTGTTTCAGGGAACGTGAGAACACGAACTGATATTAAATGAAAGCTTCAATATTTTGTATTTTTCTTTTCTTACTGTTCCCTTGGGTATCAATATTATGGTTCATACCAGACAAACTTAAATAGGCACAACAACAAGCAAAAACCGGTTTGCAGTTTTACAGAATACACAAAAAACTTCTTACTGCTGTCACAAGGCAGTCCCTCTTTGGAGTGCCATTAGCATACACAGTTTGTTCAAAGAAATCACAGCATGTGTTCAGAGCTTCTCTCTGCCTCACAGTTCAACCAAACACTGCACAGCCAGGCTCCCGTAAACAGCCCCACCTGCTGACTAATTGGGCAGCATACTTGTTTAACCCTGCTCCAGGGTCCCAGCCTGTACCCTGGAGATTTAAAGGAGAAAATACCTCAGGCTGGTTGCTATATACCTGCCATTATTAGTGATGGTCGAATTTGCGCCGTTTCGATTCGCCGAAAAATTTGCTTCAGTTTTTTTTACGCCGGCGTATGTTTTTTTCGACACCGGCGACTATTTTTTTTGATGCAGACGAATTTTCGCCATCGAATTTTCACAGCCGTTTCACAAATTTAATCACCCTACTGGGACAGACACACACAAACACATACATATGGCAAACATTAATCCTAAAAAATCGCACAGGTATGACATAAACCTGTAGTATAAAATATTTTATAGACTCTGAAAAGACTGAAAAAATGGTTAAAGGAGTTCAGGACACAGTAGCAGTTAAATGTTAATTTTTCCTTTACACAAAGCAACCACAAGGTGCTATATGTGCACCCTGGAGAAAGGACTATAAGCTGTGGTACTTTTAAAGGTGTAAGATTGCTGGACTCAGTTATTATCAAAAGCAAAGAACAAAGTGAAGAGTTGAAAAAAAAAATATGGAATCAACAATATTATTTTCTGTGCATTGTTACTAGAATAAATCATCAGTACCTACCAAGTTTCTAGTGAGTTAATGCAAATTTTGTTCATGAACACAGTTTAGAAGTTCATAAAACTAAGGCATTTCAGAACTCAAGGCTAAGTAGAACCACCTTTCCTTTTACAATGGCATCATTACAGCAATGTTTTGGACCATGTTAGCCCTTTATCAGAACACAACTGCTTATTGTTTAGAAGTTTAAAGCAGTCACACTTGCACATGAAGGCCTCTTGGGTTATAGGGGTAGTATACCTCAGTCTGTCTTGGTTTCAGATTAGTGTAGTTATAAGTTGTTTTATGCATGCACTTACAAGAGGATTTTTTTTGCAAAAAAATACTATTGTTTCCCCCATCTGGAGTTTGGGTTCTGTTTCGGTGGGGCAAACCATTTTTAAAAGATCGGAGCCCTGTAAAGGTGAACTATCCATTCATTATTATATTTGGATGTAAATGTATGTGATTTATCTTTTTTTCCTTTCTCCTAGCTTCAACAATTAAGAGGGATGCTTCATTTCTCCTCTGCTGCGTACTGGAACATGTACTGATTGAAAATTAGAAGCCTTGACATCTATAGTATTTGTAATCCTAGACATTTAAAAAAATCGCCTTAGCTATTTTAATTATCTAAGGCTTTGTAAAGTAATCATTCTCTTTCAGCTGTGAACTAGCACTCTAAGCCAAATGCATGGAATTGTGTCATACACACGATATAATAAAATAAATATAATGACATTTCAGTGCTTTGTAAGTAACCATTTGGCAAGAATACGAAGACTGTTTACATCCCAACATCAAAAGTAAAATGGATTTATGGGCTCTGTTGCAACAAAGGAGTTAATGTATTTTGGCAATACACAAATTAGTATTCATAAAGTTATTGTTAGGGATGACAATCATTGGGTTGCCAGATGATCTTAACATATACAGAGTCCACAAGATGCTGACTTAAGCGGTTTCAGAAGCAGCAGACAAAATGCTACAACTGCATATCTTTAAGTTAATATATAAAGCTTAGTAAAAATACCTGTGCATACTGAAACTCCAAATACATGCCTTTATGCACCATCCCTAGATAATATATAACTTTTTTTTCATAAACATTATGTAAGGAAAACTTACCCTCGTAGTCTAGTGGGGGGATGGCAGGGACGCTTGCTGCCCCCTCGGCGGGGACGCGCCCCGCGCTGCTGCTCCCCTTGCGCCGGTTTCCTAGTGCGCATGCGCACGCGCACTTCCGGATTTAAAGGCACATGCGCGCTGACGAGGTGACGTGAGCGCGCAATGGCGCCAAATTTGAAAGTATTAAAGGGGCATTTCCACTGTTTGTCATTGCCCGTGATAGGATTTGTTCCTGGTGCTGTTAGCTATTGCTATTCCGTTTGAATCTGATCCTGATTATCTGTTTTGACCCCTGCCTGCCTGTTTGACTATTCTGATCTCTGGAACCTGACCCTTGCCTGCCTTCGACAACTCTTCCTGCTAAATCCCTTGATTGACAACCCGGTTTGACCCTTGCCTGCCTGACGATTCTCGATATCTGCCTGCCTCGATCCTGCCTGTCTGACGATTCTCTTGCCTGCTCCATTTGTACAGTGACCATCGGCCTAACTGACTTTTACAACAGTCGTGCACCTTTGCTTGCCAGAACTCTTCGCTTTGCTCCTCTCGAAAAGTCCAGGTGGCATCTGAGTACGCTGAGGGCTCCTCCCGAAGCCAAAGGCAGTCAGACTACTGGTGAAGCCGAGCCGAGACCAGGGAGCTTGGCATTAGTTCTGGTTTAGGGTGCCGACCGTGACACATTATCTGAGACATATAGGCATTGTGCTTCACATCTTTATGTGAAGTATACTCAACCCCCCCATATGAATGGGGAGTATGGAATTATTAGGGACCCCCTGGTCCAAGACCTGGTATGTACTGACTACTGCTTCTCTGGGTTGAACCACAGGAGGCAGTGTGGGTTTGGCTTGGCAGTTAACGACTCTGTTTGGAGTGTTGGAATCCATTCTGTTAATCTGTTGCTGAATCATTAAACCATTTTTGATGTGGCCAACTTGACTGTTCATGAGTTTCTAGTTACTAAAAGCTTGAATTCATGTATCCATTCAAGTCCTTGTTTCCTGTAATACTCTAAGGGGCCGATTCACTAACTTCGAGTGAAGGATTCGAAGTTAAAAAACTTCGAATTTAGAAGTTTTTTTTGGGCTACTTCGACCAACGAATGGGCTACTTCGACCTTCGACTTAGAATCGAAGGATTCGAAGTAAAAATCGTTCGACTATTCGACCATTCGATAGTCGAAGTACTGTCTCTTTTTGCCATCTAAAAGCTACCGAAGTCAATGTTAGCCTATGGGGAAGGTCCCCATAGGCTTGGCTAACTTTTTTTCATCGAAGGATATTCCTTTGATCGTTGGATTTAAATCCTTCGAATCGTTCGATTCGAAGGATTTAATCATTCGATCGAAGGAATAATCCTTTGATCATTCGATCGAACTATCTGCGCTAAATCCTTCAACTTTGAATATCGAAGTCGAAGGATTTCCATTCCTAGTCGAATATCGAGGGTTAATTAACCCTCGATATTCAACCCTCAGTGAATCGGCCCCTTAGTATATTCCTGCCCTGTTGTAATAAAAACTGTACCTGATGGCAGGTCTGGACTGCGAATAAAAATAGGCCCTGGCATTTCAGGTACCCAGAGGCCCCACCAGGCCATACAGAGGCCCAAACAGCCCCCACCAGCCCACTAAATAGTGACTTTCTATGGCATCTTACAGCAGCCCCTCTGGCATTTGCCAGAATACACAGATTACCAGTCCGGGCCTGCCTGGTGGTCCAGTGGTGCGGCGCTCCTCTTTAGCCGCTACTTTAGCAGCTACTTAGGGCAAGGTGCCCGTGCCTCGCAGGCTTTATCGACGCCGGCACGCTGGCGCGAAATTCAAATGGGTATATAAGGGAGCTCAGTTATTCCATTATTGCCTGTTATAGGAGTTTGTTCCTGGTGCTATCTGAGCTTGTGCTATTCTGTTTTTGAACCTGTTAATTCCTGTTGTGACCCCTGCCTGGCTTTTGACTATTCTGACCTCTGGATCCTGAGCCTTGCCTGTATACCGACTACCTCTTCTGCTAAATCCCCTCTAATTGACTTCCTGGTTTGACCCATGCCTGCCTGAATACTTTTATTCTCTGCCTGCCCCGACCCGGCCTGATCTGACTACTTTATTGCCTAATGCTTTGTACTACGACCTTCTGCCCAAAGACTTTGCATTCCATTGTGCCCCTTTTGCCTGGTCAGAACCTTTCACCTTGCACCTCTCGTTATAAGACCTGGAGGCATCTGAGTAGCTGAGGGCTCCTACCAAGGAAAAAAGGCGGCTGCTACAGGCGGAAGCACGAGCCAAGACTTGGCATCTTTTCTGACTTTAGGGTGCCAACCGTTACACGTGCCCTTTGTTCCCCTCTAAGACTGCCTAGTTTGACCTCTGACCTTTTCAGATTTTCCCTTGTCTGACGCCTGCCCTAACCTTGTGCCTGTCTCACCAATTTGTTTTCTTGCTGCTTGCCCAGAAAATTGGCAGGGTTTCCAGTTTTCAAGTCACGGAAATCAATGGATTCTCTCAGCTAATTCAGAGGGTAACCCTGATAAACAAATATATTTATGTTTTAAAGGATAGTTTTGAATGATATAAAGAGTGGAATACAGGAATTTTAAAATAAATAACATTGTATATATTTATATATACATATGTTCAATGTGTAAAGCATATCATTGTTTTTCCAACCTGTCCTTCTAGTTTTTGTTTGTTCACCCATTTTAGTCTTTTTTTTCTTTTGTTTTGCCTATTTGCTATTATCATTTCTACTTGGATTTACTTCCTTAATTTTGATTTGATTTCTTTTTCCCTCTCTTAAACAGGGAGGCACATTTATCAAAGGTTGAATTTCAAATTCATGTGAATTTTTAAAAACTCCCATGAATTCAAAATGCTACCAATTGAAATTTATTTAAACAATCTAATTTTTATAACTTAAAAACTTTAATCGAATTCGAATTGAATTTGATTCGAAATTAAAAAACTCGATTCAAGTTTTTTTCTCCTGAAAAAATTATAATGTCAGGAAGGCTGCAAACAACTCCCAATTGATCCCTGGACCTCTCCCATTGACTTAAACAGCAATTCGGCAGGTTTTAGGTTGTGAATAGTCTAAAATATTTGGCACCCCCAAGTTATTTACTTTCCTGAAACCCCGGGCTGGTGCTCCTATCAGCAGTAAACTGCACCGGCCTGGGGTTCTTCTAGCAAGCACCACAAAGTGATCCTCTTCTCCTCGGCTTTCTTCAAATCTCCTGAGCAGACACATGCGCAGTAGAACGGAATAGCTGACTTTTTCGCTAAAGTTCTGTTTTTTTGCTCTACTGTGCACGCGCAGCCGCGAGAAGAAAGAAGAAGCCAGAAGAGGATCGCTTTGTGGTGCTCGCTGGAAGAACCAAGGGCAGGGGCAGTTTTCTGCTGACAGGAGCACAGGGTTTCAGCTAAGTAAATACAATCACTTGGGGGTGCCTAACATTCGGCACCCCCAAGTGGAAAAAGACTTTCCTTCCCCATTAAACCAAGCTCGACTAAACTCCCATCTACTATTGTCAAGAAAATAATTCGAAAAATTTGAGAAAAGGCTAAATAAAATCAATTAAAAACTGGAATTATTTTCAAATTTGACACCAAAATCGCTCGATTATTTCAGGTTTGAGATGGCTGATTTGCAAATTCAGACTTTAAGCAACTTCAATATATAATAAATTTAAAAATTTGATTTTTTTGTTTTTCTCTAAAAATTCAAGTTTTTGCTCAAAAAAACATAGAATCGAGGTTTAGTAAATAACTCCTTTAATATTTCACACCACTATCTTATGCCCTCCTGCCATTTTCAGACCCTCCAAATAAATAAAGAGCAGTGAAAGTCCCTGTCTGGTGTTATTACATATGCACAGCAGAGACATGGGCATTTGTAACTCAATAGATTTCAAAGAGAAGAATAAAAAGGCAGGTTGGATGAACACATACAAATGGTAGCTTTGGAGCTGTCAGAATGGATCTGCATTGAAAAGAATCCTTTGTGGTAGAATGTGGATGTGTCATTTAAGCTGTATAGAACCTGATTTTCAAAGCTAAATGTAATTCATCTGATATATACAATATATTTTCTCTATGCATTTCAGTCTCTGCATGGGATATTGGACAAGTTATATAAATCAAGCCTGTGGATTTAGATTTTCACAGAAGTAAACTACTTAATGAAGAAACATTCTAAATTAAGGGGCAGATTTATCAAGGGTCGAAGTGAAAATTCAAAGTAAAAAAAAAAATCGAATTTCTAGCTATTTTTGTGTATTTTAACTAGGAAATAGTCCAAATTCGAATTAGAATATTGAAATGTATTATGTACTGTCTCTTTAAAAATTCAACTTCAACCATTCACCATTTAAAACCTGCCGAATTGCTGTTTTAGCCTATGGGGGACCTCTTAGAACCTATTTGGAGTCAATTGGTGGACTTTGAAAATTTTAAAAAAAAAAATTTGAATCAAATTTGATCAAATACAATGTTACTTCGATTCAAACTATTCAAATTTGACCAAATATGGTCTTTTTTTATTAGGATTTCGAAGTTATCCTAATCCTAATCCCATTACTTCAAATTCGACCCTTGGTAAATCTGCCCCTAAATGTCTGTCTGAAAATAATCAAGCATTTCGAACATTTTCACAAGAAAATCGGAAATTGCCGCAGGCGAATTTTTACCTGTGAATTTTCGCAAGAGATTCGCAAATTTATTCACCGGCGGTGAAACACGGGAATTCGCTGTGAATACATGCCTGGCGAATTTATTCGCCCATCACTACATATGTGCAGTAAAGTAGAATCAGAAGGGATACTGTCATTGGGAAAAAAAATTTTTTCAAAATGAATCAGTTAATAGTCTGCTCCAGCAGAATTCTGCACTGAAATCCATTTCTCAAAAGGGCAAACAGATTTTTTTATATTCAATTTTGAAATCTGACATGGGGCTAGACATATTGTCAATTTCCCAGCTGCCCCAAGTCATGTGACTTGTGCTCAGATAAACTTCAATCACTCTTAACTGCTGTACTGCAAGTTGGAGTGATATCACCCCCTCCCTTTTTCCCCCCCAGCAGCCAAACAAAAGAACAATGGGAAGGTAACCAGATAACAGCTCCCTAACACAAGATAACAGATGCCTGGTAGATCTAAGAACAACACTCAATAGTAAAAACCCATGTCTCACTAAGACACATTCAGTTACATTGAGAAGGAAAAACAGCAGCCTGCCAGAAAGCATTTCTCTCAAAGTGGCAAATTCACTAAGCGCCGAAGCGCAGAACACTAGCGTCAATTCGCTAGCGTTGGGCATTTTCGTTACTTCGCAAATTCACTAACGAACGCTGGCGTAGATTCGCTAGTGTTACTTCGCACCCTTACGCCTGGCGAATTTTCGCTACGGACGTAACTACGCAAATTCAGTAACGCCCGCAGTGTACTGAACGCTACCTTTTACGCTAGACTTCCTTCGCCACCTCAGACCAGGCGAAGCGCAATAGAGGAGATAGGGATTGCTTCCAAAAAAGTTCAAATTTTTTCTAAGTCCCAAAAAACGCTGGCGTGTTTTCTATATTATGGGTGATAGGCTGAAAAAGATCAAAAAATTTTTTGGGGCTCCCCTCCTTCCCCCCTACATTTCCTAACTCATGGCAACTTAACTATACAGTGGGCACATGTGTAGGGCAAAAAAAAAATTTTATTTGATGTTTTGAAGGTTTCCCAGGCATTTGTAGTGATTCTTCGTATTCCTCCATTGAAATTTGAATTTGGCGCCGTATGCAAATTAACCTTCGCTAGCGTAACTTCGCTTCACTTAGCGAATCAACTCTAGCGCAACTTCGCAACCTTACGCTACCCCTGTGCGCAACTTCGGATTTTAGTGAATTTGCGGAGCGCTGGCGAAACTACGCCTGGCGAAGTGTGGCGAAGTGCGGCGAATCGCAGCGAAGTTGCGCCTGGCGCAACTACGAATCTTAGTGAATTTGCCCCCTAAAGTACAGGCACAAGTCACATGACCAGGGGCAGCTGGGAAATTGACAAAATGTCTAGCCCCATGTCAGATTTCAAAATTGAATATAAAAAATCTGTTTGCTCTTTTGAGAAATGGATTTCAGTGCAGAATTCTGCTGGAGTAGCACTATTAACTGATGCGTTTTGAAAAAAACATGTTTTCCGATGACAGGATCCCTTTAACAATTCAGCCTTTCCTGGTCCTTTAATACAGTTTTATAACATTTTAGGAAAGCAATCAAGAAAAAGATATTTCATAGTGTTATGCTTATAATCTGAAATGTGTTTTGTCTGATTTTATTGCATACTGAATTACTCATTATACTCAAGTATAATCTTTTCTATATTTGTTTTGGTTCAGGCGTACCGCAAAATAATATCAGCATTTCATTCACACAGTGTTATTTTACCTGCGGTCATAGCAGCTCCCACGGCACACCCCAAAACACTGTAATAGCCTGGAGGGCTAGAAAAGCTGCACATGCAATATTGATCTCTGTCTCTTAGAAACACCATAAAATGTTTCTCATTTTGTGATTTAATGAAGGGCGAGGAAAAAAAATGAAAATGCTGGGATGGTGCTGTTACTGTTTACAATTTTTTTTGACGTGTTAGAGAGCAGTTAAATATACTTATACTTAACACATTTCCCCTTTATATAAATATATAATCCCTGCTTGCAATTTATAGAGCTGAAGTAGAACGGTGTTCCACTGCTCAGAGTAGTCAAGCACAAGTTCTGCTGAACTGGCACATCTGTATTGATAAGTATTACAGTTCGGTAAAATACCTTGCTGACATGATCCTTTTGCTGACAGTTATCAAAGCTTTAATAAATGGGGAAAATATTCAACTGCTGGGAATTTAGCTTTTAAAATAAATTACTTTTCCCCACTATAATCACATTAAATAATTATGTGTGGATAAATGTGCATTTTCCTCTGGGAAATATGCCCTTAATCCGAGAACTGACTGTATCACACAAGGCTGGTGTATTGCCTTAAGCTTACTGAAGTTGTTTAGATCAAATCATGATTACATTTGTTTGTCTCAAAATGTAAACTGCCTGGACCCACAGATGGAATTACACCGTTTTTATGACGCCTTCATCCACTTTCCGATTATCATTATCATACAGTGGTGCATGTTTACTAATAGAAACCTATCAATATTACAGGTGCTCAACAATTATTGCTTTAGAGAGGTTAATCAGGCTGGAAACAATTTGATGTGCGTTATGCTACCTTATATTATTAGCTGTCCATTAGAAAGTAATTCCTTTGTATACCACAGTACTCATTATACTGCAACACACATCATTTCCCATTTGCCTACATAGTAATGCAGAAAGAATGTTTAAAAACAATTTTTATGTGATAAGAAACACTTCTTTTATAGGGGATGATTTAAACTGAAAGTACATCGCCTACTATTTTTCCTCAAAATGTTTCAAGATTCATTCATAATGAGACAGAGAAAAGTCTTCACCAGATTACATTTAGAATTACATGGGATATTTTGTATATGAGAAAATGTGAAATTGGTTGGTAGGGGTATAAGTCCTTACACACATAGATCCAAGGGTTCAGGTAGAACTGTAACATTGAATAAGAAAGTAATGCACAACACAACAATAGGGCAAAATGTCTGTAAAGGTTCTCATTCATCCAGGTCATGTTTTTAATAATATTTTTTTCTTGAAAAAAAAAACATTCAGCATTCTTCCTACTGTTTTTTTTTCAATTTAGAATGAATTGAGAAAACCAGACATGAATGGTAAAGCAAATTATTGCCAACATACTTTCAATATGCTGTTAAAGAACAAAAAAGTAATAAGTAAAGCTCCTTCTTTCCCTATTTCTTTGGGCATTACATCTTTTCAATGAGGTCAACTTAATTTCTTGTTCTTGTACTGGTCCCATGGAATTTAAATAATTGAATTGCTGTCTATAGTTGACAGGCCATCCAATTGAATTAGGTCTTTATCCTGTTTACCCTCCCTATCCTAAATTCTTATTCTCCTCACGTGGCTGCAGTTTTAAACCTTTTTAGGTATTAAAGGTATAAAATAATAACGTATTGTTACCTAATATAGTCTGCAAAGGGGCTTATTAATGAATAAGTGTTAGGGACAGCTTGAAATGTTCAGTATTTTTATATTTTACCTTGCACGATTGCAGTCGAATTAAGAGGAGTGAAGTAACCCATAGATGCTAATAGTTTAGGAGATGTGGTAATACTTTTTTTATTCTCTACATGAGTAGAAAATAATCTCTAAAGCAGATGTGATAGCAGCTGGCATGGCAAATATTTAACTATTGACGCACTCTACTACCAGTTGAAAGCATACATTTGGAAATTGCTCCATGTTTCTCTCCAATTTGCTTCTGATTATGTTTGCAGTAGGCTTAAACATTTCGTTTTGAAAACTCTATTTCCCATTTTTCCTTGTAGCTTCTGCCAACAGTGAAAGCTGGCATGAAATCTTTCTAACGTTAGCAACATAAGAGCATTAGAGTATTCCTACTGTAGACCAATGCTTAGCATCTGTTCTTTAAAAAATAGATAAATACTTAAATATGAAATCCTTAGGTCTGTCCCATGTGTTCGTTTATATTTATTAGTTTATTGTGCAGACTTGAGTGGGAAATACCAAAACACTTAACAGTATACTGGATTTTGATCTCTGATCTATCTAGAACCTCATCTGTCCCTTTACAACTGTGACTATACAATGTATATTTTCATATCCTCAAGGGAAACTATCAACGCAAATAAAGTTTTAACTAAAATAACTATATATAATAAATAAATTATTAAATAAATAATAAAGGAATGAAACTAGTGACTCATGCTTCTGGCTGCCAAGATACTTTTGGAAAGTAACAGAGATCCCAAATTATAATGAAGTAGTGAAACAAACACAACCTAATTATCCATATAAAATCTGGCTTTTCAGATGATGATTGTTTTTATCAAGTATTTATAAATCTCTAATGTGATGTAGTTTAGTTTGCAGTGTAAAATTATTAGGGCATGCAAATAAAACACAATGAACATGGTTGAAAAATACATATGGGTGACAAAACCTAATATATACTGTATATATATATATATATATATATATATTGTTCAAAGTGGACAACCACACCAATTATTTTTCACTAATTATTTTTCAATTCATTTATTGAGTCATCACTCGTGTATCCAACGTTTTTGCCCTTGTTGGGGCCTTTATCCTTGATAAAGGCCCCAACAAGGTCCGAAACGTTGGATACACGCGTGATGACTAGTGATGGGCGAATAAATTTGCCTGGCACAATTCCCGCGTTTCGCTGCCAGTGAATACATTTGCAAATCTCCCGCGAAAATTCGTCGGCGTCAATTTCCGATTTTCATGATTTTTCAGTGAAAAGGTTCGAATTGCTCGATTTTTTTGTGAAAAGGTTCGAATTGCTCAATTTTATAGTGAAAACGTTCGAATTGCTCGATTTTTTGTGAAAATGTTCAAATTGCTCAATTTTTTCGTGAAAACCTTTGAATTTCACAATTTTTTCGTGAACTTTCTGATTTCACGATTTTTCGGCGAAGCCAAACGGGAGAGATTCACCCATCACTACTGATAATTGGAGTGCTGGTCCATTGGATTCTGGAGTAAGAGTGGGAGTACTTTCTGAATTACTATATATATATATATATATTCAATACTGCTGTTTTTTAAGTGGTATTATATTGTGTTCATGCTATTTTCTAAATAAGCCACACATATCTTCAAACAATAATGTAGTAAATAACTTTTTATATTATTTATTTTTTATTATTATATTTGCCTTGTTGGACAGTGTACATAAATAACATCAATTATGAAGAATTATTCTCAATATACGTGAAAAATTCCACCTACCCAGCCACCGAGCAGCCTAAACCCTTAAAAAAACAGAAATACTAGTCTTGCATCACAGTGAATAAGATCCGGTATATTCAGATAGTATTGTGGTAAAGGGCAATAAATAATAATAAACTGCCTTCCGAAAAATGTGATCTGTATTTTACTGTTTGCAAGTAATTTGGATTAGGTTAATGGCCCTATTTCCTTGTAGATGGGTTAAAACACATGTAACCATTTGTACTTATGTACATGCCCATTTCATTGGTCCATAAGTTGTATTACTGCAACAAAGTGCTTTGCAGGGGGAGGTCCTTCCTCTTTGGCCTGCAGCAGTTGATCTGGGTGGATGTCCATTGAGGCTGGTGTCAACAACTGTCCTAAAGGGAAAACCCCTTTAGAAAAGTCGGGGGACATGGACTCATGAGCGAGGTTATCTAGTGTGCAGGATAGCTACCATTATAACACTCTTAAGGAGACAGAGTCAATGAGCATTAGCTATCAAGAGCAGATTTAAGTTCCACCAAGGAGGATAGCTGGGAATAGCTCTCCCCCACGTCATGCTTGCCTGTAGTGAAGGGGTTGCAGTACTGACAAGGGAAACAGGTTATTGTTCTATCCTTGTTCCACGTCTATTGTAGGGATCCAGACCACATGAGGTACTGACAACCTGGAAGGTGTAAACTTCAGCTCACCCTGCTATTCCTTCAGTGGTGCCATCTAATCTGTATCTGCTACATCTTTGCATGCCTGGCATTTATTTAAATACCTCATGTGCTGTGAGTATTTCTAACCCTATGGCACTTTATATTGAAAAAAGACTGTTTGTTATTGTTTTGCAAAGAACTCCTCACATCGATTTTTAAAAACTCACATGAATTCGAAATTCGACCTTTGATAAACATGCTTCCTCATATCAAAAACGCCAGCATACACACTGATAATGTAAAATATTGCCCATGCGGAAATGGGTATAGACTTAAAGGAGAAGGAAAGCTACAGAGGCATTTTATTGCCAATAGATTAGCTGCAATAGTGCAAGCTAGAATGCTATATTTATTCTGTAGAATGCTTTACCATACCTGAGTAAAAAGCTCTAGAAACTCTGTTTGTTTAGGATAGGAGCTGCAGTATTAACATGGTGTGACATCACTTCCTGCCTGAGTCTCTCCCTGCTCTGGGCTCAGATTACAGCAGAGAAGGGAGGGGGCGGGGGGAAGAGGAGCAAACTGAGCATGCTCTTGCCCAGGGCAATGAGGTTAAGCTGAAGGCAGGAAGTCTGATACAGAAGCCCATGTGTACACAATAGAAGGTAAGAAATGCAGTGTTTCTTTTGACAGGGGACTTTACTTTGGGGGTTTACTGGTATATTTAGATGGACCTTTCTGTTAAGGCTTACTTAGTTTTAACCTTTCCTTCTCCTTTAAGAGAAGAATATATAATTATTCAGCTACACATTTTTAGTAAGCTATGCAGCTTCGGGCTTAATCTCACAAAAATGGGACATATGGAACCTAAGAAAACCAGATCAGATTGCCAAATTAAAAGGTTGATTAAGGTCCCATAAATGCTATATTAGCTAGTATGGTTTTTATTAGAGAAGCAGATCTCATGGAGGATATGTCGAATCACTAACTAATATGTAGAAATAAAATATTAACCTTTCATTGCTTCATCCTTCACTTTTTTTTTTACCATATTCGTAAAATACTTGCCAAGTGAGAAGCTTAGAGATATGATTACTAAGTGGTCTTGGTATATTCAGCACACAGATTCACAAAATGCTTTGATGCCTTTTTACAAATACTTATATAATGTAACGGTCGGCACCCAACACCAGAACAAACACCAGGCACCCTGGTCTCGGCTCGTGCTTCACCAGTAGTGTGACCGCCTTTGGGCCTCGGGAGGAGCCCTCGGCTTACTTGGATGCCACCTAGACTTAAATGAGAGGTGCAAGATGGGAGTTCTGGATAGGCAGAGGGGCACGACTGTAGAGCAAAGTCTTTGGACAGAAGGTCGTAGTCCAAGGCGTGAGGGAATAGAGTAGTCAGATCAGGCTGGGTCGAGGCAGGCAGAAAGTCCGGGTCTGGGCAGGCAGCGTTCAAAGCGAGGTCAGGCAGGCAAGGGTCAAAACCGGGAGATCAATCAGATGGGATGAGGCAGAATCGGAGTCAAATAACAAGCAAGGGTCAGGTTCCAGAGATCAGAGTAGTAAAACAGCCAGGCAGGGTCAAACACAGGAATCAAACAGACTAGAAGCTAAACAGCACAAAGTACAAGGCACCAGGAACAAAACCTATCACGGGCAACCATCAAACAAATGCCCCTTTAAATATTTTGAATTTGGCGCCATTACGCGCTGATGTCATAAGATAATGCGCTCAACGCGCGCCCTAGGGAGGAAGCCGGCAAGAGGAGCGGCGGGCGTCCCCGCCGCACCACTAGACCACCAGGGTAAGTGTTCTTGACACATATGCTTACAGAATGCATTGAGCAAATCCAGAGATCACAACCACTTTACATGGGGTAACCAATAACCATTTCATATGTGTAAACATCCCTACTTCATCTGTTCATTTTAGCGACTGCTGACCACCCTGCCCTGCTTGTAATATGCCTTCTCTGTTACACTCCTAACCCTTTCTTTTCAAACTCCATTATATAAAATGGGACTAAAATGAGCTTCCTAAAAAGTCACCTAATGTTTCAGGGCAATCAACACAACCATATACTGCATGAAATAATTCGAACCATTGCTTCAGAATAATTAAACCTGTTTGCCACAGCTAATATCATTTTGCCATTTTTTTCTAATGTGAGTGAACCTAAAACTCCATTTGCATTATTTTTTATTTTTACATTGTTTTATTGAGTTCTGTTTTTTAAAACAATCGAGCAACTTTACGGTATAGGAAATTAATATCAGTATTCCAAATGTTATCGTGTTAGAGTGAAAAAATGGAAAATAGCAGAAAGCAGACAAAGCATATACTGTATGTATTTCCTCCAATACCATGAAGATAATGCATTAACACTGAAATAGAAATGACTCCAAAATGGTTGTTGAAATATATTGTAGTTATAGTCGAACCTGCTGCAAATATCTCTATGATTTAAATTTTAATGGAACTGAACAAGGTCAATTTTTACTCATTTACTTTTTACACATCTTAAAAATGTGGCAGATCAGATTTTCAGCGACATGCTCTGGCAAAATGACTTACTTTAATTCTTGCATACATCAACATTTATAAGCTCCTCTAAATGCCATTTTAATCAAGTACTCTAGTAGGCTCTCACAAATGCACCCATTATTTATAATATTCCACTTGTATTACACCACATTTAGCACAATTAATAGTGACAAACCACCTCATAAACATTACATGGGAAAAGAATCTCAAGCGGCATTACCCCAATTTATGAACAATTTATGTAATATACATTCATTTGTTATTTTACAAGATTCCTGTAGGTATCCCTGTGAGGATTTATCAGTGCATTGGAGGAGACAGTCAGTATTGATAAAAAGGTAGGAACGATACATTCATTTTTCCAAGATTAAATGGATCTTTGGTCCTAATTGGCGCACAAATCAGTTGTATTATATCTGTGAAAAATAGAGTCTAAACCAATACATACAAATAGGTCCCATCTGATTTGATATAAAGGTTAATAACTTAGCTAAGAAATGGGTCACTCAAAAGAGCATGTCGATTAGAAAATGTAACCAGCCAAGGTTAATCCATGGAGAAAAGCTGAACATCTATAGTAGTGATGAAAATTTGAAATACTGTATATCTCGTTTAAATTAAATTGTCTATCTCTGTCTATAGAATTCTGTGCCTCTTCTGTATGGTTACATTTTACAAATGATTTAAAGCAAACTAGATATATACATTTTATTTTTTTTATCTTTCTTTTAATCTCGGTATTTTATGTTTTACTTATAAAGTATGTGTGCTTCAAAATTTCTAGCCCTCCATACTTTGTATCTCACCCACATCTTCCTATATGCCATAGGGTATCTTCTAAACTTCTCTTGTAGCACTTTCTAACACCCTGGCTGCTGTAAATAGAATTCTTTCTTTTCATAAGTGTGAGTAAAGCTTCACCAAACTGAGGGTGAAATCCTATTTCGATTGGATTTGGCTGAAATATGTTAATGTGGCTGAAATTTGTGAATGTGCCCACTGCACATAGCATTTAGCTAACATTGTTTTCCAACTGAGGATGAAATCCTACTTCCAAGACTTGCCTGAAATGTGTTACCAGCAATCATCACAAAAAAGTAATAAAAATTACTTTGACAGGCTGTTTTGCGAATTGTTCGGCAAAGCGAAATGGGACAGATTTGCCCATCACTGGTAACAAATGTGTCACCTCACTACACATAACATCTAACAACTCATAGGGGCAGATTTATCAAGGGTCGAATTTCGAGGATTAAAAAACCCTCAAATTTGACCCTCGAAGTAAAATCCTTTGAATCTGAATATCGAATTCGAAGGATTTTAGCGCAAAAGCTTAGATCGAACGATTTTAAGCGATCAATTGAAGGATTTTTATTCGACCAAAAAAAACTTAGAAAAGTGCTGGGGAAGGTCCCCATAGGCTAAAATTGGACTTCGGTAGGTTTAAAGTGGTGAAGTATGAAGTCAAAGTTTTTTTTAAAGAGACAGTACTTCGATTATCGAATGGTCGAACAGTTTTTACTTCGAATCGTTCGAATCATTCGATTCGATCGAATTTGACCAATTCGATGGTCGAAGTACCCAAAAAATTACTTCGAAATTTAGTAAATCTGGCCCGTACTGTTTAGCATTTCATTTATTGCTTGCAGTTACAAAATGTTATGACTAAAACTGGACCCAGACTTGAATTTCATCTACTTCTCCCCAAATGCATTAAAGGAATTGTTCAGTGTAAAAATAAAAACTAGATAGTATGTGCAAAATAAAAAATGTTTCTAATATAGTTAGTTAGCCAAAAATGTAATGTATAAAGGCTGGAGTGACTGGATATGTAACATAATAGCCAGAACACTACTTCCTGCTTTTCAGCTCTCTTGGTTTACACTGACTGGTTACCCTATGCCACATGGGCTGTTGCTTTTGAATCTGTTGCTTTTGAATCTGAGCTGAATGCTGAGAATTATTTGCAAACTCACTGAACAGATATGTCCCGTGTGGCTCCCCTTCAAGTCGCTGACTAACTCAGAGTTACAGAGCTAAAAAGCAGGAAGTAGTGTTCTGGCTATTATGTTATGTGACATCCAGTCACTCCAGCCTTTATACATTACATTTTTGGCTAACTAACTATATTAGAAACATTTTTTATTTTGCACAGCCTATCTATTTACACAGTTTTTATTTTCACACTGGACTGTTCCTTTAAAATGTAACATCTGTCCTGGGACCTTCATGGACCCTCAGCTGTTGTGTGTAATGTTGCTCTTTCAACCACTAGTGGAATATGGTGGTATTTCAACCACTTGTGTGAAAAGAGCAATACTGTTTGTGCACAAAGACTCTACATGCTTTAGCTCATACAATTTAAAACCCTGTGGTGCACAGAACACTGTGCATCTTTAGAATATGAACAAAATGTACCCCATTATAGTTACCCGTTGTGACCATAGTTCTAACTTCAAGTGACTGTTTATATTTAGGGGGTTATTTATTAAGATTTGAGTTGTGTTTTCCACAAAAATTCGAGTTTTCAAGTTGATTTTTTTGCCCAAAACTCACATTTTCGGGTTAAAAAAAAACTCACTTATTTCAAGTTTTTTTTACTGCCCAAAAACTCAAATAATATAAGCGATTCAAATTTTTTCAAACAGAAAACTCGATTAATTCGAGTTTTCGGGTATCGCAACTCGAACTCGCAGAATTTAGTTTCTTCCATTCAAGTTTTTTCTTTAATAAGATACCATTCGAGTTGTGAGTTCATTCAAGTTTTTTAGACCATAAATTCTTCAGAAGATACTGTATGAGGATCTGTGCTGCTCCTCAGTGTGTTCTATTTGGTTATGACCACAGCTGTGCTCTAGAGAAAAACCATGTTGGTCAAAACTGAAGATATCAAATATCACCACTTCCAATAACAATATGAGAATAGTGGTATTACATATAAAGGTGTGTTTTGGATTTTTTGAGGGGTATCTTGAAATCATTGCTTGTTTCTGCCATAGGTAGATCCTTTTCCATGCTTTGCTGTGGGAAGCAGTGATAAGCAATTCGTTAGAGCACCACAGCAGTCAACAGACTCTACATACCATAGCCCTTAGGCTATACTGTTAATATAGATGACAATATCTTTTAAAAACATAATGTGTTCAGATTTTGAAAAAAAAATCACATTCAGCAATGTGGGAATTGTAGTGATGGGCAACATTTTTTTCCAGGTTTTTCCACAAAAAACATAATGGGGGAATGTAATATTGGTCTGTTAGCAAAAATTGTTTGCAATTCATTCGCAATGCGTATAAATGTTTGCAAAATTAAAAATTTTGCCTTTAGGAGCAATTTGCCCCTCACGCGACAGTAGGCTAGCAATTATGAATTTTATAGTTTTCGAATGTGCAGTGTTTGTAATAAAACTTCTTAATGAAAAAGTTGTTACGTTTGCTCCAAAAGTTTACACCATCTAAAGGTTCGCAATGCACAATTAAGATTCCCAATGCAATAAAAGCTTAATAAAGAATATTACATTGTGACATGCAAATTTGTATTTGCAGATTTGTTCTCTATGCACATTTTATTAAATTTCTTACTCTAACGCATAGTAAGAAAAGTCACGCAGTTTGGAAATAATGGACAAACACCCATGGACTTCACTGCATTTTGCAAATTTTCGATGACTTTTAAATGCCACATTCAGTTTGCTATGGGTTACTAGACTTGGTGCAAGTATTAGGACTAACAGTGTATTATACATGTGTGAGATCTGTTACATGAAAACCCATTATCTAGAAATCTCTGAATTATGGGAAGGCCATGTCCCATATACTCCATTATAATCAACTACATTTTTGGAAAAATATTTCCTTTTTCTCTGTAATAGTAAAACAGAACCTTGTACTAGATCCCAACTAAGATATAATTAATCCTTATTGGTGACAAAAACAGCCTATTGGGTTTATTTAATTTTTAAATGACTTAGGGGCAAATTTACTTAAGGTCGAATATCGAGGGTTAATTAACCCCGAATATCGAAGTCGAAGGATTTAGTGCTATTCGTTCGATCGAACGAAAAATCATTCGATCGAACGATTAAATCCTTCGAATCAAACAATTCGAAGGATTTTAATCCATTGATCGAACGATTTTTGTTCGATCAAAAAATACTTAGAAAGCCTATGGGGACCTTCCCCATAGGCTAACATTGACTTCGGTAGTTTTTAGGTGGCGAACTAGGGGATCGAAGTTTTTTCTTAAAGAGACAGTACTTGCACTATCGAATGGTCGAATAGTCGAACGATTTTTTTTTAGTTCGAATTGTTCGATTCGAAGTAGCCCATTCGATGGTCGAAGTAGCCAAAAAAAACATTAGAAATTTAACGTTTTTTTTCTTCTATTCCTTCACTCAAGCTATGTAAATGGGCCCCTTAGTATTGAGATCCAAATTATGGAAAGATCCCTTATCCAGAAGGTTCTGAGCATTCTGGATAACAGGTCCCGTACCTGTGTTACCACAAATGACTAACACGTGCCGTTTTTGTGGTAACATTTACAATAACTATAAAAACTCCATATATGAGTTTAACCTATGAGATAATATACTAGAAGAGCAATGCTCACTGTTTCTTGAAGCCATCTGTTCTCCCTATAAGAAAGCTTCCTCTGTCCAATAAAACCTGCTGGTATTTTGGCGAATGACTCAAAGTTTTGAGTTCCATTATTCATTATTGTTTATTTTAGATTAAGCAGACTTTATATATTTCATATCTTGTCCTCAAACAAAAGCTAATTTTGCAGAATAAATATTGACCAAAATGTTATTAACAAAATCATATAGGTTTCCAAAAAATGACAAGTAAAAACTGACATGGAAATGCAAATAAGAAAGGTTTTTATTCAATTCTTGCTCAGTACCATGATTTGTAATAATAATATCCAGACAGACACAGGCCGGAGATGAAAAAAAATCTATTTAATTAGTTTAAAGCCAATTCTTTATAATAACTTGCACACAAAATTAGTAATATAACTTCAAGCCATTAAAAGTCATATCACACTAACCAAAATTGGTATTTGCTTTCTGAGGTTTACACACTGTGTTCATCGCTAGTCTTGTTTTAATAAAATAAAAATAAATAATGTTTGTAAATGTCATGTGATCAATTATGAACGAAAATTTTCTCCAAGTTTGCAGTGAAAATGACGTCCATAGACTCCAATGGATGAAAAAAAATGGTCATGTAAGAAGAAATTTCATTGCTCGTCAAAACAATGTTGTCACCCATAGACCTCAATGCATTTCATCAAATTTTTGCAAAATTTTCGACGTAGTGAAATGATTCAGATTTGCCAGAACTAGACTGATGACTTACAGTTAAATTGTTACAAACATCTGTATAACGGGCTTGTTTAACATTATATTTACTTTCTGTGTGATCTAATATATTAACATATTCCCCCTTTGAGTCATCTCTTAAGTCATAGCAAGTGAGTCTAAGGGCTGGAGGATCTCTTTTGTTTTCCACTGTAGGGAAATGGAGGTAGAAATTCAACCCATTCTTCTAGGTCAGGTTGTACCGATGCATGCAAGCCCCAAAAGCAGTTGAAATGTAACTTGAAGTGTTCCACCTACATTCTGTACTTGCATGCATCTTAGGAGACAATACATACTGTATTCAGAATAAAAAAGGGGGATTGGACATGAAAAGACAGAAAGCCTCTCTATAGAACCTTTTAACTGCTATATATCCTCATGGTGTTCTGGAAAAAATGTTAATCTCTTCTTTTCTTTGCTGGATCAAGATTTGGTCAATACATTTCAGCAACTAAATATTCAAACCATCAAACGTTTTTGGCCAAACTGTTAATTTTTAGTCCAGGACAGTAGGCTTACTGCACATAATTGAAAACTACTAGGGACCTAAAACTTTTTAAGACTTTCGAATAATTAATTTTAAGAACCTGACTGGATTCACAATGTTAGCATTATAACTCATCTGTTTCACAAACTCCCACAATACCATCTGCCTCCCAAATGTCCACTACCAGAAATTTATCTCATGGATTGGAAAAAAAGATAGACAAATTATTTATCTTTCTACATGTCAGCGTTTATTAGATGCTGATAGGGAATAAGAATGGGTGACTGAAATTTTTTTTTCAGAATATTAAGATTTCCTGACTATATATTGGGCCAGATTAAAATAAATGAGAAAACATTATTTTCATGTGAATACATATAGACAAGATTCAATTTGAAATGAAAAAAACTATTTTCCTGATTCAGTTCCAGTTTTTCCCATAGCCTGCCATAGTTTTCGTGTGATAAACAGTGAGAATGTTTTTCCCATTTAATTGTATCTGGCTCTAGGGGACTATAGGTGGCCATAGACACATGGATCCTATCGTACGAATCGAGGATTCAGGTTTGATTTTGACCTGACCGATCCCGCTGGATCCCACGGCACATCGTAATCAGATCGTTCGGCCATACGGCCGAACAATCAGATTACCCCCAATATAGCCATGTTTGTTAATGGCATATCGGGGAAAGATCCGCTCGTTTGGCGATGTGGCCAAACGAGCGGATCTTTGCATCTATGGCCACCTTATCTTGAATTGAATAAGGTGAGATAAGCTGCTCTCATCAAACTGAATGTAGCCCATAGCGTGAACCAGCAAGATATCACCACTAATATAATAGATTTGGAAAGTTATACTTTCTTTCCATTATAGTAAGCAAATGTATATTATTTTTACCTGCAGTGCCCAGAAAATATGTGATTTACTAATTACTTTTGTTTCCCAATTACCCTAAATAAATATTAAATGAACAGTTTAGGGTTGCCATGTGTCTGGTTTTGACCTGGACAGTCCAATTTTTTAAGGGCTGCCTGGGTCAAAACTGCCTGCCCAGTTTTCCAAATTAGGAAAACCAGGTAGGATTTCATGTGTTTGATGCAGCTATCGGCCAATCGCTGATTGCCATGTCATAGCCCCACCCCCTGACAACCCACCTGCCCCCACAACATCACGGTCCCGACCCCACAACATCACGGTCCCGTCCACAGTTAGGAATTAACCAAAAGAAAGGTGGCAACCCTAGAACAGTCACACGTGTTTGCTTCAGAAATACTACTATAGTTTATATAAACAAGCTGCTATGCAGCCATGGGACAGCCATTCAGTTTGGAAAAAGGAAAAAAGGCACAGGTTACATAGTAGATGTCAGAAAAGTTCCCTATATTCTGCAGACCTTATCTGCCGTGTAACCTGAGCTTTTCAGCTTTGAATGGCTGCCGCCATGGCTACAAAGCAGCTTATTTGTATAAACTATAGTAGTCTTTTTGAAGCAAACACACATTTTTTACCAGTGCTGGGCAGCAGTACAATATAAATGAATTATTTTAAAAATGTTCATTTTTTTATGTTACTGTTCTTTTAAAATTAAAATCTTACAGTTTTGATATTGATAGTTTTCTAATGTGCATTGCCTGATAATGCCATCTTTTTTTTTATTTGGGTTACTATGGGATATATACTATCATGTAGTACTGTAAGGCTACACATATATTCTGTGAAAAACAAATATTCAGATATTTTCTGAAAATAAAATAATAAAATAAAATAATATTTATGTTTTTTGTGTTGTTTGAGGAAGTATTTTAACTTTCTGGCTGTTCATTGAAATTTTCTGTAAAATATCTGGATATAATATTCAACCCTTGTGATTGACTTTGTAAGCATTTCATTGAAATACTGGTGACCTTTTAGAGGCCTTTTAAAGTAGAATAATATTATAGTTATTAGCATTGCTTGCCATGCTGTCCTGCTTTATTTCTAAACTGGGGTCCATCTCAAAGGAGCATGTAAGTTCTCCCCTTATCTGCATGGGCTTTACTCTGGGTACTTTCATTTCCACCCACGCTCTGAACACATGTAGGCTGGTTTATTGGCTTCAGATGAAATGTAACCAAGTGTGTGAATGTGATAGGGACTTAAGTGTGTAAAGTAGGGCAGGGAATGATATGAATGATGAACACTCTCTATGAGCTGCTGCACAACATATTATTGTTATATAAATAAAGGATAATAAAAATAAATAAGACCTTTAATAGCTTCTTAACTATAAAAATAAAGCATAATATTTAAAATATGTCTTTATACATTGAGAGGTGTCACTGTGGAACCATAAGGTGCTTTACTCAATTACTCAACCAGTGTAAGCTACTTACTTAAACGTATTTAGCCCAACTTATATAAGTATGGGATCCATTATCTGGAAAGCCCTTATCCAGAAAGTTCTGAATTATGGGAAGGCCATCTCTCATAGACTCTATTTTAATTGAATAATTCAAATGAATCAAAATTATTTCCACTTTTCCTGAACCAAAAAAACTGCACCTTGTACTTGATCCCAACTAAGACAAAATTAATATCAATCCTATAGGGTTTAATTATTATTTAGTATATGGCATTGGAATCCAAATTACAGAAATACCCCTTATTTGGAATACTCCAAGTCCAGATACCTGTAGATAACAGGTCCAACACGTGTGTGTGTATATATATATATATATATATGTACACCTTAACAGCTCATGCCCTGATGCTACCATATACATCATTGATATAAAAAAAGGAAACGTATTAGAATCAACATTTTGGTCTAGGTCACTTGTTTTTCTCAAGATTTTGTTGAAAATGTTCACCTAATAAATGTGCACTTTTGTTTCATAATGATCCATAAATGTTCCTTTTTTTCCATATGCTGGGTGTTACAAAATCTAAATCCATTTATATGAAATAATCAGAAACCTGTGACTTTAAACTTCTTTAATAAACACTGATATTCAACATTAAATAGACTTCAAGAAAATGTTCCTAATCCTAATATAGTTTACGGTAAACAGTCTCCATGGCAACAGTCTCCAGGGAACTGTAAAAGGATTAAAAGTTTCCATAGCAACTGCCACCATATTTGTTGTTTTAGTGTCACTATGGCAACCAGTTTCCATATTGAGCAGAACCTTGGTGACAATTTTCAATCTAGCACTGGCAAAATTGCACAAAATGGTCATTCAAAAGATTCTTTTTTTGTTGGAGGTGCTGAGACCTGCACGTCAGTTGTAATCATCAGGCTTTTTTAAAATCTCTTTTACAAAAATGGCTAAACATTCTTCAAAAGTTAAAAACAGTAAAGTTTAATGCTGATTGCAAAGATAAGTCTGAACTGTGAATTGTAGTGATGGCCGAATTTATTCACCAGAAGCGAATTTGCAGCGAATTCCCGCGATTCGCCGCTGGCGAATAAATTTGCAAAACTGACGCAAAAACAAGACTCGTCTCGCAAATTTCGCAAGAGAAACGGCCTCTCTATTCATTGTGCAGATTTGCTTTATATAATACATATACTGAAGCTTTGGAGCAAATTGATTTTGGTTCAAATTTTTTTTATTTGCCAAGAAGAATGATTTATTATAAAGCAGGCTTTATTTATTTCCTCATAAAATGTATTTATTTCCTCATAAAATGAAAGAGTAGTGGCTTAGTTAAAAGAGAAAGCTGACAGCATGGGGAACATCAGATTTTTCCAAAGGAGATAAAACATGAACTGAACACTATGGGGCAGATTTATCAAGGGTCGAATTTTGAAGTTAAAAATACTTCGAAATTTGACCATCGAATTGGAATACTTTGACTTCGAATATCGAAGTCAAAGTTCGAATTTGGGTATCCTGCAGTCGAAGTAAAATTTTAAATCCTTTGAATCAAATGATTCAAAGGATTTCATCGATCGATCGAATGATTATACTTCGACTTCCAAAAACTTAGAAAAATGCTCTAGAAGGTCCCTATAGGCTAATATAGCACTTCGGCAGGTTTAATTTGGCGAAGTATTGAAATCAAAGTTTTTTTAAAGAAACAGTACTTCGATTATCGAATGGTCGAATATTCAAACTATTTTACTTTGAATCGAATTCGAAGTTGAAGTCATAGTATCCTACTCGATGGTCGAAGTATCCAAAAAATTACTTTGAATTTCGAATTTTTTTACTTAGAAAATTCCCTCGAATTCACTTCGACCCTTGATAAATCTGTTCCACTAATTGTCGATAGCCTAAAAGTATAGTAAATCAGAATACATTGTTATTAGGGAAGATAACAGTTATTTACTCAATATGCACAATGACTATGGTTTTAACATAAATGGTTGTAATGCCAGGTTCTTCATAATTGCCTGAAAGTGTATTTTCTATGTTTTTACTGGCTTTAGTCAGTAGAGTGAATGTATAAAAAAAAACAGCTAATGCTAATGCTACTTATTTGCTTTATTTGCCTTTTTTCTGACTCTTTCCAGCTTGGGGGTCGCTGACCCCATCTAATAAACAAATGCTCTGTAAGGCTACAGATTTATTATTTTTGCTACTTTGCATTACTCATCTTGCTATTCGGGTCCTCTCCTATTCATAGTCCAGTCTCTTATTGAAATCAATGCATGGTTGCTGAGATAATTTAGGCCCTAGCAGCTAGCTGAAATTGCAAACTGGAGAGCTGCTGAATAAAAAGCTAAATAACTCAAAAACACAAATAATACATAATGAAGATCAATTGCAAATTGTCTCAGAATATCACTCTCTGCATCATACTAAAAGTTAATTTAAAGGTGAACAACCCCTTTAAGTAACAGGACAGAAAAGCATTGTCTATGTCTCTATATACTGTAGCTTCCATAACCTTGTTGAGTAGATCACTGCTTTATCTGTTGTATGTAATTAAAGGTCAAAAGTTGGTATAATGACCCAAAGCAATGTTGGTCTAGGCAGCCCAGTGGCTCAGGAAATAAATTGTTAATTTTCAGTACTCTAAATAACACAGATAAAGGTAACTGCTTTATTGGCTAGGCAAGAACAATTTTATCTTGTTACAAGAAAAAAATGGCATCCATGTAATATTCTTTTAACAGACTGCTGTGACATTTTGTCTCATTTGGATGCAGATAACCATGCTGGCCATTTTACACTGTATTGTAATGAGAACATTTAATACCAGTAAATACAAATACACGCTAATGTTAGAAGATTACATCTTACTTACATAAACACTTAAAATGCAGAGTTTTATCTGACATATTAAAGATGCTTAACTAATGCAAGAAATCCATTATACTGCATGATTAAGCAAAGCAAACAAACACACATTTATCCTCTATAATCAGTAGACTTTATTTGTTTATGGAGTTGCTTAATATAATATATAATGAGGCATGTTAAAACATGAAACCTACTGTAAATGCTCTTTTTTTTTTTCTTTTATGGTGGTAGAAAAGCTATCTTGTATACTTCTATATTTTTACTTGTCAAGTTTTTTTCTGGCGACTTTTTGTGTTTTTTCTTTGACTATTCTCCATTATTGGAGGTTCTGAAGAATATTCTTGAGTATATTCATGGTCACTTTTTTTTTAATATACATACAGTATCAGCCCTTTAAGCTATTGCCACGATAGGCTTTTTCATCCAGAGAATAAAGGAGGCAAAAACAGCCAATCCTCTTCCATCCCCTTTATGGTGTAAATGTAGTGACAGGAAGGGTGTCCGCCTGTGTGCACATAAGTACATGGAGTGGATTTGGATGTTAAAATGCCAACTTTTGCCACAGTTGCACCATGTTTGTGCACACAAACAATGCCACGGCTGTCAGTACACTAACACCACAAAGCAGATGGCATTGGATCAGCTTTTTCTCTGCCTGTGTTTAAACACAGGTGGAGAAACAGCCAAATGTGGCATTAGCCTTAAGAGACAAAACAATAACAATGTGATTACAATGGGCTCATTAAGGAATGTATTCCTTTAAAAACTGTTGAAGACACTCAACAATTCCCCTTTAGGGGATTCTTAAGAGTGACACATATTTGTATAATGTGCAAAGTGAAGCTTTCCAGGCTGTTAAGGTCAGAATAGATTAAAGCTGTTTAAGTGCATTTCGCTTAGCTACAATACCAGAGATGAAAAGTAACTGTGGCTTAACAATTTATGTAGAAACAATACATGAACGTATTGCTTTTGTTAGCAGAAACAGAGAAAAAATAACCGGAAAATGACATTGACGCAAAAGTTATTCAACCTTAACCATTCATTTCAAAAGTGCCACAGCATATAATTGTTTAACCTTATTCCTAGCTTCTGAAAGTCCTTTTATCCAGCACTGCAGTAATTCATTAAATTGGGGTACTATTGCCAGTAATATTAAAATATTTCAAACCGTGTCTCTTTCTGCCAAGGGGCAGGAGAAGTAAAGGAGCCTAATGCTGCTAATGCAAATTTTCATAGGCTGGTAGCGAACAGCTCCAGTTTTATAGTCTATCATAAAACATCTCTTTTTTACTTTTTCCAAGCAATGTTTTTTGTTTTTTTTTTGTCTCAACAGCTATTACTCAGTTTCACTGCAGAGCAGGAAATCCAAGACCTATGAGGACGATGATGATTATTATATTTTTTTTTTACAATAATTTAAGAGAATCTTGCACAGAAGAACAAAGATGATTACAAATCTAAAAAAGCAAATCAAATATATCTAAGTGCACCATTTTACTGTATTCAAATATTTAAATAAGAAAGGCACATCTCATACCAAATCTGAACATTTGGGTAAATATTAATATTGAAAGCTGCTAAAGCTAGAAAAGGAATATTTGTAATAATGTCTGAATGTTGGATCTAACGTATGATAAATTTATGCTCTCATTTTGTACTAGTTGAACAATATGTATGCATGTATAACTTTATTTGTAAAGCGCTGTTAAGGAGCCACAGCGCTCTATATAGCATAAAAGTACAATATATATATAAGTATACACGGGGAAGACAAATCACATAATAAATATATACAGAATCATATCAGGACTAAGAGCTTAAGTGCTATGGGGTAAGAGAAATAGTGGGAAGGAGGTCCCTGCCCCGTAGAGCTTACAGTCTAAGTTGATGGGAGGCTATCATACAGGCACAAATTGGAGATGAAAAACTGCACAATACTTTAGAAAGGGCCAAATTGCTGCTTTTGTCAATTGTTACAGGTTAACTTTATTAAAATATTACATTGATGTGGGGAGACATAAAATACATGAAAACTAACTTCCTTAAATGTTAACTTCAAATAAAGTATTAAAAAGTATTACAATTAAAGGCATAGTAAGGTATATTTACTAAGCTTTCACCTTTAAGATCTCCTCCAATGGTGCTTTATAACCACTGCATTTATAAAACTACGTATATACATTACACTTATACAGTGGTAATTCATGATCACCATTTTTAATAGAGCATTTGTTTCCCCTACTTGCTGGCTCAGAAGGGTAAATGCAACAGTTTAATGCATCATCAGAGATCAGGAAGTCCAGGGTTTGTGTTGGGCATGTGCACAACTTTTGTTGACTCTACTGCCAGTGTGTTAAACTGAAGCCTAGCAGGGAGAATATAAGGGCCAATGGGAGATGGGGGGGTGTGTCTTCTAGTAGAATAAGCATCACACAATTGGGGCAAGAGTCAGTAGCAGTGAGTAATATAATTTTACATTATTAAAATAAATATTCTAACTATTAGAGGGGACTTGTCACCCTAAGAAATAATTCAAAATGTATTTTCGATTATGTTTACCCAAGACCTGGGGCAGGCAAGATATAATTGACAATTAAGATTTTGAAATACCTTTATAACAGGTATTGATGTGTTTATAAAAAAAAGTTTCATGTTTAATTCGAAAAGATCTTTTATTATACAGCTTTTTATGTCTGGGTGACAGGTCCCCTTTAAACAAACACAACCATATTGTATGTATTTAAGAATAATCTTAATAACAGAAGTGACCTATTCATTATTATTATGTGCCTCCCCACCCAATCAAATAATGCCTTACATAGGCAGCCAAACAATTAAATTTAACCCGTACTGGTCCCCTAGAAATGCACTTGACACTACGGGGCAGATTTACTCAGCTCGAGTGAATAATTCGAATAAAATAATATTCAAATTCCGAAGTATTTTTTGGGTACTTTGACCATCGAATTGGTCAAATTTGATCGAATTAGATTGAATAGATTTGAAATAAAAATTGTTCGACCATTCGATAATCAAAGTACTGTCTCTTTAAAAAAACTTTGCCTTCATACTTCGCCAGTTTAAACCTACAGAAGTCCAATGTTAGCCTATGGGGACCTTCCCCAGCACTTTTCTAAGTTTTTTTGGGGTCGAATAAAAATTTTTGATCGATCGCTAAAAATCGTTGGAATCGTTTGATTCAAAGGATTTTATTGTTCGATCGAACAATTTTTATTTGATCGTTTTGCACTAAATATCCTTTGTGATATTAGATTAAAGATGATAGTTGTGACATTTAGTGGGTTATTTACTAAAACTCAAATTTATCTCATCTTTTCATTAAACCATGGTCGACCAAAACTCACATCCACAATGTTAACTTATTTATCAATAAAATAACTTGAAAAATTTGGTGTGGGAAAAGAATTTTTCGGATTTGACGCCTGAATTGCTCCATTTTTTCGGGTTATTGCCTGAAAACCCCAAATTTTTCTGATTATCAAATGAAACCCAGCGCAGATTGCGATATTGTAAAAGGAACATCTGCCATTGACTTCTACATGACCTCGGCAGGTTTGAGATGGCAGAGTTTTAGGGTATTCAGGGTTTTTCCCACAAAAAACTTCAACCATAAAAAGCAGAGGTTTAGTAAATAACCCCTCTAATACATGGGTTTTATACACTGTTTCTTATACTGTACACTGTATAAATGTATTTTTAATGATGTAATCATTTTTGCTGGGAAATGTAGTAAAAGTTACTTAGGAAGGGGCACACAACTGGTTTTTTTTTTTAAACATTATTTGTAACCCCCCCCCAAGTTGAATATTTACCAAGTTGACATTTGAACCTCAAATGGAATGATAAGTCAATTGTCTTAAAGCTCTTAAAAATATACAAAAACATAAGGCAGCTCTAAGTAACCACTTCTGACTGTATGATGTATATTTTGTAAGGGCACTGATTATTTACAAACACTATAGACGACATGACAGTTATTCTGTACTGTATGGGTTTAGCTAGAGGCAATACTAAGAACTGTTTCAGGATTAAAGCACAAGAAAAGTACTTACAATTTTTCTTCAACCCTTCTAAAACTATTATTGACTTCAGAAAGAACTCTGTAACTAATATTTACAAAGCAACACATGTATTAATAATAATAATAATGATGATGACCAATGATTTGTATGTGAATTGTACAAGAAGTGCTCCAAATACTGGGAATTTCTGAACTAAATCTGACTTGAAGTAGTTGCCCCAAGGTACTATGCCATCCCAGGAGTGTCTGACACCAGATTTAGAGATAACTTTATGCAGCTGAGTTCTTCCATTTAGAAGAAGTCTGACTACAAAAAAAAAAAAAAACAAGCAGGAATTGGACAGTTCAGAACAAACAGAACATATTAAGAAAATAAAAACATAAATGATGGAACACTTCCATTGCTTAATCTAATAACAGAAAATAGACCAATATCCAGTTCCATTCAATTTGGCAGTACTAGTTTTGGGCTCTGTAAGGGTGAAGTAAAAAGATATATTGCTTGATTATAACTGGCACATTATCTGACATTTCTGGAATGAATGTTAGACTGGTTGTTTTATAAAGACATTAATGAATTCACTACAGTAAAGGGGCAATAGGGAGCAGTGTCATTTTTTTGCCTCTCTATTGCCAACTACAATATATAAAAAATAAATGCACAAAATTGGATACCCAAAATGACTTGATTGATAGATAACATTCTTTGTTTTTCATGAACTTATTTTGCTACAACCTCCATTAGTTAGTAATTCATATGGCATTTTGAGTTTATCATTTTGACTGGACCTAAGGTATGGCATATCTGACAGACACATCATTTTATGTCATTGGAGCCTATAGGCCTTTTCTTTATAAGCATGGCAGCAAAAAATGAGTAGCAGATTTCAAGGACACATGAGACCAATTTAATCATATTATAGTATTATAGGCTTACTGGTTCTTATAGAGTAAACAAAATACACAATGATGTCACTAACTGAAGTCTCATTTGTCTAGATCACATTGTTTATTTAAAAGATGTCATTGTAAAGACAATTTTTTAAATATAATGTCCTTTGTACTACATTGTTTAGCATTCACAGAGAATTTAAGCCAGTTTTTATATACTTACTACTTGATATTTTCAGAAGGAACCATAGGACAAAAAAATCAGTATTTTCTTTTATACGATTGCAATGTATTTTTTTAAAAGCAGCCAATAGAAACAAAATCACAAACATGCCAACAAACACTGATTAAAGCCTCCCTCACCCAGTCTCCTGTAGTAATAGTTCCGTCCTCCAACATAAAGCAAAGTAGTAGAGGAGGGAGCATGGCACAGGCTGGGGTGGAGGTGGTGCAGGCCTGACCAACGTGCACCTGGATCACGTTAGAACTGGATTGGCATCTCTAAAGACATACCTTACTGATTATGTCTGAACCAAAGTCATTTTCTCCAACATTCTCTATTTTTCTATTACCAAATATATGAAGCCTCATTTATGATTGCAGTGCAATAAACTAAAATGGATGTAAACTTAAGCATACGTTGACACCTTTCAAATAAGTACTTGCACACATATGTGCCCCTAAGACCTTGTGGGAATCCAGGAATTAATGGCAATTTGAAGGTGGCAATAATTCTCTTAGCATATTTTGTCAGTAGGCACAACTGATGTTCACCAATCAAATCATATGCCAACAATGCCATTATAACGCAAATGATGGGGAAGGTGCGTCCAAATGATGGCAATTTAGCATGTGTTTACAATTACAGTGGAATTCTGGTAAACATGCTGCATTGTTGGTAAAAAAGTTAAGATGTTTAAATTTTAAAATTGCACTTTTCACTATACTCTTTATTTGTAAAAGAGACTTATAGTATATAATAATTATACTGTAAAATAATATAGTTATATATTGTCAGGGGGTAGGTAGCTAGGACCAGTCTTCTGGTGGTGAGCAGGCCACATAAATAAATAAAAGAATAAATAAAAATACTTTCAGGTAGTTTACTTAATCTCAAAAATAAACAGCACAACATATAATAAATAATTCCTTGCCATTTAATGGGCTTCTAACACATAACTGTCTTCCTGACTAACAAGAGGTACTGTATCTGAGCTGTCTTTGAATTATCCATCTGAGGTGTCTCAGGCAGACATAAAACACCCAGGCATGTTAGGAACCTGTACCCCCTGCTGTAAAATAAAAAGGATATTAAGTCACCATGTAATTCCATGACCTTTTATAAAGTTCATGGAAGTCAGAGGAGACTTCCACAATCCTCATAGTTTACAACAGGGGGTAGATTATTTATTATAATACACAAGTTTCAGTGAGTCATGTGACATCATTAAGCACTCATTATAATCAATGACATCACTAAGAACCATTTATAAGGATATAATTTACAGGTTATTCATGACTTTTGCATACAATAGATAGTTGGATAGATAGTGCTATAACAATAAAAGGCAGATTTTCAAATGTAGCTAATTGAAGAAAAACTGCTTTCTGTATGAGAGTAAAAGGAGACAATGTTGAAACAATAACCTTAGTGTATTTGGTATATCAGATATTTTAAGTTTCGTTTGAAGGGATAAAAAATACTTTTTAATAAGTTACACAAAAAATACAATAACATTTAGTTGCAGGGCCTTAAAAATACCTGTTAATAATAATAATAATAATAATAATAATAATAATTTAGTTCTACATTTTCAATGGAATGCATCCCCATGGATTGCAACTACAATTCATGAGTTACCAAACAAGTACTTTGATTAATTAGATAAAAACAGCTTCTATGTAAATCAAAAGGCCCATCCAAGAATCTAAAGACTTCTTTCTGCATCCAAAATCCAAAGCTTTTATGTAGCTCCCTAGAAGTGAAAATACTTGCCAAAACAGAAAATGAGATAAGTTTGATTTAGTAAAACTAAAACAAAACATGTCAAGATTTGCATATAGATTAAGGAAGCTAGTCAAAGGGGTATCATTTCTGCCAAATATAATTTTATTGCCATCACATTTTTATTGTTATTTGCCATGGTGATCCTGGTCATCAGAATGTTTTCCTATGGGAAAAAATACTCTCCTCTTTTTGTTCTAAAGGCATGCATATTTTGGTCGAATTGCCAGCCTTCCCCCAACATTTTTTAAGAGTGACATACTCATTAAAATGCAACATGTCAATTGAAAGCAGCTATTGAATTTTGGCAGGGTATTCAACCATCAAAAAGCTATTCCTATGCAACAGAGAATTCTCGGATTTCTCAAACTCACATGCATACACATGATTTGCTGTGCTGTATTTATCCCTCTTCCTTTTCTTTGTTTTGTCGCTGTGCTTAGTTGCCTCATGATTTGCAGTTGAGGTTTTGAATACTTTGATATTCTGCTCTCGTTTTGGCTTTCTGCCCTCCTGTCACACAAACCCATTCATTACCACCTAAAGTGTAAGGTCATAAAATGCACATTATTTATGAAGATTAAAGAGGCAGATTATGTTTGTATATTTACAGTGCTGTCATATTTTCCCTTAGAAAAATTGGTTTAATGAAAAATGAGGTAAAAGTTAATGTGAAAGTAGTATACCAAAGAAACGGTAATATATGAAGACTACCAATTAAAACAATTAGTACCCCAGTGTTAAGTCATCCTGGGCTGTCTTTACAGTTTTAATTATATAGCATTAAGAGTTGAGAAATTATTCGAGATTTGCAAATTAATAGAATTATACAGAGGATAAAGTGAACTTTATTTGATTTTAGCTGAAACTGCTGCATAAAAACATTTGTCTTTTGTTTTCAGAACTGCATATATATTGATGCATTATGATTTGCCTTATCTGAGATATGAAAGAACAAGCATCCTGATTCTGGGCCCTGGCAATACAGAAGACAGTTTGGATTCACTTGAACCATGTTTTGTGAAAATGAATATAAATATAAAGAAAGGCAAATACAAATGTATTACACTTCTAATTTATGTAACACAGAATATTGCAAAAGTGCAGTATGTTATTTTTACCGTCTATGTAAAAGCCAAAAACAATTAAATGAGAAAAAAAGGTAAAAATCACTGGGGTAGGGGCAGAAATAGCAGTAGGCAGAGGAGGCTTGTGCTTAAGGCGCAAAGGTAAATGGGCGCCAAGTACGCACCTCTTCTGCCTGTTTGCCCCTTGTTCCTGAAAAGCTCTGCTGCACAGCAGTCCCGCCTACCTCTCCTGATGCATGTTATTGCAAGAGTGCACGTGCACTGACATTCTGCATGAGGGGAGGGGGTATGATATAAGTGCTCTGCCTTGGGAGAGCCAGTGACTGGCTCAGCCCTGACTGGGGGTGTTAAGCCCCCACCCAATAGTTTTAATTTACTGCTAACCCCAGCCATTCTTCACTAGCAGAAAGCACTAGTGCAGAAAGCACTATACTGTAGGTTGGTGTATTTGGACTGTTTTCTCTGTACTTTGTGTCCACTTATGTAGAAAAAATGCAGGCTATACCTGGGAGGTCTATTGAGGTCTAGTGCTCAGTAGAATGTACCCTGACCTGGTTTATTTTTTAGGAAGAGGAGAACTGGTTAGGTGTAGGAAATACATGATTTGAATCACTGGAGGCTCCTAACAACTGTGAAAAATCAGTGAAAGTATTTTAGTATAACAATTTTTTATAACAAACAGCATTTTATAAGTGGAAGAAAGTCTTTCAAAATGTACAGAATTCTGCAGCCCGTGACCCCAACTTAACCAGTATAGTTGTAAATCCAAACACCTGCATACAACCACATTGCACAGCTCTTTAAAAAAAAGCCACCCCCTTCACATCACTGTCACCATTTTGGAATTCTGATGGTCGTGAGCAAATCTTAATACATGAGTTTTCCTCGTGATGGCACAGTCCACCTTCATGTCATCAGAGCTGTTCGAGGCTGAACTGCACTTGATTTCCATTATCGACTTTTGATTAGCTATATCAGCCAAAATAGGTAACCTAGAGAAAAATAGGTAACCTAAAAAACACTTACTTTTCAAAAATTTAATTGTATGAAAGTTCTATTTGTTGTACAGAACACAACACACATTATTATTTAAGCCTGTGTCTAATCATAGAAATTTATATTACACAATGTAATGTTATAGAATTCCATGCTGGCCTTGTTTTGTTTTGACTCCATCTGTTCTCTTTCTAAAATGTGTAAATTAGGAAATTTAGTTGCATAAAGCTTGAATTAATTTATTATAAGAGCCATAAAATGTTTAGGCCATATGTATTATGAATTATGATTTGTAGTATCTGGGATATGAAAAAAGTCTAATAGCAAATTATTCTTGCCATTTAATATCCCCTGGATTTTAATTTTACCCAATGTGCTGAAATAGAATAGGCCTAATGGTTGATATACACTTTATTGCATTATATAATCTTTTTTTTTTGCTTCCTATTTGTATCTGAATGCTTAGAGGAAAAGAAAGACAAATAATGGGGGATGGGATAAAAATATCTGCTCTTGCCAATGTTCATTTTTATGTGCAGTGTTTAATCTTGTTTGGTAAAAGAGGCTGTTTTAAGGCACTGTAAAGAAAATAGGAGGGTTGGTTAATTTGTAGCTAAACTAAGATGTTTACTGCTGCTCACTATCAAGCTGTTCAATAATAATGATCCAAACATCCGCATCAGAGAATAAGACATAGAGACCATTGGGTTATTTAGCACATTAACAGCACGCTGTGATTTATTATTCAATTGTGATATCATCAATCTCTTCTCTATTCTTAGGATATATTAGAAATACAAATGGTTTTCTATAGAAGGCCACTTAACCAAGAAAATATTGGATATTGTGGCTTCACAGAAAAAATATAAAGTCAAATGAAATGGGAAAAAATAAAAAAGGCAATAAATGGGATTGTTAGGACAAGTCTATTAAGTTTAATGTTGTGAAAATGAAAATAAAATACTTCACTTGCAAAATTCAAATTCTTTAAAGGAAGCATTACAGTATACTGTCCTGCAAGTTGCAACCCCCTATAAATGAAACATATTTTCATGAGTAAACCTAGATATCCCAGCACTGTAAATTACAACCTGGGGCTCACAAAATCAATAGACATTTGACTTTTTAGGGCAAGGGGCTTTAACAATAAATTTATGAATTTTTTATAATGGAAGATAGAGTAATAGCAAATGTAACTCTGCCAAGGAATAGAAAGCCAACCTTTTAACTGAATACAAATGACAGTAATCTGCATTTTATTTATAATATTTTATTGTGTTTACTCTCAAAACATACTCCCTGTACCTTGTTATCATAAACTGTGCAGAGCAGCACTCCCAGCAGCAGTACCAGCGGATCCAAAAAATCTGGGCCATGTCATGTATGTCTGATGTCAGAATTCCATGAATTGCCTCCAATTTAAAAATAAAAGGTTTTCTATGACCTGGGTTTAATGTCTCACAGTAGAATTTATTGGTAAGCTTAGATGTGCTCCAAATTGCATGCTTTGCTGTGTCGCCTGATTTTTGAATCAACCAAATAATTGCCTGTTTTCTGGAGATTTGGCCTGAACTCCAATGAAAAGACTTCTCCTTGATCTTAATTACTATGCATTTGGCCAAGTGGCCCTGTTGGGGATTTTGTTGGTAATGGGAAATAGATGCAACCATGCTGATGAAGCGCAGGCACTCAAAAAGCGTCTCACAGACGTATAAAAACGAATAGTAATTTATTAGGTACACATAAAAGTAGCCTTATGTGCTTAGTGTTCAACAAACACAAAGGTTTTTTTTTTTTTTTATCAAATTGTGTTTTCCACCAATACTCACATTTTTAGGTTAAAAAACCTCACATTTTTCTAAAACCTGTTGAGGTTATGTAGGAGTCAGTGACAGAGGTCCTTTGAACCATTTGAAGATGTTAATAGCCTTCACGGTGTTCAAGTTTTTTCAGAGGGTTTTGCCCGATTCAAGTTTTTTTTCGGAAAAACGTGATAAATTTGAGCGTTTGGGTTTCACAACTTGAACTAGCCAAATCAAGTATATTCCATTCGAATTTTTTCTTAAATAAGAAACCATTCGAGTTGTAAGTTCATTCGAGTTCATTTAAGGTATAAAAATATCTAACATTCGTCATTTGATAAATAACCCCCTTAATTATAGTGGCATGAACGAACCTATTCAGAAAATGGTAAATAGCTCACAAAATAAATGTGACACAGACAGCTACAGTATTTTACCATGTTTTAAACTTTTTAAGAGACTTTTATTATTAATTGAATTTAAAAAGTGTCCATTGATGTTCATAATGAAAGGATGCTTCTGGGCTGATTTACTATTGCTTATTATGTTATAACAAAGTCCAAACCTTTTATCCCTTCTTACAATTTGCACTAGGAATTAACCATGAATTAACCATTCAAAGTGGGGTTAAAAGTTCACAAGTTCTAATCCCCCCCCCAATAAAGCAGAATGCTGTTGATTGCTGAAAACACACATCAATTCATCCAGATTTATCAAGAGTTACTTGGAGCTTAATACTTCTGCCTGTGAGATTGAAGTTATTTTGCACTAATTTATATATTTTGGAACAGCTGAACTCATATGTTCATATCTTTTTTTTATTTATCATTTTCATGGTGAAAAAAAAGATTTTTGGGATTGCCACAATTTCTGCTGCAATTGATGTTTAATTACTTCATTACTCCATCAAAAAATATAGTGAATCAGCATAAAATATATTTTTAAAAAATTATAAAAAAAAGATCTTTAAGAGCCAGATTTATCAAAGGTCGAGGTGAAGTTTTGAATTGAAAAACTTCAAATTCCGAGCTATTTTTTGTGTACTTCGACTAGGGAATAACTTCAATTCGAATTTGAAAAAACTTTTGAAGGTACTGTCTCTTTAAATCTTCGGCTACGACCATTCACCACCTAAAAGCTGCTGAAGTGCTGTTTTAGCCTATGGGGGACCTCCCAGGACCCGTATGGAGGCAATTGGGGAGTTTGGGAGATCGAAGGTCGAAGTTAAAAAAACTTTGAATCAAAGTAGATCGAAGTATGATCGAATTCGGCCCACTTCGACCCCAAAAAACTTCGACCACCATTCGGTTGGTCTTTTTGAAGTTCGAAGTTCGAAGTTTTTTTAACTTTGACCTTTAATAAATATGCCCCTTGTTCTATGTCATTTCTTTAATTGAACACTTCTGTAGTTATCCTACATTTAAAAGTGTCCCCAGCTATAACTTTACTTGATGTACTTCACATTTCATACTGAATAGTTTGATAAATTACACTCTATGGTTTTCTCATTCACATTTAAAAATATGCATTTGCAGAACGCTGCAAAAAGTACATTTCTTTAAATATGATCATCTAATGGAAACATCAAAAACTCATATGCATATAAAGGGATCTGTGGCAGAATATAATAAGAGAAAGGTTTTTATTATTCAAATGCATATATATATCCACTATAATTTCCATCAAAGAGTTGATTTTCCTTACTAGGAGTTCAAAGACCCCGGAATTTAAATCTGCATATTATTCACAGCTGCCTCATGCCATGTCAATGAATCTACTGTAAAATAATATTTTGCACTGGCCCATCTGCTTGTTCAAAGACATCAACTTCAGCTCACCTGTTATAGGAAAAAATAAATCACTGTCAATATGATAATTAAAGGTTTGTGAATGGCCAGTAACATCAAAAGTTGAAAGAAATCTGTATGCACATTTAAATATCACGTGTCTTTAGTAAGCACAAAAAACGTTTTTCTAAAGCAGCAGTCTTACTTTGTATAATGATGTTTTGTGTATAGATGGTCTTGTCACCACTTAAGTACTAAAAATATTGTATTCTGAATTGCTTAACATTTATTTGAGAAAGATGGTGCTCTGTGTATATAAGAGAAACCCCATAAGTAAACCTTAGGTGTCCAATTTACCATTGTATGGAGTTATAAACAAGCACTTCTGTATAGAGATAATACAGACACCCTTTAAAATCTTCTAGAATGCCCTGTAGATTTCCCCTGTAGCTGCAAGAGACAGGAAAGCATTATTTTATTGAGGGAATGCTAAATGTGTGTTTTCCAAAAAGACATTGAGCATTGGCTCTGGGAACACCAATTCATGACTGTTGAACTGGACACCAAAAACAACAGTATAACTGCACCATAATACTTGAGCTGCAGCCAATACTGTATCTTACAATCTCACTTGGTTCTCCTGCCTGCCTCAAGAAGTCAAACCCATTTCTAATATTCATACATGAGATTACAGTAAAGGTAAATAGAACCAGTGGTATAACTAGATATTGCTGGGCCCCATAGCAAATTATTTTTTAGGCCCCGAAAATGTCTAGAGGTTGACTAGTTTTACCTGTATTTATGCAACATGTATATGAATTAGCGCCTCACGGGGCTTCATTACCTCCTTGGTCCCCCTGCAGCAGAAGAGTCTGTTTCCTTTATAGTTACGCCCCTGAATAGAAAACTGTTTGAAGTTAATATTTTCCTCTGATGTTTCTGTTAGTGCATAATTGTAAAATATGTGCCATATATTTCTACTTTATGTTTTCCAGTAAGCCTACTAGTTTACCTGTGGCATCTATTTATTTATAAAACATCTATTTATATATGTTTTATTGTGCTGTTGCTGCTATTCCTGTGCTTTGCTAATTGTTTTATACAAAAATACAACTACAATTCATGGTTATGTACTGTGTTTGCCAGCTGTAGTACATGCTTTATTTTATGCTTTCTCCCTTACATGTTCTCCAATGTTTTTTTCCTGCATTTGATATCTGCTCGCTGATTTCCTCTATCATTCGATCATATCTATCCAAAAATATTATAATAATCCAATGGCTTGCTACAAAGAAGTCACTAGTGATGGGCGAATTTGGGGCGTTACGCTTCACCGAAAAATTAGCGAATTTCCTGCGAAATTCGCAAAATGACGAAAAATTCGCAAAGCGGCGCCGTCCATTTTTTGACACCGGTGAATTTTTCGATGCGGTTTCGAGAATGGCGAATAAATGCGCCAATCACTAGAAGCCATACATTTGGGGAACTAACCTGGGATCAATCATGCACACACATACTGTACAGGGCACACAAATCCCCTGCAGGATTTATTGTAATAACTCTCAATAAAGCAGTTTATTGTGATTACTCTAATTAAGATTAGCTGCTACACTGAACCTTATACATTAATTGGCTTTAATTTCTATTTTAAGATTAGATTTACATCTTATCTTTCATATCCTATATGCTATTTAAATATGAATCAAGTAATCTCCTCTATTTCTATGCTTTCCTTATGACAGTCCCACCCAGAGTTATCAGCACAGTGCCTGTAGATGTGTGTAATATTAAATTAAACTACGCTTTGTTGAATCTCTGGGAAATAAAAACATCCATTCTGCCTGAATGTGCACATTGTGACATATTCAGAGTCTGTACTTGAGAAAAATGAAAGAAGGAAAACTCTGGTATTATGAAAAACTTACATGAATGCAATCAAAATATTGATGAAAGTGATAAAAAGGACAAGACCCCTACTTACTGCAGCATGAACACTGAGCTAGAAATTATCATGCAGGGATAGTTCAGCTTTGCAAATATCTGAGCTCCAACAGTAGAAAATGTATTTTAGATTTTGCTACTAAATATCTGAATAGGAGAGAATGGCACTATAAAGCTCCTACTAAATTTGAAGGCAGTTTATAGTCTTCACAGTCATTAAGAAAAAGAAAATCAGGTCTAAAATTAAACAAACTAACATTTTATATTGTTGCTTTTTATATTTGCCCTAGCAAATGCAATGTTTTGTGGGAGGGAAGGGGAAGCTGCCACTAAAAATGGTTCTGCTTTCTTAAAGCAGTGTCTAAGAAAAATCTCAGGTCACTACTGAATAGGTTATCAAAGCATTACCCCTAGAATGGACTCTATATGAACTCAAAGCTACCCAACTGGATACTCAAGCTCGTTCAAGCATATTGAACATTATTTTTGTAATATAAAATAACTATATAATACTGGCACCTTCTTATACTCAGTTATATAGATTTCAAAAATGTCTATATCGCCATTATTTCTATAGAATCACTATTGTGTCCAAAAAGTCCCTTTTTTTGCTTTTTTCCCCCCAAATCTGGAAAAAAATTTGAACCAATAATTTTTAGTGAGTTTATAAATATTTTCTCTTAATAAAAGACAACCAACGGCATTACCCAAATTAAAAACCAGAAGCATTTCTTTGTATTTTACATTAGGAAACTCTAGAGATGATAACGTTAAATTTCATTTTTCCCTCGCTGACTTCAAATATATACATGTGTCTTCATGATATAAGACCTTAGGCATTTACACACTGTAACAACCTGGAGATGTCACAGCCTTTTTATCCAGCTGATGGATGACCAGCCTTTTCCAGCAAGCAAAGAGAGATTGCATCTCTCAAATATCTAGAATGCAGTACTCAGTGCTACATCAGCTACATGTCCCAGGGTGATTTTATGTGCTGCCAGATCCTCTAAAGAATTACATTTGATGTTTATGTGTTTGCTGTAAGTTATATTTTATGATAACAACACTTCTTATGATAATAACCTCTGATCTGTCTTTCAAGAGAAGTAGGTGAGCGAAAAATTGTTTTGTTTTTTCTGCTCAACAAGGTAACATCTGAATTATATGCCAGGGTTTCAGTAAATTAAAATTCAGACAATACTAAAGATTTATGAGACCATTGTCATGATTAATTTATGATATATTTAACTTTTATGGCACTTTGATGATAAAAGGGATAGCTAACCTGTGCCCTCCAGGTATAACTAAACTACAGAATATATGTTCAATAACAACTGGAAGGTCACATGGGTTATTTTGCTAGTGTTATGATACTTAGCAAACAGTTAATGCTAATAAACTGAAGCTGAATGTAATTTATATGAGATTGTTCGTGTTTGCTGGAAACCTGCAAACATAATCATAACTTGCTAAACATGTTAATCTGTGGCCTGGCATGGAGCTGATTTCCGCAACAGAGACAACAGTGCAATAACTGTAAAATAGATACAACTTGTTAAGAGAGATTGAATGGTTTTTGGCTTATGCTAATTCGCATCACTGCCACATTATTAAAATAAAGAAGTACATGTAATTTTCTATATATGTTCCTTAGTTAAAATGGGAAGCTAGGCAACAACCTTTTTGCCTAGAGGAAAAAACTGAGACACCACAAAATCATTGGTGGAGATAATGGCTGCAGCTGATTTATTAATTATAATGCATAACTAAATTACCCAGACTTTTTTTTCTTGAATGTTAGTTTATTTAAGAAAAAAACGTGACAAAAGATGCCCTATGCGTTTTTCATGGGGGAAAAAGCTTGTATTCCAGCATGAATCACATTGTCCTATTCATTTTCAATGAGGCTGAAATTCGCAAATTTTTAATAAACTGGGAAAACATATATATATCCCATTGACTTCTATACAACTTAACCAGCTTTTACTTGCCAAAATTTTCACCTTTTTTCCTTTAATAATTGCAATATATGTATATATGCACACTTTTTTCTGCGTCCATTTTTTTTCTCGAATCAAGAAAAAAACAGCAATTTTTTTTGGTAAATCCCATTCATATCCACAATAAAAAACATCATCAAGTTCGGACTCCTCACTGTTGGCTCTTCCACGAGGCTGCCCAAGGAGAATGAAAGTTATCCCTATACCCTAGCTCCTTTTATGCCCATATTTTCCCAGGCTTTTCGTATTCCTACTCTAAGAACAAAACTTGCCTGCCAATCAACAGACCTCATCTTTTTTAGCTTGAATTGTAGTAGTAACTCCCCTTCCATAATCTACCCAGCAACAGGGATTTGACTATGAAGGTTGTCACTTTCCCATGCCCTCTGGGTTTATAGCCCCCAGGTTCCAAAAAGTGAATTATCAATAGCACCTAATATGTGAATAGCAAATATGTGAAAACCAGACTTTGATAATATACATGCCTATTGCATTCTTTGAAAAAAAATCTGTAATTGAATCAACTTATCCGAATTGCCTTTTTTTCCTGGCAGAAATTGTATTCATTTGGTACAATTTATTCAGTACAGAAGTACAGCACCAATGTGGCATCCCAGCAATGTAGAGATATATCACAGCTTTCCCATAGCGATTCCGCTTCTGCCACAAAACCACAATCAATTAACACTACAGTAAAAGTGTTCTAGTTTCTTTTCCATTTTTCATGAACATTGATAATGTATATCTGCGTGTTGATTTTATTTTAAACTGGATGAGCAAATGTGATACGACAGATGCAATAGGACAATGCATTAAAATAATCTATCCTGCAATAACCCTTGATATAAGGTCAACGGGATAAATGTATTACAGATATTGCATTTTGAAATATTAATGCAGTTTTGGGTCTCCTTTCTTGTTTGGAATAGAAATTCATACAAAATAAATTCATTAATAATAATGAAGTACTTTTTGCATTAATAAAAAAATGGATTACTCTGCCCTCCCAGCAAACTGCATCTCATCAAACAGGAAAAACCGCATGGAATACAGATTGTACATATTAGCAAAAGAGATTTTTTTGTGATGGAGAATCCAAAACAGAGATTGCAAGACAGTTCTAACAATATATATATATTTTTTTCTTTTTTTTTCTTTTTCAATATAAACATTCACAGTTTAAATATATATATATATATATATATATATATATATATATATATATATATATATATATATATATATATATATATGCCAAGAAATAAAATAAACCAGATTATAGTAAGTGCATACCTTGATTAGTGATATATATATATATATATATATATATATATATATATATATATATATATATATATATATATATATATATATACTGTAAGCATGAGGTGGGCACAAGGAACTTGAAAAAAAACTGAATTCAGTTAAACATAAAAACTGGAAGTCAAAGAACAGAACCTGCATTTAGCCATTAGAGAAATGCTAATTCTGGTGGAATGGCAGGTGCAAAGAGGGGAAAGGAGCAACACTAATCTGTGACTATCTCTCAACGTTTTACATCAATAGATACAAACTGGGAAGAATTAGTGATGATGTGTGGGAAGCAGCAAATTATAGTCATTGGTCTACAAGTCATATATGATATTGTAGCCTAAAGGACAATGTTCAGAGAAGGTTTAAGACCTTGTGAAAGGGTTAGGAAATTGATTTGTCCAAGTCAGGAGTGAGCCCCTTCCACCTACTCATGGATAGTACTGAATTCTAAAAGCATGCTATATTTCCGGGCAGCTATCTGCTACACCTTTATTGATAATACATCCAGACTTAATTAAAATCAAACTATATTTTTCCTAAACTCTATTAAGATAGAAATCTGCATGCATGTATATCTTAAATCAGAGCTGATATGTGCTTCATTTTGGTCACAAACTATACTTAAGCAGCTTGGAACTGATATCAATGGTGTCTTTGTACCAGAGTCATAGCATATACATTAGACATGCTGCTAGCACAAGCTATAGCCCGACATGCAACAATTCCATTATGCCTATGAAGATTACTTTGTACTTTAAAGTTTCTCAGTTGAGTGATGTAGTGATCAAACTGAGTTTTTGCATGCATGTGTTATACAGCAGTACTAATACCTTTTCTAAGAACTTGCAAGACTGGCTTTGATTTTTGGTTGGCAAATTAAATGTGTATGTGTGTATCTGAGAGAGATAGATAAGGCTCAGAATACTGGGTCATGGTAGTGCTCTACATATCACAGCTTTATTTTGGATTTGGAAGGATACAGCAATCTCTGTGATAACTGCATGAATTTTTTTTTTTTTTTTAAAAATAGCCTTAACCCTCTGTCTTGACATAGTTCTTTAAAATATTTAAGGGTTTGTTCACCTTTGAGAAAACTTATAGGGGCAGATTTACTAAGCCCGAGTGAATTTTCGAAGTTAAAAAAGTTTGAATTTTGAAGTAGCCATGGAATAGTATACTACGGCTTCGAATTTACTTTGACTTCGATTTGAAGTAAAAATTGTTCGAATATTCGATAATCAAAGTACCGTCTCTTTAAAAAAAAAGCTTTGACTTCATACTTTGCCAAATTAAAGCTACCGAAGTGCAATGTTAGCCTATGGGGACCTTCCGCAGCACTTTTCTATGTTTTTCTGATCGAAAAGAAATCCTTCGATCGATTACTAAAAATCGTTTGTTTCGAACAAGTTAATCATTCAATCGAACGATTTCTATTCGATCGTTCAATCGATTGAATACGCTAAAAATCCTTCGACTTCGATATTCGAAGTCGAAGGATTTCAATTCGAGGGTCGAATTTCGAAGTTTTTTTCACTTTGAAATTCGACACTTAGTAAATCTGCACCATAATATGATGTATAGAGTGATAATCTGAGACAATTTGCAATTCGTTTAATTTTTTATTAAAGGTTTTTGACTTATTTAGCGTTTTATTCAGCAGCTCTTCAATTTGCATATTAACCAATCTGGTAACTAGGGTCCAAATTACCCTAGCAACCATGCATTGATTTGAATAAAAGACTGGAATATGAATAGAGGCCTGAATAGAAAGATCAGTAATAAAAAGTAACAATAACAATACATTTGAAGCCTTACAGAGCATTTGTTTTTTTAGAAGGGAGTCAGCAACGCCCATTTGAAAGCTGCAAAGAGTCAGAAGAAAAAGGCAAATAACCATAAAACTATAAAAAAAATAAAAAAAATAAAACCAATTGAAAAGTTGATTAGAATTGGCCATTTTATAACATAATAAAAGTTACCTTAAAGGTGAACCACCCCTTTAATCAAAGTTCTATCACATAAATGTGAAACTTCTGTTTTTTATTAACCTTTATTAATCTGATTCATCTCTTAGTACATGTATCATTCTAGTGAATTCCATCCAGTCTCCAAATGTACTGTATAACAGGCCAAAGGATGCAACACTATCTACGATTTAGCTCCAGTCAAATAAATTGCTTGCTGCTGTTGCAATCTTTTGTAGGGTGTTGTGTAATTTCAATATATACTCATTTGTACTCATTTGTACCTATGTTTAATGACATTTTATTTGTTGGATCCAGTCATGTATATAATCTAAAGAAATATCGCATGAAAATATGTTTTTTTTTTAAACAAAATACATTTAAGTTTTATGTGGTCTCTCTGTAAAAGACATGACTATATCATTTGGCTAAGTGCAGGAGCAGACTAGTTCCCAGGAATGAATTATAACTGATAGCTTGCTCCTCTGACACTCATAGAGTTCTGTCTTGTGTCAGAGTGCCACTGAGTGATTTGTTAGAAAGATTTATTACAGATGAAATTAACAAACATTTACTGCTTTAAATCAATGAGCAGAGAGACATTTCTGCATATACAGCACTGCAAAACTGAGCATTGGTAGCTTTCACTGGCAAAATTGAAACCACTGATGCTAAGAACAGACTTTTAATGTGTACAGTATATGTATATATTTTGCTTAGCTTTCCAAACACAAGATACTGTCATTTAGAATGTAAATTCTTGTTTGTAGCTAATTGTTTTCCATCTGCACACATCAGCTCCTTCTCACTTTGTTTATTTCCCGTCAGCATAAAGATACACTTCAACACGTGCATGCTGTTGTTGCAACCTTGTTTGCAGCTGCTCCATGCTTTGCAATACAGAACCTTAAATTAAAGGACAGGTCACATGGACTAACTTACCAGAAATCACCTTTAATATATTTTTCAGTAGATGAAGATGCATCAGCTTTAGTCCATGTGCCCTATCCATTATTTTTTTCAATCTTAAAGAATGTTTATGCCTTTCCAGTGTTCCCTTGCTGTCATGTTCTGCCAACGACCTGCATAAATACATGAGTTATGCTATCAGAATACCAAATTTCTCTTCACCCCAAGAGTCAGAGAAAAGGTAAAGACTGAATACGGTATGTCTTGTTGTAGGAAGAAGATGACAGAGAAAAGTAGTAGTGATAATGGAATGTGGACATTGCATATTCTGCAATGTATTATATAATATTCTATGCCTTGGTTTTAAGTTCCAACCTCTACATTGAACTTATTGTACAACATTGTAATATTGCTTTTAGTGGTTAATTGTACATAAACATAAAATATACATGCTATTAAATTGGAAAGTAAACACTGTGACACCCTATTCCCTTTGTAGACAAAAACAGTCTAGATGATGGAAAAGATTCCAGAAGTATATTTAAGGTCATTACACTTTTACATGTATGGGATCAGTTATCCTGAAACTGTTATCCAGAAAGCTTCAAATGATGGGAAAGCCATCTCCCATAGACTCCATTTTATCCAAATAATAGAGATTTTTTTTAATTCGAAATTTGATTAAGGGTCAAATTTCAAATTAAAAAACTTCAAAATTCGAATAAAAAAGACCAACCGAAAAGTATTTAAAAAAAAAAAATCGATTTCTTTTTTTTGGGTGAATAGACCAGTTTAGCAATTTCACCAGTTCAGCAGGTTTTAGATGGGGAATAGTCAAAGTCGAATTTTTTAAGAGACAGTACATGATAAATCTTGATATTCGAATTTTCTATTTTTTTTTTCAAATTCAAATCGAATTTGGACTATTCCCTATTTTAAATTCAAATTTTCACTTCGACCTTTGATAAATCTGCCCCTTAATATTTGAATTTTTTATAGTAGTAGTAATAGTAGTAGTAGTAGTAGTAGTAGTAGTAGTAGTAGTAGTAGTAGTAGTAGTAGTAGTAGTAGTAGTAGTAGTAGTAGCAGTAAGATAAGAAGATCCTAATTAGTTATCAAGAACACTACAGGTCCCAATCATTAGGATTACAGATCCAATATACCAATCCAATCCAATACCAATACAATACAACACCACATAATGGACTAAATTCCCTTTATTATATTGCTGTCTTGTTTTTGTCTACATAACTATGAAAATTAAAAATATGCAAAACACTGAACTTTAAATGATCATAACCCTAATATTATAGAAAAAGCATACTCCTATTAAAGCCTTTGTAAAGAACTATATGGAGTTATAAAAATTGGATGGTTTTGTGAAAACATTCCCCCTGCTCATTTAAAAAATTTAAATAAACCCTCTACATCTCTAAAGAACGTTCACAGCAATGCCTTTCTGTTTTTTTAGAAACCTAATTTCAGTTTTTTCAGTTTCTGGCCATGAATGACATTCAGAAAGGAATTGGTTGTTTTCATTAGTATATATTAGCAAAATAAATCAGAGATAAACAAACTATGACTGAAATCTTCAATAAAATAGGCAATCTGCCAGACAGATAAACAGCAATTTTGTTTAGAGTTCTAGAGTAACATGAAAATATGGATATTAGGTATGAACTTCTGCAGCATAAAGTGTTCTCTTTTGTATGTGCTTTAGGCATAATCAGGATTGATCTAGTTACCTCATAGCAATTATTTAAATCATGTTTAACATTATGTACAACATTCTGAAATAAACCATACCCAAGCATTCAGATTTCCTATAACCATGAGACAGTAATAATTCTAAGGCAATGGGGACAGATAAGCCTTTATTCATGTTTGTGAATGCGTTTTTGTAAGTTAGAAATAAACATTAAACACTATATTGTAGCCTTGGATATCCCATACCCTAGAGAATAAAAGAACTTTTGAATCTGTATCTATTTATGGTCAACTTTTAACGGAAAAGTAATTTGTACATTGGTTATGAACTAAGACACACATGACTCATCACTGACACCATGACTCACTACCTTCTGTATTTACCTTCCCACAATGTGACTGATATTTCCTGGCAAATGACATAGATAAGCACAACTAAATGTAAATGATTATGATAATAAGGGACATTAATAATGTATATCTCAAATTATTTCACTGGGTACTGAGGTCATAGTAGCTTTAATGGATACTATCATGGAAAGTGTGCATCCATGAGAACCTTCACCAGCAATTTAAAAACTGAGCTCCAAAAGACAAATATGTAGTGATGGGCGAATTTCTCCCTGTTCACGAAAAGTTTGCGGATTTCCCGCGAAATACGCAAAACCGTCAAAAATTGACTAAACTCGAATTTTGACGACTGCTTAAAAATTTCTTTGCTGCGAGCGACAAGTCCGACGCACATTAAAGTCAAAAGGTAGCCTTTATCTATCCTAAGTTGGGCTACTAGGTGGCATAGTGTGAAGATATATATATTCCTGAGTACACATGTGCTCGGTTCCATTTTAGTTAATCCCCTTACCTAAGCAGGCAGGATAGGTGAGGTGGAACCTAGATAAGGTCAGGTCTATCGCCAGGTCGACTTTTCGCTCTGGTGAACGATCGTTACTCTGCAAAAGTGAGGCTTTTACTGAACGTTACCTCTTGCGCCAGAGTTGACTTCACCACCTCAGACCAGGCATAGTGCTTAAAAGAAGCTAGATCTTCCTCAATCTTCTGTCACTTACATCATATCTTGTGTTTGCGAAAATGCATTAAAGTTCCAAAAACGCTGGCGACTTTTCCTTTTTTGAAGCAGAATTGCTGGCAAAAGTCCTGACAAATGTTTTTTAAGTTTAAGTTGCAAAATATAATATTATATATATATGTATATGCAAATAACATTTTATCTGGATTGCGGAGGGGCTCTACTTTGTTTTTAAAGAAATCATCAAAGTCCTGAGGAGAGTGTGTCATAGGGTTGACCTATACTGTTAATGAGTGATGGAGAGTATTAAATATATAAAACAGCTGTTGTGGGTTGCATTTGTTTTTGTTTATATGGGTACTGTAGTACTCTTGCTTGGCCTTTCACAAGGCAGATTTGAGACATGGCAATAGAAATTTATAATGGAAAAGTCTTTTTTTCTGTTTTTTATCCACATAATTTCTGCTGATCTTGTACTGGAGTTTAAGAATCTGGTTTGTGAATTCAGCCAGGGGAGGGATTTAAGCACGAGTATATTTAGCCTTTAAGGGGGCAAATGAGCCAAAGGTGGAGGATAGTATGTGATTATACATACTAACAAGAGTATCAGGATCAAACATCTCCTTAAAGGAGGAGAGACAGGACCTGAAAGAGTTAGCTTAGACTGTTAGGTCAATATCACATGTATTCCGAACTAAGAGGACTAAGGAGCAGGTGAAGGAGGCTGAGAGATGAAAACATAATCAAATGATGATCAGAGCATTTAAAAAATAGTTCACATAGCTAGCTCACTAAATATGCATATATTTTATTATAATGCCCACCTCAAACTATTAGACTTAATATTTTTTCAAACACCAATCACAAGGAGAGTTATATATCAAATAAATGTTATAATTTCAATTTAACCTATTAGTAATATCCCCAGGTCCCAAGCATTCTGGATACAAGGTCCCATACCTATATAACAATAGGCCCTGGAATGCAGCATGCTCACAGTGTTCTTACAATATCATGGAACAAATGCAATGAGAACAGTACTTGAGGCACAGAATTACTGCTGTTTTAAACCAATTTGGCAAAGTAGCTGAAAATGTGTCCACTCTTGTTTATTAGCCTAAAAACCATTCGGAGGACAGTAGTTTTGTTAACAGTAATGAAATGCATTATTCTATAGATATTTCCCTGAAGAGGTACTAACTATGCTACCGTTTGCCCTGGCTACGTTCACCAATTAAAGCTTCAAAGTGATGAAATGGTTTCAGTTCACTACAAATGAAGGCATTCAAATTAAGTTAAAAATAAAGTTTAATTCATATTTTTATTATTATAAAAATAGGCTTTTTCATTTAACAGCAAGTTATCATTAAGCATTACAAGTCTTTTAGCATTTCCGGCAATTTCTGTTGATTATACCGTGTCCGTTTACAGGATTCATGTTGTGAATTGATTATCTTATTACTTAATTGCTGAAATACCTGCAGCGTTAGATCTTTCTTTTACCTACATGAGAAGCAATAAAAGCTGTTATGTTCTCCATATTGCAGTGGTATTATCTGGAGCAAGACTACTGGGACCTAAGGAAAGAATTAGAAATTGCTGGCATGTTTTATGCAGTTTTTTTTCCTCCTGAATATTGATTTTGTGTATTAAAACTGAAAGGAGACTGCAAACTGTAAACTTCAGTTTATAGGCCCATATGCTTTAAATGCCTGAAACAATTAGATTCCTAGGCACAAAAATGTAATTTTCTTATCCTGCACCCCTTCTTGCTGTCTTTTTTTCAACATTTTCATCAAAGAAATTAAATAGTGAACTTTACTGGAACAATTTTCCAAACATCACAAACAAATAAAAAAGAAATCCAGTTACCAGTTGACAGTACTGCAATTTCAGTTGTTACTCTTGACTTCTTAGGAAAATGAAATTTCACTTAAGACTAAATCCTGCTGATGTTTTATTCAGACTGCTTATAATTTATTGAAATGCACAGTTTGCATCACTCTTAAACTTTTCAAAGCTTCTGCTGTTTACATACCATTTATAGATTACATCACCAGGACTCCGTACAATGCAGAAAAAAAGATTTTGTGTGACATTTAGGATTTTTTAGTCTGAAATACATCGCTGCTTACAAATGCTCTTTTCAAACAGCTCAATCCGCATATTTGCTTCATGAGACACAAGGGCAGTTTTAGACATAAATTAAATTATCTTAAATTTGTCTTAGTTGCTTAGAGAAAATAGTGCCATAAATCTAAGAATAGGGAAAAGTATTTCTGAAATACTTCTTCATTAAAGATTTGTCTTCTTCTTAAATAACACTTAAATATTAACTTAATAATAAGATAACTAATAGGTACATAATTTCTCTGCAAAAAGATCATTATTACGTAGTTCTAAAATTATAACCAGTGCAAGAGAAACCAAACTCACAAGTGATATTTTAATTCAGTAGGCATATTCTGGCATTCAAAAGGGACCACTGTGCAGATTAAGGGGGTTTTATACTAAAACTCAAATTTATCTAATCTTTTTATAAAACCAAGCTTGACCAAACTCCCATCCACGATTTTATCTTATTTGTCAATAAAATAACTCAAAAAAGTCTTATAGGGATAAAATCAAGTGAAAACTCGAATCGTACAACATTTTCTCTCTTTTTTTGGGTTATAGTCCGAAAACCCGAATTTTTGCCATTATCAGACGAAACCCAGCACAGATCACAATATCTTCAAATTGTAAAAGGCACATCTGCCATTGACTTCTACTTGACCTGAGATCGCAGACTATTTTAGCAGCTTCGGGGTATAAAAAAATCTCTAAAATTTACATTTTTTTCCCCTCTAAAAATTTTAGTTTTTCCCCCAAAGAACATTGACCAGAAAAAAATCAAGGTTTAATAAATAACCCCCTTAGTGTAGTTAGGTTTATTCACCAGAATAACATTTCCATTTCAGAAATATTTCAGAAATATTTCTAAAATAAATAAATTCTAGTGTTCTTTCAGTAGACAAGTAGGAAGTGGTGTCTTGCATTAATGCAGTAATTGTTTTCTTTTCCCTACAAACACCAAAATACCAAACATCTTCAATGGGAATGGTACATTATGCATCACAGTATCTAGAGTTTGCCATTAATTATTTTGTAAAATGAAGGGCTGCTCTACACATGGCTGGAAAGAGAGCTACCTTCTGCCTAAAATATTAAATAGCACTTACACTCTCTCACATATGACTACCATTATATAAAACAAGATGTTTATGAGTTTACAAGAATATCCACCAAGACATACTGGTTATGTGTAAATAAATGAAGGAAATGTTATTTGCAGACTCATCTATAAATATCTGAAGCTGATCAAACCATGTGAAGTCTCCTTTTTTATCTCTTGCTACACACAAAAAGGCTGAGCACAGAGAACTTGACTGAAAGGACACTGTCCTACCACTTGCTAAGTATTCTACCACTTGCAGGCTGCCTGGATGCAATATGGGACCAAATGCTTTCTCAACAGGACAATGTTAAACATTTGTAATTCAATTAGCCATATATATACAAATATACATACAGTATACAAATATACATGCTCTATATAATAAAGGAATCATTTAAGATGGGATTTTGAACACTACATACACATATAAAGCAAATAAATGTGGTCAGACAGCATTTCCCTTGTGGTCAAGTTCAGTGTGTCTCATCTTTTTGTGTGTCAAATACTGTACCATGCTTAAAGTGGGGATCAAGAGTGGCATCATGAATCCAGTCTTATTGGAAAAGATGGATTATAGAAATTCCTGGAAAGGAATGGTTTCCCCTCTGACTAGATAAAGAGATAGAAACCTCTAACTGTTACCCACACTCTCAGTCCCATGACCAGTGCTTTGAAAGAGCAAGCTCGGAGACTTCAAACTCCATGTCAAAGGATAATACTGATGAAGGACACTTAGTAACTTAGTCTATTAAAAGTGGGATCTGGTTGTAAAAATGCTAGAGCTGGTTCATAATCTACCTGACCTAAGAGGAGGTGTTGGTCAGCCCCATATTTTTTCTCACATTGAATGGAGAATGCAGGTGAAACTAAAATAATGCAGATACTGTATTTTCTGGGGCATAGTATTAAAGCAATCCTAACTTAATTTAAGGCAGCACTTTGGGGCTGATTTACTAAGCTTCGAATGATAAAATTAAAATGATAATTTTCTAGTTGGTTTTTTGGTCAAAACTCACAATTTCGAGTTTAAAACCACCAACTTGAATTCAAAATTCAAATTTGAATCCGAAATTTATCATCCCCCCTACCCTGGAAGTAAATCAAATTCAATAGGTCGCCACCTTAAACCTGCCGAGTTCATGTAAAAGTCAGTGGCAGAGGTCTGCTGACCTATTTGAAGAAGTTAATAGCCTTCTTGACATTCGAGTTTTTTTCGGAGAAAAACTCGATTAGAATTGCGTTTGAATTCAATTAGAGTAACATTCATTTGAATTTTAGACGTTAGAGTTTTTTTCTAAAATAAGATAACATTCTAGTTTTGAGGTCATTTGAGGTCATTTGATGTAAAAAAAACTCTAACATTTGACCTTTGATAAATCAGCCCCTACAGTCTGCTGATAGGTATCATGCAGGATTAAAAGTGGAGCCCATAATAACAGATAAAACATACTAAAATAAATAGAATGCTTAGTGCCTTCTAACCACTATTACCACTAACATTAAACAGAATATCCATTGTTTTTATGACCTAATATTATGTTGTAACCAACGTCTTACATTTTGAAAGCTGTTAAGGTATTTGGATATACAATATACGACAAATAGTATATACAGTGATGCACAATTCTTTTCAAGATGGTACCAACTATTAGTTGTAAGTGACAGCCAAGTTGCGGTTGCTGTAATTATTCACAATCATTAGGTAGCACATTAAAATATTAGGAACACTTGATGGACAAGTGTGGTGTGCGGCATGGAAAATCTAATGTCTGAGTTACTGCGTCTAAGCAAAAATGGGCAACTGTTTATATTCACAGTGTGCTTATTGCTGCTAATTGTTTGCATGAACTTTTCATTCTTCCCTGACAAAAGTAGTGCTTTAGGAAGCTTTCAAAGTATCACATTTAACTGAAGCACTAACAAGCCACTTTATTTCGTCTAGGGATGTGCAGTGATCCCTTGGGGGAAGCTAACAGAGAAACATGATATAAGCAATTAAGTGATTAATGTTAATCCTTTCCCTGCTGCAATTAAAGAACTGCAGCACTTTTTTTAATTCCTTAACCCTTTGTTGTGAATGTTTAGCATGTTAGCACGAGTCCAGTAGGCAGGGGGATTATCTGTGAACTGTTAATCTAATCATCCTCCTCACAAGGACCAAACATGCAATAACTTCAAGAGTTTGTATTTTAGGATGTTGGCATATTTTGGGTGGGAAGCCAGTGGTTTGACAAACCTGACAGAAAACTGTGGTAATTTTTTTACCATTTTACTTTGCTTCACACATACACATCATTCATTATCTACCAGAGAGCATGTATAAGGAGCTCTGATAAATGTCAAATTAACAATTTGTATTTCTGGTACTTTATATATTGTCAACACATTTCTACAACAACTTACAAAGATTATACTTCAGTCCCTTACAGTCTAAGGTCCCTATCAGTGGTGTAACTATAGGAGGAGCAGGTGGTGTGACTGCACCCAGTTCTGCCTCCAGTGGTTCCTCAGGAGTCACCTCAGTGCACTACAGGGAGCCCTGGAAGTTAGAACATGTGTGATGTGTGTCCCAGCAGGGGGAGGCAGAATGGGGGGACAGGTTTTGCATCTGTGCCTGTGGTCCCTTATCAATTTTACACACACTATGATACATTTTATCTGGAGCCAGATAACCATCCTATGTGTTTTTGGAGGGTGGAAGTACACTGGAGTGCCCAGAGGAATCCCTAGCAGAAATGGAAAGAACATACAAGCTCCTTACAGATGATGCCCTGGCTGGAATCAAACTCAGGGCCTCAGCGGCACAAGAGGGAAGTGCCACATAGCGTTGGGCGAATCTGTTCTGTTTCGCTTCTCCGGAAAATTCACCAAACTCCAAAAAAAGTTTGCGAAACAGCGAAAAACATTGAAGTTAATGGGCGCCAAAATTATTTTGACGCGCGACAATCTTTACACAAGCGTCCATCACTAGTGCCACACACTGAACTGTGGCTGTGCTCTTGTTTTAGACCAAATTGAAACCATACCAGTTATGTTATTTCTTATCACATATAGAAAGAATGTGATTTTAAAAGATGCTACATCTGCTATTTAAGAAGAAACACATAATTGATGGTTAGCCAGATCGATAAAGCGCTTGCATACTATTCTGTCACAGGGCCACATTAACCCAGTAGTGTATCTCCATTCTTCGTTATGCTGCTATTTAGCCACCAGTCATGCAATAATTTTAAAGCATGCGTTTGGTTGTGCAGCTGAAGTAGCTGTTTTGTGCCACTGAATACAATGGGCTCTATCACATAGTACTCAGGAAAGTGACTACTAATGTACTGTCTGAGGAATAAAATGGAAACATTATTTATTGAGTTCACAATACGTGTGATTAGAGCGGGGCCAATTGTTATATCTGCATTGGATCTCTTGTCATAGCACAGGTACACATATATCATATTGCCATTGCCAATGCCTCTTAAGGCAGAAAATGAGACAACATTTTGGGAAGGGGCTCCTTAACTATATTCCCTGCCTTTGCTCTTATTGCTATTCCAATGGGCAGATGCACTGTTAGGCTGGCAGACAGTCCAGTGTTGATGAGCTAATGAAGAAGATGACTGTCAGCCTTTCCACCTATGCTCATTTTTATACAGTACTAATTATAATATGCTTAACAGTGTCTGTTGCTAGCTATAACATTCTTAGCTGTGACCACTACTAAACATATGCAGAATTAAGTTCAGTTTCCCCACATGTCATGTACAATATGCAAGACAATGTCCAGTGCTAATATAATATGCAGAATTGCCTCCATTGATAAGTATAATATGTTGAGCTGTCTTCAATGTCGCGTCAAATATGCAGAGCTGTCTCCCATGTTAAGTCTATTATGCATATGAGTTCTGTCCATTGCTAAATGTAATATGTAGAACTGACTCTAGTGTAGTTTAATTAATGTAACTTTATTAGCTAATTGCCCCTAAAATATTACATTTTTAGAAAGTATTTGGAATCAGCTACATGCTGGGGAAGCATTACTACAAGTAAAATAAGCAAAATATTTGCCTTTTAGTTGTGTTGATGTGGCTGAGAGCATTATTGAAGAGGACACATTTGTATTTGCTCGAAAGTTTAGTTTAATAAGGATTTAAGTTTGAAAAAAGCAGGCCAAGGCTCTATTAGGGAATATGCTTTACAGTGATGAATGAAGTTGCAGATTTCAGAGAAGATTATAAACAGGGGGGCTGAGGGCTATTTACAAAATCGATGGAGCCTTTACCCACGCCTACAGACAGAACAGATCTTCAGTTCATGGTCTCAATGAATCACACTGAGCATGCAGCACAGGACTCCTTAGTATCTGAAGAGATATTTCCAAAGCATTCAGAGCAAAATTGTACAAAGCAATATCTACTGTGGCAGAGAAGCAGCAGTGAAAGAGTTATGTGTTCAGGATGCTTAAAAGCCTGCAATGCAGTGATGCATAGAAAAACAGAATTATATACCCAGCAAAATGTGGTTTTCATAATGAGCTCTAGTTGATCTAAAATGCATGTTATATTATTTTACTAACATTAATGACAACAAGGATGAATATATTTTTCTAATAGTGGCAAGTGGCAATTTTTTTTGTTTTATTGTTGAAAAAGTTTCCCAAATGCAATACAGAATTATACAAACCTCAATATTGTTTTTTTATCAGGTCAAAGATGGTGTATAATTTTTGTAAGTTAAAGTAGAATCAGATGATACATATAAAAGATAAGTTCATGTGCATGATACATTTTTTTTTTACATTGCTTGGAAAAAATACTTTCTTAATTCATTACACTAGAGAAAAATGATAATCAATAAAAATAAAATGCTCCCCAAAATGAAAATGTGTTTGCTTTACTCCAGTAAAATAGTATATAAATAAGATATTGTTTAGCATTGAAGGCAACCTGTAAGACTGAAGCATTTGCATAATTGTTAAGCTATTTTGAATACAACAACATGAGTGACTAATAAGCAGAAGTCAAATGCCATCCATGGCTCTCTACTCACTAACAGTATCAGAACATAGGGCAGTAAATAAATGCTGTACTAGCAGATGATGTGAAAACGTATAATCTGTCAATGGTAATAAGTACAGGTATGGGATCCATTATGTGGAAACCCGTTATCCAGACAGATCTAAATTATGGAAAGGCTGCCTCCCATGGGTTTCATTATATCTAATTTAATCCAAACTAAGATACAATTAATCCTTATTGGAAGCAAAACCAGCCCATTGGGTTTGTTTAATGTTTGATTTTCTAGTAGACTTAAGGTATGAAGATCCAATTAACGGAAAGATTTGTCCCATACAGGTCCCATACCTGTACTGCATTTGTTTAAAAATTATATATAGATTTTTTCTAATTATTTAGCATCCTCTACTGCTTCTTTTCAGCTTTCAAGTTGGGTTCTCTTTCCCTGGTAGCAAAAAACCAACTGCTCTGTGAGGTTGAAATGGTATTGTTACTGTTACTTTTTATTGTGTTTCATTATATACAGTCCCTCTACTATTTATCTTTCAGTCTCTCATTCAAACCACTGCCTGGTTTTAATAATAAAATATCAAAGTGCTGAATAACTTAAATGGATACTGTTATGGGAATTTCTTTTTCCAAAATGCATCAGTTAATAGTGCTGCTCCAGCAGAATTCTGCACTGAAATCCATTTCTCAAAAGAGCAAACAGATATTTTATATTTAATTTTGAAATCTGACATGGGGCTAGACATATTGTCAGCTTCCCAGCTGCCCCCAGTCATGTGACTTGAGCTCTGATAAACTTCAGCCACTCTTTACTGCTGTGCTGCAAGTTGGAGTGATATCACCCCCTTCCTTCCCCCCCCCAGCAGCCTAACAGCAGAACAATGGGAAGATAACCAGATAGCAGCTGCCTCACACAAGATATCAGCTGCCTGGTAGATTTAAAATCCAGGTCCCACTGCAACAGTTACATTGAGTAGGAGAAACAACAGCCTGCCAGAAAGCAGTTCCATCCTAAAGTTCTGGCTCTTTCTGAAAGCACATGACCAAGCAAAATGACCTGAGATGGCTGCCTACACACCAATATTACAACTAAAAAAATACACTTGCTGCTTCAGGAATTCAATTATATATTGTAGAGTGAATTATTTGCAGTGTAAACAGTGTAATTTAGAAATAATAACAACATCATAAAGATCATGACAGAATCACACAAAAACTAAAAAATGAAGACCAAGTGCAAATTGTATCAGAATAACAATGTATAAATCATACTATAAGTCACTGGGTTTCTTTATAGACAGTCCCTCTACTATTTATCTTCCAGTCTCTCATTCAAACCACTGCCTGGTTGGTAGGATAAATAATAAAATAACAAGGTGTTAACATTTAAAAACCCACAAAAAATAAAAAATGCAGACCAATTGCAAATTGTGTCAGAATAACAATGTATAAATTATACTAAAAGTTATTTTAAAGGTGAACAACCCTTTAACAATGACAAATGTAAAACAAATACATTTGCTAATCGTTGAATGAATATGTATCCTTATTATTATTTTTCAATTTTAAATATTTGCATTTGTGTGCATAAAGAGCCGATTCAAGGAAAGCTTTACAATGTATGTTTTAGTGAACTTTTATCTCAACAGCACCTATTTAGGAAATAAACTGTTACTGTGTTATTGGGAGATTAAATGTTAAAAGATACAGAAAAAACAACCTACGGCTGCTGTACGTTTAGGTCTTGCTGGCACTTCTAACCATCATGGTATAACATCTTGATATATTTATAGGAAAAGGCATTTACTTGTTTTGAGTTGACACACAACTCCTGGTTCCTAACTGTGCCTTGGAGCACTTTATTATTTCATTTTATTACGGCAGTAAATTGGTTTACAATGGAACACAATGTACAGTACTGTTTACCTTATATGCACTGAATAACATAACTGAAAAAAGTCGAACTGAGTGTTGCTGCTGAAATCTGAGTCGATTCCAAGGTTAAAAACCTGTAAAGCACCTTGCATAAGATAATCCTCTTTTTGCATATGCAAAGGCAGTTGGTGGTGTTTAAAGGCATCTTAACAATGTTGCCCTACCACACTTTAATGAATCTATAAAGCATCTGTAATTAAATTCGCAGTCTGCATTATTCTCATTGGTGAAATTTCTTGCATACCCCTTGGTCACCTTCCCTTAGAGAACTAGAGGAATTCACTTTTCTGCTGGAACTATTGTCATACAAACGTCCCAATAACTGCAGCCAGCTAACCTGTGTTCTGATCACAGATCACAATAGCTATAGGAACAAGAGTTCAACCTTCTTTCCTCCTCGGTATCAGATTTTAAACTGAGTAGGCCAACAGATGAGGCAAAGCTTTAGAATAGAATTGTGTGCCAAATCTCCTTTTGTGTTACATTACACATCTGCAACATGAAGAGTGGGGGGAAACTAGAACTTAAATATCTGCTAAAATGTTCATTCAATAGGAATCATTCTTGCATGGCTTGGCATACACTCTAAAAGATTAAATATGTGTATTATAAGACATAATAGGTTCTTGAATAGAAATTTAGCACACATTGCTTGCAATAAATACAGTTTAGGCTGTTTACCCCCTTTCAAATTAATGATGCATCAGGTATTGCTTATCAGAGCATCTGTATTAAGACAAATTGCTATACTTGCCATGAAAATACAATTATGCATCCTACGATTGATTAGAAAAGTACATCTGCAAAAAGTGCAATCGCTATTACAAACCAGCATGCTATTACTCTTCTGGAATTTGTATGCGGTACATGATTCATTTATCTCCAAATAATACAAGAAATGAGATACTGGATGCTTTTACATTATATACCAGCAGTAGTGACAGTTAAAACACAGCTAGCTATAGCTAAGCTGATTACGTTTGGCAAGGCTTTTAGGACACTGCTGAGACATACCATTAGGAGAATTGTATGACATGCTTTAAAATAGTGATTTACCAAAATATGGATGGACATAAAATTTTATGCAAAATGTAGTTTATTTATTGGAGAAAAATAAAAATGATGCATAACAGTTGCAGAGCATACTCTATTTTATGTACCTTAAAAATAATGCCAAATTTTGTAATACCTTGAAAGATAGGGAAAAGCTGATTTCTTTGAGGATTTGACCTTTTCTTCTACCTTTTACACCATCAAATAGATAGTGAATAAAGTACCCTCTATTGTAAAATATAAGGATATTATAAGTCACAGAGGAGGTTACTTGTAATATCCTCATATTTTCCAACAAGGGGTACTTTATTTATGATAATACACAAGTTTCAGTGACTCATGTGACAAAAATGACATCACTACTCACAGTTTATTACTGATGACATCACTAGTCTCTGTTTATAAGGATATCATTTACAAGATATTCATGTCTTTTGTGTATTATAAAAAATTACATGAAAAGAAAATGGTAATTATTTAAACAGTATCTAAATTTTGAATGTCTTTAGTTAAGTAAAATATATTTATGTTTAATATGTTTACATTTTAATTTTTGGTTAAGTTTCTAATTTAGGCTAACCTAATACTAAACCACTTTTAATATTGTCTTAATACGTTGTTTTAAGATAACAGAGTCAGACCTAAGTCAGTTAGTTGTATTTTGCTCGTTAGTTTGCTCGTTATACTCTACAGTGTTTCCCTCATTGACTCTTCAACGAATGCCAACAGTGATACTTCCTAATGAGTTTAACAGGTTGGGATTGGAAATTTACATTCACCTGCATCTTGGTTATTGGATGTTTCAACTGTGTCACTAGAAAATATAAAGAATGCTCTTTTATATTCACACAAATAACTTTACATTCATTGTCATTGCCTGCAGGTAGTGATGGGCGAATTTATTCGACAGGCGCGAATTTGCGGCTCATTAGAGCGATTCGCCGGCAGCGAATAAATTCATGAAACGCCTGCGAAAATTCGCGGCAAAAATTCGCCCGCATCAAAAACGGGCACCGGAGTCAAAAGAACGGACGCCGGCGTCAAAAACGGGCGCCGGAGTCAAAAGAACGGGCACCGGCGTTAAAAATGAGACGCCGGCACCGTTTCGCGAATTTCGCGTGAAACTTCACCCATCACTACCGCAAATTCGCCCATCACTACCTGCAGGGCAAAAGAAAATATATGTATGGGACCTATTATCCAGAATGCTTGGAACCTACAGTTCTCTGGATGAAGGTTCTTTTTTGTAATTTGGATCACCATGCCTTATGTCTACTAAAAATCATTTAAAACATTAATAAAACCCAATAGAATTATTTTGCCTCCAAACAGGATTAATTGTATTTCGTAAGGTTTAAATATAAGGTACTGTTTTATTATTACAGAGAAAAAATAATTTTTAAAAGATTGGAATTATCTTATCTAATATTTAAAACAAGTAAATATTTGCTTATGTGGATGAAAAATGCATGAATAATCTATGTAAACAAATAGGGGGTTATTTATCAAAGTCCAAATGCCAAATACTAAAAAAGAAATTTACTATAAAATCCGAATTTTTAGTGAAAAAAAAAAACTTTTTAAGAATTTATTAAACCCTGAGGGTGTTAAAAGTCTGAATAAAACAGTACTCCAAATCAGACCTTCCGAGTTCCTGTTGAAGTCAATAGGAGAAGTTCCAAAGATATCCTGATGGCTTTTGTGCAATAATCCGAAGATTTGTAGTATTCAAATTTTTTCACTATTTTGTTGAGTTTTTTCCCTCACAGGAAATTTTTGGAAAAATGGATTGATAAATAAGGGGAAACAATTTGTGGGGATTTGGTAGGACTATTTTACAGAAAATTATCAGAAATATTCGGATTTTGATATTCACCTGAGTGTTTTTATGATATTGTGTTGCCTTTATATGAGTTTTAGTCGTATGTACCACAAAATGTATTAAAAACGAACCGAAAATATGTGAAAAAAGTGATTTCTAAAGAAAAGCCCAAAAGGCTATTTACTAGAAGCCTAACTGATATATTGAGTTGTTCACTGAAGTGATCTTGTGGTAAAAATTTCAAGAACGGCTGTAATCAATTGCTGACACCTTTGACTGAAGAACTAATAGGTATCTATAATCAATTACTTTAAATTTGTCAACAATTACCATGTATGATAAACAAAAGTAGTACCTTGATGCCACAGTCACCTTGCTTTTTAACAACCAATTTTTAATATATATTAGAAGTTGTATACCTGGAAATGCTGGAAAAAACACAAATAACTGTAATATCTTTTTCAGGGTCTTGTTTCCTTTAAGTATGTCAGGTAGCAGAAATTGGCCAAGGTTACTAGACTCTTGTTCATATAACTGGGTACATTGAAGGGCACGGGATGATTAATTCATACATAAAAATGGTTTGAAGCAATGCTGATAATAATGGGAGCCTGAAAGTCACATATAAGTGAAGAAAATGTTAAAAATGACTGCTGCAGTGTATGTACTAGTTAGGCATAAAAATGACCTGCAATTTGTCCACTAATGGAAAAGCATTAAAATGCCAAATTATGATATAGAGCACTGTACAGTGGATTGACCTTACAATGAAATAGGGATACAGAACCTATGACCTTTAATGTCAGCACATCAGACTTGTCTTCCTTCAGTAATACCAGCCAATCAATAACACGAGCAGAATGAACAAAGAAAGATTGAAGGTTTTTGCCAGTATATTAGCAGGCACCACACAAAGCTACAAATATAGCATCTGTGCTGTATGTTTACAAAATATTCTACAAATTGCTTCTAATAATGTAAATAATGCTAATGCATATCAATATATGTCAGCTAATTGTAATGACAGAATAACCTCATATCCCAACATAAATTGCTATTGACTTAAACAGTGATTAGCATTGGATCACAGGGAAAAATGTTCATTGTTGGATAGTGGCTGTCTATCAAAAAACCTTTATAGATGATGACATTAAAATAAACCAATGAGTTATACCATACGAATAATTAATCTGATTTTCTTTAGATTAAATTAATTGTAGCTGACACCGACCTTCCTGTCTGACACTTCCATGATTGCTGATTTGGGAGTCCAGTATGGCATAACTAAAATATATGAAAATATATGAAAATATCAGCCTTTTTAGGTAACTGCTAGAATGTTGATTTCTGTCCCTTAACAGATTTTTAATTTTCAGAAATGTATTTAAATATTGTATTAAAAGCTCTTTTTTTATTACTTCAAATATGATTTATATTTCATCTCTTAAATATTGGCCTTAGTCCATGTAACAACTACAGCTGATTTCTTCAGTTATCAATCTATTCACTAATTTCTTTAAGGAGATTAAGGTATTAAATATCACCACTAGCATTTTAATTCCAGTTTAATTTGTATACATGCTCACTTGGAGTTTAATTTTTCACAACGTGACATGTTTAAGAATGTTCTAGTGGCTTTGGTTCGTGTGTCTTTTCTTAGAGGTGGCCGTTAACAATGAAACAAGCTGTATTAATTTGGCCCTTTGCAACAACACTTGCCAACGGTCACATCATTTTTGGGCCCAAGATACCCTAAAATTCTCCAATGCTTGCATCTGAATGTAATTGTGGTCACAGATAAAGCACTTCCATTGGGCCTGTTGACATGGTCATCAATCTATCCCCTGAAAATCTGGATTTATGCCTTTATTACATACAAATATATAGCTAGAGTGTTCACAAAGATCAGTTTGGAAATCAGGTCAAACACTCAGAGCATACATTACATATCCACAGTTTACCCAGATTGCATAATAATCCTTTTATAATGGGCACATATTCTTCAATCGGTTGGTAAATCTGCATCTTATTATAATGAAGCTTCACTAGCTACCTTCCAGTAGCACCTAATTAATCTGCTTCAATGATGGCAGTCTTGGAACTTTTTAGAAGTTTATTTTTGGAGGATCTCTATTTGATTTGGGGGAAAAGAAAAATAAGGGCTTCCTTTAACCTGGAACAGGTGAACAAACTTTTTCACAGGGCAAAGTGTCAGCTTATAAAATTCTTTCAATTAATAAATCACTGAAAACATTGAGGATTAGACATCATACAGGATCATAGACTGTGAGTTACATAGTCACCATACCTGACCCATCAGCTCACTAAGAAATACAGTGTTTAAGCAATAGGAGACTTTTTTTTATTTATTTTTTTTAAAGGCTATATTTGGAAAATCTATTTTCTCATTGAGGTGAGTAAGGGTTTTAAGCTCTATGCTCATAAAAACGAAAAAAAAGAATTATGGAGATACAAATTAAACCAATTGGTGAGTAGGGGAATGGAGAGGGATTTTCACAAATGCCATTTGAGTCTCTAGGGTTCAATTAAAAACTCTAGACACAATGCTAGGCAGTAAAATGGAGATAGAACTATGTTCATCTTTATTATGGCTGTGCACCAGTTTGTGAATTTTCACTATTTTTCAAATGAAAACCTAATTTTTACACCAAATACTTTTTGCATGAATCAAGCAAGTTGAAAATGAAGTGAATATTGGTATAAGCAATACTTGACAAATAAGCTTTAATCTGCACTTCTTTAACATTGTGATGGGTCTTCTATCCAAGTGATGCTATTACTAATGAAGCATCCTTTATATGAAGATTGCATTGCATCTGTGCTTGACAGTATCGGCCTTATTTGTTATTGGCAAACAGGTCACTTGTATCTTGTGCAACAGTTGTGCACATCATTTGCACTAGATGAAATATTGAAGTGGATAGGTTGTTAATTATTTTTACTTCCTAGCTTGCAAAAAAATGTATTACATGTAATGATTAATTAAATAACAATGTAAATATATATATAAATGTATACACGTTAGATCAAGATCAAGTATTAAATAGATTGTGTGTGTGTTGCCTTTGTCCATTTTGCAGGGCCTTTAGAGAAGTGTATCATTTGTTATAGTCCATAAATGAATGAATCTGAATATTTAATTGTAGTGGAATACGGAGAATATTTTGAAATAATTAGGACACGTATAATCATCATCAGTATGGGTCAGAAGAAGCTGTGTTTGGCCATGTTTCTGTGCAGAGTGCATTGGCCTAAATGATTAAGTGTAAAAATGAGAAATGTCATGCCTATAAAACACACATAGAGAAGCAAATTTCATGAATATCCCATGTGTATTCAAGCTGTTATATTATAATTTTTTTCCTGGGCTAGAGATTTTTTATAATTTGTTCTAGAAGTGCAGAATACTGCTCCAGAATTATATCTCATACTGGCACTAATTTATTCCACTTGTGAGCTGGCCAATTATAGATGCAAGTGCTTTGTTGGCGTTCCACATAAATTGCTTTATCTATAAGGACTGCAAAGATAATAAAAACAGCCTTACAGTCAGATATACATGAAGAGAGGACAATATATAATATGCAGCTGTTTATGTTACTTTACGCTATACTGTCTTAATTATACTTATAGCGCAGGCCCATGTCAAACTGTGTTTAAAGCAACATAATTTTCACCGTTAACCTCTGATATTTAATAATCAGTTTTAATTTTTAGATGATGAGAAAAAAACGGGGTGCACTGTTTTGTTACATAAGAAATGTAGGGTGCATTTACTAACAACCGCAAATGCTGCATCTGTGTTATAACCCGTAGCAATCAGTCCATTAGCAGATTTGGTCATGCCAACACAGTTATAGCAATGAAAGTAAATATTTGTAAGTCACCATGGTTTACTGTACTGAGGCTAAATTTCACCTACAATGCCAGTCATTTTGCTCTCCAGTTCATTTAATTCCATATTTTACAAAATGGGATTTTGCTTGCACTGATAACGTTTACATATTTTTGTTAGCTATTTTTGTTCACTATGCTTAGTTTTTATTATTCTATGTGGGGCATATTAAACAGGCAACGGTAACTGCAACAGCTGCTGCCTTCTGCAGTGGATTCGAATTTTCATGAAATGTTTTTTCCAACCATTAAGCTAAAAGACATTCCACAGAATCATGCAATTCTGCTGCAGTAATTGCTTCCTTGCATATCTGCCTTTGGCTTTTTTTAGTTTTTGTTTTGATTTTTGTGCTTGCTTGTGAACATATTTTACTTGTACTCTATTTCTGATCCGGGAAACAGCAGCCATTCAGACTTGCCTGATAAAGGTATTCTGGATATACACACTTCCTAAAATCCTTTTGTATTTTTACTGCACTGTTGTCTTTGGAAGTCCTTGTCACCTTTAGCTGTGAGGGTGGAAGAGATAAGAGGTCTGGCTCAGACAAAGCAAACAAATATTTTATATGCAGAATTATTTTATGCGAAATGGCATATGAACTGAGCTTTCAGCTGTGAAAAGTTAGTGACTTTCTTGCCCCCGAGCTACTGCTACTGGATAGTCAGTATGTAATAGCCGACAGTATGTCAGATAGACTGCTGCTCTGTCAAGAAGATGCTTTAAATAGCCAGCAGTAAAGAATGACATGACTATAGGATTGATATGAAGTAGCTACAGCTACATAGCTACAGCACAGCGCAATATGTCGGCGCTCTATAAATACATGTTAATTAAATAATAAGATATATATACCAGCTATCTCAAATGTGTCTGCAAATGCTAAAAAAAAGCAGCTACTGTAACTGTTTTCTAGATACGAATCCAGTGTTTTTATCCTAAGGAATGTGTCACATCTTTGTTGCCCTCACAAATAAACTGATGCAGAATGGATTGTGCAGTATGAATTATATGCGAATAATAGCAGCAACTGAAAAGTGAATAGTAGGATCATTCCAAATACCGGAAATACTGAAATATGTAGTTCCATCAAAGTAAGCACTCACGGCACACCAGCAGGTTCAAGCAATATAGTAGAAAAGCTTTATTCCTCCATAGTTACATCTACGCGCTTCGATCCACAGGGGATTGTCATCAGGATAGTGCAAAAGAAGTGAAACTCACACATCACCAATCAGTGTACTTTGTTAATGATTACATCCACTATGTGCCTGTGTTAACCCAGTATAGTAATGGCAACTTTAAATATCATTAAAATGTGCATCAAACATAAAAAACATGTAAAATATACAATCGTCAATTAACCTAATAAAACCCGTCTGACCCACATCTAGCCCAAAAAGTAGCAGATACCTTATTAATCATGAATCTTCCGTGAAAATTCGCCAGCAAAAATTTGCTTGCGTCTGAAAAATCGCTTGCGTGAAATTGACGAGCATCAACACTATTCAGACACCCATTAACTTTAACGCCAGTGTCAAAATTGACGCAAGTGACTTTTCGGATGCGCGTCCAAAATGGACGCAGGCATCAATTCCGATTTTTACTTTTTTTTTTTTTGCGAAATTTAGGAGTAATTCGCCCATCACTGTTAGGTACTAGACAATATTATTTGATCATATAGCTCAATTTCTATCCATAAGGTTCCTAGCACCTAAGGAGGAACTATAACTAGTGATGGGCGAATTTATTCGCCAGGTGCGAATTTTCGCCAGCGAATGTGCACCGGCGTCAGAAACGGACACCGATGTCAAAAACGAGACGCCTGCGTCGTTTCGCTAATTTTTTGCCATTTCGCCCATCACTAACTTTAACCTCCACTTATTACCAATTCACCAGCATATTGTCATAGATTATTTTACTAACTAGTAAGAACCATTCAAGATGCTTAATCCTCGTGCTAGATAGCATGGGACAAACCTCAATTAACCCATTATCTTAGGACATCTGATTTAGGACATCTGACTTGTCTGTGACATTCACACATTTTATGTACTTTACCCCTTAGCTTTGGTTCATTGTCACCCACTGGGCCCACTCATATGTGGGCTAAAGCAAATGTCTACCCTTTGCCAATATCAACCAATCAAATGTTTGCTTAATCACTGATTGGTTGCCGTGGGATACTGCCCAGATACAAATTTGCCCAGTGCTGATAAACAAGCCCCATCATTTTACAAAGAACTGTATCATAAACCTGTGCATGTCCACTGTCATTTTTTAAAAGCATTCATTAAACATGTACTTCTTTTTCTTGTTATTCCAACACGGGGCCAGATTCAAATCAATAAGAAAATTTTATTTTTTTGGTTTATCACTAGGAAACACTGTAGAAAATGATGTTGACAAGTCAGTGGGTGGTGCTCTTGAGTACAGAGGGGCCATAAATATTTTAGAAAGATCATATCCAAATATTAAAATAGCAACTAGCTTTTAGGCATACATTTATTTTAAGATGATACTTTTTACAAACCCTTCTAAGGACAAACGCATTTTGCTACCTTAGAAAAATTTGCAAACAATGGTACCCAGTCTGCAGGTAGCTTTACTGGTCTAATGCTTTTAGAACATGTAAAAGCCAGAATAGAGATGGTTTCTTTGAATTCCTTGAATGGGACACAGATTATGCAGGGTTCTGCATAATCATTTATGCTTTAATTTGATTTAGATGATGTGAAGAGAAATGCTACAGTATGTTCTATGAATGTTTTTCTTTTTTCTTTTCTTCAACTAAAGATTCTACAAATATCCTCTTCCAGATGTTCAAATCTAATTTTACAATAGTTAAATGAGTTTCTATTTTAAATAGTATGTTCAACTCAATTATAGACATCAAAGAACTAGATGTCACACTAAAATGGGGCTGTGAGATGATCATTTTTAATACAGAATACTATTCAAAGCACGCACATGGTGTGTTAATTAGCAGGACCTTGCACTATTCAAATATAACATCTTATGTGTCATCAAAATCTTATTTTGGTTGGAACAGAATAATGTTTAACAAATGCAACATATTGTCCATGGTTTTTTTTTGTATACATTTACATCAACTAATATTTCCTCTGATGTGAACGGAACACATTTTGTGTGGTGAGATGCTGTCAATCATTAGTTCTTATATTTTAATATACAATAAATGTCCTGCAAAATATATCCCTATAAAGGGATGCCATTATTTACAGTATAAACAAAACTTAATCATGTCACATGTGTCATATTATCCATTGAAACTTGTGTATTATACTGTACATCACACGGAGTTCCAGGAACTGTATAAAAGCAGCATTGTGCATTTCTATGGCCATGGAAATCCTTGGTGGCTTCCAATATAAATATATCTTACAACAGAGGATACACTAAACCCTGTATTATTGATTCAAGAGTAAAACCCAATTGATTTTTTCCAAATGTAACAGTTATAGCGTAAGTGAACTGATGTAAAAATCAAAACATAGAGCTATATTTCATGCCCTATAGCTTATCTATAAAAAAAATAATGTGTTTATCAACAAACCCCCCAATGAAAATTATATGAAATAGGGTGAAGACCTTTCAGACTTAATTAAAAACGACAGTTGCGGCATACACGTCGGTAATTGTTTTTTCACTATTTAATATCTGCATTATCTTGTTTCATTCAGTATTGTTTACAAGCCTGACTATAAGCTTCACAAATATATATTGTATTTATTGTATTGTATTGTACATACATAAAATATATTTATATCCTATTCTATTCCCCTGTGGGCTCTATATATTTGGAGTTTAGAATAATTAATAATATTTGCCAACTCACAAAACAAACAGAGTAATTTAAGCAGTTGCCAATGGAATATATGCTTTAAGAAGAGGTAATGTTCTCAATGTGATTATAAGGAAATAGCATGAATCAAAGTGGCAAAAACTTCAAACAGATAGAGTTTATCTTGCCAACCTACGGTCTTCTAAATCTCTCTCATCGCTATGCAGAGTTGCCATAAAAGAAGTACTTATGTCCAATAATTTATAATCCCATCTTAAAAAAATGCAAATGGTTGTTGTCACGGTCGGCACCCTAAACCAGAACTAGTGCCAGGCTCCCTGGTCTCGGCTTCACCAGTAATGTGACCGCCTTTGGCTTCGGGAGCAGCCCTCAGCGTACTCAGATGCCACCTGGACTTTTCGAGAGGAGCAAGGCGAGGAGTTCTGGCAAGCAAAGGGGAACGGCTGTTGTTGAAGTCAGTTAGGCCGAAGGTCGTGGTATAATAACGTAAGACAGATTTGTGGTTATACAGGCCGGGTCGAGGCAGGCAGATAGCTAGAGTCGTCAGGCAGGCAAGGGTCAAACCGGGTAATCAAACAGATGGGATGAGGCAGAATCGGAGTCAAATAACAGGCAGAGGTCAAACCAGAACGTCAAACAGGAGGGTTAAGCAGAATCAAGGTTGGTTTCAGGCAAGGGTCCGGTTCCAGAGATTAGAGTAGTCAAATAGCCAGGCAGGGGTCAAAACAGATAATCAGGATCAGATTCAAACAGAATAGCAATAGCTAACAGCACCAGGAACAAATCCTATCACGGGCAATGACAGTGGGAATGCCCCTTTAATACTTTTGAATTTGGTGCCATTGCGCGCTGACGTTATTACGCCAGCGCGCATGCGCCTTTAAATACGGAAGTGCGCATGTGTGCACTAAGGAAGAGCCAGAAGAGGAACAGCGTGGCGCGGCGGGCGTCCCCACCGAGGGGGCGGCAGGCGTCCCTGCCGTCCCCCCACTAGACCACCAGGGTAAGACTTTATTACAGTTGTGTTGCCCATGTTTTTTCCTGAAGCTAATTGCACTGCTCTGCCCATCTTTCCGGGTTTTGTGAATTCGCATTATGAATACATTTTTCGCAAATGGCACGCAAATGAGATGGGAGTTTGCGCGAGCGCATTCAATGTGCGACGTTGTTGTGCGGGAAAATATCGGTGACAGTAACTTAAATTCGCACTTTGCAAAACTGTTTTGCGAATATTGCGAATATTTTCTCCGCCACCAAAGTTGTGGCTTAATTAATTGTGTTTGAGTGTGTGCATAAATATTTGCAATTTGCGATTTTTGACATATTTAAAAAGCTCTTACAGACATTCGCATTGTGAAAAAGAAATTCGCAATTCTGTATGCACCTCACTTTGCAATTCAGCTTTGTAAATATAACCATGCGCAGGGCAAATATATTCACTTTGCCAACCAATCTGCCTTGCGCAAAGTTTATAAATGACCCCCAATATGTGACAAAAATATATCCTTTAAAACCCCGCTTTGGCTTTTTTTTTTTTGAAGACATTGTTTGATATTTTTACTCTGATTTTAAGCTCATGTCAAACATGGAGATTTGTCGCTGAATTCTAATTTTGTTCAGGTTGGTTTTACTGTATTGAATGAGGACAATATTTAGCCTTATATTGCATGACTCATGAGAGAAAATTAGTAAGACTGTATTGTTTCACATTAGACAGTAAAAATAACCTTGGCAACCCATCTCCTTCATCACTTTCACTCACCACCCAAAATGTTTCTAGAAGAAATTTTTAGCTAAAGAATGCCCAATATGCCCAATATGTTTTAACCATAAAAAAATGTAAAAATTTGAATTTGAATTTTCAATCCAACCCTTTATAAATCTGCCCCAATAATCCCAACAAAGATATGTTTGTAACAGCAAAGGGTAGACCAACATCATATTAAAACCCAGGGTTTTGGATTATTTGACAGGGAGGAGTCTGGATACTTTTGGTTATACCTTGTAGACGAATGATTATTTGGACTGTCCATCATTCAGTGAAGACATAATCACAGTGTGTTTGGTAAGACAATTGTAATCTTCTAGGCATGCAAACATGTACTTTGTTTATATGACTCATTGGTGGATGTATTTCAGGGTTACTAAATAAGGCAGTTCATACTGGCCTCAAAGTCATTTGTATTCCTGATTGCAAGATTGAATACCAGCAGACCATTTCTACACAGTTCAGTGATCTTAGGTGATAAGGCAGTTGTTATGGTTATTAAGCATTAAGTTTATCAGAGAAATCTACTTGTACATCACAGAGTTATCATTTTAGTAAATGTGAATATGACACCAGTAATTGCTACTCATTGTGTGTTATCCCGGATACATGTAATATAACTGCTGATGGTGTATATTTATGAATCCACTTTTTATTATTAATGCCAGTCCTATGTCGTGGGACTAACTATTAGCAAGTAACTCTTTATATTCTGGTGTGAACTTATATAAGTGTACAATTATCACAGAGATAACACTGGTTGGGATGAGGATTGGTTTGCTGTAAGTGTTACATGCAAATAGCTAAATGTGTACATGAAGAAGACTTTGATAAACAAGTTTTAAAAAAACAACTTGTGGATAAAAAATGAAACAAAATTACATTAAAATAAAGATAGATAATAATAAACAGGTTTGTAAAGAATCAGTGTACAGCTATATCTTTTTTTTTTAATATAACTGTTTTATTAAATTTTCAATAAAATAAAGTAAAATAAATGGATGCTGTTACAAGAGTAAATATCAAACAACCGTGCGGAATATCTGTTTGTTGCTTTGTAGCCACATTCAAGTTATAAATGCTTACATACAATATGTGGCCCTAGCCATGGATCGACACATCCTTTTGTGAGTCCGAGTTGTACAGTTTAGCATATGAGTAACTTAAAACAAATTAATGTAGGAAGAAAATAGAAAAGGGGTGAAAATGAGGATGGGAGGAAAGAAGAGAGGGGTGAATAGGTGTCTTTTCCATGTCATTCGTCATCTTCCCAGGGCAAATCGCCCTGCACAGGATTTAAGGGTTGAAGGAGGAGGAGGCGAGTTTCTTCTTATCTGATTTATGGATTTTCATGTGAGTTCTCCCCTGAGGGAGGCTTCTGGCCACCATTTAGTATATCAGAAGGGTGCTAGTAGCTTTTGGGATTTTTGTCCCTCAAGTGTGTCAAATATTTGCTCCAAATATCAAAGAAACTAGAGCCTTTGTATTCCTTGTCTTGCAACGCTAGGACCCATTGTAGTTGCATCGTATATAGCAATTTGCGTTCCCACATTTGTGTTGAAAGGGGTTGCTCGTTAGTCCAGAATTCCAGGATGGTCTTAATTGGGGTTAATACCATTGTATCAGCTAGTCTGATGTTACCTTTGATAGTGTTGTTAGGGGGTGCAGGGTACAATCCCAGAAGAATTTGTCCGTGTTGTGTTGATATAGCACAGATTTGCGATTTGTGATAGGACAAGGTTCCAGAGAGTATTTCGTTTTGTGCACGACCACAGAGCATGTTCTAATGTGGCCTCTGGGTGGTTGCACTTCACACAATTAGGAGTTTGAGTTATGCCTATCTTGTGTGCTATTTTGGGCGGCACATATGCTCTGTGGAGGAGTCTAAGAGCCACGTCCTGGAAGTACACTGATGATAGATTTTTGGAGAGTTTTGCACATGCTGTTGCAATCTGTGTTGCCGTGATATTTGGTATGATACTTAACCATCTCGATATTCCCTCTGTGTGTAGGTTGTAGTCTATTCTAGTTTTAATAATGGTGTATATTCCAGATGCTGTGAGAAGTTATCCCTTATTTGCTTTTATCAAGATATCTAGCGGGTTGTTTGTTAGTTGTGGCTTTATGCCCCTAATTACCTGCTCCACATAGCTTTTAACTTGCAAATATGCAAAGATGTGGCTATTAGGGAGTCCATATTTGGATTGAGTTTCTGTAAATTTGTATATTATACAGGTACTAGGATTGAGGAGTGAGGCCTTTAGAGTACCATATTTTAAAGCGGGGATGCGCTTTGGCATCTTGGAACCGGTTATTGTTTAGTAAAGGAAGGAAAAGTGATAGTTTGTATATGCCAAATAGCTTGGTTCTGATTGTTTGATTGTGGTAAATATCAGTGGGTTTGTTTGGCAGTGTGGGGGGGATTTCTGAAGGTAGGGCATGCAGCAAATAGGATAGGGAGAGATTTGGTATGAAATTTTGGTCTCTGTTTGCATCGGTGTATGTATTAGTTTAGTTGATCCAGTCTGTAGCGATGCGCATCAAACTAGCTAGGTTGTAGTATTTTAATTAGGGCAGGTTAAGCCCTCTGTTGTCTCTATGTTGTGCTAGTTTAGATTAACATCCTTGACTTTTAACAAAATCGGTAGCACTTGTATTTTATAATATAATCTTGGAAAGGTGACCATTTTAAAAAGATTAAGTCTACCTATATCGGCTCTGGAAGTCTTGCAAGGCTTTTTCTATGGCTTCTGTTATATTAGTGTATATAATTGTGTTATGTCTGCTGGTATTTTTATACCCAAGTACTTCAAATATGAAGTGGTTTGTTGGAACATTTTATTATATGGGGGGGAACCCAGCCATAACAGATCTGACTTGTCTAAGTTAATTCGGAATCCTGAAATGTTCCCAAAGTCTTGTATTACATCTATTATATGCAGAATTGCGGTAGTTGGGTTAGCTACAAAGAGCATGATAACATCCGGATATGCAGATAGTTTCATTTCTGTTGTGCCTATTTTTACTCCATTAAAATGTTGCAGTTGGTTGAGGTTGCATAACAACGGGTCTAGTGCCAAGTTAAACAGCAGTGGCAATAATGGGCAGCCTTGTTTTGTACCTTTGTACCATAGGTTGAGATGAGTGTACCACTATATCTAATAGAACTTTTGCTGAAAATACATTCTGCCAATTTTTAATTACGTTTTTAATACATTTTAATTATAGAAATGGAAATAGTTTTGCTTTCAGTAGTACTACATTCCCTTAAATTAACTGAGTTTATTATATAGCAATAATACTTTATACACATAATTACTGTTAGGCCCGTACATCTTTGGACAGAGACAACTTTTTTTCTAATTTTGGTTCTGTACATTACCACAATGAATTCTAAATCAAACAATTCTGCTGCAGTTGGACTGTAGACTTTCAGCTTTAATTCAGTGGGTTGAACAACACAATGGTGTCACAGTGCCACTGGCAGCCATGCACGCCCAGGCCATCACACTGCCTCTGCCATGTTTTATAGAGATGTGGTTTGCTTTGGATCATGAGCTGTTCCACGCCTTCTCCATAATTTTATCTTGCCATCATTCTGGCAGAAGTTGATCTTGGTTTCATCTGTCCAAAGAACTGTTTTGTTGGTTAGATGTTTTTTTAGCAAAGTCCAATCTAGCCGTTCTATTCTTGAGGCTTATAAGTGGCTTGCACCTTGCAGTGCACCCTCTGTATTTACTTTCATGGTCTTCTCTTTATGGTATCTATACACCTACCTCCTGGAGAGTGTTGTTCACTTATTTGGCTGTTGTGAAGGAGTTTCTCTTCACCATGGAAATTATTCTGCAATCAACCACCACTGTTGTCTTCCCTGGATGTCCAGGTCTTTTTGCGTTGCTGAGTTCACCAGTGCTTTATTCTTTTTTAGGATGTACCAAACTGTAGATTTTGCCACTCCTAATATTGCAGCAATTTCTGATTTTGCAGCTTAAAGGATGGCTTATTTCACCTGCATGGAGAGCTCATTTGACCGCATGTTGTCTGTTCACAGCAAAATCATCCACATACAAGCACCCCCCTCAAATCAACTCCAGGGCTTTTATTTGCTTAATTGATAATGACATGCTCATGAAAAAGCATTTGAGTCAATGGTCCAATTACTTTTGAGCCCCTGAAATGAAGTGATTGTGTTAAAAAAAATTTGAAAAAAGTTTTTTTATTTGCTATTTGACTAGCTCCTGTTCTATTTTATTTGATGGGATTACAAACAAAATGTAAAAATACATAAAATAGTTTGAGTAAGCTAACTGAACAAATTAAATCAAAAACCAGGCAGCCAACAGATAAACAATGTGCATAATAATTTAAAATTCAATACTTCAGTTCTGTGTTTTGCAACTAGGACTGCCTGTTGGTAAATGTCGTTCATTGTTATGGGTTATTGCACATGATACTTATAATACAATGTAATTATATGTGATATGTGTGTGTTTGTGTGTGTGTGTATATATATATATATATATATATATATATATATATATATATATATATATATATATATATATATATATATATATATATATATATATATATATATAATGTATAATTATCTCCTGCTTTATCATTCTTTTTCACCTGAACACATTTGCAAGTGGATGTAAATACAATTATTAAAAGAAGCACATATTCAGCTTAACTGTGAAATTTGTGTTTTAAATTTCTTATTGGCTTGGACTAATTGCTACAAGTTTGAATAGACTGCTCAATTGCATTCCTCATTAGGTATGCTGTTCTAACTATCCATTCATAACATAAGTATCCATTAGCTTGGTCATGGAGTTTTCAAAGTTAAACTTTCATTATAGCATTTGATATCCACTGTGAAACCATCACATTATTTTTTCCTCAACACAACATTTTCTATCATACAAGATGGATTATTCTTACATATTTAAAGTTTTTGATTGTCTTTTAATATTTAGCACTGGACCTCAAAAATCCGCCCAAGTTTAGATAAAGCTCCACAATCCACTGCAGTGCCAACAGCTCATTTGCACTTATAATATGCTCACTTATGCTCATTGCTAATAATAATGACTGGTACCTACAGCATCCTGTCCACAGCAGAAAACGTCTGCATTCATTTACCCTACTAGACTAGATCTAGATCTCTAGTTTCTAGGAGAGTTTTCTTTCACAGTACATTAGACCCAGAATCATACAGCAAACAGTAGTAAGCAATTTATAATTTTAAACAATAATGCACAATCTTGAAATGGAAATCAGCACTTTCCGTTTGCTTCCACAAAATGGCCTAATATTCTTTCTATAAATGTGTTTGTGGGTCAAATGACAATAAAATAATGTGGGACTTCTGGCATCAATTATAAAAATACTAAAGGGTCATATAATAAAAGTTTTTAAGTTTGTATCAGGTGCAAGAACCCATAGCAACTAGCAGTAAAAATGTATTTATAATTATACAACTCATTAAATGTTTATTGTTACTACAACTAATTACTTTAATTGTTGAAAAATCAGGTATCAGATGTTCTAGAATGTTTAAGCAAAGTAAAATGAAGGGGTTTATTTATCAAAGGTCGAGTTTTAGCGGTTTGTGAGGTTTTTTCATACCTCAAATGAACTCACAACTCATGTTTTATGATTTAAGAAAATGCATGAATGGAAAAAACTCAAGTCAGTGAATTCGGGGTGAACAACCCAAAAACACAAATTGATCGAGTTGTCCACAGGAAAACAACAGCTTGACATTAATAGAGATTTTGATCGAAACCCACCGAAATAAAACCTCATGAAAGAGGTTAACATCTTCAAATGGTTCAACAGACTGTTACAAAAATATATATATATAAAATAAGCTGACTGACAGACTGGCAATTAACAAATTAATTGTTCTGTAGTGAAATAATTTATTTAGGATATATTTAATCTAACTATAAGTTAATGAATCCTAAATGTACTGAAAACCAAATTAATTAGCTGACACATTTAAGGTTATTAAAAGGTGTTTCTCACCTTACTCGTATAGTGAAATGTATTATTATACCTAAAGTGTCTAAGTAGCGATTTATATACCTGAAGTTGCGATCAATTAGCAAACTGTGAAAGAACAGTTTTTATGTATCTGTTCCCTTTGTGTGTAGCTAATACATCACCCGAAGAAGTTGTGAAATTCTTAGAAATGTATAATGTGTGAATATATTAAAAGTATATGCACAATTCGAAAATTTTTACTGGAGTGTATTGAACACTTTTTTTTTGCAACAAAAAATCACTAATAATATATGTTGTGTTATTGCATAGTATGAATAATAAAACTTGTGATATTTTGCCAAAAATATATGCCACTTATAAGCAGGTCATTAAAAATGTACTAAGAACAATTAAAACTTGTAAAATAATAGCTCCCTATTTAGGAATATAATATCTCTGAATTGGTGTTTTTTTAAATTTTGCAATTGATTATTTTTTACAAGTTGTATCACATTAACCAACAAGAATCAGCAATAATTCCAAATATGATTTTTTGCAATAAAATGTATAAAATATAGCAATATAAACATCATATCCCTTACTAGGAACATGAATGTGCTGCAGGTAGCCAGCACTACAATTAATTAATGCTTTAAAACAGTGCAGGTTCTCTAATGGCCACTTCCCACTGACACACAATGCTTGATTCAAACTAGAACAGTACCACTATTATTCTTTAGGTAAAAATGCTATTACTGCATGATTTAGGGCATTACAGCAACATTTCATGTCTTGCTTGGCACTTTATCAAACCTTACTAGGAACACTTAATAACACATTAACATACTGTACAGGTGACCCATATAATGTTTTTGCATTTTACATGATTCCATTTTGAAAGGCTGGCCAGGCTTTATCATTTTATTACTCTACTCATGTTGACCACTGAATGATAATAACTTACCCTTACTCTTAATCCTTGACAAGGGGTTAATGAATAAATAGCAACAATAATGCATGCAATATGGTATTAGGGTAAGGGATGATTTAGCAATTGAGATATTTGACATCTTTGGGGTTGCAACATATGGAATACTACTGATTTGTCTCCTGTACTGTATTTTGGAATTAGAAGTAACTGTTGGTAATGGCCATGGCTCTCAAACACTATGTAGACCACTATGGAAATCTTGGAACTTTATAAATAAATGTAATACAGGTATGGGACCTGTTATCCAGAATGCTCGGGACCTGGGGTTTTCCGGATAACTGATCTTTCCATAATTTGGGTCTTTATGCCTTAAGTCTACTAGAAATTCATTTAAACATTAAAGAAACTCAATAGGCTGGTTTTGCTTACAATAAGGATTAATTATATCTTAGTTGGGATCAAGTACAAGCTACTGTTTTATTATTAAAGAGAAAAAGGAAACCATTTTTAAAAATTTTATTTGGATAAAATGGAGTCTATGGGAGACAGCCATTCCATAATTCGGAATTACGGAATGGATATCGGGCTTCTGGATAAGGGATCCTATACCTGTAATAATAATTATGGATGTGTTTTAGAGTGATTTTTGCCAAATGGACTTTTCACAGACATTTTGGTTTAAGTCAACAGGTATTGTTTTGATGTGATTTTCGGTGTCTTGATTTAGTTTTTCATGTGAAAAGTTAGAGGGATCATGATGCAAAATGAACCTCTGAATGTAAGAACACTAAGAAGTTTATTAGAATATTCATATCTTTTACTGCAAGTATTGAAACAAAGATTTTTGGAATTGGCTTAGGGCTTGCTACTTATAACAAACTAGATAGGATTTCACTTATCTCTATCCCATGAAACGCACTGAAGGTATATTTTCTAAAGTGATACACGTACACAGTCCAGAAAACAACAAGCCGATGGTTCATAATGGACCTGCTCACATTTTACAGAATTTTGCTTTGCAGGCTATAGAGTAAGGTAAAGAGGAACATTATTTTTTTATTGACGTATTCCCTTCTAAAAATATTGTAAAATGCTAAATACAAAATTTTCAATCACGCAAGCACAGAAAAATATCTCACTAACAAAAATAAAAAAGGGTGATTAATAGGAAAACAGGAAGAGATGTTTCAAACAGTCTCAGGAAGCAGCAGTGCTTGGTTTTCAATGAGCAATTCGATTCAGATAATTACAAATAAAACATGCTCTGTAAAGTACTGAGAGCAGCCTTGGTTTCATTTTGCATTGAAAATCCTCTCTTGATTTGTCAAACAAAAACACCTTATTATTTACAATATTGGGCATTTTAAAGTCACTAGTCAAAATGTGGGGTTGTTATGGAGATCCAAGCCATGCTTTGAAATTTTATTTTAAATTTCAAGTACAAAGATATCTAAATAGCTCCAATGGAAAATACAATAGATCATTTCGATTTCATATACGGCTAAATGTTCTTTCCCTTTGCAGTTTTGGCATTTACAATGCATTAAGTGTGACAATAATGTATTTTGGGATTTTTAACCTGGATAAAATGGGTTCTTCTTATTTAAACATTAATAAGGTGAACAATAAACTGTTTTTAAGGCTTCAGTCTATAGATAGTTACATCATCATGAAGGGCTTATTTGTGTGCAAAAAATATTAGCTGCTTGTGCTGACAAAGAAGAAGGCTTTGTGCACAGCCCTGTTGTTCTCAATACTAATTACAGGAAAAGGTGAAAAAGAAATTAAATGAATGAAATATTGAAGGAAGAACTAATTAAATGCATGAAATATTGTAGGAAGAACTCAAGGTTAAAATGCAAATTTAATGGCAATAAGTCAGCAGTATGAAGATAAAAATTACCCATAGGTGTAAAGGTAGAGTTCATGATACTGTTAGAAAATGGCACTATCTGGCAGGAGGAAATGTACATGATCAATTCATTCTTACATTGTGGAGACTGCCTATTAGTACTTTATAATGCTGAGAGCACCAGTGAAACATACTTCATCTGTAAATGTCTTTGCCCCTAAATCATCTACCCTGCTGTTTGTGAACAAGCACAATACAGTATCCTTCACAGTACCCAAATGGTGCATTTATTGTGGAAACAAACATGTCAGTGGGCTATATTTAATTCAGAGAGCATATGGTTGGTGTTAATTGATAACTGGAATGCCTACAAATGGCTAAAGGCACATAGCAACAGGTGATAACTACCGCAGAGCAATCTGTTCTAACAGCTCTGTGACTGTATGTGCATGCTTGTTGTGTGTACAGTTTATCCAGACAAAGGCACATGGCCCATGGAGCATTTTGACCACCATGGTCCTCTTAGGGATAACCTTGGAGTGCAAGACATTCTAGGCAGTCTGCAGTCCCTTGTAAATTACCTAAATGTGTAATAGCAGAAACTTGTGTTTTCAGGTTGGGGGGTGCTAATGAATGCTGCCCACCTCACAAGAGTATACCAATTAATCTATCAAATATCCACAGTTCTGAATCAAATCTTGATTTTTTTTTTGTTTTAAATATCTTTTCCACTGCTTTCATCTATTGAAGCATACATAACATATAAAATGAAAATGTGTCAGAAAGGTCACCAGGCAGACTAAGCACCATCCATGAATTTATTCACATGACATGTTTTGAGCAAAGCTCTTCTTCAAGTGTTTACTGAACAAGAGCCTTGCTCAAAACATGTTGTGTGAATAAATTTATAGATTCAAGCTTAGTTCTGCCTGGTGACCTTTCTCCTGCATTTTCAATTTTCAATGTCCTCAGAGTTCAGCCAAATTCTTCCCATCTGCATCATTAGTTATTGACTATTGTGCATGTGAGTAGCAGAAGAAGGTGCTTAATGGGTGCAAACATTTCTGTAATCATAGTGATGGAGGGAACAAGGGACAGAGACGAAGGAAGAGTTTTGCAATGAAATGGTGACCAACACAATGGAAGCAAAGAATATGTCAACCTTCTTTGCAACCATACTAGTAACTAGAACAATAAATATAAAAGCAAAGAAGCTGAAGTGGCAGAAAGGGCTGTTAATGAATGTGCGTTTATTGTCATACTACATGTTTCACGCACAAAAAGGCTCTTTGCCAAAGGAAAAGTTTTGGAAAGAGCTGTGTGGCTTTTATTTGTTTTTTGTCCACAAATGCATTGATTAGTAAAGATTTCTTTTTTGCTAGTCAAAATTAAATTTATAAAATGTAGCACCTAAAGTATACAATTGAGTATACAATATGAGTCTGCAATAAAAAAAAAATTCAACCGATAAGCAATGGCAAAGAAGGAGTTTCAATAAATCCATGAAAACATTTCATCAAATGTTTAGGCAAACTGAATCTTGAGCAGTCAAGTCAACTCTATGAGGAAGTACTATAAATCTAAGGAGAGTGAAAGCAGTGAACATGACGGAAAGAGGCTGAAACACACTGGCCTCAGTTATACACCAATAATTTTTTCACACTAACCTGTTCCAGTTTCTCCAGAAAACAGGTTTTTTTTTTTTTGTCTTTACACAGAAGGAGCATAATTTATTGATGTATGTAGAGCAAACACTTGATTTCATTGAGACAGTGAGTGCCAAGGGTTTCAGTAAGGATTGCTCCTCTGTATAACTTTAAATTATAGAATATATTTTACGCTGTGGAAAGTGTCTCCTGTTATTCTGCTTGGTTCAACTGCAGTTTCTCCCTTTACAAATTATTATTTGATTAAAATAAAGACTATGCAATAGAGTGTAAGCTTTTTTCCTTGTTTTATCCATGCATTGCCATTGTAGAACATTGTAGACCCACACAAAAATACTATAGCATAGAGGTCACAAATAAAGAATTTTTAGTTATTCCTCCAGACCTCAGGCTAACAATGTAAGCTCTAACCAGTGTATGAGTGATTAGAAAATAGTTCTGTGTAAACCACATGTGACTTTGTATTTGACATTGTGTTTAATAAAAAAGCATGTTCTGACAAAGAGTTTGTTTTCATTGTATATACAAAACTAAATGAATATCTCAAGGCAATATTAGGTTTATTAACTGAAACTAGAGGCACATAAAGGTTGCTGTTATGTATCTTGAAGAGCTGGAACAATTTAAGTGAATCTTGGAAATGAAAACATGGTATTTCTAGTGGTTATTAATCCTTAGATAAAGCTACATAATTTAATTTTCCTGTAGAAATAATTATACATTATAGTTATATTCGGGGGGAAAACGCTATTTGATGATTAATATTTTCATGAGAAGAATTCAATAGAAAACCATTGAATGAAGCCATAATAGGCCTTTAGAGAACATGGTGGCCTGAAAGCCAGTTGAGAATTGGAAAGAATACATATCTATTCTAGTGATGGGTGAATCTGTGCTGTTTCGCTTCGTCGTAAAATTTGTGAAACGGCGAAAAACTCACAAAACCCATTGAAGTCAATAGGCATCAAAATAATTTTGATGCGAGCAACAATTTTTCATACAAGCAACTATTTGGTCCAAATGCATTAAAGACAATGGCTGTCCGAATAATTTTGACACAATTTTTATACGTGCCAATTTTGATGCACACAATTTTTCGCCAATGAATTGTTGCGGCAGTTTTGATAATTAATTTTCTTGCTGCAAAACACGGAAAATTCACCACGAATTTGTGTCTGGTGAATTTATTTGCTCATCACTAATCTACTCTACTAGATATTTTTGGAAGCCCAGAATGAAGGTTAGTTAAGAAGAGATTGGGGTGAACAGTAAAGCACTCTCATAGGTAATTGTCTAGAAACTATGGCTAATGCATTAATGTTAACCTTTTTAAGTGCCATGGGGGGCCCTGAACAAATGTTTGACATAAAAGATAGACTTGAACTAAAAAAAATAAAAAGTCCAGTATACAATGAGTGCACTGGATCAAAGTTATCCAATATAATATGAACATTATTTGATATACATGAATTTTGCACATTTTGTTTATTTACAGAACCTGCTCGACCCTGTGGCTTATTTAATTAAAATAAATCGAAACTTCCCTGATTTAGAAAAAGTATGATTTTTTTTTGCTGTAGGAGCTTTATAAGTGCTTCTTATGTGCTTATTTGAAATGCTGAAAGAAAGTCTTGTTTAAGCTCATATAAATGTTTCTCTAGATAAGAATATCAATTGTATTTACTCTGCTGAAATGACATAATCATGGATGGATAGGATTTATTCATTTTGGTGGTAGTTGGTGCCAGTTGTTCCACAGCAAAAATCTAAACTGATTAAAAATGAGAGTACATTTCAATGTCCCAGATTTAAAGGATACTGTCATCTATGTTTAAATTTAGTAAGTACGTATTGAGAAATGTGTTTACATTTTTTTCAGCTTTTTCTGTGACTATGTTTCAGCTTGTAAGGAAAACATTACTGAATCCTCAGGTTGTTATGTTATATGAATGGTATTCTAGTATATAGCAAGAAAAATCATAAAGCCAAGATTAGATAATTCTCTGTGCTACTACTCTGATACTATCTAGTGCCTTTTTGGATGTTTTAAATATTATACTACTTGTAAACAGTTGGCCAACAGCACTAACATTCTTTATAAAAACAACAGAGAGACAACCTGTTGCATGCATTGAGGCTATTTATTAAAAGTTCTTGAACCCAAAGATGCTTCTTGCACTTCCATAGAGTTGTGCTTGGCACCAGTGCAAACATCCCACCTCCTCTTCTGAAATGCAAGAAGGTATGCTTAATGACACAGGAGAATCCTGGGGCTACACCACCATAAAGGTAATGGAAATTCCAGGGTTCCATCTGAAGGTGTCATCAACAGGCAAAGCAGATTCACATCCAGTGAATCACAAACAAACATCCTTTTAAAAATAAAAGTGCTGGAAATGATGCAATCCTCACTGTGACAAACGTATGACTCAATTGTATCCAATTCATCAAGGTGCATCAGGAATAACTGTCCTGGACGGCCAGCCATAATGAAGCTGCATTGTGGATGTAAAACTGTATGTACTTTGCACACTGCACGTGTGGTCATAAATGACCAAAAACAACCATGATTTCAAATACACTGGTACATGGGATTGTTTCATAAACTAGCTAGGAAGAGGATAAGGATAATGGAAATGTATCACTAGCCAAACACATTTCGGCACAATAGCAGTATGCCATAGAAGGAGCCTCGACAAACTGGCAAATAGCTCATTATATCATATATTGGCCCAAGGCCTTACATTATGTCTATGAATAAAAGTCAATTAAAAAGAAGTGTGTCAATTTTCCAACCAATAGGATTTCGGGTGAACAGTTCATACCAGAACAAAATGTCTTATTGGTTCAGTGCTTGCATGCTAGTCAGTTTTAAAGCCTACCGATAATTTCCTTATTGGAACATCTTGCCTAATGGTTCCAATAGACATAGGAATTAAAGTGCTCACAAGGTATAAAAATGCATTCCATTGAGTGTTTTTCTACAATCCTTGTTTCTGCCTCACATATTTGCTAAAGAGATACAGTACAGGATAACATATACCTGGATTCAAAACCAGTTATGAGAGAATGGATGATTTTTCAACTGCAGATTTCAACACAAGAAGTCCAAAAACTAAAATACATCCTTTCTGTGCAAAAAAATGTAGCTTCTTTGTGTTTATATATGTGCATGTTTGGTTATATGTATATTTATTGTGTCTGTGTATGTGTGCTGTGACATTCACACATGCCACTTAAGGTAGATATTAAACTACTTTCAATACAAATAATATTAACTCTATCATCTGTGTGGCGTTTGCTTATGTCAAAAAATAACACATTTGTACAGAAAAGCAAAGGTTTCACATCCCAGCATTAGAAAAAAGAAAATTTTTAGCCAACCGATTAATGATAAAGAACAAACTGTTAGAACAAGGGCAACATATTATTTTTCAGGTTTCTTGCTCACTGGGTGAATGAAAATGCTTAATGGGTTAATCTGAACTGAAGATGACTCCTAATAATTAATATGCCATTGAGTCTTTGGGAAAAAAAGAGGACTGTGATATAAATTAAGCCTTTCTGTTAAGCAGGAATAAAAAGGAATCAAATGTGGTATAATCCACTCTATGATTTAGTTAACATGCAAGAGAATGGTGATTGGTTTTATGGTTAAATGTCATGTAAAGGGAACATTATGCACTATGAATTTTAATGGGAAGACATATGCTCAAGTTCGCGCACACTTGTTGGGCCGGAGAAGCATTTCTCAACCTAATATCTACAGTAATGTGATTTCTGGCATATGTCTTTTTCTGGATCAGCAACCCTGTATTCTACAGCTTCTACAGAACGCTCTAGTGTCGTTTCCATGAATCAACTGCATTATCCCGAATGCCATTACATCTAACAATGTTACAATACTCATTATACATAGTCGGAAATGCTCTTCTGAAATATCTTTTGAAATGAAAGGCGGTGTATTTATTGCCCAACTGAGAGCCATAGGTATATGAGATAAACTTAATTTATTATTAGTTCTCCAATTATTCCTTAATTTACTCACTGAGGTTAGAAGGGATCTGATATAGTTTGGTTTGGTCCATTGTAGCAGTTTAATAGAGTTTTGCTGTGGACACTTAAAATAGCAATTTTAATGTTATAAATGCATGTGTAATATAATTTTTTTGGTTCTAAGTGAAGGAGAAAGAAAACAAATATAACATAAGACTGGTTGGTGTCATTGATTTATAGAATGTTACTGATGGGACCCCTGGTGGTCTAAAATGTCAGGGAAGTACGTAATGTCTTAATGCTTTCCATGATCTATGTACGTAATAGTTCCATTGTATTGCTTATTGCTGTACATTTATATCATGAATTGGAAAGGATAGTGAATGTTAATTTAACTTGAAAACATATAGCTATTATCCCAGTTATACTATATAATCTTGAGATGATACTTGAGGCCTAAACAGCTCATCATAAATATTTTTTGTTGTTTTGACCATGACTTGGTAGGATTTCTAAATCATTACCGATGTGAATTTCTAAAAATAGCACGGCCCATTATTTGCTGCTGGGTTTGAGATGGTAGTACCCATGAGAAATAGTTTTTTTAAAGACGAAGGATCATATCTGAGATTCAGGGACAAATTTATCAAAATGTGAAATTAGAGCCCACCACAGTAAAATGCCACCACTTTCGATTCATTTCTATGAGAACTTTAGGGTGAACCCATTGATAAATACACCTCGTATAGGAATGACCAGAAAGTAGTGGCATGTTACTGTGGTGGGCTCTAATTTCACACTTTGATAAATCTGCCCCGAAGTGTAATATATGGTTTTCTAATAGCAGATGCCTTTAAGGCTTCCTAAGGATTAAATTGTCCATTTTGTGCAGTAGTACATGGAGACTCATTTGAGTTGCTGGAGCTTTGTGGCATTATCAGTCATATGAAAACGATTCAAAGCTTGGGGCCTCTCAGTGGGGCGGTTAAAGATCCAATTATTTATAATGAAACGGCTCGCAAGTAACTGCAGCAATTAACACGTAAAGCTGCTGTTATTCATGGAGGACCCTAACAGTGACAGTGTTAATAGCCAACAGCATTAACTATAAGTGTTGAATCATGTGATCATGGTAGCAAACTTCCTTCTACAAAGTCCTTGTTATCAGCAGCCATGTTCACAGATAGCTTGGCTGATGTCACACTATGATGCACTCATACAACTGGGTCATTTATTCCTCTCTGTGTGTAAGCTTACATTGTAATGGCTGTTGTCACCACCTTTTCTTTGATGCTTCTGGGTCTGGAGGGATTCATATGATATTTTGTTTAGGTAAACAGATAACCTATAGAACATCAGGCATATACACAGTACTAGCCCCATAACGATTAGCTTCCTACCACCCTTCACAGCACTACAAACCACTATGACGCAGTCATTTTGTACATCATCTAAACAAGGATAACAATGGGTAAAATCTTTTATAAATGTGTCAATGTGGAGTCTGTGCATCTGTAGACTATGCCTCTAATAACTGGTGATTTGTCTTTAGAACCTAGCATAAAAATATGGAAAATAGCATGGAAACAGTGTACAATTGGTTTAATTCAGGAGTAACACAGGCAATGAATTTAATTATGGTGCTATAGGTTTAATTGAATGTTGCAAATGCAGTTTTAGGGAATGATATCAAATGGGACAAACCATAACTCAGTTTACAAAACCATGGAGCATGTGTCAGTTTAATATATTGTATGTGTGTTCCAAGTTGTCACGTATTGCATTTGGTTGGCATTGGCTACATGCTGGTGAGTAGCCATGTTCAGTTCCAGTGCAGGATCAATCTATTTAATGGAGAATTCATTCTTAGGTAATGTAGGGTCAAAAAGCCACATACGTAGAATTTCAATGTGCTCAGATGCCACACTGCATGTAATTTTATGTAAATGCCTTTTCTGTTAAATCATGCATATTATATAGTGGTGTAAATGTACAGTGAAAATAACTCGCTTGAACATTCCTCATGTGAAAGCATTTATGAATTAAAGTGACGTGCCACTTTAGGGCACTTTTTTTTTGGGGGGTGGATATAATTTTTTAAATATCACTAGATGTACTGGAATTTGCATGGATACATACTAAGGCAATGAGACCTACCTTCTTTGGGTGGGCGCTTTGCTTCCTTTGACAGGTTACAGAGCTGGGTCGTTTGCAGTTCCTGAGTCAGGCAGCCCTCAGTCTGCTCATTCAAGGGTAAGATGACATTGTTTAAGGACGCCAACGACTGATCGTCTATTCCCCATTCCCCTAAATGTTGGGGACAGGTGCATTTTGTATACATAATCCCACAAAGCTCGGTTTTCCCATTTTCCAGTTTCAGGCAGTTCTCTAACCAAGTGCACAGGACGTGGCATCCAAATTGGCTAGGGCTCACCTTATTTAACACCAAAAACTCCAAAAAGGATCTGCTGTCATCCTCCTCTCTTTTGTGTAATCCAACAAATTCAACTGGGTATATCCGACGAAGCTGGATGAAATTTTTATCATAGTGCAGAAACACAAAGGTATTCTTTGCATCACACAGCTGCATTATGGAATTGTTGATCCTCAAAAGATCCTGGATTTTCTCATAGGAGAAATGGTCGAACTGATAAGCCAGAAGGGAAAAGTTGGAGCAGCTTAAGTCCTTTTTGGAAAATTTCAGGTAGATGCTGTATTTGGTGGGATCAGGATTTTCCAACGTCCAGGTGCAATTGGTAAAGTTTTTGGGAAACATCTCACTTATTGAATATGATCCATAAATCACCCCTTTCACCAAGGCTGAGCACCAGAAGTCTTGTGCAGTGTTAAATCCAAACATAACCAGCAGATAGGTGGAAAATATATAAATCAACAAATTACGAACAGCCTTCATCCTATGTCATTTGGCCTGTAGGAAAACAAATAAAATCAAAATGCATATAGAATTCTGCGAGCATTTGAAAGCAGGGCTACTGACAATATTCTAGACAGCTGTTTTCAAGATTCCGGCTAGCTTAAAAAATAAACCTTTTCAAAAAGAAGGACGAGTTTATAGATATATATTTATATATATTATTTTCCGTGTACTGAAATTGTTCCAGCGTGTGCAAACAGTGCCACCATGTGGACTTCAAATCTGCACCTCCCTTCCAACTCCTAAATAATAATTCATAAAACATTGCTTTGTAAGGCTAAGGTTGTGTCTATGCAAATTCTAAATAAAAAAGGATAAATAGCACTTCTTTTTGATAAATGACACACTGTTTACACGTTGTTGCCTAAGACATAAGTCCTATAAATCAACATTGCAGTGTATTTTAAATCATTATTTTTATCATGTATTTATAAAAATACAGATAAACAGCAATGGAAACATTCATTTTAAAATTCTTCTTCAAAGCACTTGCCTATAAAGTAAATGCATGCATGCCTTTGTGTCCCTTACTGTGTGCGTGTCTGAATGAGTATGTAATGTGTGTGTGCTTGTGTGTGTGTGCATGGGAGTTTAATTGTGATATTCTCTGATTCTGTAAGAATGATAACCAAACAAAAACATTTTGCTAGAATTAACCTCACCTTATAGAATGTGTGGGTTGGCAGGAATATATTTTACCTTCCATGTGCAATTTTCCATGTGCCAACAGTGTGTGTATGGGAGCAAACTCTCACTGATGGCTGCCTGCCTGTAAACGTCTACCAGACTCATCTCCAGTAAGGGGGAAATGTTTAGTAAAATGACAAGCTCATGGGATACCTTGTGAATCTGGGCATTATTTGGGCACTGTACAGAGCTGCTACATCAGGAAATGCATAAATACCCCAATGTATTGTGATTATGTAGGAAATCACGCAGTTCATTACTTCTGAGCATATTGTTATGACATGGCTTTATGTGATTTTGCAGATGGCAACTTCCATATGCAGGTCTGTGTTGCATTCATTTTCTCCAGCCTAAAACTGCTTGGCCTTCTGTAGGGATAGAGTAAGCTTACTATTAATGCTGAGGCTTGCCTTATATTTACTACACAGTGCTCGATGGCCAAAAATTAACTAGAAGGTTTTCAAATGCTATCAACAGCAAGCAGTTTATCTTTGAAAAACAGATTGACCCCCACACACACACTCACACAAGCTTCAGACTACTGATCTAAGCTGACAGAATTGCTGCAAAGTTCATTTTTATAAGTGTTAACTTGACAGTCTTCTCCAGCACTGTCCCTTGGGAAATAGACATCTGGTTACTGACTTTGCTCTTTTCCCAGAAGCTATTGGATCTTCAGTGACCCCATGCCCAAAGGCTTTGGCTCAAATCTATATCAAGACTTATTTATGATCGCAGATAAACTCAAGATAGTCTAGAAAAACTAATACAAAAAGACATTCTTAGACAGAAATATTTAGGAGTCTCAAATGATAGCACAGTTGGCAGGCATACAAAAAAACCAACACGATTTCCATAGGAACCCAATACGTGTCTATTCTACAGGCAATGGTAAATGGACTGCGTTATAATGAGGCAAAGAGGACATCTTAGGGAAGGTAGATAGTAACACAAGAGGGAGGGGGAGAGAGAGAGAGAGAGAGAGAGAGAGAGAGAGAGAGAGAGAGAGAGAGAGAGAGAGAGAGGGAAAGGAGTACAAGGGAAAGTGAGAGTGAGTACAAGGGAAAGAGAGAAAGGGAGAGTGAGAAAGAGAGTATAAAGGAGAGAGAGTAAAATGGAAAGAGAGAGAGAGAGGGAGTGTGTACAAGGGAAAGAGAGAGAGAGAGGGTAAAATGGAGAGAGTGAGAGAAAGAGGGTAAAAGGGAAAGAGAGAAAGAGTAAAAGGGAGAGAGAGAGAGAAAGAGAGAGAGAGAGAGAGAGAGAGAGAGAGAGAGAGAGAGAGAGAGAGAGAGAGAGAGAGGCAAAGAGAGAAAGGGAGAGTGAGAGAGAGTAAAATGGGAAGAGAGAGAGAGTGTGTGTGTACAAAGGAAAGAGAGAGGGTAAAATGGAAAGAGAGAGAGGGTAAAAGGGAAAGAGAGAAAGAGTATAAGGGAGAGAGAGAGAGAGAGAGAGAAAGAGAGAGAGAGAGAGAGAAGAATAGAGCTCTTGTGTTCTCTCTCCCCGTTCCCAAGCAATGCAGCTCTGCGCAGTACCATGCAGACAAGTGTAGGCGGTGAGTGCCACTGTCACACTATCTAAATGCCGGAATCACTCACAAAAAAATATAAATCTCAGATTTTTTACGCCATTAAAAAAAAAAAAGAAAAACATCGTGACCACTGGCAAGTTGCCTGCGCTCTCCCCTCGCTCCTCATCCCCCAGACAGAGCGATTTAGTAATCAGAGAGCGTCTACCTACATCTCCGCTATAAATGTACCCCCTGGACTTCAAACTAGTGCGAGACATTTAATTAGACTCAGCGGAGACGGAGAGCCCAGGCAAATCCATTCACCCGCGTTCTGCCTATTAAAAAATACATGAACTGCTGCTTATTTTGTCGGTAACAGTTCATTCAGAGGGAAACACACACGCATTGACAATTGATATCAACCAAAATGTTTTTGTTTTTTTATCTGTACGTTAGTGGCAGGCGACGCCATGACTCCACAGTCCCATTATTTTGGGGTACAAACATGGGTTTCTATCAGCCTAACTTCCCACTGATGTCCCCACCAAAGATGCCCCTAAAGCCGCCTGATATGTAGCCAGGGAAGTGAAGGGGTTAACCAGCTGGGTTTGTACCTATTACAGGGGTGTTCCGACCAAGACCCCCATATTTTATTGGACTACAAATCCCGGCAGTACGTGGGGAATTGGCGGTGAGGAAAGAGGCCCTCAGGCACAACATCCCCGCTTTATTCCATTCCAGTGCCCTCACCTACACTACACTTTAAACTCAACACACATCTCTCCCAAGCCAGATAAGTTTCCCACGACATGGAGCAGGTGCCGGCAGTGTCTCTGTATGTGGCTACCACTCTACTACGTGCAGCCCCTGCAGTGCTTTATATTGAGGGAGCCCCTCAATTAGATTCTCCGCTGACATTATCTCTGCGGTTGCCAATGGAGAAGAGAACAGTCTTACCTTCCAATCCAGATTCGTGGCTCCCTCTTCCCAGGGCACTAACACAGGCACACGTCCCAAAAATAACGAAGGAAATCCTCCCTCTCCTTCCAGTCGTTCAATCCCATGTTGCACTGATCAGAGCTGGATAAAACAACCTCTCCATAGATAGAATCATCTATAGATCCTGGAATCCCGGCCAAGCCACGATTAAAGGAAAAGACAAAAAATGCTCCAACGCTCCGAAACGTTTCCAGGTATCAGGGAAAGTGAGACGGGGATGAGACTGAGATTGCAGCGTCCGGCAGCAGCAGCAGCATCACAAGGCAGCGGAGAGCGACCGCGCGGTGATGAGAAGAGGGAAGGCGACTGCCGCTGCTGCTGCTGATTTGGTTATTATTTTCGCCTTTCCCTCCCACTGAAGTAGTGATGGTCGGGTAGCGGCTCCAAACAAATCCTTGGGTGACAGTGGCGCGGATATGTGCAAATGCTTGGGTTTGGGAGGCAGATGATGAGGATAGTGAGATAGTGTGTGTGTGTGTGAGTGTATGAGTGTGTGTGTGTGTGTGTGTGTCTGTGTCAGCTTCACTCAGTGTTTAGATGGTCACAATAAAATGAAATATATACAATATATATATATATATACACACACACTGATTTCCATTCCCTTACTGTATCTGCTGCTTGGCTTGCTGGCAAAACATTCCCAGGCTGGAGATGTGGAGACAGAGAGAGAGAGAGAGCAGTGCCCTAGTGATGGGAAGGAAAGAAGTGCAGTGGCACAGAGAAGAGGAGGCTATAGTACAGCGGCTACTGCCAGCATAGCACTAATAAAACATGGCACTTATAAAACATGGCACATAGGCAAATGGGAAGCTTGTCGGCTACAGATAAGGACACGGATTGGCATCAATGTAGGAGTCAATGAAAGGCAACAGAGAAGAACCAGAGAGCAGAACCTGACCCCGTCCAGAGCCCATGAACTGGGAGAAAGACTGTCATTGTGGCATCAGGGTGGCACCGTGGAATCGGTCACTTTAAAGGATTTGCAGGGGCATTGAGAAGATTATGTAAGGGGGATCAGGCAGGTCCCTCCTCCCTCTCCACTCTCCAACCCCCTCTTCTTTTCAAAAACTCTCCCAGTAGCCAGAAGAAAGCAAGTGCAGCTAACAGAAGTGCGACAGTTGCCAGCGTGAGCCCTGCTGCAGATTAATTGATATAGGGCTGGGAGGAAAACACTTATCAGCCCTCATTTTGCTGTCTGTCTGCAAGAGAAACAATAGCAATTTTCCCAGCAAGGCTACAATTAGCATCGCACTTGTTCTTGCTCTGTTAGTTTGGGAGAGAGCAATGTAACACACACACACACAAAAGCTGGGACTAGAACATTTTCTGCAAAATTGGATCATGTGGATTGGTTTCTGTTATTCCACTTTAACCTCTTGTGTGCCTGGATTGCTGCAATTGATTTAGTGCTACAACCTGCTGGAGCTGCCTTACTGCTTCCCACACACTCCCCCTGAGTAGTAGAAGGCTGTGGCTTGAGCTGAATAAAGTGGATTAGGTATGCCTGGCAGGTACAGGGAGAGCCCCTGTGGGAGAGAGTTCTCTTTTGCTAACTCTGCCTGATCTTTCCAACCCATTGCCTTTCATTGGGAAGCATTGTGTTGTGCATTTATTCTAGGTGTCCAGAATAAATTGTGTGAGCCCTGTCTGTGCTTCTTCTTATTCTGTGCGTTACAGTGACCCGGGCATTTCCCTGGACAGTGCTGCTTGGCTTCAGGGTAATGGATGGATTCGATCACATCTGGGGGTCACCACCTGGTTAATAATAGAAGTAATGTCTTTCATAACATACTCAGCTTTCTTTGGATCCTACTGGAGGTAGAGGGAGCAAGTGTTCTATTCATGATGGATTTGAAGAGGAGCATCTTATCTTAAGCAACGTTACACCAGCCCCTGTGCTATCTGTTCTACAATCTCCCATAACAGATATATAGCAATATGTACATTTAAAGGGGTATTTAATTCTGGAAGCTTCCATTTAAGAATAGCATCTTACCCCAACATACATTCTGGCCATTCAATTTGTCCAAAAATGTATCATCGCTCGTGGGAGTTTGCTTCGTTTTGTAACCTTTGCTCATGGAATAATTGTTTTATCCTCATGGTCTAATGAAATCAAATGTAGAAATGAATGCAAGTGATTGGGTGCTGCTCTTTTGCGTGTTGTGGGTTTTATTTTGGACCTTTTGAAATATGTACACCCCCCCCACTTTTCCTACAACAATTTAGTACAATTGTTCAACATCCTAGGGACTGTGATTGACTTAAACTGACACTTTACATGTCAGCCAAAGAACATGAACACATTATGTTAAATATTTACATACCAACACATTGGCTTTAACCTTTGTCATTAAGCCAAATGTTTATGCACATACCAGACCATTCACATATTGTTCTGCACACTTCTCAGTCATCTACTTCTAGGAAAAGATACTCTGTTAGACACATGGCATATGGTAAGGTTTGGCATTGCCATCCCATTGAACTTAAACTTTTTACTTTATCCTTTATTACTTAAGACAAATGATGTGCACATACATTAGATAATTTATGCATTAAAACACCCAACACAGAGCTTTCACAATCAGCTAGCACTATGGTAATGTACTTTTAGCCTCAGGGTGGGGATTATTCATAAACACTGGGCAAATTTGCACAATTTACAATGTTTCTAAAACCATTACATTCGTTCTATAGTCACCTATTCTAAACTTGGATATTATAAGTTTCATAAACATTCTTACATTTTTACATTTAAGACAATCTGGGCAGGACAACAAAACATGCTTAAATTACATTAAGACACTTCATTTTTTGGATTATGTATTAATAATAGGCAAAACATAATATTTTTGGATTCAACCCCTCTTTGCCCTTTGATAAAGGAGCCTGGAAATTGTTTGAGAATATACAACAGTGAATACTGTTTTAATGCAACACTTGCACAGCCCCGTGGACATTTACATTTTTGTCCTATTTGAAACATTTATTTGGCACCTCTGTAGGAGGAATTTGGGGCAGAGGTGCATAAAATTGTCACATACTTACTTTGGAGGCACTGCATGAATCTGTTGCCCATCTGTTATGCACAATCCACCACCTGCTTCAAAAATGCAAACTGAGCAAAACAGCTGCATGTTCTGCTTAAGGACTAGTGTTTATAAATAGATATTACTAGATAACAACAGCTATGGGATGCATTATTTGGAATTCCCTTATCCAGAAAGCTCAGAATTACAGAAAGGCCATTGTAACAAAATCCGCTTACCCTGGTGGTCTAGTGGTGGGCCGCTCATCTTCCTGCGCCATGTTTGTTCCTTGTTCCTGTCCCCTTTATGGACGCGGAAAAGCTGGCGTGATGACGTCAGCGCGCAATGGCGTGAAATTCAAAGGGTATTTAATGGGACTTCATTCATTTTTGCATTGCCCGTTATAGGGGTTTGTTCCTGGTGTGTCTGAGCATTTAGCTACTTGTATTTTGATTCTTGATTCCTGTTGTGACCCTTGCCTGGCTTTTTGACTATTCTGACTTCTGGATCCTGACCACTGCCTGAAAACCGGATACCTCTTCTGCTAATCCCTCTGATTGACATCCTGGTTTGACCCTTGCCTGCCTGACTACGTTTATTCTCTGCCTGCCCCGACCCGGCCTGATCTGACTACTCTATTGCCTAACGCCTTGTACCACGACCTTCTGCCCAAAGACTTTGCTCACAGTTGTGCCCCTCTGCTTGTCTAGAACCCCTCGTCTTGCACCTCTCGTTTTAAGACCTGGTGGCATCTGAGTAGCTGAGGGCTCCTCCCGAGGCCAAAGGCGGCTGCTACAGGCAGAAGCACGAGCCGAGACCAGGGTGCTTGGCATCGGTTCTAGATTTAGGTTGCCAACCGGTACAGCCATCTTCCATAGACACCATCTTATCCAATATGATTTCCTTTTTCTCTGTAATAATAAAACAGTAGATTGTACTTGATCCAAACTAAGACATAATGAATCTTTCTTGGAAGCAACACCAGCCTAATGGGGTTATTTCATGTTTACATTATTTTCTAGTAGACTCAAGGTATGAAGATCCAAAGCAGTCTGGATAACAGGTCCCGTATCTGTATTAGGTGTCAGTTATACCCCTGTACCACTACCACTACTACTTCCATAATCACACCATCATATGTCTCCATGTTTGCCAAAACAAAATGGTAATGATAAATAGTTGTCTACATGTATATAATGATGTGGCCATATGGGACAACCTAAATCTTTTATGAGCTGCAGTATTTTATAATTGACCAGGGTTAATGTCCTACCTAGGCCTTATTAGCATGAACATAGATCTGATAGAAATCACATCTCTATACAGTACAGCAAGTTTCACTAGTGACTACACATGTTCCAATTATGACTCAGTTATCAAGTAGTCATTAATCATTAGGATAAGGGCAAAAATGCAACTGAAACATCTCTTGCCACACAGCACTTTATGCACATGTACAATACATTAGTGCTTAATACCAGTGAAGTCCATCTAGAAAATGTCTTTCTTACCAAGAATAACTCAGTGTAAGTAGAAAGCATGCTTCCCATTAGTACTCATGCTATGAAATGTATTTAAGTGCAGTCTGGGCTTTTACAATGTTTTATGTATTTATGTTGGATATTATGGATATTAAATATGACATTGTTTTGGCTTACATCTAGCTTTATAGTATCATGATGTTCAACAAGACTTAACATTCTTCACTAAGTATATACCTGTATCCCCCCCCCCCAGGGAACAGGGGCTTTTCATAGAATCTAGCTGCATAAAAACCTATACAGAATAATATCTGCTTGAATAACAGGCCATTTTAATCATCCCACAAAATCTATCACATATTGTAATATTTATATCAGTATGATTGGATGCACAAGTAATTTGTTGTCAGAGACTAGTCTCCCCTCGATCATTCACATGGATTGACAGTCTAACGTGAGGATGCAGAAATTTAGAGTAACAAGGACTCATTTACAAACTTTTGCAAAATGAATAAAGACCCTGCCTCAGTTCACCATGTTTTTTGACCCACAATACAACATTATTTTCCCACAAATTCCAATATTGTGTTTATTGTGTACACTGCAATCAGATGCAAAATTCGATGCCATATCCATAAAACTCAGATTTGCAGCTGTTATTAAACAGTGTACAACTTGCGCTTGAGAGGCATGGGGTCTTAGGTGGGTAGGTACATTTAGTACATGTCCTTTCAATCCATAAAATTCAGTTGTTGAAACAACAGGAGTCTATAGGCTCGTACAGCCTTACAGATGAACCCTACAGTCTTTAAAGCCTAGCAATAGATATTTATATTGTTCTTTTTTAATCAGTTAATATGACACTTTTTTTTATAACACTGTCTAATATGTTTTATTAACAAATTCCAGTAAAATGTTTTTCACAAACAATCTTTTTAAGAATAATTTAGGGCTGTCGGATGAATATTTTTAACATCCTGGCCTCTGAACTTATGATGTGGCAAATAATTGGCACAGCAAAACAAAAACAGCACTGAAATAGAAAATGATCCATTACATATCCTTAAAGGGGCTGTTCACCTTTAAATGAACTCGTAGTATGATGTAGAGCGTGTCATTCTGAGACTATCTGCAATTTTAATTTTGAGTTATTTAGCTTTTTATTCAGCAGCTCTCAAATTTGCATTTTCAGCAAATTACCATAGCAACCATGCATTGAATTGAATAAGAGACTGGAATATGAATATGAGAGGCCTGAATCGAAAGATGAGTAATAAAAATAGCAATAACTAGCCTCACATAGAATTTGCTTTCTAGATGGGGTCAGTAATCCTTATTTGAAAGCTAGAAAGAAGGCAAAGAATCCAAAACCTATAAAGTGGAAAAAAATCAAGACCAATTGAAAAGTTGCTTAGAATTATCCATTCTATAACATACTAAAATGTAACTTAAAGGGATACTGTCATGAGAATTTTTTTTTTTTCAAAATGAATCAGTTAATAGTGCTGCTCCAGCAGAATTCTAAAATCCATTTCTCAAAAGAGCAAACACATTTTTTTATATTCAATTTTGAAATCTGACATGGGGCTAGACATATTGTCAATTTCCCAGCTGCCCCAAGTCATGTGACTTGTGCTCTGATCAATTTCAATCACTCTTTACTGCTGTATTACCCTTCCCCCCCCCAGCAGCCAAACAAAAGAACAATGGGAAGGTAAAATGACTAAGAAGATTTTCATTCATCCAGGTCATGGTATATCTAGTATAGGTCAATCTAAAAACAACTGGACTTGCTGAGTAATCAATGAAGACGTTTCACTACTACTGTGTAGTTGTGATAGGATTATCCAATGTGTCATGCAACTCCTAGATACAGGTGTTACTTGTGAGAGTTGCATGAATGGATGTGTGAAGTGTTCTGAATCCGCCGGGGTACAGATGTTGGAACAGCATTGTATGTAGCAGACAGGTGGTGTAAAAGGCCCCCGCCTCTGTTCAGAGATGGTCTCTCCACCTTGACATGAATCGCCTCTTTCACGCCTCGTTCAAACCAGCGGTCTTCTTTATCCAAGATTTGGACCTTGCTATCTTCAAAGTAGTGTCCCTTGTCTCTTAAGTGTAGAAAGACTGCTGAGTTTTGCCCTATAGAATTCTCCCTCCTGTGCTGAGCCATTCGCTTGGAGAGCAGTTCTTTTGTCTCCCCAATGTATAGATCTGTGCACTCCTCACTACAATGGACTCCGTATACCACATTGCTTTGTTTTTCTTTTGGTGTTTGATCCTTTGGGTGTACCAGTTTTTGTCTCAGTGTGTTGCTAGGTTTGAAAAACACAGGGACATGGTGTTTGTTGAAAATCCTCCTGAGTTTCTCTGACACTCCAGCTACATATGGGATGACTATGTTTCGCCTACTATGTGTCTCTGGGCGGGTTTTTTCTATTGGTGTTCCTGTTGGGCTTGGTTGCTGCTGTTTTGACAAGGGCTCAGTCTGGGTAGCCACATGCTTTCAAAGCTCCTCTGAGATGTTTTTGCTCTTTGTCTTTGGACTCTGTATCAGTTGCCACACATTCCGCCCGGTGGTGCAGGGTTCGAATGACACCCAGTTTGTGTTCCAGTGGATAGTGGGAATCAAACAACAGATTTTGATCCGTATGAGTGGGTTTCCTGTATACTTCCGTCTTCAAGTTACCCCCCTCTTGGATACATATCAAACAGTCCAAAAAAGCAAGTTTGTTCTCATGGACATCTTCCCTTGTGAACTTGAGGTTATTGTCCACTGAGTTAATGTGTTCTGTAAAGGTCGCCCATGGAACTACACCGATATCTAACATCTGTACCCCTGCGGATTCAGAACACTTCACACATCCATTCATGCAACTCTCACAAGTAACACCTGTATCTAGGAGTTGCATGACACATTGGATAATCCTATCACTACACTACACAGAATCAACACCTCTGTGAATTTCTTCAGATGTCACCTCTTTGATGAGTTACAATGTGCCATTGTAAATGGATTAGTGGAAGAGTTTATATGTCGAAAACTTCCCACACCAGTCAGTTGAACTGAAGAAGCTGCTCGGATGAGTAGTGAAACGTCTTCAATGATTACTCAGCAAGTCTAGTTGTTTTTAGATTGACCTATACTAGATATAATGGGAAGGTAACCAGATAGCAGCTCCCTAACACAAGATAACAGCTGCCTGGTAGATCTAAGAACAACACTCAATAGTAAAAACCCATCTCCCACTGAGACACATTCAGTTACATTGAGAAGGAAAAACAGCAGTCTGCCAGAAAGCATTTCTCTCCTAAAGTGCAGGCACAAGTCACATGACTGGGGGCAGCTGGGAAATTGACAAAATGTCTAGCCCCATGTCAGATTTCAAAATGGAATATAAAAAAATCTGTTTGCTCTTTTGAGAAATGGATTTCAGTGCAGAATTCTGCTGGGGTAGCACTATTAACTGATGTGTTTTGAAAAAAACATGTTTTCCGATGACAGGGTCCCTTTAAAGGTGAACTACACTGATCTAAGCCTTCTTCTATTGTCAAACATTAGTCTAGCCCTCATCCCACCTTAGTTTATAATGAGGCTACTAATGCAAAAAAAGAATGCCAACAATCACTATGCAATAGCTAGTAGTATCCAGTAGTGATAAGCGAATACATTTGTCAGACAGGAATTTGCAGCGAATTTCCGCAGTGAATTAATAAAAATAAAAATTGGTATGCGCATTAAAATTGTTGCATGTCAAAATTATTTGGATGCCCATGGACTTTAATGCATTTGGACCAAATAGTCGTGCGTATAATAATTATCGCTTGCATCAAAATTATTTTGACGCCCATTGACTTCAATGCGAATTTTTCGGCACAGTTTCGCCCATCACTAGTATCCAGCACAGCAAACAAAGTATCACCTTACTTGGCATTCAGGTTTCCTGACCATGAATTCTTGGCACCCGCTTTTGGAAGAGAACTAATAGCTAACAGGTACCAAGCCCCTCTACATGACCTATACACAAACCTTCAGCACTATTTAACACACACTGCCCCCATTGGGCTCAGGATGGTCCTGCTACCATTGAACATGGTTGCACAAGTATGGGGCCCATTAGTTTATATTTTATGACTAAACTAGAGAATTATATAAAATAAAAGAATGCATTAGTGACATCTGAGAAAGGATGATGGGAGCTAAAGTTTAAAACACTTGAAGGCCATTGAGATTGATATTCCTGCTTTAACATGCACAAGGCACACTGTGGGGTGGGTGACATGCATTTCCATGGCAAATAGATTATTAATAATGCATGGGCAGTTCTGATCACATAACATAGCAGGACAATTGTTTTTTAATACACTGAAAACAAAATATGCAAGGAATTCAGGTTGTGTTTTAATGAATGTTTTTCAGCCTGCGAATGGATGCATCTTCCCAAATTGCATGTCTGGTCATCAGAAACAGACGAGTGTGGCATATATTTCGAGCAAATGAGCTGTAGCCCATAAAATGTTCAGGAAACCTATTTTGCTCTGCCATTTCCAAGCTAGTCCAGCTCTATAATTAACTATTATTAAAAGGTCATCCTTGGAGCAGATGGTTCACCGGGATTGTACAATATTTGTTGCTCTCACCTCTTATCGTGTGTGGACTAAAATCAATGGGGTTAAATTGGCACAAATAACCTTATTATGATGGCAGATTGATATTTTATTTGCACGGCACCCTGTTTCTCACATTTCCGCAGTAGGACTAGTAATTCTGAATTATGTGCTCAGTTTCCGGCGTACCTCTTAAAAAGAAAAATAGCAATACTTTCACGTCAATGGCTATGAGCAGTTTTAGTCTGGAGAGTAGAATAATTGTCACAATCTGCCTTATTTATGTTATTTCTGTATTATCATTTTGTTGCATCCTCGGTTTTTTTGACGCGGGCGAATTTTTGCCGGTGAATTTTCGCGGGCTTCGCGCAAATTCGCCGCAAATTCGCGCCTGGCGAATAAATTCGCCCATCACTAATGCTGAGGTTGTATATAAGTCAATGGGAGAGGTTCCTATCCTATTTGGAAGTTTTTGTGGTCTGCTCTGGAATTAGCCTGAAAATCTGACTATTTCGGGCAAAAATCAGAAAAATTCTGACGATTTGGATTTTCGCTCGATTGTTTCAAGTTTTTACCCTATCCAAAAAAATAATGCTTTTTTATAATAAATAAGGTCTAATCGTGGATTCTAGTTTTGTCTGACTTTTTTTATTGTAATTTTTTTTAATAAATAAGGCCCCCCAAGAAATGAAAAGTACCAAAATTTAACATAAAGCAGTTTTACTGCACCTTGGCTTGAATGAATGCATTTTGTAGGAGATTTTCATTTCTGTATAAGGATTTTGAGTAATATGCAAGTGAATGACCAGACCCCATGTGACTGCTGCATAGTGGCAATAATAAACTAGAAAATACAGATAACTTGGATTCATGAGTAAAGCAAACATATTTATCCAGTACAATTCTTTATTCTGCATAAGTAATGTATTTGGTACTGTTTCTCTTTATTCTGCATAAGATATTTATTAAGTGGCTATGTGACCCAATGCAGCGTTGTGACTAAAGAAGGACCCAGGGGGTATAATGGGTCCAGTAAGACTGATAAATAAATCCCATTCATAGGGAAACATCATATTCCCAAAATCTATGGGGCTCTAAAATGGATTTCCTGTGGGACAAAAATCCATTAATTATAGGAAAAAAGGATATCTCTGTTATTTGCACAAAATCAGTCCCTATTGCACAGGCCTGTCTTATTGCCAACTATATGGAAATCCACAGAGAGTTCCATTTACAGAATACTTTGCTCACTGCCTTCTTGCTGCAGCATCAGAACTGATAACAAGCAAGCAGGGATTAGGAGATGCTCATATGGAAATTCTGGCATCTATTTGGTCCTTGCAGAAGTGCCGATTGCTGCATTTGAACAAAGTACACAAACATGTGAGGCGAAGGACAGCGGCATTCTTGTCATGCTGCCCTCACCCTATTGAATATATCCTAGCTACATGGCAGTCTGCAGGCATAGAGGGGGCGGACGGAGTCTGATTGGTTAGCAAAACACCATATCTGGCTGAGGATTAAAAGACATCGTGAGGAAAATATGTATTTATTTATTCTTAGGCAAAGGCAGCATGTGAGGGGGGAAGGAGCACGGTGACTACTAATCTTATGCAATTTAGAAAAAGAGTCGCTTGCCCCGGCAGTCACACAGCTGAAAGCTCCCTCTGATTAACCCCAGTGGCTACCATGACCACGTGACCCAAAAGAACCTCATGATGTGTCTGAATGGACTCTCACTAGAGGAATGTCTCTAGAGTTCTGGGCTGGAGCCTTACATGTCGGTAACAAGCATAACTAATCAGCAGTAGATACTTCTTAGATACTGATCAGCAGGCAGGATTTTGAACATAAATACGATGATTTCTACAGCAAGGGTGGATTGTCTGTTCTCCTTTGCTTAAAAACAAGAATAGTAATTTAAAAAGGAAAAATACCAAGGAATTAACCTATTCAGGTTGAAGCTCAATAACCCTTGATATAAATAGAGTTAAATGATCTGTTCTGTTAGTGCCTAAAGCACTGTTAAATAGATGAAGCTGTCCTAAAATTAATGCCCTCAACCTAGTTTACATCCTCATTATTTGTAGCCTCATTTAAATATCTCTGTGTGTAACAGGAGGGACTGTCTGACATGCCGAGGCGCCCTCGTATTCTCTGCTGGGTTCTGTCATTTCCACATTTGCATCACAGCTCCTCTGGGATCTCCTTGGCACAAAGTATCCATTTTCTCCCTATCCTGTGCTGCCTCTAAGTTGTATGTCTTCCAGTTTGTTTCATGTATTTGCTGGCAGCAGTCTTTGAAATTGCAAATGTTGTAAGGAAATGAGATGATCTCCTGTGCTGCCTTCAGGGAACCCAGTGGATAAAGAGGGTCTTATTAAAATCCACAGAGCAAAAGTGAACAATGAATTCCGAAAAAGAAGAGATAGGTTTATACGTTCGCTCTTAACCTGATTGTGGTAAGCAGGTTAGACTTTTGAACAAGATAACTAATAATGAGCTAAATCTAAAATGCTGCTTGCAAGTATGTATTGCATTCAAATGCGCAATAATTCATACTTTGAAAGATATTCATATTTGTAATGCTGCACATGCTATGTAGGAGAGCCAGGCCTTCAAAGGTACAAAGCTGAATTTCCCAATGGTAAAATCTAATAGGAAATTGAGGCAATACAATATCCTTCCTTGGGGAGACCATGTGGCTTAACAACTAACAGGAAATATATTCTTCTGTTGAACCTAGCCTTATCATTTGGTCTGCCTTTGTTTGCATCATAAGTGCATTAAAAATGCTTGCATTATAAGCTCAATATTTGATATCTGACGTAACATATATATATATATGTGTGTGTGTGACATTTGAGTCATAATAAACAAAGGACATTATAAATTATAAATGATATTTTTACCATGGAATTTAACTGGCTTGCATGATTGGGTTCAGGAAAGCATCTGTTCTGGTAGATTTTAGCTGAATGGGATCATGAGTTGCTATGCAACTTGAGATCGAGAGTTTGAAAATTCAGGAACTGGGAAATGGTGACTCTATGTAACTGGCATATCTATGCCAGCATAGTATATTCTACAGTTAATGTGCTAAAGGTATTTCTTTGGTTTTGCTTTGTTTTGAACCAGTACTTTAAGCCTATGGCACACAGGGAGCCAGTATTCGGTGCTTACATTTTTCCACATTATTAACCATGTACTACAGTATATGTAACCCTGCTGCACCAATTCCCAAAATATTGATTATTAGGCAAGAGAGAAACTGTAGCAGTCTCTTAGAATGTATTTTCTTCCTTAACTAAATTGTAGGATAGGATGTGGGTCAGCAGCCTTGCTGAGATAATCACTGATGTCATAGGTGATGCTGGACTGATGTACAATGTAATAATGTTTGAAAAATTCTGTGATACAAAATATCACTAAAATCCTTAGCAGTAAGGTCAGTTAAGGTTTACAATTAACTACAGATGCAAGCAACCATTTAAACAATGGAATTACTCTCCGGCACAGACAGCCTAGCATATATATGCATATATGCTACTAGAGTTGCTCAAGTTGTTATATTTGTTTGCATTCAATAGATGAAGTTAGGTTTCCCATCCAGTATCTGCCCACAATGTCCCCTGCTAAACCATGAAAAAAGAGTTTGAGTTGCCAACATAACAAAATGAAGCCATTTATATCTAGTGGTGTAATACTTCAATGTTATTTCATTAAAGAAAATGTTTGTCATACAGTACCTTTACTTTGATAACACAATACCACATTAAAGACAGTAGAAATCTTATACTGATTCATAGAGGGCACACTCCATAATTAGACTCTGAGACATCAGCATACCAGTTTCAAAATACCCTCATGACTCCATTTGTGCTATTACTTATAAATAGTAATACTAATGCATTTCATGATGTTACGCTATAAAACAAAGAAAAAGACAGAAACAAAAAACATTTAAAAAGAAAAGCACCCATACTGTATGCCCAATTTGGCAAGGTGGGCTTCTTTTGCAAATTTCTAAACATATTTGATTACTGTTCAAATTTCATACATATTGGTACCCGAAGTTAGACAGTTACCAAAAGTATTGAGATACCTGCCTAACATCTCCAACATCTCGCCCCAAGGGTATAGAAGTTGGTCTACAGTTGGTCTATCATGTCTACATATCTAATTTATGCATAGGGTATTATCTTTTGCTGCAAAGTTATGTATGCAGCATTGAATTGTCAAGAATATTATCCCACACTGTAGTATACAAGTGATACCGACACATTCCTATAATGGGAATTATATATTATGGTCACTATTACCCAAGGGTTCAATTACTTGCACATTTGCTATACATTCTGGGTCATTAGAGATCACTAGATCCAGTATAGCATTTTTTCTGGTTGGCTCCTCAACAACCTATGCCATAAAATTGTCATGCAACAAGTTTATAAACTTGTTCCCATTAATTGTCTTGGTCATTCAGCCACACCAATCACATCATATTTCCACCTCCAGCTCTCCCATTTTACCAGTCAGAGTTCTTGCATTTGCAAAGATACATTTAATACTGGTACCAAACTGTATTTATGACACGTGGTCCTCCCTGTCCTTAACAGTACCCCCAACCATATCTCCTCCCCCATTTTTCCCTTCCTATGCCTACTACATCATCTAACCTATCTTCCACAGAAACCTTTACTGCACCCCCCACACCTAGTTTAAATTATCCTCTAGTCATCTTCTCCCCCTAAGCAACTGCACCATCATCATTAAAAGGTAGCCCATCCCTGGCAAAGAGCCTGTAGCCAATTGAGAAATCAGCTTCAGTGATGTTTTTAGTGGCAATAACATCAGCCTGTCGGGTTGGAGAAATCTTTCTCACTTCAGGTAAGGAACCGCAAATGGTGGTATTTGAAGATAAATTGGTGATGAGACCAGTCTTTGGGATTTTGTAATTTCCCAGTTTCATTCAGAGTTGGAAGTCAGGTTTCCATCATTATGCCCAGATCCCAAGTCTGAACAAGAAAAGCACTGGCACACCCTGGATCTGGTCAGAGCAACCTTGCATTATCTGATGCAAACTGAATCATGGAGAAAGTTTGACAACTTGTTTCTTATTCCACGAGGCACATGAAGGGGATATGCAAGGTACTTTCAGGGGGATACAGATGCAGCCACTTTGGTTTGTCTGTTTGACACAGAATAACTAAACACAGATATCCCATTTATCTCATTTAACACAGAAAACTGTGACACAACATCCCATCTAATTAAAGCATTCACCATTGTGAACAATGGTGCTTTGGTATGCTAATGAAAAGGTTAAATGCATTAAATGAGTTAAGATAACTTTAGATAACACAGTTTCTTCAATTAACTCTGAGTCATGACGCATTTAACTCACAAATCCAAGTGGCTTCATCTGTACATCCAAGGTAAGTCAGTAAGTGGAGTGTTTCTTGTATCATCTTGGCATATAGACTGGCTGGCAGGGACTTCCCAAAGGAGCTTATAGCGTAATCTACAAGGGCAATGGCTACTTCCTGGACAGCGGAAGCCAGGGCCCCACCAGAAGCCATCTGCAAGGCAGCAAGATGGTCTTCAGCATCAACTTTTGTTTGGTACTACAAGTTGGACATATTGCATTCTTTAAAAATGTGACTTTGACCCTAGAACTTATTTGGAGTCAATTGGTGGACTATGAAAAATCAACGTTTTTTTTTAGAAAAAACTTTGAATCGAATTTGATCGAATATGATGTTACTTCGATTTATAAGAAAAAACGCCCTATTCACCCGGTCTTTTTTTATTCTAATTTCGAACGTTTTTTTTATTCTAACTTCGACCCTTGCCCCTAAGCCTCATTAAACTGACTACTTAGTCCTACGTGACCTCCCATTTTTTGTGGAAGTATAAAACATTTTCTAGAAATGTTCCAGTTGGTTATTAAAAGGAATGTCTTATTTGTTGGATGAAACCAGAGGTAAATTTCAGACAAGTTAAGCTGGGTTGCTGATTGAGTCTTTCAAACTGTTCTATTGGCAAATTAATGCAGTCTGACAAAGTTCATCTTAGGTTAGAAAACCAACCCTGTTCTTATACAAGTTCTCTGATTTGCAATTGCTACAGTTTGTATTGCAAATCAGAGTTGTTGGCAATGTTTTAAGTTCAACAGAAATATCTATTAGTACAAGTGTCCATCATAGTGCAAACAACTTGCAATCAGAACACATTTTAAATTTTTATTGCGCTGTGTTTCGACTGAAGCATATACAAGATATGGTAGACTGCCGTTTTAGGTTAGTTGATGATGTTTCCATTTGAAAGGCAAATCGTTATGGAACTATGTTTGCAGATGTATTTGTGTGTTCTAATCCTGAAGTCTGCTTGAATCTATAGTTCAGGTATTCCTCTGAGGATGTTTTGTTTATCTAGGCATGAAACAAATCAGCAGTTATGTGCATAATCTCCTGCATTGTTTAAACGCCCAGGTTTTGAAGTTTGAGATGTTTCAAATAAAATTGCAAATCTCAGATGCTGAAGGGACACACAATGAGCAAATATACGAAAAAAATGTATTAAAGAGCACTTTGGAGCAAGGGTTTCTTGGAATTTTGACTTCACTTAATCTGAACTGAAAGAATCACGTGCTTTTCCTTTCTTCCTACTGGTGGTGACCCTGAATTAGTGCTGCTGTTTCCTTATCTTTTCCCCTTCTTTCTTCCTTTATGTCAGATTGTGGTGTTATCTGATTGAGCAGCAGCCTCTTGAAAATACAAACAGTCTTTTTCAGCAATAATTCTATCTTAGCCTGGTCATTCATTGTGTCAAAGTTCCCAGTCTTAGCTGCTATTTAGCTTCCTCTGTCTACTTTTCTCTGGTTTTGACCTCTACATTCTTGTCTTGACCTTGATGCATTTTTGGTTCTTTCTTTGACCTCCACTTTTCCATTGTCTTTTGCTCCTTGGTTTAACTCTTTGCTAGCACATGCCAGTTTGTCTTTCTATGGTCTGGTGCAATTTGCTTGATTCCTCTGTTTTCTCGTTCCCTAAGTTGGTTACAATTATCTATATATGTTGCCTCTTGTTATCAAGTCTTCTTGCACCCTGGTTCAGCCAGCGGTGCCCAAGAAAGAAGGTTAAATGCTCATTTAAATCTTATGTATATGTAGCAAATTGTATATAGAATAATGTAGTGCACATGCCTTGAAATATAGATCAACATGGGTTAAAAAAAGATAAAAGTCCACTTTTGCATCTCTGCTTACCCAGTCCATGGGGCAAGCCACAAGTCTCTTCTGCATCAATTATACAATGTAGGACCCAATGTCCAAAGTGCAAAAAATTGTGGCTGGCCTCTTTGCACACTGAATCCAATGTAAACAGCCCCTGTACTTTCCCACCTGTTAGCTAACTTGGCCCCATTAATCATCATTGCTTTGAACAGAGATATCATGGCAATACACTTTTCTGTCTCACTGTATGTGAAACTTCCCTTTAACAGTAATAGTAATGGAAACTTGAATCTGACCTGTATGCTAAGGATCAAAAGCAAAGTAACTGAACAGTTTTGTCCCAAGTGGCCCCCCGTCAAGTCACTGACAAACTAAGGCTCGAGAGCTGTAAAGGAGGAAGTTGGTTTCTAACTATTATGTTAGACATCGCTTCACTTCAGTCCTTGCATTTTTGGCTAACTAATTATATTAGAAACATTTTTTGCACAACCTATATAATTACTATGTTTATTTTTACACTGAACCGTTCCACCGGTTCAGTGTCTTAGCATTAATGGCACAAATACTCTGCATTGTTACACAGCCTTCCATTGTTTTATTTTGCCCCTTTTGCGTTGTTCGTGAAACCCCCCTTTGAAGCAAAAAGAAAACATTGCATTTTTCCGATATCTAAAGTTTCATTAAATCTAAATGGAAGTGTGCATGATGGATTATACATTGAAAGATAGCGAGGCTAAAAATAAATGTGTACTCATAATTCCCTGTGCAGAATGACAATCAGATGATTTTCTGCAAGGAAATTCATCATTTATTTTTCTTATCAAGGAATGATATGCTAAAGTTATTTTGCTTAATCAAGGTATTATTTTCCAAATCCAGGGACAAGAATATATAAATATCCTGGTGAAAATCAAATGAACAAAGGTTGATCAGTCACTTCTTTTTGCAGCTTACCCGCTCCCACTTAGTCTCTGGCTAACGTTTCTGGAATTTAGCCAAATGGCACTGATTTCAGAACGGATGTTATTTAAAATGTCCTGGTCATATTGCTCTATTCAGATTACTAATTTGATGAAGAATGATTAATTTATTTGAGTTCAAGATCAATGTAAACCAGAAAGAGGTAAACTGTATGACACTATAATCACTGGGAATAAATAGCTGAATTCAAGAAAACCCTCTCTGCAGTTATTTGGTCTGTGGATCTGGATCAAGTCCAGTCAAGTAGATTGTAAATTTAGCACGCACAGAGTGGTTGTTTTATGCATATTTGTATTGAATTAGCCGACAGTTGATTTTAAAGCTCAGAATGTATTTACTCAACATCCTGATGCACATTTGATGTTGTTATTATGACTAAAGCTGTGTAATGTGAATGTGAATTTATCTTTGTGCAACACAACAAATTCATTCAATAGGGAGCAGTGTTTCCTAACCTTAAAATCATAATGTTTTTAAAACCAATTCATTTTAAAGGGCTGGTTTGTTCTTAATAGAAATGTACTTTTTATTCTAAAAAAAACCTTTAATGCTGTAAAATGGTGCAGTCATTAATGTAGGTATGACATCTGAATATTCTTTTTTTTGTCTGATTTGCTTTTTCTATGTAATGATAAAATAGTGGCTTGTACTTGGTTTTAACTAAGCTAGCATAAATCCAGGCTGGTGGCAAGACAACTGTGTTGGATTTTTAAATACTGAAATGTTTTTATGTAGTAAGAATGATTGCCATCAAAAGAATTGGGACTCCATACAAAATAATAATCAAGCCCAACCCTCCCCCATGGCTAGCACAGTCAGATCTTTGTAAGCTCCACCAGGGTCAAGAAACTACTGCATAGAAAAAAACAAAAAGTTTGCTGCTTGGGCCCACCAAGCCTAAAATTTAATATGCCCCTACACTAGTCCTTACTCTCCCTCCTGATGGTGGCTCCATGTATTTGTCAGATGTGGCCTTCCACATTATTGTAAGGCTCCAGTACTCCATACAAAATAATAGTCAGGCCTGAACCACTCCCATGTCCAGCACAGCGGGATCTTTGTAACCTCCACTGGGGTCCATGTATTGCTGCATAGAGATAAAACTTTGCTGCTTGGGCCCACCAGGCCTAAGAGGACAAGAGTCCTCTCTCCCCTCCTGATGGTGGCCCTTCGTATTTGCAAGACATGAAGGTCCACATTACTGAAAGACCCCATTATCCATAAAACCAAGGTTTTTCCTAAGTACAGGTATGGGATTCATTATCCAGAAACCCATAATCCAAAAGCTATGATTTAAGGGAAGGCCCACAGAGTCCAATTTAATCAAATCAAAATTTTTCAAATAATTTCCTTTTTCTCTTTAATAATAAGGCAGCACCTTTTACTTGATCCTAACTTAGATATAATTAATCCTTATTGGGGAAAGAACATGCCTATTTGGTTTAACTGATGTTTCAATTATTTTCTTGTAGGCTTAAACTATGGAGGGACCCTTCACCTGAAAAAATACCATGTCCCAAGTATAACAGCTCCCATATCTTTATTTTGAATAATAGACCTCTTACGTGTATTTGGAAAATTACATATACAGTATAACACAATTACTGAAAAAATACTGTAGCAATATACATAATACATACAGAACATACAAAAAATAATTAGGGCTATTAAAATATCCGCAACACAATACTTGTTTTTCTAACCTTTTCTGCAACATTATATCCTATGTGGTAACCAACATTACTTACTTTATATTACTATTTGCCTCAACACTTTTTTTTACTATATTCTTCTGATAATATAGCTCTGTGCTTGATGCATTTGTTGTATTACCAATCATTATTTAATGAAAATTTTATTTTATTAATACCATTTCTACAATTTACAAGTGTTATACCTTATTGTTGGGGATAAACATGTTGGACAGCTGTGTAACTGTATAACTATGTAAAGGGCTTGAAACTTCTCACTGTAGAAATTAGCAACAATACTTGCATTGATTAGTAGTGAAATACAGTAGGTGCAAAGCTATGAAGCACCCTTGAAATGTATACTTTACACACCATTGATCAATGGACCCCTTTTCTGTGCCATCTAAATTGAACCCAATTAAAGGCATGGCTCAATTTAGCCCAATGCCTTGCTTGTCCTGTGACTAACACTTCTCAGAATCAGACACACAGGGGTGCAAGGTATTATGGGTGTACAGGTATGGGATCTGTTATCCAGAAACCCTTTATCTAGAAAGCTATGAATTACGGAGAGGCCATCTCCCATAGACTCCATTTTAATAAAATAATTCAAAATTTTAAAAATGATTTCCTTTTTCCCTGTAATAAGAAAAAAGTACCATGTACTTGATCCAAACTATTATATAATTAATTCTTATTGGAGGCAAACCAATCCTATTGTGTTTAATTAATGTTTTAAATATTTTTTAGTAGACTCAAGGTATGTAAATCCCAATTATGGAAAGACGCTTTATACGGAAAACCCCAGGTCCTGTGTATTCTGGATAACAGATCCTATACCTGTATAGCTGACTTCTTTGGCACTTTTATCTGTGTTACAAATTCAAAGTCAAAATTGGCAGTGGAGGGAATAGCAAAGAACAGACATATAAAGCTTTCAATAGCAAATATATTTACTTTAAAATCAATTGAAATTAAAGAATACTGGAAACATTTTGGTATTAAGTTTTCTTAAACCCACTTGCCACTACACCAACATTGCAAGAAGAACAGAATGTTAGATGCCTTTACTTCAGGGATTCACATAAAGTGTTTAAAATAATTCCAGAAATTATAGCAGAGTTTTGCCACACCCATCAACAGGCCATTGGGATATTCAGTTGAGCCAGAGAAAATGAATAATTAACGAATGAACCTACCTAACATGTTAAGGGGTCTTTAATATTCTGAAAACCAAAATGTAGGAGTTAAAGATTCCCATTCATACAGACCTCCCCTACTTGCCAGTGTCATTGAAAATAGAGATATATTGGGATTACCACGCCAAGAAAATTAAGGCATAGGTGCTATAGGAATGGATGGAAAATGTATTAATTTATCACCCAGTTACATTAGTACAATATCTTCCAAGCCAATCACAATCTTATTCATGACAAAATGCAGTAACCTATATCTTGTTTTAAAAGATGAATGAGCAGCTCTCTGTTAGCACCCTAACCAACATTTTTAGCAAGTACATGGGTAGAAATTACTTAATAGATCTAGAACTTGAGAATAATTTAAGAGAAAAGACAATGTACGTCTAAGAGAATAATATACTGAAAAAAGTATACAGTGTTCCATACTGACTATTTTCCATACATACTCTTATCTGTATATTTTTCAAAGATTGTGGTATATTGGTACATTGTGCACATTCAGAGAACTAGTTTAAGAGAAAAGTCTTTGCCCATATATTTGAAGCCTTTAGATATACAGAGAACCTATATTTAAGCATGTCTATCATTACCAGTTAAGCATTTGTACACATGTTTGGAATATAAAATTGTCCATTATAAAAATCTGTTGCTGCCAGTTTGTGTGATTCATGTAATATGAAATGTTCAGCGGAAAGTGAAAGAGTTTTTGCTGATATTTCTATTTTCCCTGTGACTGAGCATGTATAACGATCACATGCATGCATATTTATATTTTTAAGAGGCCTGAGAAAAATAGATTTAATGAGTCTATCCTTCAAATGACTATACAGACTACAATGTCTCTGCCCAAGGATAACCAGCCTAAGCCTCTGTATTTGTTACTGCTCTTGAATTCAGACCACTATAGCGGGGAGATATAGCTCAAAAACAGCTGGTGTGTTGCACACTGTAATCTACTTTTTTAGTCTGATCACTCAAAGCTACAGAAGAAAATATACAGGTATATAATATGTTAAATACAATTTACAAAACTAATATGAACACTAACCTGATACTATTGGGGGATGGGGGGCAAATCCATCAAATCCAGATCTGAAGGTGGATCTATGTACTTAATTATATAAGCTATATGAGCATTGCAGCTAGGTCATTGGGCCTCTAAACATACGCGTTGTATATAACTTGCACAAAAACCTAGGTTACTTTTGTAAAAGCTTCTGAAACTTTAGTACCAAACAATGACAGCAAGCAGCAGTGTGACAAGGCAAACTCAACTGACCCCCCAATGAATTTACAGACTTATTAGCAAATTAATGTTAATTAATTACTGTGATTTATTTACTGTGAGTCTACATGAACTCTTCATCAGTGGAATGTTGTTGTTGGGCATCACAGCAAAATCTTTGAGCCCCTACACTATAGGATCAAAACATTTTTGATAAACATGTACTGAAGCTGCTTATCAGTTCTATGGGGTTCCCCTATAGTTCCTTGGCCCCCAGAAGTTGCAGGGTCTGTTTCTTCTATAGTTACACCCTTGCCTTCAGTACATTGTTTGTGAGTTTTAACATACTGTAGTAACTGTGGTTAAAAAATACACATCCATTTTCAACCTTTTTCAAAACATACCTACCTGCTAGTTGATAGTGTATGTAGTACACACAAGGGGCATGGCCAATAATCTTTGTACTAAATGCTTCTGTTCATACTGTTCATAGGGGCCCAAATAAATAACTGCACAAGGCCCTAAAGTTACTCACAGTGGCCCTGTCCATCAGTCTCAAATACCCTGTGGAATTCAACGGCTGCCAGCTGGGGACATTAGTTGGTAAACTATCCATCAGGCTATCTAAATCAAATCCTACTGAAGTCCTTAACACCACTGCTTCTCAGAATCACTACCATTGCTATGACTCCTATATCTCTCTCTCGCTTTATTTTTAATTAGTCCCGAACAAAACTGTTTGAAGGTACATTGCCTACTAAGTCCCTTCATAATTAAGTCTCCATTACCCTTTCACATATTCCCCTCAGGTGTTTCCCAATTCAACATAACCAATTATATTTTTCTTATGGTGGACATAGATCCCCATCCACTCTATTAAGTATTATGCAATTATACATAAGTATAGAAACTATAGCCGTACTATATCTTTGTATCTTTGTATTTGTATCTAATCACAAATCTTATGTGTTTAGGGCAAGTCACATTTATATTTTTTACATTCATTGGCTGATCTAAGGAGAGCAGCATTTACCAGTTAATGATAAAAGATCAAGAAAAAAAAAAGTTCTGTGATATATGTATATTTGATATATGAAAAGTTCTTTGTATATGAAAAAAAACAAAATCTGAGGTCATATTTTTTTAATAATAAATACTGGTCTCATATGTAAAATAGCTTGCTATAGTTTTCAGAAATTTAGCATGTATTTTCAGTGGGTATTATTGTACAATTTAACACGCAGAAAACATTTTACAATGCTAGTGAATCATGTCTTTTGTCTTTAGTTCTCCATTAATATCAAGTCTGCATAATGATGCGCATTCTTTTAACCAAAGTAATGTAATGCACTTTCCCTAAGTTAATCGATTTTACTCAGAACTGAAAGACAGGCAACATAAATTTTAAAGGAAAATACAGGTTTTTTTTTAACATAACAACCTCTAATTAAAAGTTAAATGTACCCTATTTATAAATATATGAACTTTGTTTTTATTTTTCTAGCAATGTGCAGTAAAATGTATGGCAGTTGTTTTTGTTTTTCATGATTATTGTTTATTCCTAGTTTGAGCTGCCATGCTAATGCTCAGTATTTCAACCATATCATTCTCATCCAAACAATCAATTAAGACTTCGAGTTAACAGTGTCCCTCATTGGCCAAAGGTCATTTAAAATGTTAGAATTCTATAACTATTGTATGCATCACCTCTCATTGGAGGCCCTATAACTTTCCAGGAATAATGCACATATATATATATATATATATATATATATATATATATAAGGAATAGCGACACTCACAGGACTCTTCTTGATGCAAATAAAAACAGTTATTTATTGAACACTCAAGGTTTCGATCCCACACAGGGATCTTCGTCAGAAGAATACAGAACAAACAACCAGAGACCTCATGGCACATTTATGAGGAATGTATTTCCGTGTTCTGACAATTGTTCTTTCCCTTGATACATATTAATGATTTGATCAGACAACAGCATGATAGCACTGTCAGTTAGTAACGATTTGTTTCACTTTACATATCTAATATTAGTTCTACTTATTCGCATGTATGCCCAATATTTATATATTTGTTTTTGAGACACGGAGTGATGATTTTCTGCTTGGACACTTTTAGCAATCCACTTATTTCCACTTATTTAAACTTTTTTGTGAGTGGTTGATTTGAATAACGTTTTGTCTAGTAGCCCAGTGAAGTGGCTACACATCACACACCCTCTGTTTGTATTGTTGTTTCACTTTGAAAAAGGCTGGTATTCCAGCCGAAACATCAGTTTTTTTGTGCCCACATTAAAGACCTCTTCAATTTGTTATAAGACCTGTGGACTACGTTGATATTGATATTTTGAGGACTGCACCCAGGCATTTGTTTTTCTATTTTTAATGAGTGCCGGCATTCATCACAAGTATATATTTATATAAATAAATAAATAAATAAATATATATATATATATATATATATATATATATATATATATATATATATATATATATATATACACACACAAAACACACAGTGATACTGGCACTCTCAAAAAAAGTCATTACTGTGCCTGGGTGCACGATCATCAATTAAATCTCCATACCTCCAACAGAATCAGCACTCACAGGACTTAAAAATAACAAACAAATTTATTACAATGCTACAGGCTGATGTTTTGGCCCAATCCAAGGCCTTTCTCAAAACAGTGAACTTGCCTTAAATCTACTTTTTTGGTGGGAAACAGTAATATAGGCAATGACATATAACCATTAAACTGTTGTAAGACTGATATTAGAAGTAACCTCAGCGTTCCATGACCTGTATAAAAGCACTCAGCCTTCGGCCTTGTTCTTTTATATGGTCAGTGACTTATAATATCTTTATATTTTACAATAAGGGGTATTTTATTCAATATATATATATATATATATATATATATATATATATATATATATATATATATATATATATATATATATATATATATATATATATTCATATATATTTATATATACATATTATTGCTTCTAAAAATCATATAAAAAAACATAGTACAATATTTATTTTCTGTATGTTCATAATTAAAGTCCAAAGCTTTTTTTTCACATTTATTTAGATAATGGGGTAATGTAATTGTTTTATTTACAATAATTGAATATATTCAGATTTTACACCTGGTAAAATGAAACAACAAAATCTAATATTTATAAAATGTAATTGAGCAGCTTATGTATACTGTATACATGTATACTGGTGTGATAAAGAGAGAGAGATTTTAATTATAGTGTTAACAGGTGTTGATTGTTTATTCTCAAAATGGGATAATGGCACAGGTTTAAATTTCCATTACACCTTCATTTTTTAAAAAAATCTTCCTACGGGAATATGAGGATTTATGACTGAATAAAGCTATGTGATGCATAAAGTTCATCCTCCAGTTCCATTAGTGGGCGTACCCATTAACTCTGTTCCCCTTCATTAATCTGGACTCTTCCTGATTCTTAACTACAGCTTTTGTAGACAATGGATTCTATTAAGCTGTACCATAAAGGTGGAGTGACAAGAACACAATAAGAGTACATATATTTTTATGACAGCACACGCTGATATCACTTACTCATAATACAAAATGAATGTTGTCTAGAGTTGTCTGCCCTATAGTAACCTTAGAAGTTTTCTTTTCAATAAGTAATTCATTATCAGGAACTGGCTCAGAGATTGAGACAATGTCCATTCTAAATTTGTAGACTCTAGTGTAATTCATCGGTATTGGAATAAAATGACATTCCAGGAGACTTTAGCCATTATATAATAATGATATTGAGGATATGTCTATATTTCTCAGCTTAATTTAATAGCATTTAGAATTAACTGCTTAGTAATCTCATGTTTGTCCTTTATGCCTTGTAATTTATATTGATACTTATAGGGGAGTTTCAGGAAGCTTCATTAATGAGAACTAAACCATCACTACTGCTAATAGTATATCTTTTGAATTAGGTAGTCATGTCCTGGTTTTCACCTACTACCTTTCATATAAAATAGTGTATTTAATTTTGCCATTTAAACATTACATTAAAACATTTTGTTGTACTCTTTAAATTTCTATCAGTGGCGTAACTACCGGGGGAGCAGGAGGTGCAATTGGGCCAGGGCCCGCACCCCCGCAGGGCCCCCCGGCAGTCACGCGCCCACTGCAGCAGCTGCAGCACCTCACAGAAGAGGGTGGGGGGCAGGGCCCGGCTGCACGGCCCGCACCAGGGCCCGCCCCCACCTAGTTCCGTCTCTGATTTCTATGACCTTATATTCTTAATTTAATTATAAATAATACAGAATATTTTGTGCACAATGGTTCATACTCTAACTGGAGTAGAAGTGGTGTACCACAAGGTATTGGGTCCACTTTTTCTAGCTATTCATCGGAAATTGGATGAGAGCATTTTTAATACATACACGTTTGCCAATAAAACAAAGCTATTCAAGATAGGTGAAGCCATACATTTATACCATCTTAGAGGCAAAAGAGATCATGTATTGATACATTTAAATATATGAACTAGGCATTAAGTATAAAGCACTCTTGTGCTGGCCTAAGAGATATAAAAGATCAAAATATTCAGGCAATATTATATATAATATTAATACTTAATCTGGCAAGGATTATTTTATGGAGAAGGACCTAGCAGTACTTGTTGATATTAAATGAAGGAAGCTATAGCATGCAATTCCATTAAACACCAGCAAGATACTGTCCTTTGTATTTTTTGCAGAATCAACAATAGGGTGCAAAATGACAGTGGAGTCTATAGGACTGGGTTAATCTGTGGCATTGGTTCCAACAAACCTCTGCTTGACCTTTATATTTCCTGCACCAAGTTTTAAGCCCTTAAGAGATCTCTCAAAAGTAAACTTTAAAAACTCGAAAACTTGATTTTTGACCAAAAAAAAACCCCTCTAAAACTTTAGCATTTTCATGGAAAACACAACTTGAACCTTAATAAATCTGCCCCTTACAGTGTTGTATGGAAGAAAGTAAAAAGAGCCAGTAAGTAACTATGTTACTGTGTTGCTTACTGGCTGTGTTTACTTTCTTCCCTAGAAAACTGCCAGCACAATATCACTACACAGCCAAATATATCTAATTTTTTAGAATACAATCAGTGCTCAAATCCACACTCTTGCTTTATCTTCTCATTTTTGATTGTGATCTAAAATGAGCAGCACCCATCTTTGTAATTTATCTGTATTGTATATGAATGTGTCCTTTGCAATTAAAGTGGTTGTTCACTCTGAGACAATTTGTGTTTTTTGCAGTTATTTGGCTTTTTATTTGGCAGCTCTCCAGTTTGGAATTACCTGAGCACCCGGGCAGGGGTTTGAATGAGACACTTTACAATCAGGACTAAAAAGTAACAATAACAAAAAAATGTAGCCTCATAGAGCAATAGTTTTTTGGGTGCTGGGGTAAGAGACCCTGATTTGAAAGCTGGAAAAATTAAGAAGAAGGCAAATATTGAAAAACAGGGCCAGATTTACATAGCAGGTACACCTAGGCCCTTTGCCATTCATCGCCCCTTTCCGCTCCTCTTCATTTGTGCACATGTGCAAATTTTCAGTATTGGGCCGGAGTACTGGGGATTGATGCACAGGAAATTTTAAAAATGATTGTATCGCCTGCAAATCACCAGTGCTTTAGGGGGCAGCTTGCTGCCCCCTAAAATTCTGCGCCCTAGGCCTAGAACTCTGTGGCCTTTCCACAAATCCAAGCCTGCACCTCTAACTATTTTGAGAAATTTGAAAAAAGTGCAGATTTTTAAACCTCCACATTCTAGGGTGTCATATTTGGAAGTAAAGGAGAAACTGCTTTCCCCACAGATGCCCTTATTACCAGTGTCGGACTAGGCCGGTGGGCCCCGGGCTCTTGTGGGCCCCGTGGCCCAGATTCGCTTCTTGGTGTTGCGCGACCCCTCTTTGCCAGGTGTTGTGGCAAAATAAACATTTTGCACGTGCGCACAAATGCTGCGTGCCGTGAAGCCCTGCGCACCCGCAGAGACCCGGTGCACTAGAGCAGCAGCGGGGGCCGGAGGGGGGGCCCTGGGGTGCACCAAGCCCCCCAGTCAGACCCTGCTTATTACCCTATCATCCAGTATTTATATAAGTAAGGCCTATAGTGGCAGACATAGCTTGCAGGATGCTGTTAAACTATTTCTATACTTTCTTTTGCAGTAAGGAAGAGGCCATGTAGCATACTCCTTTAAACATCTCCCTGCTGGAGGACCACAGCATACTGCAAAACCTGGAGTTTTGGCAAGAGTATTGGAAACAAACATTGTGGCCCCAAATGTGGTATGACAAACAAAACTACCTTTGCCGTTTAATCTACTTTTGGTGCTCTCTGGTGCTCTTCTCTTACAGTTTTACAACAAGCAAATCACAATCACATGGCATTACTAATACCAAATGCTGGAAGTGATGTTATTCTAAATTTTGTTGAAACTGTCTCCATCTCAACTTGTCAAACAAATGCTATACACAGTATACAGTAGTGCATCACACACAAATTGTGAAACTTAGCATGTGCATGGATTTGACATGGATAACCTTTCAATCATGCTGACCCACTGTATTGTCTTTAGTGTAATTCAGAATAGTGTTGTTTCAAAATTGTTTCCAACTACATATGTAAAGCCTGCATAACTATGCTACTTGTACCCTTGCTTTTATTGAAAAAATAATTTAAATAATTACACCATCACTGATCTGAATTTGATCAAACGCTCTTTCATTAAAAACGGGAGACCGAGTCATTTTTCCTACTTTCATCTTTCTGCCCTTTTCTTTTACAAAAAAGTATTGCTTTTAATTTGTTCTTCTCCTAATTACAATGTTTAGGCTTTGATAGATGCCTTTCAGTTCCATTTCTATTATATTATTGATAGAGTAACTGTAAACTATTTTTCTGTTGCTTTGATCAGACTGTTAACTGTTGACATTTTACCTCTATTATAACAGTTTAATTTAATTAAAAAAAAAAAGAATAAACAAATCTATTCCTAAAACATTTTTCCCTCCAAAAATTCCCCAGAACATTACAATATAAACACAGAAAAACTACAGGTAAAGGATGGGTAGGAAGTTACGTATGTGCAAAGCCAATAAATATAGTAGTACAAAGTTGCAGATGCACAGCCAACCATTTATATAAAATTGGTCAAAATAACTGCGGCAAAACTTCCCAGAACATATTACTGTGCCCAAGTGGTTTATAAATCAAATTTCAAAACACTCACTGTTATGTAAAGACATTTTTAATTTTTTAGAGGAAAAAACTAGATTTTTTAATCTATTTTGACAGGACTGAAGCAAAATCTTCCTCAGAAGTTTGTATTTTTATACTGCATAAGATTAGAAGTTTGAAAATCTACTTTTATATTTTTTTTCAACTCTCATCCTCTTCTTCTGACATTCAGAGACACTAGTTCCCTTTTTTGACTTCTAATCATTACTAAATGCAGTTAATAAATGGTTGCATAGACTTCAAATCAGTTGTGAATAAAGCATTTTTAATGAGTGACAGTAATTATACTTTTATAATTTAACCTCCAAACATACCCAGGCTACACTGTGGGCATTTCCTGTGCCTTTCTATGGAATGGTAACATACTGTATGTCACTAAAATGTATTCAAGCAATTCTGGTTTTTGCTCAATTTTATAGCACTACTAAAGAGCAGGTAACTCAGAAGTCTGGCTGATTTGAAAATAGCTTAGAAGGGTTGCTAAGCAACCAAGGAATTTTAAATGAGCATGTACGAGATTTCAGAGCTGCAGTTGGCTGTGAAGATATAGGTAGGAGGAGCCAGTGAAATCCAAGATGCCTGCTTCAGCTAGAACTGCAGTGGAGATAGGGGAGATTTTGCAGAAGGTATAGTGAGCTGATGATTTGCATTATACAAACAAATTAAAAATCAGATTTCTTGAACTTTCCCATAGTGTCTTTACTTAGTAAATGATTTTATTTATGATTGGTGCCCTTTAAAGGGATTGACTTTAAGTAACTTTTGGTATGTTGTATACAGTGATATTTCTAAGACAATCTCAGTTTTGTTCAGCATCTCTCCAATATGGACTTCAGCACTTATCTGGTGGCTAGGGTTCAATCTACCTAGCAGCAAACTAGCTAGAACAAGAGACTGGAGAAAGACTAAATAGAAAGATAGACATTAAAAAGTAACATTGTAGCCTCACAGAGCAATTATTTTTTGGCTGTCGAGCCTGTGGCCCCTTATTTGAAAGCTAAAAAGAAGCAGAAAAAGGCACACAATTTTAAAACAAAACAAAATAAAAAAAAATAATCAATGCATACATTTTATTTCAAGCATTCTATATACAGTAATTAATAGTAATACTCTGAGCTCTATCTATATTTTTAATCTACTGAATCCCCTAAAAGTTATTGTAATCATGCATCTGCAATGTTGGGAACACCTTTGTATGCGATCACAAGTTTTGTTTTGAAAATCATTGGCACAATAGTTTTGTAGAAACTTGTAAATACATATTCATTTTTCATTTTACATTTTTATAAGTGCTGGTTTTGTCTAGTCTGTTTTTTTAGCAGAAAATGTTTGCTCTGTTGTAGCTATAAATCAAGGCTTTTGTGGTTCAACTGCCCTGTAAAGATGGCTCTATCAGGTTGTCTATTTGATTTTTCAATTTTAAACAGAGGAACTGGTAGAGCAATTTTTTACAGAGCATTCATTTCAAAAGTGATTTGAGTGGATTCACTTAAAATGGTAAATCAAATTGAGAGAACAATTTTTACAGCAAAGTTATACCAAAAAAATTTGATTGATGGATACAAAAGAGAAAACAATTCGAAGAAAATGGTCTATTTTGACAGGACTGAAGCAAAATCTTGCTCAGAAGTCTGTATTTTTATAATGCATAAGATTCGATGTTTTGAAAATCTACTTTTCTATTTCTTTCAACTCCCTCCTTCTTTTTCTGACATCCAGAGACAGAAGTTCCCTTTTTTTTACTAATCATTATTGAATGCAGTTAATAAATGGTTGCATAGGCTTAAAATCAGCTGTGAACAATGTATTTTTGAGTCACAGAAATTAACCTCCATTGCTTTTCAATGGAATGGTAACCTATGTCGTTAAAAAGCTGCAAAACATGTTGTGTTCTAGTGTTCCACTTTTTAGTCTCACCCTCAATATTCTCTAATGAGCAAATTCAGCTTCATACTATATTCAAGTGCATGGGTCAATGTGTATGTGCATGCAAGTGTCAGTATATGTATAAGTGCCCTGATTATTATACAGGGTGTGTCCATGACAACCCCCATTAGAGAGTTAAGTAATGCCCACTTCTATAGTTGGAATGCAGACAGGAACCTCAGCCAACCTTAGCCAAAAGGCTTAAGCAAGTGAAGCCTTTATAAAAATAGTTTACCCCCGGATATCAGGTCCAGGTTGAGCAGAGCTCTCTGAAACTAAATGGGTCTTGGTTGAAAATCTTGATATATATATATATGGTGCTTTAGCATGGTAAACACTACTTCCATCATTCATGTAGATGGCCTGATAAACAGGGTAATAGTAATAGCCATAGAAGTACCCAAATCAGTAATACTTTGTTTTTAAAGAAATATTTTGGTGGGATACAGGAAATAACAGGTGATTGGAAAAAAAACTAAAAATTACATACCTTAGCGTTTCACAATTATATAACTACTTTACATAGAATAGCAGCTCATAGTTCCAATCTGAACTAGTTTCTAACGATAAGATTGCAAGTCCTGAATAGAATTTTAGACAGAGAAGTGCAAACAGATGTCACAGATAGAGAAAACAGAGTACTGAATCCTAAAGGCTCCCCAACAGGCCCAGAGATATCCTGTTCTGTCTGTACAATTTCTCTCCAAAATAAGAGATTTCTGCTGAAGGCAAGGACTGTCAAAAAAGTAACCTATGAAGATAATGATATATAACTATATCAGAACACATCCAGAAGAACTAGAGACTGACAATATTAGATATGTTTTGATATTTTCTATCGAACTGCTTCACTTACTCAATATGGATGCAAAATTGTATTCTTGTTCTTTCAGTATATTCCTTTATGATATTACAGCAAAAATGTTACTTCAAAAAAGTAAACTACATAGGATCCATTCTCAAATGTATAACATTGATATCAGTAATAATTCACCAAAAACCACTGATGAATTGTAATTAATTCAAATTCTCTTTCATTGATAATAGAGAGCGCCAATGCTTCCATTTTAACAAACCATACTTTATACTAAAATACTGCAGCATTATGGGAGTTATTTACTTAATCTCAGTTTTTTATGAAAACAAAGTCGACCATACTCCTTTCCACAAATTGAACTTTTTTATCAATAATTTTTCTCGAAAAAGTCGGAGCGTCAAAACATTTTGACAAAATTGAGCATCAATTTGTATCATACAACTGATGCTTCGAAAACTCAACTTTATCAGATTATTGGACGAAAACACTGACTTTATCAGATTATCCAGCGCAGATCACAATGTCAAGAAACAACTTCAGGGGCATCTGCCATTGACTTCTACATGACCTCGAAAGGTTTGAGATGGAGTTTTTTCAGATTCAGATTTTTAGCAACTTTGGGGTATAATAAATCTCTAAAAATTCTAGGTTTTTTCCCATCTAAAAAATTGTAACTGGATTGTTATGAGGGATATATAGGACCCCCTGATGAAGGCCTTACTTGCATCCCATACTACCTGTTCCTGGGCAGTATCCTGATTAATTTCCCAGTATTCTCTGTATTGTGCCTTAGCTGCATCTCTAACCAATTCATGGGCAATCCATTTTGGGGGCAGTCACCATTGTCGTGTCCCAGTACCTCCTCCCAGTTGTAAAGGAGACGGAGGTTACCTTCTGTAAAGCTGAGGGAGAGGCCAGCACTAAACCGGGACAGAGCAGAGGTGGATGTTATATAGCACGAGTATTGTTTCTCAGATGGATGAAACCATCTCCAGACATCTGTATGGTTAGTGGCTTGAAGCCAGTCACTCAAAGCTCCCGAATCTCTTTTAAAGGAATAGTTCAGTGTGAAAATAAAAACTGGGTAAATAGATAGGCTGTGCAAAATAAAAAATGTTTCTAATATAGTTAGTTAGCCAAAAATGTAATGTATAAAGACTGGAGTGAACAGATGTCTAATAAAACAGCCAGAATCCAACTTCCTGCTTTTCAGCTCTATAACTCTGAGCTAGTCAGCGACTTGAAGGGGGGCCACATGGTACATTTCTATTCAGTGAGTTTGTAATTGATCCTCAGCATTTAGCTCAGATTCAAAAGCAACAGATATGATCCATGTGCCCCCCCCTCAAGTCTCTGATTGGTTACTGCCTGGTAGCCAGGGTAACCAGTCAGTGTAAACCAAGAGAGCTGAAAAGCAGGAAGTAGTGTCTGACTGACATGTTATACATAAAATCACTCCAGCCATTATACATTGCATTTTTGGCTAACTAACTATCTTAGAAACATTTTTTATTTTGCACAGCCTATCTAGTTTTTATTTTTACACTGAACAATTCCTTTAAGAGGTCGCAGCCTGTACATCCCTGGTTCACGGACTGCATTGAAATCTCCCAGCCAATATGTTGAATAGTCGCTATTTTGTTTAGTATAGTTTGTAGTAGACTTAGATCCCTGGGGGGGGGGGGAGTATACTTTAACAAGTATCATGGTATATGTTTGAATTGTTATTTTCAGAATGAGGAATCTACCATTTCTATCAGACATCACTGTCTCAATACTGAGACTGATTTTTTCCTGAACAGTATAGCCACGTGAGTACTTTGAGTATTCAGCGTACAGTGTGCGACCAAGGCAAGGCCCGTACCCTTTGCCCTGCTAAATGCATCTGCTGAAGCAGCATTATATCTGCCCCTTGTTTTTTTGAGATGGTCTAACACTAATGGCCTTTTCATCTTATCATTTAGACCCCTAACATTTTATTATATTATTTTCAGCCTACCACCCACCATAACATCTTCCATAGAATACGTGACTTGACTCACAGACTGGCAGCAGATATATATAGTACATATCTCAAATAGGGAAGCCCTTAAGGAAAAGAGAGAGCATGGAAAAATATAGGTGAAAAAAAGAGTACAAAATATAGGGAAAAAAAGAGCATAACATAAAAGATAAACCCCATCATTAGACCCCCCCACCCGGTATCCTCCCCCCAACCAGGAGGTACATTTTCCCAGAACAGAATATACCCAAACGGGGGTGTGGCAAAAAAATAGCTAACTAGCCAAAAAGAATAATGATCACATAAGGGTGCTGTACTATTTGCAGTATACCAGCTCAAATATCTGAAGAAAAAACTGGAGAGGAAAATGGAAAACTGCATTCCAAGCATTAAGAAAGTCAATAGATTCCGCCACAAATGAAGCATAAAAACTGCCAAGTAGATGTACATCTTTGAAGAAGAAAAAAAACCCAAAGAAAAATATGCTGGGAATCATACAATTTGCACATCCACAGGACTTTTCAGTGTTGAGCCAGATCTTGCAATTTGACATTTTTCCCATGAAAGGCTCCTGGCATTGGCATGTCTGTGCTCCAGCGGGTCTGCGCTTTTCCTCCATCCATCACTTTAAGTTCGCTGGATATAACATGACATATTCCAAGCCTAGGTATCGAAGTTTATGCTTGACTCCTATGTATAAACTGTGTTTCTTTTGCACAATAGAGGAATAATCCGGGTATATGGAGATCCCAACTCCAGCATATTGAATGTCCCCTTTCTTCCTGGCCTGCCTGAGTGCAATATCTCTGTCTCTGTAGTTGAGCAATTTAATCAGTAATGCTCGAGGTGGTGCACCTGGAGGAAGGGGTCATAGCGGAACCTGAAGTGCACGTTCTACCACAAATTGTGGTGAAAATGTATTCTGACCCAACATTTCTTTGAGCCAGTTTTCATCGAAAATCTCAGAGTTGGAGCCTTCACTTCTTTCAGGGAGACCTAGGATCTGGACTTTTGAGCCGCGTTGGTGGTTTTCCATATCATCTATGCGGTCTGCCATATCCTGAAGTTGATGTTTGATGTGTCTCACTTCTTGAGGCAGAGGAGCAGTACGGTCTTTCACTCCACCCACTCTTTCTTCCAGCTCACCTGTTCTCTCCCTATTGTTCTGGATGTCTTGCTTGATCAGAGAAAAGTCAACCTTGAGTTCCTCAATCTTAGGCCCACTGCATCAGATCTGTTTTTTTGCGTAAGTTTCCCCATAGTGGGTAGAATGGAAATTAATGGTTACTATAGCAATGTAATCTCTGTGGAAACAGCCAACGCGCTTGTATCCAATAGTCAATGCGGCAGGACCACCATGGACACTGAGGATAGAGGTCACATGTACAGCAAAGCCTTACTTGATATATTACTGTATGGTGCTAGTTAGCACCATACAGATATGTGGCTGATGGAAGATTGTAGCTGGCTACACTTCATTGCACATAGTTCACCAGAGCAAAGTCTGTGTGTTGCCAAGACAGTGCAGGGAAATCAAGTACAGGTAGAAAGATTTTTGTCCCCTTTAATGAAGCTGTGTTCTGGACAGTATGAGCTTAAGTGAGTACAGGCAGGTAGTACTATTCCCCTTGCGTCCTCTGTTGCCTGCTAACCTTTCTGTCCACTCAGTCGATTAAGCCCCTAAAGGCTTAACAGCTTGGGCCTTCAATTCCAACTCAGCCTGTTTGTGTGAGGGCCTGAGGCTGCAGGGGGGTAAATTGCGGAACCCCCTCCTGGGTTCCAGCAGCAGGGGTCCTTCCTGCTCAGGGTCCCTCCTGCTGCACCTTAAGTCACTGTGTTATTAGTCCATTGTGATGGAGCAGCATAGGCTAAGCAACAAATGCACCACTGCAGATGATTCGGCTGTGCCAGTGTGAGATATTTCTGCAGCACTGCCGCAGACTATGAACCAGGGGGGGCACCCCCGGGTCCCAAGGAGTCCCCCACCCTCAGGAGTATCTTTCTGTGTTGCCCTGTCTTTCTGACCATGCTCCTCTTACTGCTATGGCATAGCCGCACTTCCAGTCGGGCTGCGGTCTGGGTTCGCGATCACGCAAGTCCCTGGCTTCAGGCTTTGCTCCAGTCTGACTGCAGCTAGAGGGCTCGTTTCAGAGTGAAACCCCAGTGGGGCCTCCTCCACACTGCCCGGACTATTGTGGTACGTGCTGGGCATGTCTGAAGAATGTGGGGAGATTTTAGCTGGGGCCCTGAGAGTGCCTGTAAGGTGCATCAGCACTCAAGTCCAGTCAGCCACGCCCTCAACGTATGAATATTTAAAGGGATACTGTCATGATTTTTATGGTGTTGTTTTTATTTCTAAATTACATTGTTTACCCTGCAAATAATTCACTCTACCGTATAAAATTTTATTTTTCCGAACCAACAAATATATATTTGTTTACTTTTAATATCGGTATGCAGGCAGCAATTTCAGAGAGCCAGCACTTCGTGGTGGAACTGCTTTCAGTTAAGCTATTTTTTCTCCTACTTATTGTAACTGAAGGAGTCACAGTGGATTTTTACTATTGAGTGATATTCTTATATCTAACAGGGAGATGTTATATTGTATCACGGAACTGTTATCTTGTTATATTCCCGTTGTTCTGCTGATGGGCTGCTGGAGGAGAAATGGAGGGGCTGATATCGCTCCAATTTGCAGTGCATCTGTAAAGAGATACTGAAATTTATCAGAGTACAATTCACATGACGAAGAGGACCTAGGAAACTGATAATATATCTAGCCCTTTGTCATATTTTAAAAATAAATATAAATACATCTGTTTGCTCTTTTGGAAAACAGATTTCAGTGCAGGATTCTGCGGTAGCAGCACTATTAACTGAAAAAACATGTTTTCCTTTGACATACCACCTTTAAATTGTAAGCAAAAAATCACGCGAATATGGAAACAAAATGCATGCCATGTGAATTACAAATTAGGACATTAATCTCTTCAATCTAGTCTGCTAAACAAAACCCTGTTACTAATGCCAGATAGTTGGATGATTTACCTAGGTCACAAAAAGAAATAAACAAGGTCAAAGAATTTATACAGAACTTCAAATACATTGATATTTTCTTGTAAAGAACTAGTTGATAAAGGAGTTTTCAATTAAAAGGGACTCAGGTCATAATGGATTTGAGGATACTACTTATACAATTTTCAAAAAGGACTATGGCAGAAAAGTTATAAAATTTGTGAATAACAATTTGCATGTCGCAATGTAATATTATTCATTAGACTTTAATTGTGCATTGCGAACCTTTAACACCGGCTTGAAGATGGATAAACTTTTGGAGCAAACGTAACAGCTTTTCATTAAAAAATGTTTTTACATACACTGCACATTATTGCAAACTATAAAATTCAAAATTGCTATCCTACTGTTACCTGAGGGGCAAAGGCAAAATTGTTTACTTTGTTTAAATGTATTTGCATTGCGAATGAATTGCGAATCATTTTTGTTTTAGCGACCAATAAAAATTCTCCCGTTTGGGAGAAATGTAATAAAAATTGCAAAGAGTACAAATTAGACTTTAATTGCATTGGGAATCTTAATTGCGCATTATGAACCTTTAAGATCTGCTTGAAACATTTGGAGCAATTTATTCTCATTGCGAACGAATTGCAAACGATTTTTGCATTAGCGACCATATACTGTATGTAGTGATGGGTGAATTTGTCCCATGAAAAATTCACAGGCCAGCATGCTGGGTGTGGGAGCAACTTGGTGGTAGGGTCCAATCTAGGGGAAGATGATGATAATAGTAAAACGTCTTGGGTGCTGCCACAGGAGGATGACAGCTGCAGCAGTTCTAAGGGGGAACTGTGTGTTCATGATGAACCAGCCCTATAGTTTCACCCCTATCACCATAAAGAGATAGGTAGAGGGGCAACACTGCACAATGGAACACTTGGCATATGTCTGGGGACCAATAGTCCCAGAAGTTGGTTTCTGACCACACCAGAGCAGTTAAGGCGGTGACACACAACTTCAGAAGTGTGAGCATTGTTTACATATGCAGTCTGGGAACTGCAATCTTAAGTTCCTGTATAAAGCATCATCATTGAATGACAAGGGAGCAGCACCAAAGTGGCAGGGCATTAGAGCAAGAGAAGACATTTAGAGGCTCACATCTGCAGCTCTGCAGCTCTGCTTCTTTTGCAGCATTTTCTTCAGCCTTCTATTTCCTATGTTCTACTCCTCCATGTTTTCTGTCCCACCAGATTTCCCTCCTCCTGTCCCTTGACATCACCTCGTGGCCTGTGTGCCATGCTCTAAAGTCCTGACACTTGTTTGCATTATGAAAAGACACCAACAGTCTTGCTATCTAATGATAGTACTTCTCTAATCTGGTGTGGCCTGCTTTGCCATACTCTGAAGTCCTGCTGTCTGCTTGCACTATGACTAGACATATGCATTCACTAGACTGCATAATTAATGGTAACATTAAAAGGGGGTTTTGGTCAAGCTGAGTTTTCTGATCTATGCAAGCGAGAGAGAGAGAGAGAGAGAGAGAGAGAGAGAAAGAGAGAGTGCATTTTTCCTTTATCTGTCAGGTCCTGGAAGGTGGAGCATTCTGGAAGGAACCTACAGGATAGTTATGTTCCATGAATCGAGTTCACATATTGCAGCTCACGTATTAATGTTGGAAAGTCTCTCTAAGAAGGACACAGGGCAGGAAGGCTACCTGTCTATGGAACAACTTCCAAAAATGCTGGGGGTGCTGCTTGCAACTATAATGAGCAGAGGGAGCCTTTGACCTAGGGACTAAGGGGCAAATTTACTAAGAATCGAAGTCGCGCCAGGCGCAACTTCGCCGCACTTCGCCGGGCGAATTTTCGCCAGCGCTCCGCAAATTCACTAAAATGCGAAGTTGCGCACAGGGGTAGCGAAAGGTTGCGGAGTTGCGCTAGCGTTGTTTCGCTATATAAAGCGAAGTTGCCCTAGCGAAGGCTAATTTGCATACGGCGCGAAATTCAAATTTCAATGGAGGAACACGTATCTGCACTACAAATGCCTAGTATAGGTAAGTTGCCATGAGTCAGGAAAAGTAGGGGGGAGGAAGGGGAGCCCCAAAAAATTTTCAATCTTTTTCAGCCTATCAGCCATCATGTAGAAAACACGCCAGCGTTTTTTGGGACTTAGAAAATTTTTTTACTTTTTTTGAAACAATCCCTATCTACTCTATTGCGCTTCACCAGGTCTGAGGTGGCGAAGGAAGTCTAGCGTAAAAGGTAGCGTTCGCTACACTGTGCAAGTTAGTGAATTTGCGTAGTTTCGTCGCTAGCGAAGATTCGCCTGGCGTAAGGTTGCGAAGTAACACTAGCGAAACTACGCCAGCATTCGTTAGTTAATTTGCGCAGTAGCGAAAATGCCAAACGCTAGCGAATTAACGATAGCGTTCGGCGCTTCGCGCCTTAGTGAATTTGCCCCTAAGAGTCTGAGTCACCGAGGAATTGGGAAAGGTTGGCTGAACATTTCTCCTTAAGGAGTATCATGAGTTCCTGGGTAACTGGTAGTCTACAAGGGGCCCAGTGTAGTGAAGGACTTAATAAATGTATGAAGGTAGCACCAGTGTGCAGGAGTTATTTTGTGTTTCTTATGCGGCAATGGTGACCGTATGATCGAATAATAAACACATACATAAATATGCACACAAATACACACACACACAAATTTACGAAGCAATACAAAAAAGTCTGAATTTGCCCACTCTTCACCCAATTACTGCAAACTCTCCCTTCTTTGGCACATGAGGCTTCTACTTATTTGCCAACATTTGAAATGTATTAATTAGCTCCCAAGCCACTAAGACAGTTTTACTGCTCACTGAGATTCTCTGCACATTGTTACCCAAAGGATATAGAAGTCCTTGTTCACAGTTAGAGCAACTAAAAGAATGATGTCAATAATGCCTTTATAATAGTCTAATCACATGGATATAATCAATTATATCCAATCTACTACAGTTCATTTCTTGGCAGCTAACCTTTTAATACTTCTATAAAATTATTTTCCTGAAGGCTAGACCATCAGATTCCCATTCCAGAAAAGATTAAACTGCCAGTCAACAGATAAGTTCATGAGAGCAAGACTGAGGAATGAGGCTTTTTGTTTATTTATGACCTTACATAGGCACAAACATATTAGTGTCACTCAACAGCCTTTTGTTTAAAAGCTGTTCCTTTTTTATTATATTTGTTAGTTAAATGGAGTGATTTTCTGTCTTATTAGATATTCTGTATCTGATAGTTGTGAGTATAAAATTGTTTTTCTATATATGAGCTTCATGTTTAGAACAGTCAGAAGTTTCGTGTTGAGTATAATAATGCTGACAATAAGACCTCTGAAGAATGGTTTATTAATAATGAGAAATTATGAGCCCCCAGGATTCAGTTGAAAAATCCATGTTTCAATGGTACATAAATAATATAAAATAGATAATTATGAAAGGCCAAGTTTCGCATAATGATGGAAAGCGCACATAACATAATACTAATAAAATAGCAGGCCTCTACATAAAAAACATACACCCTTCTTTTTAGTGTGGAAGAAGGAATAGCTCAAGATTAATAAATAAATAAAAATTCACCCACGTTTTATTCATTCCTATGGTGGTTTTAGAATTGTATTCATCAATGGGTGAAAGATAGAACTCACCATTTGATAAATATGGTTCTAAAAATTCCATAGGAATGAACAGAACGTGGGTGAGTTTTTATTTATTAAGCTCTAAATCCATGTTTTGATAATTCTGCCCCTAAGGCTTTGGTTTAAGTCTAATACCCCATGGTATCCATACTGTCTGCAACAGTAGGCCAGTATGCTACCTGCTAATTGGTTGTTATAGAAACATAGAGCTGGAGGAATGGATAAATTGGATAATGTAACTACAGGAACAATCTGTATTCCAATTCTAATTGAGCATAGCAAAAGAAATCAGCAGGAATGGTTTACTTCCCTTCTGTTTGAAAGAAATCACTGGTTGGAATGGGTTACCAAATAGTGGCAATGTAATAACAGATGCAAACCTATCACTATAACTGAATAATGTTGTTGGCATTACTGTTATTAGTATTATAATTAGTAATACATACATCTAGGGGGTTATTTATCAAAAGTAGGGTTTGTGAGGTTTTTTTATACCTCGAATAAACTCAAATGTTTTTTTATTTACAAAAAAACTTGAATGTAATGAATGAATCGGTGAATTTGGGGTGAAAACCCTGAATACTTGATTTTATTTCATCAGAAAAAACATAAAAACGCTTTAATAGAGTTTAATAAAGTTTTCAAGCAAAACTCACCGAAAATAACCCGAACATCATGAAAGGTACAAACACCTTCAAATGGTTCAAGAGACCTCTGCAATTGACTTCTACATGGCCTCGACAGGTTTTAGCGGAAGTATTTTTGAATCTGAGTGATTTCCAGCTTCGGGATATTATAAATCTAAAAAAAAATTAGTTTTTTTAAGCTGAAAATTTAGTTTTTACTGAAAACAGTTTTTCCTATCCGCAGTATGCTGCAATACATTGTAAACCAGAGTGCCCTCCATTTTTCCTTTTTTTACTGAAAACTACCCTCAAAAACTCGTATTTTTCGGGAAAACACAACTCGACCTTAATATTGTGTTTATGAATGTATTTTCTTTATTTTCTAATTCTACGTTCAGTTTGCAGTAGTATGTTCAGGAATATATTTGCATATTTCCTTTAAAATTATTAGTTTTATTAGTAATTATTTCTTGAAAATATACAAACAGGCACCACCATATTGTTTGGTTTGGTTAAAATGTTCCCAATACTGATTTATAAGCATGCCTAATTTATAGTGACCCCTGAGAGCAACTCCCACTCATAGAATTGCATGTAAATTTGCAGAAAAGCAATATTCAGCTAACCCATTAACTTATGACCTTATGTTTCTTTTGCAAATAATTTCTCACCATAACTGCATCCACAGAAATATCTACATAATATACGTGACAGACCTTGAAATCCTTTTATATAATGGAGGCGCAATTTAACAATAGAGATGTCGCGAACTGTTCGCCGGCGAACTTGTTCGCGCGAACATCGGGTGTTCGCGCTCGCCGGAAGTTCGCGAACGTCGCGCGACGTTCGCCATTTTGGGTTCGCCATTGTTGGCGCTTTTTTTTGCCCTCTCACCCCAGACCAGCAGGTACATGGCAGCCAATCAGGAAGCTCTCCCCTGGACCACTCCCCTTCCCTATAAAAACCGAAGCCCTGCAGCGTTTTTTCACTCTGCCTGTGTGTGCTGAAGAGATAGTGTAGGGAGAGAGCTGCTGCCTGTTAGTGATTTCAGGGACAGTTGAAAGTTTGCTGGCTAGTAATCGTTTTGATACTGCTCTGTTATTGGAGGGACAGAAGTCTGCAGGGGTTTGAGGGACATTTAAGCTTAGGTAGCTTTGCTGACTAGTAATCTACCTTCTACTGCAGTGTTCTGTATGTAGCTGCAGTGGGCAGCTGTCCTGCTTCTGATCTCATCTGCTGACTGCTGCAATAACAGGCAGATTTTTCAGATACATTTTTGCCCTTGATCCCCCTCTGGCATGCCACTGTCCAGGTCGTTGCACCCTTTAAACAACTTTAAAATCATTTTTCTGGCCAGAAATGTCTTTTCTAGATGTTAAAGTTCGCCTTCCCATTGAAGTCTATGGGGTTCGTGAACCGTTCGCGAACCGCTCGCATTTTTGCGCAAGTTCGCGAATATGTTCGCAAACTTTTTTTCCGACGTTCGCTACATCCCTATTTAACAAATACTCTACAGTACAATCAATCTTAATAACCAGTCCCAAGGTACTGCACTCTGCCATATCATATTTATTTTTCTTAAATGTGTTTCATGTCTGCAAGAACTGAAGAGAGAAATAAGTGAGGCATTTACTGAGATCTAAAACTTTCAGTGCAAAATGAACATAAAATACAAAAATTTATTAAGCAGAGCCCGATCTGAGGTTATAAATACTCAGTTAAAGAAACAAAAAGACCTTGTTTGTGAACAAGCAAATACTGTATAGGAGATTAAGCCCACAGAGCAGATGTTGGAGAATTCCATCTTTTGAAATGCAGTGTAAATGTTTACAGCTATGCGATTTCACAGAATTCCTTTGAGAGCTAACAAAGCTGAAAGGCTTATATGGGTCACATACCATCAGTAATGATATTTTAAGAAGTCACATATGACACAGGGTTCATCAACAAACAGCATGAATGATATGAATGATATGCATTGTTGTGTGACCTGTAATTAAATGCCACAACCACATTATCACCAAATCTATCAAGCAATAAGTACGTTGGCTATGGACTGGGGACGTTTATTATACCCCCCTCTGATTCTCTTTTTCTCTTATTGTGTGTGTTTAGAAATAATAGTCACAATCTTTCAATTCTATCTTTCTGCTGGAATGGTGTCATAGTCTCAATCTATACTAAATCCAATAAAAATGAAAAGAAAAACCCGCCAAGCAGAATGGTGGATCTTAAAAAGGAGCAGTGTATAGCACTACAAGTGTCTCATCTCCAGAAATCTTTGTTTTCTGTTTTTTCACTAACATATGTAACCCTACCCTATCTACAAACACAGTTCTGTTCTCCGCCACTGATAAAATATATTTTTAACCCCTGCCCCCATGCCTCCTTTTCGTTGCCTTTATACTCCTGTAGAGAATTTTTTCACTTAAACCCATTTTGTGGTGATAGCTAGTGATGAGCAAAACTGCAAAAATTTGCGAAACTCCAAAAATCCACAAAAAAGCATTGAAGTCAATGGGCATCAAAACATTTTTTATACATTGCGCGCTCCAAATGCATTTAAGTCAATGTGGTTTTTAATCAGAATGTGTGTGGCACAGATTTTGAGGTTTCATGCTATGGGTTCTGCTATCCCCCTAAAATGAAAGAGAACAAAATATTCAAAAATTGCCTGCTAGTATGCATAAACTAAAAATGTTTTGACAATAAAAGCATTGAGTTCCAGGTTTTTAGTATCCTGAAAAAACACAGCACCCAGTGCAGCCACCCATATACTTTTATAGGAAATGTACAAGCTACTTTGACCTGACACATAATGACATGAGTGTTCATCAGGTGATTTACAATTTACTAACAGATCTTTTACTACTTAAAGGAATTGTTCAGTGTAAAAATAAAAACTGGGTAAATACTGTAGATAAGCTGTGCAAAATAAAAAATGTTTCTAATATAGTTAGTTAGCCAAAAATGTAATGTATAAAGGCTGGAGTGATTTTATGTATAACATGTCAGTCAGACACTACTTCCTGCTTTTCAGCTCTCTTGGTTTACACTGACTGGTTGCCCTGGTAACCAGGCAGTAACCAATCAGGGACTTGAGGGGGGGCCACATGGGTCATATCTGTTGCTTTTGAATCTGAGCTGAATGCTGAGGATCAATTACAAACTCACTGAACAGAAATGTACCATGTGGCCCCCCTTCATGTCACTGACTAACTCAGAGTTATAGAGCTGAAAAGCAGGAAGTTGGATTCTGGCTGTTTTATTAGACATCCAGTCACTCCAGCCTTTATATATTACATTTTTGGCTAACTAACTATATTATAAACATTTTTTATTTTGCACAGCCTATGTATTTATCCAGTTTTTCTTTTCACACTGAACTATTCCTTTAATCCACCTCTAAACCGCTTAAATCATAGGTATATCTTACTCCCCTTTAGGTTTTTTTTTTAACTTTTTCAGCAAAAAAAACACAAAATGCTCTGGAGTCATTTTCTAAAAAGAGTGACTGAGCAACAGGCAGCCTGCACCAGCAGAGTTTATAATTCTGCAATAGCATATACAGTACATTGCCTTTCCTTGTTAGAGAACCCCTTTTCCACAATGCTACAATTATACTTCATAGGAAAATAAAGGCTACCATGTTGCCATTTTCTTCTAAACACAGTGCCCGGCCAGCTCCTTTGATAGACAGGGAGGCAACTGGAGAGGGTCCCAAGCCTATTGATGTGTTGATGTGAAAGGCAAGGGTGGAAAATAATGATGTGGTGTTTATACAAATGGCCTGTAGATGTCACTGTGCTCAGACTTATACTGTGCATACTTCCTGGACAGCTTAAAAGTGAAAGTAAAAGTTACTGTTGTGTAATGGCTAAATGAGCCTGCTAATAAAGCACTGTTATACTCTACTCTACCCAGAACATAACAAATGACATCTGCATATTTGTTGTACAGCATCAGACTGCGTTCTTGTTCCAGCGAAAAAGAAAGTGTTCACCGCAGACAAAACCATAATTTTCACCACAAAACTGTAGTTATTCCTAGGCTCACAGAAACAGGTAGCACATACCTTTTTGCAAAACTTGGTGATGGGTGCACATCCCTTCAATGTCCTTCCACTGTTTGATTCACTTGTAAAAATTGTGATGGGCAGCACTCCATTAACAGATAAAATGTTGCTGTTGCCCTTGATGTAAAAATGCAGGCTTTTATCTTTAACAGAGTGCTTTCCATTACCATATTAAGGAGCCAGTGAAACCTGGTACAGAACATGCCCTAAATGAATTATATTCACTGGTGCAATAGATGGAAAATGGAAACATGTCCAGAAAAAGGTGTTCTGAGTCTATTTTTGTGTGTGTAGTGTCACATTTTTCTAAAGCTTCAAAAACCCAACAGGGTCTGGATTAATCAAGTATTAGCCATAACCAATGGTGGCATTGTTTTGATTCTCAAAGAAGTACTGCACCAATTTGACATATATCTTCAGTTGTCTTTTCACCCTCTGATATGTTGGTACCCCCAACAAATTGCTGTGTTATTGGGTTAAAGGTTACAGCTCACATGGATTCACAATGCCTCATGCAAACAAAGACATTTTTTGTTAGACAAATAAATTTTTTGCCCACTGTTATAACGTTACTTTGTCAATCTTCCATGGTTAACTACACACTAAGGGGATTATTTATTAAAGGCCTAATTGTGTTCTCTCAAAAAAATTAAAGTTTTTGAGATCTTTTATGCCCCGAAGCTGCTAAAATCATTGCTTAACCATTTCAAGATGGTTTTTTGCCTTTATGATTTTTGGGTTTTTACACTGGTTTGCGTTCAAAGGGGCAAATTTACTAAAGGGCGAAGGGATTAACTCTGGCGAAAATTCGCCTGTGTGACATCATTTTGGTACTTCGCCCTGGTGTAAATTTGCGTTGTCCTGGCGAAATTTACGCCTGGTGTTGCACTGTGAGCAAACCCGTCACTGGCGAATTTTCGGAGGTTAGTGAATTTGCCCCAAAAACTCGATAATTTTGAGGTATTCAAGTTTGTTCCTTCACTGCATTCAATCGTGTTGTTTACATTTGGGTTTTTTCATAAATAAGCAAACATTTGAGTTGTGAGTTTAATCGAGGTAGAAAAACCTCACAAACTTGACCTTTGAAAAATAACCCCCTAAAATCCTTTCTCAGACACGTACAGTAGCCAGATTTTCATGAATACAGCTGGCTGGCTAGAAAGCTCACTAAAGCTAGATATAGATCTTCTTAGAGCTCTAAGAAATGCTGCTTGTCGGTCTTTCTTTCATGTCTTTAGCATATTAAAATCCAGCATTCTACCAGAGAAGTATTTTTCCAGCTTACTTTTTTGGACTAAGGATTATTTAAAAAAACAAACAAAATCTAAAACAATAAAAAAAAATTAAATAAGGTAAGCTCCCTTATTTATATATTTTTTTATTGTTTAACTTTTGTACATGTGTCCTTGGGGAGTTTTTATGTGCTGCCAAATATAATTTTTACTAGAAACAGAGAAAATCACAGACACTGGGTCTAAACCACTCTGTGGCAGTGACTAACTAACTAGAGAACACCATTGTGCCAGTCTATCCCACATGCTGCAGTTGACTAAGTGCTAGAAATGATAAAAAGTGCAACATGTTCTTACTTCTCAGCTGTATTGTTTGCTGGGGGATATAACATATTGAATGCACTACAGAATGCAAAGTCATAAAACGAAGGGCCTCGATGTGGCATGTGAGCTGACATATTTTGGCCAAAGTGATATAATAACATCTTGATTATTTTAAAGCAGAAACTGTGCCCTGCCAATCGTTCTCATTTTCATGTAAAAATGTATGTTAATTAGCTGAAAACTAAAGGCCCCCCTTTTTTATAAAGCTCCAGAGTTAAAGGAGAACTAAATCCTACAAAATATGTTATGCATGAATATGTACTGTCTAAACTTATTGCACCAGACTAAAGGTTCAACATTTCTACAGTAGTAAGTTGTCACAGATGTGTCAGTGATACTCACTTGCTCAGTGTGCACTAAGCAGCAGTTGAGAAACTAAGCTTAGGGGTTGTTGCAAATTATCAAACAGAAAAACAGGGGTTTGATTGTCATATAAGCTGATGCTACAGGGCTAATTATTACATTCTGATGCTACATGCACTGAATGCATTTCTACCATATGCTTATAATAATAATCGTAATTATTTACTAATCAGCGTTATACTGTGACATTTATAATCTCTATACACAATATATTGTGCATCAGTCCCAAAGCTCAGGTAATTGAAAGCAACACAGAGCATGTGCAGTGAAAACCCAGAAGATGGGGGAGCTACTGAGAGCACGTTTGGAGGCACAGTTCTTAACTTTTAAAGAGTTGTGATTGCCCTGTAAGTTGGCTGTAACTGCAACATGGCCAAAAGGATGGACAGCACTCCATTCAAGGAGGTAACAAGTTTATTGCAGGCTCCTACAAGGATCTCACGCCCTATGCGTTTCGGGTTACAATACCTTAATCATAGGCAATGTAAGTGCAACATGGTCTTACTACTCAGTCACACTGTTTGCTGGAGGACATGATTTTAAATGCATTACAGACTAAAGGGGTTATGTTATTAAAAGCACTAATTTTACCCAGGAGCAGTAACCCATCAAGCATATTTACCCACCAAGCTTCTTATTGGCTGTTATGCGTTACTGCTCCTGGGCAAACGCAGTGCCTTTTATTACATTTGAGGTTTAGAATGCTATTAGGCAGTGTAGGGCCTTGACATGGCACGTGAGCTTACATATTTTAGCCAGAGTTTAATACTAACACTTAATTTCTTTGTAGCAATTACTTTTAAAAGCAGAAACTGTTTTTAGATTGAGTTCTTCAGAAATATGAAATTCACCTGTATTGTGCTAAGCAACTAGCCGTCATTTATGCGCCTAAAAGATATCTGTGAGCAAGTTGTGAGTGTTTTGAATTCAGGGAGCATTAGGATCAGCAGACAAAAGCGAGGAAAGTGCACACAACAGAATGGTGAATCAAGGTTTCAAAAGGAATTTCTACTAGGGATGTAGCGAACGTCGCGTCAAAAATGCGAACGGTTCGCGAACGTCGCGAACCCCATAGACTTCAATGGGAAGGCGAATTTTAAAAGCTAAAAAGACATTTCTGGCCAGAAAAATGATTTTAAAGTTGTTTAAAGGGTGCAACGACCTGGACAGTGGCATGCCAGAGGGGGATCAAGGGCAAAAATGTATCTGAAAAATACATTGTTGACACAGGGCTGCGTTTTGTGCTGTAAAGGGCAGAAATCACACTACATTTCTAAACCTGTGTAATAAACTGCTTTAAAACGTCCGGCGTCTACATGCCAATCAAGTCGTGTAAAGGTTACAGCCTGTTCACACGCAAAGACGAAACGCGGCGCTTACTGCAACGCAAAAAAACGCAAAGAGCTTTAATGAATGATACCGTCAAGTGAGCAAATAATAGTTGTTAATTACTAGTTGAGCTTGTCACCTCCAGGATGTTCGTCCTGTTGGTGGCAATATTTCTGTAGTGGTGTGTTTAGCAGTCACCGTGCTTGTGCGCATGTGCACGGTCAGGCAGAGGTAATTCAATGTACAGTGAAGTGAACCAAAAAACACTGATTCTGCAGTGTGGGCCCAGTTTTGGTCTACTTTATTGATCACCTGCGGTGACCATAAAAGATGCGATTTTGCCACTGTTGCAGAACCCTGAAAAATTAGGCATGTGTACTTTCCTGAAAAATTATGTTTTTTTTGTCGCAGCCACTGAAGCACAGAGGCCAGAAAAAATATGCCATATAAATGCTAACAATATAAATTTTTTTTGTCGCAGCCACTGAAGCACAGAGGCCAGAAAAAATATGCCATATAAATGCTGAAAATATTAATTTTTTTTTGTCGCAGCCACTGCAGCACAGAGGCCAGAAAAAATATGCCATATAAATGCTAACAATATAAAAAATTTTTGTCGCAGCCACTGAAGCACAGAGGCCAGAAAAAATATGCCATATAAATGCTGAAAATATTCATTTTTTTTTGTTGCAGCCACTGCAGCACAGAGGCCAGAAAAAATATGCCATATAAATGCTGAAAATATTCTTTTTTTTTTGTCGCAGCCACTGAAGCACAGAGGCCAGAAAAAATATGCCATATAAATGCTGAAAATATTAATTTTTTTGGTTGCAGCCACTGAAGCAGAGAGGCCAGAAAAACTCAGGATTTACCTGGATTCAAATGAAACCAGTAGGGTTTGCACCCTAGTTTGTAACGGTGGCGGAGGGAGGAGGACGCTAAAGGACAGCTGTGTGTGGAGTCATGAGGCGTGCAGAGAAGGACAGCTGCATGGGGAGTCAGAACAAGTCTTCCGGCATGCAGTAACCCTCCGAGATCCACGCCTCGTTCATTTTAATAAAGGTCAGGTAATCCACACTTTTGTGACCTAGGCGAGTTCTCTTCTCAGTTACAATCCCTCCTGCTGCACTGAAGGTTCTTTCTGAGAGGACACTTGAGGCGGGGCAAGACAAGAGGTTCATGGCAAATTGTGACAGCTCTGGCCACAGATCAAGCCTGCGCACACAGTAGTCCAGGGGTTCATCGCTCCTCAGAGTGTCGATATCTGCAGTTAATGCCAGGTAGTCCGCTACCTGCCGGTCGAGGCGTTCTTTGAGGGTGGATCCAGAAGGGTTCTGGCGCTGCCTTGGACTGAAAAACATTTGCATGTCTGACGTTACAGAGTGGCCAAAGTGCTTTGTCCTTGCAGGTGCGCTCGTGGCAGGATTACTGGCACCTCTGCCCCTGGAATGTTGATGAGTTCCTGAAGTGACATCACCCTTAAAAGCATTGTACAACATGTTTTGCAGGCTGGTTTGTAAATGCAGCATCCTTTCGGACTTGTGGTACGTTGGTAACATTTCTGCCACTTTATGCTTGTACCGAGGGTCTAGTAGCGTTGCGACCCAGTACAGGTCCTTCTCCTTAAGCCTCTTGATACGGGGGTCCTTCAACAGGCATGACAGCATGAAAGACCCCATTCTCACAAGGTTGGATGCAGAGCTATCCATCTCCGCTTCCTCATTATCAAGGACTGCATCATCCACGGTCTCCTCTCCCCAGCCACGTACAAGACCAGGGGTCCCCAAAAGGTCACCACAAGCCCCCTGGGAAGCCTGCTCCTGTTGGTCCTCCTCCTCCACAAAGCCACCTTCCTCCTCTGACTCCACTTTTGACACCTCTCCCTGCGTTGCAGCAGGTGCCTGGGCTCGTTCTGGTGATTCCGACCAGAAATCGTGCGCTTCCTGCTCCTCGTCACGCTGGTCTACAGCCTCATCTGTCACTCGTCGCACGGCACGCTCCAGGAAGAAAGCAAAGGGTATTAGGTTGCTGATGGTGCCTTCGCTGCGACTGACCATGTTTGTAACCTCTTCAAAAGGGCGCATGAGCCTGCAGGCATCGCGCATAAGCACCCAGTAACGTGGGAAAAAAATCCCCAGCTCTGCAGATCCAGTCCTACCACCCAGTTCAAACAGGTATTCATTGACAGCTCTTTGTTGTTGCAGCAGACGTTCCAACATGAGGAGCGTTGAATTCCAGCGAGTCTGGCTATCGCAAATTAAACGCCTGACTGGCATGTTGTACCGCTGCTGAATGTCAGCAAGGCGTGCCATGGCTGTGTAGGAACGTCTGAAATGGGCCGACACCTTCCTGGACTGCCTGAGAACGTCCTGGAATCCTGGGTACTTCGAGACAAAACGTTGGACTATTAAATTCAGAACATGTGCCATGCAGGGCACATGTGTTAAATTGCCCAGTCTCAGTGCTGCCAACAGATTGCTTCAATTGTCACACACCACTTTTCCGATCTTCAGTTGGTGTGGGGTCAGCCACCGATCGGCCTGTGACTGCAGAGATGACAGGAGTACAGATCCGGTATGGTTTCTGCTTTCCAGGCACGTCATCCCCAAGACAGCATGCAACGGCGTACCTGGCACGTCGAATAGCCTAGGGGGAGCTGGGGGTGCACAGGTGTGGAGGAGGAGGACCCAGCAGCAGAGGAGGAAGAAGAGGAAGAAGACGAGGTAGAGAGCGAAGGAGGAGTAGAGGTGGTGGCAGAACCGCGTGCAATCCGTGGCGGTGACACCAACTCCACTGTTGTTGTTGAGCCACACATTCCCTGCTTCACAGCCATTACCAAGTTCACCCAGTGGGCAGTGTAGGTGACATACCTGCCCTGACCATGCTTGGAGGACCATGCGTCAGTAGTCATATGGACCTTTGGCCCAACACTAAGTGACAGAGATGCGGTGACTTGGCTCTGCACATGGTGGTACAGGTGTGGTATTCCCTTTTTTGAAAAAAAATTGCGGCTGGGTACCTTCCACTGCGGTGTCCCAATTGCTACAAATTTGCGGAAGGCCTCAGAGTCCACCAGCTGGTATGGTAAAAGCTGGCGGGCTAAGAGTGCAGACAAGCCAGCTGTCAGAAGCCGGGCAAGGGGGTGACTCGCAGACATTGGCTTCTTACGCTCAAACATGGCCCTCACAGAAACTTGGCTGGGGGCAGATGACTGGGAATGGGAACTGGTGGTCAAGGTGGAAGGCGGTTCAGATGGGTCAAGGACAGCAGAGGTAGAGCAGTAAGATGCTGGACCAGAAGGAGGGTGGCTTTTAGTTTGTCTGTTGCCTTTGAGGTGTTGCTCCCAAAGTGCTTTGTGCTTGCCGTTCATGTGCCTTCGCATAGAAGTTGTACCTATGTGGCTGTTGGGCTTCCCAAGACTCAGTTTCTGACTGCACTCATTGCAAATTACAACGCTTTTGTCAGAGGCACACACATTAAAAAAATCCCACACTGCTGACCTTTTTGAAGCTGGCAATCTGGCGGTAACAGTAGAAGTTGGCGGCGTTGGCGGCAATGGCGGGTGCGTTGGCCGGCTGACCACAGGTGCCGATACATGTTGTTGCCCTACTGTTCCCTGCGAGCTGTCCTCCCTGCTTCTTCTAAGTCTTATTCTCCTCCTGCCTCTCTGACTCTCCGTCTCTCCATCTGAACTATCCTCCTCTTGCTCTCTTCTACTGGGCACCCACAAAACATCAATCTCCTCATCATCATTCTCCTCAGATGCATCAATTTCTTCTAACAGCTCACAGAAGGAAGCAGCAGCGGGGACCTCCTCATCACTCATTATGTCCATCTCTGTTGTGTTCTCTGCCAGAATTAAATCTGGTGTAACGTCCTCATCTCCTTCATCTTCTTCTGCCAATAATGGTTGCGCATCACTCAGTTCAAGAAACTTATGTGAAAATAACTCCTCTGACTCCAGTGAAGAAGGGGCGCCGGTGGTGGAGGAAGTGTTACGTGGGGTGCCCATAGCAGTGGAGGATGAGGATGTTGTGGTAAAGTTAGAAACGGTAGAGGATGGGGTGTGCTGTGTAAGCAGTCAACTACCTCTTCAGCATTTTGGGAGTTCAGGGTCATTGCCTTTTTAAAACTGGGCAATTTCCTAGGGCCACAGGATAGCATAGCAGCACGGCCCCTAGTGCCTCTGCGTGGCGGCCTGCCTTTGCCTGGCATTATTTTTAAAACAACAACAACAACTCAGGTGGTGTTTCTGGAGACGGTATTATTATTGATATTTAGACAGATTGTGAAAAAGCTCACACAGCTAGATGGCAGTTGTTTGAAAATGAAGAACACACTGGGCAAACAAATTGAAACAATGCCTGCAAGGTCAACGTATACACTACTACAGCAGTGGATACGGAATATATTATTGCTGCTTGAAAAACGTCACTCAGGTGGTGGTTCTGGAGACGGTATTATTATTGATATTTAGACAGAATGTGAACAAGCTCACACAGCTAGGTGGCAGTTGTTTGAAAATGAAGAACACACTGGGCAAACAAATTGAAACAATGCCTGCAAGGTCAACGTATACACTACTACAGCAGTGGATACGGAATATATTATTGCTGCTTGAAAACGTCACTCAGGTGGTGTTTCTGGAGACGGTATTATTATTGATATTTAGACAGAATGTGAAAAAGCTCACACAGCTAGATGGCAGTTGTTTGAAGAACACACTGGGCAAACAATGCCTACAAGGTCAACGTATACACTACTACAGCAGTGGATACAGAATATATTATTGCTGCTTGAAAAACGTCACTCGGGTGGTGGTTCTGGAGACGGTATTATTATTGATATTTAGACAGAATGTGAAAAAGCTCACACAGCTAGATGGCAGTTGTTTGAAGAACACACTGGGCAAACAATGCCTACAAGGTCAACGTATACACTACTACAGCAGTGGATACGGAATATATTATTGCTGCTTGAAAAACGTCACTCAGGTGGTGTTTCTGGAGACGGTATTATTATTGATATTTAGACAGAATGTGAAAAAGCTCACACAGCTAGATGGCAGTTGTTTGAAGAACACACTGGGCAAACAATGCCTACAAGGTCAACGTATACACTACTACAGCAGTGGATACGGAATATATTATTGCTGCTTGAAAAACGTCACTCAGGTGGTGTTTCTGGAGACGGTATTATTATTGATATTTAGACAGAATGTGAAAAAGCTCACATAGCTAGATGGCAGTTGTTTGAAGAACACACTGGGCAAACAATGCCTACAAGGTCAACGTATACACTACTACAGCAGTGGATACGGAATATATTATTGCTGCTTGAAAAACGTCACTCGGGTGGTGGTTCTGGAGACGGTATTATTATTGATATTTAGACAGAATGTGAAAAAGCTCACACAGCTAGATGGCAGTTGTTTGAAGAACACACTGGGCAAACAATGCCTACAAGGTCAACGTATACACTACTACAGCAGTGGATACGGAATATATTATTGCTGCTTGAAAAACGTCACTCGGGTGGTGTTTCTGGAGACGGTATTATTATTGATATTTAGACAGAATGTGAAAAAGCTCACACAGCTAGATGGCAGTTGTTTGAAGAACACACTGGGCAAATAATGCCTGCAAGTGCACTACTATTGGTGCACTACTATGAAGAACAGCAAACAGCACTGGACACGTTAAAGAACAGTAAGATAAGTAAAATAAAAAAAAAATATATGTATATTAAAAAAAAAAAAATTACTCGGGTTGGTGCTGCTGAACTACTAGGAGCAGCACAGTAGCACACCAGTCCCACTCCCCAACACAGCTAGACTAATAGCACTGGGCTCTTATAGTAGCAAAGTAAAAAAACAAAAAAGAAAATAAAAGCAGTCCTTACAAGGACTATTGGGTTATTACAGCAGTCAGCAGATGAGATCAGAAGAGATCAGTGCCCACAGCAGCTACATACAGAGCACTGCAGTAGAAGGTAGATTACTAGCCAGCAAAGCTACCTAACCTAAAATGTCCCTCAAATCCCTGCAGAGTTCTGTCCCTCCAATACAGAGCAGTATCAAGTAGATTACTAGCCAGCAAAGTTACTATCAACTGTCCCTCAAATCACTAACAGCTCTCTCCCTACACTAGCTCTTCCAAGCACACACAGGCAGAATGAAAAAACGCTGCAGGGCTTCAGTTTATATATGGAAGGGGAGTGGTCCAGGGGGTGTGGGGGTGGTCCAGGAGGGAGAGCTTCCTGATTGGCTGCCATGTATCTGCTGGTCTGGGGTGAGAGGTCAAAAAAAAGCACCAGCTAAGGCGAACCCAAAATGGCGAACGTCGCGCGACGTTCGCGAACATTCGGCGAGCGCGAACAGTCGATGTTCGCGCAAACAAGTTCGCCGGCGAACAGTCCGCGACATCCCTAATTTCTACATGTACCTTGCCAGCTAGAAATGTAAGCGTCACTTAGGTCACTGGTAAATTATCTGGTTTAACATGAGATGGCTGTTTGTAATTTCATATACATAAACTGCGCTCTAAAGTTTTTATTTTATTCACATGCAAAACATTCCGTCGACTGATCATAAAACACTAGCAGATTTGTTCAAACTGAAATTGCAGCATGAAAAGCATCTTATTAAAAGCTTGAAAAGGTGAAAACCGAGGATTTCAGTAGAGAGTAATATGATGCTGAATAAAAAAAACTACTATGGCGTCAGTGGAAATTTATCTTCTCAAATACGAGATGGACATGTTTATTCCAGACGGGCATATTTTCTGTCAGATTGTTATGGTATACTTCTGAAGAAGTAAATTACAAGACTGCCTAAAATACACATTTATATTTCCAAGTACTTAAAATGATTTGGACATGTAACTAATCATTATTTTTGGAGAAAGCCATACTAACTTTTTTTTAGCACTTTGAAAAAAAATCATTTACATTGGATTTATGTGTTTGGCAGCTGCCACAAGAGAAGTAAATAAAAAGAGACCAGATTACTGTAATAAATTAGAATTTTCAGTATCAACTAAGCTTTCATAATTTACACTTTGGAGAATGATGTTCAGTTTTTATCAAAGCAGCATCAATGAGCATAAGCAAATCACAGCCTCATCATTTAACTTATAAAAGATCTTAGACTCAGCACTGGTCTCATTTTTAAACTGTATTTAGTTTCTAGGGTTGCACCCAATCTGGTTAAGACTATAAGATTATTTTCCTTCTTGAAAATGTTGTACCAATGTATACTGATGGGTATGCACTTTATATAACTTTTGTGCTGCTCACTGCCATTAAAAAGCATCCTATTTGTTGGAATATGCCATTCATGCTCCCAACCATTAGGTACTTATTACCTTAAATTATGAACACTACAACATAAATAGAGATATAATAAAGACTGTCAAACTAGTGACAGGCTATTGCTGCTCAAAGCGTGGAAATATTTCGCCTATATACTGTAGTAAAAACAAAGGAAGGCCTATTTACGTTTTACAATTTTTTCACGGCTGAGAAAAAAGTGAGCAGCTAAAAAAAAAAATGCTAGCTTATTTAAGAAAAAAACAGAGAGGTATTTTGCAGTAAAAACATTGCACACCAGTGAGAATCACATTGTTCTGTTTGTAGCAACAATGAAAATGTAGTGCTCATTACACAGGCAATCCCCCTTTTATTTTGGAAACCTAAGATTGATCCTGAGGTTTAGATGTAGAAGAAGAAGGGAGTCACCTCGCACACCCTGGCCGTCCAAGTTCCATGACACCTGGTGCTCGATGAAGGAGGTGTTGGCAACCTCCACAGCAATCGAGAAGGAAGAAATCACCGGCACAACAGGTTATTTCCAGCAGGGAAACCCTTGCTCGTTTATTTTGCGGATGCAACGTTTCGGGGCTTTACAAAGGGGTTACGCCCCGAAACGTTGCATCCGCAAAATAAACGAGCAAGGGTTTCCCTGCTGGAAATAACCTGTTGTGCCGGTGATTTCAGGGATCAAGATACCACTGTGGGATCACCTATACTAAAGAAAGGATCATCAGAAGGATGGAGTGTGAGGTTAAAGTAGAACTAAAGCCTAACTAAAGAAATAGGCTAGAAATGGTGTACATTATTTTTGGCCTTCTGTACCAGACCAAGGCAACCACAGCCCTTTAGCAGGGAAGATCTGTGTCTCTAAAGATGCCCCTGTAGTTCCCCATCTTCATCTGTGCTGATTCACTGCACATGCTCTGTGCTGCTGTCAGTTACTCAGCTTAGGGACCCTCTCAAAATATACAGTACACTTAGAATATAAATGCTACAATATAAGGCTGATTAGTAATTAATACAGATGACTACTACATGTCAGCTCAGATACCTGTGCAACTACCATCAGAATTTAATGGGAAACTATCGCGAAAATGAAAATTTTATACAAGCTTCATCATACTTAAATAAGAAACTTTCTTCACTATCCCTCTCTCAGCATCTGTTTCTTTTCATTCTCTCATCATCCAGGAGTTGGGTGTCAGATATTCATTGACAGTTAGATCCAATATATCTTATAGGGGGGATCCTTTTGCCTAGAAGATGTATTAGAGTGCACTGTATTAAAATCACCAGACATCATATCTCTCTACATGCAGAATTTGTGCAAAAGGCAGTTATTTTATTAGATTTTGTTTGTACTTGAATCAGTTATTTGAGTGAGCTTTTCTGACACCCAACTGCTGTATGAAGACAGAATGAAGAGAAACAGATACTGAGAGAGGAATAGTGAATATAAACTTAATTATTTTCGGAAACAATTGATTGTATTTAGAAATTTTCAGTGTCATGAAGCTTATATTAAATTTTCAATTTTGTGATAGTTCCCCTTTAATTATCAGCCTTGTAGCATCAGTTTATATTACAGGCCAATCTCATTTTCTGCTTGATAATTTGCGACAACCCTGAAGTTCAGCTTCTCAGCAGCTGCTCAGAGCACCCCCTATGACAAGTTTGAAGTCCTGGATCATTGCTGCTATCGAGAAGCTGACAGTTTAGGCTGGTGCAATACGTTCATTATATAAAATATGGCATTTTTAGACATTACTTAGGGTTTAGTTTTCATTTAAACTTGGATTCCCTTCTATGAACTTGAAACTGTTCTATGCTTACGTTACATATGTTACTTAAGTGATCTACTACTGATATCACCAGAAGATAAACTGCCTGTGATCTAACAAAATAATCTAATAAAAAATGTTTGTTTGCACGAGACATCTGTAGCTTTGGTTATTTGCCAAATCTGTCGGTTGACAAATAGTCAATGTGTGATCTTTATCCAACCGTATGGCTGATACCTCCCAAAGTAAGAAGCACTTAAAGGTAATATTTATGGTCTAGAGGCTGGGAGTGCAGGAAGTTGACCATAGACTATGGGTCCTCAAACTATAGGTTTACAGAAAACATACTGAAAGCATTTTACACATTTTACTACACTTCAAGTGAATCCACAAGGTTTAAAAAGTTAAAGGGATACTGTCATGGGAAAAATATTTTTTCAAAACACTTCAGTTTATACTGCTGTTCCAGCAGAATTCTGCACTGAAATATGTTTCTCAAAAGAGCAAACAGATTTATTTATATTTAATTTTAAAATCTGACATGGGTCTAGACATATTGTCAGTTTTCCAGTTGCACCCTGTCATGTGACTTGCACTCTTATAGACATCAGTCACTCTTTACTGCTGTACTGCAAGTTGGAAAGATATCACCCCTTCCCTCCCCCCCCAGCAGCCTAACAACAGAACAATGGGAAGGTAAACAGCTCCCTAACACAAGATAACAGCTGCCTGATAGATCTCAGTAGTAAAATCCAGGTCCCACTAAGACACATTCAGTTACATTGAGTAGGAGAAACAACAGCCTGCCAGAAAGCAGTTCCATCCTAAAGTGCTGGCTCGTTCTGAAAGCACATGACCAGGCAAAATAACCTGAGATGGCTAGTGATGGGCGAATAAATTCGCCTGGCACAAATTTGTGGCAAATTCCCGCGTTTCAATTTCCGATTTTCACAATTTTTTCGTGAAAACTTTAGAATTGCACAATTTTTTCGAGAAAAGGTTTGAATTGCTCGATGTTATAGTGAAAATGTTCGACTTTCCCGATTTTTCCGTGAAAACGTTAGAATTTCAAGATTTTATCGTAAACTTTCTGATTTCATTTTTTAACGGCAGAGATTCACCCATCCCTAGAGATGGCGTCTACACAACAATATTACAACTAAACAAAATACACCCGCTGGTTCAGGAATGAAATTTATATTATAGAGTGTAAACAGTGTAATTTAGAAATAAAAATTACTTTATAAAAATCAAGACAGAATCCCTTTAAATGTTTTAATCACCCGTCAAATTAAATAACATTGTTAGAGACAGCTCCCATTGACTTCCATTAAACTGTGCCAGCATTTATCTACCAAGTTTTTTCTAGCAACTTTTTGCTACTTTTTAAAGTAATTTCTTTAATAAATACTAACTATTTGAGGTTCTGAAGGTTGGTCTTGAGTATATTGGCATCTGTGTTTTTCGTCATGGCCTTTTCTTCGATTTTGAAAAAACTTACATTTCAGTTTTTTAAAACATTTTGTGCTCTTTACTTTTAGGAGCATTTCCAGGAAGGTTATATATAATAAATGTATATGGTTTTTTTTCTAGGACAACATAACATTTCTAAATCTGCTTCTATTTTTGTATGATTAAACTTTTGTTAAAATATATGTATTCAAAAATATAAACATTAAAAAATAGATATTGAAATAAATCAGGAACTTATTTTATTATATTAAGATAGTCTACAGTTAAGCCATTTTCCTCTAGACCAAACTGTTTATTAAATCCTTATAATGGCACATTATGACGTACTTTAAGAGACATATAAAGAAACCACAAATGTATCTCCTGTCCTGCCTGCCTGCTCCAGTGCAGCCACCTCCCTGCCACTACTATGCCTGTGACAAAATCAGCCAGAAAAGAGAAGAAATGTAGGATCAGCACAAAATTAGACTCTCCACATTGACATGTGGCAAAAGAGCCAAACATTTGTTATACTTGTGCAGACAGTGAAGCAGCTAAATAAGTACATCCAGGAGGCAAGAGAGGACTGGTGAATAGTCACTTTGAAAAAAGAAAAGTTTTATGTATCTTTGCAAGAATAATGACAATGTTAGGAATAGGGGGACGAGGAGTCATGGAGCAATTGCCAGAACTGTATTCCAGTCCAGTACAAAGGGCAGATTATCAATAATGAATTTACACACCAATTCTGGATTCACACACTTTGGATTCACATACCATGCCTCCTCCAGAGCTGTCTTCCTTAATCCTAATGGCACTTCTCACAAAGTAAAGCAAAATGCAGCATTGTTCTGGGGGATTTCCATCTGAACTCCCTTTCCAGATTGCCTGCCACTGAATGTATTCTAAAAGCCTAATTATTAGTAAATGATTACTGTAAAATCATCTCATTTGTTCCACCCCTTCTTCAGCAGCTAAGGGAGAGAGCTTTCAATAGATTTTGATTTCACTATGTATGAACTGAACTGTAGATTATAATAAATAGTGTACCCCCCTAGTAAAAATTATAAAGATATCAGAAGTCAGCTTGGCGTTAAGTGACCTATATAAAAGCACTTGGCTTGCAGCTTTGTGCTTTTATATGGTCGTGTGAGTCCTTAGTGACTTCTAATATCTTTAAAAATTACAGTAGGGGGTACATTATCCATTATATAATATACATGAAAACTGATTTTCTCAGCATGCCAGTACCAAATATGAATAGTTTTAACGAGATTCTTGACTTGTATACATGAAGAACACACTGTTTGGTTCATTGTGGAAGCTGTGCAGAACTCATAAATTACAGCCCCAACATGGGCTGAGTATAGTTGCAGACAGTAGATATAAAACCATAGGCAAGTAACCTAGCAAACAAGCAAAATTCACTTTGACCTTTGATAAATCTGCCCCATACTGTATAAATCGAAACAACAATTAGAACTGCACCCAGCAACATAATTGCCCATCCACTTTTGAGGCACACTAAAGTGCTGTGACAGTTCATAACCAGGGAACAGTCAAAGCAATTATCTAAGAACAGTCGTGGCATAGTGGAAATGAGCATCAATAACAATTCAAGGCAAAGTATACGTTATTGCAGAGCCAAAAATATAATATCACCTTCCCATTGACTCAAATGTGAAAAATGTAGGGGTTTCTAGAAATGTTCACAATTTTCGGGAAGGGAAACTACATATTTAAATAGTTAAAAACTAATACTGTATATTTACACATAACTATATTAAACTAAATGTAGATCTTGAGATTACTGTAGTATTGAATATTATGCTTGTCTCATTCAAGTCATCATCCAAGTCACTCTTTAAGGCATTAACAGAATCAGCCATCAAAACATCACCTGGCAGTACATTCCACAACCTCACTGCTCTCACTAAGAAAAAACACCTACACTGCTTAAATTGTTCCTCTGGTCTAAAGGGATGGCCACTTTCATCTTGTAGCAGGTCAGAGTATTCTTCCCCCAGTACTGCCTACATTTATTTCAAGCCAACTGGTTCTTGTACCTTAGCTTCCTCTTCCTGTGACATCATCCAGCGGGGAGCTGGAAAGTAGTGATGGGCGAATAAATTTGCCATGCATGAATTTGAGGCAGATTTCTGCATTTTGAGAAACTGCTTAGAAAATTTGGGCACGTGTCAGAAAAGTCGCGCATCAAAATTATTTGGACGCCCATTGCAATTAATGCATTCGTACAAAATAGGTGCACGTACAAAAATTCTAAATTGACGCACGTCAAAATAATTTTGACGCCCATTGTCTTCAATTCGTTTTGCAAACAAATTTTCCCATCACTACTGGAAAGCAAGAAAAGTGCCTAAAGATTGCTGAGTGCTCCATAGTAGGGAATGAAAGGAGGACCCAGAGGATGTCTGGATTTGGCAATTATACTACACCTATAAAGGGCTATAAAGGTTCCCCTGTTGTAACTCCCAAGCAGAGAAAAAAACTGTCTAGGAAAGCAGGGAGGTATCTGCAACTGCCCATACTAATCTAGGCCAGGAGGCCCTAAGCTTAAAGGGATACTGTCATGGGAAAAAAACATTTTTCAAAATGAATCAGTTAATAGTGCTGCTCCAGCAGAATTCTGCACTGAAATCCATTGTTCAAAAGAGCAAACAAATTTTTTTATATTCAATTTTGAAATCTGACATGGGGCTAGACATATTGTCAATTTCCCAGCTGCCCCAAGTCATGTGACTTGTGCTCTGATAAACTTATATCACTCTTTACTGCTGTACTGCAAGTTGGAGTGATATCACCCCTTCCCCCCAAGCAGCCAAACAAAAGAACAATGGGAAGGTAACCAGATAACAGCTTCCTAACACAAGATAACAGCTGCCTGGTACATCTAAGAACAACACTCAATAGTAAAAACCCATGTCCCACTGAGACACATTCAGTTACATTGAGAAGGAAAAACAGCAGCCTGCCAGAAAGCATTTCTCTCCTAAAGTGCAGGCACAAGTCACATGACCAGAGGCAGCTAGGAAATTGACAAAATGTCTAGCCCAATGTCAGATTTCAAAATTGAATAAAAAAAAATCGGTTTGCTCTTTTGAGAAATGGATTTCAGTGCAGAATTCTGCTGAAGTAGCTCTATTAACTGATGCGTTTTGGAAAAAACATGTTTTCCGATGACAGGATCCCTTTAACTTCTCAACAGCTGCTCAGAGCCCACTGAGCATGTGAGGGCTCAGACACTTTCCAAGATGGTGACCCCCTGTGACAAATCTGAAGTCCTGGATTATTGGTGCTATTGAGAAGCTGAAACTATAGGCTAGTGCAATGAGTGCTCGCACCAGTTGTTGTGGCGGTGCACTTCATGGTCCTTTAAGAAGAATCACTTATTCTTGAAATGTAGATAAAAAATAAGTTTTTTACCTACATTTCAAGAATAAGCGATTCTTACTGGTGCGAGTGGTGGATATGTTCTTCTTAGTGACGGACTCAGGGCAGCTGCACCCGGGTCACAACGGCAACAGGGTACAGTAAGTAAATGATGTGCAGACTTCACATATGTGTGAAAAAAACAGCATGCTTAAAAATGGAGGTTGATCTTTATACACACAATTTTTGCTGCAGCATGACAAAATATTTATTTTGCCTACATCTACAACATCTACTGCAGGCACAGTATTCAGAAAAATATGAATAATTAATCGCACGTGTCCACCCTGAAAAGTTTTTTTTAATAAGTTTATAGATTTATCCCTTTTTAAAGAATCCCAGCAGAACTTACACAAAATAAAATAATTTTTGATGCTGCTGCTAAGAGAAGCCCCCTCCTGATGTTAGACATGGCAGCTGGTAGCTATTGTGCTATGGTTGACATCAGAGCGTGTAATTGTAGCTACAGCAGGGAATTGACAGCCTCCAATGTTAACACCCCCACAGGATCACAAGAAGTGAAGTTTACAACACTTACAACAACTACAGTTGTTGAAGGATCATTTCTAGGAAACATAAAAAGAGTTACTTTAAACTGCTGCTTGAAAAAAAAACCTAGTATAATGAACTAGCTAGGCTAGGATTACTACTTCTAGTTCCTTTTATCCCTTATTCCTAAAAAGTCAACTTTTCAGACTAAAAATAATACATAAAATCCTTTTTCCAGTTGCTTCCCACTACTTTGATGCCAAGCTATGTAAGAGCTGATCCCTGAGGTAATTATATTGATAACACGGAGTGATGAGCAGGGGGTGCGCTCGCCATTGATATGCAGGCCGTATGGAGGGGGGCGGGGCCCGGCTGCGCGTCATGCGCCAGGGCCCGCCCCCCTCTAGTTACGGTACTGATGAAACATGAGAAAATTGAGGAGCATGAGCATAAATAGGTCGGAGCAGTTTACTGCTTGGATACTAGAGTAGTAGTGTGTGATCATGGGGGCCTCCATAGGTTCAAGTGAGCCATGTGTTGCAGTGTAGTAATGGGCTAATCTGACCCGCTTCACTTTACCAAAAGTTTGCGGAACAGTAAACATTTGCCAAAATTACCACAGCCCCTACCAATTGTATTTTTGCACTTCTCACCAAAAATTCATGCATTTTGTACGACTTTCTTGATTTCTAATATTTGATTCATTGCATATAATTTCATATTTATGTGTCTTATCCAATATCTATACAATGTATGTGAAACGTAATTATTTTGGGTACAGGCCAGGATTTCTGGTGAGGCCACAAAGGCAAAGTATTAGGGGCAGGATACCGCCCAGCCACTTTCTGGGGAGCACTGGGGATGTGCTGTTTCCCAGTGCTCCGGTGCATGCATTCACGCTGGGAAAGATAGTGCGTGAAATCCGGCCCTGTTTGGGTATGTATGATATTTATGAATTTAAATTTTGGTGACTTGAGTAGCAAAAAGATTTTTCTTTTTTGAGCATAAAATTACTGTGTGTACTTTATAGGCTCTTACGGGGGAATGTAATAAAAATCGCTAACGGAAAAATTATTCGCAATGTGAAAAGTTATGCCTTTGCGCAAAGAAATTTTGCTTTGTGCGAATTTAATATAGCTTTTGCGAGCCCGGAAACTGTTTAGCGACCACTTCCGACAGTGAAAGACCGTTTGCGAATTTTATAGTTTGCGCCAATGCGCAGTCAATGTAATAAAACTTCTTACTGAAAAAGTCAATATGTTTGCTCCAAAAGATTACGACACCTTCAAGCACTTCTTATGAGTGCGCAATTAAAATTCGCAATGCGCAATTAAAATTCGCAATGCAATAACGGTTTAAGGAACAATATTACATTGCGAGATGTGGATTTTTAGTATTATTGGTGCGAATAGTTTTGCTCTTTGCGACTTTTATTACATTCCCCTGTTTGTCTTTTGACAGATTTGTTAGTACATCTCCAATTGTTTTTTTGACTCCTGAAGGATATTCCTAAATTATTTAAGCATTACTGTAGGGAACATTTTACTAACTATCAGGAAAGATTTTAATGATATGACATATTTATCAAAGAATGTTAACTTTAGCAGTCTCTGTTCTATGGAGTGATAGCATTCAGCGCTGCTCAGCCACAGCATTGAGTACTATCACCTGTCTGAATCCTCACTCCATCATATGTATTGTATGGGGGGGGAAATGGACAATTATTTTGGAACTGGAACCAATTATTCCAACATTGGAAAATATTGTTAAATCATTAAAGCTTTTACAGAGATATAATAAATCACTACCTCTGGCTTATACTAATGTGTTTAAAGGAGAAATATACAAATGATATTAGCATGACCCCAATAAGTACCGTTTTTATTATAAAGGCATTCTGCCAATTGCTTTAATAAAATCTGTAATATTTACTATTATAGCTACTAAACTAGATAGAACATTTCAATTAAGGACTAGAATTTTTCTATTAAACTGGTTCCTGTGTTTTTGGTTCTTCGGGACAATTGTGGGAGGGAATATGCTAAACCATATCATATAATGAGTTCCTCCTTATTTACAGACCTAAGATTAAGATAATTATTAGGTAAAATTATCCATTTCAACTAAATAAAATGGTTATTTTTGAAACATAGCATATTCAGAAGACATTTTAGACTCATTCAGTGACTTGTTTTCAATACTATACTGCTATATGTGGTCACTATATATTCATTCCTCTAATCAAATAAATAACTGAAAATATAAGTGCATTGTGTTAATTTGGCTACAGCAAAGTACACTTATGAATATATTCCCTTTGGACGTGAATATACGATAAACAAAGTCATACCAATCAGCCATGTGGGATAACATAACACAAAACTCCAGATTACTACCTAATGGGCCTGATTTAATTCAAGGAAAAAAGCCTTTCTGATGGCCTATCTCATGAACGCTATGCTAAAGTCTATAGGGAATAGAATCTAGAAATGTGTTTTTCTCATTAAATTTTATATGCCCTGTGTCTGAGAAAAGTACATTTATTCCTAATGAACTTGGTGTAATGCAGCAGAGTAGAAAAACATACAGTAATACACTGGTTTTATTACGTGTAACTTTGGGGTTTTTGGGCATAACAAAACCCATAGAATGAGGGTGATTCATTAAGAGAAAACATTAGACCTACCTATTTAAATATGCATTCAAAATTAATGTAGTTGCACAATGCAACTTTTGGAACTTCTTTTTAACTTCAATTCATAATGCAAAATGATAGCTTTAGAGTTGTATTAGAGGTATTGTTACAAATAAAACTTGGGTGCAAATGGCAGCGATGCTCAAATCAAATCAGGGGTTGAGCTTGATATGGGCCTGGTGATTTTTTATAACAGATGTAATAGCAAAATATTTTATAATATGTTTCTAATTATTATTTTATATTTTTATCATCTATACATTTAATTATTTGGTAAAGAAAAAATCCAATATACTGTATTGGAAATGACTTGGAAACTATTTCATAATGCAACCATAACAAAATAACTAGCCCTTAATCTTGAATACTCAAATGCTTTACTAGATAAGCTCATCAACTGATCTTTTTCAATGACTATTCAGTGGTGGGTAAGTGATTGGTGGCTGCAGTGCAAGCCTCTGTAGAGGAGCTAATCAGAATATTAAGAGCAGGGTATAACAAATCCAAGTCTTGAGGTGGGGAGATGAGGTACTCACATCTGGCCAATTTATGTGTATCATGCCTGCAATAGAGACTAGAAAACCAAATTGTGATACAGACAAAATGAACCAATATAATATAATATTTAATGTGGGTTCTGGAAGCTGGGAGAGGATATAATGCTATATAGCATTAGGCACTGGCATGAAAACGTATGTTACATGTGAAATTACTAGCAGGCAAAAAATCGTTAAAGCTATTCTGTTGTGGGAAATTTTTGTTTTTACAAAATGCATCAGTTGATAGTGCTCCTGTAGCAGAATCCTGCAGTGAAATACATTTTACAAAATAGCAAACAGTTTTTTTTATATTTAATTTTGAAATCTGACATGGGGTAAGACATGTTGACCGTTTCCCAGGTGCTCCTATCGATGTGACTTATGCTCAGATAAACAACTGCAAGTTGGAGGGATGTCAAACACCACCCTCACTCCCCCAGCCTCCTAACAATAGAATAATGGGAAGTAACCAGATAACTGCTCCCTGGCACAAGATAACAGCTCCCTGTTAGATATGAGAATAGCGCTCAATAGTAAAATTCCCATTGTGACTCGTCCAGTAGGAGAAACAATGGCCTGTCTGAAAGTACTTCCACAGTGATGAGCTGATTCATTCTGAAAGCACCAGGCAAAATGACCCAAGACACAATTATTACAACTAAAAAAAAAATACGCTTATTAAAATATTAAATATTAGAATGAATTACATGCAATGTACACAGTGTTGGACTGGCCCGGCGGGACACCGGGAAAAAACCCGGTGGGCCCCGACCCACATGGGCCCCTGCCAGGCCAGACCCCTTCTCCTTTTGATTTTTTAAAAAGGATCTTCGCGACGCGCATGCTCGCCGATGGGGCGTCTTGTGCGCATGCGCGCCAAGGGGATGGCGCACATCAGAGCACAGCACTGCACGGTGCGCACAGCAGGGGGACGGGTGGCCCTGGACTGCAGTCCCGGTGGGCCCCGGGCCCCCCAGTCCGACCCTGAATGTACACAGTGTAATTTAGTAATACAAACCATAAAAATCATGACAGAATCCCTTTAAAGAAAGACGGCAATCACAGAACATGAGTTAGTATAACAGAGCTGCTTGGTAGAAATATTGGGCAAAGTGAGCCTGACATTTATAATAATTAAAAGTAAGGTTGTGAGGTGGTGTTCCACCACCTGTGTTTGCTTTAAAGCAAACAAAACCTTTTTTTTCTTGATTTGATTGCATATAAATAATGACGTATGGGGCTATTACATGTTCTGTGCCATGCTGTGATGCCTGATCAATTATATTTGGTTATTATTATTATTACAGTACTTGCAACCCTTAATTAACTCAACATGGTTCCTTTTCTTCATTCATCTATAAGTAAGACATGGGTCAATGTTATGAAATATATATATATCTACCAGGCTCAAGAATAACTGAAATGTACTGTATATGTAGATACTATTTTGGGAAGTGGGAGGGGCCCAGTTCTGTGGACATATATAAGGGCACAGTTCCGTGGGCACATAAAATTAGGGATGCACAGAATTCAGGATTTGGTTCAGGAGACGGCCAGGATTTGGCCTTTTTCAGCAAGATTCTGATTCGGCCAAATCCTTCTGCCTGGTCGAACCGAACCCGAAAACCTAATTAGCATATGCAAATTAGGGTGGGAGCGAAATCGCATGACCTTTTGTCACAAAACAAAAATAGTACTTCATGCTGTTGGGCAGTAATCATAGGTAAGCTATGCTCTCAGTAATATTTCTGGCTCATGAACCTTGCTGGCAGAGACTTCAGTATTCTGTAACATATTCTCAAAACTAATGGGTTTCTTGTCAAACTTATCCAGACAATTAATAACAAAATAGAAATCAAACCTTTATGTTAATGGGAGGGGCAACCTGCAAACCTTAATTTTGCCCTCTGAATATATGCGTTAAGACCTTTTAAAAGTGCGTGTGCTCCCATCTTTTATTCCAGCCAAACTACATAGCATTGTGTGTCTGTCACATTAAAAGTGTCAGCTCTACATTGAACTATTACTTCTATAGATTGGATCCATCTCCAGGATCAGTTATGTCTGGCCATTATTATAAACAATGCTGCCAAGCATTTGGTGAGAGTTAAGTCAAATTTTAACTCTACCTATGGCAAGTGATGACTTCAATAAACAAGAGCCAATGCCAGTTTCAGTTAATTATAGCCATTGCTTATAAGAACCACATCCCAGCAGTTTGAGTAAAGATAAGCAATAAAGCATCATATTATCTGCCACATGAAAAATCAGTTCTACCTAGTGGAAGTAAGCCCTACACAGTTTGACCATTGCTTGTAAGCACTGCAGCCCAACCGTCATCTGCGTTCACTAACAGAGGCATGTGGAGTTTTCAGGATACTGCATTTAATAGGTCTGATTAATAGCAATGGCAAAAAAGTTTGAGAATAAAAAAAACTATACTGCTTTGTCTGAACAAAATATCCTCTTAAAGCAAGTTCTCAATAAAGCTAAGCAAGCATTCTGCAAGGGCCACTGGAGGGCTCTCTTTCACTGAAGTTCAAAGTTATGCTTTAACTTATTTCGTTGACAGGCAACATAATGGCAACTGGTGCATGCATAAACAAAAATATGCAAATAAACAAGTTTCCCTGGCCGGAGTAGTCTATAACATTAATTATTTTTAATAAAAATACATGATTTTCTCTATCCCTAGTCAGACCTGGTTTTAAATTTATAGTACTCTTTTTGAAAGGTGAGGAAGAAGTATTTTAATTAGAATATTGGAATATTTTATTTGATTATACTTTACCTATAAGCATTACACAGCACGGTATTGTGCTGACACTTCATAAATAAATTATTATCATTGCAGGCTTGGATAAAAATAAGTATAGTCTGAAACTTTTCACATAATTTTAAAGAAACATCTCCAAAGTGGATTAGTAATAAAAAGGGCGAAATTATATTGTATAACAGTATTAGGTTGCATTGCTCAATAGATCCCCTGCTGACATACAGTGTAGATTTATGAGACGCTACATTGCTTAAGTACATTATTTTAATAATGAAACAAAGACATTCTCATAAATCTATGCTTTATGTCACTATGGTTTTCATTGAGTAAGGTATTTTGCAGTATAGATTGAAAAAGATGTCCGTTGTGTCTTTCAAAATCTGAGAAGGTAATAAAAAAATCACTATGCGTATATATGAATCTTATGTTTGCTACGGGATGCATTTAATTGCATTAACTGTTTAGCTGATTGCAGCTTAATTAATGCAGGAAATGCTACTTCAAAACAACAAATAATTCATATTTCTATATAAAAGAGCCTCAGACAAACGTTATGCCTTTTAATCTTTAAATTATTTAAAAATAAAGGGGAACTGTAATAAAATTAGAAGAGTATAAATTAACTGACAATTTGCATGTTACAATGTAATATTCTTCATTAGACTTTTATTGCATTGCGAATCCTGATTGCACATTAGGGATGTCGCGGACTGTTCTGCGGCGAACTTGTTCGCGCGAACATCGGCTGTTCGCGTCCGCCGCAAGTTCGCGAACGTCGCGCGACGTTCGCCAATAGGCGTTCGCGTCAAAATCGTTCGACCATTCGACCGAACGAAAATCGTTCGATCGAACGATTAAAATCCTTCGATCGTTCGAATCGAACGATTTTCGGATGTTCGAAGTTCGCGAACTGTTCGCGAACTGTTCGCATTTTTTGCCGGTGTTCGCGAACGGCGTTCGCGAACACATTATCGGCGGTTCGCTACATCCCTATTGCACATTGCACACTTTTAAGATGTGCTTGAAGGTGTCCTAAACCTTTGGAGCAGTAAGAAGTTTTATTACATACACTACAATCTATTGCAAATAGTAATGGGTGAAGCTATGCCGTGTGTGAAATTCGCAAAACGTCGAAAAATGTGCAAAACTCATTGAAGTCAATGGGCATCAAAATAATTCTGACGTGCGTCAATTTTGAATGTGCATTGTCGCCGCAGTTTCACAAAAACTAGGAAACGAGGAAATTCGCTGCAAATTCGTGTCTGCCGAATCTATTCGCAAACTATAAAATTCACAATTGCTATCCTACTGTCACATGAGTAGCAAAGGGTTCATAAAATGTTTGCAAAGGCACAATTGTTTGCAATGTGAATATTTATTCTCACTGCAAACAATCTTTCCATTAGCGACCTATATATTACATTCCCCCAATAGTGAGCTCTAATAATTGTTTTTGAACATCCCTGTATATATTATGGGGCCCATTTACTTAGCTCGAGTGAAGGAATAGAAGAAAAAATACTTTGAATTTCGAATGGTCGAATATGGCTACTTCGACCATTGAATAGGCCACTTCGACCTTCGACTACGACTTCGAATCGAACGATTCAAACTAAAAATCGTTCGACTATTCGACCATTCGATAGTTGAAGTACTGTCTCTTTAAAAAATACTTTGACCCCCTAGTTCGCCACCTAAAACCTACCGAGGCCAATGTTAGCCTATGGGGAAGGTCCCCACAGGCTTCCTAACAATTTTCTGATCGAAGGAAAATCCTTCGATCGATGGATTAAAATCCTTTGAATCGTTCGATTCCAAAGAATTAACTATTAAATAATGCAGAAGGAAATAATTTGATGTCTGGCACATACAATATACCTTGTTATGTGCTATGTTTATTGGAGTATGGAAGAAGTTGACCTAAATGCTTGAGACCTATTGGACCAGTTATTTGTATTTAAGAATACATACATACATTTCATTTGTCCATATGATTAGCTAGGGAAGTTCTGATTCATGGAGGTAATTGTTTATGGATATGAACAGGGTGGAACAAGTCCATGAAGTAAGTGCTCCAATTTTTACATTAGGAAATAGTAGAAGGTAAATGTTTAAAATGGCTACTCTATGTTAGCCGATAAGGATACAGGGATCAGTATGACCCCTGCAACCTATTAAAATAATTCCTATTAACTAAACTTTAAAGTAAATAATTCTTTCAAACTCAAAATTCAAACATCCACATGTGCCTCCATGTTCACACAGTAACAATCTTGTTATCGGGAACCTTTCTTAGTGGTGGATACACTCACAATGCACCGGGCTTTCTGCTGCGAAAAACACAAGGAAGAGTGCGTGACAACAAGAAGTCCGTAAACAAGGTACTGGCAAGGATGAAGAGGAGATGTAGTCGAAAATCAGGCAAGAGGTTCAAGGCGGGCGGCAATAATTGGAGTCAAAAGTCAGGCTGGAGTCAAAAACCAGGAATTCAGATACAAAGAAACGCTTAGGCAGGGACAGTAGAACTGGAACCTATCTTGGGCACTCACAAAATGGAGGACTGTAGCTTTAAAGAGATTTTGGCTCCAAATTCGAATCCAGCGCCGAATTCGTGACATCACGACGCTCGGCATCAAAGGATACGCGGAAGTGTGAGCACAGAAACCTTTGACGAGACGCGCCGGGAGGTAAGAGAGCGCCGAACTCTCCCGGCGCATCTTACACACACCTTAATACAAAGGCAGTGCTGCATTTCAAGCAGGTTTAGGAGCACTGGGGACCCGAGCATAAAAAAGTATTTATCTCATCAACCCTGCACTACCTTTTCAAGAGAAGATTCTTGAAGAATCTCCATTCGTTCATTCATTCTAAGGGGTCTTGATTCGCAAAAACATTATAATGGTGGAGTTGTCTAAGGACTCCTGAACACCAGCCTATATTAACAAAGAATCATCCAAAGTACCTAAAATGTTCAGTAATTGAAAGAATTGCATTTGCTTTATATTGGTTTGATTTAGAATGTTCCATTCTTTGAACCTGGATGTGAAAACTTATAATGGTATTTTTCTAAAGTTGTTTTGTTTTATATATTTATTTATTTTAACATCAATCTTTTCATATTCTGTGATCTATAGTATTTTCTGTCTTCATCTTAGGAAGAGCTTATCATAGTTCCTGTTTTCCCAGAACAAGCATGAGCCACTTTGATTTTTTTTTTTGTATTTGTTGTGATAATAGGCTCAAGGAAAGTAAGAACTAGATATCAAAATATTATTTACAATGCCCAGTATTTTATATCAAAATAAGTTGAATTGTATTAAATGAAATGTTTTATGTTACTTTCAACACATATTTATTGTTCTAGTGAATTGATTTTACTTTTTTCTATTTTTGCAAAGCACATTACTATTACATACAGAAACTAAAACACTCCAGGGGAGACTATTCTTTATGTTCCAGCCATAAATGAATCCACAAAAGCTTGTCAAACAAAAATGACTTGCACTCACTATACAGTCAGAATACCTCCCAGAAGTGCACTGTTTCTTAAACTCTTTAATTGTTTCAGAATTAAACCTCCACTCTCATCATTAATATATTATTGGGGAGTTTGAGCCTAGAGACTAAAACAGATTAAAATATATAATGGAACTGCTATTGTTGCATATGAAATGGTAGCTTGCTTTCGGCTGTTTTACTTAATGCTTTATAAAATATTCAGTCAAGTTCAAAGGTCACTCAGTGTCAAATACAGCCATTTCAGGTGTAGGAGGCATTTATATTGCATTAGATTTGTTTTACAATACAGTTAGCTGCTACCTATTAACAATTTCTGAAATAACCTTTTGATGTACAGATACAGAAAGATACAAGCTTCAATAAGAGCATGGCTTGAAGGGATCTAAGCAAAATTGCCATGGGTTGGGTCTTATATATATATATATATATATATGTTATAATTTGGAAATGTAATAAAAGACATTAAAAGAGAAAGTGTGAACATTAAAAGAAAAAATGTGAACAATTTTCATTGTGGAAATTTAATAAAGGTTTTGCAATCCCTCAAAAGAATGTTGTGACCGTCTGCTAGTGGAAAAAATATGGTAAATTTTATAGTCCTCACCAGTGCACAGTGTATTTAATAACACACATCTAATAAACTTCATGCATTTGCAGACATTTTATATAGATTTTGCACTTTCTGCATATTTTCCTTGCAAGAAAAATGATTTGTGCTAAGATAAATTTTAATAAAAAAAAGGGTACAGTTCCTTAGAAATGACTTACTAAAGAACATGTCTTACCCCCAAGATTATCTGACCCCACTGGCGTAAATCTAACGCTGGGCAACTAACTCTCTTTTTTTTTTCAACTTGTGATCCTCATCCAGTATACTTTAAAATCTCACCAACTGATTTCCATTATCTATTAGCCATCTATGTAGCCATTAGTTGCATAGCTATTCCTTTGGCTTTGGTACCAATGTGCACCATGAGAGATACAATAGAATAATATCCTTACTCTTACCCAATATATTTCTTTCGGTGACCAGGCACCAAGGGTGAAACAACTCTAATAAAACATTAGGCTAAATCCTATTGTATCTAAAAATGAATTCCTGATTTGCATCCTTTCCCCATAATAACCTATCCATCTATAACCAAGCCAGTCATTTGGATATCCACCGAGTGAGAGGCACAAAAGGGATCCTAAAAGAAAAGGATACAGACCAGAACATTGAAGAGAGAAAAAACCCTTTGCAAAGATAGTTGTAGTGGAATTTTAGGGTTTAGGAGCCAAGATTGCACAATAGATGCAATACCTTGAATGTACAAAAGTTTATTAATATAAAATGGTAGCAAAAGAGAGACAAATTATATATTGTAAACACTTAGGGGCTGATTCATAAACCTTGGGCAATTTTTGCTGGGAAGTTTGGATGTTTACCTCTTTGTAAAGCAGAAGGTTTCAAATTTAACTATTTTCCATTCTAGAATAATTATAACACAGGTATCAGCTTTTACAAATGTGTCATTGTGTCTCAGGAATGGGTTTCCTAGTAGGAAAGTTATGATATCAATATTTGATAAACCATCCCCATAGTAATATCCTTTAGATTTAATTTTATAATAGAATGGCTATGTGAATTATGTCACAATTCAATGTAACAATTTGCAGATCTTTTCACATTTTCTTCCTGCAATCCAAAATTGCATCCTATGTTGTAGAAAAAAAACAGAGAGTAATATATTTTCACTGTAGCAAATGTGCACTTTAGAAAATAGTCGGTCATGTACAGAACGTTACTCATCTAGATGAACAGGTATCTTTTATTTTTGAAAAAAGAACATCCTTTTTTTTCACATTGTTGTAAAATTGAACATTACACTAATATTCCTGAACAGAAAGGTTAAAACTTTAGGTTTTCTGAGTATTGGGTTCATAGTATTGAAAGCATCCATTTTTCATGTAAGTTTTAGAACAGTTTCACACTATTACTTTAAAAGGTTATGCGTCTTTACACATCCACTAGAGCACTTAGCAAAGTCAAAACATGGAATTATATCCAAGATCTCTCAGGTAACAGATGGGGACCATCAAGAAGTTCTTAAGAAAAATGCGATGATAGCTGTTTTATTATCTTAGTTGGCAAATATTTTTTTTCCCTTCTGAAGGGTAGTCAGGTACTGTTTACATTAATCCAATAAAAAGAGCACAAAACCTGTCTTTTGATACAAGAATAAAATACCTTACTAAAAGGTTATTCATAGTACTCTGCTGATGTACAATGGTAGCAGAGCTCTTGTCAGTCTCACATTTAACATTTAACATTCTAAACATATATTTATTGCAAGCTCGCATGGACAGGTCCCGCTGATCTTTTGTTCCAGTCTCTTTTATTTTGTTACATTGTTTATCTTTATAGTTCCCTTTTTCTATGGGATCCATAAAATGCTAACATATATTATTAAAGCCTTTTAACAAAATGAAGAAAAAGGACTAAAACGATTTTCAAATTAATTAATTTTTCAGTAATTCACGGAGTCCTGCTGTGTTTGCTGTGAAATCAGATGCTTCAAATGTGAACACCAAATAATGTAGAGCAGTTGAAATCCAAAGGAGAATACGCATACCAAAACTCCATGAAAAATATCAGACTGATGAAATCAGGATAACACACTCAAAAGGAAGTAGATTCTAAATGTATTATTGGATCAAAGAAAGCCCATATAGGTCCAACATATTTTAAAAACATAAATAGTCTTCATCAGGGTAAAAGAGGCAAAAATAATGAAAAACTATGCCTTTTTTTACACTGAGACCTATTATTCTCAGTGTCAGCCCTCGCAATGGTGTGGAGGCAAGGTGTAGTGTAACTGTAATTAATAATATTTCCAAAGAATGGGTGCTAGTGGTTCTTGGAAGGTTAACTAGAACTGATTTACTAGAACAAATCCACAAAGGAGAATAATGCAATAATGCATGGCACAGTAGTCAATACTATGGTTTCACAAATGAAACCATGAGCAGAGCAATCCCTCCAATAGATCTTTAAAGAGGGGTATCATACAGTCCACCCAGAGCTTATCTGCTTCCTCAGGGGGAAACTTCATATATATATATATATATATATATATATATATATATATATATATATATATATATATATATATATATATATATATATATATATATATATATATATATATATATATACCCTACATATTCCCTGCACACTGTTTCCCTAACTAGGCCACAATACCAATGGAAATCTAATCTCTTCTATACTCCTTTGTGGAGCTAAAAGCTGCTAATCTAGGTAGCACTGTACCTGGTTATCTATCTATCTGTGACAGGATCTAGCTGCCCCTTATTAAATCCTGCACTAATAATATACTCCACAGTGGACTCCCTTCCACTTAGGGGAGTCTCTGGCAAAAGTCTCTGGCAAAAAGCCCTTAAAGCCTCATGTCTTTTTTTTAATACTATAGCACACTGCAACCTTGTGGCAAAACTAGGGAAAGCTAGGGATTGTAAACTGACCCAGGAAGAGAAGAATTACTCCCTCCATAGACTAAGAACCCTTTTAGTGGTCAAGCCTTAGGACTAGAGAGTGCATAATAAATGAGGGCACCATTTATCAGTGCCCCACAAAAGGAAGAAATAGCACAGGAACCAACCAAGTAGGATTAGGCAGAGAAGAGTAGATACCATTCCCTCAATTAAAATGATATGACTACAATAACTTTATCCCCCCTTTGCTCATTTAGTTAGTGTTACAAGGCTATTTTAAAGACTGCAGATACTGATCAATTATTTATTTGCACATTCATGTTCCTGCTGAAATGTTCATATTAAAGAAATATATAGTTATTATATTTCTGTCTGTCTTTTCTAGATGGACAAATATGGATGCATGCTCATATATATAAGTGTAGTACCACAATACAGTCATTGAGGGTTATTTACTTATCATGGAAAAGAATGCAGAGCCTGGTCTGGCTACGGTATAAACCTTGCACTTGTACTTACCATCTGTAATACGGAAGGCAATGCTGTATTTATTGGGGCAGTTTCATCTTGTGGCAATTCTAAAACACAGAAAGGCAGCGTGCAAAGTCCAAATAACAGACGCATTGTGCTAATTTCTTGTGCTTTGTACACTACCTTGGAAGTTGTAAATAACCCCTGCTGTTTCCTTGCAGTGTACAATTGATTTTATTTTCCTGTTAAAAAGCAGCAAGACATAAACTACTCCTATAAATAAATGCAAAAAAATACTTAAAGATTTGTGTGTAAAACAGTATGTTTTACATTCCTGATTCCAAACATGGTGTATTATTAGTTTAACATGAAGCTTTCTTTTATAGGATATGGTATTATATTAATTCAGAAATTCACTAACAGTGTCTTAGTTTTTACATTTACTCAATAGGCCTTATGCCAATATTTTTAAATATACCCCAGTAGAGACACAAAGGAAGTTAACACAATGATATTTTCATAGCCATACAGTTGCTGACAGCAAATAACATTTAAATAATAAATACATCTTCAGAATATGAAACAGATGAATAAACTAAATTCAACTCAACACGGTACACTGACTGACCAGTAGGTGGCAGTGAATTGTCATCATAAAGGCGAAGGTCATGATAACAACAAATGTTACAGTGCAGAATGTATTATAACTTTAACATAACTTGAAGCAGATATTTTATTCAAAAGCAACTCATAAAGAATTCCTTTATAGACGATCTAGCTCTGCAATAACCAGAAGTTGAAGCAGTGAATATGGACCACATCAAAGTACAAATCTATGTCATTCACTATAGGGGTAGTTTCCAATATGGAAGTGCCACTTTCTGACACTTTTAACCTTGCCTTCCAAAGCTAGTTGAGTTCTTGCAGATCTCTGTGATCCAGAGATCTGTATCTTCCCATATCACTGCAGCATTGCCTGCATTTGGAACACAAGCGGTTCCCTTCTGCCCCCTACCCATACCCAGTGGCAGAACTACCGGGGGAGTAGAGTGTGCAATTGTACCAGGGCCCACAGTAGTTTGCGCAAACTTAAAAAACAGACAGTAGTTTGCGCGCAATTAAAAAACCCACATCCGGAACGAGGTGGAGGGGGGTGACCGGTCCCGGCTGCGCGGTCTGCACCCGGGTCCACCACTCCATCATTACATTATTGCCCGTACCCTAGCACACATTACACTATTTTTGGACAGTTTGCACCATGCCTTCCACTCTAGCTGAATTGCTGAAGGTCTCTGTGTTCTTAAATGCATCCACTCCTATATCCTTATGCTGCCCCCCCCCCATGATTTCCAGGATCACCGTACCTGCCACTCATTACTGCAAGATCTTCTCATTGCTAAGCTCGAGTAATGCAAACTGGCAAGCATAATTGTGCATGGTGCAATTTGCACCTGTGCCATTATGAACATAACCTGGCAGGGCATGGGAATTCTCTTAAATATCAATATGGACTCAATATGGATTTTACAGGTGCGTAAAAGGAGTATGTATTTACAGTGTGCAAATAGAACATTGTAATTTAAACTTGCTCGATAAGATGTGTAAATAATAGGTTTCCCCAATTTCTTCTATTCACTCTACCTGTTTCATATGTGCAGTAATCCATCAGCAAAAGCACAGCACTGCCTGCTTTGTTTTACAGATGTTTTGAAACATGGGAATATATTTTATTTGTCAAGGAATGATTTAAGCAATCCTACATGTTGATTTACACTATTCATATTGTTAATGGCAAATGAAAAAGCTAGATAACATATCGCATGAAAGCTTAAATCCATTTAAAAATATTTTTCCGTAATAACACCACAGGAGACTCTCTCAATAGAAAACTCTTTGAGATAATCTCTCTAATTACTTCAAAAGAAATAATTAAAAATAGCCCTATACCCTTGACTGCAATGTTTTTATTTTGAAGCATGATAACAAATTAATTTGTGCAAAAGATCTCGCATATGCCATTCTCTTATGGGAATACAGCTTTGCCTTCAGGATTATTCAAAGCTTTCTGCATTGTCAAAATTAACTTTTTTTCTAACAGAATTCTGGTGAATGTTTAAGTGCAGTACCTGATCCTTGCAAGGAATTGATAGGTAGTGGATTGTAAGAATCTCACTCTAGGAACACAGCAAAGAGGAAGGGGCCGAGGAAATTGGAGAGAAGACCCCCACTAACGGTACTCTGCCAGTGCATTTCTACATGACAGGGGTCTTGAAGGCTTCATGGAGAGAGACATGCTGTGTCAGTGTGTGTGACAGAGGGATTGTGAGAGGATCTCCTTGGAAGTGTATTTAAGTAACTAAACCTGTAAGTTTGTGGTCATTTGTGACACTGGTGTGACCCTGGTGTGCCCCTATGAACCTGTCAGAAGCTAGTACTAATAAAAGTTTGCTTTGGCTCAATCGCGACTACATACATCATGTTTTATTCACAACCTAAAGGCCCGTCAGGTGCCTTGACTGGGAGTGTACCAGTTAGGGGTGACCCCATTACAAGTTGATTTGGGTTTTGCTATTTACAACTTGATTGGATACTTAACTCTTTAGGTCTTCCTACCATAGAAACTTTTTACAACAATTACATTTTGCCAGTTACAACAACTGAAATAAACGGAGCCACTTTAATCCAAGCCCCCCAATATTAATGCAAAATGAACGGCTACAAGCACAGGAAATCTAATTTTCTTGCTTTTATCAGTACATTCTTTGCACAATTACACATGTATTCAGTGGCGAATGTCGCCAATTGGCCAGTATGCTGCTGGTGCTAATGGTATTAATAGGGGAAATAATGTAGGTAACACATATAGGAATACATGTTCTGAAAATGTGGCAACCCCAGTAGTGACTTTTATTAATAGTCACTAATAAAAAGTAGATAATGTTGCTTCTTCAGAGTATTACCTTGGCTGGGCACACATTCATCATCCTGTTTCATCGTTCAACTTCCAAGTCAGAATTTCTATAACACAACTTTAAAGTCTATATTTGCACCAACTTCCTACATATCTCTCCATCCAGTTCACTGTCTATCTTTTTTACCTCTACTTTATCTGATATTCCTCCCAAATTCTTTGTCTCATCTTTCCTAGTTCTAAGAGAGCAGAGAGTAATCCACATGGACCAGCATTAGGTACAGTCACTTTACTATACACAATCAACATTGTTAATACAAAATATTAGCATTTATATCTCTTGCATAAAGGAATTCTTATCACTCCAGGATGAACTCAATACTGGTGGATTGGGAAGAGACATGGCAAATGACGTTAAGTTTCAATCAATGTATAGTTAGGCTGTGGTAACAAACAAGTCAATTACCATTATATGAGAAATGTAGTATTACAATGGAACAATGTTTAACAAAATTGAAAAGAATTATTATGAAAATGAAAGTGAAAAAATTAAAACATTTGAAGTTTAATAGATTAATGTGAGTTTAAATACAGTATGGTACAAACATATGTAATTGGATTTTCTTTTCATACAATGAGAAGTCAGAGCAAATAAAATCTATAAGGGACCATATACAACCACTAGACACAGCAATAGGCCCAAAAATGTGTGAAGAATTGAGCCCATTAAAATCAGGAAAGTTAAATTAAGCTTAAAGGGATGCTGTCATGGGAAAGCATGTTTTTTTTAAAAAAAAATACATCAGTTAATAGTGCTGCTCCAGCAGAATTCTGCACTGAAATCCATCCAAAAGAGCAAACAGATTTTTTATATTCAATTTGGAAATCTGACATCGGGCTAGACATATTGTCAGTTTCCCAGCTGCCCCCAGTCATGTGACTTGTGCTCTGATAAACTTTAGTCACTCTTTACTGCTGTACTGCAAGTTGGAGTGATGGAAGGTAACCAGATAACAGCTCCCTAACACAAGATAACAGCTGCCTGGTAGATCTAAAAACAACACTCAATAGTAATAGCCAAGTCCCACTGAGACTGATTCAGTTATATTAACTAGGAGAAATAACAGCCTGCCAGAAAGTAGTTCCATCCTAAAGTGCAGGCACAAGTCACATGACTGGGACAGCTGGGAAACTGACAATATGTCTAGCCCCATGTCAGATTTCAAAATTGAATATAAAAAAATCTGTTTGCTCTTTTAAGAATTGGATTTCAGTGCAGAAATCTGCTGGAGCAGCACTATTAACTGATGTTTTCCCATGACAGCATCCCTTTAACATTTCTTATTTTTCCATTCCTTAATAAGTGATATCGATATGTGAAAAAAATCATCATCCTAAATAATAGATCCTAAACCTATACATGCATATTAACTGAAAGTAAAGGGAACAGTATAAACACATTATCCAGAATCTCTTGGTAGATTTAATGTTTGGAAGAAGAAAAAAAAGCTAATTTTACCTCCTGCTGGCAAGATATTCATCCTGAGGCATATGAATGGGAACAAACAAATAAAATGTCCAAACTTGAAGTGTAAGACCAAAAAGCCTTCATTGCTACTTTGGCTCAGAAAGACTTTATGACTTTGTAAGACTAAAGGACAGCTCGGACACTAATATATAAGGATGATCTAAATCTCCTGCTAATTAACTGCGCAAGATGTAGTGAAATATATTTCAAGACTTATGGCAAAATCCCAAAATCTAACTGAAGACATTCATTCCTTTTTTCAATTTTAGCAAAGAAAAAATAAAGTCATCTGTATAACATTGCTAGTGGCAAGGACTGGAGAGATTGTCTGGCTACCTAGGAATCTCTGCAAAGCATTACAGACGTGTGACTGTTTTATTTGTAATAATTATACATGAGTAGAGCATTACGACAGCTTGATTTGTGGAAAGGGTTTTCATAGTCAAGAGATGTAGCTGTGTTCATCAAGGTTCTTTTTTCCAGTCACTAGCTCATTGTGAAAAGCAGCTACAGAGCAGCTTTGTGTGCATTTGGAGGCATCCAAGAAATTAGTTCCGCATGGCTGGGTGAACACTGCAGCACAAAAAAAGAGGATTTTCTTACACATTGCTGTGTTATGCTAACAATGCACATAGCCGAGTTTCAGCTTAAATTTTCTCCTATCATGTTTTTCTTAATCATGACAATTAACAATTTTAGCGTGCGTTACAATGTTCTTTTTTTTTTATACACTGTTGGAAATGAGAGAAAAAAACTTTGGTTCTTCTTTTTATAGCTGCCTTGAGTAAAGCAAACTTACAGTTTACTGTTAACTAAATATGGTCGGGTATACATTTTGTTAAATGAAATATTTAAATAACTATTGTCTTTTCATTAGAACCAGGTTCAAACTAAAGAATGCTTTTATACCAGAGAATTTTAATTGATTGCCAGCACTTTAGAGGCACTGTAAAAATAAAAAAGCATTCCTACGGACTGCGCTTCCTATAAACACAAGTATTTAAACATTTAGAGGCTACTAATTCTACTTTTAGAATAAGTTTAAGTATAACAGTTTTGCCATAGAAATAATTGGTTTATGTTGTAATAATACAGACATATCTTAACCTAATACTTTATAGGTTTGATAGTTGCACATGGGATTTCTACAAAAAATTGCAAATATAAAGATGTTTCTCTCTACATAATTCTATAAATCTTGCTGTTTAGCTTGCTTTATTTTAATGTTCTTTTTTTACATTTTTATTTAACATTTTCAATAACATTACATTTCAAAGCAAAGTTAGAAATGGAAGAAAAGAAAGAAAAGACAAGATTGAAAGACAAGAAGAAGTAAGACCAGTTGGTCATATTGAGCCCAGTCACTTGAAATCTAACGGGGTATGGTTGGCCGGTTATGCCCTGGAGTGTTATGTTTTAACCAAGCGCCTCATATCCCTTCAAATTTTCCAGGGCACCCTTGTGCCATATAAACCAGTTTTTGCTTGGCCAAGGAGTAATTTACAATTTTTTTCCAGAAACCCAGTGTGGGTTGACCGATTACCACTGCAGTAGTATTGCTTTCTTTGCAAAGTAGAGCAGTTGTAGATAGCAGAATTTGGCATCTCCATATATACCTTTTGTAAGTCCTGTCTCCTTCGACACTTCTCTAGCCCAGTTTCCATGAGTTGGACCGGTCTTAGGGCAAATTGTGCTGGTTGCAGTTGTATGTACGAGTAATACATTCTAGGAAGAATGAGAAAATCTTCCCTAATTGCCCGGAATTGCTTACATTCACCATCAGAGATAATATCTGCTAGCATTTTTACTCCAGCAGTCCCCCATGAGGCTATATCTGACACTGACTGAAAATGTGGTAGGAATTTATTGCCCCACATGGGGGTCCATTTTGACCAGGTATGCTTATTCCCCTGGGCTATTTTTAATGCTTTGATAAAGGAGTCAGCCACTGTCCTCATGGGGATGATTGTTTTATAGCGAATGGTTATTCCTCTATTTGGCAAACAGCCTAATGCTTCAAGGGAGCCTATTATATTGGCCTGCAGTACCACGGCCTGATTATCTAGCTTTGGAGACATCCACCAATGTGCGAATACCAGCTGACTGGCGAGGAAATACATGTGAAAATTGGGCAAGGCTAATCCATCCCTATTCATAGGTGCCTGCAGAGTCCAGTGTTTTAAAAAAGATTTTAGGCAGGTTCCCTGGGAAATTGTGGAAAACATATAGGAATTTTGAGAGAAATACAATTTATAAGATGTTAATCTGGCCACGAAGGGACAAAGAGAGTCCTTGCCATACTGAGACACGTTTCTTAAGGCTGGTCAATATCAGGGAAATGTTGAGTGCTACGTATTGTCTGAGGTCTCTGTGAATTACTATCCCCAGGTATTTAAATGTGGACACCACTTGAAGCTGTTGGATAGCATTAGGAGTGTCCTGTGGCAAGGGGTCGATGGGGAAGCTTAGTTGTAGTTCACACTTAACCCCATTTAAGTGTCCTTATCAGAGCCTGCAGGAGGGAATTTGGATTTGCAAGGTATAAAAGCATATCGTCTGCATAGAACGAGACTTTTTCACAGATCCCCCTATGCACAGGCTCTCTATGGCCTGATCCGCCCATTTACTAACTACGAGAGGTTCGCCAAAGCAAAGAGTATGGGTGAAAGCAGGTAGCCCTGCCAAGTGCCATCTTTAGGTGGACCTCAGAGGAGGTACACCCACTCACTAGGATTTTCGCCTAAGGGGAGGCATAAAGAGCACGGATCGAGCCCCTAAGTCGGTGCCCCTAAACCATATCTTTCCGTCACTTCCCATAAATAGAGCCATATGACTGTGTCAAAGGCCTTTTCTGTGTTGAGGGGAACCACCACCCTTTGGCCAGAGTTGCCATGCTGTACAGATACATTTGTATAAAGATGCCTTAAGTTTATATCTCTTGTCTTGGCTGGCATAAACCCTGTCTGATCTGGGTGTATTAGTTCCCCCAGCACCAATCTCAACCTGGTGGCCAAGATTTTTGCAAATATTTTATCACAATTTGGTGATATTGGTCTATAAGACTCACATCTTTGGGGTGGTTCCCCTCTTTTGTGAACAAAACAATGTGTGTTTCATAGAATGATTTCGGGAGCCGACTGGATTCAAGCACTGCATTGTACAAAATTCTCAATTTGGGAAAGGAGTGCATAGGGCTGCTGCTCCCTTGGGCCTGCACTCAAATTGCTCAGGTTTTGCGGCTGCTTCTGTTCTGGTTTTATTTGAGAGATTGCCCATTGTGCAAGGCTGTAGCAGAGTATGTATTTCTTTCCCTCCTGTTTACTGTAGAATTATTATCCATTTTGTTCTTTACATCCAGGATGTGTTCTTGTCTTTCTCCTTCCTCTCTGCACTATTTATAGTGGGCAGAGTAAGGTATTTTGGGTCTATATCCAGGAGCAGTCAGGTGCCCCATGGATTGTCCCTCTATGGCCCTATTAGTCCTGCAGCCTGTTTCTGTGTCTCTCAGTAGCTCTGCGTAGCTATGAGTGAAAGAGCAGACAGGGAATGCACCCCCAAGGTCTTAGGGGGTTTGCAGTGCCGGATTCATCTGGTAGTTGTTCCGCGCCATTTTGATTTGGTCCCAGGTAGGCCCGCCTAAATTTAGCCAACGTGAGTAGGTTGTGGCAGGATACGTGGTACTTCTGCGCCAATTGAGCTTTCCCCATGTCAGATTTCTGCAGGGGTATATAATAATCCCTCCTGTTCTGATTGAAGGGGGTTGTGGCACTTTTTGGAGGCAGCTTTTGGTAGCAAGACCCCGATTCGTGTTCCCCTTGCTTTGCAATTTGACCCGTCCCTGTTGTTTTAATGTTATTGATGCCTATTCAACTCCATTTCTAGGCCATGAGGTGCCAAGAGGTCCTCTGCTGTTTAACAATTTATGCCTCACATAATATAATTGAGTCGGAATCTTATGTATGGAGAACAAGCAGTGCAGCACTGATAAGTCTATAAGCAGATTTATCACTGATCAAATTGGGAATCTTGCAGTGTTTCGTATCAATTCAATCTTCTAACGTTTGAAAAATCTTTAAAAAATTTAAGAAATTTTGGTCAAACTGGCCTATTTTATTATTTATATTTGTTTTGATTGGCCAGTTTGATCAGTAAGTTAGACATTAATGTAATTAATATCTCAGAATGTGTAGCTTGAAATTTCTAATGCTATAGTAGTTTATGGACATTTTCCCATCAAACTTTATGGATATCAATATTTATTGAGTGCACTTTGCTATGTGATCAATCAGAATTAGATATAATCAGGAGTTCCCAGTTTCATAGTTGAACTGCAAAATTAAAAAGCTTGAAGTGATTTGCAATTTTGATGTAAGAATGGAAATTTAGCCAAAGTAATAAAATGTTATATCATTACATTTCTAACATTAATATATAATTAGTACCAATATGTACCAACAGTTGGGTCATGCCCACCCCACCCCACCCAATTATTTACTTACCTGATCAACAACATACCCCCCAGAGTACCCAACAACCAGTCTGTCTAGTTCTAGCCCTGCTCTTCTCCCCACCAAGCTGATCAACAAGCAGTTAAAAAGATCAGCCTCTATCTGTAGGTGTCTGTCTCCTTTAACTGACATTGTGCTACTGCAGTAGTTCTAAAATACTAATGCTTACTTATCCCTAGTACAAGCATTATGATAGTTCTATGATGGGTTACAAATAAAGATATGATGTGTGGCCTTGCTGAAAAGCAGTTGGTGTAACTGTGTTAGGAAATGCAAACTTTGTTATAGGTCTAGTCACCTATAGCAACCAATCAATACATTTATTGCACTTTGTGCCTTTTATTACATTATGCATAAGGTCACATTGATTCCCAACAGTTCAGAAGATAAATCTGTAAATACCTCAATGCTTCTTTAGTGTTTATAATTTCCCATTCTGTAACATTGATTTAGCTGATCCGACTTGTACCACCAATAACCCACCCAAAATGAAAGTGCTTTGTGTTATTTCCATATTTGTATTGTATCAATATTCTTTTGATTGTTTACAGTAATATCTGCATCATTTGCTATTTATAGAAACCAAAAACTTGTAATAGTACATTTAATAACTTGTTTTTGCTCCATTTATTTGTGTTCAAAATGGCAGCTTAGTGAAATGGATTTATCCACATCAGTAAATAATGTCATTCATGTCATGTTATTTTTTTTAAAAAAAAGATTCTTGATTAATATAAATATTTACATTTCATATTTTGGATTATTAAAGGTTTCTTTAAAATGATTCTATACAACTGATGCAGTTTGATTTAAATGACACTGGCAATGTGAGGATCTTTACATAAAAAGACAAATGAATATCTTTAGCCTCATGCTTCAAAACAGTGAGACATAAAAAATAATAATGTTCACCACTTTTGTTCAACATGACAAATGGGATGTAAAATGTAATAAATCTTTGTAATATATGTTTCTACCTAAGTCAATTGTGTTCTTATACATTAATTCCATTAGTGTCTTATGTAGTATGCACTAATTAATTTAAAAATACAATAATATGAATATGGTGATACAGAATAAAGCAGTACATAAACACAATTGTAGACTCAGAAGCAATAAAGAAGTATGAAAGAAATAAAATAATTTAGATACATAGTCTAGTTCCAGTCTCTCATAAATCCTAATGATTTAAAGGGCTACTGTGAGCGTATTCCTATATATGCATATAAACAGAATATTAAAAGATACATAAATCATAAATTTTTTTTTGCTTTCCTCTTAGCATCTATAAAGATATTAATGACATAACTTGCCTTTCCTAAACTGCAATTGTCTCTCCACTTGCAAGCCCCAAGCATTTGCCTATCGCTTTTAAATCCCCTAAAGCCACTGGCACACATGGGGATTTACAATGTCAAAGTCCATATGAGTCAGCGCTAAAAAAGCTCAGGGAAACAAGAATGCAGCATTAAGGGAAATTTAAGTGTAGTAGATTATTGGTTGTTGTAGTTCCACAACTTCCTAATCTTACTATAGGGTGTCAGTTACTCCTTACATTCACACGTGTGTACTTTAAATTGGGTACTTACAAACATTTAAACTTTAAAACGCACTTATCAAAAAGACCAAGATGGGACAGTCAAAGGTTGCTTCATGATTTGTGTAGTTTTAAAAAAGGCACATCAAACCCCCTCTCCTCCTCCTCGAGTGTCTGGGCTACTTCCCAGTTTGAATTTGGTATTGTGGTTTGGCTCTGGCCGGCGTTGCCTCCATTGGTAATTATTATTGGTAAATTAATTGTAAATAAATTAATTGTAGATAATTTAAAAATAAATTCATTGTAAATCAATTCATTGTAAATAAATTAATTAAATATATAAATGAATTTAATTTAAATTGCCCTGGGTTACCTGAAGTGCATTCAATTTGATGATTATTTACCCTTTATTGGCAAAATGAAATGATTTTATCAGGTCTTTTTCACTCAAATTATTCATTAACTTTTGTTAGAATAAAAGAGATAAAAAAAGAGACGCTAAAATGTGAGAGTAAATGGATCTATACACTACAAACTCTAGAACCAAAAGGGCTTAATATAGATTTCAATCAGAGAGCTTTTTTATAAAAAATAGGGAGTACAAACATTGTTTCAAAATGTGTCCAAAAAAAGTTTTAAAAAATGTTTTAGAAAATGGCATATGTATTTTATATGAATTATTTATGGAATCTACAAATATTTGTGGTAAAATCTGTACATGATGAATTGATAACCTCTGAGAACATTCTCTGATATAAAACTATAATAAAACAACGGCAAAAGTTAACGAATAATTTGAGCATAAAGATCTGATAAAATCATTTATTTTGCCAATAAAGTGTAACTAATCATCAAATTGAATGCACTTTAGTTAACCCTGTGAAATTTAAATTAAATTCATTTATATATTTAATTAATTTATTTACAATAAATTGATTTACAATTAATCTATTTACAAATTACCTACAATCAATTTGTTTACAATTAATTTACAAATAATTTACCAATAAATAAATTCCCCAAACGATTGGGTTAATATTGTAAATCCATAGATAAAAATTCATTTATATATACAAATATTCACAGCGATCAATTCATCATAAGGGAAGTACTGTTCAATTCTAGATTTGTATTTTTTCGGTATTTGTTTTAAGAGCGAACTTTCTGAAAACTTTGCAGCCAAAGATACTGTAAAGTAGCAGGTATATTACGCAGGGTCAGGGTCACCTGACGAAGGGGCGTGCCCCCGAAACGTTGTGCAAACTATGACACAATAAACACTTAGGGGTTCACCCCACGTTGCAATTATTCCTGTGTGCCGATTCCTCCTTGTTCTGCTTTATATTACGCAGGGTTGCCATGGAAATGTGTAAACCCGGAAGAAGCAGGGGAACTGTTAGTCATAAGAATGATGTGTCTCCATGGCAACAAAGCCCTATAAGAGGTAAGGGACATATAGACTGCCCAAACTAAGCCTCTGATGAAGTCCTAAAGCAGCGAAATGCGTAAGGCAAAGGCAGCTGACATCCCCAAGCTCCACCGTGTTACAGTGTGTGGAGGCAACGCGGGCCGGAGCAAACCACAATACCAAATTCAGATTGGGAAGTAGCATGGACACTCGAGGAGGAGAGGGGGTTTGATGTGCCTTTTTTAAAACTACACAGATCATGAAGTAACCTTCGACAGTCCCATCTTGGTCCTTTTCAATGAGTGTGTTTTAAAGTTTAAACGTTTGTAAGTACCCAACTTAAATCACAAAGGTGGTGAATGTAATGAGTAACCTGACTTATAATAAGATTGGGAAGTGGTGGAACTACAACAGCCAATAATCTACTACACTTAGATTTCCCTTTATGCTGCATTCTTGTTTCTCTGAGCTTTTTTTTAGTGCTGACTCATACGGACTTTGACATTGTAAATCTCTACATGAGGAGAAATGGGAATACCGAGTCGGAATGAAAGGGGAACACCGGAGACTGTGGTTATGCTATACCTTAACACATGGTGATTTGACTGCTGTGGTGATCTCAAAAATAATCACTAAGTCAAAATAACAGATGAGCACCATTCTTTTCTTTGTTGTTCCAAGTGTTGCCTTCCTGCCACCACCAGCATCTGCCATAGGTTGAATATTTCCCATTGTTTTCAGTTACAAGTAGTGACAGACAATGAAGAACTTTAAGATCACATAAAGTTACTTTTGGTTTCCCTTAGCCTCTACAGAGAAGTACCAAAAACATATGCCAGAATACTGTAGGCATTCCATTCTCCATATGCTTTCTTGTTTCCTTTAGACTGTTTGACAATGAGGACTTATCTATGATATTTTTCAAAACCATGCATTTTAATATGCAGATATTATGAGTGATGCTTTTTACCTTAAGAGCACTGAAGTTTTCTGAAGTGTAAAGCAATGTGACATAGTTATTTATTGTGGTTGAATAATGTCACAACAACAGTGGCAGTTGGCAAAAATCCAGAATGAACAGAATCATTCAATATATTTCAGATCCTTTTCTGCTGCTTACACAATGCCCAATGCTCACAGGGAAACTACTTGCAGCCTGACTGATTTAGGACCAAGTCTGGACTTCTTTTCTTTCTATACAGATTTATGGCTTAATCTAATTTTTCATGGAATTAAATTGAAGCTGATATTTTTTGCGTGATCACATAGCTCTTTGTAAGTCATGATGCCCTTGCCCTGGCACCCAAATAGAATATGTTTTTTAATTATTCCATTTACTATGGCATACAAATGGAGCATATCCATAATATAGCTCATCCTATTGACTTACTGGGCTATTACCCAACAGGCTGCAGCAAATGTTTGTAGAAGACATCCCTTCATTTGTCTTTGCCTGAAAATAGAAAAATTGTAGCTAAGGGGACAAATTAGCATTTGCAAATTAGGGTTCACATTTGGTTTTAATACCCACTGACATATCATTTATCCCTCAACTGTTTTTACACATTATTTTTGGTGAGTGTAGCAAATCCAGGGGGTAAATTCTCCTAGTGACTCAGGAAGTCCAGGTATCTATAACAAAGGCTGGGGAAAATATATATTCCAATAGGCCAAAAGGTAGTTTATGTCAGTTTATATAAGGGGAGGGAATTCCAGGATGGTGGTGGATGCTACTGGGAGGCCCCAGTATGAAGTCTGTATGCTAAGTAAAACAACGCTACAGTAAAGTCAGGAAAAAGACTCATGAGGTGTAAACACTGGAAAGCAACTTCTTTCACATGCCTAGGTGGTGTGTTAGGCAGGCTAGCAATAAAGAGCATGGAGATCTGATCTGATACGAGTTCACATCAGAATAAAAACAAATTTAACAAATTAATGTGGCTTTTGAATTGCTATACTATATGTAGTATTGTGACAGATTCTAACATCTTTCCTTACTGTGTCTCTAATTACATCTGTAAGAAATATGAGTAGAAAATAAAAGACAATTACATGTATCAAGTGATAACACATTTTACAGAAGTTTCATCTGTGGTTCATCTAGGGTTTTTGTCATTTACATAACTGTAAAACTAGACATCAAGTAAACTTCCAAATTATTTTATATTACATTCTTCTTAAGAAGTTAAGCAGCAATTATTTTGAAAAATCTAAGGATCGATGAAATATTCATGCTATTATTTGTTTTGCACTGTAAAAATATTTTTCAATGAAGCATGACATTTCCAAAACATTTAGAAATATGAATATTGCATCTAAAGTAACACATGTTTAAATAAGATTAGAATTTAGCAAAAACTAGAATTCAGGCTACATACAGAAAACATTTACTGTCTTATAAGTAACAACTGCGAGGAGGTGGGATTTGCAGAAAATGTAAAATGTCCTTTAAATATTCATAGTCATTAGTTTAGCTCTCAACACTTATTTATCTACACAATTTCTTCTTTGGTGCTTTTCTCTACCATTTGTGTCCTAAGATGCAATTCTTAGTGCACTAGATGGCATGGATTTTTATTAGATTTAGAGGCCAATTTACTTATTTTTGAAGTCAAGAAAAAAATATGCCAACCCCCCAACTTCAGCTTATTTAAGAAAAAAAGCAACAAAATATCCTCTCATTAATTTTCAATGAGCCTAAAAAACTTGAATATTGTAATAAAATGAGAAAATAAAGTTGTTATAGACAACATTTACTTCTGTTAAACCTCTAGTCAAATACAAGAGTCCTCTGCACTCAACCCATTATCAATATATTTAAGACAGCGACATTTTGTGCATACTGCTACTAAAAAATGCCTTACCCTTTAAACAAAACAGGGATTGTTTGTCCATATATTGCAATATATTTAAGCTGGCCAACTACGTCAAAGTCATCCCATATCTGGCCAGTCCTATGCTCAATTTTATCTGATTCATTAAGAATTCTGTTGCTTCATTATACATTTTACAAAGGGACTTGGTTTTACCTGCAACTTAACTTGCTGCTTTCAAAGTAAACCTCCATACTTGGCTGCCCTTTTATTAGACACCAGTGGGATCACCTGACTATAGCTGGGAAGGGTGGGAGCTACAACATGGAGCTGGTCAGTGCTCCTGTATAAACTATAACAAACAAGGGAAAGTTGTGCTCACCACTATTTTTTAAAACCATTAGGCGGGGGTGCAATGAGGCTGTGACCACAAAATACATATAGTCAAATACAAGAGTCCTCTGCACTCAACCCATTATCAATATATTTAAGACAGCGACATTTTGTGCATACTGCTACTAAAAAATGCCTTACCCTTTAAACAAAACAGGGATTGTTTGTCCATATATTGCAATATATTTAAGCTGGCCAACTACGTCAAAGTCATCCCATATCTGGCCAGTCCTATGCTCAATTTTATCTGATTCATTAAGAATTCTGTTGCTTCATTATACATTTTACAAAGGGACTTGGTTTTACCTGCAACTTAACTTGCAACTTAAATAGTGGTGAGCACAACTTTCCCTTGTTTGTTATAGTTTATACAGGAGCACTGACCAGCTCCATGTTGTAGCTCCCACCCTTCCCAGCTATAGTCAGGTGATCCCACTGGTGTCTAATAAAAGGGCAGCCAAGTATGGAGGTTTACTTTGAAAGCAGCAAGTTAAGTTGCAGGTAAAACCAAGTCCCTTTGTAAAATGTATAATGAAGCAACAGAATTCTTAATGAATCAGATAAAATTGAGCATAGGACTGGCCAGATATGGGATGACTTTGACGTAGTTGGCCAGCTTAAATATATTGCAATATATGGACAAACAATCCCTGTTTTGTTTAAAGGGTAAGGCATTTTTTAGTAGCAGTATGCACAAAATGTCGCTGTCTTAAATATATTGATAATGGGTTGAGTGCAGAGGACTCTTGTATTTGACTATATGTATTTTGTGGTCACAGCCTCATTGCACCCCCGCCTAATGGTTTTAAAAAATAGTGGTGAGCACAACTTTCCCTTGTTTGTTCTGTTAAACCTCGCCAGCTTTTACTTACAGAGCTTTTTTGGCAACTTTTCACTGGTTCTTTTTAATAAATACCAACTATTCCAGGTTCTGAAGAATATTCTCGGCCTAGTTTTTTCTATGCTTTATTTAAAATCACGAAACTCGAATTTTGATAAATTGGCCACTAAAGGTTCCACAAAATGTTTAAAAAAAAGAATGCAAATAAGTCTTGTGTGCCTTCCATCAATGAATAGGCTCATTTGGAGTTTTTCCTGGTAATTCTCAATTGTTTTGTAATTAAAGTTTATAAATGTATTTTATATATTTTTATTATGTTCATATCTAGTTTGTATGTCTCTCTGAATCAAGAATTTAATACTTGTAATTCCTTTATTCTATTCATTTCACACATTGATACCAGGGTTGGACTGGGCAAGTGGGACACCGGGAAAAAAAACAGATGGCCCCGGTCCTTTAATGGTGGTCTTATGCCATTAAAAATAGGTGTTGGTTGGGACAATCACTCTCTTTTAAAAGCCTCTGGCGGGGGAGGAAGGACAAGCCTATTAAACCGTTGCTTAGATCTGGGCAACCTCTCCTCTATAAATGCTGTGGCATAGGAGAGGTTAAAGCCTAGTTAGATCAGTAGTTTGGTGCTGGCCTGAGCAATCACTCTCTTTTACAAGCCTAAAGCAGGGAGGAAGGAACAAATCTGAGTAAATAATTAGTGATGTGCGAATGTATTTATATAAACAAATATTTATATTTCACAAATTGTTTGTCGTTTCGCTGGAAAATCACAAATTTTTCGGCGCAAATTCGCCCATCACTATAAATAATCAGTGCTTTGGTACTGGCAAACCTCTCCCCTTACAAAATGCTACTGGCATGGGGGAGGATCAAGCCCATTTAAGCTGATGCCTTGGTTATGAGAAACTGACCCTGAGACATGTAGTTCTGCAGGGAGATGCCAACCCAGAAACCAGAGACCAGTTAGGACCACCATATGGGGTTTACCTTGACGGGGTATGGTGGCTTATCAATTTTATGATCATAATTTTGTAACTAAAAACCCCTGTTTTGCAAAATACATGCACTAGCTTATATACTAAATTCATTTGTGAAACAGGGGACCAGGGAATGTGTGTTGATCAATTTTTTCCTTTTTGTATGTTTGGCCCTGGCCCTTGCTTGCCCCCGCTGCTCCAGAGCCACTACTTGCCCAGACTTTGGCCACCCCACCTTGGCTGCAAGTAAATTTAAATTTAGCACAATGCAATGTCACAGCAATGTATCAAAAAGAGATGTGAGGCTGCAAGGGAGGTGGTGGATGCGCACAGCAGGTGTAAGCTGGCAGAAATAGCAACTGGAATGGGGGGCCCCTGAGGTGGCAGCCCTGGTGGGCCCCATACACCCCAGTCCAACACTGATTGGAACTCATTGTAGGGGTTGCCTCATAGCTTGAAAACTAACATACTAGAATTGAATGCTAGGATTAGCCTCAGAAGAGAATGAGCACAAAGTAAAACGTTTTGCCACAGAAAAATTTGAGGCAATTAAAAGCTATACTCAAGCTTAGAGGACTTGTATGGAAAAGGTTTGTCAGGAAGGGAAAAATAGCTAAAAATCAGAGATACCCCCTAATAAAATGAATTTAGAAAGCAGCTCATATTTCCCTCCTATCAATATCCTATCATATTGCTTTATGTATTTGCAGCAAAGAGAGAGCAAGTCCTCTCTAGCTCTATGTTGTGCCTCTAGCTCTAAGTATGTTTTATCTTTGGTTAAAACAGCTTACATTTCATCCAGTGGAAAGAGTTGCTTTTTAAGGCATTAAGGTAAACAGAGGGAACCATGGATAGGCCCAGACGAAGCCCATGTCACAGCTTAGGTGGATTCAGTATTGAGATCTTGATACTACATCATGAAGTGGTAAAATAAAACACAGTGTGTGCTTGTTGGCACTGCATTCTGGAACTCACACTTCTGAATTTTACAAAATCTACAAGACGGGATAACAAAGTAAATTTAGGATAAATAAAAATGTTGTAGTAAAGCAACTAATTTCCTCCATATGCTATGACCTGCCCTACCAATATGGGCCATTGTTTACAAATCATAGATACTATATCTGTTGGGTTCTTCGCTCTGTCTCTCCAATCCTTTACCTCCTAATAGTCATTGATGACCTAATGGCTACCAAATATGACAGACTTACAAATGTAAACGTTTGTATTTCATTTGTTTTTGTGAATCTTATTTTTAAGTGGAAAATTTAATTTAACTTTTAGTGTTTTTTTGTTATTTTCCATTTGTATTTGCAGAAAAATTTGACAATTTTAAGAATTTTTATATTAGGCTGTCTTAATAAATTACTTGGCATTAGTGATTGGCGATTTTCTCCAGTTTCGCCGAAAATTTTCCTGAAAAATATTTTTGACGCCACCCATTAAAGTCAATGGGCACCTAGAATTGTCGCCCACGTCAAATATATTTTGATATATTTTTATGCCAGCGAATTTTTGCAGGCAAATTTTTGCTGCAATTTGGCAAATTTATTCGCCGGCGGCGAAACGCAAAAATTCGCCGCAAATACACGCCTGGTGAATAAATTCACCCATCACTACCTGGCATTAGTAGTTTAAGTGAAAATTCGTTTTTTGTAGTTTCTAAAATCTCTAAACCAAAACCAAAATCAGAATGTTGATAAAGGGGACTCTCTAGTTTTGGGTATTGTATTATGTATATATACTTTTATTTATATAGCACTATTTATGCATATAGAACTTTGCAGCAGTATAATGCTAAACAATTTATAAGAAGGCTCCCCATCAATCCTATAATCAAACTCACCTATGAATAAAGAGGTACTCATTTAAAATTTATAGGTAGGCTCTGAAGTCTGAGAGGCTCTGGAGGTGAGAGAAATTAATAAAGTTTGTCTTTTAAAAAAAACAAGGATTCATTTTATTGTCTATGAATTTATATCCTTTTATTTTATGAACTACAATATCTGAAATTATCTTTGCAAATTTTACTTTTTATCTGTTTTATGTTTAAAAGGGAACTATAAACTTTATATAAGCTTCATTGTACTGAAATAAGAAACTTTCTAAATATAATCAGTTGAAAATGCCCTTCATGCAGGAGTTTGGAGCCTGATTTTGATTGACAGCTAGACCTCATCATTATCATTTTTTGCGGGGGAACTCTCTTTCCTAGCTGATGTATTAGAGTTCACTCAAATAACTGATTCCAGCACAGATAAAATCTAACAAAATAACTGGCTTTGGCAAAATCCTGCATGTAAACAGGATCTCTGGCAATTTCAAAAGAGTTAGCTCTAATACATCTTCTAGGCAAAAGGAGCCTCCTCAAAGGCTGTATTGACCTAACTGTCAATCAAAATCAGACTCCTGACTCCTGTGAATGAAATGAGACAGATACTGAGAGGGGGATAATGAAGAGAAACTTGGTTATTTCAGAAACAAGTTTAAATTACTGTATATTTAGAAAATGTCTTAGTTCGGTATGATGAACTAGATTTTTATATTCCCAATAGTTCCCCTTTAAATTTAGATGATTGCAATGCTGTTATTAGTTTACATATATGTTTGGCTGTTCCTTTTTTTTTCCAGATTGCAAATGCGGTCTTAAAAAGTATTACGCTTCAGCTATACTTTGGTCAACCGAAATTATCCTGATAATTAGACATCTAGGGGCTGATTTATCAAAATTCAAATTTGAATTTTTACTATGATTCAAGGGTTTTTTTTGCACTAAAACTCAGCAACTAACAACTGGCAATGTTGTGTAGAAGTCAATGGGAGTTATCTCAGGCAAAATGTAAGCAATTTTGTCAATTGAATTTTTCAAGCTTCACATTTTTTTGCTGGCAGACCCATTGAAAATAAGTAGTAGTATATGAATTTGCCACATTCAAGTTTTTTTTCCGTATTTTATACAATCAGTTCTTTTATAGTTTTCGGGTTTTTCCATAAATAAGCATGCATTAGAGTTTGGTAAGTTTTCAATTTCTTAAAATGTAAAAAATAAAATGCAGAAATTCAAACACTGATATTTTATATATTATACTCTTAATATAAAGAAAAGGAACAGCTAGAATTGTGAATATTTTTCTATTAATACTTTATATAATATTCCCCTATCACTGGTTAATGTACTTGCACTTACCTGTGTTCATCTATGCTATCACTAGATATGAAATTTACTAATTGGCACAAATCTTTGTACATGATTATGGCAGGCGCAATGTGACATAGTTACATAGTTAAATTGGATTGAAAAAAGACAAATTACATTAAGTTCAACCCTTCCAAATGAAACCCTGCAATGATGTCCAAGGTTATAAGCACTGGATATATTGTGTTTCTATGTACACCAATGTGGGTATTGAATTGGGACTGCTAATCCTATGTGAAGCAAGCATGCTAAATTTTGTTCCGAATAAAAGCCAGCTGTTGTCTCAGCTAACCGGAATGTCACAATATCAAGCTATTAAAAATAAACATACTGTTAACAGTTGTATGCAAATCAAACTACTAATACAAAATGATTAGATTGAAATAAAATGTTCCGGTATAGGATCCCTTATCCGGAAACCCGATATCCAGAAAGCTCTGAATTACGGAATGGCTGTCTCCCATAGACTCCGTTTTATCCAAATAATCCAATTTTTTAAAAATTATTTCCTTTTTCTCTGTAATAATAAAACAGTAGCTTGTACTTGATCCCAACTAAGATATAATTAATCCTTATTGGAAGCAAAACCAGCCTATTTGGGTTAATTTAAATTAATTTCAAGTAGACTTAAGGCATGAAGACCCAAATTACGGAAAGATCCGTTATCCGGAAAATCCCAGGTCCCGAGCATTCTGGAAAACAGGTCCCATACCTGTACTAAAAAGTGTAAGGATACATACTGTATGTACTATGCATAGTCATAAGTTCTGCTGTACCAAAACAATAATCACAGGCATAGTGGTAGTGTAGAGGTATGATTTAATGAAGGATTAGAGAATTTATGGTTTAATTTAATGTGGATGCCAATATGGATAATTACATATTAATCAATTATACTGTGTGCCACTGTGCTTATAGCCTTAACTGTGAGATGAGCATGACTATATTTTAGAATATAATCATTAACTATATTCCTGGCTACACAGTACTTAGAGGAAAATGGATAGCTGGTGTTGCATGTTTAAACTCTAGCACATTGTCAATCAGAGGATAATAAAACAATATTTAAGATTTGGATCAAAATAAACATGCTTGAATTTGAGCATTAATAAACATTGCTGACTCCCTCAATAAAGAAATCTGACAAAAAAAGGAAATCACTCGTGACACTTTTTAAACAGTATTTATACAGAAATTTTTAAGATAAGCAATATAAATTTATAGCGTACAGAATTGTTTTGCAATAAGATACTCTCCTGCACAGAAGAGAATTAACATTATTTTGAAATATTCTTAGTATCTTATGTAAACAAAAGCTTTAACACTCTTTCTGTCTCTGTTAAACTTAATATTCTCTATGTTGTTTTAAGTATCACATTTGGCATGGGTTGCAAATGAATAGCCAAGGAGATGTACTGTAGTTGCATATCTAGTCATTGACTAGGTTTCAGCCACTTTTACAAAAATCTTCACAATATTCTTGAGCGTGTAATAAGCAGAAAATCAATTGTTAGGTGAATTTATTATGGAAAAAGCAATCTTTTCGAGGGTTAAGGCAACTGTATACAGATTTGCAGAGGACAGGTTTACTGTCCATTTAAAATCCAAAGTCAAATTCATATTCAAATTCTTGAACTTCGTTGCAAACTTAAAGGAAATAAATACAACCTTTTTAGCATATACAGTTTGTTTTATGTTAAAATGGTAGAATAACACCATTTGAACTGCAAAAAAAAAACACATACTTTTGGCTGTTTTGAGAACCAATTTGATGTTGGTTGCTGTCCTAATTCTTCTGAATAGCCATGTTTTTCCCAATTATGCCTAACCCTCCTCCAGCATCGTCACTGTCCTCAATGTGATAACCCTTTAAGAAAATGGATTTTCAGCTGTTTGGCCTCATTCTGTGTAAAATCATGTGAGATGATTTTATTCAAAACATTATGTACCTTTTCTATTTAGTTTAGAATACATTCAAGCTTAAGCAGGAGAAATTGGATATTTTAACTATGAGGACAGGCAAACCTAAGCATGTAAAACAAGGCACCCAGCACATCCCTTACACTCTCATTGCATTGCTTCAGAGGAAAATAAAGAATAAAGACCTCGTTCACTATGGGGGTAAAATGTCCAAAAGATGGCAGAATTCATTTTTTTTACCAACAAAATATTATCTTAGGTTGAAAAAATACACAACCTTTTATGTCTATATAAAACCTGCCTAACTGATAGATGATCCAGAGGAAGGCAAAAAAAAAGCCCTTCCCAAGTCTTTACAATTTACCTCGGGGGGGGGGGTCCTTTCTGACCCCAAGATAGCAATTGGACCAGTCTCTGAATCAACCTTTTACTAAGAGCTGTTTTCAGTAACCCTGTATTTTCTCACTTGCTAATAAGTTATCAAACCCCTTATTGAGGTTATCTAATGTATCTGCCAGTACAACTGAACTGATTCAGAAAAAAACCTTTATGTATATTAAGGAAACCTCCTTTCTTCTAAATGGAATCAATGCCCTTGTGTCTACTGGAAGGACCTACTAGTAAATACAGCATTGGAGAGTTTATGATATGTTCTGTTATATATTTATACATAATTATCTTATTTATGATATGGTCCTGTTATATATATTTATATATACATTTAGTTACCTTATTCCCCCTTAAGCACCTCTTCACGTAAACATCCCCAACTTGTATAGTTTTCATAACTCACACTTTCCATACCCACATTCCATACCCTTCCATACCCTTTCCAATGTCCTTCTCCATTATGGATTTGCCTAGTGCAGTCCCATTAAGGATATAAGTGGCTTGCATATTTTTACATCCCAGATGCATGATCTTACATTTATCATCATTGAAACTCATCTGCCACCTAACCTCATCTCATCTTGCCACCCAGATTGCCAGTTTGTCAAGATTCTGCTAAAAGGATGCCACATACTAAATGGAATTAATTGGGCTGCATAGTTTTGTGTCATCTGCAAACATTGATACATCAAGTACAATAATCTTAAGCCATTAATGAGCAACTTATATAAACAGACCCAATACAGAACCCTGTAGGACCCCAAGTAGAGTATGTAATATAAATCACCCTCTGTACACGATCCTTCAGTGAGTTTCTGTCACGTTCGGCTCCCTATATCCTGAACCCAAGCTAAGCTCCCTGGTCTTGGCTCTAACTTCTGCCTGTAACCACCGCCTTTCACCTCCGGAGTAGCCCTCGGCTAATCGGATGCCGCCAGGTCTTTTTTGAGAGAGGAGCTAATGGTTCTGGATGAGCAAAGGGGCACGATCGTCTCACCAGGATACTGGAAGGAAGAACACCACCAGGAACAGGCAGGCTGGACCAGCACAAGCAAAGAATCATCAGACAGGCCGGAATCAGGATAGGAGAACGTAGAATAGTCAGAGGACAGGCAAAGGTCAGATTGGTGAGGTCAGAGTAGTCACAAGCAGGCAGGATCAGGATTGGAGTGATCAGAGTAGTCACAGGCAGGCAGGATCAATACACAGTATAACTGATAGGATTAAACTAAGCAAGGCACCTAGGAACTTTCTAAATAGAACCTAACAACGGGCAACTTGCTACACACCGAATTACCCTTTTATAGTATTTGAATTTGCGCCATTGCGTGTGATGTCTTCACACCGGCACATAAACCAGGAAGTTTGCCGGCGCGTGAACCTGGGGAGAAAGGACGCATGCGGCGGGCATCCCCGCTTGAGACGTGGTGGGGGACCCTGCCGCCCACTAGAACACCAGGTTGAGTCCTTACAGTTTCCTATCAATGTACAAACAACAGTGCTAGGAGTAGCAAGTCTTAGAGGGAGCAGTCATTTGTGCGACACTATCAAACACTGTGGCAAAATCCAAGTAGATCAAATTTACTGCAACCCCACCATCCAACTTCTTACTAACCTCATCATATAAAACAATACATTTGTCAGACAAGACTTATATAGCAGAGCAGTAAAATTCAGCAACCTGAAATGCTCTTTGCCAGACTTCTAATTGCATTGAGCCTGCCATAATCACATACAAAGATTTGTGCTAATTAGTAAATTTCATATCTAGTGATAGCATAGATGAGCACAGGTAGGTGCAAATACATTAACTAATGATAGGGGAAATATAATATAAAGTATTAATGGAAAAATATGTACAAAACTAACTGTTCCTTTGTGTGAACATTTTTTCTTTAAATGTATTATATAAAATGTAATCCATCAGTATAAAAAAAGTCTTTGATTGTCTCGCTCTGTGCATTTAAAATTACAGTGGAATAACTTCATATTGAATAAAAGGTTGTGGACCCCTGACCTATAGCAACCAATCAGCAGGTAGCATTTCCTGGACGCCTGTTCAAAGGCAAACATCTGGTTTTCTCTACGGTTTCCTTGGTAGGAATGATTACTGTGTTGAGTTCTGTTCACTTTTAGTAAAGAAAAATATCTTGTTGTTTTAGACATCAGTATGTGGGGTAAGAGACCCCCCCCCTCTAAAACTGCACAAAGATGACTACAAAGTTAAAGGAAGGTTAAAAGCCCTAGTTCTAAGAATGTTCTAACAGCAGCTATACATTTTGAAATGAGTGTTACAAGTACAACATGAAATCAATAAAAACTGCATACATAATATACTGTAAAATACTCATGCTGCATGGCAAATTAGAATTTAACATTGATGAAAACGGAAGAGCAGAGTTAACTGCTGATAAGCCACACAGCTAATTGTTTTCATTGTTCAAGGGGCAAATGCACACAGCCAGTTTCAGCGTGGCCAGAATAGGGCAAGACGAATTCTCCACAAAGATTTTGCTAGATAACTGTATCCAAACCTTATTTCGTTTATTCAAATGTGAAAAAAAGAAATTGAATTTGTACCGCTCATTCAGCCATCCCAATCTTTAAAGTCTCATAACTTTGAGGATTCAGATTTATCCAAATCCCATACCTAGTCCTTGATTTGGTGCACTAGTGAGAAACAAAACAAATTCTTTGCAAATGTTGCCCAAGATTAACCATCTTCATATAGGAAGCAGGTCACTTTTGCAGGTAAAAGCAGAATAGCATAATAAATGTATTTTTAAAATATATATGCCTTGCAAATGCTGCCAAATTAACATGCTGCAGAACATTTTTAAATTCTGTATGCCAGGTTTACTAACCCTTAATCAACTTTTCTTATTACATTGTCGATCACTTTTAATTGACATGATAAAGGTTACGTGTCTCTTGTTTTTATTTTCTGTCTTGACTAGAATCAGCTTTTCCATATGAGCATTTCCAAAATGCATTCTTTCCTCACTTTTGCTCCTATCTGAGTAAAGATTTCATACCTCAGAAGATTAAAGACAAGTAAATCACATTTTGGTAAGGGTGAATTTCATGAATTTCTTTTCTTTTCTAACGTCATGAAACAAATTTTATGGTTGTTTTTTCCCACATGCAATATTATTTATTTTTTGGGGGAAGTTTGCAAATTCTGTATAAATAATTTGTTTTTATATATACAGTAAGCCGAGGAAATCATTTATATAAAAATTACATTAGTTGAACTAAATGTATTGTTTTTAGTTTGAATATAATATCTGAAGCCATGAAGCACTAACAAATCCAAATTATTTTTCAGTTTTCCCAAGTTAGATTTTTTAAACAGAATCCTATGGGTTTATTTGAAAATAAGAAAGAAATTTCAGATGAGTTTCCCCAAAAGAATTCATAGAAAATTGTGTCATCTGCATCAAACTATGTGCAGTACCTCATCTTAAAAAACAAACTATGTGGGCTAGACAACATTCCTTCTGCACATATTCTACTCGCACATCTCCCAACAATAGAAAAACCCTTGAATAAAAAATATAAATACAGGTATGGGATCCATTATCCAGAAACCCGATATCCAGAAAGATCCAAATTATGGAAAGGCTGCCTCCCATAGACTCCATTATAATCAAATAATCCAGATTTTAAAAAATATTTCCTTTTTCTCTGTAATAATAAACAGTACTTTGTACTTGATCCAAACTTAGATTTAATTAATCCCTACTGAAAGCAGAACCAGTCTATTATGCTTATTTAATGTTTACATGATTTTCTAGTAGACTTAAGGCATGATGATCCAAATTACAGAAAGATCCATTATCTGGAAAACCCCAGGTCCCAAGCATTTTTAATAACAGGTCCCATACGTGTATATGCACCCGATCTCCTTAAAATATGAATATAACATTTAGAGGCTGATAAATTAATGATCGTACCTTTGGTTTGGGCATTATGAAGTAAGAAAAGGCAATTAATGCAAACTTGAATTAATCACAGGTTTTCCTGGAAAACCTTTAAAAAAAACTGTTTTTAGGTGGAGACGTTTTTATTTTTTGGAAAAAAACCTCATAAGTTTGTGGGCGGGGGGAAATAATCAATGCAGGAAAACACAAGTGAGTTTAAGATTTCTCACACTGTTTTTAAATCTGTTTATACAAGTAACTGAACAATGGCACTCATTGCAGGGGACACAATATAAAGAAGATTGTAGTACATCTACAGACAGAGTTTTGATTTGTAACATATTGCTTTTCTGTATAGTGAAATATGCACTAGTGATGGGAAGTGCGCTTTCTATTCAAATGTCTTTTTTTTTATCTTTTCTGCCATTTACAGAGGTGTTGCTGTTATTTTCAGTAATTTAGTAACCACAAATGAAAATATATAAAAATATAATACAGTGTTGCTTTGCACTGGAAAAACTGTTGCTTCAGAGACACTATTTTTACTTAAGTAAATAAGATAAGATGGGGGCAGGAGAAAAGGCTCAGGTTACACAACAGAAAGCAGATAAACTCTGTAGAACATAATGGTCTTATCTGTATTCACTATAACCTGTGCCATATAGCCTTTTTTTCAATTTCCACCATTGCTACTCAGCAGCTTGTTTATATGAACTATAGTAGTGTTTCTGAAGCAAACAGATCGTTTTTAACAGTAACCAGCAACAGTACATTATATTAAAACACTTTAATTTTTTGGTATTACTGTTCCTTTAAGTAATATATGGATTTTTTTTGATCCACAAAAGTTTGTGCAAACTAAAGCCAGATTATTCACAATTTACAACAGACTGATTTTCAAATGAAAGAAGATATTTCAGCAGCACGCCAATTATGGTGAAAAAAGTGTAATTTTATGCGTGCCTCAAGCTTAGTTAGCTTGAGGCACGAATAAAATTACACTTTTTTCACCATAATCCCAATATCTTCTTGTACATGAATCAGATCTGGGCAGACAGAGTCACAGACGGCACCCGACGCTACAAAAAGCGGTGAGAGTGTTTGTGTAGCACTACTTTGTCTTTGTGGAACATTTGTAACACAGGAACCACACAGAATATTTATGAAGATTGTTATAATTATTATTATCTTTAACAATTGTTTTCAGTCACAAATCAAAATAAGGCACAACATATTATATGGACTATATGATGGGGATGCAATAAATGCACTACCTGTTGAAGAATCTACTGCAATTTCTTCCGCATTTCTACACTGATTATACATATCTAAGTTCCTTTAAAAATGTGCCAGTGCTATGGGGTTTATACCTACCATGTGCTCATCTGACAGCGCAACAGTTCTACTGTATATGCCATTTCCCTAAAATATAAAAAACAAGCTACAATGTTTAAAATCTAATACCATAGTTTTGAGATAAAATAGGCTTACAAAGTATTTTGTAATTATAAAGCAATAACAAAGATAAGTGAGGAATTATTTTACTACGAATGTACAAAGTGGGAAAGAGCACACCAGAATATGTAGGCAATGCCTTAGTTCATTTGCAGATTTATTGAGTGCACAAGCTTTCGGGGTCACAGCCCCTTCCTCAGGTGCCCCTTCCTTGCACCTGAGGAAGGGGCTGTGACCCCGAAAGCTTGTGCACTCAATAAATCTGCAAATGAACTAAGGCATTGCCTACATATTCTGGTGTGCTCTTTCCCACTTTGTACATTCGTTGTAATATTTGGCGTGGAGGCGGCCAGGGATACGGATGCACCCAGCAAGAAAGTAAGTGGTGTGCGGCAAAAGACTTTGCTGTTGAATTATTTTACTAGCCCTTGGGAGTGCAAAAAAGTTCCTATTGAATCCTTTGGGAAAAACAAGTTGACGTGGCAACTGGAACTTAAAGGGATTAAAAAATGCACTTAGGGAGCTTTCTGTACAACAGACTCCTGGATAATAGATCCCATACCTACATGAGTATTGACAAGGTTAAAAAAGACAGCTCAGAATATAGAAGGAGAAATTACTAACAAAGAAATGATAATCACAGAGGTTAAGTAAATATAATTTTGCAGTAGGTAGAACTTTTTTTTTTATCAGGTGCAAAAATTTTTGGCAATGTAAATGTTCACGACCTTTAGGAGAAAATAGAAAAATAAATTTATATTGGGAAAAGTGACAGAAGAACATGAACAATAGCTTAAAGATAGCATGAAATGTAAACTACCTGTATGCGAACTCAAAAGTAAAAATAGCCTGATCAAATAAAGGTTTCACTACACAAGGGATACATGTTCCAAACAGAAATATCCATTTGACTTCTCCTCCAAGAAGGACACTTTGCAAACTGGTACTGCTATTGTTAGTGTGCTCTGTTTCATTGAAAATAAATTTGATGTACTGCTGTAACAAAAGAAGAAAAATGTATAGTGACTGGGCTGTCCATATTTTAGACCATATTTTAAACAACCAAAATGCATTCATTAAATTCTTTTAGTTGTTTTTTTTTACAACTGTAACCCTTATTTTCCAACCTGGACTAGCTTCTACTCAAATAGTGTAGAGTATTGGTTACATTCTCAGATGGCCCCTCACATAGATGTGTAGCGGAAGGGAGAGGTGTTGTAGAACTGTGTTGCTCAGTCAGGATTTATAGATAATGTATTAACAGTCACAGGGTACTCACAGTACACGTTTTTTCCGGGGTAAAGTGGTTAAGAACATTTCCAGCCCCATTCATATTTTCCTGATGATTTTCCCTTAAATCATATGTCATAGCCCCTGCCTCAAAGGAAACTATACCCCCCCAAACAACGTAGGTCTCTATAAAACAGCTAATATGTAAAATCCTGCTTCAAGTAAATAAACATTTTTCATAATAATATAATTTTTTCAGTAGTATTTGCCATTGGGTAATCTTAAATAGAAAATTGCCATTTTAAGAACTAGGGGCCGCCCCTTGGGATCCTACAATTCAAGGTGCAGACAAACAAACAAAACAAGCCATACATGTTAGGTAGCATGAACCAATGAATGGACTGCTGTTCTGTCTTTTGCTTCCAAACTTCTTCCTGTTACAGTTAGAGCTGTATTATTTCTGGTCATGTGATCTCTGAGGCAGCACAAAGACCATCATTAGCGATGAGCACATTTTTTCATCAGCCATGGATTCACAGTGAAATTCCGCATTTTGCGTAACATCGGCAAAAATTTGCCATGACAAAGAAGTCGCCAGGACAAAAATGTCAAATGAGACAAAAAAGTTGCCATAAGGAGAAACACATGTAAAAAAAATTTGACGCCCATTGACTTCAAGGTGTTTTGCAGATTTTTCACCATTTCGTGAATGGTTTTGCAGCTAATTTTACAGCTTAAGTAATCATTTTGGGGGTGAGGTTTTCTTTTAAGAACCCTCAAAACACCTCCAATCTATTCTCCAGGATTGGAGCTCAGAATGGCTATTTCAAGCTTAACCTATCAGACTTCTCATAGACTTCTTCTAGAGTATGCTATGACAGGAACTACACCTACCACTATCTAGTACCTCATTCACAGACCCTATTCCCAACTTCTCCTAGACTTACCTCCCTTGGAGCCTTTCCTGTACTGAGGCCCACATTCCAGGTTCTCCAGCAGACATCTACTGTACCTTCCTCAGCACATTAAAATCATCAAAGAGGAAGAACATGTGGCACATCTCCGTTATAAAGACTGAAGCCCCTCATGGCCAAATGTGGAACTGCCAGAGGAATACTGTAACCTGGAGTGGTCACAACTTCCCCTCCCAACTCTAAATTAGGCCCAGGTTGTATCTGGCCATAGCCAGAGGATTTCCAACTAGTAAGGAATTTCCAAGCCATAGGGGAATTTAACCCTATGAACCCTACACAAAATGACTGCATGCATATTACATACTGTATAGAACATGATTAGATGAACCTACAAACTACCATTTCTTTCTCCTGTGGAAGTGCAGTACTAATTGTTAATTGTACACAACAGTGCATGTTATTCAGGGACTAATAAAAATGGTCTAAAAATGTGTTTATCTTATCCACTTAAATCAGATGAGAATTTATTTTACGATAGACACAACCGTATGGTTGGACATAAAATACAACAGATAGAACTGAGCTACATTCGAATTGGAGATGGTTCAATTTATAATCTTTGTGCAGCGCATAAATGGAAAGACCACAGCTCGTACCACATTCAAATCAAACATCAAAACATTGCAAAACCGCGCACCGTCCTTTTTATTTTCTTTAGCTTTTCTCTTATCTGCGATGTTAGATAAACAAATCTTCAGATGAAATCCTCAGGGGAGATAAAAGTTTCAAAAGGCAAACCATAGTGTAACACATATAAAAATGTTACAATTCTGTATCTTAATTGAATTACGCTCACCTTTCGTCAGTATATTTCAAACACAGCATATAATTTCATTTCTGCCATACTCACGCTCCCCTCCGCAACTCCAGTCCCGTATTCTCTCCCCTCCTCTACCTCCCTCTGGCGTTTCTGGTTAAAGAATAAGTGCACAATAGCTACACCAATTGACCGTTGTAACTGCTTTCAATATACTCGCACTACGCTTGTTGGATTTAAGCCTTGTGTTAAAGTACAGTATATCTTTCATGCTATTCTCCGCTGATTCTCCTTCAATCATTCGGATTTCCTCCTTTCTCTGCTTTACAAGTTGCAGATTGGAGGAAACTTGTAATCAGAGAGGTTAAGTCAATATCATTATGCAGTAGGTAGACCTTTTTTTATTAGATGCAAAAGTTGTTGGCAACAGGAGCTGCGGAGGGGAGCTGGAAAATGGCAGAAAGGAAATTATATGCTGTATTTGAAACATACTGACAAAAGTTGAATGTAATCAAATTAAGATACAAGATTGTAACATTATTATACCACTGTTCAGTTCTATTTGCTCATCCGGGCCCCAGATGCTCCTGTTCCGCATCTCTCTCACCTCGTCTACTTTCCTCTGGTGTTTCTGGTAAATGAAATAAGTGCACAATAGTGTGTACCGCTACACCAATTGAATCCTTAGCTGCTTTCAATATACTCACACTCTGCTTGTTGGACTTAGGCCTTGTTTTAAAGTACATCTTCTGCTAAATGTATAAATGTATTCTTCTTTTTTCTCGTAAAAGTGGTGAACATTTGCATCCAAAAGGGAGGTAACTTGAAAATGGAAGTATACAGGAAACCCACTCATACGGATCAATATCTGTTGTTCGATTCCCACAATCCGCTGGAACCCAAACTGGGGGTCATTAAAACTCTGCACCACAGGGCGGAATGTGTGGCAACTGATACAGAGTCCAAAGACAAGGAGCATAAACATTTCAGAGGAGCTTTGAAAGCATGTGGCTACCCAGACTGGGCCTTTGTCAAAACAGCAGTAACCAATCTCAACAGGAACACCAAAAGAAATAACCGCCCGGAGACACATAGTAGACAAAACATAGTCATCCCATATGTAGCTGGAATGTCAGAGAAACTCAGGAGGATTTTCAACAAACACCATGTCCCTATGTTTTTCAAACCTAGCAACACAAAAAACTACTCACCAAGCAAATGGCTCAGCATAGGAGGGCGAACTCTACAGGGCAAAACTCTGCTGTCTTTCTACACCTAAAAGACAAGGGACACGCCTTTGAAGATAACAATGTCCAAATCTTGGATAAAGAAGACGTGAAAGAGGCGGAGAGACCATCTCTGAATAGAGGCAGGGGCCTTCGACACCACCTGTCTGCTACATACAATGCTGTTCTAACATCTGTACCCCGGCGATTTCAGAACACTTCACACATCCATTCATGCAACTCTCACAAGTAACACCTGTTTCTAGGAGTTGCAGGACACATTGGTAATCTTATTACAGTAACTACACAGGTTCAACACCTTTGTGAATTTCTGATGTCACCTCTCTGCATAGTTACAATGTGCCGTTGTGATTGGATTAGTGGAAAAGTTTATATGCCGAGAACTTCTCACATCAGTCTGCGAGTAGTGAAACGTCTTCAATAATTACTCAAGTCCAGTTTTTTTTTTTGATTACTTATATCAGATATACCATACAAATTTTGTATGAATTAGATATACTGTACCATGGCCTGGATGAATGAAAATCTTCATAGTCATATAATAAAAGGAACCAACCCCCCCCCTTAAGACAATTTGGCCCAGACTGGAGAATATTTACCTCCTAACTTTAGCATAGTAAAAAAAATCAGATAATATTCAAATATACTAGAAGCTAAATATGAATGTTACAAGCAACGTGTTATATGATATATAGTATGATGTTACTTCAATTCTGTGATGGAGTGAATGTAGCTAAAAAATGTTTTGTTTAAATGTTAATTAACTTTGCTGCCAGTAATCTATGTAAATATGTTTTATAAGAGGGAACTTTTCAACAGTATTAGTTTAGGCAGGGTGATAAACAGAGGCCTACTTTTATTACCTGGTAGATAATGCAGCATGGAGCAATCTAGAGTTTATAATAGGCTGCAGATTGGATTCTTTTGGCATTTTCTGTTAGGCCTTTATACTGTAAGTATCAGTTCTAAAGGTTCAGGATTGTGCTTACAGGATTACTTTGAATATGTGTGCTGCACCTTTGCAGAGGTGTGTTTTTTTTATTTGCATTTGCTAAAAAATAAAGCACAACTTTCCATTAAGGATCTGTCTGGCTACTGAAGATGCAGGTGCCCAGTGACAAATCTGCAATAATGCCAGTAACATGTAACAAACATAATATTTCATATTATACAGTAAAATGCATATTGGCAATCCTATCAAAAACTAATCATTAATAATTTGCATGTTAGACTATTTAGTCTTCTCTGAAATATACTCAAGTTGTGTGAAAAGTCCAGTTTCTCCTGCCATGTCATGCTGTGTCTATAGTTATTTAATGTTTGATTTTTCTAAGGCTGAATTTACTGGAATTTCCACCCCCAATAGAATAGTCATTTTGAATATTCTTTTACAGGGCATAAGAATAATATGGATAAATACACCATAACAATTTTAGAAATGTAAGACTATTGTGGTTTGCTTATGCTTTACACTGACTGTTTACACATATAGCATATCAAGTTGCCATTTATATTTATCTGTGTGTATCCCTTATTCAGCTATTTTTTAAAAAAAAAAAAAAACGTTTTCATATTTAACTAACAATTAGACTGCAGGTTAGAGTTACATGTATTTGTGGCTTTAAAATGATATCCTAATTTCATAATGCTTGTGAGTCTCAGAGATTAGAAGATATACCACTGGTTCCATCTGCGGCATTTCTTATTTTATTAGACTTGGTTCTATAGTATGATGGCTTTGAGAAATCCTTTGAGAAAGAAATCTTATATAGGTAATTCATTCAGCTATTGAGCACACAATCCACAGAAGATAATAAGCAATACCATCCCACTGGACACTCCAGCAGACATGTATTTTTTTCCACTGCCCTTGAGTATACCATTCAAAATCATCAATAAAATAAAAAAGCAAGCTTGTAAATAATGTCACACCAACCTTTTGTAAAATACAATAGAATGGAAATCCTCTCCTTATTAAAACTGACATTCTGCATATCTTGAAGCGCAAAAGCCAAATTTGCTGGAAGGCCCTAAGGACCCTGATCATGCTCAATCAGTTGCAGATCATTGAATAGGCTTAGTTCTGTATATAACACCAACATTAAATATTTGCCTTTGTGCATAACAGAAGTTGCATACTCATGCTCAGTACAACAAAAGCTGTTTTTCAGCTGTGAAATGAAAAGTCAAATATTTTAGCCGGCTTTGCTTTGTGTGGATAGTTTAGACAGAATCATTCACCAGAGAAAAGGTTGAGGGGCTTTACCAGTTTTACAGCTTCACAGTGATTTCCAATGAGCCGTAGAGCTTCAGTTGCAATTTGAAATCATGTGTGAAGCGACACAAGGACAATTTTGATAGCTTCCTATAGTATAAGGTTCCTACAGGTAAAAATCTAAATTAAATCGACACAATATCCAGTGTCTTAATGTAATGGACGCATAGGCGTTTATTTATCTTTGATCACATGATGTAAATAATCGAATTGCAGGAATTATTTTTGTGGGTTTTTTTGTATGTGGTGCATTTGTGTCAATTAAAATCAAACAAGTGTCCTACACATTGGCAGGCAGGTAACAGAAAATAAATGGTATAATGAGGTAGAAGGTTGCCTAACATGTCTTTAGTTTTCTGTCTAGCAACAAATGTTCCTTCAAAGAAAAAAAAACTTGGCAGGCACATAACAGACAACATATACATATTCAGTTTCTGCAGTTTAAATTTCAATATCATAGTTTCCCTACTGGGTCCAAAACACTACTTCTCTCTAATGTCTTTGATTTCAGAACAACAATGTAACATCCTGAGAGCAGTATCTTATACGTTTTTCTTGTGTGCTGTGACCATGCAAAAGACTACAGTATATAATCTCTCTCATTTCTTTGTTCAGGGTTCTGAATTCAGAATTCACAGAGCTTGTGTTAAATAAACTTTCATTATTTTTCACCTCCATTGGTCTCTGCTAACAGAATTTCTCAGACACCACCTTAAGACAGTTTAATTATATTATTGTTTTCCTTTCCAGTTGTTTTTAAGATTAAATACTGTTTTTAAGATTAAAAAAATAAAAGTCAAGATTTTTAGTGGCAGATTCATTAAGGGTCGAATTTCGAAGTTAAAAATACTTCGAAATTCGACCCTCGAATTGAAATCCTTCGACTTCGAATATCGAAGTCGAAGGATTTAGCGCTAATCCTGCGATCGATCAATCGAAGGATTTTTCGACGATTAACGATTAAATCCTTCGAATCGAACGATTCGAAGGATTTTAATCCAACGATCGAAGGAAAATCCTTCGATCAAAAAATCACAGGCAAGCCTATGGGGACCTTCCCCATAGGCTAACATTGACTTCGGTAGGTTTTACCTGCCGAAGTAGGGGGTCGAAGTTTTTTTTAAAGGGAAAGTACTTCGACTATCGAATGGTCGAATGGTCGAATAGTCGAACGATTTTTCGTTCGATTTCGTTCGAATTCGAACGAATTTAACCAATTCGATGGTCGAAGTACCAAAAAAATACTTCGAAATTCGAATTTTTTTCATTCGAATCCTTCACTCGAGCTTAGTGAATCGGCCCCTTAATGTACTTATATTGACATTGTCATGTGTTAGTATGTGGACCAACAAGAGACTGCATTATAGTTGTGTCGTAGTTATATTTTAAATTTTGACATAATGTATGATGAAGAACTAATACTTTGAATCTACTACTAACCAGATAAATTCTGTATTATTTACTGTGCACTCATCTGTACATCTGGCCATCTATGTCTATTGCAAACATAATACTTAGAAATTATTATTCTCCAGACAATTAAGACTGGTTGGTTATAAATATGTATATTTGCCCATTCTGATTGGTTTAAATGGGCTCCCAAGGGAACAGTTAAGGATGTTATACCACATTACTGGCTACCAGTCCCCACAGTTCATGGTCTATGAATATCCTTGATCAATAATGAATAAGACAGACAGTAACTCTTGCATTTATGATGATAAAAGAAACCCTGTCAGGGGAAAATGACACAAATAGCATGTATTTATTTAATAAAAGGTGACATATTTCTTTACAAGCTATTAAAACCTCTCTATCCAATAAAACTAAAATAGGTCACTCCATGTGACCTAAAAGTGATAACAAATAGAGTGTGTAAATATCACACACAATAAATAAAAAATAGCAATATACATTGAACTAACATTATCATCAACTTATGCAGCTCCCAAGAAAGACCCCCCCCCCCAAAAAAAAAAACTGTTTTCCGCTACTGCTTAAACATTTCAATAGAGTCAAGTCTTTGCTGGACCAGAAAAAAACCCTACATATCCAATAGCTGTGTGATGTGACACCCTTCTGCGTAAAGTCCCAGCCCCCAACTCAAGAATTTAAAACAACGTATTTGCATCTCTTGTGAACTAACTGGATAAATCCTGTATTCCAGCATGGCTCTGGAAGACATCACTTTAGAACCACTGTGATAATTACATTTGCTGTAAAGGCTAGAAGAGAAGTAGAAGATCACTTTTAAATACACTCTCACTGGTCTCCACTCTCCACCAATGCTCTATGTTTTATAGACTAGTGACAGTACTGATCTAATAACCTGGGCTAAAATCAGACAGAGAAGAAGTTACAACAGGGACTCAGACTAAGGTACAGGAACAGGCCAATGTTTAGGACTGGCAGCAAAGTATCATAAACAGAAAGACAAGACAGAGGCTGCAGTAGGCAATATATTTAGACATATACAAGCCCCAAATAGGAACTACCTCCAACCGTCAAACATGCAAAGCAAGACAGAGCGGTCTATTTATCATGCTGTGTAAAAAGTGGCATGAAACATTACTGGGGATGTTGCTCATAGCAAACAATCAGGTAACATCTTATTGCTGATTGGTTGCTCTGGGCAATATCACCAGTAAGGCTTTACTCCACTTTTTACAGAACATGATAAAAAGGCCCCTGAGTGTGCCGGCTGTACAGAGATATGCTCCTTACATTCATTTGTTGTTCAACTGTATATTCATAAATAACTTTTTTAGCATGCCTAGTTTGTAAAAGTAAAAGTACCCACGGTAGCGTGAAAGTTCATATCTCTTAATTTTGCAGTGATACTTTGTGCCTGTTGTTATCAAAAATTGTAAAAGATGCATCGAGTTCACATACCCCAAACCTTTCAATGTTTAAACATTGATATTTTCAAAACCATGAATACAATGGTGCCTTTTCCATTATGTGGCAGCATAAAATAGCCTTTTCTGTGATATTTCTGACCATTTCTCAAAGTATTTAGATAAAGCCAACTATTCCAAGTATTTATATATTTAGTGCATGAAACAGAACACACAGTTTGGCTCATGCTTACAGTGACCAGCTTGCTACAGGCAGAAATAATAAACTTTTGGGTTTGCCACGGGATACTGCACTGGTGCAAATTCATCCACATACAGTAAATGACCACCAAGGGGTTAAAGAAAGCACCCACACGAATTTTAAATTACCTTTTCTTTTGTTCTGTAAATTTATGAACATAAATATTGACATTCATAAAATATTTTTCACACAAGACTTTTTAGTAATATAGAAATATAGTAGTATCAATATCGTAATAGAAATAAAATAATGCCCCTATTGCAGCAGTTGTAATAATTTATTCTTAAGACCTGGTGGCCAGCTGAAAAATGGAGGCTGTAACCTGCAGTAACTGGCAGAGAACTCTATCATGCTGACTGACAGCATAGCTTACAAGACTGATTTCAGTTTTTCCCTATGTGTGAGTTCCTGTAAGAGGAACAGGGGAACTTTTATACAAATATTTAATACAGGTATACCTATACCTGACGGGAAAGTTACCTGCAAACTTCCCATTTCTAACAGCACTTTAGGCTCTGCTGTTACAAAAGTGTTCAGCATTGCTGTCTACACTAGCAATCCCCTCTGCTCAAGCCCGCAGCAGAAGGAGAGGTTAACCAGAAGGAAGGAGAGAGTGCAGTAAACTGACATTTTAATATATGAAAAAGAAAATAACAACACATTTGCACAGTATATTTGAAATCTATAAATCTTTACAGTTATTTCAACCAAAGACAACATTGCTAGTATATTATGAGTGTATAAATGTAGAATTGGGGAAAACCTAGCAAATGCAAATTGTCTTCATATTGTTTAAAACAGTAACAAAACTCAGTCCTGAGGCTTTCACAGCTTCTAAAATATACTACTGAACCACTTAATATTCATAAGTGGCTATCATTTTCTTGTTCTCCCTAGGGTATTCTTTTGCATAATATCAGTAATAAAATCTTACTGTTCAACAAATGAACAGTTTTCATCAAAATGCATTACTATAGTTAAAACAAGCAAATAATGTTTTTTTATTTAATATTAAATCAAAATTGTTCATTAGCTTGTTAACCTTTCAAATCAGTGGCACTGAAACAAGTACATTTTTTGCTGATGCATAAAGGATTACATTTATAATTATGCTTTTTTATTTCATGTATTGTTATAATTTATACAAAAGCCACCAAAATGTATGTTTTATCTATATCATATTCAATTAATACATTTATAGTGTGGTCAATATGAATATTATATCTCCCTATTTGTATATGTAGACCTACACATTTCTTAAAATATTACAAATGAGGCAGAAAACCATGAAGAAAATTATACATATATACAATTACTATAAGGGTTTAGCAGAGTCTTTAGTAGATTGTTTTAAATCTTTTAAATCTCCCACTGGGTACTCAGGACCTGAGGCTGGAAACTGTGTGAGCTCAACTGTGGAGTAGCAAAAGAGCCAGATGGGAATACTAGAAGAGACAGTTGCAGAAGTACTGAATAGGTAGGTTTAGGACTTCACTTCTATGGAAACATCTAAATCAAAAATAAACCAAGCAACGCCAAGTCAAAAAACGAGTTCAGAGTAGCAAATCCAGTGGTAGGCAGGGTCACGGCAGGCAACAATCTGAAAGAGTAGTCAGAAGAGGCCATGCATAAATATCAGAAATCAGTCAAACAATACATAAACTGAATAGGGTTCCCAGGAGTAAAGAATGAGAGTAGAGCTGTAGCTTTTGCTTTCATATCCCTAAGGCCAGCTTTGGATAATGGCTTCTTTTTAAAGTGTGCTGGTTGAAAACCAAAATTGTACAGATTTTGTACACAAAGAAACATTTATGACTTTTAGATGCAGATAGGACAATGGAGTGGTGTGGTCTTACAATAATATACTATAAAAGGCCTTTGAAAATTCAAAATGTGAATACGATTTTATAACAATGTAAAGCATATTATTATAAGAGCCAGAGTAGGACAGCAAGAGTTTATTAACAAAAACTTGTGGTAAAAACCCAAGTATGAACATTGACAAATCAGCCCTTAGTGTGGAGGGGTGAATAGAAGCTTAAAAAATGTTTTCTTCAGGCCAAGGCCAAGCCTTGTGCCCTGTATGATGATAATGATAATTATAATAAGTATTTATAAATCACCAATATATTCTGCAGTGCAGAGTGTAGAGGCTTTGAGCATGGCACTGTCATATAGTGTATACTGAAAGAATGCTAAGTTATATAAAAATAAATCTCAGTAGTGTATGTGACCATATTTGGAGTATGAGCTTTATGCCAGTGTTGGAGCTGTTTGACTATGTGGAGTCTTGACTTGCCAATATCAACTGAAGAAGTCCAAAGCAATATCAACTCAAGATGTCCATGTCAGTGTAAAAGCCTTTGATTACCATTAAAAAAACAGCCAACCAATACAACCATAGAACATACCTTAGAACAATTTTTTCTTCTTGGAGCGATACACTTTTTTTCTGAAACACAAATATTTTCTGTATTACAGCTCTTTTCTCCAAAAGCAAGTCACGGCTCCACCCCCCCCCCCACATGCCAATCTCTTTTTGGGTTTGTGGAATAAGCTCTTCATCTTTAACACTAATAATCCTTTTAAAAACTAAAATTTTCTAAAGTAGGTACAGTACATAGACAATTCTATTAATCAATATATACATTTTTTAGATCTTACCTTATATCAAAAAGATGGCAAAATTATCTCTATCATCTATAGAAACCCCAATTTTGGTAACTCCTTACTGCGATCTACTTCTTGACATCCAAAACTTTTCATTAGAACAATGCCCACATGACAATTCATTACCCAATCTTACAAACTTAAACAGAGCTTCTGGGCTTGAAGGCTATTCATTTAAACAATGCCTTCACTCAAGCATTGAGTCTCAAACCCACATGAAAATGTAGAAAAGTAACGATATCCAGTAGCTAGTATGTCTGTACATATAACCACACAAAATGAAAAGGTTATGTCTCTTGTGTTTTTATTACAGTAGAGTCTTCATTCAACTACATTAAGAAAATGATGGAGAAAAATCATAATATATTAATAACAGACCCATAGTGGAGGAAGTTCTAGATGTGGACTTCAAAACGCTGGTACATCACAGATGTACACTGGGGCAGACCAACTTGCCCATAGTCTGGTTCAGGCTCCTTCTACAGCTAACCCAGGATGGTTCACAACCTTAGGGATGTTGAAATGTGGGGCACGGAGATGTGGTATACTCAACACCAATAGGGAACAACAAATGTACTTAGAGATAAATGCAAAAGGGGATTGACCCCTAAGTGCTTAATGTGTCAAGCAATACACAACGTTTCAAGGGCTGGCCCCTTCGTCAGGTGATGTGGCAGACAGTAATCACAGCCCTTAAATAGCCTAAAGGCTAAACTTTCAAAAAAGTGAGGAAAGTCCATTTACATTGTTTTCTCTGGAAAAAAGGCGCTTGCGAGGGGACATGATTACACTTTACAAGTACATTAGAGGACATTATAGACAAATGGCAGGGGACCCTTTTACCCATAAAGTGGATCACCGTACCAGAGGCCACCCCTTTAGACTAGAAGAAAAGAACTTTCATTTGAAGCAACGTAGGGGGTTCTTCACAGTCAGGACAGTGAGGTTGTGGAATGCACTGCTAGGTGATGTTGTGATGGCTGATTCAGTTAATGCCTTTAAGAATGGCTTGGATGATTTTTTGGACAGACACAATATCAAAGGCTATTCTGATACTAAGCTCTATAGTTAGTATAGGTATGGGTATATAGAATTTAATTAAAAGTAGGGATGGGTGTATGTAACTATGTAACTATGTAACTATGTAACATATTGGGGCTCATTTATTAAAGCAGCGCAGCGCATAAGTGGACGCAAAAGGTTGTCTGCGCCATCACAAGCGTGATCGCTAATATATTTGCGTGATATTGCGCATAACACAGAGCTTTTGCGATGGTTTTGTTTATGCGCATTGCGCAAAAGATTGGGCATTTATGTCGCAAACGATGCCGTGGTTGTTAGGGGCGTGGCTGTGGGCGTGGCTACAATGCGCTTGCACTGCGGCCGTCGCAGATTTGCGTCTGTATATGTGCAAAACTGCACCCGGGCAACAGCACCACAATTTTTACGCCTGCCTCTTCGTGGCGTAATAGTAACGCTCTTCAAAATGCGCATTCCTGCCCAGCTGCGCTAGTATATTCAAGATGAACAACCCTTGTAAAGTGCATATTAACCACGCCTGCCACCCAACATGTTTATATTGACCAAGGTTCCTTTAAGGGTATCAGGTAGGCTAAACACCTTTGCAACCAAACAAATATTAGCACAGAAACAAATGCAGATGCGTCTAAGTGAACGCAATATGCGCAATATGTGACGCAACTAATTAAAGCAGCGCATTCATACATGAGCACAACTAATCCTTACCTTTGCGGTATCTTCCTGTGCGCACAATTTATTATAAGCACTGCGACAGCTGATACGCAGTTTCACACGTCGCACCTGTCTTGTGTCTACATTAGCGCACAAATTGCACTGTTAAGGTATCGTGCGCTACATTATTAAATACTCGCATGCGCTGGGCAAATGTCTGGCCACTGCGCTCTTTTTAGCGCTGCGCTGCGTTAATAAATGAGCCCCGGTGAGTCCATTTAAATCAATAAAGTAAATTTTTGTAAGACATTTCCATTTAAAGTCCATTTTTTGAGACAAAACGAATCCAAACAGGTATACAAACAGAAGATATATACTGTATAAAGCTGGTCAATGTATACTTTATCTATTAATAATTTTACCTGTACCTTGAAGTAAATTCGTATGGATGGATACAAAGTGCCAAATGCTGTCATCATAGATAAATATGTAACAATAAAGATATGTTACAACAGGAATACATTGTAACTAATGCTCCTGTGTCAATGGAGTTATAAGTAGCGAGATAAGTTGAACTCTTTGTTTAGTCTACTTAGCATGTGTGTTTGTATTAACCAAATCCAGTAACTTTCAGTTTTTGTTTTAAATTTTGTCCGCTATTCACCACTACCTTTTTCAAAATTTGCCAACATAAATGTGATATTCTATGTTGTTTTTCACAAAAATGTTTGGCCAGTGTGGTCTTGTGTTTATGGTGTTTTGATTGATTTATTTTTTTCTTCCACTGTAGGTTGAAAATTCCGTATAGTAGGTTTGAGTTCATTGAGGCGTGTTTTAATTGGTCTGCTTGTTTGGCCAGTGTAAGCTAATCCACACTGACTTTTAATGCAATAAATTATATTCATGAAATGGAATACATGTGTGGAATTTTTTTTTTGTGTGATGTTGTGTACCTTTACAGGGATGTGTAACACAGTCGCCTTTTATGATGCTATTGCAGTGTCCTCAATTATGACAAGGATAAGTATCAGGAGTTGCCTTTTCTGGTCAAACACTAGTTTTATTGTTCCTAACCATTTCTAGTAAATTGTTTCTGTCCATGGGCTCAGTGTATAAGGAAGTAATAAATCCTGTGTCACCATACTGTATACTAACATCCAAAAAGTGAATAGTGGTGGAGTGGGATTCTAACATGAATTTGATGGAGGAATTAACCTTATCTAGATATTCTAAAAAGCAATCAAGTTCAACTTGTGTGCCAGTCCAAATAAAAAAATGTATCGTCAATAAATCTCATATACGACTGGATGTGTACTGCAAATTCGGTGTTATTAAATATAAATGTTTGCTCAAAATAATCCATGAAAATATTTTTAGTGAGAACAAACTCATGTAAAGTGCATAAAAAATAAATTTTATGTGTGGGTAGAGGTGTATGACCGAGATATGTACATACACATTCAGCACCTTCCTCGTGGAAGGTCACATACATCCAGAGAACATAAAATACCTTTTGGAGGCAGGTCAGGAATCGACTTTAAACTTGTAAGGAATTCTGTGGTGTCTTTGAGGCAGGGTTTTAAGGTGGGGGGGGGATGTTTTGTAGGGCCATATCATCAAATATCGTTAAAGGTTGTAATAGTGATCCTACACTGGACACTATGGGTCACCCCAGAGGATTAACAAGGGAATCATGAATTTTTGGAAGAAAATAAATGTGCAGAATTTTTGCTTCCTTACTTAATAGTAATTCATAAATATCTTCAGTTATAATCCCTTCAATCATGGCAGAATATAGTAACACATTCATCTCATCTTTTAACTTAGATGTAGGATCAGATTTAATTTATTTGGAATGTGAACTATTCTGAAGTTGTCTTAGTGCCTCTTTATTGTAATAACTTTTGTCAAGTACCACTATACGACCATCCTTATCTGCTCTGCATATAATCGTCTCATTTTCTTGTAGACTTGTTACCGGACTTTTTTCTTTAGAGGTAAAATTAAACCCATTTAGTATGTGTGTTTTTTTAGATAGGTGTCCACCTCGAGTTTTACTACAGTCTCAAACACTTCAAGAAATGGAAAAAAAAGACTGAGCATCAGATACCTAGATTATAGGAGGGCCTGGGAGTGCTTGTGGATTTTATTTTGACCAATACGCAATACCAATGTCACTAATAGAGAACAAATATAACAAAAATAAGTCTGGTGTATGTTTCTTGTTCCAATTTTTACCACCTCAACCAGGAGATACGTTAATGAATGGCTACTGTAAACATTATTTTAGGAATATGTGAACTTTACAAGATATACATATACAGTATATTACTATTTTCTTATTGCCTACTTACTTTTCATTGTGTACATGACAGCAACTTAGAGGAATAACATAGCTGAAGTAACAAAATTATTGTCAGAAGACTTAAAAAAAATAAGGATTTGCCCCCGTATGTAATAAAAGGCATTAAGTTTGCCCAGGAACAAGTAACACATAGCAACCAATAACATGTTTGCTTTTAAACAGGTGATCAATTAATACTACCTGCTGATTGGTTGCTATAGTTACTGCTCCGGGGCAAACTTAATGCCTTTTATTACATAAACCCCTTGGTCTGTTAAAATTCAATAATTTTTTTTGCTCTGTGTATTTTGTTGTTGGGATCTTGTGACTATTGATCCAAGTACAATGCTGCACTATTAATAAATATTTTAGGTGGGAAAGTCTGAGAGCCTTTCTTAATCAGTGTTGGGAAGAATGTAAGTGTCTTCTACTAGCACAACCCAATACAACATATATAATGTATCATATCTGTACACAAGAAATTTTAGCTAAATTCTTAGAGCAATAAATGTATTTACTGTATATTAAAGCACTTTTCATGCACTATAACACTTCCTTACACAGGAATTGTATGTTAAAAGAGATTAGAGAGTTTATATAGTAGATTCAATTCATGCAAAGCTGTAACTTGAGAACTCTTAATTAGTTACATACAGGCTGTGTTAACTTTGCAATGCTAGCTTCATTATGGCTACACTGGGTTTTTACTTCTTCATTTGGGAGATATTATAGTCTGCTTTTCTTATTAGAAGACACAGTTACCACACATCATTGTAAATATAACACCAAGATTTATATTGAATTTTGGATCACTTTGATTGTGATTGGTTGAGCTATTTGTGTGTGTTGGGTGGTTCTCAGCCTACAGGTCAGTTAAAGGAAAACTATACCCCCCAAACAATGTAGGTCTCTATTAAAAGATACTGAGTAAAACAGCTCATGTGTAAAACCCTGCTTCATGTAAATGAACCATTATCATAATAATATACTTTTTTAGTAGTATGTGCCATTGGGTAATCACAAATAGAAAATTGCCATTTTAAAAAATAAGGGCCACCCCCCGGAGATCGTAAGATTCACTGTGCACACATACAAACCACATGTAAGGTCACATGAGCCAATTAACAGACAGAGATCTGCCTTTGCTTCCTCACTTCTTCCTGTTACAGTTAGTGTTGTAGTATTTCTGGTCAGGTGATCTCTGAGGCAGCACAGATAGAGTCACGAAATGGTGGTTCAAGGCAAGAGATGTAAAAGGGCAATATTTATGTAAATATATATTCCAGTTTGGTAAGATTCTTTAATATGATTCAATTTGATATAAACTATCTGTTGCTTAAGTATTCATTTTGGGGGTATAGTTTTCCTTTAAGGTGATATGGACCATTTGCTCTCCTAAACACCTGAAAGCCTATCGTGAAGGTCAGTTAGAGTGAGATTTGGGGTAAAATATTATCCATTTAATACAAAGCTACAGTATGGCATACAGTACATGTAGACTTTAGTCTGAAGTCCTCACTCACATAACAGTTTGTTGACTGTGTGACAAACTGGCAGCTTGCACACATACCTTTTGGGAAATTAGTAACTGTTAGGCAGGCAGCATAGGACAAAGGAGCAGAAAGACAGTGACACAGGCTTCTTCAGAGAAACACAGAAACACACCCGTTTATTTTCCAACTATTAAATGACGCAGTCAATTAATCATATACAGGGGTGATCATTGTAGCAAACAATCAGACAACAAAAACCTTGCTCACTTGGCACTACCTTCACATGTTTGAAGAAGTCCCTGACTAGACTGGGCCCCTTATTGATTACCAGCACAATATGGTTTACTTAACAACTTTTTCCTCTGTGATATTCTCATAGAAACCAGCTGACTTTAATTCAACACATTTGTGTGAAATGCTTGAAAAATTGTGCATGCTTCCAATATACATTTATTCTCTAGACCAGTGATCCCCAACCAGCAGCTTGTGCCTTGGATGTTGCTCCCAGTGGCCTCAAAACCAGTGCTTATTTTTAAATTCCTGGCTTGAAAGCAAGTTTTGGTTGCATAAAAACAAGATGTACTGCCAAACAGAGTCTCCTGTAGGCTGCCAGTCCCCATGGGGCCATCAATACACAATATATATACAATCACAGCCCTTAGTTGGCACCACCCAGGAACATGTTACATGCTTGTGTTGCTCCCCAACTCTTTTTATATCTGAATGTTGCTCACGGATGAAAAAGATTGGGGACCCCTGCTCTAGACATTTAGAACTTGCAAGCAATAGGAGAATTCATGTACGTTTCAAAAATCAGACAACTTTATTTGATCGTACTGGTGGAATTCAGAGTGCGTTATCCTGTAATGAGGGACGCAGTTAACTTTTCTATTAGCATTGCAGTGGTGGCACCATGATATTGACAATTTTTTTGCATTAATACAACCAAACAACTTTTCCATTCCTAATGTAACAGTGAATTTTTTATCTGACGTTGAAAAACCATCTAGAGGACACCGTGATTCCACTTAAGTCATACCGCTCATGCAATAAAGCTCTCAACAGTCACAGAGATTTAATGATTGCATTTATTATATTTCAGGTAAGTGTGTTCCCAAATCAATATTCTGCTGGTGACATAAAGAAGCATCTTTTAAAATGTTCATCCTGTTTGTTGCACTGTAAAAACCTTTACTTGATTCCAAAATGGATGGAGTTACCAGTCAATCGACCATAATTGGTTTGATGCAAGATTAGAGAGAACATTATGTTCTTAAAATACAAATACAGTCTGTGATTCAGCTGACTTGGTCTAACCTCTGGATAGTTTAATGCACTCTCTATCCCTTCTAGTTAATGCAATTGGATGAGTCTCAGTTTTAAAGGTTTAATAGAAGACCAAGGCTCTCTCTCTCTAAGATATTAAGAAGCTTTCAAACCCTTGAAAGCAGTTTGCAGTGAATAAATGATGAATTTGTCATTTTGTAATCAAAGTATATACCTATGTGGATAACCGCAACAAATTGTTGTTAAAAATAATATATAGAAATATGTATGGAGAGTCCTTTTAGTTACTGTTTCATAAAGTGTTGTCTTTCGTGTATTTGTAGAAATGTTAGAAATGTGATCTACATTTTCAGAGTTTGAGGTGAAGGCATATTACCTGAAACGCATGCAATGGGATGCTTCGTGAATGGCAACTTCATGCACAAAGATGATTTTATTGAATGAATGATTAACTTAGCTCTTCATCCTTGCAATGTATCTATTAACCTTGTATTTATGGGCAAACATAAGAGATGAATTTGTGAAATGAATCAGTGAATCTAGTGTTATTCTATCCTGGACATTGAGACGCACATTGAGTTTTCTAATGTTTGCCATTGGTTGCAGAATAACTTTAGATCCCTGTCTGTAGCTGATTTAAACAGAGCATGGCTTTTGTATTAATATGGTCATTGCTAATATCTGAAAAAAAAAAATATCCACTGAAAGGTTTGTTAGCTCACACTGATGTCCAGCCAGTGTGTGCCTTTTGCTCTGCTGTAAACTCGTGTACCATCTAATTGTTAAGAACATGATGACTTACTGACATTTTTTACTTTGTCTGGGACTGTTCTAATTCTTAAAGGGGTGGTTCACCTTCGAATTAACTTTTAGTATGATGTAAAGAGTGATATCCTGAGATAATTTGCAATTGGTTTTCATTTTTTGTTATTTGTGGGTTATGAGTTATGTAGCTTGTTATTCAGCAGCTCTCCAGTTTGCAATTTCAGCAATCTGGTTGCTGGGTCCAAATTACTCCAGCAACCATGCACTGATTTGAATGACAATATGGAATATGAATAGCGGAGGGTCTGAATAGAAAGATGAGTAAAGCTGGCCATAGATGTAACCGAACCGCTGGCCATAGATGTCGGCCGAAAAATCATAAGATGTACGATCGTTCGAATTCCACTAACCGCACGATAATTTCGAAGGATTGATCGGGCTTCGCTAAAATCGGTCGTTCTGCAAGAGAAATCTTTGCATCTTTGGGGACCTTTATACAAAGTAGCAATACCAATGAATGTGTAGCCTTACAGAGCACTTGTTTTGAAAGCTGGAAAGAGTCAGAAGAAGAAGGGAAAATAATTTAAAGAAAACAATAAAAATATAAATATTGAAGACCAATTGAAAAGTTGCTTAGAATTGGCCATTCTATAACATACCAGAAGTTATCAACCTTGGCACCAGGGGGGGTCACCAAGAGGGTATTACACTTATTTTTTGATTGCAACTGTAAGTCAACTTCTTGGTGTGTTGGTCATTTGATAAAAGGTGTGTTGTAGGGTTTTCGTTTATTGTTTTGTGTCGGCTTGTTTCCATTTAAAGTCTTTTTGGTATAATTCATTAAGGTTGGTTTCGAGTCTGGCATAGTAGACAGGGCATGATCTGATAGTACTAAAGGGGAAAAATGGAAAGGTAATATACAGTGCAATATATGATACATGCATTTTCCTGTGCCTGACATAACACATGTTAGAGATAAAAACATCATTATAGTTTTACAGAAAGGGCTTGAAAATGATCTTAAATAAATGCATCTCCTTGTTAAAAGTAGTTCATGAAGTATCTTATCTTTTTATCATATCTGAAAGGGGATCCCTGGCACATAAACCAGTACTATTTCTTACTTATGTCCCCTCTATTGGATGTTAATGTCCTTATTGTGCACAAAGTTATTCATCTCTTTATAAACACCAGAAGAACAATATGAGTAGGAACTGCTCATATTGTTATATAATATAGTAAATGTATCACCAGTGTTAATCAAACAATTAAGTGTTGTGCAGAAAGCTGAAAGGTGCTTTTTTAATGTCTGTTTTTTAAATCATCTGCACCCACAGCTCCAGGGAACTATGAGAAAAACAAATCAGAACCTCACTGGCTTAGCATTTTGATGTCTGAAATCAAACTCCCACGCAAATACTAAGAGAACATTTTGCCTTCTTATCTTTTGTGATTTTTTTTCTTGTTTGTTAATTTAGTTTAGCATAAAAATATCATGCATTATTTCTCTTGCAGTAATAGTATAATGCTGGAATAGGTCATTTGTCCTTCATCTAAACTATTTAAACAACTAGTATATGTTTAAAACGTAATCTTTGCTATATAACATCTTATACTCACAAAAAAAACTGTGACATGCTTCACAAACCTATTATAAAAGGTAGAGAATACTATTTTCCATAAACAGATTTATGTTACTGTGATGAAAAATAGATGCCATTATTATCATTATATTTGAATTAAATATGTATGCAAGAACTTTAAAAGCAAGTGCAATCTTTATTTAAAAAAAAAAAAAGTTTAGCTATATCACATGGATTCACTTTGACAACAAGGTTCCGGGGATCTTCTTAAATTAGGAGGTAGACCTTTATGCCCATGGAAGTGCATGTTTATTTTCTGTTTTTTCCAGAAAGCATTGACTGTTGAATCCAATTCAGTTTATTGAGCCACATCAGGGAACCACAGGATTTTGTGGCATTTCTCTATTTCTCTTTTGGACTATAGGAAAACAGGAAATCATTTCAATGGCCCTGATCACTCCATAAATGATTTAAGAATTTTGGTTCTTAAGGGCAATTTTAAAACAGATAATGATAGAAAAGTGTGGGAATACAAATTAATGTAAACTTTGAATTCTCTGGAGAAGGAACTAAACCTGAGCCTTGGATTTATGGCTAATTATGCGGACTAAGAAAGGACTGAACCAGGTCAGAAATATAAACATGTCTGGATATGGACTAAGAGATCATATGGAATTCCTTTAATTCTTCTCTACACAACAATAATTCAGCCCTAATTTATACTTAGCTTATTTGACCCACATTATCTTGTACCTTATCTGCTTGTCTCTTGCAGATCCCATCGTAAATGACTTAGGCACCTCACACATGGATTGATATTCGTTTTTGTTGGTCATTTGACCTATGAGCTGAATGTTGTATATATATATATATATATATATATATATATATATATATATATATATATATATATATATATATATATATATATATATGTATATGTATATATATATATATATATATATATATATATATATATATATATATATATATACACACACACACACACACACACACACAAGAGAACACTATAGCTTCATTATAATCAGTTTGAAAAAAAAGTTCTTAAGGCTTGCTATGATTATATCAGTTAGCTAATTATATCACCTTTATACCACTTTTGTTATTTTTTATTTCAAAAAAGTTGCCCTATAACATTTTTACTGGCTTACACTGTTCTGCAACTTTACCTTCAATCTTAAAAAATGAAACAAAATATTTTCATTTTTCAAGACAGTAAAATATATCAGAATGTATCTGTATGTACACTGAATGCATTTGATGTATGGCAATATCCACAAAAAGTAGGCTAACCCCAGAAAATCATTTCTCCAAACTACCAAACAGCAAAGCTCTCCTAAACTAGTGTTTTATGACATTTCTGAAACCTTCATAGACCTTGCACTTTTTAACATCTTATCTCCCACATGCCCTTATGCAGAAAGACATCTTAAATATGAATTCTCCAGGTCTTAAAAAATGGTTTAATGTTCCATAATCATGGGCTTACCAAAGTAGGTATAATGTAGAGAGCCCAAAAACCATTAAACCAGTGCATATACATTTTCATGGCTGCTGAAAAAAGCATATTACCTGATTATTATATATTTTAAAAGACCAAAATACTACATTGATCTCAGAAAGCCCTATATTTTTGTAAAGTACACTTCTATAGAAATAAGTCCAATCAACTGGACTTGCTGTATTTTTCTTTTTCCTTAAAGTCGTTATGCTACTAGCACTAGTACGCTATTCATCCGACTGGCTTTCTCAATTCAGAATTGAGAAATCCAGCCGGATGACTAGCGAAATGTCTTCAAGGATAAAGAAAAATACAGATAAAGAAAAAGTCCAGTTGATTTGACTTATTACCAAAGATACAATAGGGGTCATTTAAACCTGCAACAGCAATGTGCAAACAATGTGCTTCTTTATATACAAGTAAAGGCAGTAAAACATAAGACTGAAAAATATTTATCTTTATTCAAACTGTGGGTTTTTATGCAGTCATGCAATATATAGCACATGAATAAAACACTTATTAGACTTCCTAATTTATAGGGTTTTTTGTTTTAAAATGTTAGATTTTCTAAAATATGTATTTAAAACTGGCCACCTAAAAATACACATTATTCATAGTTGAATACCAATTTGTTCAGCTGCAGACAACATGTTTGCAGAGAAGCCAATGCAGCCTATATTGTGTATCAGATCTGATTAGTAAACAGCTATTCATCATGTGCATCTTGTATGAAGCTCAACAAATCACCAATTCATTCAAGCTTATTATTAACTGGGAACTTTTCTACATGGAAAAAAATACATTCAGAACATTCCACTGGTCCTCAGTGTCCTCAGGATTGCCTGATTCGTATGGCCACACCATTTTATTTTTAGTACAAGCTAAGAGTAATTTTAAGGGATCCCTGTTAACTGATTATGTTTATTTTGTTCTGACTGGCCATGCTGCCAATCATGGGCTTTTAAGAGTGGACTACACCAACTGCTGTCTTCTGCATTGAGTTATGGTGCAATAGGTGAGCTCTTGGGTAAAAAGAAAGGATGCAGTCAACCTGAAGCATTAGCAATTAAGACAAGACAAATATGTACGCTGAGCTTGTTCACCTTCAAAAAAGTTAGGGAAAAACATAACATGAGACAAACATTTATCTCTTAACGTTTCAATAAGCCAAACAATTATATAAAAGAATTAAAGGATTGATAAAAAATAGAGCAACTAATAGAAAGACAGATAGTATGGTATAAAAAGAGGTAAATCCTTTAAGATTTGACAGCAAATTATTATTTTTTAGAAGAATACTGTTGCACTTCAAGTTGATGAGGTTTAAAGTCCCATCCGCATTGGCCTCATAATATATTCACCAAATAACTTGTCAAGAAGCTATGGGTCACTGCCCTTGGATTGCAGTGATATATCCTGCCAGTCATGATATTTCTCTGCATTGCATCATTGCATCACTTACTGATCTGAACAGAGCAGAAGATTTTGGGTGAATATCTGCAATTTTCACAGCACTTCTTTTTTTAGACTTCTTAATGTTTCTAGGAATAAAATATGTTTTATATATCTTTGGACGCATAACTATATAATCTCACGTTTTCATTATTCAGTTATAAAATGACTAGCTAGTACAAAGTGAAAAAGTAATATATAACTGCTAAATCTAAATGGCCATCGCTACCCTCAATAGTCAGTACATAATGAGCTTATAGTTGACCCTTTTACAATATTCTTACAACCCACCCCCCACTCTCTCACAGTGTACATTAAACATACTGTAGTGTTTAATCCTTTGGCTGGCTGAAAACAAATCTTAGCTCTGCAATATTTTTTCATTACTCTATCTGTGATTTTATTAAAGGAAACGATACCCTCAAACAATGTAGGAGTCTATAAAAATACATTGCATAAAAGCTCACATGTAAAACTCTGCTTCATGTAAATAATCCATTTTTATAAAAATATACTTTTTTAAGTAGTATGTGCCATTGGGTAATTCTAAATAGAATATTGCCATTTAAAGAACTAAGGAGCACCTCCTGTGATCCTACTATTTGCAGTGCACACAAAAAACCAAGGGCCCACATACTTGAAGGTCACATGAGTCAATTACAGAAAAAAGTTCTTTCTTTTGCTTCCACACTTCTTCCTGTTACAGAAGAGCTGCATTAATTATTAAATTCATTAAAGTTATTTGTGTCAACGTGTACTGCTTGCAATTTTTTTGCACATTTTGCCCATTCATCTCTACAGAGCTGCTTTAACATTTTTCTTGCATGAACTGATCTTATTTGGTCTTGTCACAAACTTTCACTTCTGTTAAGGTCAGGATTTTCACTCCATTCTAAAATGTAAAAACTACTTTGGCCTCAGTTAGGTTTTTTTGTTTGTTTTGTTTGTTTAGATTTTTTTGTTCTGAATTATCCTATTTTTTATGCCCATGAGTACTCTGACCTTCCCATGTTTCCTTTGTGGGTGTTTCTAAACTTTATACTGCAAAACAGCCCCCAACCATAGTACTTCCAATATCTCATTGGGTTATCTAGTCAGTACCAGGAACAATTGAAAATACAGTAATGCTGTTTTTTTAAAAACAACAATTTGATCTATAATACCCCCACTTTTTCAGTGTTTTATGTGCACTAATGGTCACAGATATTTCAAGGGCTGTAGGTCTTTTAACTTCTTCATGTGCCATATTTCTTATCTCTGCTCTGGTTACCTACAGAACTTGAACTTGAGCAATGTTATACCTCCTTACAGACATTTACAAAAAAGTCCTGGAGTCACCAGGGCACCCATATCAATATAGAGTTCAAGCATAATGAATCTGTTAACTCCCAAGAGTGTGGTAAATCCACATACTTAATACGTTGTGCTCTGCTTCTTGGTTTCTATTACTCAATAAAACCTCAATAAATTCTTTAACTTCAGCAGTGTGGGAGCCAATTTATTTATTACATATGCAATACCTCCATACATCACCTCTTTATTTTCAAGAACGTCTGTGCATAAGCTTTGCAGTTTTCTTTTCTACTTCGTATTTACTAATTGTGAATTCAGAACTCCTCTTCTTCTGCAATTATACTGTTTTGAAAATGTATTTGAAGCATATAACCTAACCCCACAACAAATAAAACCCTTTACCTACAGGACATTGCTAACAGTTCAAATAAGAATACTTTCTGTACTTAAATAACATGGACCACTGCTCAATCTGTCAGTCAAACCATACAGTCCTTGTTGAACATTCAAGACACTCAAAGTATAATTTAAACTAAAGAGTATTCACACTTTGATCTGTCTTTCTGATCTGAGAATTGATCTGTCTTTCTTCTGTATTTTCAAGAAAAACATTTTTTCTGTAGTAGAACTCGGACAAATTAGCAACATATCTTTAACTATGAAATTAGTAGTAGGACACTATTAACCAGGTATTTCCCCTAATGTTCTCTCTCTCTATGGGGGCAGATTCACTAAAGTGTGAAGCGGCTAACACAGATTCGCCAGCATGACATAATTTTGTTACTTTGCCGATTTACTAACGGGCACTGACGTAAATTCGCTAGCGAAGTGGACCTACTCTTGCGCTACTTCGCACCCTTACGCCAGGCGACATTGCGATATGGCGAATGGGATGTAACTACGCTAATTCAGTAACTTGCGCATTTTACTGAACCTTACCTCTTGTGCGAGACTTGCCTCCTGAGACCAGACGAAGTGCAATAGGTAGGGATTGCTTCAAAAAAAGTTGAATTTTTTTTTCCCAAAACACGCTGGAGTCTTTTCCTTTTTTAAGGGTGATTGGTTGAAAAAGATCGTAATTTTTTTGGGGGCACCCACCTTCCCCCCTACATTTCCTAACATATGGCACCTATACAATACAGTGGCCACATGTATAGGGCAAAATAACAAATCTATTTTATTTTATGAAGCTTTCCCAGGCTTGTGTAGTGTAATGTATTTGCTGCTACATATACGTCCATTGTACTTTAACTTGGCGGCGTATGCAAATTAGGCATCGCTGGTGTAACTTCGCTTTGCTTGACGAATTAACGCTAGCGCAACTTCGCTACCGTTCGCCTCCCTGAGTGCAACTTCGCATTTTAGTGAATTTGCGTAGCGCTGGTGAAACTACACCTGGCGAAGTGCGGTGGAGTGTGGCGAAGTTGTCGCCGGCGCAACTTCGGATCTTAGTGAATTTGCCCCATATGTAATATTCATTTAGGTAAGGGGAACTGTCAGTTTTTACCACAATAAAAAGCCAAACCACCAAAGTGCTGGCACTTTCATTTCTACAGCATCAAATCAAAGTACAATAGCTTTAATAACTACATTTCTTCGACATTTCTGCTACCAGCACTATGAATAAATGACAAAAAATGCTGTAAAGCTATCCTTTAAACTTGTCTTAACATTTAAGACATATATGACATACATGAATGAACATCTTTCTACCCAAGCCTGGCCCTACTTTTCCTCTTATGATTACTTCTGAGGGTATGCTCATTAAACATGCTAATTAATCAATCTGCCTTGGGGTAAAGTTTGACTTTTCCCTTTCCTCTCCTAATCATATTAATATTACTGTCAAATCCAGTTGCGTTTTCTTTCATAATATAGTAAAGCCCCATCAAACTCACTCTCAGATCACTACAAATAGTTGGCTGTGCCTTTATTTTATCAAGCATAGACTACTGGAACTGACTATGAACTGAACTTGCACCTGTCAACTATTCAGTGTAAAAGCCTACTGCCAGGATCCTTCTGCCTCACCTAGATGACAGCCTGTTTCTACACTGTTAAAATCTTTATTATGGTTTCATGTCCAAAAATCCCTGAGGGACAAGCTTTTTCTTGTGATATTTAACACGTTGCACTTAATTTTTGTAATACTAAACATATTTTATTATTTTTTCACTTTGTTTCACCTGTATGTATGTATAATAAGTTATACAGCACCACACAGGTTACTAGTAGGGATATTTAAAAAAAGATCCAGAATGCTCGGGACCAGGGGTCTTCCGGATAATGGATCTTTCTGTAATTTGGATCTTCATACCTTAAGTCTACTAGAAAATCATACAAACATTAAATAAACCCAATAGGCTTGGTTTGCTTCCAATAAGGATTCATTAGATCTTTGTTTGGATCAAGTACAAGGCACTGTTTTATTATTCCACATAATGAATCCCCTACCTATACAAACAAACAAATAAAATTATTCGCCACAATTTCCAGACATTTTGCATTTTGAAGGCAACCAACATTTCTTCATTCACCCTAAATCATAATAGTTAAAACTATTTTGGAAAAAAATGCAAATGTATTTTCTTTTTTTTTTTTTAAATATTTTTATTTATGAAATTTTGTCTTACAGCAGAATAATTGCAGAGTGTAAACAAGCATAGAAACGTTACAGTGTACAGAGCTCAAACGGTATATCACAGTTGTGTGGGCAATATAGTCAACAATCAGAACCACATCACAAGACTGGGGGTGCCCCAGTAGTAAAAATAGTAGTTCCACACTGCCAATAGGACTATCATTCAAACTGGTGCTCTTTGAGAGCCAGGGGTACCCCATAGCTTGCCAAAGTAAGTGCCAAGGTACAGTAAGAACTAGGGGAGCTAACACCGAGTCCATATTCTAGGAGACTGAAAATGGGAATCGTGTAATAACCGACACATAAGAAGTCCCCAGAGCAAAAATGCCATTAGACAGATTAGGTTTGTGCACATAAACAATAACTCAAAAATCCAGAATAAATTGTTAAACTAAGCAGGGAAATAACAATACAAATAAAAAGAAAATGAAAATAAAAAACAAAGAATAAAGAGTGGTCAAACATACGTGAGGTACTGACAGTGGGTGTCACATCTGATACTTGACCCATTAAGACATCTCTTAATGGTGAGGGATAGAGGAGGGACCTGAGGCATTTTATCTAACTCAGCAAATGTATTTTCTAATGTATGCCAAAAGGATTGGGTGGAGTCATAAAAAAGGTTTTCTGGTAACTAAGTAAGGTGCTAATTTAGCAAAAAAAATGTCACTCTTCCTGACTTTCATTTATTAGAATATGCTGTGCATATTACTCTTTATAACTGCTCAGAGCTTGATGTTAAATATTAAAATTGTGTGCTTGAAAACTGGCATATGTTCAACCATTATAGTTCATTAAGCACTTATAAGATTACTGCAAAAAGCCCAATGGGAATACATGAAACATTCTATTCATCAAATTGCACCCAGTTGTGCTATTCATTTAATCAGAACTTTATTTTTTTTTCCTCCTGAATTCTATTTCATTATGTAGATAAAGTGAAAAGCTGAAGTTGTGAATTGTATATCTCTTAAGGCAATCAATCACTAACTTGAAAGAAAAATATGTAAACAAACTCTTGAGGTAATACAATTTCTTTGTTATTTATCAATTTCATTTAAAATGTAAATACTACACTGAAAACGTTGTCCTTGCTTTAATTTAAGAAGGGGACAAAAGTGTTTTAATATACAGTACCAGGCTAAATATAAAAAAAAAAAAAAAAAGTGGCTATACAAATATTCCCAAAGTTCTTTTTCTTAGTTTGTCAGTTTTCATTTTAGACACAAATGTAATCTTGGCATTTAAGTTTAGAAAACCCTCTCTCTTAACAGTTACATATTTTGTCAACTCTAGTCCAGTAAGTATAGGAGCATTGCCTTTGGATACCAAGATAAAAGAACTGGTTCAACCTAATCTTTTAAAGGAAAACTATACCCCCCAAACGATGTAGGTCTCTATATAAAGATATTGCATAAAACAATTCATATGTAAAACCCTGCTTCAAGTAAATAAACCATTTTCATAATAATATACTTTTCTAGTAGTATGTGCCATTCTGTAATCATAAATAGAAAATTGCCATTTTAAAAAATAAGGGCAGCCCCCTGGGATCGTATGATCCACTGTGCACACAAACATACCATACAAACTATACTTGTTAGGTCACATGAGCCAATTAACAGGCAGAGTTCTGTTTTTTGCTTCCACACTTCTTCCTGTTACAGTTAGCGTTGTAGTATTTCTGGTCAGGTGATCTCTGAGGCAGCACAGAGAACATCACAAGATATTAAAGAATCTTACCAGTTTGGTAAGATTCTTTAATACGCCACTTAATATGATATAAACTGTTGCTTAAGTGTTCATTTTGGGGGTATAGTTTTCCTTTAATATATGTTTGGACCCCAGCAGTAATCATCATAGTTTTAATAATCAGGTACTGTCTTTGTAATCATATAATGGGACAGGGACATATGCTAGAATCTGAACGCATGCTTGCAGAATGCTTAGGCCATGTAATTGTTGAGGGATGATGGTACAGTGTCAGGGGCATGGCACTAGTGCTAACATTTCCTAAGTGCTAATATTTTACAAGTGCTAGGAAATGGCAGTTATACAAGACACTTGGACAAGGCATTGACAAGGCAAAAGGAGCTGGATTCCCCTGCAATCAACAGTGAACCATCTGGGAAAAGAAGAAAACAGATGTATTTGCACCTGCTAGTTTGTTACTTCTTAATCCAAAAATGCTTTATCCTTTAATTCTCCTCCTTTCACTTTCATGCTTCCTAAAACATTTTTCACCACCTCCCCCATCAAGTCACAAATCTATACAAATCTCAGCCTCTCTACTTTCCTCTTCTTCCCTCTCCACACATGAAGTATATAAAGTACTGTGTTTAGTTATTCCAGTTAATTCCTCTTATTCATACTAAGAAAAAAAAAAGAACTTACAAATCCCGCTCTCACTTATTGTCTATCTCTCCTTTCTATTGCTGGCAGCTGGGGACATTAGCCCAAACCCTGGCCCTTACCCCATCCAGAATTATACCACGGCCACAGGCTCCTTTTCATCTGTGCAAATTCCAACAGTTCAGAACTCATATCCCTATACCCAGGAACCCAGTTAATCTTTCCTTTGATTTCTGGAATGCCCGTTTTGTTTGCAACAAACTCACCGCTATACACAACCATTTCATTGGCAATTGCTTCAACCTACTCGCACTTACAGAAACCTGGCTTTCTCCTACTGACACTGCTTCACCTGCTGCCCTATCCTATGGGGGCCTACACCTTACTCATACTCCCAGGCCTGGAAACAGACCTGAGTGTGGGGTAGGTTTGCTTCTCTCTCCCCGCTGTTCTTCCACCTGTTCCTTCTGTATCATTCTCCTCATTTCATTTTATTAGGTTCACTGCATTAGGCTCTTTTCTCCTGTTTCACTTTGCATTGCTGTTATATATCAACTTCCTGGACCAACTGCACAATTTTTGGACAACTTTGCTGCCTGGCTTCCTTACTTAGTGTAACAACCCTTCTGTCTCTTAACTTCTTTCACTATCATCCTCCCTAGGGTAATCTTTGTGCTCAGACTCCCCCTCTCACTCCAATGGTAATGCTCTGGACTTTATATTTACTAGACTTTATCTGACCACAATATGCTCACATTTCAGCTCTCACTAACCCCCTTCTCAACCCCTGCAATTCCCCAAACACATACCAACCGTGACTTGCAAGCTGTAGACATGTCGCATATCTCTTCTTCCTTTGACTCTCTTCACAGCCATCTCTTGTCCTAATGTGGCTACCTCTGGCTTCTATAGCACTCTCACCACTGCCTTTAATGAGCTTGCTCGTGCAAAAACTAAATGTGCTAGACCCAAACTACTTCAACCCTGGCATACTGCTCATACAGAATCGATCCAAAGACTTGAGCGTCAATGGCACAAATCACACTTAGAAACAGACTTTTGGAGCTACAAATCTGCCCTGCGCACCTATAACACCATTCTTTCCCAAGCCAAACAAACATACTTTACTTTACTCATTAACTCGCTTTCTAAAAAAACAGCACACCTTTTCTCCACCTTTAGCAATCTGCTTTCCCCTTCTCCACCACTTCTGTGTACATCTGTCTCTGCTCAAGATATTGCTGAGCACAAAATTGACACTATGAGAAGTGACATAACACTACTCAACCCCCCCTAGACTTCCACCATCCTTTCTCCACAGCCTGAGGAAAATGCAGCTTTGGCACTTTAAGGGGCAGATTTACATAGGCTCAAATATCGAGGGTTAATTAACCCTCGATATTCGACTGCCGAATGTAAATCCTTCGACTTCGAATATCGAAGTCAAAGGATTTACCGCAAATAGTTTGATCGAACGATCAAATGAAAAATCATTCAAGCGAACGATTAAATCCTTCGAAACGTTCGATTCAAAGGATTTTGATCCATCGATTGAACGATTTTTCAAAAAAACATGGCACCCCGATAGGTTTTAGGTGGCGAAGTAGGGGGTCAAAGTTTTTTTTAAAGAGTCAGTACTTCGAATATTGAATGGTTGAATATTCGAACGATTTTTAGTTCGAATCATTCGATTCAACGTCGTAGTCGAAGGTCGAAGTAGCCAATTCGATGGTCAAATTAGCCAAAAAAATCATTAGAAATTCGAAGTTTTTTTTATTCTATTCCTTCTCTCAAGCTAAGTAAATGGGCCCCTAAGTATCAGTTACTTGTTAATGCAGCGCAACCGATGCCTTCAGATGCAACAGACACAGACAGGTACCAAAGAGGCCTGGAACTTGGCTACAAAGAGCAGATGGGGCATGGGGGGAGCAATTTTGACTAAACTAAAGTAGAGGTCGATCCTGAATGCAGCATGAAGAACATGGCACAGATGACCCAGCAAGGTGGGGGTGAAGGTAGCTTGCCTGTGATGGAAGGAGGGGCAAGCTGTCTGCCCCTAGGTCAGTCAATGGGATTGCCTAGGTGGGGAGGAGGTATCCTGTGATAGGAGGGGCCTTGCTGAAAAACAACATAGCAGTTGGCAGCTTCCTTTGCTATCTCAACAAAACTCAATTTGGCTGCTCTTTTTCTTACAGGGGTTGCCTTTACCGAACCATAAATATCGGTTACTCATTATTGTAGCTCGAAGAAAAGGTAACTCACCCTCCCCTCCTCCAGTCGCTCCATTCGCATGGGCTTCATGACACGGCCCTGTCCTGGTTCTCTTCTTACCTCACTAATCGTTCCATCAGTGTCTCCTATTATGGAGTAGCATCTTCTCCCCTACCTCTTTCTGATGGGGTTCCTCAAGGCTCTGTCTTGGGCCCCTTATTATTCTCCCTCTATACTTCCTCCCTCAGCAAACTAATCAACTCGTATGGTTTCAAACACCACCTCTATGATGATGATACTCAAATCTATCTCTTTTCTCCTGACCTCAACCCAGAACTCCTAACTCGGTTCTCCTCCTGCTTGCCCGCTATCTCTACTTAGATGTTCCAACGCTACCTTAAATTAAACCTCTCTAAAACAGAAATATTTCTCTTTCCCCAAACTAACACCAGTAACATCCCGGAAGTATTCATCATAGCTAAAATTCCACTATCACCCCATCTCCCCAGGCCTTGGGCTTATCATAGATTCTGCCCTTTCCTTCAATTCTCATATCCAGTCACTTATTAAATCATGTCACTTCCACCTAAGGAACATATCTAAAATACATATCTAAGGTGCTGCCAAAATTCTTATTCACTCTCTCGTCATATAACGTCTAGACTACTGTAACTCCCTTTTAATTGGCCTTCCCCTCCAGAGACTGTCACCTCTGCAGTCCATAATGAACACTCAAGACTCTTAAACCTTAGCAACCACTCCTCCTCTGCCATACCACTCTGCCAATCCCTACATTGGTGTACCCTTTCAGAATAAAATTCTAATTAATGACCCTGACATTCAAAGCACCTAGAGTGGGGTGCCCCACCCTATGTCTCTGAACTCATCTCTATATACTCACCAAACCGTTTACCACACTCCTCTACTGACCTGCTCCTCAACTCTGTCATTACCTCTTCACATGCTCGCATTCAAGACTTTGCAAGGGCTGCACCCCTCCTCTGGAATTCTCTCCCATGGTCTTAAAATTCACTTATTTAGAGAATCTTATGCTTACTCTGTTTATCTACCAAATGCAATTCCACACACAGTACAACATCTTTCACCCACTTAATTCTGATCTTGTCCACTCCTACACCTTGTGTCTTATTCGCTTCCGTATAGATTGTAAGATTTTTTTGCACAGGACCTTCCTTAACTTTTGTACCGTTATTAGTTGTGATATGTGTAACTCCATATGTTTTATGTATGTAATTCTTGTGCGTTAGTTGTATAAACACATTTACTTTACAGCGCTACGAAATATGTTGGCTATGTAAATACATGTTAATAGTAATACAGTTGAGAAAGCAGTTTATGGTCAGAGCATCTTGGTAGTTGCTTCAGACTCTCATACTATTCTTTTTTTACTGACGTGTGACATTAAGCAAAGAGCACCATTTAGCTGTGTGAATCAGATATGTAACATTCAAGTGAGAAGAAAAATAAAACTATACTCATGTGTAATGCAGTCAGTAACATTTCGGGTGACTGCCCTTGACCATGGCAGTGACATGACCATAATGACCTTGGGGTAGTCACAAATTACAATATTTACATTTAACTTCATTCCTATAAGAGAAAAAACAAGCAAAAGAAGCTATTAGCAAGTACATATTGATGGAAAATGTAATTAATATGCCACGGGCTGAAGGTCATACATCAATTTATTTGAAGATATTATTAACTGGCTCTGATGATACATTTGATTGCATTGTAAATAAATATATATATATATATATATATATATATATATATATATATATATATATATATATATTATGTTATGGTGACTAAATAAAGCCAATTAAGCACTACATTATTTAAAATGTAAAAGAAAAGATATACCAAAATAAAAGTAGAATTTCCTTCCCTGAAGTTTAAGATCTAGATTGGTAAAAGAATGCAAATACATGCAGCCTGGCTAAAAAAAGGTGTCAGAGTCTGAAGTGTGACTATTGCAATGAAATAGTTTGCTTTTAAATGCTCTGTTTTCTGGATTGATTTTCTCATTTTAATGGTTTAATAAAATATAATCTCGTCCAGATCATAAAATGGATGTCATGGTGCAAGATTCATTGAGAGGCAATGTAATGTCTTAAAAAATAAAAACATACATTGTTGCCAAGCTATATTTTTTAAATAGCAAATGTTGTTTTACAATGTCTCTCTCTAAGTGATCCTTAGTTCTTTAGTATATCTACTAAATTGGTTGAGAGTTGCAGTTAGTTGTCAGCAAACACAGTATCAAATTTCTTGTGACATGTTTATGGCTGCAGCAGAAGCTTTGAATCACATGAAGTCTCCATTAACCTAAGAATTTATTTAGGTGTTAACTTCAAATGATGAATAAAAATGCAATAGCATTGGGTAGTATGATGCCTTTCTGTAATGTCAAAGACTAAAGAAGCAGCAAGCAAAACATCGTTAGTAGAATCTCATGTACAGAGATCATGAGTATATACCAATTTTCAGTCTAAAGCATGTGTGCAGAATATATATATATGTGTTTATGTGTGTGCATATAAACGGACACGGGCACACACAAATGTATTTATTTATATATATATATATATATATATATATATATATATATATATATATATATATATATATATATACATTTGACAGTATACCTGGAAAAGTCCAGGTTACGCAACTTTTAGGGTGCTTAGTCATGGCTTAAATTGATTCCAGCTGAATTTTTGTAATTTATTAATTAGGAATCATTTTTTACAAAGGATTCTTTCGATCCGAAGTACTATTGTGAATAGCACACTAAATTTTTCATCCATTCTAGTGCTACACCCTAGAATGCCCTAAATACCTAAAAATATAAAAAAAAAAAACCTGTATATATATTTTCTCAGAAAATCATGTGGACAAAAATACAACTGTTTTGGAAAGTTCCATGTTTAGTGAATAGTGAAACTGCCCCATTTTACTTCATAAAAAATTTACAACAAAATGGCAACATTTCACTCAATTGGTGAAATACATTGGAGTCGATCTGTGTTTTTTCCCTGCTGTTTTTCTTACACCAAATTCACTAGTCCAACAATCAGTCACTGTTTTTTTCATCGGGGGGTTGGAAGGTAGAGGGGTGATATCCCTCCAACTTTCAGTGCAGCGGTAAAGAGTGTCTGAAGATTATCAGAGCACAAGTCACATGACTGGGGGGCACCCGAGAAACTGACTAGCCCCATGTCAGATTTCAAAATGAAATATAAATATCAGTTTGTTCTTTTAAAAACAGATTTCAATGCAGGATTCTGCTGGAGGAGCGTGATTAACTGATGCATTTGGTACAAAACATGTTTTCCCATGATGGAATCCCTTTTAGCAACAATGTGTAGATTCCTTTAACTCTTACCTTAAAAAGGGTTGTATAAAAATATCAGCAACATGAAATTGTTGATGGATTTTCTCTACGATAAATACAGAGGAATCGTATTAATGAAATGCTTTCATCCTTTCTATTGGAATTGGCTATTCAAATAGGAATGCTTTACAGAAATAAAAGTCACTGCCAAAAATCTAAATATGCTTATTAGTGCTGGCAAAGGTTACTGTAACCATGTGATTAATGCAATTTATTTGATCCATTTTGTTCCATTTTTCAGGATGAAAAACTGTGCGTACTAAATGACGCCTTTAAAAAACACCCATATGTGCTCTAGGTTTTAATTATTCTTTAAAGCACATCACACTGATGCTCATGGAAAAGACTGTATATGTTTTACTATTGAGTCTTTTAATTAGTCTGTAAAATGCAAATACTCATGACCTTTTTGCAAATTTTAAGTGCAAACAAAAGCTAATCCAAAAAAAAGCCCATGTCCATCTGGCATCCTGTAATTTGGCCCTAAATTCAAAACATATTGTGAGTATTTAAATCATCTTGAATTCAAAGCTAATAAGTTGAATGTGTTTTGAGTGTGAATGTTATATAATAGGGCAGTTTACCCGTCCGGTTGCTGAATTAAATTATAAGCAACCCGAGGATCCTGGGGTTGTAATTCAAAAACAACTAGAGGGCAATATGTTGGACAGATGTGTACATATATTTTATATATAAACTATATAGTTTAGAACACCATGTACTACATGTACTGAGTAGCTCAATTAAATATTCTATGAAAGGATTACATACACTCCAGAATACACAGGGCTCATACACACAAACATGTTATTATGTGTTTACAAACATATGCTGAGCAGATATTGTGTTATATAAGTCTGTGTGTAAGAGCCCTTATTAGTGCAATGCCTCCCCACCTAATGGGTTCCAATGGATTGTCCTTGTGAAGTCCCACTAGGAATTAAAATGCTAATATAGAAATATATCAATTATGACAACGTATTCATATACATATATACTGCAGAAGAAATGTAATATGTCAGAATAATACTTCCAAAGGGTGCTTCAATGCTTCAAAATTTAATTTTGGTTCTAAGTCCCTTCCCAAGGGCTCATGAGGTGTAGCAGCAGTTGCCAAATAGGTGTAAAAACAACAAGGCCTGCCCAGGCCATGTTGTTGTGCTGTTTATTTACTGGGGCACTGACAGGCTTTATTTTTCTGGAATTTATATTGCACATTTTAAACAGCACTTTACATGTGCATTGGTGTGAATTTGGAACATGGCAATGCAAATGTTAGTGTCCTAAATGTTACATAGTTACATAGTTAAGTTGGATTGAAAAGTTGAAAAAAGACCATCAAGTTCAACCCCTCCAAATGAAATCCAACGCACATACATACACACAATCACACCGACCCCTCCATACAACTATACATATAATATCTATCTATACTAATTGTAGATTATAGTATCATAATAATCTATGATATTATGCCTATCCAAAAAATCATCCAAGTCATTCTTAAAAGCATTAACTGAATCAGCCATCACAACATCACCCGGCAGTGCATTCCACAACCTCACTGTCCTGACTGTGAAGAACCCCCTACGTTGCTTCAAATGAAAGTTATTTTCCTCTAGTCTGAAGGGCTGGCCTCTGGTACGGTGATCCTCTTTATGGGGGTCCCCTGCTATTTGTCTATAATGCCCCTCTAACACACCTTTAGGGTCTTTTTTTTTCAGATAAAACTACCCAGATTTAGCTGATTTAAACACTGTTGCTTTACAACACTTCCACTTGTTGCTGGACTACATATCCCATCATACCTTAAAATAAAGTTAAAAGCTGTAAAGTTTTATGGAGGGGTCAGATCCCCCCTGACTCAATTATCTATCTGATTGCATGGAATTAGTTGACTTTGCATTTAAATGATGTTAATATAAATAAGCCCTATGTAGCAGCCTGAGACAGGTGGAGTAGAAAGGGGCCATGACTAAGGAACGAGTAGGGAAAGCTAGTAGGGGTGGTAGGTTGGCATTATGGGTGTAAAGGAAAACATGGAAAGGGGAAGGGCTTACCGTTTAAATAACTAAAAAGAAAGTGTGGGAACCTCTTTTTTAACTGTGACTGCACGGGTCCCTTCCTTTCGCCCTGTGGGGATGGTTGGGAGATGGTATGTTGCAGCTTTTGGCATAGTGGGGCTGTCCTACTGGGTAGCTGAAAAGGGGGCAGTAGTGTTAGGGTGAGGTTGGTGTTGGATAGGCCTGAGGCTAGGCTTAGGGGCAAGGAGGCACAGTACACAAGGAAGTAAGTGGTGGAGGCTCAGCCTTAGGCTGGAGAACAGGTTTTGGTTAAGAGAGGTATTGTTTATTTATTGTAAGTTATTGTTTATTGTTATGTATGCAGCCTCCAGTGACTAGTGTTTTGTCAACACGCTATTCAGTTTTTATCCTAAGTTATCCTAAGTTAATATAACATTATGTAACAAATCAAGTTGCAGCCTTTCCATCCAAGATGTTGTGGTTGTGAGTATTTACTGGGGTGTGGGGATGGGACAGACATCGAGTCATGCTTGAGTCAAAACTAATACCTGTGCACAGATGGAAATCACTGGGACCCACCTCTGTACTCAAACAAACCTGCACCATTTAAAAGCTTAAAACTTCAAATGTATTTTTACCTAAGATTATAGGATTTTGTGGAGATAGGAATTACAAATGTTCAAACCATGTGTTTGATTTAAATGGGTTTGCAAATGTAACTATTTAAATGTGTTTAAAGCTTTTATAGATACAGTACAGAATTACCATTTACATTGCTGCAATTTCCATCACAATTCACCATGTATAAACACATTATTTATAAAGCTGTGTAATGATTTAATGTTATGGTGTGGCCACAAATAAAAAGCTGTGCAGTTGTGAAAAGGCAAGTAGAAGCTGGTAATTTTAGAAAAATCTTGCAAGCAAATATTTATTGTTAGGGCTCTTGCACACATATTTTTATGCATTTAAAAATGCATGGCAAACACATCAGGTATGTTGTTTTTATATGTGTGTTTTTAAAGTCAACTAAGGGGTAGATATATCAAATATTTATTGTTAGGGCTCTTGCACACATATTTTTATGCATTTAAAAATGCATGGCAAACACATCAGGTATGTTGTTTTTATATGTGTGTTTAAAGTCAAATAAGGGGTAGATATATCAATGGTCGAGGTGAATTTTCCAATTAAAAAGATTTGAATTTCCAGCTATTTTTTGTGTACTTCAACTAGGTAATAGTCCAAATTTGATTCGAATTTGAAAAGAAGTAAAAAATTTGAATATCAAAATTTATCATGTACTGTCTCTTTAAAATTTTGACTTTGACCATTCGCCATCTAAAACCTGCCGGATTGCAGTTTTAGCCTATGGGGGACCACCTAGAACCCATCTGGTCCCCCTCCAGAAAAACTTTGATTCAAATTCGATCTAATGCGCTATTACTTCAATTTGTATGATTCTAATTCGGCTGAATACGGACCTATTCGCTCGAAAATTGACCTATTCGGCCAAAAAAAACTTCGACTTAATTTCGGTTGGTCTTTTGAATTTTGAAGATTTTCAAATTTGACCCGTGATAAATATGCCCCCTAGTGTATTTTTATAAGTTCCAACTGCAACCCTTTATTCTTTTGTCTTACTACCCTACTGCAAAAATAGGTTAGAATTTTGTAAAAGTAACAATGTTGGTGGCCAGAATAGTCAAAGATCCACTCATGTTACAGTCATTTAGAGGCCCATTTACTAAAAGTTGAATTTTAGTAGTATTAGAGCTTTCTGAAACCATGATTAAACTCTATTTCCCTAAAATCAAGAATGCCATAAGAGTTATTAAAAGATCCAAATAAAAAAAGTATGAACAGAAAAAAAATGCTGAACAATCTGAAAAAATATGAATACCTGTAAAACCTCTAATTTTTCATACAATTACTTGAAAAAAAACGATGGAAAACCTCTAAAAATCTGAATGGTTAAAAAAAAAGTCCAATAGAATGAGCACAGGTTCCATTGACTTTTATAGGTCCTCAACTGCAGTTTTTGAGAGGAAAAAACACATTTTTTGTAAAAAATATATCTGAAAAAAAAATCCAAATATTAGTAAATAGGCCCCATAGTGTATGACAGGATTTTGACCTGTGAGTGATTATTTCCTTCTACATATGGGTGTTTATTAAATCTACTATTTTGTATGTTGGTCCCTTTTCAAAAATATGAAATACATATGTCTTTGACAGAGCTATAATGCTTTTTTTTTTGCCAGATGACCCTTAGCTGACTTCATTAATTAACCCTTCTTTATTTAAGAGATTGTGCAGAAAGAAATTCTATACAAAAGAGCAAAAACAAAAATACATTTTAAAATGGTCAGAAACATGAGTACATTTTTTTTTTAAAGACGAATGATTACTCAAGCATTTTCTTTGTATAAAACCAAGAGAATTCTCTGTGGAATAAGGTTTGCTACGGATGGCTACAATTTAGATCTGAATTAGTTACTCTAGTTGTAAAGGTGAGACAGCAAGGTTGGCAGAAAAATCAATTAAAAACTGTTAGAAAACAGTTGACATTCATACTACTAGACATTACCTGTAAAATATATTCTCTTTTAGTTAAATTAATTAGGGATAAAACAGAAATTGAGATTATACTATCATTTATGTGGATATTAACAGATTGGATTTACTTTTACAATAATCGGGCAGTGTTTTATTTCACTAGTGCAGTTGTTCCTTTCTATCCCTGATATATTTAAAAAATATATATATACATGCATAAATATATTGATGAACAATATTTGAGTCCAATGTCTACCCTAATTTTAATCCAGGTTTTAGAACATTCCATAGACTTGTAAACACAGTTGGTGGCGATTAGAAAGCCTGAGAAGATATATGTCATGTGCAGTAGATACATCTATATTTGTTCACCTTTGGGAATTGCTAGCTCACCACAGTACTGGAATTAAAAAAAAAAAGTTGGTGATTACACCTGAAACCTGCAACCATAGCAGAAAGTGTGTCTCCACCTACAACCAGATGAAGTCAAAATTTGTAACAATTAGGGGCACATTTACTAAGGGTCGAATATCGAGGGTTAATTAACCCTCGATAAACGACCATCGAAGTAAAACCCTTCGAATATCGAAGTCGACGGATTTACCGCATTTACTTAGATCGTTTGATCGACCGATTAAATCCTTCGAAACGAAAGATTCAAAGGATTTTAATCCATCGTTCAAACGATTTTCCTTCGATCAGAAATTGTTTAGAAAGCTTATGGGGAAGGTCCCCATAGGCTAACATTGGTGGTCGGTAAGTTTTAGGTGGCGAAGTAGGTAGTCAAAGTTTTTTTTAAAGAGACAGTACTTCGACTATCGAATGGTCGAATAGTCGAACGATTTTTAGTTCGAATTGTTTGATTAGAAGTTGAAGTTGTAGTCGAAGTAGCCAATTAGATGGTCGAAGTAGCCAAAAAAAACTTTTTTTTTCATTCTAATCCTTCACTCGAGCTTAGTAAATGTGCCCCTTAATATGAGTAATTTAGTTACTTTGCAAGACATTTACCATGCAAGTTACATAAACGGGTTTGGAATACATTGTCCGGAAACTCATTATCCAGAAAACTCTGAATTATGGAAAGGCCATCTCACATAGACTAAATTTTATCCAAATAATCTACATTTTTAAAAATGATTTCCTTTTTCTCTGTAATAATAAAAAAGGACCTTGTACTTGATCCAAACTAAGATATACAGTAATTAATTCTTATTGGAAGCAAAACAAGCCTATTGGCTTTATTTTAAATGTTTACATGATTTTAAAGTGGACTTCAGGTGTGAAGATCCAAACTACAGAAAGATCTGTTATCCGTAAAAAGGTACAGAGCATTCTTGATAACAGGCCCCATATCTGTATATCTGTATATATACAGATATATATATCTGTAAATGTAGCTGTTAAAGAATTTAAATATTTTCTTAAGTGAAAGCCACTCTTTGAAATCCTTCCCCTGCATTATTTTATAGGAAGTGTTTATATAATTATGACTCCACCATTTTTGAAACTTAGGTGGTTATTTATCAACCGTCGAGTTTGTGAGGTTTTTTTAATACCTCGAATAAACTCAAATGTTTCCTTATTTATGTAAAAACTCAAATGTACAAAACTCAGATCAGTGCACTCGGGGGGACCCCCCAATACTCAAATCTATCGAAAATGGTTGAAGGGACCTCTGCCATTGACTTCTACATGACCTTGAAAGGTTTTAGCTAGAGTATTTTTAGATTTGAGCTATTTCCAGCTTCTGGACATAATGAATCTTGGAAAAATTCTAGTTTTTACTGAAACAACCTTTGAAAACCCAAATTTTTCAGGAAAAAAACAATGCTACCTTTGATAAACAACCCCCTTAATGTACAGTTTTTGGAGCATAATAGAGTCATTAAAAAAGGGGAAGAAAAATATTCTGTTCCCATACATTTTAATACAATACACAATAAAAATGATAGCCAGATTATGGTAGAGGTGCTTGAACATATCCCAAACAGCTATAACATAGGCGACAGAATGAGAGCACTGTGCCAAAAAGAACATTTCTGGACTTTTTTCTGGATACACTAACATCCAATGGGTTAAATGATAGCTTGGAGACCCATGCGTTTTAGAAATAGCAATATGTTAACAACTGATATACTGTATGGCAGGAGTTTAAGAGCAAAATATAATTGGTATTAATCTAATTAATTTACCTGTTACTTTGGTGGTAAACCAATTCAGTTTTACTAATTATGGCTCATATGTCTATTAGTAATACTGTTTGGGGGTTAATTTGTGCTATTGTGCATTTAATTTGTGCTACAACACCTTTAATATGCCACAATACCTCTGATTTGCATGAATATGCATTTAATTTGTGCTACTGTGTTTTTAAATTGTCACAATGCCTGTAACTGGTGTAACCATGCCTTTAAAAAAATTTGTTACTATGGGGCAAATTTACTAAAGCGCGAAGTGGCTAATGCTAGCGAAAATTCGCCATCGTGATGTCATTTTGGCACTTTGCCGATTTACTAACGGTCCCTGGCGTAAATTCGCTAGCGAAGTAGAGAGACTCTAGTGGTACTTCTGACCCTTACACCATGCGAAGTTGCGCTCTGACGAAGGGACGTAACTATGCTAATTCACTTGCGGATTTTACTGAACGTTACCTCTTGCGCCACACTTTACTTTGCCAGCTCAGACCAGGCGAAGTGCAATAGAGTAGATAGGAGTTTCATTAAAAATAGTTGAAAAGCTGGCGTCTTTTACTTTTTTCAGGGTGATAGGCTGAAAAAGATCGTAAATTTTTTTGGGGGGTACTCTCCTTCCCCCCTACATTTCCTAAAATATGGCACCTAAACTATACAGTGGGCACATGTATAGGGCACTATAACAACTTTTATTAAGCTTCCCTGGGCTTGTGTAGTGTAATGTATTTGCTGCTACATATACATCCATTGTACTTTAACTTGGCGCCATATGCAAATTAGGCATCACTAGCGTAACTTCGCTTAGCTTGACGAATTAACACTAGCGCAACTTCGCTACCTTTCGGCTCCCTGGACGCAACTTCGGATTTTAGTGAATTTGCGCTGCCCTGGTGTATCTACGCCTGGTGAAGTGTTGCGAAGTGAGCAAAGCCATTGCTGGTGCAACTTCGGAGCTAAGTAAATTTGCCCCTATATCTTTAACTTGTATCACTATGCTTTTAAAAGGAAGGAAGCAGCATTTCCTGTTGAGTTGAAACTCTTAGGAAGCTGCTACAGGAAGTCGCCAAGAGAGCAGAAAAAGCTGACCTTAAAACCACCTCACTGCTTGCAGACAATACCTGTGAAAATGGTGCTTTTCCCTTACCAACAAACCTGAAGGACTGCAGGAGCTGAAAAGTACAGGTGCACAGTGAAGGAAAAAGGCTTACATACTGTATTTGCTACATTTGCTGGACTCAAGGTTAATGCTGGTAAGTATGCTAATTAATGTCCAAAAGCAATATAACCTGATCCAGCAGCTTGTTTCCTGCACACTGGGGAAAAGGCTATTTGCCTGATGTGCTCTTTAAAATCACACTTGTGAGTAGTGATGAATAAAATTTTAAATGTTTTTATAATCTACACTATTGGTTATCACCATTCGTTCTTTAGTTTTTTTGATTAAGACCTGGGATTATAGTTTGAAAAATGTCAGGCATCCAAATAGTTCAACCATTTTGCTTGAGCAATTGCAACCAGGGTCAGAACTAGGGGTAGGCAGAAGAGGCACCTGCCTAGGGCACAACGACAGGGGGGCGCTGGGCAGGTACCTCTTAAATTGTCTTCTGCCTACCCATAGTTCATTTTCACAGCTCTCTTTGATTCCCCCCTCCCCTCCTCTGCTCTCCCCCTCCTCCGAGCTCACCCCTCCCCTCCTCCACTCCCTCCCCTCCCCTCTGTCGCTCTGCCCCCTCTCCTCTGATGCTCTCCCCTTTCCTTCTGTCACTCTGCCTCCTTCTCCTTCCCCTCCCCTATGTTGTTCTCCTCCCTTGTGTCCGTCCGTAGCTCTCACCTCTTTTCTTTCTCTCCCCATCTTGCGCATGTGCAATTTGCAGTCCATCCGGGGTGCACACACTGGGGGAGTGGGATGGCTTGGCCCGGCCCTGATTGCAACATAGCTTCTAAGTTGTTTTAAAGTATATATTTTTTTAATTACACATATGGGACCTGTTATCCAGAATGCTCACAGCCTTATCTTCATACCTTAAGTCTACTAGAAAATCCTGTAAACATTAAGGGGCAGATTTATCAAAGGTCAAAGTGAAAATTCGAATGAAACAAATTTGCATTTCGAGCTATTTTTTGTGTACTTTGACTTGAATTTGAAAAAAATTTGAAAATTCAAATATCGAAATTTATCATGTATTGTCTCTTTAACAATTCAACTTTGACCATTCGCCATCTAAAACCTACCAAATTGCTGTTTTAGCCTATGGGGGACCTCATGTTTTGAATCTAATTTGATCAAATACGATGTTACTTCAATTCGTACTATTCGAATTGGAACAAAAAACGGCCTATTCACCCGGAAAAAAAAACCTTGATTTTTTTTAAATACATTTCGGTTGGTCTTTTTTTATTAGAATTTCGAAGGTTTTTTTATTCGAAATTCGACTTCTGATAAATCTGCATCTAAATAAACCCAATAGGCTGGTTTGCTTTCAATAAGGATCTATACTTGGATCAAGTACAAGGTACTGTTTTATTTTTACAGAGACATTTTTTTTTTTTGGATAAAATGGAATCTATGGGAGAAAGCCTTTCTGTAATTCTGAGCTTTCTGGATACGGGTTTCTGGATAACGAATCTTATAGCTGTATATTAATTATATATAAAATTATTTTCTATTATTATTGCTCAAATATATTTTGACACAGGTTATAATTCTTAAATTTTTCTGCATACACATATTTTGAAACATTACTTGTCAAGCACCAGACTTTAGTGGACTTTAGGGCAGATGTGTTATTTGACACTAAATTTATGCTAAGCAGATTCTTCTCCATGTTCTATAGTACATGGTAGTGTCTGGTTCTAGTATGAAGAAGTGTGTATTTCAGCTATGGGATGTGTCACTTTGGCAAACCACTAATCCTCAGTGACCTTGTTATGCTTGCATGTCAGAAAGAATAACTCAGGCAACAAAGCTGAGTTCTGAATACTATATTCAGAAGAAAGAAATATACTAGAGAAAGTATGGAGTAGTTCCCTGAAAGTGGGAATACTGACTTGATATATAGCCATTTGGAGGATTGAAATGGTTTTTATATTAAAAATATATATTTTTATACAAACTAAAAACAACAAATTTGAAGTTCTGCTGAATATATTGTTGAAGAAATACATTTTTTTTTATTTCCTGCTAAATCAGGTTTCTATGGCAAAGGATTCAACCTAAAATTCTGATAACTTACAGCAAAATCAGACTTTTCTTGGAATAAATATTGAGAATTCCACATTTTACAATGTGCTTTTTATTAATCAGTACTACCTAGAATGTTAAAATATTTATTCTGAACAGTGCTGTTACTATACAGTATGTTACAGCTGGGGTGCACATCCACTGACACTATACACTAGCTACACCTGTTCTAGAATATATAGTCATAATAATATAGTTAAATAGATAGACTTCAATATCTTTAGACAAATTAAACTTCTGGGAAGGAGTCTATTGTTATTTTAATTATTCTTTTATTTGAAGAGTGATCAGATTTGTAGGGAGACTGTAGGTTTCTTTGCTGTTCATCTCTACTGCTTAGTTTTCAAGCACATTTTAATTAGTCCATCGAATTAGCAAAGAAAAAGATTTTCATCTGTTTGTAAACTTCATTTCCATTGTTAAATTGAGATACATGCAAATTAGAACCCAACAAACATGCAATTAGCCTTTCCTTCTGCTTGACTGAATCAGTGTAAATTGTATGCTACCCAAACTGATGAAGTTAAAGCAATGATTTTAAAACATATTACTTGTGGTGAACTGGAAGCAGCTTGTTTTAATATTAAAATTAAGTGGTTCAATCAGTTTGAAATTGTTTTTACTTAAAATAAGTAAATACAATTAATTATTTCAGAACCTTTATCTTGCAGCAATTAATACTATGGTGTGTACCATGAGGGACAACTGAATAAGATATTTACTTGCTCTCTGCCCCGTATCTGCTATTTTGATGTACCCTTCAACTACTAACAAAAACACGGGTCTCTAGAGACAATTATCACAACCAAGAACTTGGTCTAATTAAATAAGAAATACTGTTGTCATAACATTCCTGGCAATGATCATAGTAAATGTTATTAGTAATTTTAATTTTCATTGTTTAAGGTTAAAGCCGTATTGGTTTCAGCCACAATTAAGCTTTGCATCTTAGCTTATGAATGCTTACTATCACTGTAAGTAACTTGTTTTGGCCTTGGTGTTTTCTAACCTTTCCTTTGCCTCGCTTTTGCTCTTTGTATTTTCAAAAACTCAATTTAAACAAGTACAAAAAAATTATTTTAAATAAATGATATGTAAAAAAAAGATGTATATTAAACTCAATTTAGCAAATGCATCAAAGTGTAATATGTTAGCCCTAAATTTAGAGGAAATTTAAAACATTAAATCTAGAAATCCAAAAGGGATTACTTTTTTTTTCAGGGTGACTTTAAATCTAAACATATTTTCAGGCCATACGTTATAAGACAATAAGAAAAATTATTGGTAATAAGAGGCAATGGTTTGAATGGCATTATAGAAAGAAAGGGCATATATTAATATGATTTATTAAAAATAACTAGTACTTCATCCAATTAGAAATCTTTTGCTGACAAGGAAGATTTTAGTTTCCCTGAGAGACCAAACTGGCTAATAAAATCGTTACAGAACCTTCTCCTGAATCATGAATCAAGAAATGATTGCACATAAAATAATACAAACCTACTCTGAAACTTGTATGGTATAAATGAAAACCCTGAACACAAGAGTATAAAAAACACAACTAAAAGTTATAATAATAATAAAAATAACAATAATAATAATAGTAAAACAATATATGTAATAAAATGTAATATACAGATGTGATATAAACAAATAATGATCATAGAGTAATGAGCAAAGAGAAATGCAACTATTGTAAAAAAATCAAGAAAGAAATTCTGATAGTAAATAGTTGCAGCAAACTTGTAAATAAATACTGCTTTAACTTACTGGTAACCTACTGTATGTCTCTCCTCCTGTTTTCTATTTTCTTCAGACCCTTCCCATCTCATTTTGCATCTTACCATTGAGACTGGCAGCCTTACTAATACAAGAATTTCAACTAAAAAAAGGAATAAGGAGAACAAGAAGCAAAGCTTACTTTCAGACTAAATCTAGGTCCCTGTGAGAAAAAGGTTAAGAAACACTTTATAAAGGGAAATACAATCCTTTAAGTATACTGCGAGGGTCAAACAAGCATAAGGGATCTGCAATGTAACCCATTGTATGAATGATAACACTATTTGTTGGCAGAATTGTTATAAACAGCATTGCATTGCACTTAACTGCTTAGGCAAATTTACCACCATTTGACAGGAATGTTTTACAACAATATGGCAATCAGTTTTATGTCAAATACAATGTAAGAGTTCATTTAAAATAGGCAGGTGCAAGTTCTGGAGCGCTAAGGGGTGTAATAAACAATTTAAAAAAACACACTGCACTCTTAAAATCCAACACAAGTCGCAAAATGCCCACAAACATTTGAAACAACCTACCAGTGTAAACCATGGGTACCGTGTGTCCTATAATTATTTCACCCTATAATAATTATTGTGCTAAACTAAACTTTTAATATGTTATACTAGTACAAATTACATTATAGTATAAAATATATACAATATTATCAATAACATATACATTTGCACAATATGCACAATATAATGGGATATAATGCATATTACAATGAGGACTCATTAAAAAAAATACTAAGTATACTGATAGAAAATGAAATAAAGATATATTCCACAAATGTAAGAAAAATAACTCCTATGTGAAATGTATTTATTATGTGTGTACACATGCTTTCATTATTGTTATCCATTAGGTATGCACATATACATAAATGCATTTCTTATTAACTAGCTATATGTTCCCTTCTTTATTGCTTGACATTCTGTCTGTAAGCATAATACCAAGGATTATCTTGCACTCTCCTGCCATGGGTTCATTCCGTTTAGAATCAGACATACTGTATGTAGACAATCTGCTCCATGACATTGTAGTGTATCTAGGGGTGCATATTATATGCATACTGGGGTAGATTTTATTCCTGGTTCAATTTCAAATTCCCCCACAGACATTAATTAAGTTTTCATGAGATAAACCATAAAATACGTTTTTCTCATGTAATTCAATCTAGCACATTAACTCACTAATACGCCATCCTAGTGATACTGTGCAGCTCAGCATGTTATTTTTTCCATTGTGTCCTTGTGGCTGCTTTGCCATTCTCATAAATAAAAGATCTGGTAGAACCAAACACATACAGTATTTGATTTTAAAAAGCAAAAGTTGTTTTATTGGACAAGAAACACCCCTGCATCCCATCATCAAACTCTTGATTTACCCTGTTTAATTAGGGTTGGAATATACAGTATGATTGTATACAATTCAGAAATAACCCTACATTTAGAAGGCTTCCGCCACCACCCCCTACATACACACAATGCTAAATTCCACCATAATGTTGCCTACTGAAAACTGAAACAACACTAAGCAACGCAATCCATTTGATTTCCAATAACAAAAATATGTGGCCAACAGGGGAGGGGCACTTTTTTCTGTTTTGATGCTATAATTTAAGTACAAAAAAAAATTCTGTAAAAATTACATAGGTCTTAAAATCGTGTAGAACAGTTGTTTATTTCACTATAATGCAGAAACCACTATCTTGGATTCATAAATTTTCCCTACAATTCACAATGAAATCTGCATTCAATTGTATTTATTGTCATGCATAAGCAGCAGCAATGCTAACATTTTAAACTGTTTATCTTTCTGCCTGTTTAATAGAATTAATATGAATTTAATATGAAAATATGTATTTAAATCTGAGTTTCAACCCATTCATTTGAATAAATCTGAAGTGTACAGTACATCTATTATAATAAATGCTTCATATTTTGACACAAAGATGCCACCAAACTCAGACAAGGTAAACCTAAACACAAAGTATGGCAAAGTTTAAAAAAGAATGAAAGATACCCTGTATATACCTCTGTGTTGCTTAAATATTAATCATGGCAGTTCCCTAGAGAATAGGGATGTCGCGGACTGTTCGCCGGCGAACTTGTTCGCGCGAACATCGACTGTTCGCGCTCGCCGAATGTTCGCGAACGTCGCGCGACGTTCGCCATTTTGGGTTCGCCTTACCTGGCGCTTTTTTTTGACCTCTCACCCCAGACCAGCAGATACATGGCAGCCAATCAGGAAGCTCTCCCTCCTGGACTACCCCCACACCCCCTGGACCACTCCCCTTCCATATATAAACTGAAGCCCTGTTTCATTCTGCCTGTGTGTGCTTGGAAGAGCTAGTGTAGGGAGAGAGCTGTTTAGTGATTTGAGGGACAGTTGATAGTAACTTTGCTGGCTAGTAATCTACTTGATACTGCTCTGTATTGTAGGGACAGAACTCTGCAGGGATTTGAGGGACAGTGAGTTTAGGTTAGTTAGCTTTGCTGACTAGTAATCTACCTTCTACTGCAGTGCTCTGTATGTAGCTGCCTGCTGTGGGCACTGATCTCTTCTGATCTCATCTGCTGACTGCTGTAATAACCCAATAGTCCTTGTAAGGACTGCTTTTATTTTCTTTTTTGTTTTTTTACTTTGCTAGTTGCTACTATAAGAGCCCAGTGCTATTAGTCTAGCAGTGTTGGGGAGTGGGACTGGTGTGCTACTGTGCTGCTCCTAGTAGTTCAGCAGCACCAACCCGAGAATTTTTTTTTTTTTAATATACATATAATTTTTTTTTTATTTTACTTATCTTACTGTTCTTTAACGTGTACAGTGCTGTTTGCTGTTCTTCATAGTAGGGCACCAATAGTAGTGCACTTGCAGGCATTATTTGCCCAGTGTGTTCTTCAAACAACTGCCATCTAGCTGTGTGAGCTTGTTCACATTCTGTCTAAATATCAATAATAATACCGTCTCCAGAAACACCACCTGAGTGACGTTTTTCAAGCAGCAATAATATATTCCGTATCCACTGCTGTAGTAGTATATACGTTGACCTTGTAGGCATTGTTTGCCCAGTGTGTTCTTCAAACAACTGCCATCTAGCTGTGTGAGCTTGTTCACATTCTGTCTAAATATCAATAATAATACCGTCTCCAGAAACACCACCTGAGTGACGTTTTTCAAGCAGCAATAATATATTCCGTATCCACTGCTGTAGTAGTATATACGTTGACCTTGTAGGCATTGTTTGCCCAGTGTGTTCTTCAAACAACTGCCATCTAGCTGTGTGAGCTTGTTCACATTCTGTCTAAATATCAATAATAATACCGTCTCCAGAAACACCACCTGAGTGACGTTTTTCAAGCAGCAATAATATATTCCGTATCCACTGCTGTAGTAGTGTATACGTTGACCTTGTAGGCATTGTTTGCCCAGTGTGTTCTTCAAACAACTGCCATCTAGCTGTGTGAGCTTGTTCACATTCTGTCTAAATATCAATAATAATACCGTCTCCAGAAACACCACCTGAGTGACGTTTTTCAAGCAGCAATAATATATTCCGTATCCACTGCTGTAGTAGTGTATACGTTGACCTTGTAGGCATTGTTTGCCCAGTGTGTTCTTCAAACAACTGCCATCTAGCTGTGTGAGCTTGTTCACATTCTGTCTAAATATCAATAATAATACCGTCTCCAGAAACACCACCTGAGTGACGTTTTTCAAGCAGCAATAATATATTCCGTATCATCCACTGCTGTAGTAGTGTATACGTTGACCTTGTAGGCATTGTTTGCCCAGTGTGTTCTTCAAACAACTGCCATCTAGCTGTGTGAGCTTGTTCACATTCTGTCTAAATATCAATAATAATACCGTCACCAGAAACACCACCTGAGTGACGTTTTTCAAGCAGCAATAATATATTCCGTATCCACTGCTGTAGTAGTATATACGTTGACCTTGTAGGCATTGTTTGCCCAGTGTGTTCTTCAAACAACTGCCATCTAGCTGTGTGAGCTTGTTCACATTCTGTCTAAATATCAATAATAATACCGTCTCCAGAAACACCACCTGAGTGACGTTTTTCAAGCAGCAATAATATATTCCGTATCCACTGCTGTAGTAGTGTATACGTTGACCTTGTAGCCATTGTTTGCCCAGTGTGTTCTTCAAACAACTGCCATCTAGCTGTGTGAGCTTGTTCACATTCTGTCTAAATATCAATAATAATACCGTCTCCAGAAACACCACCTGAGTGACGTTTTTCAAGCAGCAATAATATATTCTGTATCCACTGCTGTAGTAGTGTATACGTTGACCTTGTAGGCATTGTTTGCCCAGTGTGTTCTTCAAACAACTGCCATCTAGCTGTGTGAGCTTGTTCACATTCTGTCTAAATATCAATAATAATACCGTCTCCAGAAACACCACCTAAGTGACGTTTTTCAAGCAGCAATAATATATTCCGTATCATCCACTGCTGTAGTAGTGTATACGTTGACCTTGTAGGCATTGTTTGCCCAGTGTGTTCTTCATTTTCAAACAACTGCCATCTAGCTGTGTGAGCTTGTTCACATTCTGTCTAAATATCAATAATAATACCGTCTCCAGAACCACCACCTGAGTGACGTTTTTCAAGCAGCAATAATATATTCCGTATCCACTGCTGTAGTAGTGTATACGTTGACCTTGTAGGCATTGTTTGCCCAGTGTGTTCTTCAAACAACTGCCATCTAGCTGTGTGAGCTTGTTCACATTCTGTCTAAATATCAATAATAATACCGTCTCCAGAAACACCACCTGAGTGACGTTTTTCAAGCAGCAATAATATATTCCGTATCCACTGCTGTAGTAGTGTATACGTTGACCTTGTAGGCATTGTTTGCCCAGTGTGTTCTTCATTTTCAAACAACTGCCATCTAGCTGTGTGAGCTTGTTCACATTCTGTCTAAATATCAATAATAATACCATCTCCAGAAACACCACCTGAGTGACGTTTTTCAAGCAGCAATAATATATTCCGTATCCACTGCTGTAGTAGTGTATACGTTGACCTTGTAGGCATTGTTTGCCCAGTGTGTTCTTCATTTTCAAACAACTGCCACCTAGCTGTGTGAGCTTGTTCACATACTGTCTAAATATCAATAATAATACCGTCTCCAGAAACACCACCTGAGTTGTTGTTTTAAAAATAATGCCAGGCAAAGGCAGGCCGCCACGCAGAGGCACTAGGGGCCGTGCTGCTATGCTATCCTGTGGCCCTAGGAAATTGCCCAGTTTTAAAAAGGCAATGACCCTGAACTCCCAAAATGCTGAAGAGGTAGTTGACTGGCTTACACAGCACACCCCATCCTCTACCGTTTCTAACTTTACCACAACATCCTCATCCTCCACTGCTATGGCCACCCCACGTAACACTTCCTCCACCACCGGCGCCCCTTCTTCACTGGAGTCAGAGGAGTTATTTTCACATGAGTTTCTTGAACTGAGTGATGCGCAACCATTATTGGCAGAAGAAGATGAAGGAGATGAGGACGTTACACCAGATTTAATTCTGGCAGAGAACACAACAGAGATGGACATAATGAGTGATGAGGAGGTCCCCGCTGCTGCTTCCTTCTGTGAGCTGTCAGAAGAAATTGATGCATCTGAGGAGAATGATGATGAGGAGATTGATGTTTTGTGGGTGCCCAGTAGAAGAGAGCAAGAGGAGGATAGTTCAGATGGAGAGACGGAGAGTCAGAGAGGCAGGAGGAGAATAAGACTTAGAAGAAGCAGGGAGGACAGCTCGCAGGGAACAGTAGGGCAACAACATGTATCGGCACCTGTGGTCAGCCGGCCAACGCACCCGCCATTGCCGTCAACGCCGCCAACTTCTACTGTTACCACCAGATTGCCAGCTTCAAAAAGGTCAGCAGTGTGGGATTTTTTTAATGTGTGTGCCTCTGACAAAAGTGTTGTAATTTGCAATGAGTGCAGTCAGAAACTGAGTCTTGGGAAGCCCAACAGCCACATAGGTACAACTTCTATGCGAAGGCACATGAACGGCAAGCACAAAGCACTTTGGGAGCAACACCTCAAAGGCAACAGGCAAACTAAAAGCCACCCTCCTTCTGGTCCAGCATCTTACTGCTCTACCTCTGCTGTCCTTGACCCGTCTGAACCACCCTCCACTCCGCCTTCCACCTTGACCACCAGTTCCCATTCCCAGTCATCTGCCCCCAGCCAAGTTTCTGTGAGGGCCATGTTTGAGCGTAAGAAGCCAATGTCTGCGAGTCACCCCCTTGCCCGGTGTCTGACAGCTGGCTTGTCTGCACTCTTAGCCCGCCAGCTTTTACCATACCAGCTGGTGGACTCTGAGGCCTTCCGCAAATTTGTAGCAATTGGGACACCGCAGTGGAAGGTACCCAGCCGCAATTTTTTTTCAAAAAAGGGAATACCACACCTGTACCACCATGTGCAGAGCCAAGTCACCGCATCTCTGTCACTTAGTGTTGGGCCAAAGGTCCATATGACTACTGACGCATGGTCCTCCAAGCATGGTCAGGGCAGGTATGTCACCTACACTGCCCACTGGACTTGGTAATGGCTGGGAAGCAGGGAATGTGTGGCTCAACAACGACAGTGGAGTTGGTGTCACCGCCACGGTTCTGCCACCACCTCTACTCCTCCTTCGCTCTCTACCTCGTCTTCTTCCTCTTCTTCCTCCTCTGCTGCTGGGTCCTCCTCCTCCACACCTGTGCACCCCCAGCTCCCCCTAGGCTATTCGACGTGCCAGGTATGCCGTTGTCATGCTGTCTTGGGGATGACGTGCCTGGAAAGCAGAAACCATACCGGATCTGTACTCCTGTCATCTCTGCAGTCACAGGCCGATCGGTGGTTGACCCCACACCAACTGAAGATCGGAAAAGTGGTGTGTGACAACGGAAGCAATCTGTTGGCAGCACTGAGACTGGGCAATTTAACACATGTGCCCTGCATGGCACATGTTCTGAATTTAATAGTCCAACGTTTTGTCTCGAAGTACCCAGGATTCCAGGACGTTCTCAGGCAGTCCAGGAAGGTGTCGGCCCATTTCAGACGTTCCTACACAGCCATGGCACGCCTTGCTGACATTCAGCAGCGGTACAACATGCCAGTCAGGCGTTTGATTTGCGACAGCCAGACTCGCTGGAATTCAACGCTCCTCATGTTGGAACGTCTGCTGCAACAACAAAGAGCCGTCAACGAATACCTGTTTGAACTGGGTGGTAGGACTGGATCTGCAGAGCTGGGGATTTTTTTCCCCCGTTACTGGGTGCTTATGCGCGATGCCTGCAGGCTCATGCGCCCTTTTGAAGAGGTTACAAATATGGTCAGTCGCACCGAAGGCACCATCAGCGACCTAATACCCTTTGCTTTCTTCCTGGAGCGTGCCGTGCGACGAGTGACAGATGAGGCTGTAGACCAGCGTGACGAGGAGCAGGAAGTGCACGATTTCTGGTCGGAATCACCAGAACGAACCCAGGCACCTGCTGCAACGCAGGGAGAGGTGTCAGAAGTGGAGTCAGAGGAGGAAGGTGGCTTTGTGGAGGAGGAGGACCAACAGGAGCAGGCTTCCCAGGGGGCTGGTGGTGACCTTTTGGGGACCCCTGGTCTTGTACGTGGCTGGGGGGAGGAGACCGTGGATGATGCAGTCCTTGATAACGAGGAAGCGGAGATGGATACCTCTGCATCCAACCTTGTGAGAATGGGGTCTTTCATGCTGTCATGCCTGTTGAAGGACCCCCGTATCAAGAGGCTTAAGGAGAAGGACCTGTACTGGGTCGCAACGCTACTAGACCCTCGGTACAAGCATAAAGTGGCAGAAATGTTACCAACGTACCACAAGTCCGAAAGGATGCTGCATTTACAAACCAGCCTGCAAAACATGTTTTACAATGCTTTTAAGGGTGATGTCACTTCAGGAACTCATCAACATTCCAGGGGCAGAGGTGCCAGTAATCCTGCCACGAGCGCACCTGCAAGGACAAAGCACTTTGGCCACTCTGTAACGTCAGACATGCAAATGTTTTTCAGTCCAAGGCAGAGCCAGAACCCTTCTGGATCCACCCTCAAAGAACGCCTCGACCGGCAGGTAGCGGACTACCTGGCATTAACTGCAGATATCGACACTCTGAGGAGCGATGAACCCCTGGACTACTGGGTGCGCAGGCTTGATCTGTGGCCAGAGCTGTCACAATTTGCCATGAACCTCTTGTCTTGCCCCGCCTCAAGTGTCCTCTCAGAAAGGACCTTCAGTGCAGCAGGAGGGATTGTAACTGAGAAGAGAACTTGCCTAGGTCACAAAAGTGTGGATTACCTGACCTTTATTAAAATGAATGAGGGGTGGATCTCGGAGGGTTACTGCACGCCGGAAGACTTGTTCTGAGTTTCTGACTCCCCATGCAGCTGTCCTTCTCTGCACGCCTCATGACTCCACACACAGCTGTCCTTTAGCGTCCTCCTCCCTCCGCCACCGTTACAAACTAGGGTGCAAACCCTACTGGTTTCATTTGAATCCAGGTAAATCCTGAGTTTTTCTGGCCTCTGTGCTTCAGTGGCTGCAACCAAAAAAATGAATATTTTCAGCATTTATATGGCATATTTTTTCTGGCCTCTGTGCTTCAGTGGCTGCAACCAAAAAAATGAATATTTTCAGCATTTATATGGCATATTTTTCTGGCCTCTGTGCTTCAGTGGCTGCGACAAAAAAAAATGAATATTTTCAGCATTTATATGGCATATTTTTTCTGGCCTCTGTGCTTCAGTGGCTGCGACAAAAAAAAAGAATATTTTCAGCATTTATATGGCATATTGTTTCTGGCCTCTGTGCTTCAGTGGCTGTGACAAAAAAAATGAATATTTTCAGCATTTATATGGCATATTGTTTCTGGCCTCTGTGCTTCAGTGGCTGTGACAAAAAAAAATGAATATTTTCAGCATTTATATGGCATATTGTTTCTGGCCTCTGTGCTTCAGTGGCTGCGACAAAAAAAAATGAATATTTTCAGCATTTATATGGCATATTGTTTCTGGCCTCTGTGCTTCAGTGGCTGCGACAAAAAAAAAGAATATTTTCAGCATTTATATGGCATATTGTTTCTGGCCTCTGTGCTTCAGTGGCTGCGACAAAAAAAAATGAATATTTTCAGCATTTATATGGCATATTGTTTCTGGCCTCTGTGCTTCAGTGGCTGCGACAAAAAAAAATGAATATTTTCAGCATTTATATGGCATATTTTTTCTGGCCTCTGTGCATCAGTGGCTGCGACAAAAAAAAATGAATATTTTCAGCATTTATATGGCATATTTTTTCTGGCCTCTGTGCTTCAGTGGCTGCGACAAAAAAAAATGAATATTTTCAGCATTTATATGGCATATTTTTTCTGGCCTCTGTGCTGCAGTGGCTGCGACAAAAAAAATGAATATTTTCAGCATTTATATGGCATATTTTTTCTGGCCTCTGTGCTTCAGTGGCTGTGACAAAAAAAAATGAATATTTTCAGCATTTATATGGCATATTTTTTCTGGCCTCTGTGCTTCAGTGGCTGCGACAAAAAAAAATGAATATTTTCAGCATTTATATGGCATATTTTTTCTGGCCTCTGTGCTTCAGTGGCTGTGACAAAAAAAAATGAATATTTTCAGCATTTATATGGCATATTTTTTCTGGCCTCTGTGCTTCAGTGGCTGCGACAATTTTTTTTTATATTTTCAGCATTTATATGGCATATTTTTTCTGGCCTCTGTGCTGCAGTGGCTGCGACAAAATAAAATGAATATTTTCAGCATTTATATGGCATATTTTTTCTGGCCTCTGTGCTTCAGTGGCTGCGACAAAAAAAACATAATTTTTCAGGAAAGTACACATGCCTAATTTTTCAGGGTTCTGCAACAGTGGCAAAATTGCATCTTTTATGGTCACCGCAGGTGATCAATAAAGTAGACCAAAACTGGGCCCACACTGCAGAATCGGTGTTTTTTGGTTCACTTCACTGTACATTGAATTACCTCTGCCTGACCGTGCACGTGCGCACAAGCACGGTGACTGCTAAACACACCACTACAGAAATATTGCCACCAACAGGACGAACATCCTGGAGGTGACAAGCTCAACTAGTAATTAACAACTATTATTTGCTCACTTGACGGTATCATTCATTAAAGCTCTTTGCGTTTTTTTGCGTTGCAGTAAGCGCCGCATTTCGTGTGAACAGGCTGTAACCTTTACATGTAGACGCTGGACGTTTTAAAGCAGTTTATTACACAGGTTTAGAAATGTAGTGTGATTTCTGCCCTTTACAGCACAAAACGCAGCACTGTGTCAACAATGTATTTTTCAGATACATTTTTGCCCTTGATCCCCCTCTGGCATGCCACTGTCCAGGTCGTTGCACCCTTTAAACAACTTTAAAATCATTTTTCTGGCCAGAAATGTCTTTTTTAGCTTTTAAAATTCGCCTTCCCATTGAAGTCTATGGGGTTTGCGACGTTCGCGAACCGTTCGCATTTTTGACGCAAGTTCGCAAATATGTTCGCGAACTTTTTTTCCGACGTTCGCTACATCCCTACTAGAGAAGTATATTTCATCGTGTGAAGATTTTTCCTCTTGTGAAGACATTGCTCTTGCTGATGATGTAGTCCAGTTTTCACACTGAAATTCACTGTATTTTCTTGTTGAAATTTAAGTGTATGTCACCAAATGAAATAAAAACAAGACTAAAAATTTGGGCATGAAATCCCTTTATTATGCTCCGTGTTCTTATCTTTTTCTGAGAGTTTGTGCAACCTTTAGTCACTGTGTATTACTTGCCAAAGACAACTGAAGCAAATTGTACTGTAAGTGCAAAAATATTTTTGTTGTATTTATATTAAGTAGCATGTCCCTAAGGATTACAGATTATTTGTGCTATGTCCGTCTTAATACAGCATTAGAAATGTAGATTTGTAGAAAGCAAGAGATAAACTGTAGACTAAAACTAAGACTTAAGTAAAAGACAACATTTTGGGGTCACTTTTGGGGAGTGATTTTTTTCTCAATGTGTAAAAAGAAAATGTGACTTTATTGAAGAATAATTTGCACAACCTTGAATAGCAAAACATTTACATGAAAAACTTGCAAGTAAATGCTAGAGTGGTTCTATAGAATTGTCTTGAAAACATTCATTTTCCAGTTTATTAAAGAACTTAAGTGTAATGTCCTACCCGGAGTCGAACCAGGGACTTGGTGTTTCTGGGTTACCAATGCTCTATGTGAGCAGACAGCTAAGGTGTACTCCCCTTGCTATACTAGTAATTGCAAATAGGCATGGCTTGGTTCAGATGTTATCTATCTGGTCCCATGTGATCAGTATAAGCCATTAGGCTGCCTATAAAGACCCCTGCCCTACATTGAATCATTGCCCAATAGAGGTTCTGTTTGCTAGTGCCTAGGTGCTTTTCTAAATTGTTTAAGCCATGTTTTGACCTTGCCTGTACTTAGACTATTCTTTCTGATCACACTCTGTACTTCAATATCGGTGTGTTTTGACCTGGCTTGTGACCCTGACTATTCTTCCGTCTGCTGTCTGCCTGCTCCTGTCCGGTATTGACTCAGCCTGTCTCTCTACCATGCTTCCTGTTCTCTGTTCCTGTACCATGTGCGGTTCCCTTGCCTGCCCAGAACTCTCTCCCTGGTCCTCTCACGCTAAGACCTGGTGGCCCCCAAGTAGCGGAGGGCTACTCTCAAACTAAAGGTGGCTGTTAAAGGCAGAAAACGGAGCCGTTAACGGGACCTTGGGGTTTGTTCTTGCTTTGGGTTACCTATCCTAAGATCAAGATGTTCAGCATCATTGAAAATGAATGTACCAACGTGATTTTTTTGTGTGCAACTTTTCTTCCACAAAAAAATGCAAGCAAGAATATTTTGTTGCGTTGTTTCTTAAATAAGCTGTTGCTTGAGAAAAAAAAATCTTAAATATTCCAATAAAATGAAAACAGGAAATTGTTGTATAAAAAATAATCTGTTCAGTTTCAATATTGAAAAAACATACTTTCACCCACAAAAGCATCAGATGTCTCTAAAAGGCCACTAGATATTGGTTAATAAGTCAAAATTGCCAATTAGTTTTTATTGACATTATTTCATTTACTCTAATAATTGATTAAAGAAAAAAAATGCACAAAATTAAAGATTTATTAAAAAAGAAAATGACTTGAGACTTATTTTAATTGCTAAACCTTTCCAAGTCTGATTACATACAAATTAACATCTATAGTAGTTTTATGTTAATTGTTTCAACTAAAAGAAAGCCTTGGGAATTATAATAACTATTTTTCTTTTACATTTAGGGGGTTCTTTTTCAAAATCCAAACTTTTCTAATTTTTTTTAGATAAAAAAGTCCAACCAAACCAAAATCCATGATTTGACCTTATTTATTATTGAAAAAGCACAATTTAATAGGATTGGGGTAAAACTTGATAAAATCAAGCGAAAACCCAAATCATGCAATTTTTTTAGAGGTTTATCCCAAATCACACGATTGTTTTCGGGCTTTCCCGAAAAGCCCAAGTTTTTTGTATTTTTTCCAAAAAAGCCTGAAATAATTCCAGCGCAGACCACAAAAACTATCAAATAGGATAGGGACCTCTCCCATTATCTTATATACAACCTAAGCAGGTCTGAGATGGCAGATTTTCGGATTCAGACTTTATGCAGCATTGGACTTTAATAAATCCCCAAAAATTCTAGTTTTGCCCCAACAAGCCGGACCGGACTTTAGTAAATAACTACCTTTGTTTTGCATAAGTAAAAATAAATTGTTTTAAAGTTGTAGCCTGCACAATTTATACTGACACTCTTAGGAAAAATTATAATTTGAATCTATCCAGTGCCATAAAAGTGGAAATAAAATATTTTCCTGATGTTATGTGTTCGGGAGTGTTTCTACGTACGCTGCAATATGATCTACAGGAACTGTAATTTTGGTAAATATATATGGATTTTTCAAACATGCAGGGGTTAAGCAGATACACTACTAACAATCGAATTTCTTTTCTTTTTTTTTGCACAAATCTCAAAAATTTGTAGTTTTTCTATATTTTTGTAAAAATCAAAAAATGTCATATTAATTAAGTGTAAAAACCCCAAAAAACTCTAATACAAAAATTTGTAAGATAAACATTATTGAGGTTCTATAGTAGTCATTGGGAGCTGCACTGATCCTTTTGGACGTTTTTTAATCAAGAAGTTTTCTCATTTTTTTTGTTAGGAATTGCCCAAAAAAATGACATAGTTACAAAGTAAGTTAGGGTGAAAAAAGACACATGTCAATCAAGTTCAACCTTTTCAGATTGTTCAGAGTTTTTTTTTTCTTTCGTGCTTTTTAAATTTGGATCTTTTAATAAATGTCATGGCATTCATCGCTTTACAGAAAGTGAGTTTAGTTGTGGTTTCAAAAATCTCTATAACCAACAATATGAGACTATTGATAAGTAGGCCTCCACAAGGTCAAATATTAGTGGTATTGGAGCTTTTTGAAACCAATGTTATTAAAATATATTAAAAAAGTACGAACAGAAAAAAGTGCTTAAAAAAATGTGAATATCTCTAAAACCTCTAAAACTTTTCTAAAAGTTTTTCAGAGAGTCTCTCTAAAAGTATGAATGGCTAAAAAAAAGGTCCAATAACATCAGAGCAGCTCCCATTGAATTCTAAGGGACCTTGAATGATTTTACTTGGTGAAGTTTTGTATTAGAGGTTTTTGTAGTTTTTACACTTAATAAATCTTGAATTTTTAGAGTTTTATAAAAATAAAAAATGTTAGAGAAAAAATATAATTCATGAAAAAGAGAAAATCCAAATGTTAGTAAATGGCTTTAACATTCTCAGCAACTCAGGATTTCTAAACAAATGAACCCATGAAAGCTCAACCAACACCCTTCCCCTAGTGGATGGGGGGTTGGACATGGCTGGTGGGAACAAACAGAGGGTTTGTCAGTCAGCCTGCCCAATCCCATTGGTCATCTGGGGGGTGGGCACAAGGCAATTCCCGCACAACAAAGCTCAGGAACTTCAAGCCTAGAAAAAGCAGCTTCCCTACCACCCACCCCTGTTTAACGTATTTTACTTAACATGCTGTTAAAATTATTGCTAAAATGTTTTTTCTCTTCACTTTGTGTCACAGCTTTAGGGTTGTTTGCACTGCCAATTGGTAATTGGGATACAATGTGGTGAGTTAAGCTGTGGGGGGCTGTAGCCTACGGTTTGCCCCCCTTTGCGGCAGGAGACGCCTGTTTTCCGGGTTCCAACCTCATGCCTGCTGAATTGCTCAGCCGTTGGCATAATGTGTAAGGTTTTGGTTTACAAGGTTATTTAATAAAGCTGTGGCCTTTATTTACTCCAGCATGGTGTTACGTGTCTTAATTGTATAGCTTGACCACAGCCGGTCATTTTGGCCCTTTAGCATCTATGTAAATTAAGGATGTTGCTAATTCTGCTCTATGTATACTTTCATGCTTTCATATAAACTTTGTATTGTCCAGAGAGTTTTTCTGATACCACCTCTTTCATGAATCTCTTTATTTTGGGAGGTGGAAATACTATGCAGGGGAATCCATACTGCTTTAAAATAATATGGTTTCTTTACTTATTTTACCTCTTTTCTGTCTTTCTACTGAATTTTAGTGACGGCCAGTGTCTCACCTCTTCCATCCCCACCTAACTAACATTTGGGGATGTCATTTAAATTAGTGTGTTTTAATGTGTTCCTAGCCTGTATAGGCATATGGGTTGGAGTAGCCCAATGACGTGATAGGGGTCAACTCTCACTTTAACCCATATTCATGCACAGAGTAATGGTCTGTGGCCAGATAAGAAGAAGTCTGTTTCCAATGTAGGCTATTAAATCAAGGTGCCTTAACAGTAAATGCCCTTTTTGTTATGCACTTTGTATAAACTCTTGGGTCCACAAGGTAATTAACAAGTGTCTAAATAAAGCCAGTGAATGCCACAGGGTCCAATTTAGATATCACTTTGAACTGCAGTTAATAAATTAGCTGTTTGAAATAAAAATGGTTTGAGGACATTATGGAAATGGCACACAGTAAAATTCAGAGCATTTTGTTGCCCATGTGTCTTGGGCATTTTGTATTTAATTGTATTTGTATTTTTTGTAGGCAAGAAAAATAATAATGGATTTTCTTTTCCTCAGAAAAGTGAAATAGAAGAAAAAATGTTTGTCTACAATATTCTGCATGAGAGTAGAAGTACAGCTGAATATTACGTATAAAAATGTGGACATTGCTTTACAGGGCCACTTCTCTTTCCTGAACTTCCCAGGTTAATTATACCTGATCTGTCTGAAATTAAGGGAACACCTCTAACATGCAAGTTAAATTTCTGCACTTAAGGGCAGAGTTATCAAAGGTTGAAGTGAATTTTCGAATGAAAAAAATTTGAATTTTGAGCTATTTTTTGTGTACCTCGACTAGGGAATAGTCCAAATTCGATTTGAATTTGAAAAAAAACAAAAAATTCGATTTATCAAGGGTCGAATTTCAAATTTAAAAAACTTTGAAATTCGACCAACCGAATTTAAAAAACAAAGTTTTTTTGTGGTTGAATAGTCTGTATTTGGTCGAATTTGTCCGAATTCAAATCTTACGAATCCAGTTTTTTATGGACCATTAACCGGATAGTTATTCAAAAAAGTCCAAGGTGAAAAGTCCATGTAAGTACATAATGTCCATATTCAACCATCAAAACTTGAGAACTCAATTGTGTACATAAATCAAAAAATATATTCTGGGTAACCATAACAATTAACTCTCCCTAATAATGGGATGCAAATCTCGTATTTTTCATATTCTGAAAAGCAAAAAAAAGAAATTTACTGCAAAGGTATAAAAAAACTTTTACAGATAACATGTTAAACTGAATTCTTCATTTAACCCTTTTGAGGTCAGTGTTTGTAAGGTCCATATCCAATAACTTTCTTGTTGCAACAATTTTTGTCCCTGTTTCATATTCACTTTTTCCAGGACTTGCTAATTAGTGATGGGCGAATTTAGGCATCGGTTCGCAAAGAATTTCCACGTTTCGCAGCTGGCGAATAAAATAGCAAAATTGCGGTAAAATTTTCCAAATTGCCGATAAGTTTCCGCCAGTGTCAAAATATTTTTGACGCCTGCAACAATTCTGAGGTCGGCAACAATTCTGACACTGGCGACATTTCTAGGCGCCCATTGACTTTAATGGGCATCGGAATTGTCACCAGCATCAGAGTTGTCGCCGGCATCGGGAATTTGTCAGCAAAATTTGTGTTTCGCAAATTTTTCGCCGTTTCGTGAATTTCTTTTTTAGTTTATCCTCATTCTCTTTTGTCTGGTTTGTAGTTATGTATTACTGATTTATGCTCATCAAGGCAAACTTTTATTGCTCTTTGTGACTGACCCACATATGCCATATCGCATGGGCATTTAATAAAATAGATCACCCCTTTTGAATTAGATGTATCAAAACCTTTGGTGTTATATGGGGTTCCTTTAAATGGGTGCATTACACTCTCCCCTTTGATAATGCCATTACAGTGACCACAGTTGTGGCATGGATAAGTACCTGTAGGATTTTTTTTTGATGTAGTGTAAGTATTTTTTTGCTTGATAAGATCTTCAATATTTTTTCCTCTTCTATAGCAAAAAAACAGAGTAGAAGAGAATTGACTGGCCACTTTCAGATCATTCCCAAGGATACGCCAATATTTGAGTATTGTCTGTTTAATACATTTGGAAATAGTCTCATATGTTGATACAAATGGGATTCTTTGGAAAGCACCTTTTTTTTCTCTGCTGTAACAGGCTCTCCCTGGGTATTTTACCTATTTGTTCCTGAGTTTTTCTAAATCCTCCAGTTTTTAACCTCTGTCAATAAACATATCCATCATTTTATCTGATTCTTGTTTAAATAATTCATCCATAGAAGTTATTCTCCTAACTCTCATCAACTGGCTTTTAGGCAACCCTTTAAATAAATTTGGGCCATGAAAACAGGTTGGTCTTAATAAATTATTTCGATCAGTAGGCTTAGTCTACAGGGAGGTGTTGAATGTACTCTCACTTAGCGTTAGATTCACATCCAAAAAGTGTATATTAGTGGGATGGCTTTCCAGTGTAAATTTTACTGTGGGATGAACAAAATTAAGATACATCAGAAAAGATTTAAGGAGTTCTTGTGAATTTTTCCAAATAAAAAAAGGTGTCATCCATGTACTGCATATAAGAGTCGACGGAGTCTGCAAAATCAGCATTATAAAATATGAAAGTCTGTTCATAAATAAATATGTTTGCATAAGCAGTTGCCATATTAGCACCCATTACACAACCCTGTACTTGTAAAAATTCACATTGTAAGTAGGTAACTTGGTGTGTCCTAGATATGTGCGAATGCATTCCACTCCTTCCTCGCGTGGAATTGAGGTATATATATGTCACGGACATCTAGGGAACACAATATATTATTATTATTTTATTAACATGTATTTATATAGCGCCAACATATTGTGTAGCACTATGATATATACAATCAGGGGCTTTAATACTTTCCAACCTTATAAGAAAATCTTTAGTGTCCCTTAAATACGGTTTAAGTGTAGGGATGATGTCTTGTAACGCTAAATCCACAAATATTGCTATTGGCTGGAGAAGTGAACCGAGATTAGAAACTATTGGTCTCCCCAGTAGATCCACCAGGGCTTTATGTATTTTTGGGAGAAAATAAATATGAGGAACTTGAGCATTTTTACACGTAAGTAGGTCATACATGTAATCAGCTATTATCCCTTCCAATACTGCAGAGCGTAACAATATATTTATTTGTTCACTTAATTCCTTCATAGGGTTATTTTCAATTTTCCTATAATGTGATATATTGCACAGTTGTTGCAAGGCTTCTTTCTCATAGTGAGTTTTATGTACCACCACAATACCTCCACTTTTATCTGCCTTGCAAATCACAATCTCATCATTAGACTGCAAATTCTTAATAGCTGCCCATTCTTTAGCATTAATATTTTTAATCTTGGGTTTATTTTGTTTTTGTAGGTGTTTTTCAATATCCATCTTAACCACAGTTTCAAATGCTTCTAAGGATGGAAGATTACATGGTGACATATAAATTCTCTTAACCTGTAATTTTAATACCATTTTTTTCTCCAAGACATCCTGTTTCTTTAGAGTCTCTTTTCCTTAAAGTGATACTGACACTAAAAAATTAATTTTAGCATATGAATGTACATTAAATGTTACCTATAGGGCATGTTGATCATTTTTTTGCCGAGAGGTTTGTTTTTGTATATAATTGTTAGTTGAAGTTCCTAAGCCTGACTCTCTGACAATCTGACACTCTGACTTTGCCAACCTGACTGTCCCATCTCAGCCTGTTAGTTACAGTTTCTAATGGTAACGGACTCCTGCTGCACAAATATGGCAGCCCCCTTATACAGGAACATGGGGGATCAGACAGGTAATGTAAAAGCATCATGCAAATACTTTAAGGCAAAGTTAGACGTAGCTTGCAAAGTCAATATTATAATAGATGTAAAAAAAAGTTTAATTTCAGGTGTCAGTATCTCTTTAAAAGAATACCTTATGTTTAATGAATGCATAAACTTAAAAAAGTCAATTGTAAAGTTAAATGGTGGATTGACATGTACTGGGACAAAGTTCAGACCTTTATTCAATACAGTTAATTCAGAGGAAGACATATCATATGAGGATAGATTAAACATATTGTTTACCTCCTTGCTCTGTTCCTTGTATAGGGCCTTTTTCTTGTCTTATTAAACATACAATATTTAAATATTGGGGTATCTTTGGGAATGATGCGAAAGTGGCCAGTCTGTTCTCTTCGCCTCTGTTTTTTTCCTATAGAAGAGTAAAAAATATTGAAGATCTGATCAAGCACAAAAATACTTACACTACATCCTCCTACAGGTACTTATCCATGCCATAACTGTGGCCACTGTAATGGCATTATCAAAGGGGAGAGTGTAATGCACCCATTAAAAGGAACCCCATATAACACCAAAGGTATTCATTCATGTAATTCAAAAGCGGTGATCTATTGTATTAAGTGCCCATGCAGTATGGTATATGTGGGTCAGACACAAAGAGGAATAAAAGTTTGCCTTAACAAACATAAATCAGTAATACATAACTACAGACCAGAGAAAGGGAATGAGGATTAACTAAAAAAGAAATTACAGGAAACAACCCTCGCTAAACATTTTTTTGACATGAAACGCCCCCTGAAACATTGTGACGCAATAAGCGCACAAGGGGCTTGTCCCCTGTTTGAATCATTTTGTGTGCCAGTTTTAACTTCTTGCTATTGTGATTGGGAGTGCCGTCTCCCTTAAAGTCTGAGCACCAGGTGGATCCTACCCACGAAGGGCCTGAGTGTGCATGTGATCTTTTTTTTACAAATGTCAGTACATTAAAATTGTTTAATGTATATTGATATATTTACCAAAACAGTTCTGATGAATAACAAGAAATTCAATGGGTTTTTGGAATAAGTCACAATCTATTCTACAACAAGGTAGATGGTTTGACTAAGCATAAAATGTAAATGATAAATGTTTCCAGAAATTGCTCTTGGCAGATAAAATGTATATAGAGCTGAATTGGAGGTCCACTTATTTGGATTCTGAAATTAGTTAGCAGGACACATAATCAAAAGTCTGGAAAAATTTGGACCAGATGGACAATGTTAGTTTATACATACCTTCCATATGAGAGACAAAGTCTCATTAGTAACAATTAGCATGTAGTAACTGCCACACATGGGTACTTAGTGATAAAAATACTAGCAATGAAATGTCTTTTTGATTGTAAAGACCCCCCAAGGGGGCACATTTACAATTATAAATGTGCCATTGATATGAGTAACAAGTCTGACCACAATACCTACTATTGTTTTATGTGATTCAGTTGGATGGAGTCAGCAAAATGTAAAAGAGCAGAGTCATCCAATTAGGCTGGGGTTGCCAGATCTTCAAGAAATAAAGGGGGAACGCATCTTCTAAATGCGTGTTCTGGGCTTCACTGATTGCATCTACTGTAAATCAGTGCAGGCCTTCTTGCTGGATTTTCTAGACGTGTCATAGATTGCTCCCCAAACAAAATTCAGTGCTGAATAGTCGAATGGAACTTTGGCATTCCAAAACCAAATTTCAGGAGAGAAAGTCTGCAGCATTTCTAAGCAAGTTGTTTTAGAAAGCTTTAGTCTAATACCATAGATATTCTGTAATGGTATCCAATATAGTAATGTAAAGAAAGGCACCTCAGCCTTCTAACCATATATCCTCTAATATTAATCTAATATGCGCTATATTTTAAAACTGCTCAGTTGAAAAACACTTTTAAATTGCGTTTTTTACTCTGAGATGGAACTATCACTTTAAGAAGTCTTTCAGGGCCCGTTCATTAAAAAGAAATGAAATGTTTCCCCAAAGAGGCTGTTATTAAAGCATACACTGGTGAATGACAAATTGGGATAAAGGTTTCTCTGCTTTTATGAGTCAAATGACAACACTAAATGCATTTGAACTTTATAATAATAGATATATAAATCATTTATTTGCTTGATCAAATAAAGAACACAAAATGAATGATCAACTGGCATTGGAAACATTAATGAGTTGGCTTTTAAATATTAATATGCTATGTTCTTTGTGACCTGATATATTCAAGGAATATATTTGAACTTGTCAACCTACAATTCTTAAAGTACCCCTAAACACATTTATAAGACATTACATCACTCCTGTAATGGAGGAAGGAAGTAGCTCCTTTGGGCTTTGCTGTCCAGTCAGAGCATGAAGGACAAATATTTAATGTGTTCAGTATCAGCTTGATGTATTATTCTGTATATCTTCAAAATAAATCATCTTCCTTTAAGATGAATGTAAATATATGAGCACACAACATTACTTGTTAATTTCATTCCCCTTCGTGTCCTTGAGTCCTTTGCACAAAGCGGTGTAATCTGTTAGAGTAATTTAATGCATTAAACTCATGATCCAGGAACATATCGAGTATAGCAGTTTCTCAAAATTAGACAGATCTTTGCACTAGAAGTTTTTCTGATACACTGCAGTGCAAACAAACAAAAGATACATTATTTTTCTTTCTTCCATAACTGATATGACAAATGTATTTTAAAAAAACAGCCACTTTCATAATAGCATCAATTACATAATGTGAAATATTGGAAACCCGTAACTACAGCTATAAATCATAGTTCTCTTTTTACAGCTTTAGACACATATTTACACTTTTTACATATTTCAGTTTTATACGGTGTATCTGACTTTTCACTACCATGGAGCATAAAATGTTGTACTTCTGCTTTGTTAGTTGCTAAATTTTTAGCAAAATATTCATAGAGTATTGTTACAGATTTTCTCGAGCAAGTGTTTTTGGTGAATATGCATCAAATGTCCAATTTATTTAAAATATAGTATTTGTGTTGATTATATACACACCAAAAATCAACCAGACTTTTGAGGAAAAGAGTTTCCCAAGAAATTAGTACATTATTTTCATGGTAAATATTATAAGACTCATTTGGTAATTCAGTTGCAAGTGCAACGTGCTAAAATGGAAGCAAAATTGTTCATGCTTGCACACTATTTAGATTAGATATTACAGGTATTTTACTACTCTACATACAAGTAACCATTTGACCATAAAACCAAGGTACTAGTCCACCCTGTACCTGTTGCACAGTTGTGCACAAATGCAAAGTACAGGGAACACTGAAGCAAGCGAGCAATGAAAGTACAGTAACACCTGGTAATAGGAATTAGTTCTTTAAAGACCCATTGGGTGAACACTATCCTGTGGTTTTAAATGCCTACACTTCCTTGAACTCTGGTTGCTGGGCAAAAGCCCATGTATCTACTTTTGCTCATTAGCATAATGTGTACAGTATAGATAGCAGATGTAATGTGAGGGGCAAATTAACTCATCAACTTGAGTGTCCTCTGAACCTAACATTTTTTTTTTTCTTTCATTACCCCATCACACACCAAGCAGGGAAAATATTTTTAAAATAAAGTTGGAAAAGCTGCATCAAGCAAAAATATGGAAAGCAATTATGGAAAATACGGAAGCAATTATTTCACATGTTGCTACTACTGTTGTGTACTTCTTCATATCAGTAGTAACAGTCATAATTGCTCTGAAGAAGTTAAGTTCATGTTGCCAATTACCTTATTTATGCTACAGATTTTGATGCAAATGTCTAAGCAGAGCAATCAATAGACTGGAGGCAGTTCAATAGAAACATGTGATATATGTTTTTTGCATTCTAACTGGACTGAATCTGATCTGAACAAGCTACATCAGTCTGTGATGGGTCTTTTAAATTCAGCACTTTTTATAAAAATTGTGTGTATTTTTCCTACATCCATACTTGTTTATATTGTGACTCTTTAACATGAATATCCTCCTACCAGAGGAAAATCTAAGATGCAATTTTGCATCTTTACAGAACTTAATAATAAATCTGTTACTCATTTATCTTTATTGCAGTTCTTACACAGTTAGTAGCAGTGCAGGTGGGGGCTATTGAAAAAGCATTTCTGCCTTTTGTTAAATACTTTGCATTTCATATACTGTAGATTATAAATTCTATGTGGAAAGGCCTACACTTACCTTTTACTCATTGTGATACGCATTATTTTTCAATTTTTTATTTTTATTCACAATTATTCAAAAAGAACATAGAAATCCCTCCATAGGTACAGTATGTGGATACAGTGGGATATTCTCTATTAAAGTACATTGACATATTGTATAAGTTATACTTTCTCTGGTGGATTTAGCCATGTCATGGGCGTTCCCTGGGAGAAAATACACCTTTGCATACCTGTAAAACCCACTGTCCGCTGTCCGTGCGCACTTCAGGATTGGGTAGGGATCAGTAGTGAGGGAAGAAAGTATGATATAAACCAGAAGGAAGGAAAGGGGAAAGAAGGGAAAGAAAAGGGAGAGGAGAAAGAGGGAAAAATAGACAGAAGATGGCAGGCATAGTGGGGTAGATACTGCTTTTGTGGATAACCTAGTATAGAACAAAAGCTGATATTTACAATTATTCATAGCATCTCAACAAAATAACCTCAATATCTGCATAATTTTAAAGTACAACCGGGTACTAAGGGTCTAGTAGTGATTCCTTTATTTGGCTTGTTTGGCAGAGGCATTTCTCAATGTTTCCTTATGGAATGGAGTCTAGATATTGTATCCAGGGGCGCCAGGTGGCCCAGTGATTTAACATTGCTTTGTGAGATTCCGCATGTGTTTCCTCAAATTTGCGTACCTTTTCCGTTTCCTTTATCCATTCGGTTTGTGTAGGAGAACATTATCTTAACTATCATTAAAAAATGTAAAATATTTTTTCACTGCTGTTTTGGGGTCTATTCTGTTTGTTGGTGAAAGCGTTCAGCATTCAATCAAAATTAGCAGCATCTATATGTATTTGTAGAGTAAAAGGTAAGATATTTCTTTATTTTTTACCATTGTCAACAGCACAAACAAGACCAAGCTTTGCCCAAGTCCTTTAAAACATTGCAGATAAACATATGTTTACTTTCATTAGCACATTATTGTGCTGTGGTTGGAAAAGAAACAGTACCAGCTGGTTAGTTGCTGTAATATTATTTGTGGAGGAATCCCTAGTCTGATAGGCACTTATTGTTTCAACGTGTGAAGGAAACTGCTATCACCAAGGAATCCTATGAATACATTGCCTTTGTCATGATAAATATTATAAGACTCATTTGGTAATTATAACATGCTATAACATGCTAAAATGGAAGCAAAATAGTTCATGCTTGCACACTATTACATTAGATATTACAAGTATTTTACTGCTCTACACACAAGTACCAGTTTGACCATAAAACCAAGGTACTAGTCCACCCTGCACTGATGAATGTTGCACAGTTGAGCATAAATGCAAAGTACAGGGAGCACTGAAGCAAATGAGCACTGTAAGTAACACCTGGTAATAGGAATTGGTTTCTGTAGTGACCCATAGGGATAACACTCCCCTATGACTTTAAATGCCTATACTTCCTTGTACTCTGGTTGCTGGGCAAAAGCCCATGTATCTAACTTTGCTTATTAGCATAGTGTGTACAGTGTATCCTTGGCCCAGAGGCTGATAACAAGTTCTTGCCACACTTTCGTATATTGCTGGGCAAAGGGTGGGGCTTCCTCTTTCCCCTACCACTCCAGGAGGGAGTGGTTGGTAATGGAAGCCTGGAGCTTAGGCCCCAGTAAAGAGAAGGTTTTGATGAAGCCTGGGATATAAGGAACCTTTGAGTGAATTCAGGACAGGGTAGTTCTCTGTAACAGCACTTTCTAGGAAATCGAGGCAGATAGAGCTAGTTTAGCAAGAACAGCATGGCTCCAACTAGGAGGGATAGCAAGGGGGTAGCTCTCCCCTAAGGCAAGACTGGCCTGTAGTGTAGGGATCACAGCCTTATAGGGATTTAGGTTTAGTGAGTTCCCTGAGCCCTTGTGTAAGGATCCAGGTCATGGTACAGAGATTCTGAGGGTGCATCTATCCAGTGTGGTATGCTATCTCCACAATAGTGTCACCAGGTGCTGGCTCTGAGATGCTGTGATGTACCTGTATGTGATAAACCTCAGATGATTATGCAAGAGAATCAGTCCAGAGACAATTAACATTGATTCTGTAAGTAACATCTATGGGGTTATTTACTAAACCTCAAATGTATCTGGTCAGGCTTTAAATAAGGTAAAATCAAGCATCAGAGTTTGGTTGTTTTTTAAATACAATATGAAATAAATTTGGATTTTAGTAAATAACCACCTTAATCTCAATTTAATAGGCACAAGCCCTTCAAGTAAAGTTTTTAATTGTATTTATGCCTGTTCCAGTGTGCTCATAGTATAGATGTAATAGCACTGTGCATGTTGATACAGTCATTCTTGTGCCCTGGTCTGTTTAAATGTTTCTTGTCTGTTTAAATATGCTGGCAATCTTGTCTCATTGCCTGAGTGTCTCTCCTTGAATTTGTTTCTGTCTCTTGTTTTGACCATTCAAATGGGGCATTGCACCTGAACCACCGATTTTGAGTGGTGAGTGACCTGCAATTATATGATGTACGGAATGTTAGTTTCTAGCAAGAGGTTATGGGCATAAGCACCCAAACCTACCTGTTGATGGGTTGAGCATTAAAGAAATGGAGGTGAGAATTAATGAGTCACTTGAGTGTGAATATCACTGATTGAGAGCCAGCATTTGGGTTTCAGCATCTCTAAATTTTTTGTTTAGTATTGCTTGTTCTGACCATGTTTGATCTTTTTCTTTCTCAATCTCCTGACTTTGGTGTGATTCTCCATGTTTACTCCACTGCTCATGCTTTCTGATCAATTTTTAGACTACAGTATTTTTGTTGTATGAAGTGCTTGTGAATCTCTTACATCACTTGATCCTTCCAAATAAGCTGGACAGAAAAGGTGCAAGTAGGAACTTCCTAATATAACTTTAAAAATCTTCCTGGCACTCAAATAACTTTTTGAAACTGAAACCTTGCTTACCCTCTGTATCTATGTTACTTAGTTTCAGACTCGAGTCCCCTTCAGACACGGCTCCTTCAGCAGTGTGGTCAGATGCTGGGGCAAAGATCAAATAGACTTGACAATTAATCTACCTTTTTTATAAAATCTTTTTTATTGTTTTTAACAAACATATCAAAAAACGAAAAATTAAAAAATTCAAATAAAATTACAAATTAACAATTTGTGGGTATTCTTAATATAGCAGTTTTGCCTGACAGCTTTGCAGAATTTACAGTCCATAGTACGGTTACTTCAATCAGATGTAGTCTTTAAAGATCATGATGCATATTGGCAAATTTAGGGGGTGAGTCCAGCCAAGGATGCCATATAAGTTCAAATTTGCCCGGATTGTCCCTTTATATGTACACCAGTTGAGCTATCGTAAGATGTTCCCGTAATACATTTTTCCACACAGTAGTATTATGGGAGTCCCCTGCAATCCATTTCAGAGAAATACATTTTCGTGCAAGGAACAATGTTTCCCTGATTAGTGTAATCATATAATGAGATTTGGTAAGGTGTGATACAACCCCTAGTATACATGTTTTAGGAGAAACAGTAATCTGCAGCGTGGTAATTCTGGTAAGTACTTCACAAATATTTGCCCACAATGTTACAATACTAGGGCAAGTCCACCACAAATGATAAAAATCTGCACGGGCATTGGACGTTTCGGGCAGCGGTCATTAGGTCTTAATTTAGCTTTATTTATGCGGGTAGGGGTGATGTATGCCTGATGTAGGATGAGCATTTGTGAGAATCTGCTCCTAACATTGAAGGATACTAGACTAAGGGCCTCTAACGCCTCCTCCCACTCTTCATCCTTCAGATCAGGGATGTTAAGCTCCCATTTACCGCTAGTAGTGCTAGCCATTTGCTTCTTATTTTTAAAGGAGAAGGAAACCCAGTCAGCGCAAAAACCCTCCCCCCCTCCCCTGTGTTGCCCACCCTCCCTCCTCCCCCCTGGCCTACCTGTCCAGCTGGGCAAATGCCCCTAACTTGTTACTTACCCTTCTGCGCAGGTCCAGTCCACAGAGTTCACAGACACCATCTTCTTCCACGCGATCTTCTTCCTGCTTTGACCAGCGTTTTGGCGCATGCGCAGTAGGAGCATTTCGCCGGTACAGATCTACTGTGCATGCGCCAAAAGTCATGAAGTTTTCCGATTTCACTTTGTGACTTTTGGCACATGCACAGTAGATCGTACTGGCGAAATGCTCCTACTGCGCATGTGCCGGTCAAAGCAGGAAGAAGATCGCTTGGAAGAAGATGGCGTCGGTGAACTCCGTAGACTGGACCTGCGCAGAAGGGTAAGTAACAAGTTAGGGGCATTTGCCCAGCGGGACAGGTAGGCCAGGGAGGAGGGGGGAGGGGAAGCAACACAGGGGGGGAGGGTTTTTGCGCCGACTAGGTTTCCTTCTCCTTTAAGTAAGATGGAATAAATCCATGCCAGTGGATGAGTTCTACATATATTTACCAGATAATCCAATATATTTTCTACAGGTGATTTAGCAATTATGACAGGTGAGGTTGGCCATTGTGCCTTTGTTGCATGCCTTAATTGATAATACTGCAACCATGCGCTAGCTGTTACTTCAAAGTCAGCCTTTACTTGATCAAAGGATTTATATACTCCATCAATAAACAAGTCATCTATTATTTGAATACCCTTTGGGTGGCAGTAGTTCTGTAGTTCTGAATTTTTCAGAGGAAGCCTATCATTCTCCCACAGAGTAGTATTTGGTGAAATTGTCTGGTATTGTATAAGGGGTTGTGCCGCCTGCCATACTTTGAAAAGTGTTTTAATCATTGGAAGCGGGAGGGCAAAGTTTTCTGTTACTTCCAGAAAGATCAGAAGGGGTACTGCTTCTCCACCCCAGCAAGTGCTTAGTATCTTATAAGAAGTATCTGTTTGCCCCCCCCTGATCCATGGCAGGAAATGTTGCAGTTGTGAGGCCAAATAATATGACCTCCACTCAGGGAGGGACAATCCCCCTTGTTGGGAGCTGCGACAATTAATCTACCATTAACAATCATATATACATATAGCTCTTATAACCTTAAATTTGATCTTCCTTGTTAGAAAAACTGTTCAGTCACTCTTGTTAGACAATTAAATTTAGCCGCATACAATCAATTTCATATATAACATGAATAAATTATGCAGATTCTCTGCATAATATTTTTACATTGTAAATAAAACAATAATTGAATAGCATTGCTTTAAGTTAGTACTGCTAATATTTGCAGTCATAATAGCAGAATCAGTTAAATAGTTTTAGGAAAATGTTAGAGCTGGATTGGCATAATTCCATATAAGACATGTTAATTTACTACTAATATTTATTGTGTTTATATCATTTAAAATTATGAGTTATTTATTATTTAAGGATATTAATAGCTACCTTAGTGTTCCAAGACCAGCTTGTGGTCTTGTACCTTTATGAAGTGCCAGAATACATTTGTAACATCTATTATATTTACTGTACAGTAGCTGATACATTAACTACCATTAATTTCTATATATTTTTGTAATTCCAAAAATGTAATCATAACATAATGCAACAGGAGGGACCCAGGCAGAAATACATACCTCCATGTTTATGAACAGACACAACAAATACAATGTAATGAATCAATGGATAATAAAGAGGAATTTTATAGAGATGCTTAGTTAGTTAATAACTAACTAATAGCATGCATTAAAAATATATAACTAATAGTTATATATTTTTAATGCATGCTATAAATAACACTCACTCGACCTTTTGTGAATCGGCCCCTGTATGTGGTATATTTTTGGCTACTGTTTAAAGGAGAAGGAAAGAGGCTCTTTACTTGGGGGTGTCAAAAGTTAGGCATCCCCAAGTGATTATATATACTTACCTCACACTCCGGGTTGGTGCTCCTATTAGGAGAAAACTGCACCGGTCCAGGGGTTCTTCCAGTGAGCACAACAGAGCGATCGGCTTCCAGCCTTTTCTTTCTTCGTGCAAGTGTACATGGGCAGTAGCGCAAAAAGCCGAACTTTAACTAAGAAGTCGGCTATTTAGCTCTACTGCATATGCGTCTGCCCTGGGAAATTTGAAGAAAGAAGATGGAAGCTGATAGCTCCGTTGTGCTCACTTGAATAACCCAACGGACCGGTGCAGTTTTCTCTATATAGTTGCATCGGCCCGGGGTGTGAGGTGATTAAATTGAATCACTTGGGGGTGCCTAACTTTTGGCATCTCCAATTAAAAATGCCTTTCCTTTTCATTTAAGAATGAATCTGAATGATCAGAAAAGTGTGTTGCAGTAATATTATAGACCATGTTTATAATATATATTTTAAGTGTGAATGTAAGCAAAGTTCATTTGAGTGGACATTTTTTGCCCTCTATAGTGGAATACATACTAAAGTAAACTACATGTCTTGCTTCTAAATATTTGAACAATATCAATTAGAAACATTAGGGTTGGAGCAGTGCACCCAGCAAGCCGAGTACATCAGGCCCCGCCCCTCAGCAACCCAGTTCAGAACCCCTGCTCCAGTCTAGTGCACAAAATAGTCTATTTTCAAATTTAAAATTTAACTTTTAATAGTTCCATTATAAAAAGGTATAAATTCATAAGACATAAACCATAAACCTCGTGACACCCCACAAACACACTAACAAATTCACTGCGTGTAAATACACAGTGCTGGACCGTGTCCATAAAAAACAATTAATTAAAACAATGCAAAGGTGGACAGATGGCAGGACTCTCGTAAGGTCCTTGCTTTAGGCTTCAATGGCACCTTGCTTGATAATCAAGTCAGTAATGAATCGCAATGGAATGCCCCCCTCCCTTCCAGTCCCACACAGAACGCCTGCCTGTCTACATTGGGAGAAATAGGAGCTACTCTCACCATCCTCCACCTATGCCGCCTTGCCCTACGCGTTTCGCCGCGTGAACGGCTTCCTCAGGGGCATAAGTGAGTTGCGGTTGTGGAGTGACCGTTTAAATACCGTGTCGCCGGTATCTCCAAGAAGCACTTCCGCCGTATTACGTCATTTCCGGAAAGCGTCTGGGTTGGTGCGGTTCAGCTTGGTTCCGCTTGCGGTTCAAATCCCAATGCGCCTGCGTGTACAGCTCACGTCTATGCTGCGATTCACTGTGTTGTAGATTCTCCTGCGCGTGCGTACTTAGTACTCATCCGCTCCGTGAATACATAGAACTACTATTGGTTTCCATGATTAGTGGGCGACTGTCACCGCCCTAATATATGAATATAGTTATGCCTTTAGGTATGCCTTTGGGTGTACTTTGGCCAGTATTTAGCTCTATCAATTATGTGATCCGCATAACGAATAATGACAAAAGTCAAATAAACAAAAAAGTGCACAGAAAAATTATAGAAGAAGAAATAATATAAGTATATACATGGGGAAATAAGTATATATTTATGGGAGCCCTACAGTGAGCTGCTCCAAAGACTCATAAAAATGGTGAAAAAGTAAATCCTTCATTAAGGCCGTTGGGGGATTTGCTATTCATGGCATAAATCCATCTGGCTTCTGCCTGCAATAATTTTTTATTAACGTCTCCTATTCTTGAAGTTTGTTTTAATTGTTCCACTGCAAAGAACTGCATCACTTTAGTGTTGCCATTGTGACATTCATTTATATGTACTGCTACTGAGGTATTGCGCTTATGTTTGACGTCCCCCACATGCTCCAAGACCCTCCTCCGAAATTCACGTAGAGTTTTGCCTACATATATTTTTCCACATATACATTGCATCAGTTAGACTACACAGGTACTCTTACAGTTGATGTAGTTCTTTATGGTGTACTCTACGTTATCCCGTGGTTGAGTAACATGTAGTGTTTTTGTCACTAAGGGGCAAGCTAGACAGTCTCCACATTTATGACAGCCCTTCATTTTTGATGTTAGCCATGTTGTTTTAGTGGCTTGAGTATAATGGCTTCTTGTTAATGTGTCTCTTAAGTTTTTACTCCGTCTAAAGGTTATTAGTGGAGTTTCACCAATCACTTCCTTCAACTGTGAGTCTTGCTGTAATATATGCCAATGTTTGTTTACTATGTGTTTAATTTTGTTGTGTTCTGCACTGAAATCACCAATCAATCTGAACAATTTGGTGTTGTCATTGTCATTCCGACTGTTCACTTTACTGTTGGTATTTTTAGAAATCAAGAGAGATTGTCTATCCGTGTCCAGGGCCCTTTTGTACGCCTTTTTTAGAGAATTATGACTGTATCCCCTCTCTCGGAAACGTTCATATAGCTTTTTGGCCTCGCTCTTAAAATCTTCCGGATTACTACATATTCGTTTGATTCTTAAATATTGTCCCACTGGGATCCCCGTGATGGTTCTTTGGGGATGTTGGCTGCGTGCATGAAGTAAACTGTTAGTTGCCGTTTCCTTCCTATACAGAGTTGTTGCTATATTGCCCTGTTGGTCACGGTAAATTTTTATATCCAAAAAGTTCACCATTTCTTTATGTATCTGTGCTGTTACCTTCAAATTAATATTGTTATTGTTAAGTTTGTCAACAAATGTGAAGAATTGCTCACTGGTGCCTGACCATATAATAACTATATCGTCTATATAACGAAGCCATAGCGATATCAGTTGCGCGTATTCAGCTAGTTGCTCGTTGAATACATAATTACGTTCCCACCATCCAAGAAATATATTGGCATAGGTAGGTGCGCAGGGACTCCCCATCGCAGTACCTCTAATCTGATGGTAGTATTTGTTATTAAATGTAAAATAATTGTGTGTTAACACAAACTCTAATAGTTCAACTAACAGCAGCTTGGGATTTATAGGAAAATAATTAAGGGGTTTACAAGCTGCAGTATCTGCTGCAATTTGTTGGGTAGGTCTACTTTGAGTTGAGTTATTATTGTAGGAAAAACTGGTGCATAAGATTATGGAATATGGGGGCACCTGAAGAAGATTTGTCACTAGCACTGACATACCAGCAGTTTTACACTGATATAACCAGGTCTGCATATTTTTTGAATAAATATGAAAAAAGCTTCTGTATTGTAGGGTCTCTTGATAGTACAATGGTTACTTGCCACGTCAATGATCTGGCCCAGGTGCACCGCCCTGAGCCCTCAGCACAAGGGGCGGATAAACCGATATATCAAAATGGAGCAGGCACTCAAAGGCAAAAACTTCCACCAGGCAGATGTTCAAATGTGAAGACGTTTATTGTGTCAACCAGCCTGACGCGTTTCGTGTTCCAAACACTTAATCATAGGCTCTTCACATTTGAACATCTGCATATTTTTTGTTGTGAATGTATAGACTATAGCAATCCAGTATTAAACATATTCTGAACTTACTTCCCTCACTATCTTTCACTGTGTTGTTTTATCCTAAATCCATCCTCCCCCTCCCCCTACTCTGTTAATGAACTGGCTTCCCGTGATCTGATATAAGGTCAAAGACTAAATAACAATTTAACTGAACTATTTAAAAAAATAAAACTATAGGTGGTTCATTTTATGAGTGTTTATTGATTTATGTTTTCAAATATAGCATGTATTATTAGGCTGGCCAGCCTTGTAATAAGAGGTGATTTTCTTCTTTGTTAATATTTTCAGAATAGATTCAATAATTTATACTGCCAGTGGAATTAATTGGTCAAAATGGTCAAATCAAACAATATTGGTTTATTGATAAACAGTTAAGTAGACAAATCTATTTAGGTTTGTGTTTTAAATTTGAAGGCCCAATACTACCCTTCCAAACATGTCTCCTAAATTTTCTCTAGTTTGTTCAATGATTTTACATCAAGCTACTAGGAGGTGTCAGCCTAATGCAATGGAAATTACAATATTTGTAATATGTCTAATAAAATCACCTGATATACTAATGGTGATCCACTGGAATAATTGCCTATGTTTTCTAATTGCCTGTACAAAAAGATACCATAACACAAATTCCCATTTATGTGTACAATATACAAGTCAACAGAAAATATAACATTATGGTAATTTAATTATATCAAATTCTTTTAAATATGAATCCTGTTTTTGTCTTAAATATAGATTAAAAAATATATATTTAAATCAGCAACATTTATAATACCTTTCTGTGCAATTTTTTGCGCCTCATAGTTAAAAGCAAATGTGAGATTTGTTGTAAAAAATCCATTGTTTATTGTCCTCACATCAAAACGATGAATTTCACTTCATGTGTGAGAACAATCAGCGATGCTTTTCGGCTATTTGATCTTTTACTAAAAATGTGTTCAAATGATTTCATAATTTGCCAATAATGAATGCTGTATCTGGATGGAATTATGAATATTTTTAAATGGATAAAATGCCAAATATACTGTATGTCAAAAATGCCAAATATACTGTATGCCAAGTATACAGTATGTTTTTCTAGTACATACTATAACCTCATCATTTTGTAAGGAACTAAACTAACATCTAGACAAGGATCATTTCACTCCAAAAACAAGTGTGACACAAAATTAATTAAAACAAAGATGCATGACACAACTTTATATTCTGTGCCCTGATTAATAGACAACAAACACAATTAAAACGCTTAATAGAGGATATCTAACAGATATTGAGCGTGGCATGCAAAGAATAAATCACACAATAGGCACAGTAAGTTTTCCCCAATGAAAAAAATATTGTTTTGAATAAATATTTATCTATATAGCATATTTATAACCAAAATAAGGAGTCATTCTAACCCTGCCTTATAATTATATACAGTAGGTCAGTTTTTTAATAATTAAACTGATTCAGTGCTTTGCAAATAGTTATAGGAGAGCTGCTAATTTAATTATTCATATGCCCAACATTCTTTTTTTCAGCCAGTGAAAGCAACAAGTAAGATGTTTCTAGGGCATAGATGCATAGCTAATTTGTGATCAAAAAGACAATCAAGTTCAACTTCTCCAAGTTACCCCCAGTGTGTATGTTATAGACATATGGGACCTGTTATCCAAAATGCTTGGGATCTGGGATATTCTGGATAATGGATCTTTCAGTAATTTGGATCTTCATACCTTAAGGCTACTAGAACATCATGTAAATCTTAAATAAACCCAATAGATTGGTCTTTCTTCCAATAAGGATTAATTATATCTGGGTTTGGCTCAAGTACAAGGAACTGTTTTATTTTTATAGAGAAAAATATTTTTTTTTATAAATTTGCATTATTTGAAAAAAATGGAGTTTATGGGAGACAGCCTTTCTGTAATTCAGAGCTTTTGGATAACGGGTTTCTGGATAACAGATCCCATACCTGTATACCTATACAGAATTATCCGTACACCAAAATGCAATGTGGCCTTGCGACTGCTCAGATTCCAGAACAATACTCAATTTTGATATGAAATGAATAAATAATAGCAAATCTAAGTTTCAGTTTAAGGTAGCGATATGATTGTCATAGATATTATAAGTGGAAACAAGATGATACAAGGCAATAGCGAGAATACAAGTAATGACTAGTTTTGCTGTTGCAACTGATAGGGTAATTATATCATCATACACTAAAAATGATCTCAGTGTGTCTTTGTATCATGTATCAGAAAAATAACAATCTATACTTCACCAAAATAAAATACAAAGGGAAGAATGCAAGGTAAACTATTTCCTGAGCTTCAATAAAATGTGACCTGTAAATATTCTGCTCGTGACTAGGTTACTTGATTCCATTATTTTGTTCAAATGGTTAGGGGAGGACAAGGTGCTCCAGAATTAAATGTAAAGTAACTCACCAAACAGTGAAAGTGGTCCGGGTGCACCAGCCCCAGACCCCCAGCTTTAGGGAGCAGTACAGCAGAGAATAAGGAAGCAGAGCTGACCGGCACTCGAACGGATCCACAGGACCAAAGATATTCAGTTAAAAAATAAATTTATTGGTAGAAAAGTTAAAAAATATAGCTGCATCTCCATCCACCCTACACGTTTGTAAGAAAAATACCTGTACGGCGGGGTCGCCCGACGCGGCATCGGCAGGGACGCCCGCCGCATGGTCCTTAGCGCCGGCGTCATGTTGTTTTCTAGGGCGCGCGTGGCGCGTCTCTTAAAGATGCAGGCATGCTGGCGTGTTTGCTCCACCACGTTTTGGCACACGTTTGGCGCGAATTTTGAAAACCATTTAAGGGTCATTCAGTGTACAGCCCTTTGCCCGTGATAGAACTTGTTCTAGTGGTTTTCCTGAGCCTTGTGCATCTGTCTTTGTAATTCTGATCTGATTATCCGTGTTTGACCCTGCCTGTTCCTGACTACTCTCCAGTCTGTATCCTGACCCTTGCCTGCCTACGACAACTCTCCTGCTTAACCCCTTGATTGACTACCCGGTTTTGACCCTTGCCTGCCTGACGATTCTGATATCCGCCTGCCTCGACCCAGCCTGTCTGACCATCCTTCTGCCTAATCCTCTTGTACTGTGACCTTCGGCCCAAAAGACTCGGCTTCCAGCCATGCCCCTTTGCCAGCCAGAACATCTCGCCTTGTACCCCTCGTTAAGTTCAGGTGGAACCCAAGTAAGCTGAGGGCTCCTCCTTCCTTATTCACCATTATTTTGTTATTTCAGTGAAGCAATAATACATTTTAGACTGTGTTTTTGCTAAGGAAATGGATGATCTGTTACATTACAACACTAAATGACAGTTTTGTTCCAATAACCTTAATCATACCGTATCTGTTCTGATGAATGATAACATGGTTATTTGCATGTCAATAATATGTCCTTTTTTCAAAAAATATATTGTGGAGGGAAATGTACTGCACATACAGCTGTAACATGCATTTAGTGGAGTTTTTTGTAACAGTTCAACAAATTTTCTGGTATTGATACCTACTGTATGTTAATAGGCGGTTTTATGACATATGGTTTCTATGCCACTCCCCAGATACATCAGCTTTATGCCACGAGAACCCCTAAGCGGTCATTCTTGCACTTGATTTCCATGAGGTTGTCTTTTTATTCAAATATAGACACGCAATGCATTGCTTAGATGCAGTGGGGTTCTTTTGGGGTGGGTGCATTGTGCATGTGTTGGGTTTTAGAAGACAGAAGAATTGTGACAGTACCAGTGAAAAACAGATGATCTATGTTAAAGGTGTTGGACATTTTTTTTAAAAATTGTTTGTTTTTAGTTCACAAGCTTTAATTTATACTGGTATTTGGTTGCTAGGGATACTAACTTTAGAAACCAGAAATCAATTTGGAATTCGGAATGGTAGATCAATAGGAAAAAGTCTGAATAGAGAGATAACAAGTCTAAAACAAGACAATCATTAAAACTGAATACTTACCATCAATATGTTTTGATTACTGAGGTTAGTGACCATAGCGACTTGTAAGGATAATAATCAATACAACAGTAAACTTTTCATTTAAACGTCAAGTGTTGGTGACTATAAGAAGTTTCAGAGCAGCCCTATGGCAGAATAGTAAAGGGGAACTATCATGAAAATGAAAAAGTTATAAAAGCTCCATGGAAATAGAAAACTTTCTAAAGATAATCTGTTAAGAATTCTGTACCATTACTGAAATCAATTTACGCTTCAGTATTCCCCTGTCAGGAGTCTCTCTTCCTGTCCTGTCTGTTTGTGTTGTGGTCAAATGTTGTTCACACATATTAGTTGATAGTAGAGTTAGAGGGCTTCAAATTAGTAAAACAATATAGGTTTACATAATATGTATATATATATATATATATATATATATATATATATATATATATATATATATATATATATATATATATATATATATACATACATATATTTTATCATGTAAAGCAAGGCACTCACATGTCTTAAAATATGGTGAAAAAGAGATAAAGTTTATTTGTTTATTTTTCTCCAGTAAGTGAGTGCAGCTATTTTTTCTTTATATATATATATATATACACACACACCTGGCGTATCATGTTTTTTTTCCTTCCGATGCCCCAGCAGTGCTGGTAAAAAGAAGCCTTGCTGTATGCAAGGTATATCTGTAGAAATAAGTCAAATCACCTGGACTTGCTGTGTTTTTTGCTTGATATATATTCCCAACAAAAATATCTTATTTACAAGTTATTCTTAATTGAGAAAGCCAGTTGGATTTCTACAGATATTCCTATCACCTGGTTCCTTCTCAGTGATGATATCCTTTGCGCCACCATACCATACAGACCAGTGTTTTGCAGAGCTTTTAATAAGGTTGACCTCTTTAAAGAGGTGGTTCACATTTAACTTAACTTTTTAGGGGCACATTTACTAAGCTCGAGTGAAGGATTCGAAGGTAAAAAACTTTGATTCGAACGGTTTGAACTAACAATCGTTTGACTATTCGACCATTCGATAGTCTAAGTACTGTTTCTTTAAAAAAACTTTGACTACCTACTTTGCCACTTTAAACCTACCGAGCTACAATGTTAGCCTATGGGGACCTTCCCCATACGTTTGCTAAGCTTTTTTTCTTTCCTTCCTTCAATCGATGGATTAAAATCCTTCGAATCGTATTTGCGGTAAATCCTTCGACTTCGATATTCAAAGTCAAAGGATTTTACTTCAAGGGTCGAATATCGAGGGTTAATTAACCCTTAGTAAATGTGCCCCTTAGTGTGTTATAGAGTGGCTTATTTTAAGCAACTTTTCAGCTGGTCTTTATTATTTATTTTTTTAATTATTTGCCTTCCTCTTACTCTTTCCAGATTATGAATGGGGGTCACTGATCTAATCTAAAGAAACAAATGCTCTGTAAGGCTAAAAATGTAGGGGGTGATTTTTCAATGAATTTTTGCCATGATTCATTTTATTTTTGCACAGAAACTCACAAATTTGAGTTTTAGTTTCAAAAACTTGAATGTCTGGTATTAATTAAGCAGAAAAAAATCAAATGTACAACTTCGGCATCTAAAAGCTTCAAGTCGACTGGCAAATTGGCAAGCCATTTTTTTCATTAAAACTTTGAGTTTTTCTATGGTTTTTTTGAGTTTGTAAAATCACAAATTCAAGGTATTCTAGTTTTTTCCATGATTATATTCAATCAAAATTTTCTATTCAGATTTTTTTAATAAATAAGCAATCAGTTGAGGTTTTCTTTATAAATTGTTTATTCGAAGAGAAAAAAACTCTAAAACAAAATTGATGTTTGATAAATAAGCCCATTAATATGATTGCTACTTTTATTACTCATCTTTCTATTAAGGCCCTCTCATATTCCAGTCTCTTATGCAAATCAATACATGGTTGTTAGGGCAATTTGCAGAAAGTGCAAACTGGAGAGCTGATGAATAAAAAGCTAAATAACTCAAAAAACACAAATTAAAAAAAAAGAAAACCAATTACAAATTGTCTCAAGATATCAGTCTCTACATCATACTATAGGTTAACTCAAAGGAGAAGAAACTCTTTCAACTATACTTTATCTAGTAGTGTTAAATTGAAAGAAACTTGACTTGCTGAGTAAATCTGAAAGTGTTTTACTCCTGTTCTTGAATAAGTGGCAAAACATTTTCAAGATTATTCAACCATTTTCAATATTATTCAACAAGTTCATTAAATTAAAAGGAATGTTAAAATTCTCATTAAATATTTTTTTTACTGCTGATCGATTTCATTTTGTATTTTGTCACAGTTTGTTGCACCCCCAAAAATATAATATTCCATTCCTAAATTTAAAGCAATTTAAATAGTTTACTCATTCGCATTAAGAATGGCAAAAACGATGTATTACCATTGATCTATTCTGGATTTTATATACATCTTAAAGTTAAACATCTAAAAATGCAAAAGAATAAAATAAAATGATGAAATGTCATTTTTTTCCATACGTTTATTAAAGACCCTTGAGCAACTTCTAGATAGGTTCATGATTCTGAATGGCTCCTTGGATGACACTATTTAAAATCCAAAGATATGGATTATAAACTCTATTCTGCTGGGCACTACATAAGTGCATTCTTACATCAAAAATAAAGTTACCCAAAACATAGCAGTCTATAAATTGCCACCAACTTTGCAGACTATTATGTGGCTTGGGAATCATGAATCTATGCTGCATGAACAAGTTATCTTCTTTTTTATGTTCTCTAATGCCATGTGAGAAAGTAAGAAATATCAAGAGAATACAGATTGGTTCAGGATGGTTTAGTCAAACGGGAATGATCACATATATTGAAAAATATGCAATGAATAAAACTGTCATTTGGTGAACATTATGGTTTAATATATCTTTATTACTTTTAAGGGTTAAGGTGCACTTTATATTTTATCTTTCTCTTTCAGAGATCATTAGGCAACAGGCTTGAATATTGTTTCCTAAGTTTCCACCAAAGTTCAATGAAAAACAAAAACAACCTGTTATTACTTAAAGGGCATGTAAAGGCAAAAAAAAATAAAATCACATTTTTACTTTCTTTAATGAAAAAGTACTCTATCTCTAATACACTTTAATTAAAAAATGTGTACACTTTTTATAAGAAACCTGACTGTATGCAGTGAAATTCTGTCAGACGGTCCCTAACTGCTGGGCAGGGAAACAATCATACTTATGAACAGCAGGGGGAGCCCCCGCCTTACTTCCCAGCCATGCAGAACTCAAGCAGCTTTGTTTGTTTCCCTGTAGAGCAATCGGCGACTGTGTAGAGATTTGTATTGGATTTTTTTTTACCTTTACAACCTCTTTACTGTTTCCAACTCCAGCTGCAGGGACAAAGATCATGGAGCCAGATTTAAACAGATAAACTGGGATTCAATTTGGAAGATAATTTGCTGCAGCCACTGGTTCTGCAGAGTTGAAGAAAGTTTGTATTAAACAATACAAAAACTCTAAAATCCACAATAGATTACATGACATCACAGGACCCAGTGCAGTCTGTATATTCTGATTATTAATCAGTCTTGCTGTATTGGCTTCTGGCAGATATTATTTGACTTGTGCTGTTTTGATAATTTATGACAATCCCTAAGCAGCCCAGACCACACTTTAGCATGTGTGTCTTGGTCTTGCAAAGATGTTTAACAAAGTTACAAGATGGTGACCCACTGTGACCAACTTTGAAAGCATAAATCATTTGTTTGATTAGGCTTCTGGTGCAGTAAGTTCATGTTTATGTTTAATATACAAAATACAGCATTTCTAGCCTTATTCTATTTTAGACTTTACTTTGCCTTTAATGATAAAAAGTTATTTTATTTTGGCAGACTAGAGCAGCTATCCATACCAGTGCAGAGGTATACAAGAGATTAGAAAGATCTGGTGTTCTTCAGAGCTTTCAATCTTGGAGTTGATGGCAAACAAGGCAAATACAAGAGGTCCTCTGCACTCAACCCATTATCAATATATTAAGGAAACATTTTGTGCCTTAAGCTACTAAAAATGCCTTACCCTTTAAACAAAGCAGGGATTGTTTGTCCATATATTGCAATATATTTAAGCTGGCCAACCACGTCAAAATCACCGCCGGTGTGGCCAGTTCCTACACTCAATTTGCATGTGATTAATTAAGAATTCAATTGCTTAATTATACATTTTATAAAGGGACTACGTTTTACCCGCAACTTAATTTCTGCTTTCAAAGCAAAACTCTGAAACTTGGTTGCCCTTTTTTGGCCACCAGTGGGATCACCTGACTATAGCTGAAAGGATGGGAAACAAGACAAACATCAAGATAAAGGATATATCAGTGGGAATAGGTAAATTCTATATAAAATGTTTACTTGAGATTTTGGTCTTCTGTTTAGAATTAATAAATCAGGCACAACAGAAATCTCCTTCAGGTTTAAGGGCAGATTTATTATGTGGTATAACCAAACAATTCACTACAAAAATGTACTGCATTTATAAAAATCAATATTCCATACTGTTTATGTTAAATAGTGACCAATTATAATCCTTTACATGTGATTTTTGATGTCAATGATTTCATTAAAGTTGCTTACGCTGTGTTTTTTTCAGCTTCTCTATATTTCTGTATTCTCTAATTGCAAAACTAAATTATAGCACATGCATTCTTCTTTTGTTCATATTTCTTGAATAGAAATTTTATTCAATGGGTGGCTGTTTCTATATACTGTAGTTATTACTATGCCTCTGTTCTCTTGATTTGCTGTGCAATAATAGACTAATTACCAAAGGCTTTAAAGGTGCTGCTGCTGATTTGTAGGCACTGTATACAGAGTCCCTTTCTTTAGCTATTCATGCAGTCATATGACTTTTTGATATCTTATATCGTGATTGATTTTTCAAAGAGCTAAGGGAGAATTGCTAGAGGTGCACCATTTACTATAGATCAATGTATCTAAACCCATATTCAGATACATTATAGCAGTTGCTACTGAAGTATAATGGCTATCATTTACAAAGAAATATTGTTTGCATTATATAAAGCATCACGGCAAGTGGGAATTGACCACAGCAGGGAGCAAGGACCAAGCAAGGAGTATTTTAATGGCTAGCCCCATTTTCAAGTCTTTTTCTTTATGTCTTTATTGAGGGGATTATTTGCAATCTACATCGAAAACCTAACTAGCTGTCTATTTACAGATATCACCTGCCGCATCAAGGGAGATCAGAAAATATCTTCCAGCTCAGCCAAGGTATCCATCTCTCTAATTGGTAATAACTGCAGAGTTCTATTAAACAGTTTTATGATAGACTTTTTTTTCATCTACTGCTCTTTTTAATCAAAAGATTGAATTGCAACAGAAATTATGATAGTTATTAAAGAATACTGATAATTAGCATGGTTGACATAAAGATTTATATAAAAAAGTTTCAAAAAAATTGTAAAATAATAATTCAGAGCATTCTAAGATATTTAAGAGAGGACCAGCATGAAAATAATAATAATTATAGTGCTGATTATATATGTTAAAAACATATTTTCACTTTCAATTTCTCTTTTAGCCAAATTTCAAAATTTTTGTAAAAACCAGTGATGAAAATCAAATAACTTCTAATCTATTGCAAAATATTTGAGGCTCAAAAAGGTGGGGTAACAATTAGGGGTTCAACCTAACTTCCATCCACAAATTTAACTAATTTATCAATAATTCTTCTCGAAAAAGTTGGAGCAAAAAAATGACTTTGCATGCCAATTCGAATCATACAATTTATACTCTGAAAACTCAAAAAACTATCTAATTGTTGCAGAGAAAACGTGATTTTATTGGATTATTGGACAAAAACCAGCACAGATCACAATGTCAAGAATCATATTCAGGGACATCTGTCATTGACTTCTACATGACCTCAACAGGTTTGAGATGGAATATTTTCATTGGGCACAACTAATTTGCTTGCAATTATGAGTAGAAAAAAGATTAATATACAATATTGTAACATTGCCTTGCAACACAAGAAATTATACTGCAACCGTCTACATCGCTTGTAATTGCATCTATTTTCTAGAGTGTGAAGCTTGATAGAAATGCAGCCAATAACTGTATTTATTGCATAGGTGTGAATATCTCACATTTCAGTGGTTGTACAGCCAAAAACCATTATCTGTGTAATTAACCAGGGAGTTTTTCCATCAATTTATGGGACTATCGACTAGTGTATAGATTAACTTTTAAAAAGCACAGAGTAATCATGTCATAGAGTAGTCTTAGGGTGTACTATATGGTATATAATGCATAGCTGTAAAATATAAGATAACATAACTCAAATAAAAACTTCTATAAATATATTAACTTCAATATGATATTCCTACCTATACTGTGCTGAATACATATTTTTTTCAAAGTAAAGGATTCAGTATTTACTATTACATTACCAAACCACATGCCAAAGCAAAACTTATTAATCCTGAAGCAAAGCTATTTTTCTATAGCAGATTCAGGGAAATAATGTGAAAAGTCGGTATTCTCTAAAAGATTTTTAACAGATTTATTAAAATCTGATTTTAGTTATGATGCTAAATAACCTTTTTTCAGTTACCTAGTAAGTAACATACATGATTTAAGCTCAATCTTTCCAATATGATTTACATACATTTACAGGCAAATGCTATATATATAAAATATATGTGTAGGTTTATTTGTACTTTCACAAAATGATTTGGCTCTTTTATTGTAGAGATAAGGTAGATGGATTCCCTTTTAGCATTTGAAGAAAAATTGCTTTTGTATCTGCCACCACTGTCAAGTATAGTATATACTGCATATGCCACATCTTTGTTTCAAAAATATTCTCAGCAGAGTCAGTGCTGTATGGAGCCAAATTGCTCATACAATTTAAGAAACTAATAAACAGGAACAGAAACTGCTTTCACAGGGATGAACATGGCACAGGTATAGGATATATTATCTGGAATGCTTGGGACCTGGGGTTTTCTGTTTAAAACCCCATGGTGAGGATGCCTGCTGTGTTCGGCTCCTTTGGTTCTGTCCAGGTAGGTGCATGCTGTTCTTCCTGGTTCGCGCTGCTCGGGTATTCAGCACATTCATATCTGACGTCATCGCACCAGCCCAAAATTCAAATATTTTGTCTTTGTGCATTGCCCAACTTAAATTCTAATTATTTGCTTCTAATGGAGTTCATGAGAAGTGGCCTTCCTGTAATATGGAGCTTTCTGGTTAATGGGTTTCAGATAAGTGATCCTATACCTGTATAATACATCTGACTCATAATCTCATAAGAGGTCCATTTTAAGGTGTCCTCTGTGGGTCTCTTAAGAAACCTTTACACAGTGCCCTAGGCAACCTGGCCGGCAACTGTGCCAAATAGTTGCACACATGCTCACCAGTGAGATTGCATGCGCACCACTGTGAACAGATGCACATACACACCATAGCAAATAGGAATGCTCACATTTGGCAAAAGGGCAGAGAGGGACTGGACTAGTGAAAGAATGCAGGGAAAGTACGTGTCTGGCACCACCCAAGCTTTGCTCCATAGACACATGCCTACTTTGCCTACCCCTAGTTTCGGCCTTGCCTTTAAGTCTAAAAACCTTTATTTATCATCCCATTTTGGCAGGTCACTATCTATGTATGTATAATATGCAGTGATTTTCAAAAAATTTTTTAATGTAAAATAGTGTTTCAATCTCTGGATTTAATAAAAATAACAGATGCAAATGGTTTAGTTATTTCATGAGATTTTAATATTATTTGGATTGTATAAGATTCCATCTCCTGTCCAAACAAATAAAAGTTTCTTGATTAACTTGAAAATATCATTTCATGCATTAAGGGGCCCATTTATCAAACCTCGTTTTTTTTCAGGTAAAAAAAAGCTGCTAAAAATCGAAATCCAAAAATAGGCCATCTCAAAGCGGTCAAGGTCATATAGAAGTCAATGGCAGACGCCCCTGAAGTTGTTTCAGGACATTGTGAGCTGCACTTGATAATTCTGAAAAAAGTCAGAGTTTTAGTCCAAAAATCCAATTTTGTATCAATGTATTGATGCTCCGATTTTTCTGTGAAAAATTATTGAAAATTGAGTTCAATTTGCGGAAGGGAGTTTGGTTGACCTTGTTTTTTTATAAAAAAATTCAATTTATTTGAGTTTTAGTAAATCAGTCCCTTAAGGTGCATGTGTCCTGTGTCCAAACTTAAAATCATTTTATGAACAAATCTGCATGAACAGCCTTCTAGCAGTAGTGGTGATAAAATATTTTGACTGTATCTGCATCATGGGGGACATTGGTAGGGAGACTCTGCATATCTGTGTCTTTTATAACCAAGCTTGGTTCAGAAGACAAAAAGGTAGCTAATTAACCCTTAAAACACCTAAAACCGTGAGGTATAAATACATATGTTGAATCAAGGAAGTATAATTCCAAACTGAATAAAAGTGCCATATGATTTGAAAGTGCTTTAATGCCTAAATTAATTTAGTACTATTACTTTGCTAAAGCTTAACACAGAAGTAGTCTAGAAATTGTGTAGTATTGTGGTTCTGTACCAGCCCAAGGCAACCACAGACCATTAGCAATGAAGATGCACCTCTGATGATGCCCCAGTAGCTCCCCATCTTCTTTTCTGCTGATTCACTGCAGATATTGTCTGCTTCTGTCAGTTAACTGAGATGTCTTATAATATACTGTATATTTATACAATATAAAGGTCAGACATACAAGGCTTTTTCAGATTCTCATTACATGGCAGCTTAGAAACCAGTTCAATGTGTATCACAATTTAATAATAAGCCCTTTAGCTTCTATGACAGATGCACCATATTTTCTATTTGATGATTTGCGATGACCCCTTAGCTCTTCTATAGAACTATGAACCTCATTAGTTTAAATGTATTATTATATTATGTTGCTTCAATAACATCACATTGAAAGAACATTCTTTCAAAACTTCCTCTCTCTACCTTGAAATCTTTGAAAGCCTTCTCAAATAAGGGAAAAATCTAAATTCCTGGCCACATGGGATGATTTTTTAAATAATGTATTGCTCAAAATATTCCAAATCATGTGCAGTTGTCCTTTAATCTTTTTATTTACTTGTAGTAATAATGTGAGACAAAGTCATATCACTGGGGGGGGGCTGGGGTCACGGATAAAAGCACAGTTTTAGCCATTTGTGCCGGTTTACAGTCATCCTACAAAACACCATGCTTAAAAAAAAGATATATTAAATATAATTAAAAGACAAGCAATCAATGCACCTTTTTACATGAATCAACTGTACAGTTTCCTATGACTACACCTCCTCCCTTCATTAAATTATTCGCAATTATTTCATTTTATGGGTTTTTTTCAGCTGTATTAAGGTTCCCACACTACTTTCATACCGGTCTGATAGCATAACAGGTTATCATTGTGTAACAAGCAGTAAAAGGCCTTAATTTTTATATATATATATATATATATATGTATATATTATTGAAATTTTAAATAAGTATGTGCAACAAAGTCAAAATTCTATAAGTATTTTACTCAACTGAATGCAAAAATGGACTTAGATAAGGGTATTACTGTACTGAAGGACCTGTAACAAGCAGTCTTCCTTTACAACATGTACATTCTATTATAGACTTAATTGTTGAACCCCAGAAAGCTAATCAGTAAGTTTACTATGCTTTGGGCACTTGCAGCTTAGAAAACAACATGCTAATAATACTGCATAAATTCCAGATACGGAAACTGAAATGCTTTTCACATATAAGAACATTCTGAATTAAAGACAACTGCACAATTACTCCAAAGTATGTTTTTCCTGTATAATCCATTAAAGCTGCTACCAAATCTACATTTGGATTTAAAGTACACTAGTTTATTTACAACAAAATCTGCAGTATATATAATGAGCATGTACTTGTCAGTTCTATTAATATGTGATTGTGTTGTGAAGTTGCTGACATTTAGCTGTCAAGTCCACTTAATAATATTTTATGACTAGACAGATGACCAGTTAAAGGCAACACCAACATAGCTGGATGATCATTCAATCAAAATAAAACTCATTAGATAAACATATAGGTATGCTGCAAGATTTTGATAGTAACCACCAATATGACTATGAAGATTTTCATTCATCCAGGTCATGGTATATCTAGTATAGGTCAATCTAAAAACAACTGGACTTGCTGAGTAATCAATGAAGACGTTTCACTACTCATCCGAGCAGCTTCTTCGAACTGAAGAAGCTGCTCGGATGAGTAGTGAAACGTCTTCATTGATTACTCAGCAAGTCCAGTTGTTTTTAGATTGACCTATACTAGATATAACCACCAATGTGATCTAAAACCAAAGATCCATTTTTCACATATTTCCAAAAATCCATACTACTTTTATTTTCAAATGCAATACCAATAAAGAAGATTATGGCAAACTGGTTGGGTAGCTGACGGAAGTCTATCCTTAGGGCCCTATTAGTTATAAGTACATAAAGCAGATTATGGACAGATACATGGACAGAAATGCCAAATCTAGGGAAAGATAAATCCTAAAGAAAAATTATGATGTGATTAGAAAGTTAAACAATTAAATACAAACAGGAAATATTTACGATAAAATTAAGACACATACTAAACAAAAGACTCTGGCTTATAGCAGAAGGAGGTCAAGGTGAGAAATAAGAGTTTTCTTAGATGTAATATTTGTATCTTATAAGTACACTCAAATATGTTTTTCTGTTTATATTTTATTAAACATTAAATTATTCCTAAGCGCAATATAGTAAACCTTTAAGTAGCAGAAAACATTGTGGAGCAGGACAAAGAATACTGTAATGTGTTTTGATCTCCCCGAAAGTGTGTGAAAGATAGATTCCAAGAAATTGTTAATGGAAGCTATTCAAAATGGCAAGAACGTCACACAAAGTACCCCAGGGGTCATATCTAGGACCACTTACTTTTAAGTGATTCTGAATGATCTTGACATTAGTATTGCATGTGATAGCTCTATATTTGCTATTGATGTTGCAATGGACTGGATAATAATGTTACATCAGAAAGCTGATGGTTTGCTAAGAGGCATGAATAGAATGGATAACACCGTAATTAAATAGCAGATGAGACAAACACAGAGTGAGCTGAGGTTAGGTATTACAGAAGAAAAATATATGTATATATAGCAACTGTTTCTGGGTAAAACTTAACAGAAAAGGAATTTTGTTTTATTGTTTTAATTTGTTTTTGTAATACCAATAACAGAGGAAGAGTAAATTGGTAAGAAAGAGAATAAAAAAGCATGAAGAGGAAATTAGTGCAAACAACACCACCTAATCTATTCATCTAGTGGAAGTATCAGGAGTAGTGATGGGAAAATCTGACCTGCTTCGCAAAATAGCAATAATTCACCGAAATGCATTGAAGTCTATAGGCGACAAAAAAAATTTGACATGCAATTTCAGGACAGTTTTTTCACTAATTGGAGTCTATGGGAGTCATTTTCACTGTCAACTTTGGTGAAAAATTTCACCATCACTAATCAGTAGATTAAAGCTGTGGGTGTCCAGGCATTGTGACATTTTTTGGGACATTTTTTTTTTAGATAAAACAAAAGTAATAAGAGGTCTAATATTGTTCCTGGGCACTAGAGAGTCAGTCAGGCACATAAATGAGTTTAAGGACATTTACTCCCCCAAAAAATAATTGAAGTAAACTTAATCAGGGTGCTTCTCTGGGCATTTCTGCCATTTAAATACATTTTAGCAGTTGCTGAGATGTTTGCATATTTAGACCATCCAATTGGTCCAGCAACACTGTCTTCTTTGTACATTGGGAGCCAATCGGGAGGAAGTACACATTACATAATTTTTAGATTGCCATAGTCCATATATAAATATATATTAGTAGTCAAGTCAGCACAGTCAAATCAAATCTTTTCATAAGCGCATGTACCTTGGAGACAACCTTCATCCACAAAAAAGCAATATTGGACTGCACTTGTTTAGAAAAAACATCCTTTATTATTTATTAATTAGGGCAGATTGCAGATTGCACAGCAAAATATAGAATATGCAGTTATTCTAAATACTGTCATAGAATTATCAAAGTAAATATGCAATTCAAAACAGTTCAGTGACTGTGGCTTCATAGTGAACTGATGGGTGTATCAAAAATGTCTTCAGCAATAAGACACATGTAGGGCCAGATTCAATTCAGAGAGAAAAAGTTATCTTATGGTTTATCATATGAAAATTCATGAACCAAATTCAATTTGGGGGGAAAAACTTGTCTCCAAATTCAGTTCCAGCTTTTTCCCATAGACTTCAATAGAGTTTTCGCATGATAAAGTGTGTACGTTTTTCTGAATTGAGCTGCATATCAAATTCAATCTCGTCCATGAGTTTTCACATGATAAACCATGTTCTCACTGAATTGAATCTGGCCCACTGTTGGTTATATTACATAACTACATTTTCTACATGTAACATTTTTTTACAGATGCTGTATATGTATGAAGTTCAAGATGAATGCATTATCTTTTGCTAGCGTGGGATAAGAAAATACAGGAAAAAATATAAAAATCTTGGATATCTATTTTGTTTTTATACAGAGGTCCATTTCATAGATGTATTTTCTTTCTGTTTCTACAGCAATTGGTAGCAAGTTCTGACTTTTAAGAGACTTTTTTTTAAGGTCAGACTAGCACTGTAATTTTTTTTAATGATCTGATGCTATGATTTATTTTAAGGTTTCCCCTTTCAGACTTGCTTACACTCAGACACCCAGGTAAAAAATGGGATTAGATATGTGCTCCGTGATTATTGTCTCAAAATAGGCAATTTGAAATGTATAAATACACTCATGTATCTACTGTAGTCTTTGTCAAAGGTTGGTCAGTGTCTTGTTGTAAAGTATATAGTATTTTGGGCTTACTTGGAACCTTATAGGATTTTACAAATAGCAAGTACAGCTGCGATCACACAACTTTTGCTGCAAGTGGTGTGTGAATCAGCACAATTCATTCATTCTAAGCACTGCTAGTCTGTTCAGATGAAGCAAATATTGTACATCCTGCTTTCTTTTGCATATTGCACAAAGTGGGCTATGAAGGGGAACTTGTGTCTAAAGCAGTGATCCCCAACCAGTAGCTCGTGAGCAACATGTTGCTCTCCAACCCCTTGTATATTGCTCCCAGTGGCCTCAAAGCAGATGATTATTTTTGAATTCCAGGCTTGGAGGCAAATTTTGGTTTCATAAAAACCAGGTTTACTACCAAACAGAGTCTCAATGTAGGTTGACAATCCACATAGGGGCTACCAAATGGCCAATCACAGCACTTATTTGGCACTCAAGTAACATTTTTCATTCTAGTGTTGCTCCCCAACTCGTTTTTCTTCTAAATGTTGCTCACCGTTTCAAAAGGTTGGGGATCCCTGGTCTAAAGAGTCATTTTTGGCAAAAACCAGAGATGCAACGCAATTGTGTTCAATTTGTATAGAAGTTCACATGCAATTGCAAGCATTTTATTGCATTGGCCGCTATTGTTTCAGGTGAATCTCTGTGTCAGCATTATGGCTAAGTAATGAAGACTGCACTTTGCACACTGCATTGGTGCCCATAAATGAGCCCTTATATCTTTTGCATAACTTATATATGTAATTAAAGTAATTACAGTCAACAGAGGTTGAGGCAACCCCAACAGTGAATTATTTTTAAACTAGTGATGCTTTGTAGCTTTTATCAAATTCAGTTAAAATATGTGTTATGGATATATTATACATGTATTAAAAGATTTGAAAGATTTCTGTTGGTCTGACGATTTCTCTTTTGCTATCACAGTTGTTTTCTAATTATATTCTTCCATATCTCTTTACTGTTGTATACTGGCTGTTCATTACCACCTTAATATATATAAAAAGTCCACCATGCATGTTAAGGCTTTTACAAATGTCTTAAATAAATGGGATTTTAAATATAGCAAAGCTTCTAGGCAAATGAAGCTTTGCTTCACCTTTGTCTTTAATAGTGATTGTTAAATATAACCATCTGGCATCTTTTCTTACCTTGGATATTGTGCAACAATTGATTTCATAAGTGTTGTTAGATTAATTGTGAAATAAAAAAGTTAAGTAATTAGACATTGAACTTTATTGGTTTGTCATCAAGTAGTATACTCTTATGGGGTTAGTTATCAAAGGTCAAGTTTGTGAGGTTTTTTTTATAACTCAATTAAACTCACAACTGAAATGTTTGCTTATTTATGAAAACACTCAAATGTAAAAAACTCGAATCAGTGCAATCAGGGGGAAAAACTCAAATAATCAAATTTATTGAATTATTGGCAAAAAAAAACCTCAAAACTTTGTAATTGATTGCATTTCGAGTGAAATAACCCCAGTATTTTTGGATTCAAGCTATTTGCAGCTATTTCAGGGCATAATAAATCTAAAAAAATTAGAGGTTTTTTTTAACCCGAAAATTTAAAGTTTTTACTGAAACTACACTTGAAAACTGAAAAAGAAAGAAAGAAAGAAAGAAAGAAAGAAAGAAAGAAAGAAAGAAAGAAAGAAAGAAAGAAAGAAAGTTTATTGCTTATGATAAATTGTTCATTCACATCCTTGGGGTATCTGAATAGAAAAAAAAATCACAGGTAAAAAGAAATTTGCAGGTTGAACAAATTCAACAATAACTCAGAAAATGTGACATCCAAAAGTCAAATGAAAATAGCATCAAGGAGGATAAGGTATCTCAAAGAACACATCAGCAGTCTATCTACATGACAGTTCAAGTGATAACTGCAAAACTGCCAACACAACAAGTGTTAGAATGCCTGCCAAAGAATTAGAACTGTGCAGCAATAAATATCTTAGACATCATGACATTAGTGATTGCTATTTACAGATAAAGATGATGAATGGAACGCTAAATACATTTAACAACTAACATTGTATATGAGCCATGTTCCTTTAATTTTCTTTAAAAACAACAAGCTTATAGAGTATTTATCAACAAGCCAAATTAGGATTCCAAGGATTTTGCAATTTGTCATGTTTTTTTCAAGGTTTTGCACATTTGTGAATCTCAAAAAGTATTTGTAAAACATGGAAAATGAGTGGTAAACATCTTCTAGAAGTAAGCCAGGCTCTCATGTATGAAAAATGAGTTGTTTTTTTTTTACTTTAAAATATGTAGCTGAACATTTCACATAATTCTGGTGGGACATTTTTGTTATGCATTTATTAATGTTTTGTCATAGTTCATTAACCAAGCACTAAATAAGAACCTCTTCTAATAGGCAATTTAATTCAGTGCATAGTTTTCACTAAAATAAGGATTGCTGTATTTGATGTATGGAGTTCTGCTAGTTTTAGTATTACATTTCCATGATACTATTATGGTAACTCCTAACCTGTAAATCTAAAATGAGTATTTTGCCTAAAGAAAGAAAATGAGATTTTTACTACCTTTAAGATCTGAATCTGGTATAGTATTAGCACTAGATATTAATAAAGGACATCATATATTGGTAGAGATACTGTATATAGATGCCAAGAGAGTAAAGCAGAATGTTGTACATTTGTAGAGACCTTGAATTTCAAAATATACTGACACATTGGGCCAGATTCAATATAATGAAAAAACATATCCCATAATTCAGTTCCAAAGCTTTCCCTATAGATTTCTATTGCATTTTCATGAGATAAACCATGGGATATTTTTTTTCACATGGAATTGCATCTGGCCTATTATCTCAATATTCCTTTGTGGTTTTTTTTATTTTTGAAAGCTTTGTCCACAATCAGGTAATGTCTTCAAAAACTAATTTCAAATGCATAAATATAAATGTATGTCTTCCATACCATATCTGATATCTTTGCCATCATTCTGAGCTTTGCCCATAGCATGCTACCCAGTACTTAAGCAGCTCTGATTCTTCACCCTAATAACAAGTAAAAAAGTACTCTTTCCATAAAGAAGATAATATTTTTGCAACTACCTATTTAACAGAGAGCAAAGAAAATTTACCTAGGGAGATACAGTATTAGCTTAATTTCTTAATCCTGGTAACATATTAGCACATTAAATTTCCTTTTAACCCTGAGGGGGAATAGCTAATATTCTTAACTTAAGCAAGAATAGAAAGAAATACTCAAATAATTTACTGACCCCAAGAAAATTAGAAAATAAATTAATGTTGTATTAAGCCGAGGGAAAATGTTCATGCTTCTAGTTCCTACTATGACTTTTTTTTAAATATATTTTAGATAGCAATATTATTAAATTAATATGTTTTTAGTTAAAATAGTTAAATGGCAAAATTGAGAGCTATGAGTGGATCTCAATACATACATTACATTTTCCTTTTATAGATCCTTTATACCAATACAGATCCTTCATCTGTCAAAAACTTGATGAGCAGTCTGAACAACAAAAGATAATTGGTTGACATTTGTGAATCCAGCTGGCATATATAAGTATATATATAATTATATATACTATATACTATATATTTTTATTAAGGGTAATAGTATAAAAATGAACTATGTTGTTGATGTGTGTGTATTATTTATTTAAAAAAAATGTATTGACACAAAATTATAGAGTAATCTTCGCACTCCATAACAAGTTCAAAGGTCGAATAAAGTGTCACAGGCATGGTGCACAGCAATAGTTTTAGTTATATCACGCAAATGTCTATACACAGACGCGGAAGTCTACTTAGCACTCGTTGATAAGAGAGTGTCTATAAAATAATACTAATGTTGTGTATAAGTGTGCGATGCGTTTATTCGCGCAGAGAGAATAAGATGGAGCTGTGAAGAGGAGCTGATCAGTGATTATCATAGCTATGGGTATTATGATAATATACCATATGTAGTTAGGTGAGTGCATAGGCTCGCCTGCAGAAGCATTGGGGTGTATAGCTTATTAAATAGATAATGCAATATGTTTCCACCATCTAAAAAGAATTGGAGATAATAGATATCCCTAAGATTCCTCGTACTAGGGATTTCAATGTTAACTCTAAAAGATACATATACAGATTACATTCTCAGTATTGGTAACTGGATTCTTTATATATAATATAGTACACACACAAGACAACATGTATATGAGGGTAGAGTTCGAATAAGTAGCACTCCCATCATGATCCTATTGTATTAGCATTCGGTGACTTGAAGAAGTGCTCCAGCTATATCACTAGGTAAGTGAAGGATAAGTCTCCCTTCGCCATCACTGTGCAGATATCGGTTAACAACCCCCAAACAGTGTCGTCTAGAAAATGAGTCGCCGGAATGCCGGTCTTACATGTGGCCTGCAGCGTAGTCCGCTCATCAGCGTCACTGCCGCGGCCTTCTTATATCCTGTACAACTGAGAGCTGGAGACAACGTATTTTGGTGAGACTTTAACAGGTATAGAGGAGAATATCGTCAGCACGCCTGCGCTTTAAGAAGGAGAAACTACGCCGTGTTAATGAGGATTATACCAACTGCAGGGTTTATCGGTGGCTCAGTGGCGAACGCGATCCGGATCAACAGGCAGGCCGCTTTAAACGCGCTCCAAGACACAAATTGAGGAAACCGCTTAATACAGTGGATAATAGCTCAGGCGATTCTGATGGCGATGGGCCGTCTGCTGAAAAATCCTGGGGCCATGAGGGAAAGGCTGCAGTGCCGATAAATGGGGAATCATCCTCTGCATCATCCCCCTTAACCCCCTCGTCTCCTTTTTTAGCGGAGCACCCTCCTGGGAAAGAAAAACCACCGTTAGGACATACAGTACAAGAAGTACCAAATGCAGAGGGGCAGAGGTGGAAGGGGACACAGGCAATAGAGGTACTGATCTTTAATCTCTCGCAACACACACTGTCTGTCTCTGAATTAAGCCTTTTACAGAAGGGCTTGTATTTTGTGCCCACTTGCTATTTTGACTCTTTAGACTGGGACATTGAATTCTTGAAACTTTGCAGGGGCCTCTGTTTGAGAGATCATTACAGAGACAGCTCCGGCAGGACTGAAGAAACCACTAAATTGAAATTATTATATATTTTTACTCCCCCATGTGTTTATCCAACTATTAAATTGTTTAAACATGCTGTAGAACACGAGATGGAAGTCAACACCCCCAACCCCCGGGTCAGACAGAATATTGCTAAAAACGAACGGGCCGCATTAAATCTCATCAGGAGGACACAAATCTAGTAATATGCCCAGCCGATAAAGGCGGGGGTATTGTGCTCCTAAATTATTCAGATTATAGAGATGAAATATTAGGTCAATTATCCGATAAAGATGCTTACAAACAATTGTCTGGTGACCCTTTAAAGTCTTTTAAGTCCCAAGTGGATGGAGTGCTTAATCAGGCCTTTGATGATGGCATTATTGATTCAACCTTGAAGGATTATTTGAAACAGGAGTTCCCCATTTGTCTGATAATGTATACTTTGCCAAAGGTTCACAAAAGGTTCACAAAAGCCTACTAAGTTGAAGTATTTCAATTCGATGGTCGAATTTCGAAGTATTTTTAACTTCAAAATTTGACCCTTGATAAATCTGACCCTAATAGTGATGGGCGAATTTATTCACCAGGCGCGAATTTGCAGTGAATTCCCACAATTCGCTGCCGGCGAATAAATTCGCAAAACCGCTGCGAAAATTCACCAGCGTCAAAAAAAACAGACGCTGACATCAAAAATTATCCGCCAGCTCCGTTTTGTATGTATGTATGTTTTCCTGCTGTTTATGGGGGATAACTGATACCTTTTTTTCAAATGCCTCAAGCCTTTTCTAATTAACAAACATTTTTTTTTTATTTCATACAAAATATACATCAATCTTCTCTGTCCCTCCATGTCTAACATTTTCATGGAAACTCATTCCATTATTGTCTATGAAGAAGTGTGGGCAGATTTATCACTGTGAAACTGGATAGCACCACAGTGCAATTCCTCCACTCCTCTTTTTATTCCTATGCGATTTTAGATGTATATAGTATTTATCAATGGGTGAAAGTATTCAATAAATACACCTCTAAAAATTCCAAACGAATACATAGAGAGTTGCAGAATTCTGTAGTGACTGGTGAGCCCTAAGAGGCTGTATTACTAATTTTTGAGGTTGAAAACAAAATGCAATAGTGTAAATAAAAAATGTGCACAACTTGTTTAGGCAATCAAAGGTTGTTTTCTGGCTGGTTGCTTATATAAGAAAAATCTTGAACCAAATATTCATGTCCATGTTTTCACAAAAGAAAAGACAAAAATAATTGAAAATCACATTGTACCATTAATTTTCAATGAGGCTGAAATTCTCAAAAGTTTTAATTAACTGAGAAAATAAATATAGGTATGTTAAATTTGCAGAGACAATGCCCCTTGACTTCCATAGAAGCTTGCCAGCTTTTACTTACTGCATTTTTTTCTGGTGATTTTCTTTTTCATTTTCTTCTTTAAGAAAAAATGTCAACTTGATTTTTGAAAAATATGCCTCTTAGTTAAAGTTGAACTAAATCAGTTTATACAATGTATCAGTTCAATCTGTGTTTCTCAGAAAATGTGTTGTACAACAAATTTGTAATTTTGATTTTTAACAATGCCTGATTAGATTCCCAGCTATGTCTTTTAAAGGTATTTTCCTTACTACTGAACTAACTGCATTTGGGCATTTCTCCATATAGCTATGTAACTTTTATCTGCTGGAGGATCACTGCCATCAAGGTATTTTCCTTACTACTGAACTAACTGCATTTGGGCATTTCTCCATATAGCTATGTAACTTTTATCTGCTGGAGGATCACTGCCATCAAATCTGTATCTGATCTGTCCCAGACACCAGCATGTTGGTGGCATTAAACCTAAATGCAAATTTAAAGGAAGGGCAGCGGAGGAAGCAACACAGAAACCATGTTGTGAAATGACTCTCTGGATTTCCAATCCCAGTAGTCTATTAAAACTCTACTTCCATATCATATCAAAAATTATGATTTCGGGATCGTGATACACACAATTGGATAAATAGACCCCATACAGTTACAAAATCATCCATAATTATCAGAAAATGTGGACAAGCTATTGAGTTTAAAACCCTCCACATAAAGGTAGACACCATTGGGTGATTTCTCAGTTTTTCTCAATTCTGTTTCAGTTTTATTTTGTCATTATTGTGCTTCTTCATGTGTTATATAAAGGATTTTTAATGGAAACTGAGAGTAAAAGATTTCTCCTGGGAAGGTCTAAAATGCTAAATGCATTAAATTCGTGAGTTGAGAGACAGTCTTCCGAGACAAAGTCTTCAACATGGAAGTGCTTTTAAAGCTCATTCACTTTAAAATACACCATTGCATATTCTAATCGTATAAGCTGAAAATCAGTTGTGTGAATCATTGTATGTTCCAAGCTTTCTATTAAAATGTCCTGAAATGGGAAACAGCCCCATATATTTTTTTAGTGAATGTTGCTTTGATCAATGCTATCTGAGTCATATCCTCTTAGAGAGTTTTACCTGTTTTCTCTGCACATCTTATAGTCAGAAGCAATTTCATTCTTACATTTACTTTCTTAAGGACAAAATGATGAACTGAGGAAAGATTGTATTTTCGCCACAATACAGCATTGTTAGGTGTAATGAAAGCCTTTTCACCAGCACCTCAAGTATAATACTATAGTGCCAGTGCTCTGTTTAGCAGCACCTTTGTTGTTATCACACTTTTCATAAATGCCTGCAGACACCAAAGATACAATTTCAAAGACAGATCAAAGAGACAGGTAACATGGGCAGAATTCATGCTGAAAACAAAATTGGTATAAAAAAAATATAAACAGAAAGGGAATGACTACAAAAATAAAAAAAATTTGGTACTCCAATTATAGCAAATGCCCGCATCAACCAATAAGCAGATATTTTTACTTAAGCCCATAAGTAGATCACAACACTATTCTTTGCTTGCCTAGTTTTAATGGCCAAAGACAAAATGTTTGGTTGGAGAAATGTCACATAAATTAAAACATTAGCTGTGTAGCTAATTAGTGACGTCATGGTGGCTATTGAGAGACCATACTGGAACTCTTTGCTATACTTTATTTGTTTCCATTTAAAGTTGCTATAGCGTTGGGAAAAATCACCATCATATTGTTGCATTGCAGCCCACATGCTGGAGAAGCAATGATTTTTCAAGTGAGATACTCATCTTAATATATACAGTATGAACCATAGAAAATAATTAAAAATGAAAACCAGAACATTAACAAAAAAGCCAGATTTCCCACTCTACCACTCATGCCCTGGTCCAGCAGCTTCTAAGAAGCAAGAAGAAGCAGAAAATCACTCTGTAATGCATACTGAAAAGTCTCCTGGGCCAATGCAGTTTCAGGAGAATTTGCCCGAGTACCAGGTAAGTGATTACAGTCACTGGGCAGTGCCTAATATTTGGTACCCCAGTGATTGAGACTTTCCTTTTCCTTTAATTTTCAAAAATCTTGAAGGGTATTGAAAATATATATATATATATATATATATATATATATATATATATATATATATATATATATACACTGTATGTGGCTCCATGAAAATATCTTTTTAGAAGTAAATAGTTTGGATATCACTTTTATGACTTTCCAACAACTTTATTAATGGAAAACATAACTAATACATGCTCAATTGGCTAGACAGTATTTAAGACATTATCAGTGACTATGTCCCCTACTATTCTCCTTTTTTAAATTAAAGGGAGGCTACACCTGAAGGAATCCTCTGTTGAAAAGGCTTAAGTAGGTTTCTGGAAAATGGAAATAAATGTGGAGCTTTGAAATTAAAAAGTGTAAATGCTAGATAATATAAAGGCTGTGTAAAAGATTGAAGAGAGTTCTGTAAGTATAACTAACTATGAAAATATATATGCAAGAGTGTTCTTAAGTAAATTGTTTTTACTTGACATTTTTATTGATCTTAAGTTTTCAAATAAAAAGTTGTACAACATTTCACATTAGTCAAAACACGTGTGTTGCCATACCGCAGTCCCACTAACAAGAGATTTACCATTCATAATATAGAAATAAACCTCAAGGGTTTTTAGTATGAGAAATTATATGACATGTCATCACAGAAACAAAAAAAAAAAGAACGTGAGAGAGAAAAAGAAAAAAAAAGGAGGAAAGATAAAATAGAATGAGTTAAGTACCCGTGAGAAAGTAGAGTGAGGAGATTGGAAAGAAGAGAAAAAAAGAAAAGGAAATAATGGGGTCAATAGTGCTTAGAGTATTAACCCAATATATAATATTCAAGAAGAGATATACAAGAGCATTCTGCAAAATGCTAAAGTGATAGTGGTTTAATGAGATGTGGAAGATAGGAAACTGTCTGAGTACATTTAAAATGAGTATAGGGGGTTGTGATTGTGTCTGAATATTTCTGTGCCTGGCTGTGTGTGATAGAGTGTCCTTGTATCATTCTCTGTGTCATCAGTGGTCCCCACATTCCTTTATTACAAACTGACAATATTTTTCATGGTTTTCTTTCCCTACTGAGTACAACCAAACACTCTTCCATATATTCATGACCACTGCCCTTTTTATCATCATGGAAAAACACTGCTTTATAGTTCCCTTTTTTTCCAGACATTATATACAGTAAACTCATACAAACCATCATTCACTTCTATTACAAACTGCAACACAGCTACTCCCAAGCTCCACTGTTCTTTCTTTCACTGCAGTAATGGCATGTAAAATAATGTACCAGGTATTGGTGGATTCTTAGACAAAGTTGTTATATGATCTTTTGATTCATTCCTTATCTCTCCATGTCTTTATTGTTGATATATACTGTAGATCATATATTTTGAGTTTATATATTTTAAACAAACAAAAGAACTAGCCTTCCAGAGTGTATAGGAAAAAATCGAACCTGAACATTCCAGTTCAGTTTTATTTTAATGCTTGATTTAAATTATTTTTCAATCAGACATTGCATCATAGCATAGGCATTGTGTGTTGCATTGATAGTGAAAGCATGGTATTCAATTTAGTGTATATAAATACCAGGAGCACAGAAGTAAGAAAAATGAAAGCTTTCAGCTGAATGTGCCTTTTCCCAAGTGATCAATTGCACTTGTCATTTGTTATTTCGGAGAATGTGCACCATTTAATAGATGAGGTATATCAAAGTAACTCTATTAAGAACATGCCAGCTGTCAATTATGGCCTCCACCCAATAACATCTATTGGGAAAGAAAAACTCTGAAATGGGAACACAACACTATTAATATGATAAAATGACTATAAGTCTTACCATCTGTTGCATATTTCACAAATAATTTGTGTTTTGATTAAAAGAAATTTCACATTTCTGTCTAAGCAAATAAGATTACAGACCAACTGTACCTGTTACTGTCATTTTCATTTATGAACACAAAGAAAAATTAAAAAAGAAAATAGAATGAAGAGAAAGTCTTTTCATTCATTAAACACATATAAATGCATATCTCTAGTTAGCAGAACTTGAAGCACAAAATTCTAATGAAAATATACTACAATAATTTACTGTTAAGGCGTCTATCACCATCTACCTGAATTCTAAGTGGTCTAGTCTAGCTCAAAACGTAAGTTGTTTGCAGTTTGGGAATAAATCTAACACAACAAACTGTGCCTATTCCTGTCAATCATCAATCCTCACAGAGGAAGAGAAAATCTAGTAATGCTGTATACTGTAAATTTAAAATGTTGAGTTGAGTCAAATGCTCACCTATCTATTGCTAGGCTTCTTATGACAGGAACTCCATCTTTTGCATTACCAATAGTAATAAATGCATTTAAGAAAAAGCCAAAATGTAAAGCTGTGCTTAAAACTCTGATACCATACATTTAGGGGCAGATTTATTAAGGGACAAAATTCACACATCCGAATTTTAATCCCCCAATTTGAATGCAAATTTGAATGTGCGATTTATCATACCTCATAGACATGGAAACCGTTCTAATTCGAATATTCGCCACCTAAAACCTGCTGAGTTCATTTACAAGTCAATGGCAGAGGTCCGTTGAACCATTTGAATATGTTAATTGCCTTCCTGACATCCAAATCTTTTTCGGAGGGAAAACACAATTCGATTCAAATTTTCGGGTCTGAACTATTCGATCAAATATTAGACGTTTTAAAATTTTCTTAAATAACCTCCAGTTCGAGTTGTGAGTATGTTTGAATTTATTAGAGTAAAAAAAATTCACATAAATTCGAAATTCGACCTTTGATTAATCTGGCCATTAAACTAAAGTCAGAAGTCTATAATTTTAAATAAAATATTACAAGTATAGGCCAAATGTGCGGCTGCTGGAATTTATGTTACACAAAATATTTCCTCAACTTTACTTGAAAAAAGAAACTCTACTCTACTCAAAAAAGATTTCTAGTGGCATACCGAGTCTTATTAAAAAAGAACATAAATAATGCACTTCATTTGTGGAAATGAAGGTTTTTTCTTTATTAGTTATCCTACATAGTTTGTAATAGCACATAAAAGTTTTAATATACATGCCTTACTTATATGAGCTCTTTGTACTGTGTATATTTATTGTACCTTTTTAATATTGTACTTTTATGCACTATACAGTGCTGTGGCTCCTTAAAGGGATTCTATCCTGTTTTTATGATGTAGTTTTTTATTTCTAAATTACACTGTTTAAACTGCAAATAATTTACTCTACAATATAAAATTTAATTCATGACCCAACAAGTGTATTTGTTTTTTTGTTGTTGCAATATTGGTGAGTAGGCTGCCATCTCAGGTCATTTTGGTGGTCATGTGCTTTAAGAAAGAGCCAGTGCTGCGCTATGGAACTGACAGGCTATTTTTTTCTCCCTCTCAATGTAACCGAAGGAGTCACAGTGGGACGTGAAGTTTTACTCTTGAGTGCTGTTCTAATATCTACCAGGAAGCCATCTGGTTACCTTTCCATTGTTCTGCTGATGGACTGCTGGGGGGGGGGAGTGATATCACTCCAACTTGCAGTGCAGGAGTAAAGACTGACTTAAGTTTATCAGAGTAGTCACAAGACTGTTTGCTCTTTTGAAAAATGTATTCACTGCAAAAGTCTGCTGGAGCAGCACTATTAACTGATGTGTTTTGGAAAAAAAACATATTTTTCTATGACAGTATTACTTTAACAGCAATTTGTATCCCCCCCCCCCCCCACACACACACACACATCCTTGAATTTGCTGAACTGGTCACTCTGTGGTGCAATAAATGGTGTTTAAATTATCCAAGTGAGTGCAGATTCAACTTTCTGAGGGAAAAAACTCTTGGTTCCCTGTTGAAAGGATGGTTTTGTGAACCCATAAAGTTTAATCTGCAGATCAATTAAAGGAGAAGGAAAGCTATGGAGGCATTTTATTGCCAATAGATTAGCTGCAATAGTGCAAGCTAGAATGCTATATTTATTCTGTAGAATGTTTTACCATACCTGAGTAAAAAGCTCTAGAAACTCTCTGTTTGTTTAGGATAGGAGCTGCAGTATTAATGTGGTGTGACATCACTTCCTGCCTGAGTCTCTCCCTGCTCTGGGCTCAGATTACAGTAGAGAAGGGAGGGGGAGGGGGAAGAGGAGCAAACTGAGCATGCTCTTGCCCAGGGCAATGAGGTTTAAGCTGAAGGCAGGAAGTCTGATACAGAAGCCCATGTGTACACAATAGAAGGAAAGAAATGCTGTGTTTCTTTTGACAGGGGACTCAGAGCAGCACCACTTTGGGGGTTTACTGTTATATTTAGATGGGCCTTTCTGATAAGGCTTACTTAGTTTTAACCTTTCCTTCTCCTTTAAAGGGGTGGCTCACCTAACTTTTAGTACAGTATGTTATACAATGGCCAATTCCAAGCCACTTTTCAATTGGTCTTCATTTTTTATTTTGTATAGTTTTTTTTAATTATTTAAATTCTTCTTCTGACTTTCCCAACTTTAAAATGGAAAAACTGCTGGATAAAAATCTAAAACCCACAAATAATAAAATATGAAAATCTACTGCAAATGGTCTCATAATATCCCTCTCTACGCCATACTAAAAGTTAACTCAAAGGTGAACAACCCCTTTTACTACCAAATTGCCTAAAAAAAATATGAGCAAGGTTAATTTCTTTGCAGCAAAACCACATTGATAAGTAGCTTTCAGCATTTTCTTACAGGCCTCTCAATTATTGTAGATTTTAAATAGTTAAGTAATATCTTCCACAAGCACACATTATTATTCAACAAGGGCAGAACCAAATGAAATCAGCATGAACAGAATTAAAAAGCAAGGTTTGAGAAAAAACATGCAGTCAAGAGATTTCGGAGCTTGTCTGTTTATTGTCACCATTCTGATTTCACTTGGTTTTATTATTGTTGATAAAAATATTCTCTTCTAGTGATGTTGTGTTGTCTTCTGCGAAGTGTAAAAACATTACTGACAGCTTAATTATTGGAGGAGCTCACCTGCGTTCCATTGATCAGTAGGGCATGCTAAGCAAAACTTTTCTCAATACATTTGAATTATAAGAATTATACACTTCATCATTTACTGCATCACCTTTTTAGTATAGAACACAATAATTGTTAAATAGGAAACAATAGACAGCAATATATAGCAGAGAGATTGAAACGTTTTGATTGGAATACTGCCTGTATTTAAAAAAAAGTCATTATTCAATTAATTTACAAAATAGAAAAAGCTCACAATTGTGTATCCACACAGCTATATACAGTAATAAACAGTTGTCCTTTATTAAATATTCAGACTCACCTGATCCTATTACTATGGTAGATGTGGTGAATATAATTTAAGTTGGCATCTTACAAAATAAAGTTACTTTTGGCATCTTGTTTACACAACACCCCTTTCATTAATTTAGAAGAATACTGGCTGTAGCTGTATGTTCCAAAAGTTTTAAGGTTGTGCAAAATAAGTCACAAAAAAAATGGTCTGGAAAGTGGTCATAATTAAATTGTTTATTAATAAAGCATGTATTTTCCTAATGCATATATTAACACCATTTAACTCAGTTGCAAGATAATCCATTACAAAAAGCTACTCACACTGTTTTCAAAGGTACTGTCAGGACAATCGGCTGAGCGTTAATGAGGACTAAGAAATGAGGGAGGCACAGGAAGGCTGAGCTTCAAGTCCAAGTTTCTAGACAGCACTTGTTAAATACAGACAAGATCTAGGTCACAGGCACTAAGTCACGGAGGGCAACAGTTACGCAGAATCAATAGCAGGATAGACAGGAGTCAACAATAAAAACATCAAATAAATATAAAGTGCTCACAAGTAGTTTGTTAGTAAAGTTCTAAAATTGGGAAGTGATAATATATGATCTTTTAGAAAGCTACTGATGGCAAAATGTGACAAGGCCAATGAAAGCAGAGGCTCCTTACAGTTACGCATGTTTTTTTGCAAGACATTAAAATCATTATTTATGCAACAATATTACACCACTTCAGACCGATTTCTAGGAGGTCCCCATAAGCTAACATAGCAATTCGGCAGGTTTAAGGTGGAGAAGTGTCGAATTCAACGTTTTTTAAAGAGAAAGTACTTAGATTTTCGAATGGTCGAATATTCAAAGTTTTTTCAATTCAAATCGAATTTTGGCCTATTCAATGGGCGAAGTACCCAAAAATAACTTCGAAATTCGAAGTTTTTGAATTCGAAAATTCACTTCGAATTCACTTTGTCCCTTAGTAAATGTGCCCCTTAGTGCTGATGAACCAAATATAATCACATTTGTAGATTGTAACACAACAGGGCAGATGTATCAAAAGAGTTTTAATAAATACAAACTCGCCCATATTCTATTCATTCCTATAGGATTTTTATTTATCAATGGGTGAAATTTAGAACTCACCATTTGATATTATAGTTCTAAAAATCCCATATGAATAAACAGAACTCACACTTTGATAAATCAGCCTTATTATGTACACCCCCCCCCCACTAAAACCAACAAAGATATTAGAAGTCACCAAGGAGCTAGCATATGGCCTTATGCTTTTGTGAGGTCACTCCTCTGTGACTTGCCATGCAGCCTTGTGCTTTTATATGGTCATGGAACTCCTTTGTGGCCTTTAATACCTTTGAAAATACAGTAGGGGGTACATTATCCACTATTATTATGCTCCCCAACTGCAGAATTTTTTTCCAAGTTTTTTTTTGATTTTGTTGCACTGAATAAACATAGCAGTCTTGCTTTGGTATTCCTCTAGTGTGCCATTGGCACTTTATCTGTGGAGTGCTAATTCCTGGAACACTAAAGGAATACAATGTCCACAGTGACTACACTTGCTCATCAACTAATGTGGTTAATGCAATAAGATGCATGAAGTGTCCAACAGGAGGCATTTACATTGGAAAAACAGGAAACACCAGTAGAAAAGCATTTTAATAGCCCCAACCACAGCATGGATAACTTCAAAATATCTGTTGACAAAGCTATTTCAAAACAGAGCATGGCAGAGGTGAGCACGGCAGGAGAGCTATGGCAGATTTTTTTTTTTTGTAACTTATATTTTTATTATTTCAACAAATAATTCTAATTTGATTGCTTTCTTTTTCTCACTCTCCTCTATACTTTTGCATATATCCTCTGCACTCCAACATCCATCAAACTATCCTGAAATTGTAATCTCCTCTTCACTGCTCCCATCACCCTCTCTCAATCTAAGCACACTGTCTTGTATTGTTAAATCTCTTATCCCCTTTCAACCAATTAAACAATACAATGCTCACACTGTCAAATCTAGATCACATCTTGTGTCACTTTCTTTATTACTGTTACTTGCAGCTGGGGACATCTCCCCAAACCCTGGTCCCACTCACTTATTCCTCCCCTCACCTATTCCCACTCTCAGGCATTTGACAATGTTTCCAAAACTTCTAATCCTACAAACCTTATTCACATAAAGCCAGCACCTTCTCTGCCTTTCTCATGTGTCCTCTGGAATGCACAGTCAATCTGCAATAAACTCACAGCAGTCCATGATTTCTTTATATCTAAATCCCTTCACCTTCTGGCTATTACTGAAACATGGCTCTTTCCCACAGACATTGCTTCACCTGCTGCCCTCTCCTATGGAGGCTTCTCACTTAGTCCCTCACCTAGACTAGATGGCCGCCACTGCAGTGGGGTGGGATTTCTTCTCTCCCCCAAATGTAAGTCCAAAATCTAACCACACCAACTTCTCTCCTTCACTTCGTTAGAAGTCCACAGCATACGTTTGTTTGCTCCAATCTCTCTGCGTGTTGCTGTCATATATCGCCCCGCTAGTCCCTACTCTACTTTCTTGGATCACTTTGCTGCTTGGCTTCCATACTTTCTCTCCAGCGAGACACCTGCTCTCATTTTAGTTGACTTCAACATTCCCATTGACAACTCTGCCACCTAAACTCCTCTCTCTACCAACTTCATTTGGTCTCTCTCAGTGGACTGACTCACCTACCCACTTCGTGGGTCATGCTCTTTATCTTATATTCTGCCACTTGTGTCATCCAACCAACCTTACTAACTCTCCTTACCCCCTATCTGACCATCACCTTTCACTCTCTACTGGTACTTTTCCATCCTTATATAAATAAGCACTAATTACTCCTATCCTTAAAAAACCTTCCCTTCATCCCAGCTCTCCCCCTAATTATCGTCCGGTTTCCCTTCTTCCATTTGCATCCAAATTAGTAGAAAGGCTTGTTTATAAATGCCTGATCCAGCATCTCACTCACAACTCCCTTCTTGACCCCCTGCAATCTGGCTTCCGCCCAACGCACTCAACTGAAACTGCACTCACCAAAGTAACCAATGTTCTTCTGGCAAAGTCTCGTAGGTCACTATTCTGCAGCCTTTGACACAGTTGACCACACACTCCTCCTAGACATTCTATACTCAGCTGACATTCGTGACACTGCTCTTTCATGGTTTATCTGTCTGACCATTCCTTTAAAGTTGCCTTCTCTAACTCTACTTCTACTATGTTCCCTCTCTCTGTCGGAGTTCCTCAAGGCTCTATTCTATGCCCTCCAAGAGCTCCCCCTGTCCCTCAGTTATCACTCACAGTAAATAACACCACCTTTCATTCCACCACACAGACACGCTATCTGGAAGTTATCCTAGACTCGCATCTGTCTTTTTCACCACACATTCAAACACTTGCAAAATATGCATGTACCTTCACTAGCTTCCAATGTCCTCTAGAGTTCAAATTACTAACACTCACATTCAAGGCCCTTAATAATGAAGCTCCTCTCTATATTTCATCTCTGATCTCCAAATACACTCCTTCACGCAACCTTCACTCTGCTTCTGATCTTCGCCTCACTTCTCCTCTCATCACTTCTGCCCATTCTCATCTACAAGACTTCTCTTGGGCTTCTGCTTTTCTCTGGAACTCTCTGCCTCGAGCCCACCTGTTTAAAGAAGCTTATTCAATGTACCTTAATTAATCAATCATTGCTGTATCAAAAATCACAAAATTGCTTTTAAAATCCTCAATTGTAATCTAACCTTGAGTTTGTAAACTCTAATTTGTAGGGGCCTCTAATCCTATTGTACTCTGTAACCTTTGTTTGTTATCCACCATTTATTCAGTTTGTTATAACTAAGGTAAAGCACTGCATATCTTGTCAGCACTATATAAATAAATGATGATGATGAGCAGAAAATTAACAAAAAGTGTGTAAATACAAACTTATGCAAACTTTTAATAGCCTGGAGGCTATGTGTTTTGTTGTTCACAAAAGTGTATATGTCAGAGCCAACATAGCTTTATTGTAATCTGCTTTGTAAAAGGAACTGAAATATTTTTGAAGTGTGCTGTAATTATCACATTTCCACCAAATGTGTTATGCTTTATATCAAAAGTTTTACATATGAATTTGTAGACTGAAATCAAGCCAGAATGTTTGAGGTTCACACCAATTTGGCAATCAACATCATTTGCATCATGAATTTTTTGGTTAAAAAATTTGTATACGGTACATGTCAGAGCCAGCAGCTAGCTTTGTTGTAATCAGCTTTGAAAAAGGAAATTAATTGTTCTGAAAGCTTACTGTAATTATCATCTTAACCAATAAAGGTAACACCTCTACACTAATTTTGTTGGGCTTCATACCAAACATTTTACCTTTGAATTTGTAGAAAGTGAAATCAAGCCAGAATGTTTGAGGTTAACACCAAGTTTGACATTCACTTGCATCATATTTCCTTTATCTACTATTCTTTAAGATTCCCAACATCAGGACAAGCATACAGTGAAACTTAAATTTTACAAAACCTGATTTTAAGTTTTCCCACATTGAACACAATTTTTCATGGTCCCACCAATTTCTAATGCATATCAATGGATGCTTTTTCCTGATTATACATACATACATACAATGTTTTCCTGTTTTTAACACCAAAATATTGTCCTGATGTTACCAAAAATTGCTGATTCTCTTCTGTGAATGTTATTATTAATGAAATTAATTAAAATACTAAACAGATGCATATTTTGCATTTGACTGTCATTCTTGCACATGTCCCCCCAATAGTGTAACATAAGTGCTGCCATGCAATATTTGCGAGTAACACAGTTAATATTATATTTCTAAATAAAAATGACTCCTATTCTTATATCATTTGACCACTTGAAAAATAAGCTGCTTTAACACATTTCTTTGATTTCTTTGATTTTTACATTTTCCTGGATTTTACACAAACTTTTCTTGGTCCCCCGAAAAATGTAAAATGGGGTTTCTACTGTACTGTATTTCCTATGTTAAAAAGATATAATCAAATCACAAAAACATTTTTTTTACATAGATTAATTCTAAAACAATGAAGGAGGTTTAGCAAGATAAAAAATCTCAAACATATGGTAATCTGTGTCCTTTGTAGAAATGTGTAACCATGTGACTATGTACTATGTATTCTCTCAATTACATATTTTCCCACAAACCCTAAATATGTACTCATAAAGCACTAAAAGAAAGAAATTAAAAATACTGACATTCACATTGCTATTGCTACCAAATTTATAATAATATATCTTTTTCTGCACTTTTGAGAATATTCATAGTTTATTCCATAAAATCTTTTGTGAAATTTCATGCCATTTTAGACATGATGAGATTTGTATTTTTGCTTGGCTGCAGGTTTAATTTTAATAAGATCATAAAATGATCATCATTACATTTACTTGTATTTCTGCATCATTTACTATAAAAAAAATTCTAATCCTTATTTATTGATTTATGATACTGAGAAAGTTCTTATTCAAGAAGAATCTAAAAGTCTACTTTTTGATTTACTTGTCAAAACAAACACATTTAGAAAGCTTTTCTAAATCCTTCAGAAAGATTTTTTTCTGTTAAACCAGTGAAGATTGTTGAACATCATTGAACGCTTCCTAATGATTCCCTCTATAGCTCAACCAAAAACCAAACCTTCTTTAATATTCTAGCCTTATTATTCTCATTTTCTATAATTTAACAACTTCTCATATTATTCTTAATGGAAAAGTCATGCAATATTGAGCAGTAACTGCTGTTAATTTCCTGCTGTATATCATTTGCATTTTTTCATTGCTTGTGGAGACTAATTAACATGGTCTAATTATCATACTGATTGTCTGCATTGGCTTACAAGAATATAGGCATTTCAGTCCTGGTTGATCTTACAATAGAGGAATTTATTGTCTTCAATAAAAGCATTTAGATAAAATTCACATCATTTTTTTCTATTGGAAATCTGGTATCTATCAATAATGGTGCTGCTAAATGTTTCAGTTCAGAAGACAGTAATGAATTCTGTTGCAGACTCTAAGTATTATATAGAGGCTAATTATCTAAGTAATACACAGAGGCTAATTTCTTTAGTGGTATGAGGATGTTCTTCCAAGTAAGCAAAAATTAAATTACATTATGTCATTACTCGAAATACAATTGCTTGTATTGAAATTTACTTTGTGTTTTTTTGTGAGTGTGCGCTTTACAAAACTTAATAAAACACAAGCATAGAAATCTGTCATGGCAATATTAATCAATGGAATGGATATAATGGTATTAGAATATAGACTCTCTTCTTTATCTCTCACTTCTTTATTACAAAATAATGATGAGAAAATATACCGCCACATCTACTAGAAAGTATTATATGCTAGAAATGGAAACATGGCATTATTTTATGTATTAATTTAATTAAATGGTCTACAAAGGCAATTAAATTACCATAAAGGGATCCTGATGCCAGAATAAAAAGGGTTTATTTCTATTTGAAATCTATGTGAAACATTGTACTTCTTGTTCATATGAGGAAAGTTAAATTAAATCAGCAGTCCACTGAGAAGCCCTCTGTACAAACAAACCCTCCAATGATATAGCAAACACAAATGGCAGTAGATACACGCCACTAGCAACACATTCAGTTCACAAAGCAATTTTTACCTAAGAATCACTGAATACATCTCAATACAGCCCACAACCCATGAAGGACTGATCATAGGTTTACATCAATGGCCATTTTAGAGGATGAACATGTAACTGGGTGTCCTTGTTACAGCCAATTACAATTACAGCCCCTGTCTTTGCCTATGTATGAATAGTCAAGCATAGCTAAGATCTAGCTCTTGTCCATATCAATTGTCTAAACGAGTCAAACTTATTAAAAAGGATTTGGGAATTATAAGAGAACCATAAGAATTGTTAATATGTAATTTTCATCAGTTGAATTCTACCCATTGGGCTCAGTAAAAGAGACTCTCATGCTTTGTTCTGTGCCGCAAATATATTCATTAGTGGAGATACATTAAAGGCATTCTGTTACGGGAAAACGTTTTTTTTTTTACAAAATGCATCAGTTAATAGTGCTCCTCCAGCAGAATCCTGCATTGAAATCTGTTTTTAAAACAGGAAAGTTACAGATTTTTCTATATTTAATTTTGAAATTTGAGGTTAGCAATTTACTTACTTTCCCAAGTGTCCTTAGCCATGTAATTTGTGCTGCCATAAACTTCAGTCACTCTTTGGGCTATGGACACACAGGTTGAAGGCTCCAGCTGTACTCATCCTGCACATTTTTGCAGGCTGAGAGAAGCTGATTAGTGATGGGCGAATTTGCGCCGTTTCGCTTCGCCGAAAAATTCGCGAATTTCGCGCGAAATTCGCGAAACGGCGAAAAATTCGCGAAACGGCGCCGGCGTCTCGTTTTTGACGCCGGCGCCCGTTTTTTGACGCCGGCGCCCGTTTTTCCGACGCCGGCGCCCGTTTTTGGCGCCGGCGCCTGTTTTTGACGCCGGCGACTTTTTTCGGAAAATTTTTTTTTTGACGCCGGCGAATTTTTACCGCGAATTTTCGCGGGCGTTTCGCGAATTTATTCGCTCGGCGCGAATCACGCAAATTCGCCGCGAATTCGCGCCTGGCGAATAAATTCGCCCATCACTAAAGCTGATCTGCTCGCTGCCCCTGCTCCATTGATTTGAATCTGATCAGCCTACGTGCATACACACACAGCGGAGGTCAGCCCAAATATGCAAAAAGAGGCATCTCCGGGCTGACCTCAGGGGCAGGGAGCAGATTCCCTTCTCTCAGCCTGCAAAAATATGCAGACTGAGAGCAGCTGCTGCCTTCAGCCTGTGTACCCTTAGTCTTACTGCTGTACTGAAGTTGGAGTGATATCAAAAAAACAATAGGAAAGTAACCAGATAACAGCTTCCTGATACCCGCATTGCTAAAAATGTTCCTGTGCCCCATCTAGTGGCAGATAGCGAATAACAATTCATACAACAATGGTAAAACACCCAATAGCTTATAATAGCTTATCTAAAAGTAGTTCCATTGCAAAGTGCTGCCTCTTTCTGAAAGCACAGGATCAGACACAATGACCTGAGATGGCTGCCTATACACTGGTAATACAATAAATAAATACACATTTTAAGTGGTATAGTGAATTATTTGTACACAGTGTAATTTAGTAATACTATGTCATAAAAATCAAGACAGAATCTCTTTAAGGCCAAAATGTTTAGAGAAGGGGAAATTACCGGTACAGCCAAATAAGTAAACTGTTCTACAACTGACTATGGTAGACCCAGATTATATTACGAGTCCCCAAGGGGATCATTAGTTCAAGAGCATGCCCCTTAGTGCTCATTTCTTGAGCACTTGTGCTCCCTACACTGCCATGTGAAAACTCTGGTGCTCAGTAGAAAGAGCAGCATCAGGACACACAGCACAGCTCTGACTAATGTGCAAGGTACAGGGTGGGAGAGGGGATCCCCGCATTCCCTAATGCAGGTAGCATTCACAGTGTTCACAGTGCATTCTCTAGGTCTCTCTTCTCAGAAATCAAATGCAGAGGACTGCAGATATTTGCACAATGCCTTGTGCAGTGGGCAAAGTGCATAAAATGTTTTTTTGTACACTGTGCTATATAAATGTTGTCAATGCATGCAACTAATGTGACTATTTTTGCAGTTCTGCACTAGTAGTTGTGGTTTTAAATAAGACCTTTTTATAAGGAGTAGATTCACAGTAAAGTGGGAAGAGGGAAATTCATCTCCGTTACAAAAAAAAATCCTAAAGGCTCCTTCTAGAATCTCAGTTGTAAAAAACAGGTTGGGATTATTTACAATGGTGTAACAGAACACAAAAGATAACTGTATGAATATATATGGAAACCATATAGTTCCATACTTACATAGTTTATTTGCGTTAAACAATAACAAAAGTCCATCAAGTTCAACCCCTCACACATATACGCATATATATACAGACCTATTAATATACACACATACCAATACCTAAATAACTGTAGATCTTAGGAACACTATAGCCTTGGATATTATGCTTGTTCAATTCATCTAAGCCCATTTTAGAGGCATTAATATAATCTGCCAACACAGCCTCACTGGCTGGTTCACTTTTGCTGGTTCAAGTGAAATTTCAGTTCCTCAAATCTAAAGGGGGTAGTTTAGGGGAATTTCTTTGAAAAACAAACCCCTGCTATAATGTTCGCTAATGTTCTTGTAAAGAATAATCATGTCCCCTTGTAGGTAGTGTAAAAGTAGTGGAATTGTCTCACTGAAGAGGTTGTACTGGTACACATATTAGATTTCAAGCATTGGATGCCTTTTAGCAGTTGAGAAAATACTGAATGTAAATATTTTCTTTGTAAAATGTGTATCCAGTTTCTTGTCTGAATGCCCTTTTGAAGTCATAAAGGAGTATTTCCCCTATGTGGAAAATTTAAGAAGGCATCACATGAGGTTTGTTGACTTCCTCTTTCTCTAAAAGTTAGGCAGAATTCACTTGGACAAAAGTTTGAACTTGGTGGACAACAATGCAATAATTTTAAATTCTTATGCAACCAAATATCATTTACCCTCATACTATTGTGTTGCTTATTTCTTGCCTCGTGTCATGTTTATATTCATAAATATAATAATACTTGCAATGGTGTATAAAACAAATAGCCTTGGGTAACCTGAATGGGTGATAACTTCTTGCATCCTGCTCCAGTCTGTTCTGCTCTGTGTTTGTTCTGTCCTGCTGTAGTCTGTCCTGTTCTATGCCCATTTTGTCCTTTTATGTTTATTCCTTTTCCTTTACATCCAGACCTTGCCTACTCTGATTTTTACAGTCTGTTCTTAGTTCCGCTTTGTGCGTTCCACTAGTTTCTTGCAGTACAGTTCATAATAGGAGAAGTCATACACACAGGTATAGGAATGCTGGGACTAGGGTTTTCTAGGTAATGGATCTTTCTTTTAAGGGAAACATTGTGCAAAGTGAAAATTAGTATGCAATCACCCTAATTTTATACCCAGTTGGTTTTTTCCTACAGTTTCAGCAAAATTGCACCTACCACAATTGCTTCAGATGCATTGAAATGTAACAATTATTTGCACACATTTTGATGAACTGGATGCGTGGAGTGGGGTGCGGATTGTGTCATTACCATTGCTTGATATTAAAATGACATTTCTCTGTAATTCTTTAGAAGCATCCACTATACCTACTGATGCAGCACACAGTACAACCCTGGAATTAGCACCATGTTCAGGTTGGCAGTAGCTCCAGGCAGGGCAGCCATCAGGGGTGACAGTTGTAGGGGGCCCCCGAGGGTAAGGGGGGCCCGATCACGCCACATATACTTGATTAGCCGGGCCCCCAATCTTTCTGAAAGCTGCTGACTTCGGGAAGGCATCGACATTTAAGGGGCCCTGGCCACCAATTTTCTTATAATGTGGGGGGCGGGGCCTGGCCACCAATTTTTTTTTCTCATGTGGGGTCCTAGCCACCAATATTTTTTAATGGGGAGGCCCTGGCCACAAATGTTTTTTATGGGGGGCCCTGACCACTAATATCTTTTTATTTTTTATTAACATATGGGAACCCTAGCCACCAATATTTTTTTTGTTTTTTTAGTGTGTGGTGGGGGGCAGACCTGTGGGGTGGGGAGGGCGGACCTGTAGGTGAGGCTTGCAGTGGGCGCAGCCCAGGGGGCCCAGTAAATTTTGTCGTATGGGGCCCTGTGATTTCTGATGGCGGTCCTGGCTCCAGGGTTTATTTTTGTATATAACAATATCAATACCAATGCTGTGCAATAAACCAAATATTTCACTTTGAAAGTTACAAACAATACAATTGAGCCTGACTTGTTAATTGCTATTTCCTTTGGGAGAATGAAATAAATATTAACAAAATTGTCCCCATGGGCTGCATCTTTAAAAATGTTTTGCACATTCACTACTGCATCCATTCAATGCTATATTTTTAAATACCATAAATAATGATTAATGCAATAACTGCAATATTCATTTTCTCAGTAAATTACTATTTTTTCATACTAACAAAAACACGTTTTATAAGGTGCATTCTAGTATTAATTAAAAAAGGTTTCTTACCACCTTGCAGTACCTTAGCGATTATACTTTGTCTGAATTATGTTTATCCTAATTGTTTTTGCTTAGTGTACAGTTCCTTAATTGCATACAAATGTAGTGTATGCAGCTGCAGTATGTTATTTCTAGACTATTTGGGCATCTGAGAAAGAACACATGGGGTCTTTAGTTTCATGCCTTATTGGACCCCAGCGATCCATAAGCAATATAAAGACTAACTGCTTTTGTTGCTACTCAATCACAGCACATGTTTAATTTTTAGACAATGTAGTACAGACATAACGGAATCATAAAGGAAGCATTTACTGATAAAGAACTGCAATAAATGTCATTTCATCCAGTCAGAGGCTTTATCTTTCTCAGTAGACAATTCAAGGTCACACATTCTGCCGTACAGTAACTTATGGAACAAACAGGAAGCGGATTTAAGTCAAATTACTATTCTATAATAAATGCACTGAAAAAAAGAGTCCTTAGAAGAGATAATATATTTTGGATTAGGCAAATATAGCAGTAATCATAAAGCACAGTTACATGCCAGATCACCTATGATTCCTCATTTTAAATAGCTAACAGGCATGCCATCTATTTTCTGTTTACAATGATCAATGGCATTTTCATTGATCACGGCAGATCATATTCAGTTTCAGATGACTGATCCCTTTATTCCAACATTCACTATTGATAATACATTAAGCCAGCATAAGCTCAAAATAGCATCTTGGAAGTAGTTCCTTTATTGTAAGCTTACAAATGAATCACTCTCTGTGCTTATTGCCTCTTCCAGTCTTTGTCACACCTCAATAAATTATACTGTAACTCTTTACAACTCTCAAACTTTAATAGCTGAATACAAATAGGCAGTATTTGCAATGTTTTCGTCCTGAGATAAATCTTGCCTACAAGGTATTCGTAACAGTAGAATTATTTATAAAGGGATAGAAAAGGAGTATTAGTTCCAGTTTGCAATTTTGACTGAGCGCTGATGAGATACTGGTGTTTAAATATTAATAAGGATCGCAATAGCAAAGTAACACACATATTAAATATGAACTTTGTTAAAAAAAATGGTTATTAGGGTACACTTGGGTTTTAAATCATCTAATTGCCCATATTTAACTCTGCTAATCCAATAAAATTATATCAAAGGGTTTAAGAAAATCTTTGAAAGTTTCCCCTGCCCAGCATTACATAATGCCACTACTATCATAGGAAAAAACTCTTTTTGTTGCTAAAGATGGAAATCTTTTATTTTTATATGGAAGGGGATCCTCATTTCATTGCATTTATCAAAATGTGTCATTTCTTAAACATAACCATCACCATAATTATAGCATATCTGTATTATGATATTGCCTTACCAGCAGCTTCTTTTACAAAAATTTAATTCTTGTATAGCTATATTTATTGTTTTGATGCAAAGAAGGTACTGGTATTGTATCTATTACATGAAATGCTTGGGACCTACTGTTTTCCAGATAAGGGATTTTTCTAAAATTTGGATTTCCATATTGTCTACTAAAAGACAATTCAACATTAAATAAACCCAATAAGATAGTTTTGCCACAAATATGTTTTTTTACAATACAGGTACTGTTTTATTGTTACCAAGAAGAAAAATATATATAAATTAGAATTATCTGTAAATATGAAGCTATTTAAAAAATATATTGTTATACGCTGATGACATGCTGCTATTTCTGACCCAGCAGAATCCCTAGAACAGCTTCTCCAGACAGTAAATATGTTTCTGGATTGCTTATAAATTGGGGGAAATACCATATATTTCTATTGGATGCTGCAGCTCCACAGAATCAGCAACTTCAGTGGGTCTCTGATTTTTTTAATATTTTAGTCATTACTAAAATGAATAATCAAATAAAGACATGGAAGGCATCCACTTATTAACACTGGGAAATGTAGCAATATGTAATGTAATAATGATTTTTTTTTTTACCAGAATTATATGTGTTTAAATATTCCCATATCTATATACACTGTACCTCAGAAAGTGTTTTCTCTATTAGATTCTAACACTAAAATGTTTATTGGGTCAGGGAAAGAAAGCACGTTGTCAAATTCTTCGAAGTTAGTTTCTAGATTGCAAGTAGGGGCAACCCTGCCAGACATGCAAATTTATTACCTAGCATCTCACTGACAGCATTTTTTAGTGAGGCTAAGCTGTGATAAAACTGATGCTTCTTATAACTTGACAAGGGGACTCCTCAATTGACGCTTCGCCTTCAGCTATCCCATTGAGCCCCATTGTTACATACCGTAATGAGACACCAGGAGTCAGAAATGGTGAAAATGGGCACAGCATTTCTTAACATTTTTATCAAATAAATAGGACCTTGCCAGCCTCACCCCAAGGCAATATTCAAAGCCAGAATTCCATAAGGGATCGCTACTATGCTCTGCCGCTCCTCACTTGAGATCAGCACTATGTCATTGTTTCCACCACTGAGTATTAGGCTGCCTCTACCTACAGAGAGGATGCCCCCAAACTCTGCTACCAGCAGGAGCTGCATCTTCCACCATGAGAGAAGTTCAGAAGCCCTGCTGTCAGCCAGGAATCTGCAGTGTGTCAATGATAGGAAATCCAAGCAGGCTGTCACCAAGCACAAGCAGTAGTAGCGTCTGTATCAATCAACCCACTGTGCAGTCACAGGAGTAAAAGTCCCTTTTCCCTCTTCTAAATTTACATGTGCAGTACTCTGGCAAGGTCCTACCGCCACAACGAGCCTAACTGGAAACCTTCAGTTGGGTTAATCCCCACCATACCTTTATTATTATTCATAAAACATAGAAAAAGAATGAAAATTAAATATTCACATAATACCCAAACATTTCCTTTGTATCACACATTCTGTACCACAGGATGGAATACAATTAGCCATTAACCTTATGGAATATATATATATATATATATATATATATATATATATATATATATATATATATATATATATATATATATATATATATATATATATATATATGAATCATTAATAACAAACCGCACTCCAAGGGCTTTTATCCGTGAAAAAACAAAAGAAACTTTATTTCAACGTTTCGGCTCCTCTACTCGGGCCGTCCTCAGGAAAGGTTGTTATTAATGATGCATAATGTTTTATGTAACCTGCACCCAGGTTTTCTGGTTCTGAGTGCACCCTGTCTAGACTTTTCTATATATATATATAAATATATATATATATATATATATAAATATAGATATATATATATATACACACACAAGTCCAAGGGTTGCCAGCACTCTCAATAAAGTTGCTTGGAACCCATCATTTATACAATAATATTCATGTGTGGATGGTATGGGAGTATGTCCCGTCTATAAATCTTTAATGATATAGATATCGCCCCACTTATATGAATATATGTGCCCATGATAGTTTGGTAGATTGGTACATAGTGCCAAATATACTCTAAGTTTTGGACATTATTGTAACATAACTAAATAGATAAACATCAGTGGATACAAATGTCTTGTTTTTAACTGTAATTAAAATGAACTAGGGGATATATATTGTCTAGTTTTGGTTTATATGTGGATTTTAGGTAATTTAAGTATTTAAATTGAATGTATTAATAGTACTTGAATTACTGATCATGTGACTTTTACCAGCTGTTTGTTCCCGCCACAGTGTATATTTAAGGCGGTTTAATGTTCAGTTTGTTACTTTGAGAAAGGCTAGGGACCTAGCTGAAACGTTAGTCATTTATAATCCTATAATAAAGTCCTGAGAGTGCGGACCTTCTTGTAGTAGTTATATATATATATATATATATATATATATATATATATATATATATATATATATATACTGTATATACATATATATATATATATACACATACACATCTTTTTATATATATATATATATATATATCGTAAGTATGCAAAACATACCTAAATACATTCCTTCGTTGAAATACATTTAACTATCTATGACCATGTCCAATTGCCGGCATAGCCAGCTACCCCCCCTGTGGATGTATAATTGTTGGACAGGTTATAGCAAGGTGGACTTCCTACTAGGTTGCCTGACATATCAGGCCAAATAGTTCACCGCTAAAAACTGGATGATCACAAAACCAAAACCACTAAAACATTCCCTTGGCCAGGAGAATTGGCCTACAAAATCATGGCTTTATTTTGCTACAAATTACCATTTACTCTGCCCACGTGGTGGACTATGACGCTAACATGCCCTTCCACACTGTGGAGCCACGCGCTCCTGCAGCCCTTCCATGCTATGGAGCCACGCGCTCCAACAGCCCTTCCACGCTGTGGAGACCTGTGCTCCGACAGCCCAAACACACTGTGGAGCCTCTCCACACTGTGGAGATCCGAGCTCCAACTGCCCTTCCACACTGTGGAGCCCTGCGCTCCAACAGCCCTTCCACACCGTGGAGCTCCGCCAGCCCAACCACGCTGTGAAGACCTGTGCTCAGGCAGCCCTTGCACTCTGTGGAGTCCCGCGCTCCAACTGCTTTCTGCCCAGACAAACAAAACTAGGCTCTATGAAAATAAAGGTTAGCATTGTGCCGGGGAGTTAAGTGATCAGCTTAAGTATAGTAAACCTATCTCTCTCCCCAGCTCACAAAGGGAAACTGCAAAAGCAGGCCCATATAATATAATATAATATTGGGGTCTGTTAATGCTATATACTTGCCAAGATACAGTAATATTGCCTCTAACTCCCAATTGTTAGGCTAGCTGAGTGGCATGAAACTGCAAGCGACTTTGAGCTAAGTGTACGGTAGTATTATTTTTGTTTTTTGCAGGCGCTATAGATTGCATGGGTGTTGGTCTGGGCAGTTTCTCTCTCTTAAAAGCCGCAAGTGGGGAAGGATTGATCTCATGGAACCAATGCTGGAGTCTAAGTTATCTCTCCCCTTTAAAAAGCTAATGGCGGGGGAGGACTAAACCCTACGATGAATAACAATGCCCAGGTTGGGAGACCTTTTATTTCAGGTAATGCTCTTATGCCGGGAGGCTTTAGCATTTGAAATTATGACCAGAGGTAAATAGTTAGGGACTGGCATATGGGTTTTACCTTGACGTGGTATGGTGGCTTATCAGTCTTATGATCATAATTTTGTAAACCCTGTCTTTGTAAACACATGCATCTGCATAGATTACTGATATGACAGGGGACCATGGAATATGCATTGATCATTTTTTCTTCTTTTTCTCTATGTCTGTAGCTATAGATTGTATGCAAATTTAAAGCATGAAGTGAAATGACCCCTACTCCCAAAGAGAATGCTTGCCAATAATCAAACACCATCCGCCTTCCTGGACTACCTGACATGTCGGCCAACCAACCGCTAGGGGTCAGGTGGGCAAGTGTAACCAAGCAGCCACTTGTCACGACTCCTGCAGGACCCTTGCCCATCAAGAGTCTATTTCACTACCAGTTGGCTACTTAGCCCAATCAACTCTGGCCATAGCCCCCCAAGGCAAGCATCCCGACATTGTTCTAGTTGCAAGCCACAGGCACTGTGAGACCTATTGTAGTTTGGCATCGTCTGCTATAAATAAATAAATATATATATATATATATATATAGTGAATAAAGTACCACCTCTATTATCAGTCACCGAGGAGTTTCATGACCATATAAAAACATGAGGCCGAAGGCCGAGTGTTTTTATACAGGTCATGGAACTCCGAGGTAACGTCTAATATCCTCATATTTTACAACTGGGGGGTACTTTATTTATTATAATACACTAGTTTCAGTGAGTCATGTGACAGACGAAGGGGCACGCCCCCGAAACGTTACATTTGACGCAATAAACACGCAGGGGTCACCCCCGCTTCACTAGCCATCGAGTGTCTGGTATCCTTTACTGATCATGTGACAGAAATGACATCAGAACTCACCGTTTATAACTAATAACATCAGAACACACCATTTATAAGGATATAATTTACAAGATATTCATGGCTTTTGTGTATATATAGTGGATAATGTACCCCCTACTGTAGTTTATAAAGATATTATAAGTCATCGAGGAGTTACGTGACCATATGCCGAGTGCTTTTATACAGGTCACATAACTCCGAGGTGACTTCTGATATCTTTATAAACTACAGTAGGGGGTACATTATGCATTATAATCTACAGTTTTTGCATGTCTTACATCCTGGCTTTCATGTATGGTCTATAAATGCTACACTATGTTTTGTGTCTATTAACCCTATTTGTTTCCCCTGTGTGTGTTCACCTTATTTAATGTTGTTTTTTTGTGTTTGCCTGTACTTCCTTTTTGTTTGTTCCTTTTATTTGTATTCCATTTGATTTTGTTTAGCTTTTTTTAGTTTTACCTGCCTTGGGTGAGATCATCAGCTCTGCCTTTAACGGAGCATGAGGAAAAGCAACACGAGTGAGACTGGACACGGAGGATGGGAGGGGCAGCTGAACATGAGAGGGAGAGAGAGACTTTGCCATGGTGGGAGGGGGACTGTGAGGAGGAGAAAGAGCTATAGAGAAGGCATAGGACAACGCATGCAGCAAAGGTATTTGTGCCCAGCATGTCCTAAAATGCGTTCCGTAGGAGAGGCATCATGGGTGGGCGGAGCGAAACAGGAAACCGGAGACAGAGGGGCTGGGAGAGATAGACCTGAAAGTAAAGTAAGAGCGACGATAGTTGAGAGGGACAGAAGCAGCGCGCCTGTAAAGTAAGAGAGTTATGTGTGGAAGACAGGTGGGAGGGGGTTACGAGTGGAGAGAACGCTGCAGGGAGAGAGCAGCAGCTGCAAGTGCTGTCACTTTAAGCTTATAAACGGCGCGTTCTGTTTATAGGGATATAATTTACAGTCTGGTCCCATAGGGAAATGACCAGACTGTAGATTATAGATAGATAAATGACAGCTAGATCGATAAATGATAGATAGATGAATAGATTGATGATAGATAGATAGATAGATAGATAGATAGATAGATAGATAGATAGATAGATAGATATGGAGATAATAGCTAGATAGATGATAGCTAGATAATAGATATATTGATAATAGATACATAGATAGATGATAGATAGAAAACAGTAAATAGAGGTGGTATACAGATTGCCTGGTGGAAATATACATCAATGGAAAGGTGGATAGACGATAACAGAACGATATACAAATAACAAACAGAGAAATAGGAACATGATAAATACTGTAGTTGGATAAATAGATTACAAAGTTTACTCTTTTCGTTTCTAAATGTACCACCTACAAGGGTAGAGTTATTGCAGTGGCCATGTAATAATGCAATAGACCATTTTTTACAGTAAATAAGATGTGCAAGTGATTATAGTTATCCTAAATTGTAGGGTATGGTGTGTGTATCTGTACAGATTTGTTTGTCAGACGTCTCGGCATTTAATTATCCAGGTATTTCTTGAGTTTTTCTGTTCTGTGAAAAGTTGTCCTAGTTCTTTACTCTCCTACGAAATGGATAATGTTAGGTGTCTGTTTGCGGGCAGTGTAAAAGGGTGAGTAGCAGGGATCCCAAATTTTACCCAATAGGAATATAAGCGTTTGGGAGAAGTTTGCCTTTGTCTCGAAGCCTGGATTGTTTTCAATACAAATAAGTGCCAGGTAATGCCTGCTGGGCGTCCCAGGCAAACCAGCCAGCCATGTCCCGTCCCACGCGGCTGTGCGCAAACGAAGACGCACGTGCGTAACCGTGCGCAACCGTGCGCAAACAAGGACGCACGTGCGTAACCGTGCGTAACCGTGCGCAAACGAGGACACACGTGCGCAACCGTGCGCAAACGAGGACGCACGTGCGCAAACGAAGACGAGTGTGCGTAAATGAGTGCGGAGGGGCTTGTGTCAACACGCTGTGACCAGAGCAGCACCCACTTAACTTACCAACCTGTTTCTATCGTGGTCCTGCAGGGTAAATAACGAAGCAAACAAGTCTTCTGCACCTTTCCCAGTTCCTTTCCACCCCACCGGTGACCTTCCCCACATGTGATCGCTGGATCAAGGCTGATCGGCCAGATTTTCTCTTTGGAAATAATGTAGCCTCCCAGTCTGCTTTTCCTAATGTTGCTGGGAAAGGAACAGATGTAGCCTGCTCTGCACATTGTGATAAGTGTGTGGCCCTAAAGCGCTCAGTCGTATAAGGAATGACCTAAGGAATTGGCCCATTGGACCAGGGCAGGTTGGCCCTTGATGTGTCCAGCTATAGTGTAGCAGGCCTATGTCCCACTGATACTTGTACTCAAGTAATGTACAGGCTTCCCCCTGCTCAATCCCTATAATGACTTTGGCAAATAAACATCTAAGAACTATAAATGACAAGCATTTATATGATTGTATCTTCTAATTTGCTTGTCTGTCTTTATCTATGTATCTATCATCTATCATCAGTTTATCTTTTTCTGCATGTTATCTATATTTCATCTGTTTAATTATCTAGCTATCTATTTAATCTGTTTAATATTCATTTGTTCATGTATCTATCTCCTTTTTCATCTGCTTATTTGTCTGTCTGTCTTCTGATTATTTTCCCCCTTTTATCAGAGGCTAAAACACAATAATTCCCAGACAGAGGAGAAGAGTCTCAGGGAAGGGTCCCACTCAGCTGTCTCAGTGGTAAGTAGGTTTCTCCCATGAAAGTGATCCCCCTAAATCACATCCTGCTGGTGACAGTGACAATACTAAATAAGAGGGATGCTGAAAGCTTATTAATTAAAGTGGAAAGCCTGTTGCATTTAAAGCCTGATGTCCCACCATAAAGACCCGCTGGAGTGAATCTGGTTGCACTTGTTGAATAGAGCCTATTGAAAAGGCATTGTAAAGCCAGCAAACCCATAACTAGTGCACCACTCAGGCTTTCTGAGGCCGCACCGCCGCCATATTCGGGCATATGATATCATCCCATTCACTGGCTCTCATTGCAGGTCTCTATCAGTGCCACGACAAACACCCTGCGCTACTGCTGCGACTCACAGTCAATCAAACTGACAGCTCTTATTGAGTCATTTACTGGGCCTCAATCTCTCACTTCTCTAAAGAATATGTGCTAGCAACTTAACTCTTGCAGTAACATTACATTGCTCTATGCACTGTTATAATCCATGCAGGACCCATTTAACATAATCAGTAATTGCATACCAGTAAATACATCTTCAGGGCTTAATTAAAAGTACCCTCTAATCACACAGCGAGGACAATATTATTGGTAAACAAGGAAGACCAAAACATAGATACCATCTCAGTATGGCATGCCTGGCATTGTGTTTGTGTGCAGCTTCTTTTCACTGATACCGACACGTTCTTATTTTTATAGGAACATGTCAGTATCACTTTAAGTAGCAATTAGCAGTCTATCTGGGGAATGTAATAAAAGTCGGCAACGGAAAAACTATTCGCAATGCGAAAAGTTATGCCTTTGCGCAAACAAATTTTGCTTTGCATGAATTTAATATAGCTTTAGCGAACTCGGAAACTGTTTAGCAACCACTTCCGACAGTGGAAGACCGTTTGCGAATTTTATAGTTTGCGCCAATGCGCAGTAAATGTAGTGAAACTTCTTACTGCAAAAGTCGTTATGTTTGCTCCAAAAGATTACGTCACCTTTAAGCACTTCTTAAAATTCGCAATTGACAACTAAAATTTGCAATGCAATAACAGTTTAAGTAACAATATTACATTGTGAGGTGTGGATTTGTATTCTTATTGGTGCGAATTGTTTTTCTCTTTGTGACTTTAATTACATTCCCCCCTATATCAGAAAATTGACCAACAGAAAACTGGCCAATTTCAATAGACACTTTAGATTTCATATGTGACTTAGTATTGTAAATGGTCAATATAAATTGCAATTCAATGGCAAAAAGTTTGCATTTAATCAGCTTTGCAATCAGACACTTTAGATTGAAGCTGGTCATTTTATATTGCAGTTGGTCTCTGTATATTGCTTTTTGCCCCTTAACACTATCATTGCACATGTAATGTATTTCATTTGATCATTTGTGTAGTACATGAAAATCTAGCAGGAAAAACTATTGTCTATCTATCTGTCTGTCTGTCTATTATCTATCTATCTACCTATCTATCTATTATCTATCTATCCATCCATCTATCCATCTATCCATCTGTCTGTCTGTCTGTCTGTCTGTCTATTATCTATCTATCATCTATCTATCTATTATCTATCTATCTATCTATCTATCTATCTATCTATCTATCTATCTATCTATCTATCTATCTATCTATCTATCTATCATTTATCACTGATAACTTATCTATCTATCTATCTATCTATCTATCTATCTATCTATCTATCTATCTATCATTTATCTATCTATCTATCTATCTATCTATCTATCTATCTATCTATCTATCTATCTATCTATCTATCATTTATCACTGATAACTTATCTATCATATATGTAAATGTCTATATATTACAGGGCTGCCTAATTTCATGATAGCAGTTTGTAACCTTGACTGACCCAGTTCAATTGCTCACTTAATTCTAAGACTTGAGGGAAAATGTAACACTTGAGCACTTATTAAAGAAAACCATCAACAAATATTACAACAATTTCATCTATTGTGTTTGCTACAAGGCACAAGATGATCAGAAGCATGACTAAATTCTTAAATCCTGAGTCTGGGTAGTGCAGCATATTTCATAACAAAAGTCGTCCAAAGGGTCCTGCGAGTATATTAAAAATGATTGCTCTGTATTGGAATGATTAATTGCTTTTATTGTTGCAGCTCTTAATCTGCACTTTTTAAATAATTGTTTGCAACATTTTATATCCTGATCATTTTTATCCCATAGCAAGAAAAGATTGTTTATTCAATGCCATCATTTTTAGATGTTCACATTTATCTGTGTATACTTATTAATGATAGTGTCTGGCATTTTTCATTTTTAAAACATCAATAAAAGTCTCTTCAGTCTTATATCTTTTGCTTAAATACAGTTCAGTTTCCACTCTTACAAACATCATGATATTCTCATGAGAAGCAAGGTTATAGAAGGAGCTCATGATATGCTGTGACATACACGGGCAGATGGAATAGCCTTTGAGACTATTGATTTATATTCATTTTTACAAGTATGCTGTTTTGCTAGTTCAATACATAATCCACTCAGATAGTTATTTGGGGCAAATAAGGATTTTTTTTGTTTCAACATCAAATGTATAAAATGCAGAAACATTGCAATGTACTGCTGCGGGCTGTATTGAATGCCACACCAATTTCATTATACCAGTCATTTTAAAATCCCTATTTGAACTTTAAGTTCAATAAGCTGCTGGCGGCATGTTTAGCAATAGTGAAAGTAACCATAGAAAGGCTTTTTTTTTTTTTAGAATGGTGAAATACAGTCTGAAATTTACATAATATCTTATTTGTAAAAGGCATTGCAGCAATTCCCATTTTATATTGTGAAAAAATTGATGTAAACAGTAGTTTATCGCTCCAGTGTCTAGATACTTTATTTAAAGCAGCACAGCATACATATTACATGCCTATTACTTTTTACTACAATGGTAATTTAAGGCAATATATCACCTGCTTGCTTCGCACTGTGATACTGATATAATAAAGTGAAAAAGCACACATATCATGCAGTTTGTGTATTAGCTAGCTCTCTAATGATGAGATGTGTTTTTTAAAGGGTTAACAGAAGGTGGCTCATTGGCTTATGTACCTCAGTGAATAATATTTTGATTTTATAGTATACTATGGCTTGGTTTTAACTGTTCTGTTCTGTAACCATGGATGCAACACATTATTGCATGAATGCATGAATACAAATCATTAGATTATAATTACTAAAACAAGCTTTTCCAATATGGAACATCAAAATATTTAATGGGGGAGGATTTCTCCAACTGTAAACACATCCCAATGTAGAACAAAGGGTAAAGGGTGGCTCATCTGATTTTTTTACTTTGTTCGATTGGCCCATGCATTGTGTTCATTATATCATGTAGTGTGTTTTTGTTTGTTGGCCTTGGATAAAAATGGGTCCTAATGTATGTATGTATGTATGTATAGCTTTATTTGTAAAGATCTGTTAAGGAGCCGCAGTGCTGTTCAATGAATAAAAGTACAATATATATAAAAGTATACATGGGTGAGACAAATCACATAATAAATATATACAGAATCATAGGACAAAGAGCTTAAGTGCTATGTGGTAAGAGACATAGTGCGAAGGAGGTCCCTGCCCCGTAGAGCTTACAGTCTAAGTGGATGGGAGGCAAACATACAGGTACAAATTGGAGATAAAAAAAGTGCACAAGGTAAGGTATAGTCAGTAGCGACAGGACTAGGCTAATGTTCTAGTGGTCCAAAAGGTAGACTCTTCGTTTTTTCTTGAAGAGATTAAGAGAGGATTCCTTATGGAGGAATCAGGGATGGAACTCCAGAGGTAAGGAGCTGCAAGATAGAAGGGTTTGAGACGAGAGATGGCAGTGGATGTGGATGGTGTGAAGAGAAGGTGGCTCTGAGAAGAACGGAGCAGATGACCAGGAATGTATAGCGAGACAAGAGAAGAAATGTAGTGAGAAGCAGAGGAGTGAAGTGCTTTGAAGGGTTTTATATGCTATCCTTTGCTTAACAGGCAGCCACGCTAAGGATTTTAGCTGGGGTTGAGCAGGTTCCCTTTTAGGAGAGAGCAGAAGGATCCTGGTAGCAGAGTTTAAGATTGATTGGAGGGGAGAGAGATGGGAGTCAGGAAGACCAGTTAGGAGGAGATTGCAATACTCTAAATGGGATAAGATAAGGGCATGGATTTGTGTTTTGGCTGTTGTTTGCGAAAGAAACGAGCGTATCTTGGCTATATTGCAGAGGAAGAAACAACAGGTTTTGGCAGTATTGTTAATATGATTAGAGAAGGAGAGGGACTGGTCAAAGATGACACCTAAGCAGCGTGCTGAGTTAACCGGGTTAATAGTCATGCCATCAATAGTAATGGTAAAAGGAAGAGTAGGGCTCGGTTTGGGTGGAAAGACCATGAGCTCAGTCTTGGCCAAGTTGAGCTTGAGGTGGCGTTGGTTCATCCAGGAAGAGATAGCTAGTAAGCAGTCTGCTATCTGGGTCTGAACGTCAGAGGTTAGTGAGGGAGTGTCTAAATATATCTGAATGTCATCGCATACAGGTGATATTTAAGGCCAAATGAAGATATAAGGTCTCCTAAAGAGAGAGTGTACAAGGAGAACAACAGAGGACCAAGTACAGAACCCTGAGGCACCCCCACATTAAGATGAACAGGAGGAGAGGGCAACCCTGCCACATGATTATAGGACCTCACATGTTACTCTGAAATCTAAAGCCTCAACATGTTAATATCTTACTTTATATCCGACACATTGCAAAATGGCAATCAACCTAATACATTATGACCCACCAATGCAGCTGCCTGTATAAGTGTCATTTAGATACTTCACAGTTAGGACTATGGCACAATTTCTCATAAGAGCACTTTGAGTTGAAAAGTACCACTATGGGCATTTGCCTTTCAAGTGAAACAGATGTGGAAGCAGTAGCTTCTCTATTAGCTTAAATACACTGACAGGGTATATGTAACCTACACCATCAGCCTTCCAGGTAGTGTTTCTATTATTTTGTGCATTCCATGTATGGATGCATTCCTGTGAAAGCATATACATTTTTTTTATTCAGCTATTGGTTTAATTTATAATGAAAATTGAAGCCTATGCTTAATAACTTTATAAATTTTATAGTAAATTTTATGAAAGTGATCTAGCTCACCCACAAACCATTTTTTTTATTCTTCAACCTGATTTTTTTGCCTAGTTAAATGGTTGATTTATTGAAATTTGAAATGCACCCAGATGGATTAACTTAAAGGGAAAAGAAAATTGAATTGGACATTACAAGAGTTAGAAATATTATTTACTACAGAAATAGTTCAGTTGGGAAATCAGAGTGCATATAATAGACCAGGAAAAAGAGGAAATTAAATAAGGAAATTATAACTGTGACATATTTATAAAAATGCAAAAGGAGAAGAAATAAGGAATGATTCATAAAAGCATCATTATGACAAGATGTTATATGGTTGCAGAGGACTGCAGAGTTATATAAATTTTGGCTGGCATTTTTTTAAGGCGACAAAACATAAAAATGTTAATATTTCTTTTCTTAAACTGATATTTTGCAAAAAAAAGTTTTTAAACAAAGTCTCTCTAATAAGTATGGAAATGGAGAGGCGTATTTATCAAATTCTGAATTTGTGACCCTTATCAAGGGTTGAATTTTGAATTGAAAAAACTTAAAAATACAAATTCAAAAAGACCAACCGAAATTAAGTAAAAGTTTTTTTTTTGGTCGAATAGGTCCGTTTTGAATACGTTCGTATTCGGCCGAATTCAAATCGTACGAATCGAAGGAATAGCGCATTAGATCGAATTCGATTCAAAGTTTTTCCCCAAAAAAACTTTGATTTTTCAAAGTCCACCAATTGACTCCAAATAGGTTCTAGGAGGTCCCCCGTAGGCTAAAACAGCAATTCGGCAGTTTTTAGATGGCAAATGGTCGAAGTCGAATTTTTAAAGAAACAGTACATGATACAGTAAATTTCAATAGTAGAATTGTCTTTCAAATTCGAATCGAATTTGGACTATTCCCTAGCTGAAGTACACAAAAAATGCTTGAAATTCTAATTTTTTTCATTCGAAATTCACCTCAACCTTTGATAAATCTGTCCAATAACGTTTTATATAAACTCACACATACTAAAATCAAATATTCTATTTATGAAGAAGCTCAAATATAAAAACTCAAATAAGAACATGAAAAAAACTCGAATGCAGTTCATATTCTCAGTTGCAAATTTTATTCAATGGGTCTATCAATACTGAAAAAGATTAGAAGAATGCAAAAAACTTGAATGGAAAAGAAATGTAAAAGCAATGGAAAAGATTATATAGTTTTTATAATTGTTGAAAGTACAGATGAAGCCACTTGGATTTGTGAGTTAAATGCGTCATGACTCAGAGTTAATTGAAGAAACTGTGTTATCTAAAGTTATCTTAACTCATTTAATGCATTTAACCTTTTCATTAGCATACCAAAGCACCATTGTTCACAATGGTGAATGCTTTAATTAGATGGGATGTTGTGACACAGTTTTCTGTGTTAAATGAGATAAATGGGATATCTGTGTTTAGTTATTCTGTGTCAAACAGACAAACCAAAGTGGCTGCATCTGTAGCTCTTCTTGGGCCATGGCACAAGGTTACTTTTGGTGTCACTGTAACTGTAGCAGGAACATTTCAATAAATAAAATGTAAAATCTGGAATCTCTATTAAAATCATCCTGGTAAATATGTTATAGCATATGGGAGCAATTATTGCCCATACATTCTTAGGAACAAAACAGTCAGTAAAACACTATAATGTGATTAGAACATTATGGGGCAGATTTATCAAGGGTCGAATTGAAAATTAGACTTTTTTAATTCAAATTTCAAGTTTATTTTAGTGTAATTCAACTAGGGTATTGTCCAAATTCTATTTGAGTTTAAAAAAAAAATTGAAATTCCATTTTTATAATATATCATGTACTGTCTCTTTAAGAATTAAAATTTTTACTATTTGCCATCTAAAACCTGCTGAATTGGTGTTTTATCCTATGGGGGACCTTCTACAACCAATTTGGAGTCATTTGGTGGACTTTTGAAAATCAAATTTGATTTGAATTTGATTCGAGTTTGCAGGTCAATCCTATTCACCTGAATTTTTTTTAATAAATTTTGATTGAGCTCCAAAAAAAACTCATAAGAAATAATGCTGAAATGCAGAAGTAACGTCACTTATCGCAAGACAAAGATATCTTATTGTACTTTCGTATACTGTACATGGGAACGATGTTAATTTTGTTGCAGGAATATTCACAGTGGTAACCGCGGATGGTTTATAGACAATGGTTTTTTGAATTACTTATATTAGATATACCATGACCTGGATGAATGAAAAAATTTGCAGCCGGCGAAATGTCGCAGACGCCCATTAAAGTGAATGTGATAAAAGTTGCTAATGGAAAAACTATTCGCAATTCGAAAAGTTATGCCTTTGCGTGAACAAATTTTGCTTTGCACGAATTTAATATAGCTTTTGTGAACCCGGAAACTGTTTAGCGACCACTTCCGACTGTGGAAGACCGTTTGCGAATTTTATAGTTTGCGCCAATGCTCAGTAAATGTAATAAAACTTCTTACTGAAAAAGTCGTTATGTTTGCTCCAAAAGATTTCAACACCTTCAAGCACTTCTTAAGAGTTCGCAATTAAAATTCCCAATGCAATAATAGTTTAAGGAACAATATAACATGCGAGATGTGGATTTTTTGTCTTATGGGCACTTATTGTTTTGCTGTTTGTGACTTTAACTACATTCCCCCTTATGGGTGTCAAAAAATGTTTGGTGCATGACGCCATACAAGTCTATGGGCGGCATTTCCGCGGCGTCATATGTTTATAGACAATGTTTATTAATTTTTGTGAACAGATGTCTAATACTCACCTTCCTGCAATGTTTTCAAGGAAATTGTTTAATTTATTGATTAATTGTTAGGCCTCAGTGAACTATTGCTTTAGGTCCATACTGAATATTTAAACAGTTGTTTATGTATAGCATTACAGGTATGGGACCTGTTATCCAGAATGCTCGGGACCTGGGGTTTTCCGGATAATGGATCTTTCCGTAATTTGGGTCTTCATGCCATAAGTCTACTAGAAATTCATTTAAACATTAAATAAACCCAATAGGCTGGTTTTGCTTCCAATAAGGATTAATTATATCTTAGTTGGGATCAAGTACAAGCTACTGTTTTATTATTACAGAGGAAAAGGAAATCATTTTTTAAAAAATTGGATTATTTGGATAAAATGGAGTCTATGGGAGCCATTCTGTAATTCGGAGCTTTCTGGATATCGGGTTTCTGGATAAGGGATCCTATACCTGTATTTCCTTTATAAGGAGAATATCTGTGACTATATTAAGTTGAATGCAAGTGGTGCTACAATGGCCATTACCTCAAATGGTAAGGCAGGTACAAAGTTCTCAAAGGACAAAACAAAGGACAATATCTCAAGTACAAGAATAGATGGAAATGAAATGTTGAAGTTCTGTTCTAGAGTTAAGAAAATGATGCCTGAAGGTGCACCAATACTTGTGTGTGATACACAGTAATCCAAATGCTGTATTGAGCAACTGTGTTCCACTTAAAGACATTACAAGAGTTCTCATAGGCTGCAGAATGTCTGTGAGAAAATTATGCAGTAGAGCTATTTTTTTTTTTTTTGCTTAAGTTCTGCTCTGTGATGAATAATAAACTAATCCCAGGAGGTGCACCAATGCTTTTGTCTGCCAAATGCCTAAACTGTGTGAAGGACGGTGGATCTATAAGTGAAGTCTTCAAATCATTTAAAGTGGACCTGTCACCCAGACATAAAAAGCTGTGTAATAAATGTCCTTTTCAAATTAAACATGAAATCCAAATTTTTCTTTTCATTTAAGCATGCATAGCTGTTGTAAACTCTTTTAAAAATCTCAGCTGTCAATCAAATATTGTCTGCCACTCCTCTATGCCTTGGGCATAGATGCGGGGCAGACAATTACTTAGACAATTGCGTTACTAATATAGTCCACAAAATGGCTCCTGCCTGCTTGCTATAATTATTAATTCCCAGACGGAAGGAAACAAGATTCAAAATTTTTTAACTGTGTAAATAAAATGCATTTTGCTTGACTGACATGATAAAATAGGACTTTGAATTATTTTTTGGGTGACGGGTCCCCTTTAAAAGCTGCACAATGACTGTAAAAAATAAATATGTAATGTTCTATTTAGGGGGTTGCAGACTGGTTCTGTTCTGTTTGGCATCTTTTGTAGTTAACATAAATTTACACAATTATATAAGACTGCTTTTAACCATGTCTACATTGTGTTTGATTTAGTTACATTTGCTGAGATATATTTCAGTAGTTTTTCATATTAAAGTTGATATGAATGTGATAAACAGATGCCAACTCTTATGCATCACATCTAAAAAAGAACCTTTCCTTTGATTCTTTCTTCTATTTGATATTAATCTGCTCTTTTTGTTGTATGATAAAAGTGAGACCTTGTCATCTCATTGTTTTATATCTTCTGAAGACACAGCACAAAGACCTGGAAATGTGAAATCTGTTCGCTTTTTCTTTTAGAACAGATTTTTACAGCACACAGTACTAATCCAATGTTCTCAGGATACAGAATGTGTAAATATGTATGCTTACACATATTATTTTAGATCCGATTTTAGGTATCCATATAGGAAACTCATAATTTCAAATATTTGAATTGTATGCTTTCTTTCATTTAGATTATAAGTAACCTTTATGTAGAATCAAAGGTCAATGTTGCAGACTAGGCATTGTAAAATACTGTATATTTAGCAAAGGAATGATTGAAACATATTGTTTCATCTTTATGCTTTTGAAGGGGCTTCTTCAACTGGAGTTCCTAGCCTCCCTAACAGCAGTATCTCAGAGGCCAAGGGATTTTGAGTCAACACAAATGCAGTCAGTTTTCTCATGACTAAGATTTTATGTCATCTTGATTCAAATAAAAAAGGTCTCTAGTTAGGTAGAGTACAGAGCTAAAACAAGGTACAATATTGTTATCTCATTCTTCTTTGTCCTGCCACACTCACACTTGTTCACCATGTTTTTATTTCCTACAGTGCAATAATCTGTGCCAGAAATTTGTAATCTGAGTCTGATTGGTCAGTCCTGGTGCTAAAGCAATCTTGCAGAAGTTGCTTTGGTGTCAGGATAGATGTCATAGACCATGCATGGTCAATAATGCTGTTTGTGTGTGATCATTTGGGTTCACTTATAGTAAGGTTCAGTGATGGGTGAATTAGCCCCATGTCAGATTTTAAAATTGAATGTAAAAAAATCTGTTTGCTCTTTTGAGAAATGGATTTCAGTGCAGAATTCTGCTGGAGTAGCACTATTAAATATTAAATTGATGCATTTTGAAAAAAAAACTTGTTTTCCGATGACAGGATCCCTTTAAGATCATAGCATAGCCAGATATGTTCTACTCTCACATTAAAAATAAAAAATGCTCGCTTCCTATTCTGGGGCGTGATCCTGGTTAAGCTATGTGCCTTACGATCGTACCAATTGTGTGAAATGACACAGGTTTATTGGTGGTATACTGTTGATTATATGGTCAACGGCAATGTGAAAAACCAATGCTTTCTGTAACAGAAAATTTGTAACTTCAAAGCTTTCTTGTACATGATAATGTGAAAAATCAATAAAGAGAAAGTTAAAAAAAAAAAAAAATGCTTTTTGCATATTTGCCCAGAGAGGGTGCACTGGTCTCAATTTTTGTTTTTTTTGTTCCATGTGTGGTCCTCATATATCCTCTTCATATTGTACTTATATTCTGCTTATAACAGTGTGGGGTTTGATGTTTCCGGGGTACAGTTAATCTGGCCCTATTCCTGGCAGCTGGGGACAAATGGGAAGCTTTGCTTATAGGAGCGACTTGCTGGTAAAATCCTCTATTTGCTGCCTGTTATAAGCAGATGTAAGGTACAGAGGACACGGCACTTGTGCATCTTATTATGCAATGCTTGAACAAATAGGCATATTGGCACATAGAGCAAGCGTTGAAGAAAAGATTACAGCTCTCAAAAGCATTTTCAAATATGCAAGATAAGCATTAGTTATTTTATTTGACAAAAAAACAGATTTGCAAAAAAAATGACCGTTAACCTCTTAAAAACATAAGTGAAAGTAGGTTAGTTTCCCTGTTTACAGAAAATATTAAAAAAAAGAATGTATTTACATATTCATTACTCAGTTCTCTTACACAATTAAAACGTACAAAAGGAGAAAATCTTCAAGTTTATGTATTATTCTTCCTATATATATTCAATGGAAAATGAATGTACTGCCAGAAGCAAGTGTTAATATCAAGTATCTTCATTGCATCTTGACATCAATGTTTATCTTAATCAGCAACTATCCTTTAGATGCAGATCACATGCATTGGCATACCTTTATGAATAACATTTTGCATTACCCCTTGCATTAATAAATTGGTACTGTCGTTTGCCACTGGTACTATGTAATAGAAGGTACAGAAAGTTTGCTACAGGTCTAATCACCAATAGAAGTGAATCAGCAGATAGCATTTAAAAGCAGTGATGAGTTGCGAATGTGACGCTTTGCTTCTTAGAAAAAAAATCGAAAAATTCGCGAAATGGCGAGATTTTCACAAAATGCATTGAAACCAATGGGCATCAAAATCATTTTAATACATTTGTCTATTTTGCCAAATGCATGAAAGTCAATGGGTGTCCGATTTTTAGACAACAAATTTTCACCGCAGTTTTATTTGCTGGCGGCAAAGCTAGTGCCTGCCAAATGTATTCGTCCATCACTATTTAAAAGGAAATATCTTATTGGTTACTATAGGTTACTGCACTTAGACAAAAGTTGTGCCTTTTATCAATTATATAGGCAAGTTTATCTGTTGGATATTGTTCATGCTATTTATAGATCTGGCCTTTGTTGACGATTGCTTTCCTTACAGTTTTTAATGAATTTCAGAAATTTGTGCTTCTATAATGAATTCGTTTTTTTATCATTTAAGTTTTATGGGGTTGCAGCATAGAGCTTTTTAGCTGTAGTTCAAAGCAATATGTTTTGGGCAATTCTAACTCTCAGTTACACTTGGATAAATTCTTGGATTAATGATTCCATTTTATAAGAATGGTTTCCTCAATATCGGTTTACCTTATTGCACTTATAACACAATCCTTATGCAGATTCAGCCAATTTACCATTTTGAGGATAAATACTGTAGTGATGGGCGAATAAATTTGGCAGGCGCAAATTTGTGACAAATTTCTGCGTTTCACCGATGGCGAATAAATAATAAATAAAAAAACAATGTTGTGTCAAAGTTATTCAGACGCCCATGGGCGTCAAAGTTGACGCACGTCACAACAATTTTGATGCCCATTGACTTCAATGCTTTTGCTAATTTTTCAGCGAAACTGGAGAAATTCGCCCATCACTAAGGATAAACGAAAATGTATTTTTAGAGATATTTTTTTTTAACTTCTGCTACAGAGGCTGTTGGAGCTAACTTTTACTTATAATCAAAAAAAGCATTCTCTACCTACCTGTCCCCTCTAATTTCATTAGGCCCAGTGCCAGCAATCAATTGATAAAGAGCCTATATACAGTAAGCCTGCCACTTACTGCTCCCAGTTCTTGGCCAATAGGCTTACTAGCCTGTTGGCAGTTTTCAGAAGCTTCAGTGTTCCCCGTCTGGTTCCAAAGTCCCTGCCTGGTTCTAACTTTTGTCAGTTTATTTAACTTGGTCTGCTGCATTTCCTGACCACTTTCCTGTGTGTTGGATTAATCTTCTGCCTATTGATCCATTAATATTCCAAGCTGATTTAGCAAACTGCCACCATTTTATCCAACTCCAGACTCCAGACTTGTCCTGAAAAGAATACTCCAAAAATGAGAGGAGAGGATATTTGGGGAAAAAGGGCAATAAGAGGAAATATCAGAGACAGTTGTAAACCTTCAGGAACAGGAGCTCTGATGTATTCATTCTTTCGGACAAATCAATAATGTGAAGCTAAGGTTCTCAATGTAAAGTCTTTCATTTTGTCCCATCTTTATCTTTTTAATGTCAATATATTTCTTCATACATGATTAAAAACACTTTTTGGGTGAAGGCCAATATGGAGATATAACTTCAGTGAGTAAAACACAGGTGTATAATACTGACTGGTTGGTAAATTAAAGGGGGGGGACTGTATTGCTGTGATATTTCCATGTAATCTGATTAAGAGCATCTTAGAACAAGGTGTCAAATTGAATAGTAAATCAGACATTTACCCTAGACACTGTAGGAATGAGGTTATTGATCATTTTCAGCATTCGTGTAGAAACGGTTAATATAGTTACATTGTGCAACCTCTAACAGAACAGATATGTAAAATAATGGAATGGCAGGTCTTGCAGAAATTGAAGGCTTTAATGAGAGAAACAAAGAAATAAATTGAATCTCTGTGACCCCTGTGATGTTATGACCCCTATATTTGATTATGCATATGCCAGAACACCCTCCCAGATATAGGATTATTAAATGAGACATAGATTCCCTAAATGAGAAGCTAAATAAATGGTGTAACTCTCTTCTGCAGCCCCTGGTTATGAGGCTGTTTTCCTGTGTTTAAGACAGGCCATCATTTATACACAGTAACATTTTTTGACAGTCAGGATAGTGTTAATTTACATGATAACATTTAGACAGCTGGGAATTTCTTGGGATTCCCCAGTTTGAATTTGAATAAATCTGGCCGTAAGATCTAGAGTGCTTAAAATTATAGTCTACAATTATTTTACATTCTCATTTAATTCCTAGATAAATAGCATCAGGATGATTCTGCCCTTTACATTTTTGCTTTAGCTTATGCAAGCTTAGACAAACTGACAGTGGGATCAGTCTATTTAATAACCATAAATTCTAGAAAATACACAGCCTGTTTTTACAACAGGTAAGTCACTACTCAAGCTATGGTGGTAAATGCCATTGTTTCCTTTACAATACAAAGAAAACATACAGTATACCTTGCTGAAAGTGAAACCTTATTTCTTTTAGTTAATATTAATACATTAAGGGATCACATTTTAGTGGACATTTCTAAAGAAATGTCCAGATGCAAGTGCTACAACACTAACGGGGACCAAATTATTGCTCATTCAATGAGTACTTGTGACATGTGCCATGCACAAGGCAGCCCAGACTGCCTACCAAAGTGACCCTGCACCTGTTGGTGCTCTCTAACCTTGCACATCATTCATATGGGCAAGTTAGGGTAAATCTACAACCCTTCCACTGCCCACCTCTAATAAATACAGTACTGCCAAATGCATTCAAGGAGATAATGTACATATTTGCTCAATCTGTAGAGTTGCTGGCAGTAGGGCATAATTTTTTTGTACTTTGCACCCTGTTTTTCATCAGTGAACCATTTTAACATCAAGTACATTTCAAGAACAGTGCAATACAGTTAGGCTTGAGCATTTCACATACATTCACTAAGTTCACAACCTCTCTGGTGTTGCATGTTCCCATGCTTTTCTTTAGCATACAATGTTAATTTCAGTGATCTAAAGTTCTGAACCCACGACATGAGTCTCGAACTCCAGGATCTAAACTACTATCTGTCAGGGCCTAGTATATAATCGGAGAAGTCCAGACCAAGGAGGAAGCACTAGAACTGTAGTCCGATAAGTGGTATCCGAACTGTAAAGAAGGATCATAATCATTTTCATGCAAGGGTTCAGAGGCAGGCAGTGATCAGACGTGGTCAGGAACAAAACAGGAAGTCAGGAACCAAAGAATCAAGCAGGTAAAGTAATTAGGAGCACCCAGGACCTTTGCAAAGAAAGACCTATTTTTGAGTATTGAACCCATTTCTTGGCATCCCTTTTATTTTGAAGTTTGGCACCGTTTAGGATGTGATGCCGTCACGCGCACTGCGTGACACAATTCCTTCAGTGAGTAATCCAGTCAGCACCTGTGCCTTTCAAGCTGTTTCACACTGATGCAAGTCCAACAGTTTCCACTCAAAACATGTTAGCCAAATACTTGTATAATGTACAGCACCACTCACGATTCTCTTTTTCTTTAAAAAGCCTTTATTCAGCCATGGGCTCTGACCCCAAACAATTCGTCCATTATACAAGTATTTGGCTAACAATTACTTCAGTGTGCAGCCCTGGGAGCCACCATCTTGGCTCCAAAGCAGATCGCTCGTCAACGGAGTGCTCCTGACACTATCTCCTTCTTATTCTATCCTTAATTTGTGGGGTACTCACCAGCAAGTTACTCCCACTAACTCCTGGCATTTCTAGCTGTCTTTCATGGCTTATATTACTACAGCATTCTGCTACAGAGTATTTCCTATGCTGAACTCTAATTAACTCAAAAGAACCTTTTAACTGCTTTTCACCCTCTTACACTTAGTAAAGTCTAAGTAGTTTCCTTTTACTACAGCATAGGTGGAATATCCACTGAATTCTCAATGAAATATATAAACAAAATTATTCATATCTTTAACCTAATTTACGAGTGTAAATGACACCTACGTGCCTCCCCCTGCCCACCCCACTTAGATTGAGTATTAACTAACACCTACAATATCTATGTTAAATTACTTAACAGTTACAAAAATGTTTTATAAATAGCTTATTACAGTAGAATATTGACAAAATATTGTCAAAAGATTTACTCTTAGATTAATGACAGCTAGGGACCCATAGATTGTAAGAAAAATTTAAAATCTTTGTGTACAACACCAAATGCACTGTATGTAATATACAATGTACTTGTAATTAAGCCGTAGCAATCAGATAGCAATTAAAATTTCAGTCCTGACAGCTACACAAGAAAAATAATTCCAAAACTATAAGAAAATGTAAAATTAAGTGATTAGCAAATTGTCTTTAAATATCACTGTCAACATCATATTAAAAGTTAATTTTAAGGTGAAATTCCCCTTTAAAGGAAAACTATACCCCCAAAATGAACACTTAAGCAACAGATAGTTCATATCATATTAAGTGGCATATTAAAGAATCTTACAAAACTGGAATATATATTTAAGTAAATATTGCCCTTTTACATCACTTGCCTTGAGCCACCATTTTGTGATGGTCTGTGTGCTGCCTCAGAGATCACCTGACCAGAAATACTACAACTCTAACTGTAACAGGAAGAAGTGTGAAAGCAAAAGACACAACTCAGTCTGTAAATTGGCTCATGTGACCTAACATGTATGGTTTGTTGGTATGTTTGTGAGTACAGTGAATCCTACGATCCCAGGGGGCGGCCCTTATTTTTTAAAATGTCAATTTTCTATTTATGATTACCCAATGGCACATACTGTACTACTATATTATTATGAAAATGGTTTATTTACATGAAGCAGGATTTTACATATGAGCTGTTTTATGCAATATCTTTTTATAGAGACCTACATTGTTTGGGGGGTATAGTTTTCCTTTAAGTTACTATTCGCTGAAAGCATAAATGCTTAAAGGCAAATGCATTACCTAGCACTAAGTTAATGAAATTCATGTACTAAAGCATTTTCCGCCTTCTAATTAAAACTAATGTTTTTGCAACAGAAAATGAAGCAATTAATTCAATAAATGCTTAACTAGAAAACACCTCAGCAAAAACGGAATTATTATGATCATTGTTATTTTTACCCTGCAAAATTTCATGTATCTGCAAAATAAAGTTCCAGTATTTCATAAGCCTGTCCTGTATTTTCTTTGTTGTTTCTGACATGTTTGCAAATAATTACATTCATTTCACATTTGAGGGAATCCTGTTATTTAAAATATTTTTTTTTAGAGTTCTCCTTGCATTTATGTTCTTTCCAAGTAATGAGAGAATAGAGATCATGGTTTATTTATAATTTGGTATTTATTTATTTATAGAACGTGAGCAATTTATGCATTCTTCCAGCGAAGTTCCACGTGTCCATTTTCTATGTCCTCTGTAAGTTGACTGGGAGATCAGTATTTATGCGCATGAGCAGTTGGAGGAGTTTGCCGGTTTGCACAAATGCGCATGCGCGGAATTACACTGAAATTGCCGATCTCGCAGTCAGCTTACCGAGAACGCAGAAGATGGATGCATGGAACTTTGCTGGAAGAATCTGTGGCGAGGGGTAAGAATGGAGTATGGGGCATCTCCCTGGGGGGGTAGTTAGTCTGGGGGGAGGAGGGAGGGGGGCCTACCTGGGGTGGGGGGTAAGGGTTTTTTTCAGAACAGGTTGATTTCTCCTTTAAAAACTCAATGAAATTATATTCAGATAAAGAATCTATAGTTATAATTTACACAATTTATTCAATTTAGTCAAATTTCTCAAGGTGGAAACATCCTGCAAGGCACCTAGAAGGGCTCATATACATCCGCAAGCACATTTGAAGTCCCACACTTTTCCCCACAGTAAGTTGCATATTAAACCTCTTTACCTTAAAGGTACTTGTGTCAAAATGTGATCTATGCATTTCCATATATTTGTGATCAGCAGCCCTCAGTTCTTCCTGCCTTCTGTTTCGAATCGAGTGCTGCTGTACCCAATGACCATGGGGAACCATGGAGTTAACAGGCTGTAGTTCCAAGATTCCCTTGTGCCTAACAAATCAGGCACAGACATCACTTTCATGCTGAACACCGGAAATGAAAGATGGACACACAATTGTGTCTGATTTCTGAAAAAATATGCACCGTTGCATTCATTTTGGCAGTATTTACAATGCCAACCTAATGGTTATTTATGAATAAATGAAAAGAAAGGACAAGGACAGACTCCTGTGGTTTAATCAGGGTGTCAGGTTTGACCACAAATTAGATGTTGGCAGTTAGGAGCCTATCAGGGGAATGTAATAAAAGTTGCAAAGAGCAAAACTATTCGCACCAATAAGACTAAAAATCCACATCTCACAATGTAATATTGTTCCTTAAACTGTTATAGCATTGCGAATTTTAATTGCGCAATGCAAATTTTAATTGCGCACTCATAAGAAGTGCTTGAAGGTGTCGTAATCTTTTGGAGCAAACATAACGACTTTTTCAGTAAGAAGTTTTATTACATTGACTGCGCATTGGCGCAAACTATAAAATTTGCAAACAGTTTTTTACTGTCGGAAGTGGTCGCTAAACAGTTTCCGGGCTCGCAAAAGCTATATTAAATTCGCACAAAGCTGTTTTGGTAATTGAGACACTATTGTCACACATCAGATTGGAGGCAAAGATAGTGGGAATGAAGTTTGAAGATAAAGAGTATAAGACAATAGCTTTCGCTGATGATATGCTAATTTTTGTCTCAAATCCGATGTCTTCCCTACCCAGCCTCTTATCACTTATAGAATATTTTGGAACCCTATCAAACTTTAAGGTTAACCTTACAAAATCTAAAATTTTGAACATCAATACCCCAGAAAATATAATGGACAGTTTAATAAATAACTTTCCCTTTAAAAAGGCAAAACATAGTATAAAATACTTGGGTGTTAATATAACTCCAAATATGTCCGATTTATATAACAGCAACTTTGTCCCCTTATTGACAATACTACAGGATAAGGTAAATAAATGGAATAAAATAAACCTGTCATGGATGGGGAGAGCACAAGTATTGAAAATGTTCCTGATGCCTAAACTGAACTACTATCTACAAGTTCTGCCAATTAGACTACCAGCTGTTTTTTTCAAGAAAATTAAATCCCTATTTATAAAATTTATTTGGAATGGCAAACAGGCTAGGATTCAATACAAACAACTAACATTACCATTAGACAGAGGAGGGTTAGCTATCCCAGATGCCTGGTTATATTATATTTCAATCCATTTAACACGTATTAAACAATGGGCAGGTGAAGAAAGGAAGAAAGAGTGGGCAGTGTTAGAACATCAGTGGGCAGGGATACCTTTGTTAAATTATTTATGGAGTGAACCCAAAGGTATACCGGACAAGGTGAAGACCCACCCTTTAATAGCTCCCACATTTAGGATCTGGTTCAGCAATAGAATAAAGATGAATCTGACTAAAATGCCCTTTATACTACAACCCTTAATTCACAACATTTCATTTATACCCAGTTTGGAGAGGGGTGCATTCGGGTATTGGCAGATACTCGAGGGGAGACCAAAGAGAATTAGCGATTTCCTGGAAAACAATAAAATGATTCCATTAAAAGAAATTCAAAAGAAATGGGGAAAACATGCTAGAGATGCATGGAACTACCGCCAATTGCAAAATTATACTCATAAATTTAAAGAGGAAGATTGGGATAGAGAATTGACCAAATGGGAAAAACTACTGGAAAGTAAAGAGGTCCCTAATAAAGCAATATCAATTATATATAAACTCTTATTATCAAATATCTTTCTGGGCAAAGACACAGCTCTTAGGGAATGGGAAAAAGATTTGGATATTAAGATCCCCTCCGAGATGTGGAATAAGATCCTGTTACAAGCCCACCAATCATCTAGAGCTGTAAGAGTGAGGGAAATGAATTTTAAAATAATTACTAGATGGCACCTTACACCAACTAGGTTGAATAAGATGTATCCTGAACTTACAGATTTATGTTGGAGATGCGGTAAGGAGAGGGGGACACATACGCACATATGGTGTAAGTGTAAGGATTTGCAAGATTATTGGGGTAAAATCCTGAAAGTAATAAAAGAAATAACTAACACCAATTTGTCGTTGGATGATGCCCCCTCGATTTTGCTAAGTCTAGATACTGATAAAAAGGGTTTATTAAGGGACCCACTTACCTTACACTTGCTGGATGCGGCTAGGTCAATAATCCCAAGATATTGGAAGAAGAAGGTTCCACCAAGTAGCATGGAATGGCAGCAGGCAGTAGAGCACACCAGAAAAATGGAAGAAATAACACATATTATTCATAACAATAGTGCTATATACTGGGATATTTGGGAACCATGGGTTAGGTTTATAAATAAATCGAGTTAAAAGGGATTTCAGTCTGAAAGAGGAATAAAGGGAGGATCCTTTGGAGTCTAGCTAACTATTCTGCTAGTCACATTTCTCCTAATTTTCCCATTCTTTGAGGTTGCACCATTTTTCATTCTGACTGATCTGATGTTACACAATGACCTGTTATTTTACACAATTTGATGTTTCAGGTCAATATTAGACTGCAGAAGCTTCCTTCTTGGTTTTTCTTGGTTCAGCAGTCCAAGAGACCATAGTGAGGCAGCAGAAAAGCACTAATGGAGAATGATCACTCGTAGTAAACTCATAGTAAATTTGTATTCATTGTTTAATTAAGTTCCATTTATGTGTAAAATATTTCTTTTTAGTTTAAGATGCAAAGTATGTTATTTCAGACAGCTGAATATTATAAGCAGCTCTTGTGAAAAAGCAGCAATGATATATATATTTCCCAGAAAACTATAAACTGCAAACTTTAGTCTACCCACTGCAGAATAATTTTGACTTGCAATAATGAGAGTCGTTGTCTGGAACTCCAAAATAGAGATATTAGGGAATGTTATGTTAAATTTCACCAGCAAATTAAAAAGATTGTTCAAATTCTCTTTTTAAACTGGACACCTTAAAATGTATATATTGCAGAAAGGATAAGTAACTAACTCATTTTACACCATGTAAGTACCATAAAAATCTACTCCATTTACAGGCATTTTATCACTGACTACAACAATTTAAGACATTAAAGTAGGTCTGCAATTAAAGGGAGAATAAAATGTATAATAAATAAAACAACACAAACTTGGGAAGAATATAAAACAAGGGCTCCTATAAAATTAACATACATATTAAATGAACTAAACCAGCCTTTTTAAAGATAAAATGATAAAGGTTTATTATTTGTCCTACTTACAAATGTGCACTAATTTCAATAAAAATGTTCTCTATCTTTTCCTCTTAAAATTTTTTTCTAAAAGCATCTCTTGCCTTGAGGTGGCAATTATACTAAATTGGAACTTTGTTGCTCTGCTTATTGAATGCCATTGGATTCTCCAAATTTACATGAAAATTGATATACTGTATACAATCATTGGGAATAGGCAACAAAGGGCTTGTACAATTTTCTAAACATCCACTAAAGACAGACTAATTGAATTGAAGTGTTAAAACCAACTCTATATTATCCCAGGAAAGTTGAAAAAAAATTAGGAAGGTTGTAGAAGCAAGTGCCTCAACAACTTAAAGCCATGTTCATGCATATGATTTGGGATGCCCAATGATCTCCAAGTACTGGGAAGAGGTTGGAGCTTTTTGAGGTAGCACTTGAATTTTCCAGGTAGCTGCACACCAACATTCTGTCTCTTTGGATGACAGGTATATTCACTTTTGTAACATAGTTAATTGAAACAGTTTTTTTTATTTTTAATAGTGTTTTATGTTTTATGCCAGAAAGTTGATCACTATTAAATGGATGGTATCAGGATCACCCGGAACTCGAACTCTGGTTTATACTGTCCAGGACTCTTACACTTAGCGAGTGAGCCGAGTGGAGGCTCTTGGGTCTGGGCCTGACCTTGTTGTTTCTGTATATCTGCCTGTTCCCAGTATGTCTCCTCCCTGTTCTCCACCCACCTCGTTTTCTTCATGTGTCTCCCATTTCCTAATCACCATCCCTTTATAAACCCAGCCCCGAGCCTTGCTCAAGGCTGAGTCATTGAATGTATTTTGTTTGTTCCTGGATAACCTTTGTTCCTTGTTCCTGTATTCCTGAAATTCTTGTTCCTGTGATCTTGTTCCAGCATTCCTTGCCCTCCTAATTTCCTGGTAATGACTTTGTCTTGACCTTGTATTGATTTTTGTCCTGTTCCTGTTATCTTCTGTTGCCATTAAACCTGCAATTCACTATGTCATCTTGAATTGTTTATGGCTATCCCCCTGGGCTTCCACCATACCCACTTCCAAGTGTGAGACTAACTCCAGTTACAGCGGCTTCCCGCTGTGAACGTTACAGATGGCCACCCAATAACCTACAATTCCTGAATGGGTTAAACTGGTAAACAGTATACAATCAAAAATAATGATGACATATGAAGCAAGAGGCAGTCCAGCTTAGTCTGATAATATCTTGTTTGCTGGAAGAACATCCAGATAGAGAAGTTACTAATTAGTTACAAAATACTACAACTAGTTAATGAAAACAGGAGTACTTTTATGCATTACTATATAAAACCTACTATCAAATAAGTAACAGATTGTATTGTTACATACTGTACTTTGTATATATATTTTTGTGTCTTATTTCCATTGTTCACTTCCTATTTTATTTTGTTCACAAAATCAATAAAAATAAACTTTGAAAAGAAGTTTCTTTGCACAGTGCACAATGCACAGTATGTAATGTAGGGTTTGGGAACCTGAAGCTCCTCAAATATTTATATTTTATAGTTTGCACCAGCTTACACTTTATGTAATAAAACATCTTACAGGAAGAGTTATTAAGTTTATCCCCAGACCATCAAGTGGGTCTTTAAAAAATGTGCTATGCTCAATTAAATTTTTACTTTAACAAACTGTCTAATAAAGTCTAAAACAAAGCAAAATGCATGTTTTTGCCATTATTTAAGGAACATTTTCTTATTTATGAATTTCTCTAGTTGATTTCAAAGACAATACAGCTTGTTACACATCCGAGAAAATTAAATGACCATTATCACTTTTCATTATAATAACAAAGTGTTTTCTGTGCATATAATAGATAATGAATCTTCAGATTTTTAGCAACAGATTTAAAACATTTCCATTAGTAAGATACTTACTGTATTTATTGATAATTTAAGGAAACAAAATAAATAATGAAATACAAAGCTTTCTTCAGCCAGTTTGATAAATTTATTTCAGAATCACTGGCTAGCCCTATCTTTTATACGTGAAATCAGTGAATTAGTTTATCATATATTAGATTTTTTACAACAAATCTTCTAATTATTTTGAGAAACAATCCTTCATGTAGACAGATGAAACTGAACAGCCTGCAGAAGTCAATTATATTCTCACAGTATTTTCCAGTAAGTTGTGTCCTGCAGCTACAGAGCTGCCAGTGCCTTTTAAAAGATCTGAAATTGAAAACGTAATTGTATTTAAGCCACATTTGAAACAATCACTTTTTATAGGAATTTCCAGTAAGGAGAACGTACAATCTTATTTTATGGTAATATTTGACGGTAACAGGGTGTGTTAAAGTTAACGCTGTTTATAAAAAGCAACAAATTACATGTCTTAAAGATAATATTAGTGCAGTGCAGTCCACATAGTAAGATTTACCTTAAAATATTTCATTTTTACTTAGTGGATCCTCTCACAAACTTAACAAAAGCAATTAAGCCTCACCTCTGTACCCAAAAACAAAAGATTTGTCGGAAAGTACTTGTCAGACAGGGAATTCACTAAGCTGGAGAAGGAAGTTTTAATGAAGAAATTAAACCTCATAGTGGTACTATGCAAGTTCCCAGTGGTGGATTTCATCATAGCAACAAAATCTTCCATCCACAATATCAATATACTTGGTGATGAGGCTAAAAACATCAAATTTAAAGTACCAGCTGCCCTAGCTAATGCTAAAGCCCTTCATTCAACCTAACTTTGCAGGAAAGGAGGGCTCTGATATTACTTGCAAAGGACCCCAAGTATCATTATCCTGCCACCAATTAAAAGGGAGATACCTTCACTTAACACATAAACTTAATGAAGAAGAGCATCAAGTTCACAATGGAAGATATGAAAGAAAGCGAACTGGAATTTTTGGACTATTCCATATACATCAAAGAGGAGGAGATCTGAATATTGAAGTATATAGAAAGCCCACTCATACTGTACAAATTAGTATTTGCAGTTTCATTTCCACCACCCTATGAACATAGGGGTTATAGGAACTCTGCACCATTGGGCAGAGACTGAGACAACCAATGTCAAGACATCTCAAAAGAGCTATGAAAACTTGTGGATACCCAGACTGGGCCTTTGTCAAAACATCATTAAGGTCAACCAAATGCACCATTCCAATACACACAGAGGAGAGGCTCATAGCAAGCAAAACAGCATCAAATCATCAAAACATCAATGAATGAGCCCTGAGTATTGCTCATTTATCAAAATCAATTGGCATTTTTTTTCAAAAACTATGGTTAAAAAACACATAAGTGAAAATATACATACATTCTGAAACCTCGAATAGTGCAAAATGTCACCAGAAAAAAACTCATTAAAGGAAAACTATACCCCCAAAATAAATACTTAAGCAACAGATAGTTTATATCAAATTGAATGACATATTAAAGAATCTTACCAAACTGGAATATATATTTACATAAATATTGCCCTTTTACATCTCTTGCCTTGAACCACCATTTCGTGACTCTATCTGTGCTGCCTCAGAGATCACCTGACCAGAAATACTACAACACTAACTGTAACAGGAAGAAGTGAGGAAGCAAAAGGCAGAACTCTGTCTGTTAATTGGCTCATGTGACCTTACATGTGTTTTGTATGTGTACTCAGTGAATCTTACGATCTCAGGGGGCGGCCCTTATTTTTTAAAATGGCAATTTTCTATTTATGATTACCCAATGGCACATACTACTAAAAAAGTATATTATTATGATAATGGTTCATTTACATGAAGCAGGGTTTTACACATGAGCTGTTTTACTCAGTATCTTTTAATAGAGACCTACATTGTTTGGGGGGTATAGTTTTCCTTTAAGTAAAAGCTGGTGAGTTTCTATAGAAGTCAATGGGAATTGTGTCAAGTGACTTAGGGGTCCGTTTACAAAAGCGTGGTAAAAATATTCGCACAAAATATAGACAAATTTGTTGCAGAATATGTTTTCGACAGTTTACTAACTTGCGGTAAATATAAATTTGCGAATTTTCTTGCACAAGCATCTGTTTTCGCCAGTTATCGCATTTGCTGAAAATAACGCTACTTACACATTTAATGTATTTATATATTTCCCCAGTTTATTGAAACATTCCAGTTTATAAGGCTCATTTAAACTGAATGGAACAATGTGATTCTCGTTGATGTGACATGTCACTGTGAATATTCTGTCACATTTTTTGTTATACAAGATAGTGCTCGAGGGGAAAATTAGCTTACAAGTTTTTTCTTAACCTTAAAAATTTGTAAAATTAGTTAATTGGTCTCCCTGCACCACAGACACCAAAACCATAATGTAAGCTTTATAGAATTCCTTTTACATACGTAGTGCTAGTCAAAAATCATAATATGGATTATATTGCTTTAAAATAGATATTACACACACAAAAAAATAACAGATATTTTTGATTGCTTTTCATTGCTTTCATATTCCTGTTTGCTAAATTAATGTTTCCCTTCCAGGCTCCTTGTCTGACCAATCACTAAATATGGTGAACAAATGAGCTGCTTGCTTCCTTGAAGTGCTAATTAGTTCAGAATAGACTGAATTCACCTACTTTTGTTTCTTATAAAATCTCCTCCGTTAAAAGAGCCCTATGAAACAAAAAAAAAGATTGCAAAGCTTGTAAGACCAGTAAAAATGAATCATCCAAATCATTTTGCATCTCACCATCATTCCCAGCACGCAAGGATATGGATTGTTTACATTTAAAACATAACACAGCATATGCATGGCTTGGCAACTCTTTTAAATATTTACTGCAGTTAGGACTAAAGTGGAGCTTTCTAGGTAATGTAAGTACACTATGAAATGAGAGTCTTTCTACACTCTAATATGCATGAACTATTCCCGTGCTGTTATAAATATAAAAATCTCTCCATCATCAGGTTTTTTTTGTAATTGTTTTAAGCTGTCTTATAATAACAGTCTCTGTAATAATAAACTCTTGACTCTTAGCTTTATAGGGTTATAACCGGTAATAAGGCTTTAGTAATAGATTCATTCCTGCCATTAAAGATATTTGGCCACAGGAGGCCACTCAAAAGGCCCCTAATAGGTAAATTATAACCTAAATTATTAACTGTGCTAATCAGGTAAATATCTAAAACAATGTGGAATACTGGTGGTCTATTTTCTACTCTGTTCTACTCTGTAGTACACTGTAGGGCAGTTGGGCCAAACACTGTTGGCCTGTATTGGATCACTGTAGGCACAACTATACTGGATATTGCCTTTGACAATATTACAATGTCCATACCTGAAATGCATTGTGCCTAGTAAAGAATCTATAAATACTGTACAATTAACACAGTTGAATGGTAATTTTAGTATGTCAGCATCATATTAATAGAGACATGTGGGCCCCCTGATTGTTCTGGGAAATCAAAATCCATTGCAATCAAATGAGCACTTCAGGAGTTTCTTTAAAGGGCACCTTTTGGGCGAAAATATTCTTCCCAACCAAAGGTGCGGGCTAATAGAGCCCACACTCCGGTTGAGAGTAACTGCCAATGCTAGAGCTCCCTCAAGGTGAGAGCAGCCATGTTGTGCCAAGCGCATGTGCATAATGAGCTTCTGAAATCACATACATAATGAGCAGGTTGCGGCATTCACTCATTATGCAGGTGTGTGCCCCAACATGGAGCTCTCTTCTAGTGCAGGTGTCCTAGTGCTGGAGGGGGCACTCTTTTTTTTTGAAAATAGTTTGATCGATGAATTAAAATCCTTCGAATCGTTTGATTGAACGATTTTTCCTACGATTGTTCAAACGAATTGCGGTAAATCCTTCGACTTCGAATATCGAGGTATAATTAACCCTCGATATTCGACCAATAGTAAATGTGCCCCTAGGTGTCACAATTATTTTGGTAGGGTCACTTTGTGTTTAAGTACTTTTTTGCCTGCTGGAATATTCCTTATACACGCAAATATTAAATATTCCACAAAGTACTTTTTTAGAACTCTGTTTGCTTCAGTTTTTCTGACTTTGATTCATTGCAATGTGATCAGAGCTGAGCTCAAAATTTAGCTAAAAGGTGTACTAGCTGTTAATGTCAAAGTGATTAATGACAAGACAAGGTAGCAATATTTGGGCATTAGAAACATTAACTTGAGGAAACTAAAAAGGAAGCTAAAAAGCCAAGGGAAAATACCAATTGCAAACTAAATTAGTATGTAGTTGTCAAATTATTATTGTATTTTCAACCAAACCATGATTGACAAGAAAACATGGGCCAGAGACCTGTAGGATTCCCCATTCAGTCTTTGAAAAAGTCAGTATTATACTCTTAAAAAAATTGGCATTCCAGAATCTTTTTGGAATGCCGTCTTTACAGTTGTCTCAGAATCAAATTTGCCAGTTCCACTATTGCTTTGCACATAAAGCATAAAAATGAGTTTTCTACAAGCTGTAGAAGCTTTTACAAGTTTCTCCAGACAACAAAATGTAGTCCTCTCATATAGGTGAAAACAGAAAATAGATTTCAATATATACAGTATGTTTAGCCCACTATAAAATTAAATTTCTGCAAATGGAATAAAAGTAGAGCAAGGGGTACAAACATTATTAGGATCTCTTTTGCTTTGTGTTTCACCCAATTCTGTAAACCATTCTAGGGCAGCCTAGTGAAAAAGAAATCCTTTAAATTATTTACCAAATGTTAATAGTGAAATCAGTGTGGAGGGTCACACTATAAAATGTTGGTTTGAGAGTTGGTTAAAATGTTGTTAAAAATTGCTTTTAAGAAATGTTTTATTACTATGAATCAGTGTAAATACAAGAATCATTAAAGCTGATCCTACCGCTATTTTATTTATTTATTTATTTATTTTACTAGTGGTCTGAAAAAAATGTAATCCATAATAAATCAGTTTTTTGTTGAATAGGAAGCATACTAGGGAGAATGACATGATGGCAAAGGTCAATGGAGGCAAGTTTTAAATTTGAGATAAAAATCTGCTTCTTCCAATGCTACATTGATTTTCTTTTTTTCTTTCAGTTTTTGAATTTAAAACAAAAATAGATTAGAGGCATTTATAATAACAGTAGAAACATTTTATAAATGGGTAATTAGAAATAAGTAATTAGAACATTTTATAAATGGGTAATTAGAAATAAAATCTAAAAATGTATATGTGTATTATATATTTAAATATATACTGGGACTATATTTAAATCACATTCTTTTTTAAGAGATAGAAACCACAATTATCTGTCATTAAAAATCCTAGCTAAACATCCTTTATTATCATACAGTATATACATCAAATTAAAAAAAAAAATGAAATTATTGGTAGAAACCTAGAAAGCTTAAAAAAACATGTTGATAGTAATAGAAATATTATATATATCTAATATATATATATATATATATATATATATATATATATATATATATATATATATATATATATATATATATATATATATATATATATATGGAAATCTACAATGGGACATGAATTATATATACATGAAGCTAATACTATAAAAAGAGCTGCAACAATATTTCAATAATTGATGTGCTACACTTTGAGAAAGGCTATTTTTAGTACACTGGGTCGAAAGAAAGAAATAGCACAGAAAATTCAGCATTGAAACAAGAGACCAGTGCTGTAATTAGTAAGGATCTGTACAGTCGGGCAAGGAGCAGTATGATCAGGAATCACATAAGTCAAGACACTGAATAGCATGTACAGTATGATTTGCTTGAGGATGTATGGATAGAAATACTGTACATTCAGTCACAGACAGAGAGAGTATCGGAAAGTGTGAGACGCAAGTAGTGCATGTTACTGAAGTCTAGAGGGAAATTTTTCTCCTACTGCTTGGCTTTTATTATCTCTGTTATCTCATTTCTTCTCAACAGGGCTCTGGCACCAAATGCATCTATGATGCTTAAGTAAAGCTTGGAAAGAGAAAAGAAACACTAGTAATGTTGCTATCTAACTTAAAGTGTCTCCTTGTGGTGCATTGAGACAAGGCAAAAGGCTTATTATTAGGTAGTTTAGAAGTAATATATGTAAGTAGGGAAAAACACTCCAACTCTTTCTGCTTTCCTCAGTTTTCCTTTATATTTCCTCTTTCTTCTTTTACTGTTACAATATTCATTTTGTTTTTGTTCCTATTTTAGCCTAAATATAAGTCCTGTTAGCATTTGTAACCGCTTTGTGAGCCGGCCCAGCATATACAATGCAGATGTGGATGCACTGCACATTTTCCAACTGGGTCATGACATTTCTGATAGTTCCAAAACCTAACCTGCAAACCTTAACCTGCCCTTACGCTAACCCAGAAAATTGGCATTGTAGGACCTACACCCAACCCGTACTGTGTCTTCCCATTTCATATGCTACTTCTTCTAATGCCTCTGGTTTATTGGGAGCAGAGGAGTCCAGTGATATCAGTGGGTGGGGCCACAAAGGAGCAGCAGTTCTATTTACAGAGTGAACAGCTGAGCTGGCAACAAGTGATAAGGCATTTTTTTGATGACAGCATCTTACTAATCCCCACCTAGCTGCTCTCTGTTGCATTTACATTGAAGCAGTCAATTGCAATAACTATGGCGTAGTCACTGATATCCAAGGTAAGAAATATTGTGTTGCGTAAGGCTATGGACACAAAGACTGTTGTCAGTGGCTGATCAGTAGCTGTTGTCAGCCTGAGTAATTTTGCAGGCTGAGAAAAGTAGATCTGCTCAGTGCAACTGCTCCATTGATTTAAATCCAATCAGCCTGTGTGCAGTCACACAATTACGGAGGCTGAAAACAGCAACTGACAACAGCCTGTATGTCCGTAGCCTAAGACACTGAATGCACTACCCCCGTCTGACCCATGCCCAACCCGAACGCTCCATGCTTGTCCAAAGTTTTTTCCACCTGTGTGTCTTAACATGCATATATTCTAAACCCACATATATGTATTTTTGTGCAACTGCATATATGTTATTTGTATTTGTTGAAAGGAAACTAAACCCTTAAACACGCAGGTCTCTAAAAAATAAAATACAAAAACAGCCCATATGGGAAACACTTTTTTCATATAAATCAAGTTTTTTTCATTATCTTTCTACTTGGTATGGGCTGATGAATGATCTCAACTTTACTGAAAACTGATTTTAAGCACTAAGTTCCACCTTATGTCTTGTAGAAGGCACCTGTGCTTATACACAACCCAAAGGCACACATAGTTACAAAGTTAAAGGGATTCTGTAATGATTTTTATGATGTAGATTTTATTTCTAAATTACAGTGTTTACACAGCAAATAATTCACTATACAATATAAAACTGTATTCCTGAACCAGCAAGTGTATTTTTTTTAGTTGTAATATTGGTGTGTAGGCTCCATCTCAGGTCATTTTGCCTGGTCATGTGCTTTCAGAAAGAGCCAGCAGCACTTTAGGATGGAACTGCTGGCAGACTGTTGTTTCTCCTACTCAATGTAACTGAATTTGTTACAGTGGGACCTGGATTTTCTTAGATCTACCAGGCAGCTGCTATCTTGTGTTAGGGAGCTGCTATCGGGTTACCTTCCCATTGTTCTGTTGTTAGGCTCCTAGGGGGGAAAGGGAGGGGGAGATATCACTCCAACTTGCAGTACAGCAGTAAAAAGTTTATCAGTCACATGACTGGGGGCATCTGGGAAAAAGACAGTATGTCTAGCCCCATGTCAGATTTCAGAATTAAGGGGTCCGTTTACTAAAGTGCGTTAAAAATATTCGCACAATATATAGACAGAATTTTCGCCAAATATGTTACCGCCAGTTTACTAACCTGCGGTAAATATAAAATTGCGAATTTTCTTGTGCAAGAATAATTGTTCGCCAGTTATCGCATTCGCTGAAAATAATGCTACGTACACATTAACGCATGGTTTACTATACAGCGAAATGTGCTAAAGACAAAATTAACGCCAGAATATTCGCAAACTTTTACCACCACCTATGTAGTGGCGTAAAAGTATTTTTTTCGCCAGAAAATTCTCAAGGGGCAGGAAATATCCCATAATACTGTTTTTTTTTACCCATCATTCTTTGCTGACAGGAGAGAGATCTGTAGCTATTGCTGACAGGATGTTTTGGCTTCTGCTTCTATCTGTTGCAACAGCAGCAGTTTCAGCTCAGAGGTGTATTATTGGCAGCGGGCATCACAGTCCAAGGATTCGTCAGCCTCTACACTTTTTTGGTTTCATTGTGATTGGCTACATTAAACTGTGCATTTCTATGAAGCAAAGAGATTGACTGGTATCATTTCATGTTCCTATGATTCTATTGGCAGAAGGGTTTATATGATGCAGACATGTTTGATTGGTGTTACTCTGGTAATGTTGTTGGATGGTATAATCATCAGTCAATAAAGTTTATGAGTTTTGAAGGTGCATTTCTGGCCATAAATGTCACAGTAAAAATTGCCATAATAACCGCCATAAAACAAGACTATTTTATAGCATAAATATTCGCAAAAACGTAATTTTTCTCCAGAAAATTCGTAACTCGCTAAAATTACCGCTAACGTAAGCTGGTTCCTTAACGTAGTTACCGCAAGTGATCGCAATGACTTCTGAGCGTATCGATGTTTAATAAACTTAGTCCCTGCGAATTTTCCTTGCATAAAAATATTCTCAGCGATGCGGAAACTTAAAGTCAGATTTACCGCACTTTAGTAAACGGACCTGTAAATATTAAAAAATATGTTTGATCTTTTGAGAAACAGATTTCAGTGCAGAATTCTGCTGGAGCATCACTATTAACTGATGCTTTTTGAAAAAAATGTTTTCTTCCATGACAGTATTCCTTTAAGTTGGGTTGCAAAAAGACCAAAGTCCATCAAGTTCAATCCCTCCAAATGGTCCCCACTGCACATACATATACACACTTATACCAACCCATCTATACACTCACATAAACTATATATACCAAAATCTATAGTAATTGTAGATTTTAGAATCAAAATAGCCTTACAGGCATTAATAGAATGCTAAATATAAATACTAGGTTACATCAACTAATTAATGGACAGAGCTGTGTATTTTAGTCACACACTTTCTCCTAGTACAGTTAAATCTACTTTATTTCAGGTGATATCTAGGGGAGCGCACTGACCATCACAAAATGGTAGCTCAAGGGAAAAAATGTAAAAAGACAATATTTATTTATATGCATATGGTAGTTCAGGGAAATTCATTAATAGGACACTTATAATAACAGAATCTGTTGGATTAGTATACATGCCGAAAGTATACTTTTATTTTAATGCAAAACTGTACAGTGCTGCAAGTAGCATTATAAAGATATACATATTCATATATACATAGAGCTGGACAGAGGTCACAAGAGTACAGTCCATTTTTTAAATGAATTGCCACAGTACTTTTATCTGTCAGTTTGGTATATTTTATAAATCCTGCTTCTCGTGAATATACTAATTAATAGTATAACATGATTTTGTGGTGTTCTGTTTACGAAGTAAATGTGTTGATTGAAACCTGGAATTTAAAACAATCCATCTTAAATTAGCTACCCGGTTTCCCAGCATTGAAAAAAAACACATTTACATATGAATAAAAGTCATGTTTACTTTATCTCTTACAATGTTTGATTATAAGTATGTTCATTGGTTTTATTATGTTCTTGTCAGTGTGTGTCTAGACTGCTAATAAATGTAAGTATTCTTCTGGTAAATATTTCCGTAGACCAGAACAGCACTCATTAAATAAGGTGAGGGGTTCCTGGAACTGAAATGTCCTGGAGAATATAAGGTTTTGTAATGAATTTAGCAGAAAATTGCCCAGTAGTTTGGTATAATGTTGCACAAATGATAAGAAACTTGTATCTGTTTAAACAGGAAGTAATTTTGTAGCATTTGCCCTTTAAACTTCTTTCACTGGTTTTCCTCCTCAAATTTTACTCTCTCAATTAAACGCCATTTATTATTGGGGAGAGATGCGGTGCTTGGTACAGATAATCTTTCCAACAAAACTCTAATGGTTAAGGCTAATGGCTGATGGGGAGATAAGTCACCTGTGATAAAAATGCATGTCTGCGGGTGACAAATCTACTGAAAATTCTTCTTTTATCACAGGAGGCATATCTCCCTGATGCCCATAGCCCTTCAGCTGTTTTTTTTCCCATTCAGACACAGTTCATAATTTCAGAGCATTTTAAATATGGTCAATATTGGAAAGGTATGAAATTGTGGAACCCATCCCATACATATGAAATTAGTGATGAATTGTAGCCTCAGTTTATTTGGATTAACTGTAATTCCTTATTAAGTATACAGGTGGGGTATTGTTTTTAAAGCTTGATGCCATGTATAAAACTTTATATACAGGGTTTGTAGTAGGGCCACTGGACAGAATATAGTTATAAAGGCAATTACCTCTCTATGCTGGTCCTACGTTTTCATTAGCTTCCCATGTAGCTTACCAATTTTGTAAAATAATTTTTCTAAAACTAGTATATGCTTTTTATTTCATTGATCAGTTATCATTGCAATATTATACCGAAAAACCAAGGTTTTTGAGCATGTATACTTCTCATTCTGTTGTATGCACTTCTATTCCTCTCTTTCGTCTTTATTGTGGTGATTGAATTTATGTTTTTATGGCCGCAGAGGTGTTATTTAATGTCCAGATGTCTAAAAATAGAGCAATTCAGCACATAAGAGATTTGAAAAACATGTTGTAATAACTTCAAGCAATACTAGGCAACACTTAAAAGTAGGAAAGCACTGTAGAGGTTACTGTACCTTACCAAAACACCAGCGCCTTATAGCAGTAATGATCCATGCCTCTGATGATAACCCTTTGTTTTCTATTCAAGCACTATATATTCTCTCTCTTCTTTGTTGCTGTCAATCACCTAAGCTCACCGACTGTAGAACAATACATTTAGCAGAACATGAAATAAATGTACAATTTATCAAACTTTGATTTTAATTTTGGTAAAGTCAGCATTTAGTACTGAATCAAACTGCTTAAAATACTGATTTTTATGCAGCTATGCATTGCACATCGTAACTAATTACTAATGAGCCTGCAGCAAGGTAATTTTTCTGAAAACCAGGGAGTTGCACAGAAACCAATATACTTTTCAGCATACATCTGATCATATTAGCAGTTTAGGATGTTATAAAAAGCTGAAAAAGACAAAACTTCAAAAAAATATATGTTGTTGGGCAGCAATGAAATGTATGCATCTATAAAGTTGCTTGCTTGTATACCCTGTTAAAGAGGTGTTCCGAGCAATGTTCTTGGGTGGGCATGAAGCTTTAAAGGGATGATTATCCAAATCTAACTGGGAAACCCCGGGAGGCCCATTTATCAAAGGTCAAATTTGAATTCATGTGAATTTTTCCTTAATTCGAATATACTCACAATTGGACTGGGAGGTAATTTAAGAAAAAATGTGAATGTCCAATATTCTATTGAATGGTTTCCGACCCGAAAATTCAAATCGTAATCGATTCGTATTTGATTCATACAAATCTAGTTTTTTTTCAAATTCAAAGGTTTTTATTATTTTAACATTTTCAGAACAACCTCACAGTAGACATCAGTCAAGCATTGGTATAAAGGAGAAAACAGTTAGTAAGATTGGCTTGTTACTGAACTAACGTCCAATCAGAGGCTGTTAAGAGAGAAGAACAAAGAGTAGAAGATAATTGAGAGAAGAAGAAGGGGGAAAAGAAAAACAAGGAGGAAGGTTGGGGAGGGGAAAGGGGAAGGGGCAAGCAGATTCAGATTCACATTCGGGCCATCTTACAGAGATGAGGTCAGTTGGGCGTCAAACTGCCTTCTTTCTTTTCAGGGTATAGGCCTATGTCCATCAATATATAGTTTAGTTGAATCGGGGGGGAGTGGTCTCATGTCTGGTCATGGAAGAAATATGCATCTTTCCACTCCTTCCACATTTGCAGAGAGATTGAGCTAAATTGGAGAAGCCTGCTGGACCCGAGCGCCATTTGTTCATGTGTAAGGTTTGAGTCTATTAGTATCATGAGTTCCCTTTTGCTTGGTACTTCTGTCGTTTTCCAGTATCTGGGTATCAGGAGTCTGGTCGCCGTCAGTATGTGAAAGATCAGGTGCTGTAATTGTTTCGGAAACTCATTGAGTTTATAATTTAGCATCGCCAGCGATGGGGTCAGCTTAATTCGCAAGTGCGTTGCTTGTTCCAAGATTTGCTCCGTGGATAACCACAGATCTGTGATTCTTGGGCACTGCCACCATATATGTAGTAAATTGCCGTCTCTCTTGCAGTCTCTCCAGCAAGTTTTAGGGACATTCGGATAGTATTGCTTGAGAGTGGTTGGAGTTTTGTACCATCTATAGAATAGTTTCCTCGAATTTTCAATATGATTTGTGCATTTTGAAAGTTTGTACGCTGTGTTAAGCATTTTTATCCAGTGTGGCGTGGGAATTGTGATTTGCAGATCCTGCTCCCATTTCTCAAAATGCTTCGGTTTGGCTTCCATGTCGTCTTCAGTGAGCAGTTTGTAGATTCGTGATATGCCCTTGGGGCTACGTGGGTTGTGAGTGAGTAGTGGTTCAAATGGCGTGCGTGTAGCGCTGCCTGGCATTCTGGTGGTTCCCAATAGGTGCTTTATCTGGAGGTATTTGTAGAAATCACGTGCCGGCAGGTTATATTCCTTGGTTAGCTTTTCATAGGTTTTGATGAGGGTGCCATCATATAGTTGGCCTATCGTAGTTAAGTTTGCATTTCTCCAATTCTGCAAGTTGAGGTTTGGGATGTTTGTTTCTAACATCTTCACTCCCGCCTGGTGTGCTGGGTAATTTAAGAGTGGGTCCTTTTTAGAGATCTTAGCCCAGATATTCATTGCTGTTCGAGTGGTATGGTTTGCAGTGTGATGTCCTACTACTTCATTCATGTTCTTAGACCATACAAGCCCTTTAAGCTTGAGAGGAGATATGGAGTCTTGTTCCAGTTGGAGCCAATGTAGATCTTTAACTGCAAGGTTCCAGGCTCTCATTTGGTCCAGTACCGTGGCTTGGTAATATTTTTCAAGACAGGGAACTCCGAAGCCTCCATCATGTATTCCTCGTTGCATAAATTTCTGTTTAATCCTGGGTTTCCGTTTAGCCCAGATAAAGTCCTGAATGGTTCTTTGCACTTTGTTTTCAGGACTAAAACTAGATTTGTGAACATATTTTCACAAATCTAGTTTTTGTCCCGAAAAAAAAAACCCTTGAATATCAGGAAGGCTATTAACATCTCCAAATGGCTCAACGGACCTCTGCCACTGACTTGTACATGAACTCGGTAGGTTTTAGGTGGCGAATATTCGAATTAGGATTGTTTCCATGGTCGAGTGTGATAAATCTCACATTCAAATTTACATTTGAGTAGTGGTATTAAAATTCATACAGTATCTGTGAATTTTGAAACTCGAAAATTCGAATTTGAATTTACTATTCGACGCATGATAAATCTGCCCCTTACTGTACTGTAAAATTGAAACCTCATCATCCTAAAGACGTGGTTCACCTTTAAGTATTTTATAGAATTGCCAATTCTAAGCAACTTTTCAATTGGTCTTCGTTATTTCTTTGTTATAGTTTTTTAATTATTTGCCTTTTTCTTCTGACTCTTTCCAGCTCTCAAATGGGGGTCACTGGCCCCATCAAAAAAAATGCTCTGTTAGACTACAAATGTATTGTTATTGCTACTTCTTATTACTCATCTTTCTATTCAGGTACTCTTCTATTCATATTCCAGTCTCTTATTCAAATCAATACACCGAGCAACCAGTACCTAAAATTGCTACTGAGTGCTGCTGAAAAGAAAGTGAAAAAACTCAAAATCCACAATTAATAAAAAAGGAAAACCAGTTGCAAATTATCTCAGAATATCACATTCTACATCATACTAAACGTTAACTCAAAGGTGAACAACCTCTTTAACATAAGCTATATATGAAATTCACATACTACTGGTTGATTAATAATGAGAACATTAATATGCTGTAGAATGCATTGGTTTTTAACTAGCCTTATATCATACACATGAACTGACTACTAAATTGCCATTAACCCAAACAGAGATAAATACTACATACATTTTCTTTTATTATGCATGTTGTGTTTTAATTAATTCAGCTATGACTGTATACCTTTTTTTGTTACAGTCAATTTTAATAAGCAAATAGAACACTGGTGTACCAGAAAAGGGGCAAGAAGTTTAACATAAACTATATAAAATATAGTTGCATTACAAACAATATTTTTAAAAAATATTATTTTCTTTTATTATGTTGATAAATATCAATAAAAGTTAAGAAAGAGAGAGAAAAAAGTCAGGTAAAGAGAAAGTAAGGAAAGTAGGTTTTAGAAAAAACCCAACAAGATAAATAGCCACTCAACTCACCACATAATGAAAAAAATATGGGTTTTTTTCTGAAATTTTGAGTTTGAACTGTTTTGTCCTTTTCTTTCAGCAAGGTCAGCGATATAGACAAGTGGAAAATTAAATGAAACACTTTGGGAATTTGGGTTGAGCGTATCTCTGAACTCTGTTCATGTAGCTTGTATGTGAAGCTTCTTGGATGGTTTGGTACAAAGCTTTGCACATTTTTTTTTCAGTTTCCCCACAAGACTAAATCATTTCCATCAAAGTTAAAAAAAAAATAATAATCAAAAGCAGGAACGTTATGATGAGCGATCATCCTTTTAAGAAGGAGATAAGCAATACCTGTCAAAAGAAGTCTTCCATTAGCATTTTATATTTTTTATTTTTAAGGACAGCACAAAAATGTGTACAATTATATATTTTATATTTGAAATGGATATCTGCAAACCTGGAGACAATTACAAATATATGTAGCCCACTAAGAAAAAGGAATTTCAACATTGTGATTCAAGGCAATTGCAGGCAACATAACTGATAATTCTGTTTGACTATAAACTCTGTTGATAATATGTTGACTATAAAAAGGACCATTTTAAAATAAATAGGCATTCGCCTCTTTCATATCACTCCCCCTGCCATGTATTTGTAACTTTTCAATAAATATCAGCTTTATTGTTAGTAGTAGCATTGTTTAAATGTTTTTTTGCCTCCATGTGCAGTCAGCATAATTGAAAATATAATTATCTGTTTTTAAAATAATAAGGCGTTCACCTATTTCAGATTTCAGGTAAACATTTTCTTTTACTTAGTAAATAAGACTTTTGACATTATTATTAGCATTTTTGAAAGCAATGACATTTTTTCAGGGTCAAGTGACAGCCCCATTACTAAATGTTGAAATTCTAAAGCAGCAGATTGTAACCTTCCCTTGCGACTTTTTCAGAATATTCTCATAGGAGTGCAAGTGATTGGAAAAGTGGATGAGGCATTCCGGCACATCAAACTGCATTGCTGATGGAGTGACCCATTGTCCAGTGAGGATATCCAGAGAATGCACTGTTGATGGGGGCATGAGGGTAAGGTTAAGAACCATTGCTGTAAATAATTCCAAATGTGGATTGTCTCTGTGCACAATCTATAAGAACTAAAGCAACTAAAAATCATGAAAATGAAATTCTCTTTATTACATTAAGTTATATCACCATAAAGCTACTTTTTCTAATACTAAGCAGGGGGCCCATTCCAATTTCCATTTAGAGGAGCAGTAATGTTTAAAAGTAAAAACTCATTTTACATTTAACATTTGTATCTATTTATCCACCACCAAATAGGTGGAGAATAAATTAATTAAGCAATATCACATTTGCTTCACATAAGCATGAACAGTCCTAATTCACACCCTCCCTGGTGTTCACTTAAATGCACGTTTTTAGCCCTCACTTTTTTTGGACTCAAGTCCCAGAATCCTCTCTGGGGCTCACTCAAGACACTCAGTCTCCTGGGAGGGTTTTCTCTCTTCCTCTCCAGTTCTTTTGGAGCTCTCTCCAACACAGGGGGAATCACACTCTTTTTCCAGCAGCACACCTACTTTCTGCACTTGGTGGAGTCTACGGCCCCTCACCTTCCTTCAGCTTCAGGAGGTATCCAGGGGTAAGAACTCTGAGGTGTTGCTCCACACCTCCTTTTAACTACAGCTCACCTGTAGCAAGTAATGTAACGTAATTTTGTTCACCATAATCAACGGCGCGCATGCTGCTGGGGATTCCTGAAGGGTGCAGCCCTGGCCCAATCCCACCCACTGCTCCACCGGTAATTACGCCACTGCCTGTAGCTAATTGCTTAGCTACCTCTAGCTTAGGCAGCTGCTTTGATGGAGCAAGGAATGGAAGCTCACTCTGCTCTCTTCCATTTACTCCAGGGACCCATAATTCAGCTTTTCATAAACCAGTACAGAATTAAACAGCATTACTTGCTGCAGCCACACAGACTTTTCCCTGGAGTTTTCACTTCACCAGACTAATACTGGTGAAATACACACATAATCAATGGGGCAAATTGGACCATGGGCAGTTAACTATAGCAACCAATCAGCGATTAGCTTTTAAAAGCCAGCCACAAGTAAAACAATGAATGCAGCAATTTGATTGGTTGCCATGGGTTACTGCCCATGGGCAAATGTGCCCAGTGTTGATAAATGACCCTTTTCATAGGCACCTCTCACAGTATGTATGTAGTAAAGAAAAGCAACACCAGGATTTTGCTTTTCACTATTAAAGGTTTATGTACAGCTGATATGAAGTTTCAGTTGGGACCTTTAGCAAGGCAACCATACATCAAGGTATATATACCCACACAAAGTTATATGATACAGGAAATGACATCACGTGTAGTCTATTTGAAAGTGAGCAGTTTCAAAAATGCAACTCCATAAGATGCATACTCTTTTTAAAAAAAAAATTAGCTCTTATTTTAGTAGAGTTGTGAGAAAGAAGTTGTAGGAGAGTTGAATCAAAGGGTCACTGGTACTTTTGTAGAATTCACTGATTATGTATGGCATCTTAAAGCAACAGTAATAAAGTGTTTTAAAGTAATGAAAATATAATGTACTGTTGCCCTGCACTGGTACAACTGGTGTGTATGCTTCAGAAACTCTACTATAGTTCATTTAAACAAGCTGCTGTGTAGCCATGGGGGCAGCCATTCACAGCTGAAGAAAGAGAAAAGACACAGGATACATAGAAGATAACAGATAAACTCTATTATACAATGGTATTCTTCAGAATTGATCTGTTATCTACTGTCTATCCTTTACTTCAATGGCTGCCATCATGGCTACGCAGCAGCTTCTTTATATAATCTATATATATATATACACACCAGTTCTACCAGTGCATGGGAAATAGTGCATTACTGTATATTGTCATTCCAATAAAACACTTAAATTTTTTGTGTTACTGTTCCTTTAAGAACCTTTAGGTACTTTTTTAATTAATTTATAGCTAAGGTTTTTGTATTTTGGATCGTTTTCTGCTTTGTTGTCCTGCATTGTGCATTTTAATTCCCCCCTCCCTAATTTGACTTGATTTGAGTTGATGAATTATGTGTTTTACGTAAATGTATACTTTTAAAACCTTTTTTCTTGTCATTTTAACTGAACACATTACAGGAATTTTCTTTATAGTTTAACATTATAATTAGGCACTAAAGGCCTAATTTCTGGTAACATGACAGAGGAAACATTGTGACTCAAATGTCAAGATACCTTGAGGTCTGAAATGATTAAAATCAACGGCGTGCTGTATAAATCCCACAGTGCTTCTTTATTTCAGGTTCAATGGCAACCTTTTCAAAACCTTTCAATAATGCATAACTGAACAAATAGATATTTCCAGAGAAAAAAGTAACAGAGATTACAGTGTTTTAATTTGGAGCTGTTAAACGTCAGATTTGATGTGTTTATTCTAATTTATATAGCTACAGTATATTTATGAACATAAGTTAGAAAAATCAACATTTACCTCACATGTTAACTAAGCAATGCATCTATCTATCTGTCTATCTGTCTATCTATCTATCTATCTATCTATCATCTATCTATCATCTATCTATCTATCTATCTATCTATCTATCTATCTATCTATCTATCATTCTGAAGTAGAACCCTTATTTACCTTTTCCTGGGACCATAAGAAATCAGTTTAAATTCAGTTTAGGAAGTATAAAATCTGGGAATAATATAATGGCACTTACCTGCCCTGGACCATGGTAAAAGACATCTTTGTCTGGGAAAACATCATTTCTGGGTACGTAAAATTGGGGTTATACTGGGGTTATTTATCAATCATCTATGTATATCTGCATCGCTTCCATCCACACAAATGATTTTCTGGCTACTCAGAATTAAAATAATTCATGTTTAAAGTCAAAAGAAATCATCACAGACAAATTAATTTACTAGCAAAGAATGAATCTATAGAATCTCTAATACGTTATAATTATTGTATTGAATAAAATAATTTATTATAATAGAGAAAGTAATAACTAAGACACACTTTTATCACAACACTATTTATTAGTACAGGTATGGGACCTATTATCCAGAGTGCTCGGGACCTGGGGCTTTCCGGAAAATGGGTCTTTCCGTAATTTGGATCTTCACACCTTAAGACTACTTAAAAATCATGTAAACATTAAATATATCCAATAGGCTGATTTTGCTTCCAATAAGGATTCATTATATCTTAGTTTGGTTTAAGTACAAGGTACAGTTTTATTATTACAGAGAAAAAGGAAATCATTTTTAAAAAATTGGATTATTTGATTATAATGGAGTCTATGGGAGACTGCCTTTCCATAATTCAGAACTTTCTGGATAAGGGTTTCCGGATAACGGATCCCATACCTGGACTATAAATATAATATAAACTCACAAATTTTCTGTGAAAATGTACTTTCCCTTTTTAATTGTATATGAAAAATTAAGGGATAAAATTATACAGGTAACTTGTATATTTACTTTAGCCTCTATAAAGCTGCCAGATTTGTAGTTTCTTATCCTGCACAAGCTTCTGTTTATTCTAGCTGGCATTATCATTCCTGAAACTTTTCCGAACCCCCCTCATAGTGTAATCCAATCCCTCTCTCACTTTATTTATTTATTTTTTTTACTTTTTCCATGTATTTATATGTATAGAAATGTTACAATTGCCAAGAATAATACAATAACAATAAGGTTAGGCTACAAAGGGGGTTATTTATCAAACGTCATGTTTGAGATTTTTTCTCGATAAATTCACAACTCGAATGTTTACTTATTTATGAAAAACCCAAATGTAAAAAACTGCAGTTGGGGGAAAAACTCAAATACCTCTATTTTATCAAGTTATAGGCTAAAAAAACGTGAATACCTCAAATTTATCGTTAGTAAATAACCCCCAAAGTGTTACATCAATTAAAGGTAACAATGGAGTTAGTTAGTGACAAAAATTAAGTACGAGAACAAGACACATTGCAAGAAAATTTGTCACTATGTATATTGAAGCAAGAGATTAACTTGTTTAATGAATAAGTCAAAGGCCTCATTAAAAGTGGGAGGAAAAGACTCTATCCATTTTTTGAAGATAATTCTGTGAACAGCAGCCAAGATCAGTCTGACAAACGAAGAAATATGAAGGGAGCTCCATTCTTTTGATTTGCGTGTTAAAGAGGAATGATTCATATCTGTAATGTCTCCTAGAAGAGCTAATGTTGGTGTTAAAGGGAATTTTGAATTTAATATCGTGTTTTAAAATGTTTCCATTTCTTTCTAGTATTGATGAATTAATGTACATAAAGTCATATGAAAGGTATTCGGGAATGGTAAATCACATTTGGAACAGCTGTAAAGATATTTTTTGTTTTTCAAAAAGAAATTGAATTCTTTATATTAGCTAGTAATTTTGCTCTCTCCAAGTTCCTGAGGAAATTAATTTATCAAAATTGTTGATAGGTTTTAAAAGAGAATCCGTTGAAATATCATAGTTTAGATATTTTTTCCATTTTTTCACTGTGGGTTCCATGGGACGAGTCCCTCACTTTATTCCATTGTGAAGTGATGGGCTGGAAATCCCTTTTCCTTCTAGGTAATATGTGTATCACCCAATGCAGAAAGCAGAAAGTCTTCAAGTCCCATATTCCATCACTTCAATGGAACAAGGTGTTGGAGGGGTTGCATTACACTATAGGGGGATGTTTAAATATCAGGCAAATTTGCACCTAGACAGTAATCCATGGCAACCAATCAGATGTTTACTTTCATTGTTCTTACTACGTCTGTCTGAAAAAAAAATAATCACTGATTGGTTTCTATGGCTAACTGAATAAAGTTGCCCAGTGTTTATAAATTAGCCCTTGTGAGTCTAAATGTTGATGGCAGGGACTAGTTTGTGTAAAAATAAAACTCATTTGCATTTATCTTTGGAAGTTCAGAGGAAGAGTTTATGCACATTTTCTACACTGGGTGTTTACATTTGTTAGACTGTAACAAACAATCTAATAAAATGCAGTTTAAACCAGAGAGTCACAAAGAATCATCTGGAATTACACATTTCTGAGCATATTACCAATGCTTCTTTTCATGCACATTATCTGTTATTCCCAGAAGGCTATATACAGATATTTTCAGCTGAGCCACATCTATGGCAAGAATTGTATTTATTTGCTATAAGGATTGTCACTGTTAAGAAGCTGGATAACTTGTCAGGCTTAGGCCAATGGCACACAGGCTGTTTTTACTGCCACTGCAATCCATCAGAAAGCAACAAAGGTCAAAATATCCCTGTCCAAATATCATTGCTGCCAAAGCTACTACACGAGAAGGGCATGAAGCAGTGACATGCAGACCTGTGTTCAAAAAATACTTACCTGAGCATTTTTGAACAGAAGTCTGCCTGACACCATATTGCTTGCTTCACACACTGCACCTCTTATTCAGTGACATTAACAGTAGGGACAGACATTCAGGGGTGTTTGAATGCTGCTGCTCTTTGCCGTGGCTGCCAAAACACTATCCCATTTGTAATAAAAGACACAAATTGTGCCCAGGACCAGCAACCTATAGCAATCAATGACATACATTTAAAGAGGTGACCAGTACATGCTACCTGCTGATTGGTTGCTATAGGTGAGTAGACCTACAGCCATGTTTGCACATTGTATACTCATTTGCCTTGAAGTTTTCTCCTTTACATGTACATATAACAGAAGTTCTAAACTATTGTGCTTCCATATTAATTTGTGCAACTGAATTATATTGTATGTCCGCACATGTGCATTTAGTGTCCTGGCAGAATCTGCAGCCATTTGTTTTCATTTCAAACTAGTATTTATTTCATGTACTTGCCCTCATTGCTAATTTGTTATATAAGAAGTAAAGATCAACAACAATACTGAGGCAATTACTGCTCCAAATCATTTTAATCTTTGGTATCTGATTTGTTTAGTTTGGAGTTCTTGCAATTCATAGTAATACAATACAAAAGCTTTCTTTGCTGAAATTTAGTAAAATGTACTTTTCTAGCCATATTTTGCCAAATACGTCCTTTTAAATATGAAAGATCAACAGTGGCATCATGTGGTCATAACATTTAACGAATGCATCTCTTGGAAATATCCTTAGAGATATAACTCAGCATATACTGAATGACAGAAATGCACTATTGGTGCAATAATCCACTTTCTGTATAACCATCTGACATTTAGAAAGTATTTCACTTTTAAATTAATTGGTATATGCAAATTCTTTATTTGTATTATACATATTTTTTTTTTAGTAGAGTAGACAGACCATCAATTAAGAAGAAGACCATGCACATCTAAACTAAATCTCATAATTAACCTAATCAAACCTTTTTGTTTATATAAATATCAAATGAAATTGTTAGCATACAGTATAGCATAGACTCCTTCATCTTAGACTATATCATACTTTAATAATCTTTAAATGTAGGTATTGTAGAGCTTTAGCTCAGCAGAGATGTTTTTGGATAGACTAACTAAATGTACTCATACACTGGCTGAAGTAAACACCGTTCTAGGGGATAAATTGCATTTTGGATTAACAAATTAAGAGCCTCTTAAACCCACAATGTGCCAAACGTATTATTATGATTATATATGTTGAAAATTTGTAATATATGTAATTTATCCAGCAACATTTTTGTGAGGTAAATACAAAGAAAATATAAATAATATAAAATCATATAGTAATAGTGGCCTTAAATGTAACCTACTGAAAATGATTAAAGGAATTCTTATAAAAGGGCTTGTATGGAGACGTAGCAAAACCTTATACAAATTAACGTGAACCATAATAATGTAAAATCTTGTTGCTTTTTATTTGGTCCCATGAATTTCATGATAATGCTAACAGGAGGCTCCTTAATCCCCTTCAGTTGACTATATTTCAGAACATGGGTTACACTACGATGATTTACGCTCAGATGGACCCCCCACATCTATAATGAAGGCTGGTGTGATAGAATAACATTGTGGTAAGGTATCTTTAACTAGAACAAGAGTTGTGTTGGTTGCACAGTAGTGATGGGCGAATTTGGGGCGTATCGCCTAAAAATTTGTGAATTTCCAGCGAAATTCACGAAACGTCGAAAAAATCACGGAATGGCTCCGGCGTCTAGTTTTTGATACCAGCGTCCATTTTTTTTTACGCCGGTGGATTTTTGCTATTGTACAGTAATAATTTACTGAACAGCCAGTCAATATAACATATCACTGCCTGTCTATTTGAGTTCTCTACACAACTTCTAGGCATCTTACTCTTTTCATGGTGTTGATACTCAGATTAGATTTATTAAAAATCCTTATAGTTTCTCCCCGTGTATACATTTTCCATGTCCATGTCACATGAGAATTGTGGGACCCAAGTTGAATTTTTTTTAAAAAAATCTGATAAAATATTATTTGTATTGGAAATTGAACAATGGAGAAAATTTGGCTTGGAGTCTCCTATGGCAGTGCTAACTCAACGCTTCTACACCTTGGTGGAAACTAAGGCTGCTTAGCAACCTTGCACTATGAGCTAGCTATAACAAATTAATATTTCTAATTTATGGTGATCCATCCTGTGGTAGGTAGCTGTTGCCTACCACAGGCTCTCAGCAAGCATCAACCCTCCTGAAAGGGATCCAAGAAAGAAAATCTGGATATATTAATTCATATATGTCTGGAGGCAAATCCCGAAAACAACAAACACATCCGCAAAAACTAACAGAACATCTTCTATTTCAGTCTCATGTGGGCACAATTATCATTGTCAAATACAGTGATGGACGAATTTGTCCCATTTCGCATTTCTCCACGAATTTTGAAAATTTCCCGCAAAATTGCCGAAACAGGTGAGAAATTTGTGAAAAGCAGATTTTGACACCAGCGACAATTTTCCATTGACGCCGGCGCCCATTAAAGTCTATGGTCATCCATTAATTGTCGCCAGTATCTAAATTGTCGCCGGTGTCAATTCTGTCACGGAAATTAGGTGTGAATTCACCCATCACTAGTCAAATATATCTGTGGATGATTCAGTATTGATTGTATATAGCTTTCCTAGTTCCAAATACTATAAATGCCTCTAACCTATGTTGAACTCAACCAACCTCTCTTATGTCATCACTACCCCCATTAATGAATTACATAACTATCTTGATATTAAAGTAGTGCTTAATGGGCTCATGGTGAAACTTCCTTTCCTCAACTGTCAGCATTCTTGTGACATTGGCCTTCTTAAGCTGACCATAGACGCAAAGATCCGATCGTACAAATCATCATACGATTGGACTTTCCCATCTCCCGACCTGCCACTAATGATTCCAATCAAATAAAGTACAAAAGAACAGATCAGCCGATGTTCTGCCCCTGACAGCAATCGTACGAAAGTTATGTCCGACAAAAGGTAGTGACAGTCTCCCTCTGAAAATTGTACTATCGGCAATACATGTAGAGATATTATCGGCAGCCGACAGAAATTTTTTATCCTGTCCGATCGACCAAACGACTGATCTCCGCTGGACGAAAAATGGCGGGACTCTCTACACACAGTCCGAAAATCGTACAAATCCTCGATTCATACGTTCAGACCTTTGCGTCTATGGGCAGCTTTAGAATGAAATGGTTGCTAGATGGATTTCTGTATAATGTTACTTAGGTAATGGATGTAGCATTATATAATTTAAAGAATGAAAAGAGCAAACATTTCAGCTGGATACAGTGACCTCGGTTGTAATGAATAGTACTCTTCTTCCTCCAAGGTTAATATCACACATTGTTTTTCCAAGCTGGTAGAACTACAATGGTGAAGAAATAAGAAAAAATGCATGATATCACCATTACTTGCAATAACCTGAATCATTCGCATCAACCTAGTCACAGAATGGAATTTCAGCCCAAAAATGCACGCACAGGCATTTTTAGCCTGAGATTCACCCTGTGTTTGTAGTGACAGGCAGATCCCATTAATGTCACTAACTACAGAAATGATTCTCCTTTAGACCTGGTAATAACTATTAATACTGAACTTTTTAGCATTTGCGTGGGTGAGCATTTAGGGAAAAGCCGTCATAACATGGTCTCCTTTGATATCTTATTGCAGAGGCAATTTTAAAATATGGTTCTAAAAATCGAATCTAACATGGGTGAGTTTTTATTTATTAAGCTCTAAACTCACATTTTGATAAATCTGCCCCTTAATGAAGATACCAAAACACAACATTTTAGACACGCATACATTGCCATAAAGGCATCTCTGCAATATTAACAGGGAAAGAATTTTGATAGGTTTAAGCACAGAAGGAAAATGGAAATCACTGCATACATACTATATTTTATTATTATTGTCAGTTTATTCCCCTTGTAAAGACATTGCAAATTGCTGGTTTTGAGGTTGGCATTCAAATTAGCTAGGTCAGCTGAAACTTTTATCAAATATAAGGAGGTCCATAGACAAGCTAACATAGACATGGAGAAGGGTATTGTAGCACAGGGTAAAATTAATCCAAAATAATTTTTTTAACTATGTAAATAGTAAAATAAACTAAGCAAGAAGAGGTGGGGGGGTCAGTTGATTGATAAGAACAGGAAACAAGCAAAAATTCTGAACTGTTATTTTTGCACTACACAACTGAGGAGCCAGTTAATGGAGGCTTCCTTTGTAATAGGCACAATTTTAATATTATAAGTATTGATAAATGGGTCACTCAGGTGAAAATTCAGAAAAGGTCCAGGACCAGATGATTGAAAACTTCTTTGCTTAATTTTTCAGGATTCATTGAGGTCTGGCATGGTGCCAAGGGACTCCCATTCTCAGCATGAAAACTATAGGACTGTTAATCTGACATCAGTGGTAGGAAAGCTCTTGAAAGAGGAAAAAGGCAATAAGATACATGAATACATTGAAAATCATAATAATATGGGGCAGATTTATCGAGATGAGAAATTGGAGTTTACCACAAAAACGTATCCACATTCTATTCATTCCTATGGGATTTTTAGAAACATTTATCAAATTCTAACTTTCACCCATTGATAAATGCACTAAAAATTCCATGGGAAACTCTAATTTCACATTTTCATAATTTTGCCCCTATGAGCTTGTTTTAGCATGTTCTATGCATAACAAATCTTGCCAATTATTCTAATTGCCTTTTATGAGAAGCTGAGCAGGAACGACAACCCTGGGATGGCAGTGGATGTATTCTACTTAGTAGTGATGAGCAAATTTTTTTGCAAGCCATGGTTTTGTGGCGAAATTTCTAATATTTCCGCGAAACTGCAGTGAAAGTTTGCTGCAGAAAAAGGTCGCCAAGACAAATATGTCAGCAAGAAAAAAAAAATCACCCATTGATTTTAATGCATTTGGACAAAAAAGTCTCCATAAGAAAACATACCCATTGAATTTAATGCATATGGTCACCATAAGAAAAAATGGTCATTAAGTTGAATTTAATGCATTTGGAGCGAGAAAATTTGTCACACACAAAAAAATTGTTGTGTGCTAATATAAAAATTGATGCCCATTGACTTCAACGCATTTTGCTAATTTTTTAGCAGTTTTGCAAATTCTTCATCGAAGTAAAACAGATTCACTTATCACTACTGCTTAAACTTACTAAAGCTTTTGAAACAGTACCACACAGAAGGTTACTGGTTAAATTGAGGAAAATTGGCCTGGAATGTTATATGTGTACTAGACTGAAGGACTGATTACAAAGAGTGGTGGTAAATGGAACATTTTTTAATGGACCAGGGCTGTTAGAGGAGTACCTCAGGGGTCTGTCCTTGGTCTCTTGCTTTTTAACTTGTTTATTAATGGTGTCACGATCGGCTCCCTAAATCCAGAACAGGTGCTAGGTTCCCCGGGCTTGGCTTTGCTTCCACCTGTAGCAGCCGCCTTTCGCTTCGGGAGGAACCCTCTGCTAATCAGATGCCGCCAGGTCTTGATAAGAGAGGGCCAAGTATGAGTTCTGGACTGGCAAAGGGGTACGGTCGTTATCAAGGTTTTGGACGGAAGGTACAGTTCAAGTAATAGACCAAAAACTTAGTCAGGCAGGCTGGGGTCGGTGAGGACAGCGTTCAAGCAAGGTCAGACAGGCCAGGTCGGTGCAGGCAGAGTTCAAGCAAGGTCAGACAGGCAAGGGTCAATACCGATAGAATTGCAGAGCAATTTGACAAAGTTAGATAACTGGGCAGCAAACTGGAAAAAAAGTTCAATGTTGATAAATGCAAAGCTATGCACTGTGGTAGAAATAATATAAATGCAAGTTAAGTACTAAATGGTAGTGTGTTGGGGGGCTATCCTTAACTGAGAAGGATCCGGGAAGGATCCGGGAATTTTTGTAGATACAAAGTTGTCTAATTCCATGTAGTGTCATTCTGTGGCTACTAAAGCAAATAAAGTTCTGTCTTGGATAAAAAGGCCATTAACTCAAGGGATAAAAACATAAGGTCAGGTCTTAGGGCTTTAGCACACAAGCAGATTCGGGGAGATTTAGTCGCCTGATGAAAAATCGCCTGTGGCAATGCACTAGCGGCACTTTGATTTCCTCGTGAGGCAACTTCGGAAATCAAAGCGCCACGAGTGCATTGCCGCAGGCGATTTTTAATTTTAGCAGGCTGAAGGCAGGGGGAAGGCAGTTCAGGCAGATTGTTGCCCTGAAGTAGAGGTGATTAGTCGACAGGCGACTAAATCTCCCCGAATCTGTCCGTGTGCTAAAGCCCTTACCAGAGACCTATAAAGAAGCAAAATTCAGTATGCAGTGCAGTTTTGAGTTCCAGTTCTAAAGAAGGGTATTAATAAGCTGGAGAGAGTTCAGATGTAAAATCTGAATTTATCTCATAGTATTAATAAAAAAAAAAAGCTTGACCAAACACCCATGCCTGATTTTAGCTTATTTATTAATAAAAAAAACTCGATTTAATTGAATCGCGAAAAATCTAGAAATTGAGAGAAAACTATTTTTCTGCCTTTTTTTCGGAATCGGTTTTACGAGTTTTTTCTAGTTTTTGCATGAAAACCCCAAAAAGGTAGGATAACTTAAAATTGGGAGTGCCACTCCCAATGACTTACACAGGACCTCAGACAGGTCTGAGATGATGGATTTTCAAATTTCTGACTTTTTGCAACATCCGGGTATAATAAATCTCACCAAAAAAATTGAGTTTTTGCCACAAAAAGTCCAACCAGAAAAATTTGAGGTTTAATAAAGGGGGGATTATAGACAGATAGCAGAGGATATTTTTCCCATAAAAAGGATCAACGCACCAGCTGCCACTCCTTTAGGTTAAAGGAACAGAACTTTCATTTGAAACAGCATAGGTGGTTCTTATGGTAAGGATAGTGCATGTTAGAATAACAAAAAAAATTATATATTCATCTTTTTGATTTATTTTTATTTTATTTGGTTTGGACACTGTTATACTCAAAAGTCCTTCTTTATTAAATTGAACAAGCTGCAATTTTCTGCATGATCATTTCCAGTAAAACTTTATCCTAAGCAGATCAAACAGTGTAACTCCTTTAACACATTTTTATAAAAATAAAATATAAGAAACAAATGCAGTTTAATATTTATCTGATAAACTTGAAGGGTACATTTCCCTTATTTTTTTTAAGCTAAACTAACTGGATATCTATTTCTGCAACTCCATGGCAGAGGAAACCTAAAATGTAGCAAGCATGTAACTATGTTTCCAGGGGCTAAAAAGTTTAGACCTTTCGAGGTGAATGCTTTTAGTGCTATAGCATGCCCAGCATTACTTACTATTAGTTTGAAAATTGTCACATTTTTATAGAACCGTAATCTGTCTTTGTACTCTGAAAGCCAACAATAGCAGTACAAACTGGCATGCTATAAAATTGTGACATCAATAAAATATATGGCAATAATATTATATATTTCTGCTCCATTTATAGCATTTCTTTGATTTCTAGATTTAACCATATGATGGCTACACACAGTTATTGGTCAGGGAATTCTGTTTTTTTTTTACATTTATACATATGTGAGCCAGTATTATTTATACTGAAGTATTCTACCTTATTTGGTTCCATTATGATTCAAATCATTTAATTAGCTTAGATTGAAAATCTAGTGGAGTTTTTGCTACAAAAACTTGACTTTTTCAGATTATCCAGCATAAATCACAATGTCAAGACTTCAGGGACATCTGAAATTAACTTCTACATGACCTCGACAGGTTTGAGATATTTTCGGATTCAGATTTTTAGCAGCTTTGGGGTATGATAAATCTCTAAAAATGTGAGGATTTTTTGCAACAAAAAATTTGACCAGAAAAAATTGAGTTTATTAATAGGCCCCTAAATGTCTGCAGTACCTCAACAATTTTGACCTGATGTGAAGACCTTTGAACTACAGAATTCTTTAGAGTTCTATGAAGTTATCCAAAAGGCTTTCCTAAGAAATAAGCAAAAAGAGTTAAAATGAAAATTAAAACACAATCCTTTGGAACTCTAACCCTAAAGTGTAGAAACAAGCAGCCTTTCATAGTCATATACTGGCTAAAAGATAGATTACAAAGAGTGGTGGTAAATGGAACATTTTCTAATTGGACCAGTGTTGTTAGTGGAGTACCGCAGGGCTCTGTACTAGGTCCCTTGCTTTTCAACTTGTTTATTAATGACCTGGAGGTGGGCATTGAAAGTACTGTTTGCAGATACTAAATTGTGCAGAACTATAGGTTCCATGCAGGATGCTGCCACCTGGAACCTGGAAAATTAGGTTCAGTGTTGATAAATGCAAGGATGAACATATAAAGTGCATTTAAATAATATAAATGCAAGTTGTACACTAAATGGCAGTGTGTTGGGAGTTTAGTTAAACTAGTTTTTTTGTAGAAAACAAGTTGTCTAATTCCAGGCAGTGTCATTCTGTGACTACTAAAGCAAATAAAGTTCTGTCTTGCATAAAAAAACGGCATTAACTCAAGGGATGAAAACATAATTAGAGAACATTATAGACAAATAGCAGGGGACCATTTTACCCATAAAGTGGATCACCGTACCAGAGGCCACCCCTTCAGACTAGAAGAAAAGAACTTTCATTTGAAGCAACGTAGGCGGTTCTTCACAGTCAGGACAGTGAGGATCTGAAATTCCGTGCGGTGTGATGGCTGATTCCAGGGGCGTAACTATAGAGGAAGCAGACCCTGCGGCTGCAGGGGGGCCCAGGAGGTATAGGGGCCCCACAAGGCCCTAATTCATATACAATTTCAATAAATATTGGAGAAAAAAGTCAACCTCTAAACATTTTGGGGGCCTGAAAAATAATTTACTGTGGGGCCCAGTAATATCTAGTTACGCCACTGGCTGATTCAGTTAATGCCTTTAAGAATGGCTTGGATGATTTCTTGGAGAGACATAATATCAAAGGCTATTGTGATACTAAACTTTAAATTCGCTAGGTTTTTATTTGGAGGGGTTGAACTTGATGGACCTTGTCTTTTTTCAACCCGATTTAACTATGTAAATATATATATATATATATATATATATATATATATATATATATATATATATATACACATACACACACTGTATAAATGGGACACTTTATAGTTACTAGCTGTGCTCAAAAAGAATCCACAAATCTCTGCTATGCTCCATCTCTCTCCTGCTGAAAAACGAATAGCCCATTATAATTATATCCCGTATGTATTGGGTGCAATTCAGCATCAATTTAAAATCAAAACAACATATCCAGCAGCAAATGTACATAAAATGTATGTTCATCGCTGTTCAATCTTCCAAAAGAAGGGATACTGGAAAAGACAATCATGCTGTAAATATGAACAATCTAAATCTTTCACATAGCTGTTTTCTGGCATTTTTCTGGATGCCGTCAAAGTTAAGGATTTTATATGATAACTATTTTTTTGAAATGCTTGCGACCAGAAGTTTTCAGGAAAAGGTGCCAGGCTGTAATGTAGGACCCCATTCCTTAAGGCTACTAAACTATTTATGTATTATAAACCCAATATGGATTAATGCAGCTTAGTTACCATCAAACTGAAAGATAGTTCAACAGCATCCTATCTAGGGAGAGAGGGTGGGCCATGGCTGCCGGTCCAAATCCCAACCCAGAGTTAATAGATTTGTTCCCATTGGATAGGAGATTTGTTCCCATTAGTTACCTAGGATGTTTTTAACCAGTTTTGGGTGGCAGTTTGGAGTCAAATGGTCAAAAGATTTATTAGTCAGCTTCCCAACCTCCTTATTATAATTGTAAAAAAATATCTCTGTTGCAAAAGCTACAGCTTGGTACCATTGCAAAATGAGACTTTTGGTTGTTGTACTCCATTTGCCTGCTAACTTGATTAGCAGCTGATAAAAAGTATAATAGATCAGTCATTGAATCTATGGATACATGAAAATGTAATATAAGCTTCCTCATACTTACTGAAAGCAGAGGCCTTATTTCTCCCAAGCCTTGGTCCAGAATCACTATTTTGAATTGTTGTGATCATAGCTGGGGTGTCCACTGTGGAAGTTTGGTTGTTTCAGCCAATATACTGTTTTATTTTTACAAAAAAAAGGAAATTAAAAAGAAAAATTGTAACTTTTTGCTTAATTAGTTCAGTAAAGAAAATGACATTCCTACATAAATTTGGAGCTTTTTGGTTTCCAGATATAAGAGCCCAATATTTGTACTGCATGCTCAACCTTTTCTGGTCTGTTCAAGTCACTCTGATCTAGTAGTTATTGCATGATTGAAAAATGCATGGTTTATTTCTGCAATAAAATCTGTTTGATGATTCTTGCATTTTCCAGTATTTCAATGTTTTTCCACGAAATAGTGGCATTTTGTTTCATTTGCCATTTCGCTTGAATGGAAATTCAAACTCACTTTGTGTTTACCTTATGTAAATTTCAACTTCACTTCTGCAGTTTAAAAGAAGTTTTCATTTGGAAGAACATTATTCTATGATTGGTTAAAACCACAGTAGACTTTTAAATGCTAGCCCTTCATTTGTTATTTAAAGTTGTTAATATGATAGGGAGTTATAATTAGTATCAAAGCCCATAAAAGTACCATCAAAATACCAGAATCTTGCAAACACATGTTTTTCTTATAATGGGTTATAATGGGTAATGGGCCTCATTTACCAATTCCACATGCCTAATATACCTGGGTAGCCAATCCAATTGTTCCTATGATTGGCAGTGCAAGCTGTGTTCTACACCTGGTGCCAGTTTAGAACTAGACACTTAAGTTAGTAGATGTTCCTACATGACATCAATCACCTGCTCCTAAGAATGCAGAACTGAGCTGCATAGTAAAAACAAATAATAGCCCCCATATAGTAGAGACGTTGGATTTGAGTACCAAGTCCCAACATTACAGGCCAAGTAAAGTAAAACAATTTTTAGTTTTTACTTGTCCATAAAAAGCCTTACACATTTCGTGCTGCAAGGTACTTACAGTAGTCATGAGCTTCACCTTCCCCTTTGAATGCAGTACTGAGCTGGCACAACCAGTTGGCCAACGTTCAGAAAACAGGGCACTATCCCAATTTTACCAGTTTCGCTTTGTACATTGCATCATGTTAAGTAAATGAAACCCTGCTATAACGCAGTAGTGTTTGTAAAGAAGCCTGGCAAAGGTGACACAAACATGCCAATAATAATTGCACCCAAATAATCAAACTTCTTCCTCAGGGTAGTGCTACAAAAAAACACTATACAGTGCTGAATTTCCACTTCATGCTTTCCAGCTAATCACCCAGAAAGCACATTAATTAGAAGCCAAAAAGCAGAAGAGGGAATCAGCATACTATATTTACTGAATTAATTGGAACAAGATCCGTAACAGCCCCGCTTTTGCTATTTCTCTCTTTGCTTTAGCATTTACATGATTATCACTAAGCATTTGTGATTATAGGCTTCACTGATCTATAAGAAAAATAAGACATCCTAGTTTTAATTACCCTGAAAACTCATAATTATCACCTGCCTGGAAGTAAAAGTGTTTGTGTTGCAGTCAGATATTTGGCTGGTTTACCTGTTCTCATTTAAAATTTGGGGGTAAATTTACTTAAGGTCGAATATCGAGGGTTTATTAACCCTGATATTCGACTGTCGAAGTTAAATCCTTCGACTTCGAATAGGCTTCCCCATAGGCTAACATCGACATCGGTAGCTTTTAGGTGGCGAACTAGGGGGTCGAAGTTTTTTCTTAAAGAGACAGTACTTCGACAGTACTGCGCCCGTTATTAAATCGACAAAGTACCAAAATGATGTCACGCGGGTGAATTTTTGCCAGCATTAGTCACTTCGCCCTTTTGTAAATTTGCCCCACTGGCATCAAAATAAAAAGATATTCTCTGCTATTCATAACATAGTACATATTCAAATTGTCACGTCAAATGTTATAGTTAAAAATACAGTTATAGGATCCATTATCCAGAAAGCCGTGAATTACAGAAAGTCCATCTCCCTTAACGTCATCTTTAAGCAAATAATTTTATTTTTTGAAAGTAATTTCTCTCTGTAATAATAAAACAGCACATTGTAACTGATGGTAATTAAGCTGCATGATTCATATTGGCAGCAATGCAAACCTAAAGGGGTTTATTTAATATTTACATAAGGTATAGTGACCCAAATTACAGAATGATCCCATATATGGAAAAGCCCAGGTCTCAAGAATCCTGGATAATAGACCCTGTACCTTCATGTCTAAATTGGTGACTGTTCCATTTAAGCAGCATGCAAGGCATCTGTGGATTCTGTCTATGTGCTTTAATGTTCTTTTGGGGGCCTTGTAAGGTTAAGGTTACAAATGCTGTGCAATTCACCTAGAAGGGCACTGTGTATGATCTGCAATATTAAGACTACCAAAGAGAAATAAACACAGCAAACAACTGACCAAAAGTTCTTATTTCTTTTTTTGTACTAGTATTTTCATGGTATATGATTTTCCCATTTATCATAGGTCAAATGCAACTGTTGCAGAAAATAAATAAAACAAGATTTTGCCTACTCGGCTATTTGTCAAACTTCAGTTTACCAAAAGACTAAACTTTTAACTGCATTTATTAAGTGAACGTCCATTCAGCAGACATACATTGACATTTGTTCAATTGTATATTGTTGTAGTCTGGTCTTTTGTATTTTTGGGCACAGTGTGCAGACTTAATTCTCTTATGTGTGTGTTTATACTATCTGTTTTTGTGATATACCTTTGGGACAATGCATGGACTACGTGATGCCCCTAGGGATACACCTCTGCAGACCAATAATAAACACCACATTTTTTTATTGTCAATATTTAAAGAGGTGGCTCACCTTTAAGTTAACTTTAAGCATGTTATAGAATTTCCTATTGCTAGCAATTTTGCATTTAGTCTTCATTATTTATTGCTTATAGTTTAATTATTTGCCCTCCTCTTTTGCCTCTTTCTAGCTTTCAAATGGGGGTCACTGATCCTAGCAGCTACAAACTATTGCTTTGTGAGGCTACGATTTTATTGTTACTGTTAATTTTTATTACTTATTTCTTTTCAGTCCCTCATCTATTCATATTCAAAGCACTGCCTGGTTGCAAGACCAGTTGCAAATTGTCTCAAACTCTTTCTATTTATCTATGTCAATTATTCAAATTAGGTGTAGTCTGTTTTGCCATTCATATTACAGTATGAGGATCTATTATACAGAATATTTTATAAGGATATCTATAATTTGGATTAGCATACTTTAAGGGGAAGATTTATCAAAGGTCAAAGGGAAAATTCAAATTAATAAAATTCAGATTTCAAGCTAATTAGTCCAAATTTGATTCAAATTTGAACAAATATTTGAATATTGAAATTTATCATGTAGTCAATTGGTTGACTTTGAAAAATCAAAGGTTTTTTTTGGGGAAAAACTTTGATTTGTACGATTCAAATGCGCTATTACTATGATTTGTACGATTTGAATTTGATCGAAAATGGACCTATTCGAACCAAAACTGACCTATTTGGCAAAAATTTTTTTTTTTTTTAAATACATTTTGGTTGGTCTTTTTTAATTCAAATTTTGATGATTTTTAAATTCGAAATTCGACCCTTGATAAATCTGCCCCTTAATCTACATAAAACAATTAATTGGAGTGCCACCAATAAAGTGTTTTGTCAATTCCACTCTAACTCTAATGAATCCTCCACCTGTAGTACTTGATGCAGCCAGGACCTTCTTTCCCATATCCACACTGTGGCAAAAGCTACTACATACATCTTACCTGCCTATCTAATTTCTTTATATACTTTACTACATGTCCCAGTGGCTTGTATTATATGGGGAAAATGAATACCTTTCAGGGACCGTATGAAGATTCATCGTAGCTCCACTAGGGTCATGACCAGCCATGCACATCATTATCATATATTTATATAGAGGCAGCAAGTTATGCAGTGCTTTCAATCTATAAAGGACACAGTATAGTCTTGCTGGCTATATCAATCAGTTATAGTGCCTCTTGGGTCTTGAATAGGTACAGTCTTCAAATGAAATTAAGACTCCAAGTTGTAAGAGTAGGATTGCATCCATCAATGGCCATTTTAAATCATATATATATATATATATATATATATATATATATATATATATATATATATATATATATATATATATATATATATATATACACATCCAGTAGTCTCGGTGGGCCCCGATCCTGTATGCAAAATAAAACATGTTTGTAATATAGTTAAGTTAGTCAAAAATTTAATGTATAAAGGCTAGAGTGACTGGATGTCTAACATGATAGCCAGAACACTGCATTCTGCTTTTCAGCTCTCTAACGCTGAGTTAGTCAGCGACTTGAATGGGGGCCACATGGGACATATGTGTTCAATGAGTTTGCAATTGATCCTTAGCATTAAGCTCAGATTCAAAAGCAAACAGTTATTACCCATGTGCCCCCCCTCAAGTCACTGATTGGTTACTGCCTGGTAAACAATAAGGGGAAACCAAGAGAGTTGCAAAGCAGGAAGTAGTGTTCTGGCTATTATGTTACACATCCAGTCACTCCAGCCTTTATACATTACATTTTTGCCTAACTAACTATATTATAAACATTTTTTTTATTTTGCACAGCTTATCTACTGTATTTATCCAGTTTTTATTTTTATACTGAACAATTTCTTTAATAGACATGTAAGATACACGTATATATTTACATCTAATCATAATGATTTAAACATGTTAATTGTGTGTTCAGTTCACCTGTTCATAATTGTTAAACTTCATTATTTGGGCATGCATAAATTGAATTGTTAAAAATGTCCTACTAATTAAAAATGGCTAAATGAGGTCTGTGTAAAATTGAATTTACTGCCTACAGCCACTCAGGTTGGAAGTCTGGAAAGGTCATACCATCCATTAATAAAATCAAGAAATAGAATGACCTAAATTCAATAAAGTAGCATATGTAAAATTCAAGGTCATTTTGTTCATTAATTTAAACATTTTGGCAGTGTTTATATGCACTGACAGAAGAACATAATTTTATTGAGAATAGAAAACTGTGCATTTTCTAATTAGTTTTTAGGAACTGTAAAATAAAAACACCGGATTAAGTGAGTTTGGCAAGCTGCACCCTAGACCATTAAAAAATATAATGATAACAAAAATCATTCATTATAATCAGTATGATAACTATCACTGAGGTTGATACTGATAAAGGTAATCAGATTTATTTCTTTTAAAAAACAGACATTTCTTTGTTTAGAAGCCCTGCTCTATGTCAGCAGCTATCACAGCTGTATCAAATGGAATTACACTGTATGTATCCAAAGGAACCCCATGTAGTCATGGGGAGAACATACAGTGTACATACTCCATGCAGAAACTGCCAGATGTGGATCAAACCCAGAAGCCCAGCGCTGCAAGGCTAACCACCGAGCCACATGACACCCACAGGGCTGGAAAGCTTAAAGACGGATATAAACCTAAACATATAATTTAGCCTTGTGAAAGAAAATAACATTCTAAGCACCTTTTCACTATACATATCCCTGCTCAATTTTACTCTTAACACATTATAGTCTGATCTCCTTCAGCCAAGACTCCATTTCCAACAAATACTTCCACCACACTTTTTGGATTCTGCTACATTGTTTCATAGCAAGGGGCAGAGACAAATTCTGCAATTAATAGCTATTACATTTTTAAAAAAAACTTTTCTAGATCTGTAATGAAAATATAATGGAAAGTTGCTTAAAATTATATTTTCTTTTTTTTTGCTGTGCTTACAAAACCCTTTAAATAGTATATAATTACAGTATACTGTATGAATAAATGTCTACTTTTTATATATCAAGTTCAGTGGCTTATGGTTAATGTGACAGCAGTACAAATAACTGAATATTTATATAATGTATGCACGTACATTTTCTTGTGTTGTTAGTATAATCAATGGATTGTTTTACTACTATCTAAAAGGCTGGCCAAATCTTTTTGTTGCTCCTAGCAGCCCATCCATTCTTGGTAAATAAGTAAGCAGGGTGTTTAGGCAACTTTAGGCACACAGCAAAGAAGCATAACAGCTAATTTATTAATGCGGTACCCCATTCAGAGTGCTAAATTTCATTCCACAAATAAAGTGAATAAAAACCCACAGACGCTTGCCAACAAGGAATTAAAAAAAAAACAAGGAGAGTATTACTGAGGGATAATGGATTAAAACCTGAAGATAAGATCAAGTTGGAGAAAATCTTTCACAAATAATGCAACTACAATTTAGAAATTGCACACCCAAATAGTGGGAAGATGAGATGTCAGTCACGAAAGTTGACCCATTATTGCAACTTTGTGTTTAAATGCATTGGAGTAAATAGGAAGGCTAATGTACATTGCATTTAAGTGGTTTTTAGCTCTGAAATAGTATATATATTGTCCTACCTTGTTAAAGAAACCCCTTTCCACTGTCTATGCTACCACTGTTCTTCATAAAATACAAAAGCCATGTAGCCAATTTCTTCCAAACATGGTATTGTACCATCTTTCTCGCAGTTCACTAGGCCAGAAAATCTCCAACAGTTCCAAACCCATTGGTTTAAGTAGAAGGCAAGGGGTAAATAATTACGATATCTGAGCTCTTTTTCATGATCTCACATGGTCTTCATCAACACGCACTGCACACTTGCCAATGCCATATTGATATCTAGAACTGGAAATTATAACATCCCTATAATTTTGAGTGTAATTGCATTAAAACATGAGCTTTTTTTCCATTTTCCATAATTACGTCTAGAGCAACCACTCCTCATGGCTGCAACTATGCATACATATATAGATATAAATACATATACAGTATATTGCTATGTTTTTAAAATAAATTTTTTATCTAAATGTAGCTGAAAGGGAAACCGTTAATATGTTGTCTTTCTGCAGAGAACTAGTATTATACTAAATAGGCAGTAAAAATACATCTTTCAATTTATTCACACACTCTGAGAAAAATGGGTAATTGAATTTAATAAAATGGTTTCAAACACAATTACACACTCTTTAAATGATGCTAACTTGAGCTTTGTACTTTTATTTTAAGTTTTATATGAGTTCATAAATTTAATGTAATTTGCATGACACCGAAACTGTGTATGAGATTGCATACCTCAAATACTAGTAAAAGAACTGCCTATGACTTTGAAAGAAATCTTTGACATTTCTATAACTTTGTAAAAAATGACAAATATATGAAAATGTTTTAAAATGGCCATGAAAATTCATGACCTGTATCTTGGCTGAGCATAAAAAAGATACATGAGAATCTTTGTTCGTTGGAGACAGTAAGTTCTCTATTGGTAGAGTGAAAAGAAATCTGAATTCCTTTAAAAATGACTAGTGAAGTGAAACTAATATATTTTGTATAGAACAGACACAGCAATTACACCATTCTTAATAAATATTTGCATTTGTTTATATAGAAGTCCCACAAGAAATTAACTGTTTCCTAACAGTTACTTAGATCAATAGACCAACAGCATTGTATGTTACAATGGGAGAAATAACTGTAAAGTATATCCCAGTCAAAAGGCCTAGAAGTCATATAAAATGTCCCATGAATTGCATTTTTCATTTTTAGTACCTGTGGATTTGGTCATTCTTTATGGTAGAATTGTTCTCAAGTTCCAACAGTTCTACTATCTGCAGTACCACTTGCTGTCTATATTATTACAGATTGCCTAATGTCAACAGTCTTCTAGGCATGATGTGTAGCTACAGAGCAATTTGTAATTTCCTTGTAGTGAAAGAGAAGCTTTAGGTTTGTTCTGCTAAACAGAGGTTTGCCATTAGAAACCTGTGCATTTTAGTATGTATTTTTAAGCCTCCAGGATTGATTGCACATCAGTAAGAATAACATCTATTAATCTATATATATACAGCCTTTTTGACTCCCAGCGGAAAGTGCTGGTGGTACCACTAGTCTTCTGTTTTAATTTAATAAAATGTTACTTGCCAAAAGCAACAAAATATAGCAACAGGAAGTTTAGGCAAAATAAAATGTGCATGAAGCTGCAAACATACATGTAAGACCTGGGCATACATTTACACTTATGTGTGTTCTTTGATTCTTAAGTTCCCATGTCTCTCAAAAAATAGGGGACTTACACTTACATACCTAACCCAGGCAGCACTCTATTCAAGGGGCTAGTTGTAAGTTTCTGCAATCCAAAGCAGTGTGCAGAGGCCTGTGGCAATTCTGCAGCAACAGAATGCAGTGTGCAAAGTGCAAGAAAATGCCCAATTGCAGTAATTTTTTGCACTTTGCACACTGAGTTCTGCAAAATAAGTGACCCTGTTATATTTCACTACTTTAAGCCATCGTTATTATTGTTCTTTATTTATAAAGCACAAATATATTCCACAGTGCTTTGCAGAGATAATACATTCACATTAGTTTGTGATGCAATGAATCTTATAGGTTATTGCATTCGCACAAACTATGGTTCATTTTAGAAGGAGCCATTTAACTTGCCTGTATGGTTTTGAACGATGGGAGGAAAGTTAGTACCCAGCAGAAACCTATACAGACATGGGAAAATATACAAATTCCTTACAGAGAGCACCCTGACTAGAATCCAACATAAAAAGGGTTTTTTTTAGTGATGGCTGTCTAGACCACCATACCTCTTTCCATTAAACCATGTATGCCATTGATAAAAGAAAAAAATTTACTTACAACTATATATATATATATCTTCGCAAGTGTCATAACCAATGCTAACGAGCAATGCTGAACGAGCAAAGGGGCACAACAGTAAAACAAAGTCTCTTGGGCAGAAGGTCACAGTACAAGGTGTAGACAGATCAGGCCGGGTCGGGGCAGGCAGAGTACAATCGGAGTCAGGCAGGCAAGAGTCAAACCAGAAGATGAATCAGAAGGGATTCGGATACAGAAGAGTCGATTACCAGGCAGGGTCAGGATTTCAGAAGTCAGGATAGTCAGTAGCAGGCAGGGGTCACAACAGGTAATCAGATCACAGAATTCAGAAGCTTAACAGCACAGAACCACCAGGAACTCACTAGGAGAAAACCTATAACGGGCAATGATCTCATTGCAATAGTCCCTTTAAATATTGTTTAAATTTCGCACCATTGCACGCTGGCATAATCAAATAGGAAGGAACGCGGCACGCGTGCCCTAAGGAACCGGCACACAGGAGCATTAAGGACGGTGTGGCGGGCGTCCCTGTCGAACCACTAGACCACCAGGGTGAGTAGTTGTTACAGCAAGGGCAGCACCCTGCTTGTATGGCTTGCCCCGGGTGCATGGTAAATAGTTCAGATATTTCACAAAAGAGACCAGCAACACAGAGATATTTTGTGCATCAAAATTGAAAGTGTATTCACAATTGCATATGGAGTTGATTGAATGATATGTTTAGGTATATGTTAGTGTGTATAGTATATATATACGGTGATACTTAAAATGGTGGTCACTTTAGTAGGTCAATGATAATACGTCATATTCAAAGTTGCAATTTTCCCGCCATATTGTAGATTTAAGGCATGTTCACTGTGATTTTATTACTTTGAGAAAGGCCTTGGGTTGGGCCGAAATGTCAGTCTGTAGCTCTGAAACAAAAAACATTTTTCCATTTTAAGATATATATATATATAGTGAATAAAGTACCCCCTTTTGTAAAACATAAGATTATAATATCCTCATATTTTGCAACTGGAAGTACTTTATTTATTCTAATACACAAGTTTCAGCGAGTCATGTGACAGAAATTACATCAGAACTCACCGTTTATAACTGAGGATATATATTACAAGATATTCATGGCCTATATATATATATATAAAGAAAGAGTAGTTTTAGTGCAGTATACATGCTTCCCTAATATGTAGTGTTCAATTTAATATTGCAATAGAGATTAGATACAAGGCATATTGTCTCCATTTCAAGAAATGGCCTTTGTGTATTATATATATATATATATATATATATATATATATATATATATATATATATATATATATATATATATATATATATATATATATATATATATATAAAGCAAGAGTAGTTTTAGTGCAGTATACATGCTTCCCTAATATGTAGTGTTCAATTTAATATTGCAATAGAGATTAGATACAAGGCATATTGTCTCCATTCCATTTCAAGAAATATACTGTAAAAACTATGCTCCCTTTGAAATATTTGATCCCTGAACAAGATTAACATAATCAGTGTCCACCCCTCTATTAAACCACAGTCAGAGTAATTACCTTAACAACTGTTACCATCAAAATGCATGTCAAATCTCTTTTTTCAATCAATCTCTGTTAATAGTGCTGGGAATCCTGCAGTTACAAATGCAAAGAATTCCTGTTAAGCCAATTTTCAATTGTACATTTTGGTTACAATTACAGAATTTTGCTGACATCTGTTTCAGTTCAGTTGCTTGTGAATGTGATATTCTTGACATTCAACCCATTTCCAAAACAACTGCATGTGGAGACCACGTTATCATTGTTGTAAATCTGACTTTCCTTTGACATTTTGATTCACATTTTTGTTTTAGTATTTTTATTCATTTGAAGCATGTTAAAAAGTAGATTGTCCTATCCCCTCAATTAGTCATACTCTACCAATCTTTCTTAGACGGACATCCCCCTACACCTCACAAGCAATCAGAAACTATATGCAAGATCCATTAAACTGTGAAAGCTACCGCCCAATTTCATTGATAAATGTGGACATGAAGCTGTTTGCAAAAATCCTAGCTACCAGGCTGGCCCTCTATCTACCCATGTTGGTACACCCCGACCAAGTGGGATTCATCCCGGGCAGACAAGCGGGGGATAATGTCAGGAAAGCTATCTCCCTAACTCACCTAGCAGAGAAACAGTCTACTTCTACAATGTTACTGTCTCTAGATGCCCAAAAGGCTTTTGATAGACTAAACTGGAAGTACATGATGACGGTACTTGAGGAGATACAAATGCCACTCCCATTTCTCTTTGGAATTCCCCAGCTTTACAATGCCCCATCAGCTAAAGTAGCGATGATGGGAACACTCTTGGAGGAGATTGGAATCAGGGAAGGGACAAGACAAGGGTGCCCTCTCTACCCTCTCTTGCCCTCTCTTTGGAGCCATTAGCCAATGCCATAAGAAACCACCCACAAATAAAAGGCATTAGGGTAAGAGAGACAGAACATAAAATCAGCTTATATGCAGATGACATTCTCCTTACGCTACCACATCTTAACAAATTGCTGGACCAATGTTGCCTCATCTCGGGGTTCAAGATAAACAAATCTAAATCCCAAGCAATATCAATCAAGATACCTTGGAATACAACTAACTGCCAAGTATGACTCCCTCTATGAAAAAAACTTTGTCCCATTGATTGCCTCCTTAAAATCAAGCTTACAGACATGGAGTAAATACAGACTTTCCTGGTTTGGCCATATTTCAGCAATAAAGATGACACTACTCCCCAGGATACCATACCTCTTCAGGGTCCTCCCAGTACACTTCTCAAAAAAAAAAAAGCCATAACACAATTCATCTGGGAGAATAAGCGCCCCAAAATAAAACTGGATATAATGACGAAACCAAAGAACATAGGGGGAATAGTGATGCCACACATATTTAGATATTATATGGAAAGCGAGACTATCTGAAGTGGTATCAATGCATAGAAATCCAACCATGCAGTGGTTGGATATCGAAAATGTGGGTTTCACCCCTTTGACACTGGATCAGATCATCTGGATCCCTGAAAAAGACAGGAACATACCTGACCTCCCCCCCCCACACACACACAACAATCCACGCAATACAAATTTGGGACAAATACAAAGAAAAACTAAATTTATCTTCACGCAACTCAATATTTTACTCATACCCAGGGAAAGAACCACAAGACTTTCTTACTTGGATTAATAACAAAGCCTATCTATGTACAACCTTAGTCACAGGGTGAGAGATACACACCTTTCAAGATCTAAAAGACAATCTTCAGATACCAAACAGCCAGTTCTTCAGATGTTAACAGCACTTCGGCAGCTTTTAGGTGGCAAATGGTCGAAGTCGAAGCTTTAAAGAGACAGTACTTTAAATAAATTCGACCTTCACTTCGAAACTTCACCTTGACCTTTGATAAATCTGCCTCTAAGAGTCGCTAAGTGGAAGAGCACCTCTCTACCAAATCAACAGGCCCTCATCACTAAAATGAAATGGATAAGAAATAATGAGACCATTAGAGCAAGTGCAAAGTAATATTAATGTGCAAATATATTATTTTCACCAAAACTTTAACAACATTTTAGTTCAGTATCAACTTGCATTTTTATTACACCCAAAGGATTTAGAAGCTGAGTGGACTGTGAAAAATATACAGGAATAATTTGACATTATTCTGCCAAAGGAAAGTTTAAGGATTCAAATCCTGAATGTTAATTTAAACTGAAACACTTGTATTGTGTAAGTGCTTTCTCATTAGAATGCTCAGTAATTGTCAGTAAAACACTAAGGGGGTTATTCATCAGTCCGAATTTATCTCATTATTTTCTGCTACAAACTCCTAACAAATCCGCTCTGGTTTTTTACATTTATTTATTATTACAATTTCCCAAAAGTTTGCTTTGCAGTAAAAAATCTGATTTTTTCTTATTTTTCATCAGATTTTCACGAATTTGATTGTTTTTTTTCTGAATTTTGACCCTAAAACTCAGAAAACTGGGGTTTTACACAAAAACCTATTGTGCATCAAAAATCATTGGGACTTCTCCCATTGACTTATATGCAACCTTGACAGGTCTGAGATGCCGGATTTTCAGATTCTGACTTTTCCATCCTCAGGGTTTAATAAATTTTGAAAAATTCGTGATTTTTTAAAAGTTAGATTTAAAAAAAAAAAAAAAAAACCCTTAGCAAAGATACAGTAAATGTTAAATGTATAGCATTTTAAAATGGAGAGCTTTCAACTTTAATATTTTACAGAGCGCTTTGTAAATCCCTTCAGCTCCTTACTGCGGTCGATATTTCAAAACTACATGTAAATATACAAAAACACCCAATAGCAATATGTTGCTTAATAATCAGTATTAAATCTGTCTGTTTTCAATGTGGAGCTTGATACTAGCAAAAGGAAAATTCAAAACTACATGTAAATATACAAAAACACCCAATAGCAATATGTTGCTAAATAATCAGTATTAAATCTGTCTGTTTTCAATGTGGAGCTTGATACTAGCAAAAGGAAAATGTAAACCAAAAAGAGCAAAAGTATTCTTCAAAAAAAATCCTAATTTCATGTGTTTATTATACATTTCAATGATTACCTTAAAGGACAAGGAAAGTCTAATAAACATTTAAACTCATTGTAAAAGCATACCACCAATTTGTGCCACAGTGCTACTAAATCTTCATTTCCATCCATTAAGCTGTTTAATCATCTTACTGTGTAAATTAAAAAATAGCCCAAAATTCATAGCTCCTGCACTAAGACCAAGTGCATGTGTGCAAGGTAGTATCAGGAAGCAGCGCATGCTCATACATTAAGGGGCAGATTTGTCAAGGGTCGAATTTCGAGTTTTTTTTAACTCCAAAGTATTTTTAAAAAAGACTTTGATTTTTCAAAGTCCACCAATTGACTCCATGTAGTTTCTAGGCTAAAACAACAATTCGGCAGGTTTTAGATGGCAAATGGTCAAAGTTGAATTTTTAAAGAGACAGTATATGATAAATTTTCAATTTTCAATTTTTTTTCCAAGTACACAAAAAATAGCTCGAAATTTTAATTTTTTTACTTCCAATTTTCATTCCAACCCTTGATAAATCTGCCCCTTAGATTGTGAGCAAGCATTTAACTGTGAACAGTAATGTTCGCAAACCAGGACCCTTACAATACCCACCTCCTCTTCAGCTCGCACCAATGGCAATTGAGTCATACGGCTTCTATGGTTATTCAGGCCAAAACAGGAAGATGTCCCTGTGTGTCTGCTCTTTGTACCTCTTCTCCTGCTAGGGTCAGCAAATGTAGAAACTTGTGCATGCACAGAAAACAAACAAATATGGCGCCCATAGCAAAGCATTCTAAGATTACCTTTAAATATAGCATGAAGAATAATTATGAGGTAAAGAAAAGAGGGCACAATAACATACCTAAACATTTATGTAAAGGCTTTCCTTGTCCTTTAAGTGAGGATTTAGTGTTTGGGATTTATGCCACTGCCATCTTAATGAGAGTGTCACCATTGGCTCCCAAAATCCAGAACAAGTGCTAAACTCCCTGGTCACGGCTCTGCTTCCTCCTGTATCAGCCGCTTTTGGCTTCTGGAGGAGCCCTCAGTTACTCAGATGCTGCCAGGTCTTAATAAAAGAGGAGCAAAGCAAGAGTTCTGGACAGGCAAAGGGACATGGTCATTGCCGGTGTTATGGACGGAAGGCAACAGGTCAGGGAATAGATGAAGTGTAGTCAGGCAGGCCAGGGTTGGTACAGGCAGAGTTCAAGCAGGGTCAGACAGGCTGGTTCAGGTGGAATTCAAGCAAGGTCAATCAGGCCGAGGTCAGTATAGACAGCATTCAAAGGATAGTCAGGTAGTCAAGGGTCAATACCTGTAGAATCAGAATAGTCAGACAGGCAAGTTTAATATTCTTTGTGGATAACCAGACCGGGTCTCCCATCTGAAAATTGGGTGCCTCCCTACGGGACCAATTTGCTGCTCTTTTTTGAGCAAAAGTAGCTGCTGAAAGGGAATCATGTACCCCAGCCCAAATTTTAGCAAAATGTTTTAAAGAGGTGTTAACAGAAGGTAAATGGGATAACAGACCACAGTAAGAAAATACCTTAGGATGCACACCATACGCAACGAAAAATGGAGATTGTCAAGTAAAAGCATGAGATGCATTATTATAAGCAAATTCTGCCCAAGGCAACAACTCAGTCTAAGAGGATTGGTTATCAGACACATAGCATTGTAAGAATTGCTCACGGGACTGGTTATCTCTCTCCGTCTGACCATTGGTTTGGGGATGGTATGCGGTGGAAAATTATAAATTGATCCCCACTAAAGAGCAAAAAGCTCACCAGAATTTAGAAACAATTTGTACACCCCTGTCAGATACAATATTGATCAGAAAACCATGCAGTCTGCTGAACCTGTCAACCACTACCCAGTTCACAGTTTTCCCCTGAGAGGGAGGAAGATCCACTATAAAGTCCATAGACAGATGGGACCTGGGTCTATCAGGAATAGAAAATGGCCTTAACAAGCCTTGAGATAAATTCCTAGAATGTTTTGACCTTTGACAAACAGGACAAGCATTTACAAAATGTTGTACATCTTCTTTAATTGAAGGCCACCAAACATTTCTAGACAATAAAGCAGCAGTTTTAGTAATACCAGGATGCCCTGCTATTTTAGAATTGTGGGCTTCACTAAGTACCAACTCCCTCACATTTTCAGGAACGAATAATCTCCCAGAAAGAGTATCCCCAGGAGCCAATGTCTGTGCCTGAGATAGAAGTGTGGCAAGATCTGACCCTAAAGCTGCCACAATCATCTCTTTTGGAATAATAGAAACACATTCTAATGGTTCAGACAGGCTTGGTTCAAAGCTCCTATAGAGTGTGTCTGCCTTAGTATTCTTGGAACCAGGCCTGTTTGTTAAAGAAAAATTAAATCTGGTAAAGAATAAAGTGCATCTTGCCTGTCTTGGATTCAAACATTTTGCTCACTCCATTCCTCAATGGCCCATTTAATAGTCAACAATTCTCTATTACCAATATCATAATTGGCCTCAGAAGACTAGAATTTCCTAGAAAAAAAAACGCACGGATGTACCTTGTTAGTTATTGAATGCCTTTGGACAAGAACTGCCCCTGCCTCAACATCTGAGGCATCTATCTCCACAATAAAGGGTAAGGTTGTGTAAGGATGAGGAAGAATAGGGGCAGATAAAATTCCTTTTTTTAAGAACTCGAAGGCTTGGATAGCCTAAGGAGGCCACTTCTTGGTCAGATCCATAATTGGGGATACAACAAAAGAAGATTTTTTATTAACTTCCTTTAGTAGTTTGCAAAAACCTAAAAACCTTTGGGATGTACAATATGAGAGGGGTTGAGCCCAGTCCAATATGGCCTTAACTTTCCCGGGATCCATCTTCAACCCCTTCCCAGATATGTTGAACCTTAATAACTGTACTGAAGAAATCTCAAAGGTACATTTCTCTAAATTTGCAAACAAATTATTTCTCCTTAACCTGAGTAAAGCCTCATGTATATGCTGTCGGTGGCCACCCAAGTTAGAAGAAAAAATTAAAATATCAAAATACACTACTACAAACAGCCCAAGTAAATCCCGGAAGATGTAATTGACAAATTCCTGAAACACTGCGGGTGCATTGCATAGGCCAAATGGCATGACCAAATACAATCCCTGGCATTAAAGGCTATTTTCCACTCATCCCCTTCCCTAGTATGAATGAGGTTATATGCACCTCTAAGATCAAGTTTAGTGTAGATGGTAGCATTTTTGACTTGATTAAACAACTTAGAAATTAGCGGAAGGAGATATCGTTTTTTTTACAGTGATTTTATTAAGGCCACGATAGTCAATGCATGGATGAAGACCCCATCTTTTTTGCCCACAAAAAAGAAACCAGCTCTTGCAGGATAATTGGAGGGTCTGATAAAACCTCTTTCCAGATTTTCTTGTATAATCTTTCATAGCCTGAGCCTCAGGCAAGGAAAGAGGATATGATTTCCCTCTTAGAGGATTAGACCCTGGGACAGTTTTAGCGCCTTTGAGAGGGTAGCATTTCAATGGCTTTCTTAGAAAATATGCGAAATCATCATAGGATGAAGGTAAACCCTCCAAAGAGGTAACTGCCACCATTTGAGGAGAGGTTAAACAGGAAATTTTACACTTAGATCCCCACTGAACAACCTCCCCAGTTACCCAATCTATGAGGGGTTGTGTACCTGTAACCAGGTAACCCCAAAATTAATGGAGAAGAGGAAGAACCATCAATAACATGAAAAGATAATGCCTCAACATGCATATTGTTTGCGCACATGGGTAAAACCTTAGATTTTTTTGGGCTACCAGACCTGACCCAAGTGGGCTTTTATCAATTGCCAAAATTCTCATAGGAGGTATTAGGGGAATATTATACCTTACTGCAAAGGCAGCATCCAAGAAATTCCCCCGCCGCAGAATCCACAAATGCAGAGATATTAACTGAACCCCCAGGCCAGGACATAATGACATAGACCTTGAGATCGCCTTCGAACCTTTTCCTCAGGGGACAGATGAGTAACTGCCATTTGCATGGGTTCCTCCTGAGCGATAGGTAAAGAAGTGATTGGGGTTGAGTCAGTACCATAGAAAAAGAGTTGCCCATTTCAGCCTGCCTGTACCTTTGTCTCCTATCAATCTGTCTGGCTAACCTCTTAAGGTCATCCAGAGTGGAAAGAGGGGGATAATTAACCAGACTGTCTTTGAGTCAGAAAGCCCCACCCAGAATTGGCTATGGAGAGCAGTATCGTTCCACCCAGCCTCAACTGACCAGCAGCAGAATTCTGTACAGTAATCCTCAATTACCCTTCTCCCTTGACTGAGTTTACGAATCGCGGTATCGGCAGCGGTAGCATATAATATAATATGGCCATGGTGCTACAAAATATCTCAAGGGAAAAATGAGCAGGATCAGAGGGGGGTAACCTTAATGCCCAAACTTGTGGGTCACCTTGTAGTAAGGTCATAATGAACCCTACTTTTTCCTCACAAGAGGAGAAGGAGTGAGGGAAAAAATGGAGGTACAATTTACATGACTCTTGAAAAATGAAAAACGTGCTCGTATCCCCACTAAACTTGTCAGGGAAGGAAATTCTAGGTTCATGGGGACTGCTTCTATTACCCAGTGTTGGATCAGGAGAAGATCCCACGGGAACAGCAATCGGTGGTTGGATCCAAGCCCGGACTGGCAATTTGTGGGTTCTGGCAAATGCCAGAGGGGCTGCTGTATGGTTCCATAGAAAGTTACCATATAGTGGGCTGGTAGGGGGCTGTTTGGGCCTCTGTGTACTTGGAATGGCAGGGCCTATGTTGACTCCCAGTCCAGGCCTGTTTGGACTACAGGAGTTGGTAGTTGCTGAACTGCATCCAATCTGACAGAGAGATTATACAAACCATAGTCCTGTTTCCACTCTTTCTCCTTTAGCCACTGTAAGTATAGAAGTATATAGAAGTATAGAAAGGAGCATCTCAGTGGTCAGGAGCAGCAGCAGCATGACCTTTGGTGTCCATCTTTTTGGGCCCGTTGTACTGTCACGATCGGCTCCCTAAATCCTGAATAATTGCTCTGCTTGCGCCTGTAGCAGCCGCCTTTGGCTTTGGGAGGTGAAGAAAAAGTCAGAATACAAGTAAAAAGGAGGTGAGAAAGACAGGTTAGTAATGTGTAATACAGCTTGTAATATAGTATTTATGTACAGCTTCAATTGATGTAATTGTGGTATGAACACTTGATATGATTTGAAGAGGGATATGAATTAATCATCCCCTTTCCTGGCAAGCTTCTAGCAAATCGTTCTACCAGTGAATTCTACAGAACCTTGACATTCGATTTCCAGGGGAGAGGTATAATAGATCTCAAATATTCACATTTTTAAATTAGATTTTTGACCAAAAAATACAACTCAAATATACAATTAAACACCTTAATAAATTGGCCACAAAATCTTAAATCTTAAAAAGAGAATTAAGGAACAGACTATACAAATACACTGGTGCGGATATCCAAAGGACTTAGTGACACTATAAGGGAGCATGTCTACTATCCACATACTTGATCTGTTCAAAATTTTATTCATTGATGCCAAACTGCAACCTATAATAGAGATAACAGCCGCCACCCATTTTCTTAATCCCATCCATATGTATCATGTAGGAAGTTGTATGGACCATTCCACCCTTCCAATGTAATATTTTTAAGCAAAGACTTCTGTGTGTTAGTAGGACCACCAGGTCTTTGGTTTTCAGTGTTGTTGCATCTGTTGCATCATTTGTATTGTCCTTGACAATGAGTTTGGAAGGACTAATTAAATTTCTATTTTTATATGTCTCAAAGCAGCAAGAGAGTGACAAGTACACAGTCTGACCAAAATCTCTCTAATAAACTCTATGTTTCTGTATTACTGCAAACACTGTGCTATGCAAGCAGGATTCAATAATATAAATTTATTTCCTCCAATTCACCTAATCATATCAGACATCAATTTCAGCACTTTTAATAAACAAAACACTCATTCTGACAGCAGGAACACATCTAAACAGTTTAAAATGTAATAGACATTTCTAATGCATATTGGTTTATAACAAGGTCCAGTAGAATCCCCATTGCATAGAAAGAGGTTGATAGGCAAAATGACTGCATTAACTTCAAAGTACAGGGAAAGTGAAATTGACAGTTTCAGATGAATTAGGTTTATAGCTGTCTTTTTTTCATCGCTTAATTGTGATAGTTGGATAGAAATACTGTTTGTTTGCAAGTGCTTTGACCTATTCAGTTGCTAATTTTCTAAACCTTTGAGAAATTTGTCATTTAAAGTAAGTTGAATGCTGCAACCTTTACAGTAGAAGTGACAAATAATTGCTTCATATTCTATTAAGAGTATTCTCACAAATACATTGCTTTCAGTAAAACCGCCTTTATGGCTATTTGTGCTATTGGTACTAAACTGCAGATAATTAAGCTGTCTATAGAAATGCTATTATTCTCCAAAGGCACTGACAGTGTAACACAGCTCTTACTTTTCAGGGTAGCTCATTAAAATATCACATGTAGTTTTCAATATTAGGGTGATGAGATTTTAACCAATACTGTCAGATTTGGTAGCAAGGAAATTGAGATACTTTTTTAATCTACGGTAAACTTCTTTTAGGAATATATGTATCTTATATGAATACCATGGGATTAAGGGGTATGTCATAGCAGGGACAAAGAAAGATAATTCTAGTACAGGTATGGGGCATGCTCCCAGAATGCTTGGGAACTGGGGTTTTCCAGATAAGGGATATTTTTGTAATTCAGATCTCCATTACTTAAGTCTACTAAAAAAACATGAATTAAACCCAGTAGGATTGTTGTGCTTCAATAATGAATATGTATATCTTAGTGTGGATCAAGTACAAGATACTGTTTTATAATTACAGAGAAAAATGAAATAATGTTTTAGAATTTGGATTATTGGGATAAAATGGAGTCTATGGGAGACGACCTTTTTCGTAATTCGGAGCTTTCTGGATAACGGGTTTGTGAATAACAGATCCCATACCTGTAACTAATAACTAATAACAAGCAATTGACAGCTAGCCTTTAGTAGTCAAATGCTTGAAAGTAAACATTTGCTATGGGTTATGAGGCCTGTAACAATACTGTACCTTTTATTACATTACTCTGTTTCCTATCTTCAGTTTTGGCACAAGTCAAGAGGCAAACAAAATGACATATGTTAGTGTTTTTAGCTTAGTTTTCTTTGAACTATGGAAATATAGTTTTATTAACAGAGAGATGTGTGTGGTGATGATGATGCTTTTTACGACATACTCTAAAACTCAAAATTTCTACCTTGTATAAGTAACCCCTAAATATTGTTTAAATCAAGCATAAACAAGGGCTTATATATTCATGTTCAAAAAAATGTATTCACTATAGGGATACATGTACATACACAAACAAAGTGAGTAAATTAAAATTTCAAGTGTAATCACCACGTTTTTTTTCATAATAGAGCATTTTTTTCCCAGAATGCCAGCATCATTGTGGTCACAAAATGGTGATAAGGGGGGTTGTTAATAGTACATATAGTATAGTACTCTACTTTGATTAAGGTTATTAGTGGGGTCCCTCAGGACTCTGTATTGGGTCCACTTTTATTTAACTTGTTCGTTAATGTCTTCGGGGAGGGTATTGGAACTAACGTATCAGTGTTTGCTGATGACACAAAACTATCCAGCCCAATTTATTCCATCCAGGATGTGGCATCCTTGCAACATGATCTTGACAAACTGGCAATCTGGGCAGCTAAGTGGCAAATGAGATTCAATGTTGATAAATGTAAAGTCATGCACCTGGGATGTAAAAATATCCAAGCCACTTATACCCTTAATGGGACTGCACTAGGCAAATCCATTATGGAAAAGGACCTTGGAGTCCTTGTATGTAATAAACTTTCTATTTGTAACAGTGTAGAGATTCTTAACCATACTCGCATCTAGGGGGAGGCAGAAGCTTGGCGCATGCACATTTAGTTCCGAGGCGCCATGTTTAATGACGTATTCGTTACTAAAATGGTGGCCGCGATGGAGAGGGGTTGACTGATGGGAACACACGCGACATTTTCAAAAATAAGGTTAGCGATCAAGTTCAGGCAACTGGGCTCTATAATAGAAAGTGGGATGGAGGTGAAGCCTTTCATTGTCCTTTAAGGGGGGATATGATAACTATGTATAAATATATAAGGGGACCATACAATAATCTCTCTAATGCTTTATTTACCAGAAGGTCTTTCCAGCTGACAACAGGTCACCCATACTGATTCTGATATTAGGAAGGGGTTTTTTACAGTGAGAGCTGTGAAAATGTGAAATTCTCTCCCTGAATCAGTTGTACAGGCTTATAAAGTAGATTTGAGCTTTAAGAAGGGGTTTGGATGGCTTTTTAGCAAGTGAGGGAATACAGGGTTATGGAAGATAGCTTATAGTACAAATTGATCCAGGGACTGATCAGAGAGGCTTGGTGGTTGGTTTGTCAACCTTGTTGATGTGGGTAGTAAAGAAGGGAGCCAGGACAGGAATCTCTAGTGACAAAGGAAATATTATACAGTAGTAGCCTGGGTAGTTAAAGCAGCTTGGGTTCCAACAAGTAGAAGTGTTGAAGATGCAAGGGTCAGGGCAATGATAGGATAAGGCATCATATCAGAAAAGAAAGAACATTGTTTTATAAGAAACCCCTTTAAGTTAGGCCCAGGTGCCTTTGAGTGGAAACTAAGATAATAGACCAAAAATATCTGAAAACACCAGCATTTTCTCCATATAATATTTTTGTTACAAAAAGAAAGCAGTGACAAAATTTCCAAAGGCCCAAATGTATTTTGCACGAAAAAAGGTTGCTGATAAAAAAAACGTCAGTAAACTCTGCTGTAAACAAAAAAAAACTTCCATTTACTTCAATAAGTTTTGCAAATTTTCACCCTTTACAATGAAGCAACAGACAGGAACATATTCTCTCATATAACACAAGGGCCTATGGCTAGGAGTATAATCCACACCTTTTTGAGGGGCTAGCAAGGAGAGGACATTTTACCGTTTTTAAAATGATACCGATACATTTTACAAAAAAAAGTAACAAAACCTTTCAGAAATATAAAACATTGCCCATTTATACTGTAGATGAGGTTTTAAAACTGCTTGTTTAGTCTAATAACTAAACAGCTACATTATGCCTAGATATGTAAGGTCAGGCCTTGTGTCCCTTTGCTGTGCTCATGACTAGCCACTTGAGCTGCAGTTTAGTCAATATTTATCATTATTTTGTCATTCTAGTGTTTCTCTGAGATTTAAAATCAAACACAGAAACAAACAGTTCAAAGGTTTGTAAAGCTCATCAAAATGCTGTGGTGATTAATTTGTTTTCTGTGCTGGAACTATTCGTTTAAGAGCAGAAAAATAAGTCTGGATCCTTAAACCCCACTTGCAATTTGCAGAGGATATTAACCATTAAGGCTAAGGCCACACTAGGCGATAGCGTCGCGATTTGACTCGCGGCGACTTTTCGCCGCAACTTTTAAGCCGCAGTCGCTGGGGAAACTTTTGCGCTGGCGTCTATGGGGAATCGCCAGCGTAAAAACACACGCGGCGATCTTTTTTCTATTGTCGCTCGAAATCACCGCGTGTGTTTTTACGCTGGCGATTTTTCGCGATTCCCCATAGACGCCAGCGCAAAAGTTTCCCCAGCGATTGCGGCTTAAAAGTCGCCGCGAGTCAAATCGCCTAGTGTGGCCTTAGCCTTAGAGAGGTGTTAGGCACTGCTGCTAACACTCCATAGAGCAGCTGAAAACATTGTGCTAAATAGCCACATTTCTCTGGACGGATAAATGTGTTAGTTTGTTACTGACTGTCAGGATAGTGCTGATGAATGAGGAATCCTTCTGGAAGTCAATTGAGGGCAAATTCTGACATTTTAAGACCACTTTTTTTGAACTGCTTAAAAATATGGGGCTCAAATTTCCCCATCTGCTATTACCTTTAGTCTGCACTTTCAAAATCATGACACCATTTCTAGAATGCCTGATATTTTTTAGTTTAGGGGTTTTTTTTATTTCTTTGGGACTTTTGGGGACAGTTCATGAATCATATTTAGTGCAACTTTGCCTGGGGAAGGGGGAATTATATATACAAAATATAGGGATACAGCACACCTAATAAGCAACATGGAGTGCGAAAAAAGAAGGACTTGGTCAGGTCAAATGAACCATTCACATTTGTATTGATTTACATTTGCAAAGTTTCACAGGAGTGACCCCATTTATTCTACTGCAAAACAACACACACCACTATTCTAGAAGTTAATATTATACTACTGATAATTAAGCATGTATGCCAAATGAAAATTTTTGTAAATTACATAAAATAACAATAAAATTGGTTTGATTTTACCAGAAATAATTGCAAATGCATGAAAACAATGTACTCTTGCATATGTAAACCCACCATTGTATAGTATTACTGTGGAAAATAGTACACATTATATTCTACATATGCTCTACTATTTTACAAGTGTCTCTTCATGAACAATTTTAAGTCACATGTAAGATTCTATTTTTTAATGCTGTACTTTCCTTTATCCATATATTACAGAAACTTTGCAAATTAGGTAATTGACAGGTCAAACATGGAAGTCCTTCTCAGTAGTGAAAACTCAACAATAAGTAATTTATGAGGGTTAATTACATAACAAATAATGTTTGTACACTTTGGTACAACAACTCACATCAGATGACATCAGTGCAACCTATCGCCACGCTTTCAGCACAAAATTGTCAATATCAAGCACGGCACACAAACTGAATTGTGAGTAACTGCACCTATGGTATGGAACCAGCTGAAAAGCTTGAACACATTATCCTCCTAACAGAACATGTATAGCAGTTAATGTGCCTTGTTCATTAGTAAAGGCTATTGCCACTGTAGGTCCCCATCATTTCAAATCCTGACATTCAGGGAGGCCCATTTATTAAAGGTTGAATTTTAGTGGTATTAGAGCTTTCTGAAACCACAATTAAACTCTATTTCTCTAAAATCACAAATGCCATGATGGTTATTAAAAGAATCAAATAAAAAAAAGTATGAAAGGCAAAAACGTTGAAGGATCCAGAAACAAATACGATTATATCTAATACCTCTAAAAATTCTAGTTTCTCAGACAATTAGCAGCAAAAAATATCCAATAACCTCTAAAAGTCTGAATGATTAAAAAAAAAGGTCCAGTAGGATTAGCATGGCTCCTTTGACTTTTATATAGGGATGCACCGAATCCGGCCATTTTCAGCAGGATTCTGGCGAACTGAATCCGAATCCTTAAAATCATGTAACTTTTCGCCATTCGCCATTTTTTTCTGCGTGGCACTATTTTTCCCTCCCCCTCACTGATTTGCATATGCAAATTAGGGTTCGGATTCACTTCGGTATTCGGCCGGATCTTTCACGAAAGATTCGGCGGTTCGGCCAAATCCAAAAAAATCGATTCGGTTCATCCATACTTTTATGGGACCTCAAATACTTTTACTTGCCACAGTTTTGTATTTTTGTGGGTTTTTTCACTTCATTCTTCTCGAATTTTTAGTTTTAAAGAAATACATTTTAAAAACACACATTTTTGGAGAAAAATACAATTGTGAAAAGAAAAGGAAATTTGAAATTTAGTAAATCATCCCCTAAGTCTTACTTTAGTGCCCTGTTTTTTTTTTTTTATTTAGATCTCCAGATGTTGCTGTGCTACATGAATTCATATGCTGAAGATTGCTGAGAGATGTAATGCAGCTGTGGACCAAAGGATAAAAAGATAAAACGAGGAGTAGTCAATAGAATGCCTGATAGATTTCGGTCATATATTCACCCATTAAATCTGAACATAGCAGTCAAATGTTATTATGCAGAACAATTGTACACAGATGCCTTTAAACGAATTGTGAATGAGGTCTTCCTTTATTACACAATAAACACAACTCAATTCTACCTCATAAGGGCATTTTCAATCAATACAGGCGGTGAGCAATTGAATTCCCATTTGTTTGGTCATTATTTCAGCAAATACTGGTAATGAACAGCACAAAAATCCAGACTTAAGCCTTCTGAAACCCCTTTGAAAAGGTGCTACTCAGTGATTCAATATGAAAAGATTTTTCTGTTGAAATTGTAAAACCATCTTACAGCATTGGAAGATAGGGTTGGCCTGCCCTATTGATTAGTACATGGAAGCACAAAAACAACAAGCTAAGTAAATATCTAGCTCTTATAAACATATCTCCAAATCCCTGAAAAATGTAAAAACCAAAACAGAGGGCCCTTTTGAGCTAATAGTAATCTCACCTTCCAAAGTACTGATGTAAATAGGGTATTATTTAATTATAAATCCATTATTTATGTGTTGCAGTACTTAGGAGGTTACAACCTTGCATTTCATGGAATTACATCTGTACCTGGTAGCAAGGATTTTGTAAAATAAAATGACAAATCTATTTAGAACATGAAAATTTTTTACTACTGCATCTGAATTTCCTGAAAAGAGTCTCGATATTATCCAGAGCGAGTGCAATACAGAACAAAGAAAACAGCTAATGGGCTCAAGCACTGTCGGAGTGCTGTCGGAGGTAGGAGCAGGGGTAAGCCATAGCATTTATAATAAAATGCAGGAGGGGGGAGTTTTGTAGGCAAGAGAAGGGAGAAAGGGTTTAAAAGAGTTAAAGGGTCCAGAATTTTACTTTAATTTGAAAGCAGTACTCAAAACAAATTATCATATACTATTGCTAGATGCCTAATACAATTTATATTGCTTATTTAAAACATGCTTACTTAGTAGTAGACAAATTAATATTTTATGTAAGTGTTACTTAACTCACATTTAATGATTTATAAGAAACATGAAAAATATTAAGTGGATATGGTCAGATATAAAAATAGATAAATGCGATTAATCGGCAAGCCATAATAATATTTACTAATGTAAACTGTACTTTTGATGTTATTTTTCGTCAAGTATACTGTTTATAGTTCCCCGAGATGAAAATGGAAAATGAAAATCTCCTGTGACTGATCTATTGATTTCCAAGTCTTTGAACAAATCCTTAGCAGTCAGGTATTCAGGGTTCATAAACAAATTACATTAGAGACGGGGCAAAGATACTATTGACAGCTCAAGTCGTAAAGGGTATTAGGTGCATAATGATGAGTATCGTGTCATTTGTCACATTTTTCATTCATATCTAACCTAGATAACCTGTGGTGATGGCTTTGCAAAGGTTTTAAGCTTTTCAATGTTGTTGTATATAACCACAGCTCATGACAGGAATTGCTGCAACATCATTTTTCTTTGTCTTTTATTTTTCTTCATATTAACAGTTTGCATGGCTTTTTGGCACATTTTACAGCAAATTTTAATTTTCTTGGGCTAATTTCAAATAATCATTTATAAAACACAGCCAAAATCTTTTCTGTAAAGGTTATATGATATGTATGTCTTTATATATTTATTTATATAGTTCTACTTATGTATGCAGTACTGTACAGAAGAACAATAAGTTAAGTTTGGCATAGCTATAAAGAGCAGCCTGTGCTCTAATAAGGATTGCTAGCTGGAGGTAGCTATCTCTTAGGCTCTGCTAGCCTAAAGTGAAGGGACTGCATAACTGAAGAGGGATTAAGGTTATATTCATCATTTCTGCTGTAGGGGATCTGGACCACTTTTGCTAGAAATCCTAAAGGTGAACCTTGAAACCTACCAAGCCATCTCCATGGAGGCCTACTCTTCCATAAATGTATGTGACATCTTTCAAAAATTACCTAATTTTATCTGTGAGCAAAACCCTGTGGATGCATTGACAACAAGGTTTTTCTGCTACTTATTTACAAGAACCTCTGATGTCCTATACTTATATTTCTACATAGCATGAAAGAGGTGTAGTTTCACAACGCCATTTCCCTAACTCTTCCACCTAGCAAGGATCCATTTGAATAAGAGAATCCATTGTGACCGATGTTCTACCATCACTATCTGGAAAAACATGTTTAAGCAAAGATAGGGTTACAGAAGTGTATAATGTGCTGCAGTTTACAGTGGTTGTTGTTGCCAGAATTGGTTGCTAGAAGGAGTTTTTTTTCTTTGTTTTATGGAAAGCCAAGATAAGGACTTTAGCAGTGGAGAGGGGCGAAGGAGAAGTCTAGCAACAAAATTAAATACAGACTGTAGTGGGGAAAGATGAGAGTTAGAAAGGCCAGTTAGTAGCAAGTTTCCGTAGTTGGGATAGAATGAGAGCATGCATGAGCATCTTAGCTGTTGCTTGAAAAAGAAGTGAGATTTTAGCAATATTGCTTAAGAAGAAGTGACAGGTTTTGACATTGGTGTTAAAATGACAACATGACAAATTGAGAGGGCTCATAAGAATCAATATAATCATCAATAAAAATAGTAAAGTGGGGAGAAGGACCAGGTTTTACTGTAAAGATTATTAGTTTTGTTTTAGCTGAACTGAGTTTTTCTTTGATAAACTGTTTTATTGTATTTTCAATAAAATAAAGAAAAGAAAATAAATATCCCAGAGACAAGTTAATTTCACTTCTGTAATTTCTCTCATGACACTGAGCCCTTCTCTGTTCTAACCGTTCTGCTCATCCTCCGTAACTAAAAAAGCTGCCAGTAGCGTAACTACCAGGGGTGTGGGGAGGTGCAATGTCACCAGAGCCACGATAATGGTTATTGTGATTGGGTGGGCAAGGGGAGATTTTTGAGCATGCATGCAGCATTCCAGTGCGCAATTCATGGGGGAGGGCTTGACAGGGGGGCCCGGGTTCCGATCCTGTTTCCAGGGCCACTGACGAGTAGTTACACCACTGCTTCTCTTACTTGCCTGGCACTGCATAGTAAGCAAGGGAAATCTGTTCCAAGGTTAGCTGCTCGGAGGGGGCAAAGCTGACATGTCTCACTGGGCACTGTGGGATATACTTTGTGGTGTTAACTCTTGGACAATTTTGCTGGAGAGACACAGCCAGAAAAGTTTAAGTTAACTGTTTGGATTGCTGTACAGAACAGACAGGAAGAAATGGCAATAAAACACTATCTATGTGATTACATAAATACGAGTAGTTTCTTTTTTTTTTTACTAATACTTATTATAACCATTTTATTGGCTTGGGACACTTGTTCTTGTGCCGTACAGTACACGGCACACTATGTTTATCAAGGTAGATCTTCTGATCCCAGGGTAAAAAAGTCTGGGCACCCCTGTCTTAGATCAATACATTGCTGTGATGTAGCCTATGTTTGTAGCTACCGGTAAGTCTCTCCCTCTCCTGCAATGTAGTCTTTAGATTTGCAGCTAATTTCCCCTTGTGTGGTGTTGTACAAGGCAGAGTTTCAGAAGGAGGATTTGCCTTTGGTTCCGCCCGGTGTAGAGATGTGTGGTGCTGGCACTATTTATACATCTCGTTTAGGTACCTGCGTCAGTAGCTGTAATCATGGGCACCCACTCCACCGAGCCTTCCTCTAGTGCAGTGGTGCACCTGGACCCTGTGTGTTAGTCACTTGAAGTGCCTCTAGGTAGACTCTGCCCTTATCTAGTGCTCAGCACGGGAGTAAGTACCTCTCGTTCAGTGCACTGTGTTCTCGGTGGTTCCAGTATTCTAGGTCCTGGTCTGGTAGGCAGTGATGTCAACTTTTTTCAGTTGGCTCCACTGCCCAGTTAAGGATCACTCTTGGGGTGCTTTGGGTTTCTCGTCACAGTGCTGCAGAGTTTCACGCCCAGTTAAGGATCACTCTTGGGGTGCTATGGGTTTCTCCTCACAGTGCTGCAGAGTTTCACTCCCAGTAGAAGGCTTTTGGCGCTGTGATTTGTCATGAATTTGCAGTTTTCTTAGCGAGCTCACAGTCGTGCGTTCTCTCTTACTCTTGGCTAGCCACGCCCCAGGTGAACTGAGTTTAAGGTGCCTTGGATTCATCCAGCTGAAGATTGTTAAGCAATTGCAGACAATATGTCAAGGAGGATTAAAATGGAGACGTGACCTTTGGCTTTGGTAACTTTGCATAAGGCAGCCTTAGTAGAGTAAGCAGATCAAAAGCCAGATTGCAATGGGGGCTAACAGATTATGGGTGTGTGGAAAGTTACTAATACTGGAGAAAGCAAAAGTAATTAGATAGATAGAACAGATCAAGTTTGGTCTTTTAAGCACTTGCTTGACACAGGCCTGAATGGAGAGGGGAAAGTTTCGGAAGCCAATGAAGATTTGAAAATTTGAGTAAAAGCTATAGTAAGCTCAGCTGCAAAGTGTTTGATTAGCAAAAGAGGCATCACATCAATTCAACATATTGTGAATGGGTATAACAAGAGATGCCAACAGATTTAAGAGACAGTTACATGATCGAAAGGATTAAGACAGGGAGAATAATGCTTAGGAAGGAGGATATAGTGTCTATTAGTAGAGGTGGGGATCAGACGTAACCCTAAAGGAAAAGAGACTGGACATAGAAGAGTGGGGCTGTGTAAGAGAGTGGGGGTGAGTGTAAGATTGAAAATGTAACAAATGTTGTTTGGAAAAGGGTAAGAGGTCACTGTTAATATCAGAAAGAGGTCGTTTTTTGATAAAGACTAAATCGTATGAGTTGGTGTGTCTGTGGTGTGTCTGGAGTTAAACAGAGGATTTTAGACAGAAAACATTTTAGGACCAAGGTTGGAAAGGATCGTTAAAATGACCAAGGGTGATTGCAGGGCTGTCAGCACAAAGGAAGAAAGAAAGCCAGGTGTAAGGGCCCGAAGGCACAGTTGAAGTGAGGACCAAGGAGGAGACCAGACCAGATTCGCAGTACAGGAAGGGTTTATCAAGAGAGTAGTCAGGAAAACAGGCAATGGTCAATTCAGGCAGCAAACAAACAGGATCGATATAACAGGCAAGGTCGGTACACAGGAAATCTATAACAGCATAAACACACCCAGGAACTTGGAAACAAGACCTATAATTGGGCACAGAGCAGTACAAGGAGCTGCCTTAAATAGGCCTGATTTCGCGCCAATTTGCGGACGTGCTGACTTCAGTCCGGACGCGGTTGCGTCAGTCCGGACGCGGTTGCGTCAGTCCGGACGCGGTTGCGTCAGTCCGGACGTGCTGACTTCAGTCCGGACGCGGTTGCGTCAGTCCGGACGCGGTTGCGTCAGTCCGGACGCGGTTGCGTCAATCCGGACGCGGTTGCGTCAATCCGGACGCAGTGGCGTGCTGACGCTGGCGTCCTGACGCCGGCGCCCATTCCGTCGCCGGCGCCCAATCACAGGGCGGGAAGAAGGGGGCGTCACAGTACTGTGACCAGCAGAGGCCATGCGGTGAGGAAGCGGAACGCCATCTTGGGAATCAGGTACAGCATCCATTACACCAGGTTTCAAAGTTAGATAGGAAAGTAGCAGAGGAGGTGGCTGAAGGTGGTCTGTAAATGAAAGCCACTTATACAAAGAGAGGATCTTGATGGCATGCACATCAAAAGAGTTGAATGAGAAGGCTGGGCGAACAGGAATATTTTTAACTGAAGGGGAGAAAAGAATACCAATCCCCTACAATATCCATAGGTCTGGGGGTGTGAGAGAAAAAGACACCACCATAAGGAAGTGCAGCCTCAATGGCAGTATTGTTTCTTCCAGCAGCAGGAAGAAAATTATCACTTAGTTAATGAATCATTTAGGAACAATTTACCATTTCCAGTGATCACCCCCAGCAATAATATATGGCATTATAGGAGTAGATTAATGTTATTTATTGCAATTAATACATGTAACCCTTAAAATACCAAATTTACTAGAAATTTTGTTAATTTTCTCACATGTTCTCACTGCCATAAATTTTATAACAAATCAATTATAAAATAGAAGAATGGAGGGGCTGAGATTCCTTGGTCTTTAATGGTGGTCAACATTTACTATTGCAATGTATTATGGCTAAGTAAAAGTGATGGGCAAATCTGTACCATTTTGTTTTGCCAAAAATTTGTGAAACACTCAAATATTTTAGTTTTTACATTTATATTAATCAAGCAAACCAATTAAAAATGTTAAATGTTAATTGCTCAACATAGTACTCTCACAACACCACTGATACAGTGTCTTATGGTTTGTCAATTAGCTTAAAGTGGACCTGTCACCCAGACACAAAAATCTGTATAATAAAAGTCCTTTTCAAATTAAACATGAAATCCAATTTCTATTTTTTATTTAAGCATTCATAGCTGTTGTAAGCTCATTTAAAAATCTCAGCTGTCAATCAAATATTGTCTGCCCTCCTCTATGCCCATGGCATAGAGGCGGGGCAGACAATTACTTTCACTTTCAATTCAGCACTTCTTAGATGTCACTGCTCCCCACACATTCCCCCAGTTCTCTTTACCATATAACTGTGTGGTCAGGGCATAGGGATGGACATTGGTCCCCCATTCTGGTGCACAAACAAGATTCTGAGCTGATGCAAGGCTTGTCTTAATAACAGTGTCCACAAAATGGCTGCTGCCTGCTTGCTATAATTTTGAAATCCCAGACTGAAGGAAACAAGATTCATATAATTTATATAGTGTAGTTAAAGTTTATTTTCCTTGACTAATCTGATAAAATAATATTTTGAATAATTTTTTTGGGTGACGGGTCCCCTTTAATAGTTTCAGGGTAACAGAACTTGTTAAAAGCTATCTGAACAAGCAAAAATTAGAAATGACCTTATAAGAGAGAGCTAATAATTTCAGCTATTTTTGGTGGAATATATTACAGATATGGGACCTGTTCTCCAGAAGCTCAGGACCTGGGGTTTTCCGGATAATGGATATTTCCATAATTTGGATCTTCATACCTTAAGTCTACTAGAAAATCATTTAAACATTAAATAAACCCAAGGCTGGTTTTGCCTCCAATAAGGATTAATTATATCTTAGTTTGTATCAAGTAAATGCTACTGTTTATTATTACGGAGAAATCATTTTTAAAAATCTGAATTATTTGGATAAAATGGAGTCTATGGGAGATGGCAGATAACAGATGACAGATCCCATACCTGTACGTAAAAATCTTAATTGGTGAGATGAGCAAACGTCAAACATTCCTGATTGTTCAATAGGACAGTTTAAACTTAGTTTTGTAAATGTTATGGATTGAGAAAACCATGCAATGCTTATTACATTAGTTATTGGAATATTTGAATTAGAAGTTCAGAATAGGTACAATAACATAAGCAAAGATAAGCAAAAATATGGACATTTTTCTGTGTATATACCTCATGTCCATGCATTAGTTTTTATTACTATTAGCATCCTTCTTAAGCTTTGTTTCATACTGGGTTCTTGGAGTGCAAGACTGAGTTTCCACCTGGGCTTCCACATGGCTTCTCAATCCTCTTGTCAATGATCACTGCAGAGGTATGTCACTTCTTTGGATCTCTCAGAAATTTAGTAGCAGCATGGTATACACAGATTGATGCACAGAATTGCGGTATAACTGTTGTCTGTCTATATCAATGTCTCTAATAGGAAACAACATGTATTACTAGCTGTAGCTCCCATCATTCTGAGCTTGTCTTTAATGCAATATATGAATTAAGAATCTCTGCTTTTTTGGGGAGATAGGCAAACTCAGTATATATTTGTTAATTTTGCGTTAGTATCATTAAATACAGATGAATGCAGATCTATTTGCCCATCTAACAAGCTAGCAAACATCTAATTATAGAACATTTTATGGCTGTCACTACATAAAAGTGTAACAGTTCCATTAAAGTTGTGAATACCCACCAGAGTTACTAAAACCGTGCATGTTGGATGGATGGTTTTGAGACATTAGTATTGTTCCTTGGTTCTTTAACAAAGCTGCAGAAAAAAAGAGACAGACTTTAATTTTCCACCTGGAAATGTCATCTTTATAATATACACAAGATGATAAATTTTGTAAAAAGCAATACCGAATTTGGATTTTTGTACAGGATTTTATTGTTGTGACTTGAAAAGTGCTGAGTTTGTTTTATGTTGTCCTTTTCAGTATGATTTGTTTGATTTAGAATAAAACCTCTATGACATATTTAAGGCTGTGTATGCCTTTTGAGAATATGAATCATAGTGAAATCATGCCCCAAAGGGAAACATAGAAGGTATCTGTTCTAAGCTGTGAGATATAGATATCGTTAATCAAAGTTTCTCTGTTGCTTTCATTTTTGCTTGCCTTGCAATTGTCTTCTTCATGATTTCTTACTAATTAAACGATAACTATCATATGAAACATGGCCTTTATTACAAATTTCTTATAGTTTTTGAAATATGTATTTAATTTTCCTTCCTCTCAAATACATGCTCTTATTTTGCAGATTTGAAACTTAGTTGTGTCACTACTGCATTTTTCCAACCAATGAAAAATAGGTGGAATGTCCAATGACAGCCAAGGGGCAGGTCTGGAAGTGTGAATGACAGGCTGAGCAGTCACTGAGATGGCGCACAAATAGTTTTATGTCTAGGTCTACTCGGAGGTATTACAGTAAAACCAATAACTAGTTACAATAAGACTTTATAATCACTACCCGCTATACCCAGATCTTTCCATGTAAATGATCAGTGTTGCATACTGATACCCATAGAAAATAAATGTGTTCCACTGTTGAAATCAAATATTTGGATAAAGTGGCACATCTATCAACTTAGATTAATGAAAATTTTGAGGGAAAGTGTTGTTAAAGAACAACTAAACCCTAAAAATGAATATGGCTAAAATGCCATATTTTATAAACTGACCTTATTGAACCAGCCTAAAGTTTCAGCTTTTCAATAGCAGCAATGATCCAGGACTTCAAACTTGTCACAGGGGGTCACCATCTTGGAAAGTATCTGTGACACTCACATGCTCAGTGGGCTCTGAGCAGCTGTTGAGAAGCTAAGCTTAGGGGTTGTCATAAATTATCAAGCAGAAAATTAGGTTGGCCTGTAATGTAAGCTGATGCTACAGAGCTGATTATTAAATTCTGATGATAGTTGTAGTGGATTCTGTGATGCCATTTAGTAATTATATGTATAAATTACTAATCACCCTTATATTGTGACATTATATTCTATGTGTACTGTATATTTTGAGTTGGTCCCTAAGCTCAGTAAGTGACAGCAGCACAGAGCACGTGCAGTGAATAAGCAGAAAAGAAGATGGGGAGCTACTGGGGCATCTTTGGAGGCACATAACTTCCCTGCTAAAGGGCTGTGGTTGCCTTGGGCTGGTACAGAAGCCCAAAACATAATGTACAACATTTCTAGCCTTTAAAACTGATTGAGCTACTAGGAATCCTCCAGAATTCCCAGTTAAATTTTCTATAAATCAGTAACATAAATCATAGGTAGAAATAAAAAAAACAGTTTAGATCCAGTTTTTAGTACAGATTAAGATTTTGATAAACAGGGAAACCTCAATTTTAAAAGCTGGCAAGATCCATTGAAAACAGTAAGTACATAAAGATTTTTTTTTTACTTATAACACTGAAATGTAATATTACCTAGACTTTCTTTCAATAATTTTACTAAGAAAATTCTACCACTTCCATATTAAATGGTAATCAGTAATATGAAATCAATATTATTGCTGCTACACACCTGATCAATAGAGTATGAAACAAGGAAATAAATACTTAAAATGTTACATTATTTAGCATGATTTAAAGGTTTACACATAGCTTGGGTACAATCCCATACTTTGTTCTGTCCATTATTAATGTCTACAAACTAAATGTCTTTAATCCCTCTGTCACCTTTTCTATTCATCTTAACGTCTGTCAGTTATCAAAACCTTTGGACCATGTCATGTATTACAGTCATGAGTCACCATTCATTTTTCAGGACACTGAAATGTGCAAAGAGGGTACTGAAGCATTTCTAGCTTCTATGAAAGTGTAATTGTAAATGATGTGCCCACTTCCAGATTTCATAAAGAGTCCTGCTGGAAAATTGTCTTATAAACATGTGAAATCTTTTGAAAGTTTTTCATTTAATAAACATAAAGATGAGCACTTTACAAGAATAAGTCAAAAAATGCCTTTATATAGCCTGCTATACTATGGTACTACCACAAATAATAGCTAAGGAGACATATTGACAGCTATAAGATGTCTATATAATAGCATAACTGTATGGCACTAATTAAAGCTACCACTGACTACTAAGACTATTGTCTTATAAACATGTGAAATCTTTTGAAAGTTTTTCATTTAATAAACATAAAGACAAGCACGTTACAAGAATAAGTCAACAAATGCCTATATATAGCCTGCTATACTATGGTACTACTACAAATAGTAGCTAAGGAGATGTATTGACAGCTATAAGATGTCTATATAATAGCATAACTGTATGGCACAAATTAAAGCTACCACTGACTACTAAATAAAATATAATAAAGTGCAGATTAAATTCTTACCATAGTTGTGGGTGGTATGCAATTAATAACCAGAGAGTGATCCAGTATTGAGTACTGATTAGTGATGTGCAACCATTCCTCAGTATCCAGTGGGGGCCATAAAAAGGGAGTGAAAAATCAAGAAGTCTACATAGTTGATCAGTCACTGTGAAATGATGTGTTCAGACCAAAAATGAAGTACCAGATTAATATGCATAGCATGTCTACCTCCTCCTCCTCTGAAGGCATTTTCTCTATTTTGTATCTATGCAAACTACCACGATTGACCTCAACTCTAGGAGTACAATCTGAACACTATGGAAGTAAGTAACTAAATTAGAAAATGTCAATGTTTACAATAACTTCATTTACAAATTTGTTTTTACTGCCAAAAGGCTCACTATATCCAATGATACAGTATTTGTGCTGGACTAGAAGATTAACTGAATTTCCTTGTATTGGTTGTAGAGAACAAGAGTATACCCATTTAAAAAGTTAATATCATTCAGCCACCCTAAACCCACTCCAAAACAATACAAGTGAAAAATACACTTTCCCTATTTTTCTTCCCTACACGAATATTGATGTGTGCCCACCATCCTCTCTCACCCTCTTGCTCTTGCCCTACCATCTCTTTTCAGGCCAGACCCTAATTTGAATTGCTATTCACTGTACAGATATATCATTGCTAACTTAAAGCCAAAATGAAATAATTTTATTAAGAAATCTAATTAAAACACTTACGCCAATGATTAAACAGGGAAAAAAAATAAAATAATGAACTTGCGAGTAAGAATGAGAGAGAAAATGTAATTTCAAAATACAAATGTAATATATCCTTTCAGTAATCGTTTAAAGATTAATGGTCTCTACCTCCTCTACTTTCTAACACCTATTTATTAGCCGATATTCATTTAAACTGCCTTGGTTCCCTTCACTCTACATTGCTCTCATAAATGAGTCATACTTCACTTAGATTACTTTTTGACTATTGATATATTAGAATATGAAGTATAACTTTTGATTTAATGACTTTTCTTGGTAAGGAAGTCTACTGAAATAGGTCACAAAGGATTAGTTGCAACAAAAAAATCATCCTGTATGTGTGGGACTAACCTTCTTTTTTGTCAAAGTTTGATTGATATATTACACATTCTATCAATTGCTTTTATAGTAATTCTATATTTGTATTGTTCTAAATGTCTATCATATTTAATCTTGGTACATAAATCATGCTGTAGTTGCTATTAGTTTGCAGTCTAATTTAACGGAGAAGTTGACCTTTGGATAAACTTTTTGTGTGTTACAGGTTGGTTTATTTTTTGCAACATTTTAATGTTTTTTTAATTGTTTGCCTTCTTCCTCCTTGCACTTTTAAATATCTGGTTTGTGGACACTGGCCCAGACAACCATAAAGCTGATGCTCTGAAATGGTAAATGTAGTTATTGCTACTTTTTGGGGCCGAGTCATCAAGGGTCGAATATCGAGGGTTAATTAACCCTCGATATTCGACTAGGAACTAAAATCCTTCGACTTCAAATATCGAAGTCGAAGGATTTAGCGCAGATAGTACGATCGTACGATCGAAGGATTATTCCTTCGATCGAACGATTAAATCCTTCTAATCGAATGATTCGAAGGATTTAAATCCAACGATCGAAGGAATATCCTTCGATCAAAAAAACTTAGGAAAGCCTATGGGGACCTTCCCCTTAGGCTAACATTGACTTCGGTAGCTTTTAGCTGCCGAACTAGGGGGTCGATTTTTTTTTTAAAGAGACAGTACTTCGACTATCGAATGGTCGAATAGTCGAACGATTTTTACTTCGAATCCTTCGATAGTCGTAGTCGAAGGTCGAAGTAGCCCATTCGATGGTCGAAGTAGCCCAAAAAAAACTTCGAAATTCGAAGCTTTTTACCTTCGAATCCTTCACTCGAAGTTAATGAATCGGCCCCTTTATGTTTATCTTATATATAAAGTCCATCTCCTATTCATTATCCATTTTGTCTTTCGAACAGCTACCTTTTCTAAAAACACAAAATAATATAATAAAAAAAGCAGTTTTAAATTATAATAGCAATATGGTTTTTTTTTTTTCTAAAAGTGACATATTATGAACCAGGGCTAGCAAATAATAAAAGGTTTGTTTTTAAATGGGTAAACAGTATTTGCATATTGGTTACTATGTCTTACTAGACCTCCTGCAAACTGTGTGACTTTTATTGCATTACGCCCTATGCAATTTGATGGGTCCAACCTACTGAAATATCTTGTCATTATTGGGTTGAAAAAAGGCCATTTGAAGAAAAAAAAAAGCCAATTTAGGTGTTCTTTTTGGTAGATACAGTATTTAATAGAGAAACTGATATTTAAAGCTGTAGTTCTGAAACTAGATTCTCCACTGATATAAATCTAACTGTCTCAGCCAGGGATAGTTCACTACAGTATGGTTTCTCACATATGCCCTCAGGCCTTACCAACATTGAATTTTTTCTGAATATTCACAGTATATCAATCAAAAGCACAGGTGGCTCTGTCACTGCTGCCATCAGCATAATAATCCAACTGTGCTTCTATATTAACATGCAGATAACATGCTTTGTTGTAGAAGGTTTGTTAAATTCCCAGCTCTGCACATTACCTCTTTACAAATACCTTAGCACAGACAAGTCAAAAAATACTGATTTCAGCGGATGATTTTTTTTTTTGCATTTTTTCCACTACAAGGATGCAAAGCTAAGTCAAATGCTTTATTTTTTTATACCCATGAAAACATCTCTGTAAGCAAACCACCACAAGCACTAAAGGTAATGGGTAGGGGGGCGATTCAATCCAATCCACATAAAGATTGAAATCCCTTATTTGCATATTCAAATTTAAAAAGGTCAAAAAACTGCATATTTTGTCATTTTCAGCTGGCCGGATTGTACAAGTCTCGTGGCATTATGAATTATCCTGAGAGAAGTGTTGAGGTTGAAACCAAGCCTGAACTCTATAGATGCCTCATTATATTATTGATCTTGAACAGTCTGCAGAGAAACAATATTGTGGCTACCAACGTACCAGAGGATTGCAGCTGAATAGGGTCTAGTCATTTTCAACTTGCATGCTATACCCTCTCTTCTTTGTTAAATGTAAGTACAGGTAGGGGATCCATTATCCAGGACTTGTGGTTTTCTGTAAAAGGGTTTTTTTTCCTTAATTTTAATCACCATACCTTACATCTATTAAAAAATGTAAACCTTAAATAAACCCATCAGGATCAAGTTCTGTTTTATTATTAAAGAGGAAAAAATCCAAATTGTTTGCTTAAATTGGACTGTGGGAGATGGCCATCCAGCGATTGGAGCTTTTTGAGTATTGGGTAAATTAATAATAGATCCAATGCCTGTACAAAAGTACAATTAAAACATGCATACGTACATGAGCTTTTTATTTTGTTTTTAAAGAAATCGAAATGAATTGCCTTAAGATGACACCAATGTTCATACAGGTTATAATACACTATACTGGTACTAATACACTGGCATTTCCCAGATCTGCCAAACGGACACTTTTATTTGCTCCATTTATAAATCTTAAAGACAACTATCACTTCAACATGTTTCTTTATAAGATATATAAGTCCATCTTTGTTTATACATTCTATTCTAAAACTCATGCTTAAAATGTATTATATGGCTAAATGCAAAAAAAAAAAAGAATACTACTTTATATAGTGCTTTAAAATAGCTGCTGTATTATACACCCTGGTATAACAGCCAACAATAAAAAAATAATTGGTGATTGGAAATGACCCTGTCAGAACACTAGTTCTAAGGTGTCAGGATAGGCATACAGAAATCTGATATAAATAGAAGGTTAACCTTATCTTTAAATTAAACATAGCACACAACTCATGAGTCAGTATGAGCTACATAACATTAAAATGACAATTAAGATCACTGCCTTTAACTGGAACTACAGTGCAGAATGTAAGATTCAGAGCAAAAATCTGCATTTCAAGAGCTGTGCTTTTCTAATGAACATAATTGCGGATAAAGTAAAATTTTCTATGTGTAAAGAATGTGCAGCATTTTTACATTTTTTTGCTATCTACCACTACTTATAAGCTTACATGATTCATGCCCTCTGATCATTTTTTTACAGATTGTTTTTCACACAAATGGATGGGACTTCTTAATAAATCTTTATAAAATATCTTATCATTTCTGCTTCAGCAGTCAGGATGGATACACCTCAATAGTTGACTACAGCCAATAGTGTCACTGGACTGAGATGGATGAGAGAGTCCTGTCATCAAAGGATTTCAGTAGTTCTTCATTCCCTCTATTGTCATTTTATAACTACTGTCGAAAATTATGTATTATGTTCATTTAATATGCTAAACATTGTGTTGCCTTCTTATTAAAGTGTTACAATACTCGTTTTAAGTACTTGTTGGGACTTAATAATTCCTTTTCATAATGAATAATTTATTGCCAAAGCAATTCCAAAAATAAATCCAGTTAACTTGTGTTCCCATAACAACTTAAATTGATAATTACCGTAACTTGATATTGAGTGTTTTGCTTCAGCTATTTCAACTTTGTAACTAAAAGAACAAAGTACATATCAGTTAACTAGTTAATATAGAAATTATATTGCACAAACGTATATGTGTGTGCACCTAGGTGTATGTTCATGTCAGACTGTATATAAATGCACATACAGTATATACAAAAATCCATTTGTGGAAGAAACAAACTCTTGGTTTTTTTTTTTTTTTTAAATGTCAGCAAGTCAGAGCTATTGATTGATTAAAATCTGAGTGAGATTAGGAAAGCATTCATTTTTTTATCAGTCAGTTGCCCGGATGGTGGAAGATACGTAAATCTGCCCCTTGCATTTTTCATATTGCACATTGAGTCCAATACATACTGTACATTTCATAAGAACATCATTTTAATAACATATTAACAGACATATGTTGGACTCAATTACTATGACCACATTCGTATAAAGTAATGCCTTATAACAAGCTGAAACGGGTACGCCATTAAATGTAGCCTTACATGTTTCATGCCCAAAGCACTAAATCATAAACTGTATAAGAATGCTATGTCAAAGAAGTTAGGCGTAGTCATTGTGATAGAATATGTAAGATGTTTTTATACCAAGGGGGTTATTTACCAAAACTCAATTTTTTCTGGTTGGACTTTTTGGGACAAAATCTTGAATTTTTAGTGGACAAAAAAACTCAGATTTATTATACCGGGATGCTACAAAAAGCCAGAATCTGAAAATCCGCCACCTCAAACCTGTCGAGGTCATGTATAAGTCAATGGCAGATGTCCCTATCCCAATTTGAAGATATTGTGGTTCACACTGGGTTTAGCCAGATAATCCGAAAAATTCAGGGGTTTTGGGCAATAACCCAGTAAAACGGAGCGATTCGGGAGAAAATTCCAAATAATTGTATGACTCAAGTTTTGCTCAATATTATCATGTTTTTTCTGCGTTTTTTTTTTTTGAGTTATTTTAATGCTAAAAAAGGCAAAATCGTTTGCTTGAGTTTTTTAATTAAAAAAATGAGATAAATTCAGATTTTAGTAAATAACCCAAGTGTCATGAATATATATATATATATATAGAGTATGTCGTGAATTATGGTAAAGTCTCCACTTCTGTTGACTAGTTTCTCTAGCAGTGGTGATCATGTGAGAAGTGAAGGAAATGGAAAAGACAAAGAGCAGGAAGAGGATTATTGGCTGAAGAAATATAATTCAGTCCAGTGCATCATCTGGTATCTGTATAATGTTACTAAAAGCTTGTACATTAAAGATCTGCCATTGAGCTATTAGAAAGAACTATATGGGGAGAGTTGGCAGGAATCCAACCTCCCTTCCATTGACCTCCATCCTGTGGGGAAAGCTATATGCTATAGCCAACATGCTCTATCTAGAAATATGCAATTCAGTTTGACTGAATCTTGTAATAATGATTTGAGTGCTGAACATTATTTTTCTGCATGTTCACGTGATACACAATGGTATTCAACCTGTTATGAGCTTGCATTATTCTGATGTACTGAATGATTAAATTGGTAACTAAATTGCCAGTGATTTGCTTACTTGTGCTTCCATGCTGCATACTACTGTATGCATTTCTTATAGCTTTACACAAGCATGCCCTTGTGAAGGTTCATGAAAATAGGTGCTTATTTTTATTCTAGCCATGCGAATGATTAAATGATGTACAGTAATAGTTACAGTACTTGAGAAATTGCCAGAAATTGAGAGTAGAATAAACAGCATGACTAAACCACAAGCATGACTTATGTGCTGTAAATCACTCTAAAAGAACATAAGACAGAAAGGACCTTGTGAGTAATGCAAACTCTGAGATACTTTGGAAATTAAATTTGTTGACTTTTGTTTAACTTTTATATTTTGACTATGTTGTATGTTACATATATATAGTTTACTTTGTGAAAAATTATTTTGTATATATGCATTTATCCCACACAAGAAAAAAGGTAAATGCCATGAAAAGAAAAATTATCATAGACACAATATTAGGTAGCATATATATATATATATATATATAATAGCCAATCAGTACAAATGTAATGCCTGTCTATATGCTATACATATACCCAGTAAAAAATGTATAATTAAAAACTTGCTAATCACATTTATGGCAAAATATTTTCATAAAATGATAACTAATCAATGTGTCTAAAAATAAATCTTATTTTCAGTTATCAGTATTAAGATACAGGTTTGGGATCTGCTATCCACAATGCTCGGGACCTGGTGTATCTAAATACCTTTTACAACAACGTGTATTGGTGGTAACTATTGTAAAGAATATACAAGTTCTTATTCGCCTCTTTAAAGTAAGTTTTAGTAATGATTCATCCAAACCTTATAATAATATACAAATCTAGATACAATAGGTGAATTCCTCAGAACTGTATTCCATAAAGTTGAAAGTTGAAAATACACTTTGCTGAAATACGCTGCATATTTTCAACATTGTGGGCAAACTCTTGTGAAATGAATTTCGTATAAACGTATTTACAGTATTTACAGCATCGTATGCTGGTGAGGTAATTACGTTACGTGTTGACAAGTGGTACAGCTACATTCTGCATGTAAATTGTTTTCCACTTGCCTTTTTAACTCAAAACTTTACTAAAATTCTTCTGCATGGAATTGTTGGGAACGAGAAAAAACAGAAAGGCATGTTGGGAACAGGGCCGGAACTAGGGGTAGGCAGAGTAGGCACGTGCCTAGGGCGCAAAGCTGAGGGGGCACCAGGCATGTACCTGCTCTGTCGCCTACCCCTTGTCCAGTCCCGTCTCACCCCGACTGCCATTGGTGTCTTCTGTGTTAATGCGCCTCTTTTCGCATATGCGCGCCGGAGCGAAGTTCGCGCATGCGCGTTGGAGCGAAGTTTTGAGCATGCCCAGTCGAGCGCGCACTGAGCTGGCGCCGTGGCCCGCCAGATTGCTTAGGGCGCCTGGCTGGGTTGGCCCAGCTCTGGTTGGGAAAAGAAAACTACAGGCTGAAAACACATATTATCATGTGTGTGTGGTTTCATTAGCATATTTATGCTCGACCGCGCATTTTTAAAGCGCAACGGGAAAAAAACGCCACGGTTGACCTTGCCCTTAGGTTCTTTCCCATATTTCAAGATACAGTGTTCTCCCTATAAAACAAAGCTCTGGACAATGAAAAAAGGAGGTGGGTGGGGATGAGCTAAAAGGCAAAACTATTCCCTTCCTCTTCTGCATGCACAATAATAAAGCTTAGATCAAGATACAGTAGGACTTTGTACATCTGCAAAAACACAGTGTGGTCCTTCCAGCTTTTGTTATTTCTTTCTATTAATGGGAGTGAGGTGTGGGTGGGAGAGGAGCACATGTACATACACATACAGTACCTAAATAGACCCATCAGTCACTTACATATATTTGTATAAAATATATATACCCCTACCTACATTAAACTAAATGTAAATCTAAAGATCACTGTAGTCTTGGATATTATCCATGCCACTCTTAAAGGCATTAATTAGTGGTGGGCGAATTTGGGGCGTTTTGCTTTTCTGAAAAATTCACGAATTTCCAGTGAAATTCGTGAAATGGTGCTGCGCGTTATTTGGACGCTGGCGCACATTTGCTGGCGAAAATGTGCTGGCGTCCATTTTTTTGACACCGGTGAATTTTCACGGCGGTTTCGCGAAACGCGGGGATTCGCTCCTGGCAAATAAATTCACCCATCACTAGTATTAATAGAATCTGCCATCACAACCTCAACTTGAAGAACCTCCTATGCTGCGAAATGCATTGAAGTCAATGGGCGTCAAAATCACTTTTGCCACGCGACAATGTTGACACGAGTTTCAATTTTTATATGCGTGACTGTTTTACCAAATGCATTAAAGTCAATGGGCTTCCGAATTATTTTGACGAATTTTTATGCACGCTGCAATTTTGATGCGTGACAAAAAAATTTTTGGCGCAGCAGATATTTCACCGGCGACTTATTTCCAGTTTTGCAAAAACATTCACCGGCAGGGAAACGTGAATCCATGCCGGTCTAATTTATTTGCCCATCCCTTCTTGCAGGTGCCTTTTCAAACAAGATCATCCTTAATACTTATTCCTCAGTGTAATTTTTCCATTCCCTCTCCCAGTTAGCACATCTCTTCACTTTTTCAAGCTCAATAAGACCTTTCTTAAGGCTGGGGTCCAAAAAAAACAACGCAGCAAACTCAAATTGAGGTATAACCAAGGATCCATATCAAGGCAAAATTATGAAGTCCTCCCTTTTTTTTAGACTATGGTGGTATAAGCCAATAAAAATGTTTCATCTGAATACTTTGCATTAACCTTCTGCTACTGTATAACTGTAATCACATTGTACTTTTAATTAGCAAGATGTAGATGGGAAGATGTATTCCTCCCATAACATTCTGCTTCCATGCAAGCTGTCCAATAAATATAGGAAAATACAAGCAATTACCTGTGAATAGACAATGCTGCTATAACAAGTAAACAAAGGAGATTTTTGGTCTCTCAGTTTTGGTTGTTAAATATATCTAATTAAATGAGGTAAGAACTAGGTTTACTGGACATATCTATTAATTCCCATTATATAAATAATACCAAGATTCATTTACATATTAAAGGAGTTGTTCACCTTTGAGTGAACGTTTAGTATGATGTAGAGAGTGATAGTCAATTTGTAATTGGTTTTCATTATTTATTATTTGTGTTTATTTTAGTTATTTATCTTTATTCAGCAGCTCTTCAGTTTGCAATTTCAGCACTCCAAATGACCGTAGCAACCATGCATTAATTGGAATAAGACACTGGAACATGAATAGGAGAGACCTCAATAGAAAGATGGGTAATAAAAAGTAGCAATCACAATAAATGTGTAGCCTTACAGAGCATTGTTTTTTTTTTTTTTAGTCAGTGACCCCATTTGAAAGCTGAAAAGAATCAGAAGAAAATGGCAAATTATTGAAAAACTATAAAAAATAAACAATAAAGCCCAATTGCATAGAATTGGCCATTCTATTTCATACAAAAAGTTATTTTAAAGATGAACTGCCCCTTTAAGGAATTAACTGCTCGCTGGATGCTGATATACGGGGCACTGTTCATTTCATGAGAATATAACAAATCTCCAATTATATTTACTCTTCAAACTTTTTGTCAAAGGTCAACTTGGTCATTTTATGTGTCCTTGCCAAAAAAATAGCCAACTTTTTTTGTACTAAAACATTGATTAGCTAAACCTGCTGAGCTCAATTCAGACTAAAAACCTGCTGAAATGGATTGAAACCAATGGACACATTCCTAGGAATGAAAATCTATCACTCTTAAATTCTTGAGTTGTTTTACCCCATTTAAACTTTCTGCCATTCAAAATGAGTTTTCTTTTGAATTTTCAATCCCTTAAAAATCAAGTGACAAAAAATAAAGACCTGTAAACAGAAAAAAACAAAAGAAATACACTGTTTCTAAACATTTTTCAAGTGCAAAAATCAATGAGAAAAATCATGAAGAATTTTGGTATTTCCCCTTGAAGAATAAATTCAATAATATAAATCTTGATTTCAGTTTCATCAAACTAAATGTGGTCTAGAAACTTTGTGCAAGTGTGCAGTGTAATAAAACCATCAAGCAATATAACAGTAATCAAAATTACACTCTGAAATATGAGTTGTAATCTTTGCAAATTTTTATGCTTTTATTACATTGTGCCCTATGGATTTTACTTCGTAATTTTATTCCCCTGATATAATTAGCATGATAACATGCTGGTTGAATATCAAATGAAAAGACACAACAGATTCATCAATCAAAGTGACAATCTGCACTTTTGAAATCCCATTTAATAGCTTCAACTATTGTCATGTCTTCCTTTGTAGATATTACACAAGGTCTATTGCAGAAAAATCAGAGAATCAGAGAAGACATGAAAAGCATTTAAAGGGGAAGAAGGTGAACTTGGACATTTGACATATGGGGGGTTATTTACTAAATTGCAGTCGTGCTTTTTGGCACAAAATTAAAAATTTGAAAAAAAATGGCGGCTTTTCAGATTTATGCTTTTTGTTGCAATGGGCTTTAATAAATCTCAAAAAAATTGAGTTTTATAAACAAACTGAAAAATTTTCAGTTTGTTTATAAAACTCAATTTTTTTGAGATTTATTAAAGCCCATTGCAACAAAAAGCATAAATCTGAAAAGCCGCCATCTCAGACCTGCCGAGGTTGCGTATAATTAATGGCAGAGGTACTTATCCCATTTTGAAGTTTCTGTAATATGTGCTGGAATTAGCCCAAAAACCCAACCATTTTGGATTTTTCGGCCAAAAATCGGAGAAAGTTTTGGCTTTTCGGGAAAAAACTCAGAAAAACCATACGATTCGGGTTTTTGCTTGATTGGATACAAAGGGGGACCCTTAGTCTAAGGGAAGGAGTAATTCCCCATTTCCTGGGTCACAGTATGACCCATAGCTATCCCAAGGTTGGCCATTAGGTGGCATAGTGTGATGATATATAATCTTGAGCACACATGCTCAGGATCCATTTTGTTAATTCATTTATCTGAGCAGGCAGGAAGAGTGAAGTGGCACCTAGACAAGATCAGGTCTAGTAAAGATAGGCTAACTCACTTTCGTAGGTCACCCTAGGAGTGACAGATAGGCTACTTAGCCAAGCAGTTGAGGCTCCACTGAGGAGTATGAGAGGAATTATGATCCCGGGAACCAATTGCTCATAATTAGGGACTAGGTGTTAGAGTGCACTGCTCTTAGCGTAAAGGCTGAAAGCTGGGTGTACCTTAGTGGATGCTGTGTATGCTCTGTCCCTGTGGGGACTTATACTGACCATTGATGCTGTAAGTATATGCTTTCCACTGTTGTTGAACTCTTTTCTATACGCTTTTCTTTAATAAAGAAGTTCCCTGTTTAAGTTGCAAGAACCACTGGTGCCCAATTATTGTGCACTGGATCCAATTACAGTTCTACAACACCCTGCCTCATCACTGTTCCGAGGGCTCAACCCCTGGGAATTAAGGTCTCATCCGGAGCACATTATTGGGGTAAAGCAAATAGAGCAACCGTGTCACCCAGTTTACTATAGGCTGACATTGGCAATACAGAGAACTGTAATGAGAGATTTTAATGAGAGTCTATAATATATGTATATTATTTATTTATAATTTAACAAAGAATGCCGCATTCACAGGTCTTAGCAACAGAAAAATGTTTTTATTGAAAATCACTTAGGGGGTTATTTATCAAAATCCAAATATATCTCATTATTTTTGAAATATACTCCTACTCCACTTATTCATCAATAAATTTTTCCGAAAAATTCCAGTTTGGGGAAACAATTTGAAAAAATTATGAAAATCATACGAAAATTTGAATCGTACAATTTTTTCAGATTTTCCGCCCGAAACTCTGAATTTTTGCCTTAAAACCACGACATGTTTGGATCTTTGCACAAAACCCAGTGCAGATCAGGATATCTTTGGAACTTCTCCCATTGGCTTATATATAACCTAGGCAGGTCTGAGATGCCGGATTTTCAGATTCAGATTTTTTCCTATCCTCGGGGTAGAATAAGTCACGAAAATTTCAAGGTTTTTTTTCAAGATTTTAAAGTAAAAAAACCTAAACATTTTGACATTTGGACTTTAATAAATAACCCCCTTACAGTTCATAGTCCAAGAGTTCGATTCCATGGAGGGGTGGGGATAAGAGGTATGAGGTGTTTCTCTGTTTTTTTTTTTTTTTTGCTTGTAGCCTGACCTGATGTATATATGCTAATACATGTTGAAGTTTGGTGGTTGTCAAGATATGAATAGTGATTTGATATCCTGTATATGGATGTATTTCCTGTGTGAACATGTAGGGGCCGATTCATCAATATTCGAATATCGAGGGTTAATTAACCCTCGATATTCGACTGGGAACTAAAATCGTTCGACTTCGAATATCGAAGTCGAACGATTTTGCGCAAATCCTGCGAACGATTCGAAGGATTTTAGTCCAACGATCGAAGGAAAATACTTCGATCAAAAAATCACAGGCAAGCCTATGGGGACCTTCCCCATAGGCTAACATTGACTTCGGTAGGTTTTATCTACCGAAGTAGGTGGTCGAAGTATTTTTTAAAGAGACAGTACTTCGATTATCGAATGGTCGAATAGTCGAACGATTTTTACTTCGAATCGTTCGAATCGTTCGAATTCGAACGAATTTAACCAATTCGATGGTCGAAGTACCCAAAAAATACTTCGAAATTCGAAGTTTTTTACATTCGAATTCTTCACTCGAATTTTGTAAATCTGCCCCGTAAATTTGATTTAAGTGTAAGAAGTAAACCACTATAATCACTGAGGGGTGTCTAACATCTTAGCATTCCCAGGGATCCTACTTTTTATTCTCCATTAAAGGAGATATTTTATATAATACTCATCTTCAGTTATATTAGTCATCCTTCCTCACAATATGTAATGAAACATTTTACCTCCTAAAAATGTTATTATTTCAAAGCTGCAGAGAGATTTTTTCTCTTCTGACTTATATAAGGAGTAGTAGTGTCCCTTCTCTTCATTCTCCCACAAGAAACCGTCTAGGGTTGACCCCTTATGCAGACAGGGAGACTGGGAAATGGGTGGACTTTGTGATATCAGGGGCTGCCTTGTGATGTTGGGGGGCGGGTGACAGTCCAAGTGTGTGTCTGTGAAATTGTGGGTGGGGTTATGATATGGTGATCGCCGATTGGTTGATAACCACACCATTCATTTCAAAAGCCTGTCAGGCAGTTTTCACCCAGAAAACCCTCCCACAAACTGGGCTGCCTGGGTGAAAACCAGAAAGTGGTAATTCTAAAAGGGTCATAGGGCTGAGCAGAATTCTACAGTATCAGTGAAACCCCTCACAAAGTCCTGTCTCTGCCCCCAGCCTGCACTCATATGCCGATTGTGATTTGTGTTTCTTTTATGTAACTCCCTGCATTTATTATTAATACTGTAAAATATAAAATATCATATTTTAATAATTTATGATGATCCTTAAGCCTCCCAACAGCAGCCCAGACCACACTGAGCATGTGCACAGTCTTGGTCTTGCAAAGATGTTTAACATAATTACAAGATGATGACCCCCTGTGGCCAACTTTGAAAGCATAAATCATTTGTTTTATTAGACTTCTGGTGCATTAAGTTCATGTTTAGTATACAAAATACAGCATTTCTCGCATTATTCTATTTTAGACTTTAGTTTCCCTTTAAGTGCAAAAACTATTGTAGTTTCCAGTGAACACAATCTTTACTATATGAAGCCTTCTTGATGCCAAAGAAAAAAAAATACCTGTCTGGTGCTTGAAATTGCTTTTACTAAAGACGAAAAGAAAACAAAGCAGAGTAACTTCACCTTGCCCATTTTTTCACTCTAGGAAAAATGTTTTGCTCGGTTCAGTAGCACCTTTCTGTTTTATACAAGTATATAATGGCTTGTAAAGGAATATTTATTGAGATCTGGGACTGTGAAAAAGCTCAGCTCTGTCAAAAACTTTTTTCTTAATAGCACTTTCTCAAACTTTTTCTCCAGCGTCAGAATCTATAGAAATGTGATACTTGTAAAATCATGCCATCATCTCTAATGGCATTTTACTTTCTTAAATTGCTGCTTATTTCAAGGTTTTGGAGGCAATATGCACGTTTTGCTTTTTTGCATCTTGCTCTTTTAATGTAATTTCATATGAGTACACTGTTTCAGTGGTACAAGCATAACAGCACAAGGTAAATATGATCACTGTCACCATCTAGGCATTACAGCAACTGTCATTTATTTCAACTAAATATTGTATAAAAAAAGTATACAGAAATGTTAACATGCTATTGTGTATTGATTTTTCCCTGTAATGCCTTAAGGCAAAATCCCTGCTCTTTTTCAACATGAAGCAGAGTCTGCAACTTGTATGGGGCTACATTTGCTCCAAACAGCTTCAATAGGGAATAGTGTTCTATACAACTGTCATAAAAACCTGCCTTGCTGAGTAAGCCAGATAGTGAGAAACAGAACAATGGGCTGGTGCTGATTCAATTCAAGTGATCTCTTTTATTAACACGTAATTGTTTCTGCTGTGACAATATTTATGCCCTTCTTTTCTTTTAAATGAGCCACCTTCTAGCAGCAAAGATGTTAAACCAGGTATTTGCAACCTTTATTCGCATGCCACTTTCCAGATGATGCTGTTTTAAGATAAAAAAAAACTGTTATTGATATATTTAAGATAAGGCACTGTACGATAAATGTTTTAAGTTATCACAAAGTAGTTTTATATTGGATCAGATTTGGACCAGATTTCAAGATGTAAGTTTTTTTTCTTTTCGCTGCTTTGAAGATATAGAAGACAAGTTCCACCAGTGTACAGAAGAAAATTAAACAACCTGCGGAAGGTAGAGTACATTAAAATGTTTTGCTTTCTTGCTCAATAACCTTGAATACGTTCAGAAAATATATATGAAATGCTCAGCCATTTTATGACCAAGCTGGAACAAACTGATTTTACACTACAAAAAGTTGAAAAATCCAAGGTTAAAAAGCGATAATGTTTCCTCTTACAGGGATTCAGCTGGATTATGGCATTGTGATGTATTACTGCTCTTACTTGCAACTTTTATGTCTTTTTATACTGTCCTAAGTACAGGAACATCAAAAAGTAGTGAGAATAACATTTTTATCAATAAATAGAGAAACCGGTGATTTCTCTGATTCGTGGACAAGTGGGTCCATAAGCATATTATTGTTGGTGCTGCTTTCGATGTATTCGGACCGAGCCCAGAGTTCCTCTTATTTAACTTTTACCTAAATACAATGCACACTCTCACATTTATACTGTATGAAGATACAGAAACCACAATATACAATATAATAATAAGAAAAACTCCTGACATTTTTGCAAAATATGCAAAAAAAGGGGGAGGGTAGGTGGGATGTTTCTACCTGCTCAGAAGAACTGCTACTTCCCTTGACATCACATCCCTGTCTTTTTCCACCCCCAGCCCAACTTTTACCTGCCTTAACTCATTGCTTCTCACCCAATCACAGCTACATCTGATTCTGCCAATCACTACACATAAATCAGTGTAATCTGGTCACTGGTGATCCCTTGTCATGCAGCCCCTGTGCTTATAGCTCCAGGGATTTCCTGTCCATTGAAATTGCCAGTATCACACACACCTCAGCCCTATATGAGAAGGAGGCTGCCAATAAGGTTATACAAATTGCAACCTGTACCATGGTACTTACAAGCACTTTGTGACTTCAATTATCTCTGCTCCCTCTGTGCACATTTTTCGGTTTCATGCAGCACTGACGCTTGTCCCGTGGTTCATTGAGCTTCCTGCTGTTTGCTATTCTCTTCCAATCTCCTGTCCCTATGGCTCCTGCTTTGGGTCAAACTTAGAAAGCGATCACAGCCTTTGCTCAACTCCTCTGCAGAAAAATACAAGCAGTGCAAACAAAGAAACTGTTATGACGTTTATTAAGCTATAGATTTATAAAATAAATGTAGACACTGTATTGAGAAGGGTTCTTTTTGATTCTGTAGAGTGATTGAAACTCACCACACATACATTCAGATATCAGGTTCTATGTTTTAGGTGCAAGTGGGAGAGCCTATAGGAACAACTTGCAGTGGGAACAATGTACATAACACTGGCTACATTTAAGCAGTCTCTATGGGTTTCTATGGGTTATTGTTCTGATGTAGAATTACTAAAGTCAGTAAATAAGCATAAGAAAATCAAAGTAAGGACAACATAAAGAGCAAAAGGCTAAGAGGACAGGGCAGGCAACAGGCAAAGTATAAACATATTAAAAGATGAACATGAATCCACCACCTGCACAGATAACACCATGGCTGTGCAACTGATGGCATGTTGGCTGATTTGGCCCTATTTGACTTCCACCCTGCCTAAGGGCTCTGCCAACTTCTTTGTTTGACACCGTGTTTCTCTCATAGTTTGGCCCTATGAAAGGGATAGTGGATAACTACTCCTCACCCATTCAATAGCCATACTATGTGAATGTTACTTTATCATTTATTGTTTAGCTTTTCTTGCCTTATGCTAGTGAAGCAAAAAATTGTTAATATGCTTAGGATTTGTTTCTGCATTTAAACAGAGAGGCCTCGATGTATTTTTATAATCCCTTTGACTCGGATCTATTTATGTTACACATTTATATAAAGAATTGTGAAGAAACATAACCAAGCATTTGCTGTTTTTATGGAGGGACAAAAGAACTGCCAAATGCAGTTATCCCACAAAACAGATGAAGAATTTTAATAACAAAGAACAGATTCCTACAAAGGTCTGAATGTGTATTGCACCTCTATACCCTGATTAACCAGAGCAGTTGTCAGGGGAACTCATAAGCCAAGAAATATAGGAGAACCTTCATTTTGTTTATATCAATTCACATTGCGTTGAAAGGGATGTACACAATTTAAAGAGTGACAAATCTCTAGAGCTGTCTTTTGACAGTCCACATATTCATAATTGAAATTTGTTCGTCTACACTAGCATAATGCCCAGTTTTGGATGCTCCTTGCTAATTAAAAGATATTTGTTTTGTCAGTTTTCCTGCTGCAAATTAAACTTTAATTTAACATGTACAGTTGGGAATGCATTTACTCTCTATAGTAAGTCTGCAGAACACTATTAATATAAGTACATAAATGGAAATGTAATGATTCATTTTATAGCTGGTCTTTTATTATAGTGTCAGTGAAAACCTTATTCACCTGTAATCTTATTAAAATATTCAAAACAATTAGAAGCTTACTCTAGGGCCAATAACCTCGTTTTTTATTTTCCCTTTGTTTTAAGCTAATGGAGATTTCAAGAGGTGAATGTATAATTTGTTTCCTTTTGCATTGTTTCACCTAGCTTTTCTGTCTCAACCTTCAGTTTTATGCCTTGCCTGTAATGCCATCTTCTCCCGTGCTGTCCCACGGACCTCCAATTGAGATAAAGTCGCCTAGAAATTAGAATGGTGCAAAGTTTAGCAGACCAGGGTACATGTGTAATGTTAATGGTGCCATGGCCAAATTGGGTAATAAATGGAGATCTCTAAAGCAGAGAACACAAGTTTTCACATAACCTGTACAGAGAGATACAAAAGCATTATAATAAATATAATACCAGATACTAGAGATGTCGCGAACTGTTCGCCGGCGAACTTGTTCGCGCGAACATCGGGTGTTCGCGCTCGCCGGAAGTTCGCGAACGTCGCGCGACGTTCGCCATTTTGGGTTCGCCATTGTTGGCGCTTTTTTTGCCCTCTCACCCCAGACCAGCAGGTACATGGCAGCCAATCAGGAAGCTCTCCCCTGGACCACTCCCCTTCCCTATAAAAACCGAAGCCCTGCAGCGTTTTTTCACTCTGCCTGTGTGTGCTGAAGAGATAGTGTAGGGAGAGAGCTGCTGCCTGTTAGTGATTTCAGGGACAGTTGAAAGTTTGCTGGCTAGTAATCGTTTTGATACTGCTCTGTTATTGGAGGGACAGAAGTCTGCAGGGGTTTGAGGGACATTTAAGCTTAGGTAGCTTTGCTGGCTAGTAATCTACCTTCTACTGCAGTGCTCTGTATGTAGCTGCAGTGGGCAGCTGTCCTGCTTCTGATCTCATCTGCTGACTGCTGCAATAACAGTAGTCCTTGTAAGGACTGCTTTTATTTATTTTTTTGTTGTTTTACTACTACTACTACTACTACTATAAGAGCCCAGTGCTATTAGTCTAGCAGTGTTGGGGAGTGGGACTGGTGTGCTAATCTGCTGCTCCTAGTAGTTCAGCAGCACCAACTTTAATTTTTTTTTTTTAATATTCATTTTTTTTTATTTTACTTTTTTTATTTTACTACCGCTGTAGTAGTGTATAAGTTGACCTTTTAGGCATTATTTGCCCTGTAGGCATTTTTTGCCCAGTGTGTTATTCAACCAACTGCCATCTAGCTGTGTGACCTTGTTCACATTCTGTCTAAATATCCATAATATTACCGTCTCCAGAAAAAACACCGGAGTGACTTTTTTCAAGCAGCCATAATATATTTTACGTAATCCGTATCCATCGCTGTAGTAGTGTATACGTTGACCTTGTAGGCATTGTTTGCCCAGTTTTTTTGGCCGCAGCCACTGAAGCACAGAGGCCAGAAAAAATATGCCATATAAATGCTGAAAATAGTCATTTTTTGCCATACGTTGACTCAACGTATATGGCAAAAAATGACTATTTTCAGCATTTATATGGCATATTTTTTCTGGCAACTGTGCTTCAGTGGCTGCGACCAAAAAAAACTGGGCAAACAATGCCTACAAGGTCAACGTATGGCAAAAAATGACTATTTTCAGCATTTATATGGCATATTTTTTCTGGCAACTGTGCTTCAGTGGCTGCAACCAAAAAAAACTGGGCAAACAATGTCTACAAGGTCAACGTATGGCGAAAAATTACTATTTTCAGCATTTATATGGCATATTTTTTCTGGCAACTGTGCTTCAGTGGCTGCGTCCAAAAAAACTGGGCAAACAATGCCTACAAGGTCAACGTATGGCAGTTGTTTAAAGAGAACAGTAGATTACTAGCCAGCAAAGCTACCTAAGCTAAAATGTCCCTCAAATCCCTGCAGACTTCTGTCCCTCCAATACAGAGCAGTATCAAGCAGATTACTAGCCAGCAAACTTACTATCATCTGTCCCTGAAATCACTAACAGCTCTCCCCCTACACTATCTCTTCCAAGTACACACAGGCAGATTTTTCAGATACATTTTTGCCCTTGATCCCCCTCTGGCATGCCACTGTCCAGGTCGTTGCACCCTTTAAACAACTTTAAAATCATTTTTCTGGGCAGAAATGTCTTTTTTAGATGTTAAAGTTCGCCTTCCCATTGAAGTCTATGGGGTTCGCGAACCGCTCGCGTTTTTGCGCAAGTTCGCGAATATGTTCGCGAACTTTTTTTCCGACGTTCGCTACATCCCTACCAGATACAAACAAGAATGTATTATTATTATTGTTAATAGTATTATATATTATGCAGTGCTATACAATAAACATACAGATTACATTAAAAACAAAAAGGATAACCCAAAGCCCTATACAAAAGAGCTTAAACTCTAAAAATGTCAAGAAATGTTGTAAGCTCTCAAATGACCTATGAAATGGAAGAATTTGGGTTCAATGCCCGAATATAGGACTTGGATTGCAACTTCCTGGGTGTGCACTATATAACTTTCTTGGATTGTTGTTCTGGGTTTTGATCCTTTGCCTGATCTTGACATTGCTGTTGCTGCCTAAACCATCCTGTGCCTGGAAATTGACTTGAGACTCCATTTTACCCTTCTGATATCTCATTTTGGACTACTTGTTTTCATGCATTTGAGCTTCCTTCCTTCCTCGTCCTCTTTTGGCCCTAGTTTGATGTTTATTATTAGGGAAGTGCTATTTCTCCTTTGGATCCCATTATTTTTGGTCTTCGGCTTTTCATTCCGTTTCCAAGATGAAACGTCTTTTTTTGTACTATCATTTTTATTTGTTTTTTAAACTTACATTTCTCATAGCAAAAAAATATATTTTTCACAGTATTCATGACAAACAAATTGGAAAATAAACAAACGAAAGAAAAAGAATATATAACAAACATCATAGAGTAGATTCTTCGTAAAAAAAAAAAAAAAAAGACAGCTTCTAAAATCACTGTGTTAAAAAATATATATTTCCAAAGATGATAGGCTTCTTGAATATGTTTTACCCCAATAAAGTCTCTTGGAATTGTCAATTCATATTCTAAATTACTGGTAACTTCTTTTATTATTTGTACGGAAACTGCTGTACCACCACGGTCATTTGTCTGTAGTGAGATTGCAGTCTGCTGTTTGGGTAGTTTGCGTACAACAATGTGTGTGCTTCAACCACCTCTCAGAGACCCTTTTCGGACAGAGTGCAGAGCAGTCCAAAGACCCTTGCCAGGAGTATATAACATATAGTGTTTGGGTAGTCTGCTACTCTGCACCTTGTCATTGCGTGCCCTTCGCAGTGACAACACTTAACATGAATTAGTGCCCATGGTTAACTTGTAGCTTGTATGTTTTCTCACTGAGTTATGGGCATAACAAGTGACCAATGTATAATTGTTCCCCTGGGTTCCCATCACTACGATCGTTTACCTGTATCAGGCATAGTTTGCGCCTCCCAGTGAAGCCTCACCACCATCATATTGGAAAAAAATCCTGAAAAAGCATTTGAAAACGTTACTGTTAGTAACTGTAGTGGTTATAGTATAGTGACCATCACTTATCGTCAACACATCGATGGCAAACTGGATGGTTTATATTGGAACATAGCATAAGAAATGTTACCCATGTAGCTGATGTAACAACCAACATAGAGTTTGGAACAATTTATCATTATGAAGCCCAGTGAGTGCGCTTATTTGGCAACCAATATGTATGTGTTTTAAACCAGCACCCAGGCATGTATGCTAAAAATCATTGTGCACCAGCTTTTGGGACTTGTTTTGAGTACAAGTTGTATTTAAAGATAAAGAGAAAATCCAGAGATTTTGTATGTTATTACAGGACCACCATATATGAAAGAATCTTGCCCCTTAATTATGTATAAACGTTGAAAAAATGCACTACAGAGAATGTCTAAATGTCTAAACGTTGAAAAAAAGCACTACAGAGAATGTCTAAATGTCTAATTTCCCCACACTTACACTTCAATCTCAATAATATAGTTCAATACCCACCTCAAGGGCAGAAATCCAGTTTTGCTACCACTCTCAGGGAAATCTGGTATACCAATTTAATCAGTGGCATCTGACCTTCTCGGGGGTAGTAAGTAGGGATATTGTGACATTTATATGCTGTCTTTGCCTATGCTAATAATACATTTACAAAAATTATATATTCTGTTTTCATTTTATTAAAATAAAAAATGTTTCTAATATAGTTTATATGATAAATTGTGGCTGCACACAAAATGCGTCAGGTGTAGTGGTTTTAATGGATCAATAAAGTGAACTTTTTAGCAGATGTACTCTTGGTCAACTGGTGCTTAAAACTCACTTTGCTATTGCTAATATAGTTAGTTAGCCAAAAATCTAATCTATAAAGGCTGGAGTGACTGGATGTCTAAAGGTGGCCATAGACGTAACAATTACGATCTTTCTTGGAAAAGATATTTCCAAGAAAGGTCATTCGTTTCAACACACACGTGTAGAGCTGAATCGTCAGATATACAGGTAGAAACAATAGAATTCTACCTGTATTTCACGATAACAATGCATCAGATAACAATCAGCATAACAATGGCCGATGTTTGGGTGCCTTCAAAGGCACCCGACTAAAATTTTCCTTCCAGCCCGATCGAGGAGCCGATCGATATCCAAGTCGGCCGGCTCTTTTCCCACCATACATGCACCGAATATCGTACGAAAATTAGTTTTGTATGATATTATCTGTGCGTCTATGGCCACCATAACATAATAGCCTGAACCCAACTTCCTGCTCTCTTTTTGATTACCACTCAGTAACCAATTAGTGACTTGAGTGGGGCCATATGAGTCATAACCATTAGTTGTTGAATCTGAGCTGCATGCTAAGGATCAAAAGCAAACTAACTGAACAGTTATGTTCCATAATTGTTTTAGATATACTGTATGGTCACTCCAGCCTTATTAGATTACATTTTTGGCTAAATAACTGTTTCGGAAGTTTTTTTTATTTTGCACAGCCTCTATCTATTTACCCAGTTTTTATTTTTATTTTATATTACTGTTCCTTTAAGGTAAGGTTAAAAGGTTAAAATTAACTGCACACTGGCATATGAATAGAAAAGGACTTTTCCCTTTTCTTTGCTTTCACATAAATTTAAATAATATACAGTATAAAACAATTAATATACTGTACCTTATATCATATATAGTATGAGGATCTATGCAATATAATGAAAAAAAATTGTAAATTTGAGTTACTCTTCCTTTGAAACATGCAAATCCTTGCTATGTCAACCTATTTTGCTAAAACAATTTCAAATCTCATTTCCATGGCAGTTTCTATACACTGGTATAAATGTATTTTCTTTTAGCAGAAAACATACAGAGTAGCTTATGAGAGAATTCTTTTCTTGTCTAGATGCCTACTGTTATTAGCACTTTTCTTGTTGCAGTAGATGTGAGATTGAATATCTTAATTATTTATTACAGATGTAAATGATGAATTGTCTGGATAATTTTGCAGTGCTCATTTATCTGACCAGTGAAGGATAAAGCTACTATTAGGGCAAGAGTTATTACTGAGTTATGACATTTATGCTTAAAACTAAAGATTAAAATCCTATCGAAACAGACCATATTGATTTTACATAGTCATTCTAAGTAGCAACTTCTTATTGATTCCCTTTGCAAATAATGTTATAAATATACTTAAGGGTAAATATTGTATTCCTCAAGTAACTAGTTATTGTAATTTACAAGAATAAACATAATTCAAAACTTTCATGAACAAATGCACTACAATTTCCTGGTTCTTGTAACTGTAGGCAGAGTTCTCCAAGCTAGCAGTTTTCTGTTTGCCAAGCCACTATTGTCAAAACAACAAATGCTTCCCATCTTTATGCATAGAGTTGTTCTGTCATATGCTGGTTTTCCTATATGAAATGCAACCATAGAAAATCCACAGGTAGAGAGTACAATCCCTTATTTTCTCTTTAGAGAAGTTTAAACCTCTCAGATTTTACTAAATGTGACCCCGGAAAATTGTATGTGTTTTGAGTGACCTTATATTGTCAACCTTCAACAAAATTAGACTTAAAGGAGTTCTTCTTTAGAACATTTTGGAATAAATAATGGAATTAGACAAGGGTTTTAGTGATTAATGACATTTTTTCACCAGATATCCATTTTTACTCTATGTGATTTGCATATTCCTGCTGGTTGAACTAAGGAACAACAAGGACATTTAGAGGCACACAGTTCATGTGAGTTTTTTAAAACTCCCATAAACTCCCATAAATTCAAAATTCGACCAATCGAAATTTATCGATAAAATCAAATTTTCTCAGCTTGGATGAATTTAATCAACCCAAAAACTCAGATTGAATTTGATTAAAAAAAACTCGAATGTCAGGAAGGCTGCAAACATCACCTGGAACTCTCCCACTGACTAATACATCAATTCAGCAGGATTAAGGTGGCGAATAGTTGAATTTGAGTTCTTAAAGGGCCAGAGTATGATAAATCTCAAAATTAAAATTTGAATTAAAACTCAAATTGAGTTAGGAATTTATTGGATGATGTCAGTTATCTTTTAAAATATACCTAGATAAAGCAGAAGCTCTACCAGTAGTTATGCCCACCAAACTGCAATTACAGTTACAAAAAAAATTCATTTAATTGGCAGAGAGATATGATAAAATACCTAGGAGTGTATATATAATAAAGAACCTGCTACTTACGCTACCAAAATGCTTTGTCAGCAACTGAAAGTAAATATACTTACCTCTGTATAAAAGGGAATTCAAGAGTGAAAGCAGACACATGGGCGGGATATTTACTAAACTCCAAATGCAAAAATCACGAAAAATTCATGATTTTTTTTAATAAAATCTGACTTTTAAAAAATTACAAATTTTTCGGAATTTATTAAACCCCAAGAATGGAAAAGTCAGAATCTGAAAATCAGGCATCTCAAACTTGTTGAGGTTGCATATAAGTCAATGGGAGAAGTCCCAATTATTTTTTGATGTGCGCTGGGTTTCGTGCAATACCCCAAAGTTTTCGGAATTTCCGGGTGAAAATTCCGAAAAAATAGTGAAAATTGGATTAAAAAATCAGAAAAAATCTGATTTTTTTACCACAAAGCAAATTTTCAGGAAAATCTAATAATAAATAAGCGTAAAAAACCTAAACGGAGTTGGAGTTTGGAGTTTGTAGCAGAAAATATTGAGATAAATCCAGACTTTGATAAAAAAAAAAACCATGATGTATTTTATTTACTAAAAAGAAGCACTGGCCTTTGGAAAAAGATTACATTGCTTGTTTACTTATTTTATAAAATAAACCCAAGACATATTAGCACAAGAAAAATGTTACCAAAAGTATTGGTCTTTACACATGCTTAACAGGAAAGCAATATCCTTTGTTATACATCCTGTATTTATCATGGATTAATGTAAGAGATATAAGTATGTGCATTATGCTAGTTCTCATGCAAAAAATATGCAAGCATGGCTTGGGGGACAGGACTGTACGCAAATATAAAATGCTTGCTTAACCTACGCAGAATACATTCCTTTATCAATAAAACATTTCTCACCCATAGCCTACAAGTTCATATTAATGTTGGTACTTCTAGCAATATATTATCATGAATGTTTTTAATATTTTACATACTATAACCCACCCATCCAAATACATTTGCTTGAAACCAATTTAACCATTTATCAGCTTGTATAGAAAGAGCTTTAATAATTGAATTGTATGTAACATATGTATCTGGGTGGGATAGGATGAGGATATGGATGAATGTCTTAGCTGTCCATTGTGAATTAAAGGGATGGCTTTTGGCAATATTGCCAAATATTGAAGAATAAGTGACAGGTCTTGATAATGGTCCTAATATGATCAGAAATGGAAAGGGAAGAGCCAAAGAATACTCCCAGACAAAGTTCTGAGTTGACGGTTAATGAGCATGCCATCAGCAGAGAGGACCAGGTTTAGGTGGAAAGATTATCAGTTCAGTTTTTGTTAGGTTCAGTTTTTGGTAGGTTCAGTGTAAAGTGGAATTAATGAATCCAGTTGGAGATTGATAGGAGGCAATTAGCGATTTATTTGGATATCATTAGCATATGAATGATAAAGCCAAATGAGTGGTTGAGATGAACCAAAGACAGATGTTACAGAAAGAATAACAATAGACCAAGTACAGAGGCTTGTGGTACCCATACAATTAGTGGAACTGGAGATGCATAAGAGACAGTATTGCCATTCTGCTTAAGAGATGGGATAACCAGTAGCTCAATCTCATGTGAGCCTGCAGCTTTCTTTTAGACAGCTGAGAAACTGCACACAGACACCTTGCTTCAAGAAGACATAACTTTATTAAACTTCTGCATTAGCAGACAAAGATCATGTCACATAACACTGTATCAGAATCAGATCAGCGTGGGATCTGGATGAGAGCACACACATTAATATATATCTTAACAGACAGTGGCCCAAGGCCCTTAACCTTGTCATTAAGATACTGTACACAAAACAGGAATGTGTTTAAAAATGTAATACCACCAGTTGTGTACACAGCACAGGAAAGATATATATTGGTTTATATGAGGTATTTCAGTTTTGTTCAGCTCAGCTTGTATTTAGGCTGAACAATTTTGTACAGCTCCATTTGGTACTTAATGTAGCTGTGAAGGTTTACTGACCTTTCGCTTCTTTGCATTCTCTTTGCAGCATTCACTATACTTAACATTTTTCTTGAGCAAGGTTGAACCGAATGTTTCCTGTTGGCATCAAATGGATATTTAAAAAAAAAAAAATGTACACCCTAATGAAAGAGTAAGCAAATCTATTTTCATGAGCTCAGGTAACATTCATTTAATTACATAAAGACACAAACCATTTATTAACAAATTACTGTTAAACACATGCTTAACAATAAGAGAAATCTCTGCAATTATCATTGCTGCTGTAATCATTTTTATGGGACTAAACTGAAAATAAACACGTGAGAATACTCTTTAAACTGCTTACAAATGAAGCTGGAATTTGAAAAGGTATTTACAAGGCTAGGTAATGAAGAACAAGATTTGCAGAGCAGTTAGAGTTTACATAAACAAAGCCCACAAAGTTTTACTAATTTCTTTTCCATCTACCAGACTCATCTAATTGTTCAGGAATATGCCCAGGTGCAGTAGCAACCTATAAAATGTTGGCTTTTAAACATTTGACCATTAAATGCTAGAAATGTAGTTGGCTATATACTGTGTGAACATTTGGGAGTTTTAACCTTGAAAGCAAGCAAATTGTAGGTAAAACTTAGTCCCTGTGCAAAATCTATAATGAAGCAGTAGAATTCTTAATGAATAGTGATGGCCGAATTTATTCGCCAGGCGCGAATTTGCGGCGAATTCCCGTGATTCGCCGCCAGAGAATAAATTCGTGAAACCGCCAGTGAAAATTCGCCAGTGAAAATTCGCCAGTGAAAATTCGCCAGTGAAAATTCGCTGGCGTCAAAAAAAAAAATGGGTAGGTAAGAAATCACTGGCACTCAAAGGGCAGGTTCAAGCAGGGACAATCCCTTGCGTTTATTAGCAGAAAATGCAAAGTTTCGGGTCAGGCCCCTTTATCAAGCATAACATTTTTGTTGTGAGAGAAGGCTAAATTACACCCCCCGGCGTGACAGCATACACTCATCATCAGTATTAGCATAAATAATGAAAAAATTAACCCCATTAGTGAAAAACAAGTGAATTATACAAAAATCGACGAAGGGGTCGGCACCCTACTTGCTGTTGGAGGGTGCCGACCCCTTCGTCACCGTGCACCGGGCAATCAACACGTAGACCAGGGAGTGTGAGACGAGCTTCTATTTGAGTCCAAAAAAAAATGGACACTGGCGTCCATTTTTTTTGGACACCGGCGCATTTTCGCCAGCAAACTTGTGCCGGCGTCCAAAAAGTGAGTGCAGGACTGGCCATACCAGGGATGACTTTGACGTAATTGGCCAGTTTAAATATTTTGCAATATATGGACAAACAATCCCTGTTTTGTTTAAAGGGTAAGGCATTTTTTGGTAGCTAAATGCACAAAATATCCCAATGTCCTTAATATAGTGATAATGGGTTGATAATGAGTTGAGTGCAGAGAACCTCTTTTGTTTGTCTGTATGCAGTTCTATCAGACCAACCTGAGAGTGCTGCAGACTGCAGAGCTATCTTTTAACTTCAGTGTAAGCACCCAAGTGAGTAGAACGCGAAGGAGAGGATATTGGCAATACTTGTGTGGCCCTGTGTGGGGATAGATTGTGTGTGTGTGTGTGTGTGTGCTACATGGGAGCAACTGCCTTTTTCCAAGCAGTTTGGGTTTCAAAGGGTTGTTCACCTTCCAAACACTTTTTTTTTCAATTTCAGTTGTTTTTAGATTATTCACTAGAAATAGATTGCTTTCCATTTTTTATTCTTTACAGTTTTTCCAAAATTAAAGTATCATTTTTCAAATTCCTGTCTCTGGTGTTTCAGAGGCTGGAATCTGGGATAGGTGCAGTTGCTGAACTGTTACAATTTGCTGCATTAGTTGATACGTTTCTCAGCAGCATATGTGGAATATCAGCAACTATTGTATCAATTCTAACAGCTGCCTGTAATGAAACTGCTGAATTCTGCACAGCAGGGCCAAAGATAACAAATGCATTAATTAAATATATAAATTTAGAACAGTTTACAGCAGTAATCCCAAACATGTTGCTCACTAACCCCTTGGATGTTGCTCCCAGTGGGCTCAAAGCAGATGCTTATTTTTAAATTCTTGGCTTGGAGCCCAGCTTTAGTTCCATATAAACAAGTGTCCTGCCAAAAAGAGCCTATTGTAGACTGCCTCCACATAGGGGTTGCCAAATAGCCAATCACAGCCCTTATTTGACATACCCAGGTACTTTTAGCATGCTTGTGTTGCTCCCCAACTCTGTTTACAATTGAATGTGGCTCATGTGCCATAATGATATCCTGTTCTGCAAGCGTGTGCTACAAAAGGGTTACAGAAGCAAATGTGGAAGGGGTATTAGTCACCTAAATGACTTGTTTGGAAAGTGTAATTCTGCCTGTACTTTTAATTAAAGCAGCTCATACAGAAGTTGACTTCTCTGTGGACTGGTCATTAGTATTACCAGAATTTTCTCTGCTCGGCAGAACAGCAAGTGACAGGAAGTGAAACTGTCATCATTCTCTGATGTAGTACAAGAAATTGCAAAAACTATCATTCTTAACTAAAAATTATAGGCAACAAGTATGTATAGTGCAAACCCTACTGACCCTTTAAGTATTATAAGTATGCTGATTTGCTAATACTGTAATCAACATAAATACTGTATGTCCATATGCACTGTACATGATTTCTACCTTTCTCTTTAGCAGAAAAGTCAGCTGCTGATTATAATATCTTGTATTTGAATAAACATGTTCATTTTTTATTCAGACTACTCTATTACCCTAGTGGAACAATCCAAATGAATACATGCACACATAGATCAAGCATATGGTTAATTAGCATCTGATGTTAACTTTTGCATAAGAGATCAAAATATTATAATAAAATCTACTGTGGTTTATTAACTGAATTAATGTTTTGCTCCAGCTACATTTCTACCCATAGGTGCAGTGTTATCCGGTGATGTTTGTACAGACATATTGTGTACAGTTATCTGTCTTTGTCTTTTCTAACTTCTTTGCATCTTATGATCTTCCCTTTTTGATTACAATGTGGTTATCATAAAAATAACATTTAATGAGTATGGAAAATCCATGATTTTATTTCAGATCTTTACATCCTGTAATACCGATACAATATTTAGTAATATACATTATACATGCCAGTAGGTAGTAGCTGCATTAACCTGCTGGCTATAAATATATCTCCACCAGGTATGAGATGAAGAAATAAATTATTCAACTTCTAAACCTATAATGAACTTACAGATGAATAAAAAGTCTGCTCTGTGAAACACCAATAACAGCATTGGGTGACTCGGAGACAGCTGCATTTAAAATCAAGTGTAGCATAATACAGACTACTAATCATGCAAGCGTACGTAAAACGACCTACATGGATTTTATGAGTACTCTTGGGGTTTCTAGTTAAAAGCTCTGAAGTGTTCTGCATTACAAGGGTTTGTAGTTTTCTTGCAAAGTTACTTAAGCTGCAACTTTCAAGGGCACCAAAATATAACAGCAAAAACCGTGCTTAGCAACCAGAATATTATCTTTTAAAACGGTTTACAAAATGTACAGTAGTGCTCTTTCAGATCAGGAAAAAAATAGTAGCTGTTGCGAGAAAAGTGTAATTACGTTGACTACCTTGAACAAGTAAGTCTTGTCGGATTCCTTACACGCAATTTGTATTCTATTTATAAAGAAGTAATAGCAAAAGCTTAACAAGAAACATAAAATGTATATAAAATTCTAGTAAGCCTTTGGAAAATATATAGAATATATAAGAACCGCTACAAGTGCAACATTTGTTAGGACAGAAAAAGAATCCAAGTGGTGTGATATAATCCACAATTTTAGTCATTACATACAAGTCAGGATAAGGTCAAAAACAGAACACACAGAGTCTGTAAAAAGTACTGTTTCTTGATACTTTGACATGGATTAGATGTTACTGTACTGATTACAGTTTGTTCCACTTATTTTGGGCAGATTGATTTCCTCTTCCAAGTTGGAGCTTAGTGAAAAACAACAATAAAACAAATAAATAAAATGTAAAATATTTCAGCTGGGAAATATTATTTAAAGGTAATAGGCCATACATTGGATGAATATACTATGCCAATCCATGTATTGTAAATCTTATTTTACAGTTCATTAGTTTCATTTTTCTTTGCGCTCACATAATCCATCAGATATACATGAAGGCAAATACGCAATTTAAATCTTCAGCTTAAAGCTTGCACAACATTGGATCAAGAATGCATTGACCGGGATAACATGATATATTAATCAAAACGTCAAAAAAAAAATCTGTCACTCAAATTCAAAGACCATTGATCAGATCATAATGCAATTAGAGGAATTATACAGTAACTGTTTCTTGCTGACATCAAGAAGTGATGATTACAGCTTAAAGGAGACGCATCTGTGAACCCATAGGTCACCTCGCGTACCAGATCCTGTAAAAAATTGTGGACCATACAGAAAACACAGGTAGAAGGGTTGAATTGATTGCACTTAATTGAAATGCAATCAGTTTCCAATCAGTGTAGGCCAGAATCTTGATGTATTAGAAGCAGCCCTTCATTTTTCAGATCTGGTGTTTATCTCAGAACAAAATAACTATAAATGATGTTCCTTTACTAATGTTAAGAAACCATTAATAATAATAGTAGAAACCAAGAGCAATATCTTTGACAGATGCATTGGCAGCAGTAAGACTTTTAAGTGCCACTACTGCCCTAACGTCAATAAGGTCCGAACATTGTCTTATAGAATTTACAGCTTTATGTCAGGCCTGCATAACTACTAGCAGAAAAATGTGTGTGGAAACCTCATATTACGTCACAGAATTTGTAGTCATTTTGAACATGCCAGCCAGTGCTTAAAGATGGAAAATTGGATGCTGAAGATTTTGAAAGAATAATTGATGAGAGGATATTTTAACATCATCTTGGACACAGCATCATTTTTGTTTTCAAAATACAGCAGAATACAGTAGAACCTCCAGTTCAACCAGAAATAAATGCGTTAAAATCAGGGAAATGTGTTAAAGCAAAATAAGCTTAAAGGGATCCTGTCATCGGAAAACATGTTTTTTTCAAAACGCATCAGTTAATTGTGCTACTCCAGCAGAATTCTGCACTGAAATCCATTTCTCCAAAGAGCAAACAGATTTTTTTATATTCAGTTTTGAAATCTGACATGGGGCTAGACATTTTGTCAATTTCCCAGCTGCCCCTGGTCATGTGATTGTGCCTGCACTTCAGGAGAGAAATGCTTTCTGGCAGGCTGCTGTTTTTCCTTCTCAATGTAACTGAATGTGTCTAAGTGGGACATGGGTTTTTACTATTGAGTGTTGTTCTTAGATCTACCAGGCAGCTGTTATATTGTGTTAGGGAGCTGCTATCTGGTTACCTTCCCATTGTTCTTTTGTTTGGCTGCTGGGGGGGGGAAGGGAGGGGGGGTGATATCACTCCAACTTGCAGTACAGCAGTAAAGAGTGATTGAAGTTTATCAGCGCACAAGTCACATAACTTGGGGCAGCTGGGAAATTTACAATATGTCTAGCCCCATGTCAGATTTCAAAATTGAATATAAAAAAATCTGTTTGCTCTTTTGAGAAATGGATTTCAGTGCAGAATTTTGCTGGAGCAGCACTATTAATTGATTCATTTTGAAAAAAAATATTTTTTCCCATGACAGTATCCCTTTAAAGTATTCAAAGGATACACGCTCAGGAGTCTATTTTTATTTGAACTACAGTTGTGTATTGTTCTGAAGATAAGGTTTAAGCTGTAAAGCATTAATGCATACACTATGGGGCAGCATTTGCAAAATTAAAAGTCAGGTGCACAATGCACAAGTCAACTGTGAATGGCCATAAGAGGCGCAAACTAAATGGAATTCATTATTTACAGATAAACCCAGGGCAAGATGTGCCTGGGATTCCCCTCCATTTTTGACATTAGTTCATTCAGTTAGGCTGTAGAAAATGTGCATAAATACTATTTGAACCACCAGAAATAATATAAATGTATTTTTAAACAGAAATACCTGATTCCACAGAATAGAATGAAACCATGATCGTCTGCCTGTGCAAGGTCCACCTCTATAGGCTCACAGACTGATCCACCCCCTCCCTAAGCTTGTAAAGTGATGGTTTTGGGTACTTGAAGTCCCTCTGTTTTTGGTTAAGGAGGGGTTGCATTAAACTGTCAGCCTAAAGGATGTTGGAAAATGGTCCATCAGTGGGGTGTGGTTTCCTTTCAGTCTGTGAAGTCAGTTATGCCTGTGTAGAAGCATACACATATTTATTTTGAAAGTTCAGATAGTGTTAATGCACCGTTTCTATATATTTCATTCATACGAAGAGATACCAGCGCTGCAAGCTCAGGGGCAGACACCAAAAAAAACAAAGAAATAAAATATAGTGTATTATAATAAAATTTACACCTCTTTTTGCATTTGCTATATAGTGTGGTTTGATTGCTTCCACCAAGGGGTTCAGTTACCCTTTATCTGTGATATTTTAACGGTATGCGTGACCACCTCCTGTGTATAGGTAATGGGTACTTACAAACGTTTAGTTATACCACTAGCATAAAGTATAGTTGCTGTTCAAATCCAGGACATCTTTCAGTTTCTAAAAAGGATATGCTAAAATCGTATAAAAACTTCTTTAATAAAATAGAAAATAAAATACAAATTGCACTCACATATGTGTGCTTAAAATAAGCATATATTCAGTCCGTCTGCGGGTTCCCCAATTCTGCGTTCTACTATAGATGTTAATTGCCTGGCGTTGTTGGTAGGATACGCGTTCTTGGTCTCACCCCGATGACGTCACTGTTACCCGACGCGTTTCGTCTATGCGACTTCCTCAAGGCTTTAGATCCCGACGGGATATGCCCATTTGCATGGGTTCCTCCCCATTGGCAGAAGGCAGGACTGTGTAAGTCAGAATGGTTCCAGCCCCAGCGCTGCAAAACACTCGAACACTTGTGTGTCAGTAAAAATAACATTCGTGAAAGTTGAGATTTTAAATATGCTTATACTATATATTTATATTAATGACAGCAGAGGGTATTATTTTAGATTATTGTAGGGTATTATTGTAGATTGTTGGGTTTACTAACTTGCATATATATTGGCATTAGCATGGATTTGTAGTACACATATTGTAAAAATTTGCAGCACTGCATATGCTATAAATGGTAATGTATAATATACTGTACATACAGAATGTGAATACATAGGAAGAATAGCAGAAATATCATTGAGTACTTCAGGGATATATGAATAAATGTGTTCAGACTTGCGTATTTAAACCAAGCATCATTGTGCCCATCCAGTCTGTTCAGATGAATTGCTCACAAGTGCCCCTATTAACTCTGTTAATGTTTGCTAAGGGCATTTCCTGAATGACAGGCTAATAAAAGCCTATTAAACAATGACGTAGGTTTTGTTCATGGCATGCAGTGGTAGTTACAGTGGGAGGATAGAACATGCATGCATTCTCCTCCTTAATGAGGAACTTTTGCATATTGATATTAGCTTACATTTGTTACAGTGTATCTGCTGGGGACTTACAAAAACACTATAAAATGAAAAGAATGAAAATAAACCAACTAATTTGGTAAGAGTAAACAGGATCCGCTAATGGTGTAGTACTGCTTGACTATAATTATCCCACTGACAGCACACCTGTAACTCTTAAAGAATCCTTGAAGGGTCAGTAACATTCAGGAAGGTGGTGTCTTTGACTCTTTATAAACATTCCTAGTTAGCAAATAAAGAATATGCTTTACTAAAGTTTTTTATGGAATCTCACAGACAAATCTGTTTCTATAGTTTTTCTCTAAAACCAATGAAGATTGAGTTTTAAATGCTAAGATCTTAAATAAAATATAATAAAAAGAAGACATCAATCTAAGCAACTCTCCTTTATACATTTATTTACAATGTTTAATGCAAAAAAACTGTTGTTATTGAAAGCAATATTTGCTTAACTCCTGGTTGTTACTTTTAATTAATGTTGCAAAAATCTTAGTTCCCCGGTTAATCAGCTGCTTGGCTTTAAATTTTATCAACAGTCTGAGCCATCAGGGCTGATAGGGACAGACAAACACTGCTTTCAATAGCAATACACATACAAATTACTTAAAAACCATTTGTAATGTAATATACTGCAAAATTGCTTTTTTTTGGGTTGAAATTCCCTTTATTGGTGAAAGTGTAAAGATAAAATATGCTTTCACCCAAAACATGTGCCTTGTGGCATAAATAATGGAACATTTTACCCTAGTCGAAGTATTTTATTCTTTAATTTAATATTTAAATTTTCACCTTCACTTTCCTTTCTTACTTAAATGTGAAGCTGGCTGGTTACGTATTTGTATATTCAATCGTCTCCAGCATTTTACTATACTAAAGTGTAAATTAATTTATAAATCTATTAGTGAAAAAGCAAGCGTTATAAAGATTATTATGGCTTGTTCTTGATGTTTATGCAATTTAATGTCTGCGCTCAGCTCTGCAGTATTGTAACTTGCAACTTGATGACTCCCTTCCATAATCATGGAGACTGAAACCAGCATACTGAAAGTAAACCGATTCATTCTGTAGATAATGGAGGAACAGTGTTCACTATGCATTACGATTTCAGAACACAAATTACATTTTGTTAAAAACACAGTGTTTAAATGCACTGCTCCTCATTGTGGCAAAACGTTATCAGTTTAATACGTTGTGCCATTTTCCCTTGGTATATAATAGAAGCTGAAGCAATCAGGCTATCAATTAGAGATTCTGCTAGACTTGATACAGAGCAGAAGTGGGAGTATAAACTCACATTTGATTTATTTATTTTTTTCTGTTATGAATCTTTACTGCCACCAAGTGACAACTTACATGGAATCTTTCAAACAATGCTATTTTAAAATCATAAAATAATCCATCCATCTCCTGTGATTTAACTTCCACTGTCACGATTAGAGGCGAATGGGTATTTATTTTTTTCAAAATATAAAAATAATAACATACTATTATTTTGATAATCAAAATGATAAGTGAGAAACGGTTTTCTAGTTATTATACAGATACCTGCCTATATGGACTATACATCATCATTTATCAAAGGCCTTCTTTGGGAAATATGTTTAACCTTGGGATCTTTCCAAGCTTTGATGATACAGTGGGAATAAGGACAATAAGTCAGAAACATTGGAGATTACAGAACCTGCTCATCATCCCCTATCACTACAACACTTCCTCCACTAATAAGGTCCTTTGGGGTAATGTAATAATAGGAGGAAAGTTTGCACTAGTTCTTCTAACCACAACGTTGAAACATCTTTTCCAGGTATTTGTACACCATGTTTTCAGAGAAGCTGTAACACCATGATGCAATCCAGATGCTGTGTTCTATACATAACTCTATAAGTCTAACATGAACCTGTTTGTTTTATTTCATATTTAATAAAAAAGTTACATCTTTTGTGTATGAGTCATAAAGGCAGTTGTTGTAAAGGCAGGAGCTATTATTTATGTATTGGTTTGAGCTTTTACAAAATGGTATGAAACTAGTATGGATTCTTCCCTTGGAGACTTAAAAATCATTTTGCAAATTATGCACATTAAAAGGATTAAAATTTGTCCTTATTTATGGTCTGATCAATGTTAATTGTGCTTTAGATTTCAAAAAGTCACATTTACCCTATTTATTATTAAAAAATACTTAAAGGGGTACTGTCATGATTTTTTAGGGTGTAGTTTTTATTTCTAAATTACCCTGTTTACACTGCAGATAATTCCTAAATTTTTTCATTTGTAATATTGGTGTGTAGGCAGCCATCTCAGGTCATTTTGCCTGGTCATGTGCTCTCAGAAAGAGCCAGTGCTGCACTATGGAACTGCTTTCTGCTTGGCTGTTGTTTCTTCTACTGAATGTAACTAAAGGAGTTACAGTAGGACATGTATTTTTACTATTGAGTGCTGTTCTTATATCTACCAGGGAGCTGTTATCTGGATACCTTCCCATTTTTCTGCTGATGGGCTGCTAGAGGGGGAGAAGGGAGGGGGTGATCTCACTCCAACTTGCAGTGCAGCAGTAAAGAGTGACTGAAGTTTATCAGAGCACAAGTCACATGACTGGGAGCACCTTGAAAAATGACACTATGTCTAGCCCCATGTCTGATTTCAAATTTAAATATAAAAAAATATGTTTTTTCTTTTGAAAAACGGATCTCAGTGCAGAAATCTGTTGGAGCAGCACTATTAACTGATGCATTTTGAAAAAAACATGTTTTCCCATGACAGTATCCCTTTAAGATCATAAATGTTTTTTTTACCCAACCCTACCTCCTTTCATTACCCCTGTAATAAGAAGAGTTCATGAGCTCTGCATGAATCAGCCACTCACCTTCTCTAATTCCTGCTGTCTTTCAGAATGGTTAATATGGAGTGTTTTTTTCATAACCAACTGGTAATTTGGTTAACAATATTTTTCTCCATCCAGAATGGCTCTGAAAAGCCAAGTGGCTGTTGTCACAAACAACAATTTAGGCCTATTCGATGGTCGAAAGTACCCAAAAAATAGTTTGAAATTCAAAGTTTTTAAATACAAAAATTTGAATTAAATTCAAGAACCATGATCTAATTTCCCATTCAAAATAATAAGTAATTATAACCTAGTATTGAATAAGGCTGGACCTAAGGCTAGTACAGCACTTGCTCTGCAAGAATTAAGCTTAGATTGCATGCCAGTTTGGGATGTACAGAATTGTACACGTGTTAAGGCATGGGAAGATATGTTAAAATGGAACTGCTATACACAGAATGTAACTAGTTCATTCCTAATTTGCTTAATAGTCAAGTATTGTTTAACAAATTGATCCAAGCATCACTCAGTGTTTGAAATAATTTCTCCAATATGATTCAGCACTTAAAGACAGAACATCAATTTTAGTTATAATTTACAATTCATCAATAAACACACACAGAGTCATTTATTTGTGTCCATATAGCAGCTAATGTAGGTTTCTAAATTACCTGCTGCAGCTGCTGTCTATATAGCTGTGTACTTAGGCGTTGAGTACATTTCCATTTTTGCAATAAACAACAATAATTCATAGGCAACATTTCAGTGTGAAAACCCTTCTTTTAAATACATTATCACTATTACCGAAACACTGAGTTTACCTAAACCTAACAATAAGTTCATATAAATATATGTGTATATAGAAATGCTCTTGAATGCCCCTAACTTTGTACTCTTGGAGCCATTTGTCAGCTCAACAAAGAGAATAACATTATAAGGGGATTCAGCAAATAAATGTAACGTTTTCTAAACAATCAGAATGCAGCTCTAAAAGCGGATCTACACTTAGGGGCAGAGTTTTCATGCCTCAGTATTTTTTTCTCAGTGTTGCATTGGGTGCCTTAATGGCCCACCATCTTCACTTTGTGAACTCCCACCACCATATCCCCCCCCCCACACCAAGTGATCTCAGGTGTAAGTTAGTGGGAACCTACAGAGCTGTAGTGAGAAAGCTCAGGAGAAGCTCACTATGTGTTGAACACAACTGAAAAGTGGGGGAAAGCTTCATTGGGAGAGGTGACCCCCTCTCAGTGTCTAATGCACTACTAGTTCCTTTCAACATGTAGTGACACTGGAGCAGGGCCGCCATTAGAAATCATGGGGCCCGTACAACAAAATTTGGTGGCCAGGGGATTAAAAAAACATAAAAAACACACATTGGTGTTCAGAGGAATTGAACTCATGGCTTCAGGACTTCAGCTTTGCCTCCTTTTGTGACTTTGGGTCTTTTCGCCGCTTCAGGACTTCAATTTCGGCTGTTTTCGTGACTTCGGGTCTTTTTCGGCGATTCAGGACTTCAGCTTTGGCTGTTTTCGTGACTTCGGGTCTTATCTCCGATTCGGGACTTCGGCTATTTTTGTGGCTTCGGGTCTTTTCGCCGCTTCGGGACTTCGGCTGTTCGGCACTTCCGCATGCAGGACTTCGGAAGGAGGCGGCACGGCTTCGGTGCTGTCAAGGGGGGCCTCTCTCTTTCAAAAGTTCAGCACTGCCAGGCCCCCCTTCAGGCCCGGTACACTACCCCCTGTGCCCCACTGATGGCGGCCCTGCACTGGAGGCTTCCTGAGAGGAATGCTGTGTGCATGTGAGGATGTGAGAGGATCCATTGAGTAGTTTGAGTAATCCACTGAGTCTGGCTTCCAGTGCTCCAGTATGTAACCTGTGTTCAATAAAGTCTGCCTTGGTTCATCACATTACTTGGTGACATGCCTGTTCTTACAGCAAAGGCCTTCCCCATACCATTTCTTGTAATGAGTGCATGTCAGACATGTGTTATGAGTGTTTTACCAGATAGTAAATAGTCCTACTTGCCATAGTTTACTGCACCTGGGTGAACACATTAATAAGATGGGTTCACTTAGGAGTTTTAAAGGAACACTTACACCAAACATTGAAAGTGTATCAAAGACATTGAAATTAGGGGTGCACCGAATCCATGATTTGGTTTGGGATTTGGCAAGGATTCAGCCTTTTTCAGCAGGATTCGGCCGAATCCTTCTGCCCGGTCTAACCGAATCCTAATTTGCAGATTCAAATTAGGGGCGGGGAGGGAAATCACATGACTTTTTGTCAAAAAACAAGGAAGTAATTTTTTTTTCTCCTTCCATATGCAAATTAGGATTCAGATTAGGTTCAGTATTAGGCCGAATCTTTTGCAAAGGATTCGGGGGTTCGGTCCAAAATAGTGGATTCTGTGCGTCCCTAATTAAAATATAATATACTGCTGCACTGGTAAAAGTCTTTCTGAACCAAACAGATAACTTTTACCAGTTCAGAGCAACTAGGGTTGCTACCTGTTCAAATTTCACCCGGACAGCCCTGTTTTTGGAAGTGCTATCGGGCTGAAAAGTGCCTGTCCGGATTTCCAAATTAGGAAATCTGGGCAGGACATTCAAGTTAATGACATGGCCAATCGCTGATCGCTATGTCATCAGTCCCACATCTGATGTCATCAGCCCGCCCTGACATCATCAACCTTTAAAGCAACAGTACATTTTATTTTAATTACTTTGATACACTTTCATTTTTGGTGTTATTGTTACTTTAAGTTGTAGCTGACAAGCACACAGTAACCAGACTTCATAATCCATGGCAATCCAAGAAACCCTTCAAACTCGAACGTTTTGTCAAAAAATATAGTTCTCAGGTTATTCTGTGGGAGTGACATTGTTATAATTTTTAAATACTGTCAGTATATCTCTAAAGGAGAAGTAAACCTTAAAAATAATAGAATAGGGCTTAAAATGATGGGGAGCTACTGGGGCATTTTTGGAGACTCAGATCTTTACTGATAAAGGGCTGTGGTTGCCTTGGTCTGGTACAGAAGCACAAAACATAATGTACAACATTTCTAGCTACTTCTTTAGTTTACTTTACCTTTATCCTTGTCCTTTAAGACCCTGGAGGTGAATATCCTGTTCAATGACATGCATTCTGCCAACATTATAGAACAAAAAGAAAGTATTTTTGTAGTATCCTGTTTGAAAGCTAGTTAACCATCTTGCATCGTTTAAAGCAGAGCCCAACACCTGCTTCTTCTGACCTGATTGTCTTATTTTCCTCTTCCTCTAAACATTTTAATTTTCCAGAATTGAGCAATTCTGCCAGCACCTGTTAGCAATCTAAACACACAGCAATGAAACAGGACACAAAATGCTTTAACCTTCCTGCGGGAATTAGGAAGCTGAGATTGGAAGCTACAATTAGACACTGCCTAATTACAAGGCAGATAGAGGCCTCACCTAATGCATCACGAAGTGAAGACAGATCGGTTACCATGATCTTTTTCTGCAACTCGGGGCTGTCCAATTATGGCTAACCAGCGATTATGAGGGCTGCATAGATTTCACTGTATGGCATTGTCATTTTAATGAACTATGAACATTCAGTATCGAGAATAATTATCATACTGCATGAAAAAAGTTGTACAGCACTGCTATGCCCAAGTTTGACACCAGTGACTAGAGATTTAAGATTTAAAAAAACTACAGTGAAAACTATGGTGAAATTCACTCTCTTATATGCTGATATGCCAAGACTAATTAGTACTGAAAGAGGACCCTAATTAGCACCAATTAGTTTACCTTCACAGGTAGTAAGTTATTTACAAGCTGCCAGCCTCATTTTACTTGACCATATTACTTTAAGTATTGACTGACTGAACAAGAAGTGCTTTTAGCAAACGCTAGTTATAAAGGGAAATTATTCTCAAATGATGTGAATCATAAAAAAATCACCCCTTCCCCCTGCACTACCTGTATGACTACATATGAGAAAGCGACATATTAGTTGTTATGAGCATTTACCGATGTTCTTAGTACAACTAGCCCTTCCCATAATCCTAGTAGCACAAGGGTGCATTAACATTAAGCAATTCATAAAGTTTGAAAACAAAATGTAATTAACAATAGATTCTCAATCCTAGTAATTGAATAAATAACATTCACATTGAGCTTAAATTTCCAAAGGTGACCTCTCCAAATCTTTTGCATGTTACCAGATAATGGCTACCTTAGATCTTCAGCTTTAATTATCAGAGAGGAGCAAGTCAATTTACATAGCATGTCATAATGTCAAGTCTCACTGGCATGGAAAATTGCTAATAAATAAATAGGTAACATACCCTTAGATTCAGCTTATGATGGCCTCCTCGAAATTAAAAGGGGATCTTAACACTATTGCTCAACCACACTTTACTACATTGTTGCTGGACTAAATGTGGCAGCGCACATTAACATATTATCAAAGGTTACAGCATACTGGGAGCTTTAGCCCAGCAACATCAAGGTTGTATTCTTAAAGCAATAGTGCCAGATAAAACTTTTTGCTGACTCTACAGGACCAAGCTGTTTTTTATGTATAAAATACAAATGTTCCTCTCACAAAACAGTAGAGGGACTAGGAAAACTTGTCTTAATATGCTTAATTTAAACATACTACACTACTGGGCTCCAAATCTAAGGGGCTCATATGTATTCACCCTTCTAACAGATTAATGTCTTATTTCACTTTGTAAAGTGAAACCAAAAAATATGTCTGTATACAGGGCTTATTTACATCTGTAGACACAGTGGGTAACTTTCACTTGCACTTTTCCCCGCAATGAGTTGTGTCTTGTATCCATATGCGTTCTCTGTACTTCTAAATAGTTGAAGCATGGAGGAAAAAAACCCGGTGGGCCCATGGGACCCCGCCGGCCCAGACCTGCTCCCCCGGCTGCCCCATAAAGAGCCGTTGTTATGCAGCTGTTGCGCCGTTGCAGCCTTTGCAAATGCACACAGAGCATCTTTTGTGTATGCCTAGAGTTTTGAGGTCGGGAGGGGGCCCCCTGGAACTGCCAGGGTGCAGACATCATTTGCACATCAACACCAGTACTGGCACCATACTGAAAAATATATAACTCAACTGTGCCCAAATTGCAATAAAACACGGGCAGTGGAACTGATTTTTCATACATCAGATGCAGTTACACCAGATGCAGCACAGCAGACACATCCCAATTGCTTCTTATTCAATGCCCGCATTGCACCTGCAATGGAAATAGAATTCTGGGGAAAAACATGGTGCTTGCACTCAAAATTGCACTTTACACACTGCATCAAAGTAAGTGTGAATCACAGTATCTAAAACAAAAGCCAGTTCCAAAGGCACAGGAACAGACAAACAGATATATAGGGTAATATTGCCTTAAATATGGCACCACTAATCGTGCTCGAAGGATTTGGTTAACTCCACCACATATGTGTCAATCCCTTCCAATCTCACCATCACCATAGGCATTGTAAAAAGAAGCTACTTAACTCTCCTTGTGTAAGCTTGCATATATAATTCTCTTCAAGTGATGTGGCCCGCCTATTGGTATAAACTGTAGGATAAAGTGCAGCAGCAATAGTGTAAAATAACTTTTTTATTGTTAAAAACAAATATTAAAATACACTCACATGGCATTCACAGTAAAAAAAAAGCATATCTATGACTCGTCCTGTTGGAACTGCCCCTTGTGAAATGTCCGCACAAAGTCTTTCAATTTAGGAACACTCGGTTGTATATCCAACTGAGTGTTCTAGTTTGAAAGACTCTGTGTGCACATGTGAGTGCATTTTAACATTTGCATTTCAATATAATCCTATATATCTGTCTGTTCCCGTGCCTTTGGCGCTGGCTTTTGTTTTAGATACTGTGATTCGGGCTTGAAGGGATACAAGTAAGAGCCGGATAAGGATTGTGAACACAATTGGACCTTGGGATTATACTAGTTGGACAAAGCAAAGTAAGTGAACAGGCCCTATAATCAGGCCCGGATTTACAAACTTGACGCCCCTAGGCCGGCTCTGCTCATCGCCCCACTCCCCTGCCAGTGCCGTCCCCTTCGATTCGTTGTCCAGCACTGTCGCCTCCACTTTCGGCTTCCCCCTGTCCAGCGATGTCGCATCCACTTCCGGCTTCCCCCTGTTTCTGTGCGTGCAGGTGCATGCGCACGTCTTAATACTCGGGAACAGCACTGGAGACTGATGTGAGTCTCCAGTGCTAGTTACTAAGCAGATGCGGCTGGACCGCATGCTGCCCCTAAAATCCTGCAGGGTGCAGTTGTTCTCAGAAAAGCAGAAAAGTGCAGTGAATCTGGCAGTGACTGTGGAGGGCCCTACTGGAAGGGACAGGCCCGTATACAGTACCCTGGTACCCTGGTAGTTACACCACTGGGGGGTAGGGAAATAATCAGTTTATGTCAGGGGCATGGAATTTATTACCTAAGATGTTTTTTTTTTCCAAACGGTGGAATCAGGTGTGTTTGTGTAAAAAGAATCTTATATTTGCATTTATTTCTGGCAGGTTAGACACACTAGCAATTAGGCAGACTGCTGTAGACTCAAAAAAAATAGATCGCGGCCGCATCTATGCGTGTATGCAGTTCCATGATCCGACCGCCCGTAGGGGATCCATTATGATCCGATCGTTGGGCCCTAGAGGAGAGATCAGTTCAGTTGGCGACATCCAAGCGAATGGATCTCTGCGTCTTTCAGAGTCAGTGTGGGGTTGTTATTATGATTGACTTATGCTATCTCTCTGCTGCTGTCTTGCCCCTCCTTCTTTGTTAACTTCAACTGTTGTCAATTAGCAACCTTGCCCTTTTATAAGCCTGTTACAAGCAACTCATGGTTGCTTGATCATTGAGCTCCCCAGACAGATTTAGCCTACTTCTCCTTGTTCTTGCCTTGTTCTTAGTTCCAAGTTCCTAGTCTCTAAGCCCTCTCCCTGTTAATCTACCCTTATCCTGAAATTAACAACTGCAGCAGCACTTCGATCTTTGATTAAGCTTTTTATTCGTGCAACAACGGCAACGTTTCGGGCTATACCAGCCCTTTATCAAGCCAAACATAATGTGTAACAAACGTGCTTAAATAGGTGATTAAGGGGAGGGTTTACCAATTAGTCACCACCTCCCAATTACAGGACTCAATTCCCAGCAGTCTCAGTAAAATATCAGTGAAAATTTGTGCAAAATTCATCTCTCAAAAGCTCTTTATAATAATAAATAGTTCATCCATTGTGATAAAAAATCCAGTGTAATAGAAATTATCCATCCAGTGTAAAAAGATTTCTGTAATAAAATTTTTTGTCCATCCAGTGTAAAATTGTTTGTGAAATTCAGTGTATAAATAGCATAAAATTTGCATAGAATTGGTGATTATAAATTTAAAATCTTGGATAAGGATAAGGATTACTATGTTAATGAGATCAAGACACAACTTGCAGATACAAGGGTATACCTTAAATTGACATTGGATCCGTTGAATAATATACAAATTAAGATCCGGAATATTGTGGATAAGGCAGTGGAGGCGGGCCTAATGATGGAGCTTTACAACAATTTCTAGATTTCTTTGAGCATATGCATGTATACACTAATTCGAGCTATATACATTATTGTCAACTGTACAAGAGGTATATCGACGATATCATTATGATATGGACAGGCACAATAGAGAGTCTAATGGGCTTTTGTGGACAGCTGAATTCAGCAGTACCTACCATAAAATTCACAATGATACATGATCCTGTGAGAATTAATTTTCTTGATGTAACAATTCAAAAGGAAAATGGTTATCTCAAAACTGATTTATACAAAAAAGAGACGGACCACAATAGTTTGTTGCAATACTCTAGTTTCCATCCACCCTCATTGAAAAATAATTTACCTAAAACACAATGTAAGAGAGTAAAACGTATAACTACAGATGAACATAAAGGAAATATTAGAATGGAAGAGATGAAAAATAGATTTTTACAGAGGGGTTACCCTGAAGCACTTCTTGATGCCTGTATGCAGGAAGTGAAAGATATCCCCAAAAATAAATTAATAGAACAGAAAGAGAAAAAAGAAACACAGAGATTGGCTTTTGTTAGTAAATTTAATGTGGCCAGTAATAATATATGCAAGATAATTACAAAACACTGGCACATCTTGCAGAGGTGTGTCCCACATGTTCCAGCATTTGTAGAATTTCCCTTAATGGCATATCAACGTGGTAGCTCTTATAAGAGCGGATGTGGGATCATCAAAGAAAGGAGCACAAAGGTTTTTGGGAACTCCCAAAATGGGAACATTCCCTTGCCTAAATTGCGCCAATTGTAACAATATCACAAAATGATCAACCTTCACACATTCACATAAGCTGAAGGCAATTAAAGTCAATAATTTTTATACGAATGACTCTACATTTCTTATATAGATAATTAAGTTCCCATGTGGATTAGCATATGTGGGAGAGACGACACAAATAGTTAAAGATTGAATCAATCAACATAAATCTAACATTAGATGTCACTATAAACATTTACTAATACCGGCACACTTTGCTAAAGCCAGACATACAGTGAGTCAATTAAGATACAAAGTTATTGACAGTGTAAGTCCTTTGAGACGTGGGGGTGACAGAGTGCAGCTATTAAAGAAAATGGAAATGAAATGGATATTGAAATTGGGTACGTTGAACCCTGGGGGGACTAAACAGAGAATATACTCCTGAAATATTTATTTGAGATGGTATTTTCTTGTATATCGTGCTTTTGTGTAACAAGATATAACTTTAAGAAGTATACAATGTTTCTATACATAATGAATATACAATGTTTCAATTGTTAAGCATCCTTTTATTGCACTCGAATTGCTCTAACCATATTTTATGCTCACGTATTTTTCTATACTTTAGAACTCCTATCCTGGGAATTACTGGTGTCCTGACAAACGTAGACATCCAGAACTCCAGTGACAGAGCAAAATATGTGAGTTATAGACAAGATTTTACATTTACAATCACCAATTCTATGCAAATTGTATGCTATTTATTACACTGAATTTCACAAAAAGTTTTACACTGGACGGACAAAAATTTTTATTACAGAAAAATTTTTACACTGGATGGACTATTTCTATTACATTGGATTTTTTTTATCACAATGGATGAACTATTTATTATTATAAAGAGCTTTTGAGAGATTCATTTTGCACACATTTTCACTGACATTTTACTGAGACTGCTGGGAATTGAGTCTCGTAATTGGGAGGTGGTGACTAATTGGTAAACCCTCCCCTTAATCACCCCTTAATCGCCTATTTAAGCACATTTGTTACACATTATGTTTGGCTTGATAAAGGCCTGGTATAGCCGAAACGTTGCCATTGTTGCACGAATAAAACTTTTAATCAAAGATCGGAGTGCTGCTGCAGTTGTTAATTTCATGTGGAAGGAACCTGTGCAAAGAGGAGTACAGCGTGCAGCCGAGGCTTCAAACAGTGAGTAGTGTGAGTGTGGCACTTTACTTTGACTTTCTACCCTTATCCTGGTTCCAGTGACGGAACTACCGGGGGAGCAGGGGGTGCGAGCGGGCCAGGGCCCGCACCCCCTCAGGGCCCCCCCGGCAGTCCATTCGCCGCTGAACATGCCGGCAAATTCGGCCGTACGGAGGGGGGCAGGGCCCGGCTGTGCGTCACGCACCAGGGCCCGCCCCCCCTCTAGGATCGCCACTGCCTGGTTCCCTGCCTGCTTCGTGAGGATCTCCCGGTACTGACTTCAGCTTATTTATTGGACCTTTGATACTAGCTGCCTGTCTCGACGTTTGGCCTATTGACTGGACTTTATTTTGCCTGCCAGTATCTCCGTATATTCTGTTAATTTATTGGTTACTGTTTTGCACCTTTTTTCATAAATTGTTCACCTTTTCATGGCTTCCGTACTCTGTTCTCCTATTTATGGTTATGCAAACGAAATTGGTATACTAACTTAGTGAAGAACTATGGGGTTCAGTTTGTGCCAAATACATCCATAAATAACAGCAACTGTGACGTTACCATTAGTGATGGGCAAATAAATTCTCCAGGCAAGGATTCATGAGGAATTTCCGCATTTTGCCACCCACAAATGTTTTCACAAAACTGCAACAAATATTTGCTGTGACAAAGAAAAATGTTGCACATTGTTATTCGGACGCCCACTCTCTTTAATGCATTTGGACAAAATAGTCATGCATATAAAAATTGTTGCGCGTCCAAATTATTTTGACACCCATTGACTTCAATAGAGAATTTTTAACCATTTCGCAAATTTTCCGTGAAGCAAAACGGGACAGATTCGCCCATTACTAGTTCCCATAAGTGCTAAGGAAAAGTGGAAAGTAAAGACCATGTAAATTGAGTGGCAAAAAAATAATTCTTCTCAAGATGCTTTTGAAAATTATTTTGTATTACTGGTACAGCAGAACAACTTCCAACTTCCAAACCTCAATGCTATGAAATCATGGAATCCAGGAAGATGGAAAGTATGTTATTATTCACAGAACGTTCTCTTGATTACCTGAAAAAGGCAGTTACTGCACAGATTAATTAAAGCATGTCCAGGAGCTGTTTTTTATGTTTTGAAAGCAATATACTTAGTGATGCATATCATATCAGAATAATTTCAGACAAACTTCCGATAGAGCACTATATTCTCTGAACAGCAAGTTGCTCTGTATAGAAAAAGAAGTGTTTTTCTGATGCTGCCAGTGCAACCTCATTCTTTCAATTCACAATTCACATTATAGCCCTGACCTATTACGACTCTTAGGAGATTTATAATTGTTATTATTACCTTTTTTTATAATGTAGCTCTGCCATGTTACATAAAACTTTTCAAATACTGTTCATTATTCAAGCCAGTTTCTACCCCAGGGGAGCTTATAGTCTAGATTCCTATCATATTCACAAGGCACACATGAAGGTCAACTTCATCAGAAGCCAATTAACTTGCCTGTGTGTCTGGGTTGGTGAAAGGAAACCTTAGTACATGGAAGAAAGCCACACAGAGATGACGAGAAAATACCAAGCAGATAATGTCATGGCCAAAATTGAATAGCCTCACTCTACAAGGCATTTATCAATCAAAAGTGGAAATAACACCTCCAAATAATTGGCCATTCAGTCATCTGTCAAAACTGAAAGAAGAACTCGATTTTAACAAATACGTTTTTAGACTTTTTTTACCAACCCAAAGTAACCACAGCCTGGGGGCCTGGGGGCCACCAGGACTGCTGCCTCAGGGCCCCCCAGGCCCCCCCTGCCAGGGGGTTAAACATAGTGAGGCACATTTATCATGGGTCAAATTTCAAATTCATTTCGACTTTTTTAAAACTCCCACAAACTCGACAGATTTGACCAATCGAAACTTATTCATAAAATCAAATTTTCTCAGCTCGGACTAATTGAATCGGCCCAAAAACTCGTACTGAATTTGATTCGAATTAGAAAAACTCGAATTTAAGTTTTTTTCTGAAAAAAACTTGAATGTCAGGAAGGCTCTTTTCCCATGAATGTCAGGAAGGAACCTCTCCCATTGACTTATACAGTAATCTGGCAGGTTTTAGGTGGTGAATAGTCAAATTCAAGTTCTTAAAGGGCCAGCGTATGATAAATCTCAAAATTTGAATTAAAACTCAAATAGATTTTGGATAATTCACAATTTGAATTTGAGAGTTTTGACCGAATTTTTTTTTCAAAAATTTTCACTTCGACCCTTTATAAATCTGCCCCTTAATGTAATATAATAGAATTGTTAAATTACATTGTAAAAATTATTATTGTGTAATGCCCATATTCCCATCAAGTTTTACCTTTGCAGACTCTCACATCCCACTTTATCTTCTGATACTAATAAAGTTTATAAATTTACTATCAGAAGTCTAGCTTCCTATTCATTTGAATAAATATGAATGTAAAAATGTCAAAATATCATGTATGTATTTTCCTTTAGGTTACCAATAGGGCTGAAGTTATAGAGCTGATAAGCATCTATTAAATATTTATGTAAATTGTCTTTTTACACATAAAAATCAATTGTAACCTAATGAGTTGAAACAAAATAATTATAATGTGTGTTTCCCATGGCTGGCTTTGAAATATTTATTTAATAATTCCATATCGCATTTGCAAGGCAATAATAAACAGGCTAGACTATGTTTATAAGGTTATTTTTATTCTGATGGAAAGAAAAGTATAGAACTAGATGTGATTATACATTAAATAAAGAGGGGAGAGAAATAGATTTATACAAGCCAAGTTCACTCTGCACTTCTAAACAATGTTATCATGCAAGAACCATGAAATGAATTTATACTTTCATTAATTTTTAAATGAATGTGCTTCCATTTTTATATTGTAAGCACCAATACTGAATTTCTATGTCATTTTAGAAAATATAAAGCAAAGGCATTGCATTATTGAAATGACAGTATTAGTGTTGCCCAAATTCAGGAAGTTTAACATTTACTTTTCATCTCTTTCATTTTGCTTCAGAGCATTTTTTTAATATTTACCATATGCCTTCTTTTCTTTCTGTGATTTTCATTTATAAGTGTTCATAGTGACAAATAAATACAAACAAGCTCTTCAAGATCTAGCAAGGAGGCCAGAACATAAGCTTTCTGTTGGAATAGCAAAATAGAGCAAACTTTAGCTAATATTTAAAGCAGGCGATTTCCTTTATATAAACCAATCCCATTAAGCTGTGTCAACACATGAGCAGTGTTAGTTTTCTGCTCCAGTATCTGCATGTGTCATGTGTGATTCCCAAACTGGTTGAAAGGAGGTGAAACGTCTTTATTTCATTATTCATAACTGGGCAATATGTTAATCGGCCAGCAGGCGGCACCAAACCATAAAGTTGGCCTCTGGGGCAATTCCCCTGCAGGAGTCTATATAAGGGAGTATCTGAGCTGGGCTCTTCCTCTTTGGCCTGTAAAGATCTGATGGCAAGACAAGCAGCAGAACATGTCCGCAAGGAAGACTGTACTTAGCTAGGGCAAAGGGAAGTGCACTACCACCACCTCAGAGGTAATTAGGAAGTTGGTAGAGTAGCAAGGGTAGTCTTTGGTCCTGACGAGTAGGTAGTGATTGGGGTTAGTACTCCAGGTGAGTGTGTGCCAGTTAGGGACTGAGTGTTCAAGGTAGGTTAGTAGGGAACCTATGAGCCATGGTGAGACAGCCAGGAGAAGCTTGTGTATATAGACACAAAAGAGAAGGGGGATTGTGTGTGAAGGAGAGGGAGCCCCTAAACATTCACAACACTTTGCTAGTGTACTTCCATATGTCAGGGGCACTGGAGGCTTTGTGAAAGGAAGCTGTTAAAGAGATGTGAGGGTGTGAGAGAATCCTTGTAAATAGTCATTGGCGAATAAATTCGCCAGGCGCAAATTAGCGGCGAACTTCCACGTTTCGCCGTGCGGCAACATTATTCTGACGGCCATTAACGCGAGCGTCAAAATTGGCATGAGCGTCAGAATTGATGCGGGTGTCAAAATTTACACGGGGCATCTAAATTCGCATTTTGCTAATTTTTCGCCATTTCGCGAGTTTTGCAGAGACGGGACAAATTCGCCCCATCACTACTTGTAAAAATATTTATTTTATTTATATGTAATTGAAACAAAGACACTGAAGTTGCGTTATCTCTGCTTGGCATTATACTTTGCCACCCTCTGTGTGCAGCTGCTATAATAAAGTCTGCCCGACTCACTGCATCAACCTGTGAGATGTCTGTTTTGCACAGTAAGGTATTTTCTTTTCCCTTTCCCATGACTGAGAGCTATCTGAGCTCGGTAGCCCTTGTTAGATGTGCTATACATGAAATAGATATAGGATATTCACTTATGTGTCTAAATTTATTTACTACTATTTATGTTTTATATGTTATAGACATTTAGACTGTAAGCCCTACAGGGTAGGGTCCTTTTGCTTCCTTGACACTGAGCACTTAATCTGTATTGTAATTATATTTTTTATATTAATATAAATTGTATTTCTAATAATGCACTTATTGTTACTTTTTATTCCAATGACCCCTTGTTTGTTACTACTAATTTATATTTTTGTTGTACAGTGCTTTGCCCTCAAGGAGCGCTTTACAAATAAAAATATACATACATACATATATAAATACATAGTTTTCTTGATTCTCAGTTGCATCACCTTCCTAAGCAAAATATATATGTACTTGGCACACATCCTAATATTCTATTAAAGTTTGATAATGTCCTAACTGTTTTATCATTCTGCACTTTTCGAACAGTGAAGTTGTTTTTTTTTTATTATTTTAATATTATGTTTTTGTAATAGTGCTGGCAGTGTAGATATCAGGACTGGTTAAAATGTAGGTCCTTCTCTGTGACACAAGATGGCAAAGTCTTTAAGAAGCTGTGGGAACTTTATACCAAGCAACATTGCTTTAAGATGTTGCATAAATTTTGAGTGTGATGATATTTAAACCACCTTTATAGTAAAATTGTAAATATTAAAACAAAACACAAAAAATAAAACTAATTGCACACTGCTTTAGAATACTGCAATACTGAAGTTTACATGATACTAAAATTTAATTTCAGGGTTAAGTCTTTAACCTGTTATTCTGTATATTCTTTGCTTGGGGGATGGACTTGCCGAGTTAGTATCCCAGCTATTTGTAAGCACAGTAGCTAGGCTTCTCTTATCTACATTCTACAGCTGTGAAATTAAGATGTTTATGGAGGTAAAATGCTTCAAGGTATTGCACTTTATAGAAAGGGGAATGGTGAGATTGGGGACAGATTTCAGTGATGACTCTCTGGGATTTTAGCAGAGAGTTTTCTCCATTGTTAATATTCACTACATGCTTGATCTAGTGGAAGAATATAAAACGTATTAATAAATATCAATATTCAAATAAATAAATGAAAAACTGTAAGGTTTATAGCACAAAGGGTTTTTTATGTTGATGTCTTTATATATGCAGCATGGTGGTGCCTCAATAAGTGCCTTGCAGAACTGGGGGCCTAGGTTCAATTCCAGTAAGGTCCAACTTGTGGGGCCCATACAAATAAATGGTCAGGGTTTACCTGTGATGGGCAAATCTGTCCCGTTTCGCTTCGCCGAAAAAATTGCGAAACATTAATGAAAGCATTGAAGTCAATGAGCATCAAAATAATTTTGACACGTGACACTGTTTACACGAGCAACAATTTTTATACACGTGACTATTTTGTCCAAATGCATTAAAGTCAATAGGTGTCTGAATAATTTTGACATGCAACAACTGTTTAACAAAAACATTTGTGGGTGGCGAAATGTGAAAATTCGCCACAAATCCATGCCTGGCCAATAAATTCACTAGGGCACCATCTGCAAGGAGTTTTTTTTTTTCCCAGTGCTTACATGGGTTTTCCTCCAAGAATTCCTGTTTCCTCCCCTTTGTAATTACAATTCAGCAGGTTGCTTCCTGTAGTCCCAGAATTCTCTGCATACTGGCATCTCTGCTTAAAGGAACCAGAATGAAAACATTGTTCTGTGTGTCTAAAGGACAAGTAATGACAAAAAGTAAAAATATTTATTTTAACTTTAAAAGTTGTATCTGTTCACCCAGCACTTTCAAATAAACTATTTCTTGGCAACAAACGTCCTATTTTATATGAGAAAGGGTTAGATATTACTGATTACATGAATGGCATTGTTTATCTAGCGGTGCAATATACCCATTGTACTCTACTGAGCATATCTATTTTCTGCTGTGTAAACACGATGTAACGCCAATCTGGCCTATCAACACCACTTTCCAGCTAGTGAGCAGAGCATGGGTTACATTGGATGCTCTCTTCAGGATCCGGGCCTTCGCTTTTTGGAAGCTTTCCCTCTAAGGTGTAGTGCAACTACAACAGTCAGGCTACTGTGCATACAAAACATACAAAAGATTGGGCGCCAGGAGGTTCTTATGATGCAAACAAAGAACTGTTTATTAGTCAGAGACAATGATCTCAGGTATACTCACATCACAGTGGATCAGAGGAAAAAGGCACAGGCACATCACATGCAGCTTTAAACGTGCTGACACTCCCTTAGGACAGACTTGACAGGTATCCCACTTCACCTCTGCGACCTATTCCAGTAGTGGTCTCTGGATCAACCTCAGGGCAATCATCTCTCCTGATTCCCTCTCCAAACTGTCACTCCTGCATTGGAGCTTAGAACTGCTCTTTTTAGCTCAACCCTGACTATCTTACACTCGTAGAGCGTACTAGTACTGGGAGCTCATCTGCCACTTTCTATTCCTCATTCACGGGGTTGCCTGGTCCCCGACTTGGACACATGCCTTTCTGGGCCTTGCTGTACCCAGCCCCTCTGAGCACACCCAGCTGGATCACCATCCAGAGGCCAAAGAGGAAGAGGCCACTCCTTACACACACTATATTGCAGTGTGGCAGGAAGTTGTCATTACCCCTCTTGGCCAATCACAGTAAGAAAAAGGGAGGGGCCTTAAAGCCATAGGGGCAGATTAACCCCCTATGGGCCCCTACAATGACTTGTTTCAGATTAAATGGCTGCCCCCATGGCTATACAGCAGTTTATATACATTTTACTCGTTTTCTTAAGATATCGCACATTTTCTACTACTGCAGGGTAACAATACATTTTATTTGAATGCATATAAATGTAAATTTTTATGCACTTTGCACCCTTCCTTCCATGATGTAAATTACCTCTAGTAAGTTTCTAAGAATGAATATAAATTACTTTGCCAATATTTGTTTCAGCCGTGTAGGGTTTGTTAAGTGTCAGAAAACCTGTGAAGGGGGAAACAGAGAAAGGGAGAAAGACACTAAAATATCTGCAAGTGTAAAATAAATATTTAAAAAAACAGAGTGAAAATGTTTTCTAAAGTCATTTCCTCTTTAAAACACAAATTGATATGAATGCAATTATGATATATATTATTACAGGAAATTCAAGTAGAAATTGTACAACTGAGAACTACTATTATCCAGCAAGGTCATTTATGTAAGAAATGTATTTTCAGGTTTCTACACCTCTAGGCAAACTCCTAAGAGGACAAACTTACCCCTGATTGATCTGTCTGGGTATTAGGGACTGCTACACTTAAATCCAATCTAGAACAACAGTTTCTCCTTTTGTTGATAATGCTTGTCTCTTGTACAGACACAGGCTTCTCTAACTAGACAAAGAAAAATGTAATATCGATGTCGATTTCTGGGTTATTTTTTGTTTTTTTTTCCTGTTCTAAATATTACCATTAGTACTAATGATTGTTTGTATTTCTAAAACAAACAATTTAATATGCCTTTTGAAGAAAATGTATAATTGTATTTTGTCAAATATTTTAGTATAAAAATACTCAGATTTCTGTGTAGGTTAACAACAGATGCAATTAAACATCTTTATGAGCAAATTCGGAGTCTTTCATTTCACCAAAAAAATGGGGACAATTTCACCTAAGTGCATTTGGGTCAATAGAAAGGAAATTACATTGCAGTTAAGGTGTTTTTAGATCTGCAATAACATATATGTTATTCTATATTCCTTACCACTATGCTACAACTGTTCCTTATAGAAAAAAAGGCTCCCACATTGCCAATTTCTTCCAAAAACAGTGCCCATACAGCACCCAAGATACACGGGGGGAACTAGAGAGAGAGAGTTCCCATCCCATTGGTTGATGTGAAAGACAAGAGGAGATAATAATCTGCATTTTTTGTAAAAAAAATTAGCCACTAATCTCTATTATTGGGAGGAATTAGGAAGGTCACCCAGTCTTGGCAATCACTGGTGCATATGACAAAAACGAGACATGAAGAAGTAGATATTTAAAATATTTTTTGCCTTTGGTTCACTTTGTCAATATATCTCAGTCCACATCCAGTGCTAAGAGGTTTTGGTATGCAGTGGCTGTGTATTGCCACCTGTATTGTCGTTCTGCCGCTTTCCCACCCCCACAGCACTCACATTTTCGGGTCTGGATGGGGTACGGAGGTCCACATCGCTAGTGCAAAGAGGGCAATTATGCTTTCTGCACTAGAAGAGCTGAATTTCCGGGATGAAAAACAGAAATTTGTCTCTTTGTCGCCAACGGTAACTTGTGGGGCACTGCTGCCTGAGGTGAGTTTCTCATTGGTACACTACTCCTGTCGGTATGAGCTGCATGAATATGGAAGTGCTCTCATTTCTTCAGTAGCTTAAAGTTCAATTATAGGTATGCATGCCAAAATGTTATAATATCTGCCTATCTTCTTGTGTCAGAGAGGTGCAGTAAGTGTCTCTGGTTAGTGGCTTCTAATTCAGGGCTACTAGTACCAGAGTGACTTTAATTCTAAAACCTTAGAGCCCAAGGACCTGTGCTTCTTGAACTGAATACAGTACAACCTGTGTTCATCAGCACAGTATTCATGAGGGGTTGGGCAGTGCTTATTGAATGAGCACTAAGTGGTATCAATTTTGCACCCCTTAGGGTTCTAGCTTTTGCACCAGAGTCTTCTTAAATGACCCTTGATGTTAGTTTGCATTGGGGTCAATCTGTAACTGTTTTTTGTCTGCATACCATTTGTAGAGAGGATTACAATTTTTTAAGAAAAGCTGGTTCTTGTTTTTAGACTAAGCCATGTACAAATAGAACATTTCAGTAATAAAACTCATAAGGTAGACATTTTTATTTAGACAACATAAAAATATAAACGTTATATAAGTCTTGTTTTTATCTACTGCCTTAGCAGTATTTTTAACTAAAATCTTTCAGTAGAAAGATCAGTATGGCCCAGCTGGTATTCCTGAACTGAACACAAAGAAATAAATAGGTTTCCTAATAAAGTGACCCTTAGGGTATAAATAAGGGTATGAAAGACCACCCCCTCTCCCAGGCTAAGGGAATTTGGAAAAAAAGGCCAATAGTGCAATAAGAAAGGGAACACAGTGAAGACTGAAGGTTGATGCTCTCATTTCTGTAATACTTAAGGTGCAGCGAGTCATTGATAAATGTGTCTCTTAGTCTCAAAGACAGTTTATACTACCTGGATCATTGTCTTGCCTGACTGCTTGGAACCTAAAGTGAATGTTTATTACCAGAATAACCTAAGAGTGTGATTTCACAGGAAGTGCATTTTAACAAAAAAGATTTTATTATGAATTAAAAAAAGAAGAAGTTGGACTATTTCTTTGATTCTTGCTATGCATTTTACTGATCGCTTACGGGCTGATTTATTAATCATCAATATTTTTTTACTGCTCATGTAGTCATGCACACATTCTGCCGAATTGAAACAGGTATCGGGTTTGATAAATGTGCCAATTTGTTAAATCTTTCCCGTCAGGAAAAGTTTTGATACCTTTTACAATAGATTGAATTGATGTGGTTCATTCTAGATGTATAATATTTCAGCCCCTTATGTTTATGAAATGAGAAAATACATATGATAAGGTGAAAAATGTCCCCATAATAATATAGAATAGATGCTCTGCAAAAAAAAGTAGGTGACTTGGGGCTGTTCTTATAAAGAAATGGAGATTGATTTGGGCAAAAGCATTAGCAAAAATGCTCAACCCCACCCATTACCCTAATTAATATAAATAGAATAGTCTAATTGTGTGCAAGCTGAGGGGTATAACACAAGTGTCACCACTAGCCTTAGACAATCAACCTCTATATAAGACACTGTAAGGCAGGGGTGCCCAGGACGTCGATTGCGGTCTACCAGAAGATCCTGGCTCTGGCACTGGCTCCTTTTCAGCCAACTCAAGGCAGCAAGCGCCAGCGTGTGGGTACTGAGCACAGGAACCTGTCTCACTTAATTGCCAACAGGGCTACTACTACATTGCCTGTTCAGTAGCAATATTACTGCAACTCCCTGCTCAATTGGAATGTCATACAACTCCAAGTCCCTGCTCATTAGAAATATCACTGCAGTTCCCTGCTCAATAGCAATATCACTGCAACTCCCTGCTCAATAGCAATATCACTGCAACTCCCTGCTCAATTGCAATATCACTGCAACTCCCTGATCAATTGCAATATCACTGCACCAGCTCCCTGCTCATTTGAAATAGCACTGCAAGTCCCTGCTCAATTGCAATATCACTGCAACAACACCCTGCTCAATAGCAATATCATTGCAACTCTCTGCTCAATTGCAATATCACTTCACCAGCTCCCTGCTTATTAGAAATAGCACTGCAAGTCCCTGCTCAATAGCAAAATCACTGCAACAACACACTGCTCAGTAGCAATATCACTGCAACTCTCTGCTCATTAGCAGTATCACTGCAACACCTCCCTGTAAATTAGCAATATCACTGCAACACCCTGCTCAATTGCAATAGCACTGCAGCAATTCCTTGTTCTTGCCCCATACAGTAGACGGCCCACTATTTTTATCACGGTAGATCTCATGACGGAGGCCAGGTGTCGAGAGTAGATCCCAGGGTAACAAAGTCTGGGCACCCCTGCTGTAAGGTCTTAGCACTGCAGACCTAATTCTTCCCAAGAGATTTTATATGACAAAGATGATTGCAACAGTAGTGAGCATCCTAACTTGAAGTTCTTAATATAATGGATTGAAGTGGATGTAATTAATCAGTGTGAAAGACCAGTGCTTCCATAAAATGCATAGACTATTTGTCAGTTGATAGAGCAAATTGTAATTTAACATATGCTCGGAACTTAAGCACTGATATTCACATGTGCAAGCCCAGACCTATGCAAGGGATCCATGGGAAGAGAAGTGTGATGCCAGTGCAGTGCTTCCTGAAAAAAATCCCCAGGCCAGTTTTTTTCCTACAAGGTGCCAGCCCAGGGAAAATAAGAGTTTCATTTACTGCAAAGTGCCTAACAAGAGTGAATAAGCCAAGTTCTTTCAATTACCTTAGTCATTTTCATAAATGTACTGATAAATTAAAACACTGTTGTTATTTTCCACCACAGTTTAAAAATATGCTATGACACAGTAAAGACTAACAGACCTCCAGGCTAGACTAGCAGTATTAGCTAGCAAATGCGTAGTCTCCTAAATATTTTTCCTTAACTGGCCTTCAGGCCCCAAACACTGCTTTGTGCACCTTAGGAGAACAGTCCCACAGTGTGAGAACCCCTGGCATATGATGATTTATTGATCTAAAGGTCTTAAAGGATATTAGGAACTATATTTTTTCTGGTTCCCCTCCGCTGGATAAACTAGCAAACAGGAACTGAGGGAATGGTTGAATTTGGTGGACATGTAGCAATAATATTGTAAATAAACAGTTAAGTGTCAAAGAAGTGATAAAATGTTCATCATAGTACTGGTAGACAATTATTTTTCATTAATTTCATGAGAACCTTAATTAGACGGACGAAGGAGCTCTACCAATACCTCCACCAGTAGCAGACAACTTTTCTCATGGGTGGATGGCATTTAGAGTAGTGATGGGCGAATATATATGCCTGGCGCTAATTCGCTGCGAATTTCTGCATTCTGCCACCGGCGAAATACATAAGATTCGCTGGCAAAAATTTGCTGGTGGCAAAAAATTTTGGACCCATGTCTGAAAAGTCGCGTCAAAATCGCCACAAGTCAACACTACTCGGACGCACATTGACTTTAACGAAAACGCCAAAATTGACCCAAGCCACTTTTTTGGACCCACGTCCAAAATGAATGCCGGCATAAATTTTTGAGTTTCACAAATTTTTTTGGGAGAAATTCACCATCACTATTTACATGTATCCCATTCTAGATACTACAGTATGTGGTGCATAAACCTGAAGAAAGTGATATCAAAAGATGCAATCAACATGGAAACAAAGCAGAATACTAAATAAAAAAAGCAGCATTTAAATAGCAGATGCAACATGGAACCTACAAAAGTGCCAAGCTCTTAAATAGACCTGCTCTTGTGCTGTGCAGTGTTTGGTGTCAAATGATAGTGTGATCTCAAATGATGACACTATAATGATTCTGGCATCACCTGGTGGGAACTCCTTATTGCAAACACATGACACAATCCGCATGCTCATTTGGTGATACGGTGTTTAGGTATCACTGAATGGCATTAAAACTTCAGCAGCGACATCACTATTAGAGGAAATAATATGTAAGAAAACAACAAGAGAGGCTTTAAACAGAAGCATATTTAGATAATCACCACAATAATGGATAACTGCATCTAATTCCATAATTGCAACATGGCCTAGAATCATTAAACCAAGAGAAAATATGTAGCAAATAAAATGGTACTGCAGGAATGGGACCAGTTATCCAGAATGCTAGGGACCTGTGGTTTACTGGATAATGGATTGTTCTGTAATTTGGATCTTCATGCCTTGAGTCTACTATAAAATCATGTAAACATTAAATAAACCCAATGGACTGGTTTTGCTTCCAATAAGGATTAATTATATCTAAGTTTGGATCAAGTACAAGCTACTGTTTTATTATTATAGAGAAAAAGAGAATCATTTAAAAATCTGGATTATTTGGATAAAATGCAGTCTATGGGAGACGACCTTTGCTTAATTCAGAGCTTTCTGGATAACAGGTTTACAGATAATGGATCCCATACCTGTACAAACAAATCATGGAAACTGGAGATATACACACATGAAACACCATCTTGAAATACTCTTTCCCAGTCAAGCAAAAATACCATGAATACACAATATTCAAGATATAAAAAAATATGAGAAATAATATATAAAGATAAGTTATATAATTGTATAAAATTGTATAATTTTACATTTTTTAAATTGTATAAAAATTGTATAAAAATCTTATACGGAAACCCCCAGGCCCAGCGGATTCTGATCCCATATCTCTCTCTCTTTCAAATGCATACATTTTAAATAGAAATATCTTCATTAATGATCACAACAAGGATTACTCACAACTCCCCAACTGTGGAATAGTCACCATGTCAGACTGGGGAGTTTGGGGCACACCAGGGCTGCAACACCCAACAAATGGAATGTACAACACAACAAATAGGGTCTAGTGGATAAATGCTTGAAACATTATTCTGAATTTTCCTGCTGGCAATCAAGGCAGGGTCGGACTGGGGTACCAGGGCCCTTCCTCCGCTGCAATCGCACGCACAGGAACTGAGTTTTTGCCGCAACCTACTGACCGTGACAGGAAGAAACACAAGGTGCGGATATGGGCCGGTGGAGCCCACAAGAGCCGAGGCCCACCGGGTTTTTTCCCGGTGTCCCGCCGGCCCAGTCCGACCCTGAATCAGGGAGAATGCAACAGCAATCTAGAACACCATAATTACACTTTATTCAATAGAATACATAGCAGCAAACATTCGTGAAGACAAGCAAACTGAATTTCTTGAGTCAAGGCCAACTTATTTAAGATCTTTTAGACTTTATCTCCACACTGAAAATGGTAACACAGCTTCTTAAAGTTATGATGTTTTCGTTAAGTTTGCTTTTGCTGGTTTTGTTTTTCAAGCAAGGATATAATGAGGGGCCAGAAGAATCCCACGCTGAACCCCTCGTGGCCATAAGGAAGGCAGTTGGTCTGCTAGCTGTGTAAAACCTAGTTTATTTATATTTAACATCAGTTTTCAGTGTAACAGGCAGGCAGTAAAATAATAATCAAAATTACAGCTGCAACATGAGAATGGGAAAGATTTGCAGGTACCTGGGGAAGAATGTGTTCCCTCCTTGGAGCAATTTTGGTAAGAGTGATTTTATTTATTTATTGTGCTTTCTGTATGTAGCTGTATAGAGTGGCGCAGGCTGTTAGCTACAAACCCTACAAAACTGCATTCCCTAGTTAAAAAGCAAATCACTACTTTTTTTTAGTCTTTGTGATTTTTTTGGTGCCATTAAATGTCTGCTCATTACATGGTGCTGCGTTCTCTCCTGGCTGTTTATCCAATGTCATAGTTTTTGATAATGTAAATCCCTTATAATTAAAATGTGGTTTGTGGCACTATTGTAGCATTTCCATATGAATTAAAAACTGAGCTTCTTCGACTCCATTAATAATTTGGTGGCTTGTAGAATGTACAACCATTTCACAACCATTTTTCATGGTGGATAGGCACTGATTTAAAGTTCTGAATGGCTCCTTGGGGCTTTGGAATCTGTAATGGTCCAACATCCAGCCATCCAGCACAGCCTCAACTTTCAAAGAAACCTACAGTGCAAATAAATAAAATACAAATTTAAAAAAATCTTTATTGTATCTGTGTTGTTTTACTATAGAACTAGGATACTTTAAATATGAAACTCAAATGTGTTTTGATTTTTTAAAGACTTGCCATTCATATAGTGAGAAAGCTTTTTTTTTGCTGTCACTCAAAAGTTTAAAAAGAGTAAAGTTAAACTAATTTATGCAATGTACAATAATTTCAGTAAGAAAATCACCCTAATTCTGCAGTCTGATAAAGACAAATTATTTTCCAAATTTATAGCAATTATTCCAGTCTGCATATGACAAAAGCACCCACAATCTATCACTGCTATATTCTTACATACAAGAATACATGTAAGAAGCTCTTTGCTTATGAAGAATGTAGGACACTGGCAAATAAAGAAGAGTTATATATATATAAGTAAAGAGTTTATCATTTCGTTATTTGCACATAACACAAAATATAAAGTCCTGGAATCACAGAAGCAATCTGATCACTTCAGTATAGACTGCAAGTGTAATGCATAAGGTGTCTCCTATGCTTCTGACATTTAGGTGTTCATAGAAGATGTATTCAGTGATAGCAGACACCAAACAAGCAGAGCACAGCATTTTGGGTAAGTGGATTTACACCACCCATTTTAAAGTGCTGCTAATTGGAAATTGCCCCCCTTCTATTATATCATTACATACAAACATACTGCCCCTAGTGTGCAGAGCATATAAAGGTACACAAATCCCATTCACGGGTTGTGGTTGAGTGTTGTTGTACAACATAGTCCAGCATAGTGAAACAACTATTGTGATTGTCCATAATACAATTAATAATAATTTATTTTCTTATTAATTCTTTGCACCATATTTTGTCCCAGTATACACATCAGATAGACATCAGATAGACTAAAGGAGTAATTTATGACCTCAAGTGCAATGAGCAAAATGCAAATTCAAGTAGAATCAATATGGTTGTAGTTTACCATAATGCAGAATTTTCCCTCGAATTCCAGCATTGTTGCAGTTGCAAGGGGACGTTATGCCTGATGCAATTATGGCTGATGTACCAAAATTAATGCAATTGTGCCCGCCATATATCAGACGTAATCACAAATCTGTTTGTGTCAGGGGGCCTATCGGCTCCCAGTGGGAGTAGTCAGGACCAAGGAGGAAGCACAATCGGTCAAAGTCCAAATTCGCGGTACAGATAACGATCAGGAGTAATCAGAGTCAATATCCAGGCAGGAGTTCAAAGGCAGACAGAAATTAGAGATGTCAAAGTCCAGGGAAGGTCAGGAATCCAGGAATCAATAACAGGAGAATTATCACACACCCAGGAATGCAGTAAACAATTCCTATACTTGGGCATTGAACTGGCGACCTGGGCGTCCTTTTATTTGAATTTGGCGCCGGTTTGTGATGTCATCGCGACGTGTTCTGACGCCGGCATCACAGCGCCAGCGCCTCCACTACCCACGTGGTAGCTATGGGCGCTGCCATTTTGGATTCACCGCCAGAGGGGAAGCATAGTGGTTCTCCTTTCTCCTCCCACTACGTTTTTACTTGTTGAAGGTGGAGGAACTAACAAGTAAAACCTCAATTAAATTAAACCCTGCTTAAAACTCCTACCCTTTACTCTTCCCCCTAATATCTACAGGCCATTGTGTAGGGGTCATAGAGAAAAATTAGGGCCAAGGGCTTCAAAAGACTAACTTTCATTGTTTTTGTTTTTTGTGTTTGATTTCAGTGAAGAGAAATAAACTCCTCTAGACAGTTTGATGTGTGAATGGAAGGCACAGGAACTTTCACTTGGTTTCATATTTGTGTTTCAGTCAGATGCCTGTTTTGATGAATCTGACTGTTTAGAAAGAGGTAGTAGATTAAGGAGACTCAGATAGCTTCAACTTGATTTTCCTAATTATTAACCACAAGAATCATTACTCCCAGTCATGAATACACTGGCATCCAATATATTATCTTGTATGCAAGTAAATACATTAACTTAATAATGAAAATGCTGGTTTATTTGTTTGTTTTGCTGAGTTTATAAAACTTCCAATTGCTTCTTCATCATAATTAGATGGAAGTGATTGGCAAGACAATTGTATCTGTGCTCTGTCATTGTTGATAAATGCCTGGTGCTATTGTCTACAATGTCTTGAACAGGGGATGCAAAAGGAAACTTCATTGTAGAATGAACTTGTTCTTAACAATCATTTAATTGAAAATAATGATTGGATCGATAATGTGTCCAAGGTATGCATCAATATGAAGCTGAAATGAGCCACCTTAAAGATACTCCACAGCAGGGAGATCTTTACTTGATTAAACTCCTTGTACTGATAGCATGCCAATAGTCCTGGTTATTACATTGCATTAACTATTAATGTTTTCCTTGCTGACATTGCAATTTTCTTGATTTTACACAGAGACAATTATTCCTGTACCTTTGGCAACTATGGATTCTGTCCAGCATGGTTTTTCAATTTCACTGACATAAATGCACATTTTTTAAATGTTTCCATCTATTGTAATATATTTTAATTTGCTGGAAGAGATTCTACTTTCCTTTAGAACTTACTGAACAGGAACATGATATATGCTCAATACAGTACTAAGCAGTGTTTATATGTCTGTGAAAGCTTTCATTCATCCAGGTTGTGATCTAGTGAAGATAATTCTTAAGCAATTGGACTTTCTAAGTAATCTTAAGGGCAGAGACACACACTCAGATTCGGGAGATTCCCGCCGGCCAGAATCTAAATCGGATTGCTTCGTTTTCCAAAGTTTCCTCGTGAGGCAACTTCAGGCAACTGAAACTGAAACACACCGATTGCCATCCCGCCAGAGATTTATATTCTAGCCGGCAGCAGTCGCCCCGAAAAAGAGGAGCTTTGTCGCTGGGCGACTGATCTCCCCGAATCTGAGCATGTGTCTCTGCCTGGAAAACTGGAAAGTCCAGTTGCTTTAGACTTATCTGTACTAGATACTGTCTCTGCCCTGAATGTATATCAATAAATTGATTTGTGTACAAATTAACCATTCCAGTTCATGTAGCTTATCTTGAAGGCACTGATAATAATACTGAAACAACCAGTTGTATGATTCTCTGGCGTTAACAACGCCCTTTTCTATGGATTTTAATACAGGGCATTACAGGACATTAATATACTAGTCCTAAATTCAGGGATAGATTATAATCGAATGAAAATTAAGTTCTAAATAGAATATATAGACATTAAAACAATAAAAGTGATAAAAATATATTTGACGAGGCATCTACACTGGGCAAATTTGCCCAGTGGCAGTTACCTACAGCAACCAATCAGTGACTAGCTTTTTGAAACCAGCTGCAAGTAGAACAATGAATGCAGCAATCTGGTTGCCATGGGTTACTGCCCATGGGCAAATTTGCCCAGTGTTGATAAATGACCCCCAGTGTTGTGAACTTTTGACAATAACACTAAATTAGCATGCTTCGAGCTGGTTGCTTTCATGTTTTCCGCATGACTTATAGAAACCTATGGCAGGACATTGCATATAATACAGACCAAGCTGCTGTGTTTATAAAGACTGAAGGGGTGGGGCAGGGTGCAAAGCATGAAAAAACAGGCACTTTTCAAGCTACCCTGCCATCAGGGTATTTGGCCTCCTGGAATACAAGAACCATGAATACAACACTGCCTGTGTTTAGGAAAGCGGTATTCATGCGAGGCGGTCTGGGGGACACACCAGTAACCCCCTTCCCATGTCACAAAGGGACCCTGTAAATGCCACCTGCCCAATGGAAGGCAATAAGGACAGTGCTGCCTTGTGCCCCCCACTGAGGTGTGCAGCATAGTTTGAATTAGCACCACGATTTTGAGATCTAGAACTTGCATCTTACAAATATAGGGGTTTTTGAATAATGCTATCCTTAAATGTCCAAGATTCACTAAAGGTTGATACTTGGCCATTTTTTATGAAACATAAATACAAATGGAACAGATCAAAAAATCACCAGTAACTACAACAGGTGCTTCTAAAAAAAGGGTCACCATATCACATTCCAACAATGACGCAGTGGGGCTATTGTGACCTATAATCTAAACGGACCCATAAAAATACATTGTGAAAATAAATTATAAAATAAATAAGTGTAGGTTACAGTGTTTTAACACCCACATAACTAATTATATATGGCTGTCTAGGCTACTGCTGTAAATATAGTTTAATGCATACAAATTCATAAAAACACAAATGTATTCTTTTGTCACATTAAGAGATAGCTAAAGACTAGTGAAGTAGCCAAAGTGTCACAAATGCCTCTAGAGTGTTTGTCTGTTGAAAATAGCTGGCAGTTTCTGAAGTAGGGATGGGCGAATTTTTTCGCCTTGTTTTGCCAAAAAAATTACGCCCATAGACTTGTATGGCGTTGTGCGTCAAAATAAAAAGACGCACATTATTGTGTGGTGGGAGATATGGATAAAAAGGATTATGATCGTAAATAGAAATACATAGCAGCTTAATTATACAGGCAAAAAAAGTTTAGCAAAAAAAAAAAAACGATTGTTTTAAGACATTTCCTTTCCATAAACTTTCTAGCCCCTTTCCATATGAAATAAAAAAAAATCACAGGTTCTTAGACTGCAATTATCTAAATAGTGGGGTGATGTTGGGATAAAATCACACTAGAATCTGCTCAACCCTATTTCAGCACAAAATGGAATATAGCTAATCATGTTATACCTGATTAAACATTATCAGCAAAGTTTGTGCCCATTGGGTAATCATGGATTTTTCTTCTTTGTCACTTTTAATATATATAAATAAATCCTCCATGCACAAGCGTGATTACCCAGTGGGCATTGCTGTTGCTAATAATATTCTAAAATTGTTGATGAAAGATATAAACTAGTCGGAAGGAAGATATTTCTAGTTAAAAAGTTTTGGGCAATATTGCAGAAAAAATAGGTAAATGGGGCATTTGCTGTTTTCCCTGACACACCAGTTTGTCCAGTTGGCACTACAATACACAGTAACACAACCCTTTCCCATACAAGGTGCACCAATCTTTAAGAATGGGTGGCAAAGGCGAGACGCTGGATTAGATACGGTACGAAATCTTATCAAAAATAATCATGACCTGCTTTCCCTAAAGAAGCTAAAAGAGAAATTCCCATTCACACATATTCCTTAGTCTGCAAATACTGCATTTCGTGAGAAACACGATCCACAAAATAAAACACACAAACGATAACAACTTGTGGAAAGAGAAATCTGCTATACGCTCAACTGCACAAATAAATCATATATTACGAACAAGTATAAACATAGACACCGGAGAATCCCGCTTATTTCAATGGACAACACTCACACCACAAATTCCTATTACAGAAATTTTAAAAGCTCATACTCGCACAACACTTTACCAACCAGCAGATACCAAGAAATGGCATTACAACTTCTTCACAACTCATATCTAACACCCGAAAAATAATTTAAGATAGGAACTCTCTCCTCAGACAGGTGCACTCGATGCATAGCCCCCAAGGCGGATCTTTTACAAATGCTCTGGTCTTGCCCTCGAATACAAAACTTTTGGCTGGAAGTAACCTCCTATTGGACGCAGATAACAAACAAACCAATTCAACCAACAATAGAATGGGCCCTATTTAGCATTATTCAGCAATACCCAAATTTAAATAAAGGGGAGAAACATTTGGCAGCTAGGTTGGCAGCAGCATCTCGGAAAACAATTTGACACCAATGACTTTCTACGGAAGCCCCATCAATCACACTCATGAAACAAAACTTACACCATATCTTTCATATGGACTGGTTGGAAGCCATGACAAGAAAAGTTCTACAAGCGGAAAAATTCTTTTCTACTTGGACCACATACATCAATAATCTTCCTTCATCACTTAATAGATAAGTGGATACTTAACCACTCACACCTTCATAAATACAACATCTTAAAAGGCAACTCTTTGCTACAAGAAACGAACAACTACATCCAAAATACGCTTCAAGGAACTAGATTAACCCAGTAGTTACGGCACTAATAGGCTTTTGGCATCTTACTTAAGGTAAATAAATCTAACTTGTTTATTCAAGATTCGAAGATTTGTAACTGATCTCGAAAATTTGATTCATAACAATACAAAGCAATGGAAATGTAATGTTATGTTAATTTTGTTTGTGTTTAATTTGTCTCCTTTTTCTCATATCCTATACTGAATGCATGTTTCTTTAACAACAATAACTATTGTGTATCTCTAATTGGACACATGTGTCGTCCAAAAATGTATAACATGCTTAGAAAACTAATGCAAACTATTTAAAAAAAAGGAATGGGTGGCAAAAGAGCCAATGGAGGAACCATGTCCCAGATTCTCATGTAATCATTACTTGGTGAGACTGAATGAAACAGAAATATTCATGAAGGAGAAATGAAATGAAAATCCTGGCCTCTCTGTAGGCAAGCAATACACTGGGGTACCTGTAACAGGTTACAGCAGCTTAGACTATGGGCACACAGGCTGAAAGTCTGCCTGTTGTCAACCTGCATATTCAGTGCCCCTGCTCCATTGATTTAAATCTGATCAGCATGTGTGCGTTCACACACAGTGGAGCTGAAGCTGAGGTCAGCCTGGAGATGGCTCCTTTTGGCTAGGGCCAGATGGGGCTGAGATCAGCCTGCTGATATCTGCAGGCCGATTTCAGCCCCCGACCGCTAGCAGAATCCTCTTCTTATCCTCTTCAGCATTAACGTTCTGAAGCCTTGTGTCAGAGCTGTGTAGAAGCGATTGCTGAAATCATGCCTGCGGATTTCAGCAGGCTGATTTCAGCCCCACCTGACCCTAGCCTTTGCGTATTAGGGCTGATCTCAGCTTCACCTCCACTGTGTGTGAACACATTCAGGCTGATCGAATTCAAATCATTGGAGCAGAGGCAGGGAGCAGATCTGCTTCTCTCAGCCTGCGAAAATACGCTGGCTGACAATAGCCGAAGCCTTCAGCCTGTGTGCCATAGCCTGAACAACTAAAGTCTGAAATATACATCAATTACATTTTGTTTACATATTAAAGGTCAACTATTGCAAAACTAAAAATGTAATATAAGCTTTATCATTATGAAATAAGAAACTTTCTAAATATAACCATTCTGTACCATTTCTGAAATAATGAAGTTTATCATTATTATCTCCCTCTCAGCATCTGTTTCAGCAAGATCCAAAATATCTTTTAGGGTGTGCTATCTTTCCTAGCATTAGTAGTAGAGCTAATTCAAATAACTGACTTCGGCACAAACCTTGCATGTAAAAAAATAAGATTTATGGTGATTTTAAAAGAGTAAGTCCCAATACATGGTGTAGACAAAAGATATATTGGATCTATTTGTCATTCAAAATCAGACTCCCGACTCCTGCATGAAGACAGAATGAAGAGAGCCAGGTGCCGAGAGGGGGAGAGTGAAGAGTAACTTGATTATTTCAGAAACAGGTCAGAATTTTTAATTGATATTTAGAAAATCTCTTAATTTAGTATGACAACATTTATATTGGGGGCCTTATTTATCAAAATCTGATTTTTTTAATAAAAATACTCAGACCAAACTAGAATCCACAATGTGACCTTATTTATTTATAAAAAAAGCAGATTGGGGAAAAGCTTGATAAAATCGTGCGAAAATCCAAATCATAGGATTTTTTTGGGGGTTCTTCCCGAAAAGCACAGGTTTTTCGGATCTTTGCACGAAAATTCTGAAATTGGCAGATTTTCGGGCTAATTTCAGCGCAGACCACAGAAACTTCCAAATAGGATAGGGACCTCTCCCATTGACTTATATACAACCTCGGCAGGTCTGAGATGCCAGATTTTCGGATTCTGACTTTTTCCATCCTCGGGGTATAATAAATCTCGAAAAATTCGATTTTTTTTTTTCCACTAAAAATTTGGATTTTATAGTAAAAAAAAACTAATTTTTTTGGAGTTTCTGGCATTCAGACTTAAATACTAAACTAAATAACCCCCTAAATGTTTGTTTTTGTGATATTATTGCATCATTAAATGCTCATATCATGGCTTGTTCCAGCAATTGTGTACTTTATGACCCACTAGATTGTAGTGGTCATTATTGTTGCTCCAAGCCTAGTACACTTGTGATGTTTTTGCTTGCATCTCAATGCTAGTGCAGTTAATGGGACCAGGCAGTGTGAACCATATAGGGATGTAGTGTCTGACAAGAGTTGCCAGGTTTAATTTTCACAAAAGCAACCAAAAGCAATTTCAAGGGGCATGTTTATTATGATGGTTAAAACAAAATCTGCTGAAAAAACGGCATAAAAAGCTGTGTAACATATCAAATTATCAAGGTGTGTGTCATTTTACGCCATGCGAATGCCACATTTGCTGTTGTTATTTTACATTTCTTCCAGCAGAATTCACTCTAAGAAAAAATGCGTAAAACGTTGAGTCTGTTTTTTTTTACAGTGAAGCCTGGTGGTGTGGTGTATTATCCCATTGTTTTTTACACAGCTTAATATATATGCCCACAAAAGTAAGCCATGCCCTGTTTATAACCCCTTTAGCCATAATAGGAACTGTGTAAGCCCAGACAAGACAATAACAATGAACTGGGGTTCGACAAAACAGATGGAGTTCCGATTTTTGGTGCTTAACTTGCCTAACTGCTGTGAAGGTGGGTGCTGCAAATTCTTTGTACCCTTACAAACCGATAATATCAGAATGCAATCTGTGCAAGCTGGTGAGCCAAATACATTTCTATATAATATATAATATAAACAACTGTACAAATGAATACTGTGAAGCTGATTTATTTCATTCCAGTTACGTGGATTGTGATAACATTGGTGGCTCCTTTTTAAATGCCTTGCACTAATGTTTATGCATACAGTATCCTCATTCCTTGCTCATTTCTGGTCATTGCATGCAAATATTTGATCCTTAAAGTCAGTGTCACAAAAGTTTCCATGCCATATTATAATAAGCACTGTTAGATTGCTTTACCCCTAGTAATATTGTGCTACATTTCCGTAATAAAACTTTTGCCAGCATTAAAACAATTTTTGTCACCTTCATAAACCCTTGGCACAGCTGATGAATTATTGCAGACATAAGGTAATGGAGATTCAGATCTGTAGCTTGTAAAATACTGGAAATATGTTTTAGTTGTACTGCTCCTACATCCTTTTACATCATATTTTTGACAGAACAATGCAGATAAAAATGTAGAATATTTCATCAGGTCTGGGAGGTTATGTTTTATACTAAAAGGTGCTTTGCCTATTATACTGACTAAACAACATTTGCAAAGTTTTCTGTATGCATATATTAGTTTAGTTATTAGCAGTTTTAACTAGTATATATATCTTAGGTTTTTTTTCATTTTTTTTTTTAGAAATTTTCAGCATGCAGGAATATGGGTCTGGATCAAGAAAAAGTTAGGCTGAATTTTGAGCAATAGGTTGAACCTGTTGAACATGTGACTTTTTTTCGACCTCAGTTATATGTGAAATTGTAAAAGAAAAAAACTAAAAGTGCAAAAAGCAATCAGGAAACATCTAAAAGTCCCTCCTCTATTTTCTATAGTCGAAAAACACAAAAACAGCTCGAAATCTGAATTTTCACTTCGACCCTTGATAAATCTGCCCATGGTGTGGATATTTGACTTACATAAATAAGGAATGATGCTCTCAATCGAAAATAAGGGACAGATTTATCAAGGGTTGAAGTGAAAATTCGAAGTAAAAAAATTTGAATTTCAAGCTATTTTTGTGTACCTCAACTATCGAATAGGCTACAATTCGATTCGAATTTGAAAAAAATTTGACTATTAGAATATCGAAATTCATTTGCTGTCTCTTTAAAACTTCGACTTTGACTATTCGCCATCTAAAACCTGCTGAATTGCTGTTTTAGCCTATGAGGGTCCTCCTAGAACCTATCTGGAGTTATTTGGTGGACTTTGAAAAATCTAAGTTGTTTAGGGCAAATACCTCAATTCAAATTTCATCGAATGAGCTAAAATTTCGATTCGAGCAATTCGAATACAGCCTATTCACCCGAAGTTGAAAACATTGATTTTTTTATTCAAATTTCAACATTGTGGGAGTTCAAAAAAACTCCCATTACTTAGAAATTCGACCCTTGATAAATCTGCCCTGATTTATAAAAGGTCAAAGTTCGAAGTTAAAAAAACTTCGAACTTCGAATTCGAAAAGACCAACCGAATGGTGGTCGAAGTTTTTTGGGGTCGAACTTCGATCTACTTTGAGTTGAAGTTTTTTTAACTTCGACCTTCGATCTCCGAAACTCCCCCAATTGCATCCATACAGGCTTTAGGAGGTCCCCCATAGGCTAAAACAGCACCTAGGCAGCTTTTAGATGGCGAATGGTCGAAGTCGAAGTTTTAAAGAGACAGTACTTCAAAAAAATTTGACCTTCAACTTTCAACTTCGAATCGAAGTTGGACTGTTCCATGGTCGAAGTACCCAAAAATTACTTCAAAATTCAAAGTTTTTAACTTTGAACCTTCACTTCGACCTTTGATAAATCTGCCCCTAAGTGTTGCACTGGTTTATAGGCCCCTTTCAAGAGTCAATAAGCTGCCAACTTGGTATGTTGGCAGCTTTCATTGGCCAGTCTATGACCACCTTATAGTCAAACTTCCCCTTATAATTTGTCACTGTTTCCTATACCTATGTTATCATCTCCTCCCTACCCCTGTAACCAGAAGAAATAGTTTAAATAAATAATACAGGTATGGGACCTGATATCCAGAATGTTCAGAACCTGGGGTTTTCCGGATAATGGATCTTTCTGTAATTTTGATCTTCATACCTTAAGTCTACTAAACAATCATATAAACATTAAATAAACCCAATAACCTGGTTTTGTCTCCAATAAGGATTAATTATATTTTAGTTTGGAGCAAGAACAAATAACTTCATCCAAAAAATGTGGATAATATGATTATAATGGAGTCTATGGGAGCCTGCCTTCCCATAAATCAGAGCTTTCTGGATAACAGGTTTACGATTAACAGATCCCATATCTGCATATATCAGTATAAAGAAACCCTCTATTTTCTATAACTTATTGGCTGTGGCTTACCAATGAGTTTAAAGGGCATATTAACCATTTAATATTGGTATGAAGAATGATATCAGCCATCTTGCTGTTTTCATACACAGATAATATTGTTTATTATTTTGGCTTCCCAGTATTACAAAACATCAGAAATGTTTTATTGAGCAATATTGCTTTAAGAGTATGAACTTGCTGCTGGACTACAGCTTCCCAGCAGGCTGTGACCCTTGCTAATATGGTAAAGCAGTGCTGTCCAACTGGTGGCCTGTAACCTTCTCGCCCTCCCACTTGTGTGGTCCCCACATGAAAGTCAGCCTGCTGTGGCTGCTTGCTTTGTGTAAACTTTATAAACAGAATTAGTATTTAGATTAATTGGCCTCTGCATTGTTTAAACCTCAAATTTAGACCGTGCTACTGCATTGTTCACACCTGTAATCCCCCCTGCATTGTTCATGCTCCCTGTATGTGCCATACTCTGCCTGCCCTATGCCCCTGTGTTCCATACTCTGCCTACCTTATGCTCCCTGTGTGTGCCATATTCTACTTGCCCTATCCCCCCTGTGTGTGCCATATTCTGCCTGTTCTGTGCTTCCTGTTTATGCCATACTCTGCCAGCCCTATGCTACTTGTGTGTGCCATACCTAACTCGTCCTATGCCCTCTGTGTGCCATACTCTGCCAGCCCTATGCTCCCTGTGTGTGCCATACTCTACCTATTTTTGTGGTATGCTGGATATGGTTTTAAAAATTGTTAAAAGTTGTTATAGCTTGTGGAAACATAGATATTTCTTATTTAAAACATGTTAACATAGTATTCCCCCTTGAATCTTTAAAAACAATTTTATAATCTATATTTGTAATATAATATATGATATATAATTGATATATAATTAGCCAGCAATCTCATCCTAAAGCCATTGGCTCATCATCACAGCTGGCTCCACTTTTTGCCATGAACTACTTTTTTAACATTAACCTACTAATGTGGCCTTGCATGAGGGTAACACAATGTATCGCCAAGCACTTTCTTCTATTCCAGATGGGGCCTCTGTGTAACTCTACGTAATTATATAGAACATGTTCCTTATCATTTCTATCTGCCATCAGGGTCCCTGCTTTTGTATCAAATGAACATGCTAGAATAGTCACAGAAGCTTTCACTCATGGCAGAACCTAAAGCGCATTGTTGTGAATGCAATTGTATTTTATCTTTGACAACAGGGCTTTCTAACTGTCTGCTGTGTTTTTTACAGCAGTAAAACCTCTGAGTCCTGACAAGGAAGGGAGTGGTTCAAAGAAAAATTTTTTTTCAAGACAAATAGCAGCAACACATACAGAGCTGGATATCATTAGTCAGGGTATAGAAATATATGTGCTCAGTTCCATTTCTAATGCATTGCAGAATATACTGAAGTTGTCTGAGATATTTGCTATTAATATAGACATCCCCGAAAAACAGTTAGGGGCAGAATTATCAAAAATTGAATAGGTTTTGCTAAATGTATTATGTTTTCCCACTTTTATAGCAGGTCGTTATTTGTTCAAAAGTATTAAAAGTCATTTACATTCTGGCAAATTACTTCACTCTTAAAACAGCTTTACACATAGCAAGATGTTACTTAAAGAAAAAAAAAATTCCTGATTATTGTATTATATGTGCACACCTCCAGATGAAATTGAAGGAAAGGAACACCACCACAGAGCAAAATACCAAATTAAATTAAATTAAATAACATTCACATGGATAAACAAAATCCAATAAGTACATAATGACAAGCAAACTTACAATGAAAAGCTTCAATGACTAAGGGTTTGTTCCTCAAACATAACAACTAGGGGCAGATTTATCAAGGGTCGAATTAGTTTGTAAAAACTCCCATGAACTCGAAATTCGAGTTGAAAACAACAATCGAAATTTATCAAAAAATGTAAAAATTTTAAACTTTGGGGGAATTGGATCAAACATCAAGCTCGAATCGAATTCGAATTGAATTTGATTTGAGTTTTTTCCTGAAAAAAACTCGAATGTCATGATGCCACCAAACAACTTCAAATTGTTCCCAGAACGTCCCCCATAGGCTAAAACAGCAATTCTGCAGGTTTAAAGTGGCGAATAATCTAATTCAAATTCTTAAAGGACCAATACATGATAAATTTCTAAAATCAAATTTAATTTTTTTTAAAAAACTAAAATCAAATTTTAACTATTTCCTAGTCGAATTTCACAAAAAACTTGAAAATTTAATTTTTTAAATTCGAAATCCGAAATTAAAATTTTCACTTCAACCCGAGATAAATCTGCCCCCTAATGTCAAAGATTTATTTCAAACTATAAGGATGCCGAGTGTCTAATAAAAAGATCCATTTGACCTTGGTACAAAGTTTTTTAGACATATAACTATCGTCTCACCGGGCAGTACACTATCAATCACTTGAATTTGTTAGAAAACATTACTCTTGCAACACTGTATAAAATGCCTAGAAACTGGACTAAAATTATTCTTAGAAACAATGTGCCCACATTAAACATTTCAAAGAGAGAGTTGTGCAGCCCACCTATTGGATACTACAACTCCAGCATGTAAGTACAGTAAGTAAACAATATGGTATTACAATTTGCATACATCTGCATTTCATAAACCCTTCCTGTAACCATGTTTTTAAAATCACTACAGCACTTGATATAGGAAGAAGAAATACATCTACAAGCACCACAAGGGTAGGTCCGTTTGTACTAAGTGGTGCTCACAGACTCAACCCCATATGTAATATATGGCACTAAGTTTTTTCAGGAGCAGCAATCAATGGCAACCAATAAGATGCTTGCATTTAAACAGATGATTAGTAAATTCTACCTGCTGATTGATTGCTGTGGGTACTGCCCCTGGGCAAACTTAGTGCCTTTTATTACATAACCCTATCACATTACATGTGGTCAATTAAATGCATGCCGGTGTGAAGATATTTTTGGGCACTTTACCGTCCACTGGAGAGGTGATTTCCTGCAGCCTCAAATAAACCTAGTACAGGTATAGGATCCCTTATCTGGAAACCCGAGATCCAGAAAGCTCCGAATTACAGAATGGCTGTCTCCCATAGACTCCATTTTATCCGAATAATCCAAATTTTCAAAAATGATTTCCTTTTTCTCTGTAATAATAAAACAGTAGCTTGTATTTGATCCCAACTAAGATATAATTAATCCTTAATGGAAAGCAAATCCAGCCTATTGGGTTTATTTAATGTTTAAATTAATTTCTAGTAGACTTAAGGCATGAAGACCCAAATTACGGAAAGATCCGTTATCCGGAAAACCCCAGGTCCCGAGCATTCTGGATAACAGGTCCCATACCTGTATATCCTATTGCTAAAAAAATGCCAAATATCTGCAAAATCAGTTGACCAATTCAGAAGTTTGAGCTAAAATAATAACAGCAGACAATCGTTGACCTATTTATTCTTGTATATTTTGTAACTGTTTCGCAACAAGAGTGCCAGCAACTAAATGGTACATATTAAACAATGGAGTATTCGGTGCTGACTATTTGAATTTTTGTCCACGAATTTCCATTTCATTCGATTAACTTTTTGGATAAATCTGGACCACAGTAATTTATGGACTCCAATGAGTGTCTATAGGAGTCATTTACACTATTTGCACGCTGCCTGGGGTCATAGTAAATGACTCCTTATGTTTCTGCCTATGTATAAAAATAGCTCTGGAGTAATGTGCAATATTATGTTTTACATGCGGAAGCAAACAATTTCACCTAAGTGGCTGCAGTGTACAGATATTGTGTACAATTCAGGATCTATCACTGACCGTGGCTTTGCTATTTTTCAGTAATCATGTCTAATAAACAGAATGGCAGACAATAAATCTGTTTATGTAAATGGCACTCTCCATTTTTTCTGGGCTCTTTAGTGCAAGGAGGCAACGTGCTGCGAGACTATTATTCTGAGTGTAACATTTAAAAGATCGCTTTGATCGTGTTGCACATGTTTCAAAAAGGAAGCCTATAAACGGCACAAATAGTGTGATTTATCAATGCCTTCCCACAACTCCCAAACCAATACATTCAATTTTTTTTTCTCCTGTGGATGCCACAGAGTAAAATTCTATTATAACCGTCTCTTTCGACTCAACATGTTGAACCAGCAGTTTTAAAATAGACATTATTGGTACAGTAGGAAAAAAAAGTCATATTCTGTGAATATATTTACATTTAAAGCTTCAGTATATGGCACTTGAGATATGCTTAGTATTGCAAAACATCTTGAATTTCAAACACTCTATCAGCATAAATGTCATTTCTTATGGACTAAATGCGGCATGACAAATGTTTGGAAAGACTAATTTGTGGTTACTTCGAGGTTTCCCTTAGTAGAGTGCATTCAGAAGTCAAAAACACAAGTACAGGTTTTTTTTACTGTTAAAATTGTAACGCTTTTAATGGAAACGCATCATGTTACCAGTAAATTGACATTTGAAATTTTTACAGGCTTTATAAAAATAATTTGGATGGTGACTTTTTGTTGGACCGAAAATCATCAGTTGCAAAGGGTTCATTTTTTCCTGATAGGGACTGCTATTAATTCTTCAGAATTTTGCAGCTGGAGCTTCCCTAAACGTATTTTCCTTGAGCGATTTTATCTGTCACATTCACATGGATGGCACTTGAAATAAAAAATCAATACAACAAATTCGGGAAGGATGAAATCAGCATGGCTGAACACTTAATCGGATAAAAATTGTAGCAAGTTACATCTCTCTCTGATTTTTCTTCTTCTTCTCTGTATAAACTTGAACACGGCCTTTCAAACCCATACTTTAAAAACATGGCATTTGGTGGATAACGACAAGAGCAGCACATATAGTTTTATTCAGAAGAAAAGCTGAATCTCGTCATAACTACCTACACATTGACTAATCCACTTTTGCGAAGGCAAGAGGACAGATTTTGTAACATCCTATCTGGAATAAATAGAATGAGGTACATTTGAAATAAAAGTTTTCAGACACAGTATTCATTATGTTTTACAGTAGGATTTAATAACTTTTATGGATCGTATGTCATAGAGATTGGTGTCATAGGATTACACTGGCCAGGAGCTTGGTAGCCAACTGCCTTGCTGCAGTATTTTCTTGTGTATTAGAGAAATTGTGGTCTGACATCTGAAATGAAGTGGATTAAAACAGCATAAAGAAAGGCAAGAATGTATTCTTAGTAAACATTTGTTTAAAAATAGGTTTCAAGAAAGCAAACAGTGGAATCTGTTATACTATATGGGAGGTATGCACACAATTCCAGAAGGACATAATAAGAAGAGGCAGCCCTAATATAACAAGGAGTATCCCAACTCAAGGATATTGTGTTTTTTTTAATGCCACATCAAAGCACCCAAGTTATATAAGTATAATCCATCAGAGAACCACTGTTATATAATTAAAATCCGAAACCTCTGTGGTGTCCTGGGCAGAGGTAGAGACAAGGATAATATTATGCTACAATGCGTCAACCCTACATGAGTTGTAAAGAGTAGGCAAAACAATGCACACAATTATCAAACATTTAATATAGTAGCTGCAGGCATAAATGATTTGTTATTAAACAAAAATATTTATCAAGTACAAATGATGCAAAAGCTGGAGTATTGCTCATAGGCATTAATTTACTGTAAGTTACATACCACAAAAATAAAAATGTCTAACTTGTAGCGTCGGAGCAGATCAAGGAGGGGTCACATCACAGGTGCAGTGAGCACTATTGCGTTCGCTGCACTAGAAGAGTCGAATTTCCATTTTAAAAAATGGAAATTTGGCTCTTAAAGTTACCAGAGGTGGCTTTTTGCTGCTTCGGTTAAGTGACTGCGCCGTGTCGCTTGAGGCAAGATTCTCACCTTGCCTTATGACCAGAGCAGTCCTGTAGATACCTTCAAGGATTTAATTTACCCCATTTAGTACTGCTATTTCATTTGTTGACCCAAACAAAGGTACTGTATAAATGAACTCTGAAATCATAGTATTGATAGGCCATATTCTTTTCTCTTGCCTCTGAGTATCTGTAGAACATGGTTTCATTTATTAAGACATTGCAGCAAGCAAAGACATCGGTTGATTGTACCCCTTTAAAGTTCTGTGTGCAACTTCTTATTACCTACTGAACACAGTTAAATAACTTGCCCAGCCTTGGAACCATTAAAGCTGAAAATTAAAAAGCTCCATTTGGCTCAGATAATGTTCATTATGCCCTTCTGTCATATATATAAAAGATAAGTGTCGCAGACTTCTGCCCAGGTACTGAACTCGCCTTCTGGCTTAGTGACTCAAAAATCTTAAAAGAGTAACTACAGATGAGGATAAAATGGATTTAACATGGATTTATTTTAGATTAGAGAACAAGTGTTTGTTTGCCCCCTTGCAAAGTGGCATTGCCTTATTTCAGAGTATATAAATAATAATAACAGATCCCATGCCAGTAGTTAGCTTACCTATGTCATTGATTTTGCCATAGGGCAGGCGGCAAGTACAGGACTCTGTGCCCATTGCCAATCTCTAACTTGTGGACATAAATAATGTGCAAGTTAAGGGAGAGGTGAACCCCGTCCAGTAATTTGATGGTAACTTTTTTTTTTTTTTAGTCCACCAAAATAAAAGTCCCTAAAATTGAGGCGCCATCTATAAACAGAACTGCCCAGTAAAAGAAAATTTGGGGGGGCGAAGGTTTTAAAGGATGAAAATAAAGTAAAGCAGAAGCGGTTAATAGAGGAAACACAACCCTTGTCATTAGACAATTAAATACCTGTAAATAATTGTTCTGATAAATAGTAGTTCTACTTTTACAGTAAATCGTTGAAGTTTGTGTATTTCTTTGACAATGATCCCCTAAGGCTTTCTGTGGGATTGATTATTTTATTCTTTTTATTATTCTCATGTTTTTTTTATAGATCATAGGTAATGCTCACAGGTTATCAGATTGTTATTGTAGTGCTGGTGCCAGTGACCGCTGTCTAATTTCTTTGGAACTGACAGAATTTTGTACATGATAATGCTTCCTGTAAGCCAGCACTGAGACATTCAGAGATGACAAAGGACAAAAGAGGCTTCCTTTTGATGGATTTGTTTTTATCTCCTATTCAGTTATATTTTTCAGATTTTTGTATGAACTGTTTTAGAATAGTAATAAATATAACCTGGATGAAGTTTGCTTTATCACTTGTCTACCCAAAACTTTTCTCTTTTTTCTAGTTCTTGTATTTGTCAAATTCTTGTCAATTCTTTGTCAAATTCTGGTTGAGGGGAGCTGCGGCTTGGGTGGGGCCGTTGTAGGGGGTTGCACTTGGGGACGGGGGCAGGGGGGGAGGTGTGGGGGCCTTGTAGGCCCAAAGACCTCCAGTCAGAAGCTGTTTTTCTCCCATGTTATCTCATTATAATGTCAAATAGAAAACCAAAATCTAGGTTGGGCTTCCCTTCCACCGCCATGTTTCTGTTCCTGGAGTGGTTCTGATAAAGCAGGGTTGCTTGTATTGCAAAATATTGAACCTATACAGGGGAATGTAATAAAAGTCGCAAAGAGCAAAACAATTCGCACCAATAAGACTAAAAATCCACATCTCGCAATGTAATATTGTTCCTTAAACTGTTATTGCATTGCGAATTTTAATTGCGCACTCATAAGAAGTGCTTGAAGGTGTCGTAATCTTTTGGAGCAAACATAATGACTTTTTCCGTAAGAAGTTTTATTACATTGACTGCGCATTGGCAAAAACTATAAAATTCGCAAACGTTCTTTCACTGTCGGAAGTGGTCGCTAAACAGTTTCCGGGCTCGCAAAAGCTATATTAAATTCGCACAAAGCAAAATTTGTTCGCACAAAAGCATAACTTTTCGCATTGGGAATAGTTTTACCGTTAGCGATTTTTATTACATTACCCGTAACAGTTCAAAATTTTAATATAGATTTAACAGTGCAGCCAACTAATGGGAAAATGATCAGGATGGGTTTTGTTGGATGAATAGAATACACTATTCCTGAGAAGCATAGCCATTTGTTTTACTGATGGTAGTCCTATACAGGAACCATTTCATGCTGGATGCGCAAAATGGATGCTGCAAGTGGAAATCTGTCTGAAAGTGGTCTTTCAGCCACTGTAAAATGTAAAAGATGCCTTCCCGCCGGCTAGAATGTGAATCGTCGGTGCGATGGCACCCGGATCGCTTTGGCTTTCTGAAGTCGCCTGAAGTTTCCTCGTGGTGACATCAGAAATGAAGTTCTCCGAGTGCCATCCTGCTGGCGATTTACATTCTAGCCAGCGCAAAGGCATTTAGGGGTGATTAGACACCCGAAGAATAGGCAATTTGTCGCTGGTTGACTAATCTCCCCCCAGTAACCTTGTCTGCCACCACCCTTAGACTTAATCATTCAGTCACTTATTTTCTTAATGATTTTCAGTATACTTATATAATCATTATGAAACAATAAACTGCATCAATTGCCAGCCACTGATTCCCTTATGCCTTCTAGTGTTAGGGTTTGAGATACAAAGTGCTGAATCCCAATAGCTGAGCCTATAATACCAATGTGGCTCCTAGAGGCTCAAGGTGCCAGAGCCAGGAAATAGATTGACCGGTCCAAGCTCCTTGCTTGCTGGTATATCTGGATGCTGAGCTATACCAGGAACTGTATTAGTGAGTCCAAGCCCCTTGCTTGCACGTATAGCTAGATTCAAAACTATAACTCACAAAAGTGACAGGGACTGAGTGGCATCCCTGAGAACACAGAGAGAGGAAGAATGGGCAAATGGGCTGGTTCACACAAGAAAAGAGACATGGTACTAAGGGATGAGACAGGAGCACAGTCAGGAAGAAAGCTGCATCATACACGAGGGAGGAACTGATAGCGGATTAAATGGAAGCAGAAACTAGAACAGAGCCAGGTCATAACCAATAAGCAAAACAACATACTGTAGTACCCAAGGATTAACACAAATTAAAACTGGACAGTCCAAGGTAAGATATCTGAAACTCACTGAACTGAAATAAGCTTTCCACAACACACAATTTAAACACACAAAACCTGTTTGCTCAGGCAACAAGCGAAAAATGTCTCTAAAAAGCTTCCCCCAACATTTGATTGGTAGAAGGCTTCAAGTATTTTTAACCCCACTCCTTGCCAGAGTGTCCCTGATATCTAGCAGCCCTTTTTTCTATATAAAATCAAGTCTAAGGACTTCCTTTGCTCATGATTGGAGTAGTTTGCGATAAGATTGCATGACACAACATCAGATTTTCTGACTGTATTTCTATAAACTGAAACATTTGAAATCAGATAGCCAGATAAAGGTAATATATTCTGCAATATAAAATGCTTTATGTGCTCTGATGAAAAATATGTGAACTCTTTGCAAAAAAAAAGTTTATGGTTATTTTCATTTAACGTCCAAGCTACGGTCCTATTCATTCCTGTCTGATTTTTTGAATTGTATTTATCAATGGGTGAAATCTAGAACTCATTTGATAAAAAACAGTTTTAAAAATCCCATAGGAATGCATAGAACATGAGTTTTTATTCATGAAGCGCTAAACAATTATTTTGATAAGTCTGCCCCTGAATCGAATGGGTATATGTTATAGTCTGATGGAAAGGTGGAAGGAAAAGTGCTTTCCTACTCTTTTAGGTTCAGTTTTCTGAAGGTGATGATAGAGCAAGTGTGTCAGAGGAAATCCAGTTCAACAAAACAGGAACAAGCGGAAGACAGGATCATGCCGAATTACATGTCTGGCAAGGTAAGTGATAGAGTAAGAGTATGAAATAGTATACTTTATTTGTTCCTCAAGTATAGGTACATCATGAGAAACATTCTAAACTTGCCTGTAGCCGCTACAGAAAGATATCATAAAACGATGCAGCATAGGAATGCCTCTACTAAGCCCTCTGCAGAGGGGAAAGTTTTGTGTGTAGCGTCCCTTTAATGTACTCAAGTTTGACTCTGAAGGCACCTTGAAAACTGTCATAATATTTCAATATCCTGTTGATTAAGACTTTCATGTACTTCAAAAGAATAATGATTCAGTGCATTGGGAGCCTATACATGTTGCTCATGTCACATTGTTAATATTAATGTCCGTTACAGCAAATGTGCACTCAGAAGAAATAATGATTTGGCGCATTGGGAGCCTATATGTTTACTATGGTGTTAATATTGATGTTGATTGCAATGCATCTGTACATTATATCAATCAATTTCATTATGCCTTGGTGGTCCTTGCAGAAAAATATTGCTACTTATACCCTTTGATTTATACAGTCTCTATATACTTGCCATGTTTAGAGCTCTCCACAGGTCACCAGAGGAACATTCTACTGCTCTCTGTTTACTTCTATGGAATTTTTAGGGGCATATTTATCAAAGGGTAAAAGTGAGAGTTTACCCTTTTAGACGTTTTAGATATGTTCACAGTCAATATTCCTATTCCCACAATGCCTTACATATTCTGTGATTAGAAGTGAAAAAGGAGAGTAACATAAGTTTGCAAAGCATTGTGGGAATTGGTGGCTTGGCTTTTCAGTAAGTGGGCAAAGTTTTATAAAAATGACTAACTTCTGCCATCAAAGGTCTGGAGCACAGCGGCAGTTGCTGCAACTTCATCATCAGCAAGGCAACATAACAGTTAGAATTCCAACAAAATAACTGCACCCATGAAGCTAATTGCAGGTTATGCCATGTGGCGTAATGGGCCCATATGTGTTGCTGTTAATTGGCCTTCGTTTAGGGAAAGTAAATGACTGAACAGAAAGAAAGTGAGCAACCAAGGTTTTTTTTTTTAGCAGCAGCCAAAATATCAGAAGAACTGCAGTAAGGTTAATGCAACTTAATACAGATTTATGTTGAGTAGAAACTGCACCTGATGTTTTCAAAACAACTAATTGAGATTGTATTTAGAGAGAAAATGAAAATGCTTTGAAACAAATACAAGGGGTTTTTTTTGTTTGGTTTTTTTTTTAATTCCCCATTTCAACATTTTCATGTGTTACCAATGTTGGCTTGTTCTTTGCTGCCATCAAGGGAATTTAAGTGGTAAGACACGTGGGGAAAAAAAAGTGCAAGAGCTGTTACAACAGGAACTGCTAATATTCAGCTTAAAAAAAGCATATTTAAGATAAAGATGTTTTTTTCAGAGCATTCTGTCTGCAAGGTTAAGCTAAATATTCCAGCATTTATTACTGAACACATTAAGAAGCGCTGCTGCAATGTGAATTGTAGCAAACGCTTTTTATTATTTAGTTTCTATGGAAACCATTTTTTAAAAAGCAAATTCCTAACAAAAGGAATATTGTATAGGGAATCATAAGTGCTACGGTTATTTGTGCAATTGAAATATTTATTCTGAAAAGGACATTGTAACAATATCATATTGTAGCTCTAAGTATTTTGTCATGGGTTTAGCTTTGTTAGTCCCGCAGAACCACAGTTTAATCTCTTCTTGCTTCTCCATAGCTAGTAAACACTTATTTGATACATACAGCATTCATAAAGTTCATCTTTTTCTTCCAGGTGACCTGTGCCTGTTAAAGGGAAGTATTATCATTGTAGGCACTCACAGATCCCACAAACACGCTTGTAAAAGAACTAAGAACTTTATTTAGGCCACAAACTAGATCAACACATTGCCTTATGCGTTTTGTGTCAATAGGCACTTAATCATAGGCTGTACAAAAAAATAAAGTTCTCAGTTCTTTTACAAGCCTGTTTGTGGGATCATGAGTGCCTGCCATTTTCTCTTTTGGTTGGATACTTCCACCTCGAGCTGTAGGTCTGGGGAATGAGCACCCAGACCCCACATATTACTGGTGAGACAATAACCTTTTTAGGTTTTTACATTGGGACTTTTTCTTTAAGTATTGTCATTGTCCCCTTGCTTTTGTGATATTATGGGATGTCCTGCTGCCTAGTTGATAAATGTAGTAGGATCAGCATGTGCTGGTCTAGTGCTGTACATGAGAGGCAGGTGTCCAGGGCCCAGAAGCTCCCTCTTCTGGTTTACACTGGATTACCAGAACCCTGCCACTGTCACCTGGTGGGCCCTGAATCCTCAGTCCTTAATGAATCATTTGTGTTCTACTTTTGGAGTGAATATGTTAATTTGTATGGTTGCCTCTTCTGCTGTTGAAAGATTCTATAAATATTTTAAATGATAATGATTATTCTTCTAAATCATGATATTCAACAATGGTCCTATTTATATGAAAGAGCCACTGGTGGCCAATTGAGTTTATTCAAAATGAGTTATAGTTTAACTTCACTACACTTCCTTCACCAAATAACAATGGCAAATCCTGGGTTCAAGAATCCCATGTACGCCTGCTCTGCAGGTAATACCTAGGCTTTTCCTCTCACCTGGCTTGGTTGATGGCAGGTAAATATTAAAATACAATATCCTCTGTAAAGAGTGTAGAGTACAGCATTGCATTTAAAAATAGCATTACATATTGCTGAGCTGTTATATTAATGATTTTGTGAGTGAACAATATGACTGTGATTACCTCAATAAAGCACTTATGGTTGGGTTTTAAACAAAAAAAGGTAATCTATTTGCCGAAATCAGAGAGATTAACATCTGATTTGATGTTTTACAGAGCAATATATGCAAATACCTGTTTATGTTTTATTCTCTGTTTCTGCATTTCACAAAATCATTGGCCTAGAAATAACAATATGTACTGATATGACGGCCAGATGGCAACATTCTTCCGCCTAAGGGTATATACAGTAACAGGTAATGCTGGTATTGCTTAACAGTGTAAATTTCCCATACTACTCCTATTCTAGTTTACTGAGTAACATTCTTAATACAGATTGAATCCACTTGTGCATGAAATAGATTTCAGCAATGTGCCAACTGAGCAATAAGGTTTTACATTTTGATTTATTATTTGACCAGGATTCCACCTCCAGGCCTTAAGTTCTGGAAAACATTTAAAGTATTATTGAGATAGACAGACAGAAGAGGTTATCCATACATGTAAACAACAGGTGTTTATTATAAATGACACATCTATAGTATAAAAAAGAAATAGACAAGGATATAAGAAATATGAAACCATGATACATACATGGGTCACACATGGACCATTTTGTGTGCAATCTGATTGGTTGATGTACAGTATACACTTTTAGATAAATAGAATGCACTGATCTGGAGGCTTGGTACATATCTTCATAACATCTCTAACCAGGGACAGAGTTACATAGTGGGTACCCCTAGGACCACTGCTGTTCGTCACTCCTGTCCCCTACCGTTCATTCATGAACATGCACAAATTTTCATCATAAGATAGGGAGCACTGGTGATTGGCACAAGGGAAATTTAAAAAACTATAGTATCTCATGATCAGCTCCAGATCTTCTGAACCAATGTGGGTGTGGTTGGGATTCATGCCACCCCCGAAAATCCTGACACCCTAGGCCCAGGCCTTGGAGGCCTTTCCACAAATCCGGGCCTGTCTCTAACTGTAATAAATTAGGAGGTAGGACAACAATGGCTTTGTTTTAACTCATTTTATCATCTCTTATTGACTTACTAAACCATTCTGTGCTCTTAATTGCTATTGTCAAAACCATGTTATGTATCCATTGCTAAGCTATAAAGTAGCCCCCATACAGCCTATGCTACTCTGGAAAATATAAGGCCTATAAGTATTCCTATTCCATTCCTAAATCCATTTTGTTATAGTCTTGTGTGCTCCTTCGGAGATTTTTTTTTTTTTTTGGATTTTTCACTTTTGCACACAGAAATCCACTCCTTGGGGCAAATTTACTAAAGGGCGAAGTGACTAAAGTGGGCAAAAATTCGGGGCGGGTGCATCTTATAAAAATGATTATCTTACCCAAGCTGCTCTATGTGCTACAACAGGCCCCCATATGGATTCCGAAATCTTATTTTCTTAAAATGCATGCTGTCTTTAGGCAACTGGTGTGGGCTCACTCCAGGCCACGACTGAAACTTGAAACATTAATGTGTGCTAAAAACAAAGCTGGCTTGGCCCTCCCAGATATGTTTTTATATTATTTGGCTGCACAACTGTCCCATCTCGCTACCTGGGTGGAAGGTTCGCATCATAGAGTGCTGCACTCGCTTTGGGCTCAGTTAACAGGCTTTCCTGATAACCCAATAAGTTGGATCCTAGGAACTTCTGTCACTAAATCTCAGGCATTGCTCTCCCCTCCCATCGGATCCCTACATAGGGTGTGGAAAATGGCAAACACTCTTCTTAATTCTCCTGCCACTGACCCACTTACACCGTTATGGAACAACAGAGATTACCCCCTCCTATTAAAACTAGGCCCGATGAGTCTCTGGTCGGACCGTGGCGTGAATACGTTAGGTGATGTGTGGCTTGATGGCAAACTAATTTCTTTTGTGCAATTAAAGGACCAATTTCAGGTCCCACATACCCAATGGCTGACCTTTCACAAGCTCAGCCGTGCTCTAAATGCCACACACAAACACCATGACTTATCGCTGTCCACACATACCCTTTTGCTGTACATTAAGAGAGGGCATACGAAAGGTCTGGTCATAGTGCTATATGCTAAGTTGCTACAAGAAGTACACAAAAACAACCTAGATGGGCTACGGTCAAAATGGGAGGTGGATGTGGCACCATCATGGATGAGGAGTGTCAGGAAGCGCAGGAATCCCCTCAGTTAGTATCCCCCAATCATCGATTACGGCTAATTCAACTGTATATTCTCCATAGGGCTTACTACACCCCTGTCAGACTTCATTATATTAGTGCCAGCACCCCGGATGTTTGCACTAGATGTGCTTTGGAAAAGGGGACTTTGATACACATGCTTTGGAGCTGTACTAAGCTCTCTACATACTGGAGGAAAATTCTCGACCCATTAGATGCGGTGCTCCAGGTGACCATTATCAGGTCGCCAAAGGTGTGCATCCTGGCCATAATTCAAGACTTAAAGCTGACTCACCATCAGTCGTTTTTCCTTCTTGAGGCCTTACTACTAGCTAAACGGTTAATTAATCAGGATTGGAGAGTGGTGGCTCCTCCTACATTCTCTTCCTGGAAAGCAATAATGCAGGATATCTGTAACACTGAATGCTTAATGTACCTAAAAAGGGGAGTCCCCATCAAATTTCAAAAACTTTGGGGGCCCTGGACCGACCTTTACCCCCAGCACCCAAGACAACTTCTAGCAGTTTAATCTGTCAGGTTTCAGGGAAGGTGACAGTTGTATTAATACAGATGTGAACTGTTGTGCCTAGTAGTGATGGTGGCACGTTATATTTTCTGCAATGTTTTTTGTCTATGACATGTAACTTGTGATACATTGTTCTTCCTTGTTTTGACTTTATTTTGTAAACTGCTATTTTTATGCACTCAATAAACTACCCGAATTTAAAAAAAAAAGTGGGCAAAAATTCGCCAGCGTGACATCATTTCTGTACTTCGCCGATTTACTAACAGTTGCTGGAGTAACTTCGCTAGCGAAGGAGATAGACTCTATCGGTTCTTTGCTCCCTAATGCCTTGCGAATTTTCAGTCTGCCTTCACCACCTCAAACCAGGCGAAGTGCAATAGAGTAGATATGAGTTCCTCAAAAATTTGTTGAAAATTTTTCTAAGTCCCAAAAAACACTAGCGTCTTTTCCTTTGTCAGGGTGATAGGCTGAAAAAGAGCATCAATTTTTTGGGGGGTAACCGGCTTCCCCCCTACATTTCCTAACACATGGCACATAAACTATACACTGGGCTCATGTGTAGGGCAATATAACTTTATTTTCTTTTATTACAGCTTGTGTAATGTAATGTATTTGCTGCAACATATACGTCCATTGAACTTTAACTTCCCGCCGTATGCAAATTAGCCAATGCTAGCGCAACTTTGCTTCGCTTGCTGCAGTAACGCTAGCACAACTTCGCCAGCATTTGGCGCCCTGGACGCAACTTTGAATTTTAGTAAATTAGCGTTGTCCTGGCGAATCTACGCCTGGCGTAGTGTTGTGATATGAGCGAAGCCGTCGAATTTGCCCCCTTGTGCCCCCTTGTGTCTACTCATAGTGTACTCATAGACTGAACCAAGGAGTGGATGGGGGCATAAAAACCACAGGCAACGAAAAGCTGATCATCCCTGGGTGCCATTAGCCTTACAGAGCTGTAAGTCTGATTCAATTGCATACACTGACCAAAATATCTTCATTTTTTAATTAGTTGCCATGGGATAGTACCCAGGTTTATATTTGTCCACTGCACGTAAATGAACTATCACTTTAACTAATGCTGCATCAGCCAACTTCAAGTGACCAGAAATGAACTACAGTAGATTGTCCTAATTGTATATTGTGATTTATCTCAACACGTGTAACAAGGTTAAATAGTTACATAGTAGCTGAGACTAAAAACAGATACATGCATCTATCAACCTTTTTCTCAAATAAAGGAGGATGTGATTTCATGCAAGAACTGTCCAACGTCTGGGTTCGTAGGTTCTTCTAATGTTTGCCTGTAATAAAAAAAAGAGTTATAGTACATATAGGAAGATTACACATTATAATTCCAGGTGCCATAGTGATCTCATCAATTCTTTTCAAAGATTCCTAGTAGTTTGGACAAGGGATGGTAAGCTACCAGGGGCATTATTACAGAGAAAGCAGACCCTGTGGCTGCAGGGGGGCCCAGGAGGTATAGGGATATGAGGCTCTAATAAATGCGCAATTTCAATATATATTGGTAAAACAGGACACCCTCTGGATATGTTGAGGGCCCTAAATTTAATTTGCAAAACCACTGTAAGCTACACAAGAAAAATCTTAAATTCACTTAGTAAACTAATCTAAGTAATAGACTGATTCATCTTAAAATAAATTTCCTACATTGGGTTTTTTTTGAAAAAAGACCCATTTTGTTTTTATAAATAGAAATAATACAGTATCCATTTTAAAATATTGCATCCAGTAATGCATGCCATATTTTCTCAGGTCTGCCTAAAGAAAGGGACTTATTAAAATAGAATTTGACCTTTTTCACATTCACTCCCTCTTCAAAGGACTATTTTAAGGAATCTCTTCCAATCCTACTACCTTCATTTTCTCTTTGTCTGTTTCTATCTCTCTCTCTCTCTCTCTCTCACTTTCTTTCTTTCTTTCTATCTATAAATATATATTATAGATAGATAGATACGCAAAGTTCATATGGTGCACATCACTACTCCTTTAAAACATATTTTATTAGAAAAATTGTTAAAAGTCACATCTGTACCATATGAACTTTAAATGAATAGAGGATACAGAAGACCTCTTTGCACATGAACCTCATTACAATAAGTACTATTCATCTGTGCTGCCAGTTGATGAAATAAATAAATATATTTAATACATGCAGTATAATAACATATATATATGTAGTAATACACTCACTGATTCTAAGCTTTTTAAAGTGGATAGGTTAACTGTATCAGGCCATACAAGAGCCAATAAAAACTGCCAAATTGGCCCATGCTTGGTTCCCTTGGGAGGGCCTACCAGAGTAAACTCTGGCTGAAAATTCTGTAAGGTTTGGAAATCCCTTTGACCAAGGACAACATTGGCATGTTGATTTAGTCATTGTCTGTAGGTATGGTACCATCATTTGCCCATGGACGTGGGTGGCTAAACGTCATAAACAGACAGGCTGGGTCAGAACCAGAAGCAGAATTGTGAGGCAAACTCAAGGTCAAGAACAAGACTGGGTCAGAACCAGGAAGTAACACAGGGGACAGGAACCAGGAGCAGGAGTCAAAGGAACACCAATCACAGAAAACAGAGCAACTAGGACCAAACACACTTGACCTATAACAGGCAGTGAGTCAGTGCAAAGCAGGGGGTTTTATAGCCAGACTAATGTCTAATACTGAGCACATGTGGCCAGATTAGTAACAGCAGAGTTCAACATGCTTAAGGACCTTAGTTGTCTGCTTGTATAGCACTGCAGTAAAAGAGCCTGCCCAATAACCTACAGATCACAGGTTCAACTCCAAGCAGGATGTTACACTGATCTGATCTTCATAAGTGGACCTTACCATGTGTGGTCATATAAAGTGGATAGGTAACTAAAGGTACAGTACTTTGGAAGATAGTGTTGTTACAGTGAACTTTTTATTATCAGTAGAATTCTATTGTTTCTACCTGTATTTCTGACGATTCAGCTCTAAATGTCTGTAATGAAAATGAACGATCTTTCGTAAGTGTTAAATATATTGCCACCTTAATTCATGGGAACCCCTAGTTTTGTCTAAGTTCCTCCTTGCCTAATACTCTGGATAAACGCTTAAAGGAACAGTAACGTCAAAAAATAAAAGTGTTTTAAAGTAATGAAAGTATAATGCAGTGTTGCCCTGCACTGGTAAAACTGCTGTGTTTGCTTACGAAACACTACTATTGTTTATATAAATAAGTTGCTGTATAGCAATCGGGCATCCATTCAAAGGAGAAATGGTTCAGGTTACACAGCAGATAGCAAAAAAGCTCTGTCTGTCTAATGGTGTTATCTGTTATCCATTAGTTAACCTGTGCCATATAGCCGTTTTTCAATTTCCGCCATTGCTCCACAACAGCTTGTTTATATGAACTATAGTTGTGTTTCTGAAGCAAACAGATCAGTTTTACCAGTGCAGGGCAACACTACATGATATTTTCATTACTTAAAATCACGTACATTTTTCTAAGGGAGTTATTTACTAAAATCCAAATTTATTTTATTTAAAAAAAACACACGACCAAACTCCCATGCCCGATTTTAGCTTAGATTAAATAGAGCGAAAACCCGAATCGCTCAAATTTTCTGCTAAACCCAGAGCAGACCATGAAAACTTGAAATTGAGATAAGTGCCTCTCCCATTGACTTACAGTATACAGGACCTCGACAGGTCTGAGATGGCAGATTCAGGTTTTTTGCAACATTGGGGTATAATAAATCTTGAAAAATGTGAGGCTTTTATTCCCCTCCAAAAAGTTTTCTAATGAAACAAATCTAAATTTTTTGAGATTTTAGCATTCAGATTTTAATAAATAACCCCGCTGAGTTATCAAAAATAAATATGTTAACTTCTACATTTCCTTACATATACTCCAGGGACCTTTCTGCCTTATGGGATCCCAGTCAGGTCATTAAAAACCTGTATCACACAACTACAGACTACCATATGGAGATATATTTAACAAAAAGTGAAGTTAGAGATCGCCATAGTACTGTAGCGTGACATTCCACCAGTCACCATTCTTTTCTATGGGATTTTGAAAGGTGTATTTATCAAAGGATGAACTCTTTTAAAAATCCCTTAGAAATGAATGGAGAATGGCGGAATTTCACTCTAGAGGACTGTGGCGATCTCTAACTTCACTTTTTAATAAATATACCCCATGGTCTTCATGCTTGTAAGCTGGGCCAGTTTAATGTGCCTCCTAAATGTGTTTGATTAAAGTTTTTTTTAATTTTAAAAGCCCATTTATATAAATATACTTTTTATATTGGTGAGTGCACCCAACACGATTAGAAGAAATAGAGAGACAGAAAGGTAAACTGCTTCCAAGCTTTATTGTAGGTAGAAAACATCTGTAGACACTAAACTCCACGGCTTCTTTAATTTTACTGCTCTCACTGTAGAAAAAAACCTTTCCATCGCTGACAGCTGACCTTTTGTTCTCTATACATTCTAGTGAGTTAAAAGAGAATCATTTGTTTTGGCTTCTTTGTAGAGATTTCTTTGTATTGCCTGAATATATTTGTAAATAAGATCAAACCCCTCTGTGACAGCCCTTCCTAGAAACTGAAGTGTTCCATTTACTTTGTTCATTTAGTTACCTGTTTCTGGAAAAATTCCAGTTCTATTGCATCTTTTTTGGAGAAATATATATAGAACATAAAGCAGGATGTGGCACTCGCAGAGACTTGATGCAAAAATAAAAAATCTTTATTGGACTCAACATTTCGATCCCCCACAGGGATCTTCGTCAGGAGAAACACAGCAAAAAATATCCCTGATGAAGATCCCCGTGGGGGATCGAAACGTTGAGTCCAATAAAGATTTTTTGTTTTAGATCAAGTTTAGGGTGTGCTCCTCCATGTTTTATATCCATACAAATAAGATCCTGCTAATTATATTACCTATTAACTCTGATCATTTCTTTGTGTACCGGTTCATTATCAGGTTTGAAAATGGATTGATTTATGTACATAGTTTTATATTTTCAGTATATTAGCCTCTACTTTTAATATTTAGACCTCTTAAGAAAGACAGATCAGTAAGTTAACCTTGCAATACACACTTCAGTTCCCAAACTGTAGGACCAGCCCCTCAAGGGATGTCTGGAGAAGTGGTTTTAGGGGGACCAATCTGAAGGTGATTTAGGTTGAGATTTAGAGAAAATGCACATTTCCTTTCCTAGATACTGCTGTGTGATCATCATTTATGGTGAGACTTGTGGTGAACTATGACTACATGATTGATACAGTGGTGTTTCCAAATTCAGATATGTGATGTAATATCTGAGATGCTTGGGACATGGAGATTTCCAGATAAGGGTTCTTTCAATTATTTGAATTTGGATCTCCATACCTACAAAAATACCTACAGAAATAATTGAAACAATAGACAAACTCAGTAAGATTGTTTTGCAACCAAAATGGATTTATGCAGCTTAGCTGGTATGAAGAACAAGGCACAGGGTACTCTTTTATTATTAAAAAAGAAATTCATATTTAAGAATCGGAATTATATGGTAATGTTGGACCTCAAATGGTGGCTTGAACTGAAAAAGTCTGAAACCTACTGATTTGTCAAGGAAAAAAAGAAAATTTGGTCCTATAGTTTTTATAAACTGAAATTTTCAGCTAGTCTTCTACAGAAGGCCAAATACATTTTTGAGCTTCTCAGTTTTCTACAGCATTTCTCTCTTTTCACTTTGAAGGAGAAATAAAGCTAAACAAAGAATTAGGGACTGATCTTAGGAATGGACAAGCAATATACACTAATATAGAATATTAAATATAATGGGATCACTGCTGGAATATGGTAGCAGTAATGTGACACAGGCTCATTTATCAAGACTGGGCAAATTTGCCCATGGGCAGTTACCTATAGCAACCAATCAGTAATTAGCTCTTTGAAGCCAGCTGCAAGTAGAACAATGAATGCAGCAATTTGATTGGTTGCCATGAGTTACTGCCCAGTGTTGATAAATGACCCCCACTGTACCTAAATTAGAAAAGGCCAATAATTTATGTGTCAACTTGCAGGAAGCTTCAGAGAGACTTTTAATTGACTTTTCAAAGGCATATTATTGTGGAGTTTAAGAAAATGTTACTTCTGTTTATAATGTTGCTGTTTTCTTATATAAACAATGTAGCAGTGTATTTGTCTTTTGTGATAGGACAAATTTGTTACCCCTTTCGTCCCTACTGCTAAACAATTTAACAGCACGATGAGGTGCTATACCTAAAATCTCATTCCTACTGACCTGATAATTTGAAAACATGTCTGGTGTTATTTACCCTTCAGAGAGAATATGCTTATAAAATATAAACAAAGTAACTGCACAATAAACTTGTTATGCTTTCAGGAGGGGTCCATTTACTATACTAACGACAGATGTCCTTTTCTTGCTTTATGGCAGGGATTGTAGCTACTATAGCAACAGCAAATGGTCTCTCTTGCTTTATGGCAGGGATAGTAGTTACCATATTTAAAGGAAATGGTCTCTCTTGCTTTATGAGAGGAATCGTAGTTACTATACTAAAGCAAATAGTCTCTCTTGTTTTTTGGCAGGGATTATAGTTACTATAGTAACAGCAAATGGTCTCTCTTTCTTTATGGCATGGATGGGGTTACTATACTAAAATGAAACGGTCTCCCTTGCTTAATGGCAGGGATTGTAGTTACTATATCAACGGCAAATGGTCTCTCTTGCTTTATGGCAGGGGTTGTAGCTCCTCTACCCACAGCAAATGTTTTCTCTTGCTTTATGGCAGCGATGACAATTACTATACTAAAAGGAAATGGTATCTCTTGCTTTATGGCAGGATGGTAGTTACTATACTAAAAGCAAATGGTCTCTCTTGCTTAATGGCAGGGATTGTAGTTAGTATACTACCAGAAATTGTCTCTCTTGATTTATGGCAGGTATTGTAGTTAATATACTAACATTAGATGTCCTCACTTGCTTTATGGTAGGGGTTGTAGGCACACTTTCAGGATCAGAACCAAAGCAGGATTAATTACCATTTATATCAAGGTTTTTAAATATGTACTACAATGTTATAATGGGGATTATCATGGCTGATAATGACAATGAGAGTAAACAAATAAGAAAGGCAGAATAAATAGGTGTATTGCATTTTAAAGCAAAGGGAGTGGTAAATACCTGTACAAAACATTAGGATGTTGCTATCTAGACCAAATTGTAATTTATTTTCAAAACATATTTCATATGACAATATTTGGATTTGTTTTTAAATAAATATCACCTGCTTACCACACTTGCTGTTTGGAGTCAAGATTGTGTCAACCTAATTTATTCTATAAAAGAATTCTGTAAGCATGGACTTTGTTAAATACTTCCCTCCACTTAAAGGGGGTTAATCAGTTATTATAGCTATTGTTTGAGTATCATGTTGAGTATGAATTCTTTAGGTCTTATCAACTAACACAGGAGATCATGTTTTTGCTTTTATTCTCTAAATCATAGTCCATTACTTAGAAGAAATTGCTGATTGGTTGCTTCTGGCAACTGCACGTGTGCAATTTAGCATCTATGTTTGGAAATCAGACCCTATATCTGAAAATGGTGACCCTGTTATGTAAGAATTAAGACTGATTGGTGTTTAGTATGGTGATTTGGTGTTTAGTATATTGGTCTTAAAGTGGACCTGCCATCCCGACATTAAAAGCTGTATAATAAAAGTCCTTTTCAACTTAAACATGAAATCCAAATTCTTTTTTTTTTTTTTTTTTTAAACTTCTCTCTTTTTATTTATTTTAACGATAAATCACATTCATTTCAAAACATTGCTTTTTTGTCATTATTCTTTTTGCTACATGTTTTGTTGGTGCATAAGTTGTATCTTCAGTGATAAAAATGCAAATACAATGATATGCAATCAGAATACAGCAATAATAAAAGGTAAGGAAAAAAACAATAAAAAAAAGGAAAACCAGAAAAAAAAAGAAAACAAATTCTTTTTTTAGTGCATTAATAGCTGTTGTAAATGCATTTAAAAAATCTCAGCTGTCAATCAAATATTGACTGCTCCTCCTCTATGCCTTAGGCATAGTAGCGGAGCAGGCAATTACTTTCACTTTCCATTCAGCACTTACTAGATATCACTGCATTCCCCACATTCCCCTTCTCTCTTTACCATTTAATTGTGTAACCAGTGCATGGGGATGGACATCAGGTCCCCCAATCTGGTGTATATACAAGATTTTGAGATGATGCAACGATTGAATTAACAACAGGCTCCACAAAATGGCACCTGCCTGCTTGCTATGATTATGAGTTCCCAGACCAAACAAAACAAGATTCAAATAATTTATATAGTGCAATTAAAGTTTATTTTGCTTGACTAATATCATAAAATTGTATTTGGAATAATTTGAAGGTCCCCTTTTAGGTCCTGTCCTCATGAAAACATTTAGGGGCCGATTCACTAACTTCGAGTGAAGGATTCGAAGTAAAAAAACTTCGAATTTCGAAGTATTTTTTGGGCTACTTCGACCATCGAATGGGCTACTTCGACTTTCGACTACGAATTCGAATGAAAGGATTCGAACTAAAAATCGTTCGACTATTCGACCATTCGATAGTCGAAGTACTGTCTCTTTAAAAAAAACTTCGACCCCCTAGTTTGCCATCTAAAAGCTACCGAAGTCAATGTTAGCCTATGGGGAAGGTCCCCATAGGCTTGCCTAACTTTTTTTGATCGAAGGATATTCCTTCGATCGTTGGATTAAAATCCTTCGAATCGTTCGATTCGAAGGATTTAATCGTTTGATTGAAGGAATAATCCTTCGATCGTACGATCGTACTATCTGCACTAAATCCTTCGACTTCGATATTCGAAGTCGAAGGATTTCAATTCCCAGTCGAATATCGAGGGTTAATTTACCCTCGATATTCGACCCTTAGTGAATCAGCCCCTTGAAGTTTTGCCACAGGACTTAAATGAGCAGCCATATCCCAACTACAGACCAGTTTTGCTCTTATTGGGACCCATCAGCATTGCATAGGGTTTGCTGATCAGCATATGTAGAGCCAGGGAAATGTAGGAAAGTATTGAGAAGACTGAAAGCTGATTGAGAAGACTCTTTCCATGCAGAAGAAATTGTGGAATAAAAACCCAGTTTCACGCTTATAATTTTTATTGAGTACCATTTAGGATCAGATACTACAGTCCAATTTACTTTTATTGGGGTTCATCAATGTAGGGTTATTCTTGCATTCCATGTGGATCCATTTCTGTGGCTCTACATAATCCTATCAGAAAAATCCATTACATTGATGAGCTCCAATAAAGGTTGGAGATGATCAGCAACTGCCCTGGCTGTGCTTTAAAACCAGGTGGGGGAGCTTTAGCCTGTAGGCTATACATTTTAGGAGCTAAACTGGATTTCCTTCCCATGTTCCTCCTTATTTACATCATGTGAAAGGCATTTTTCATATGATACATTCAGTAAAACAGAAACAACTAAAACAATATTAAAGTCATGATGACCCACTTTTGCAATCCAGTGATGAAAATTAAACGCTAAGATGTTTTTCTTCTCAAGTCTGCCTTACTTTTGTTATACCTTTGCTAATTAGAAATTTCATGGCGTTTAACTGAGCCATATTTTTTGTTGGGGAAAAAAAATAATAGCAGCTTATCTTTGTCGATTAATGTAAATCATTTAATGCTTCCGAATCCCTCATAAGAGGATTACAATTGATGAATATAATCGTTGGTTGTTTTTATATTCCAGGCTCCCCAGTTGCAATTAACAGAGAATTTTTTGCACTGATAGTTTAATAATAGAGGCTGGATGTCCACAATAATTGGCAGAGCTGCCTCAAGGGTTATAATGGCAGAAAAGCAAAGGGATGGAATAAAGGAAAATAGCAAAGATAAGGCTTTATTGTGAAGCTCTCTTCAGAACTGCCATTCCATTTGGGTATGATAAACAAAGCATATTGTGTTGGGTCATTTATAACTGTGAATGAAGGCAAGTTTGAAATCTCATCTCATACACTGAAGGGTATTAGAAATGGCTAAAATGAAGCCTATTACACACAGCGTGAGGTTCCTTTCTGTTTGCCAGTTGTTTTTCACTGTAGATGATTTGTTTGTTTTCTGCAGCTTTCTCTTATTGGAAATGATTTTTTTTTTAATGAGTCTATCGCAGATGTTTTTCCTGAGGAAAAGGAGATATCACAGCATTCAAAGTGCAGACGTTTCTACCTCCCGGGTAATTTCCAAACAGAAAACATTGTTATAACTTCAGTGAAGTCTGTTGGAAATCAACATTAAATTTGCACATTCTGACACCAGTAAAGCTGATAAAATGTATTAGTAAATGATTGATGCGGAGTTTCATTGCGAGTATCTAACCCACATAAACATCATATGAAATGTTGTTTGTATCCCATTACATAGAGATGAACAAGTCAGCTCAGTCCAATTTGACATTCTACAGATTGTGAGCGTTAATTGCTTTGCAAGGCTGAAAAAGTTTCAGTGGTATTTTGCAAAATGCACTGCAAAATATTTCAAAACCTACTATAAACATTATGGAAAAATATACCAAAAGGGCATAAGCTTAACCATGAGCCATAACCAGCAGGGATTATTGACTAGTACCAAAGTGTCACTGGGGAAATAGGGAGTTAGTAACACTAGATAGGGCACACACAGGAGTTCATTTAAAACTGCATTTTAAATTTACGATGAGTCTCACAGATAATGTAAAGGCCTAAAAACAATCATAAAATGTGTACAGGTATAGGATCCCTTATCCGGAAACCCGATATACAGAAAGCTCCGAATTACGGAATGGCTGTCTCCCATAGACTCCATTTTATCCAAATAATCCAAATTTTTTCTTTGTAATAATAAAACAGTAGCTTGTACTTGATCCCAACTGAGATATAATTAATCCTTATTGGAAGCAAAACCAGCCTATTGGGTTTATTTAATGTTTAAATGAATTTCTAGTAGATTTAAGGCATGATGACCCAAATTACGGAAAGATCCGTTATCCGGGAACCCCTGGTCCCGAGCATTCTGGATAACAGGTCCCATACCTGTATTTTAAAAAAGTCTTGGTAGAAATGAAAGCAAACGTTAAATTTTGAACTGGGTCCACTGATCAAGAAAACAGAAAATGGTACCTGTTATCCAGAATGATTGGGACCTGGGGTCTTCCGGATAAGGGATCTTTTCGTAATTTGGATCTTCATACTTTAAGGGGGTTATTTATCAAAGGTCAAGTCTGTGAGGTTTATTTATTCCTCGTATTAAAAAGTCAAATGTTTTCTAATTTGTGAAAAACCTTGGAAGTAAAAAAACTGGAATGAGTAATTTTCGGGGTGAAAAACCTGAATACTCATATGAATCGAGTTTTCGACGAAAAAAACTTGACTCTAAAATTATTCGCGTTTATGAGCAAAACCCACCGAAATGTTTGGGACCTAGGGTCTTTCGGATAAGGGATCTTTTCGTAATTTGGATCTTCATACTTTAAGGGGGTTATTTATCAAAGGTCGTGTCTGTGAGGTTTTTTTATACCTCGAACAAACTTAGTTAAATGTTTTCTAATTTGTGAAAAACTGCAAATGAGTGAATTCGGGGTGAAAAACCTGAATACTCAAATTCAATCTAGTTTCCGACGAAAAAAACCTTGACTCGAGGATTAATCGAGTTTTTGAGCCAAACCCATCAAAATGTTTGGGACCTGGGGTCTTCCAGATAAGGGATCTTTTCGTAATTTGGATCTTCATACTTTTAGGGGGTTATTTATCAAAGGTCAATTCTATGAGGTTTTTTTATACATCGAATAAACTCACAAGTCAAATGTTTTCTAATTTCTAAAAAACCTTGAATGTAAAAAACTGGAATGAGTGAATTTGGGTTGAAAAACCTGAATACTCAAATTAATCAAGTTGATGAAAAAAACCTTGACTCTCTCAAAATAAACGAGTTTTTGAGCAAAACCCACTGAAAAAAACCCTGAAGATGAAGGCTACAGACATCTTTAAATGATTGCAGGGACCTCTGCCATTGACTTCTACATGACTGTGACAGGTTTTAGCTGGAGTATTTTTACGAATTCAAGCTATTTCAGGCTTCAGGGTATAATAAAGCCCTCGAATGTGCAAATTTACGGGTAAAACACAACTCGACCTTTAATTACATAAACCCTTAAGTCTACTAGAAAATCATGTAAAATTAAATTTGCCCAATAGGCTGGTTTTGCCTCTAACAAGGATTAATTATATCTTCATTTTGGATCAAGTACAAGGTACTGTTTTATTATTACAGAGAAAACCCATTTTAAAAATCTGAATTATTTGATTAAAATGGAGTCTATGGGAGACTGACTTCCCGTAATTCAGAGTTTTCTGGGTAATGGGTTTCCAGATAAAAGATCCCATACCTGTACAAATTTCCTATTTCTAATGTAATTCAGTAGAAGGTATTTAAAGGCTGTTTCCTTTTATTTTCTTCATATTAATACATATTCATTGTCATTCCAGGTGCCTTTCTTTCTCTTCCTCATTCATGCTTTTGTCCTCTGCCTATTTATTTTTGGCAAGCCGCTTTCTCTCACATCAAGGGTTTATTCTAAATCTTTGACAGAGCACCCAGTTCCTGTAGCATCCTTGCCATGTCGATGCTACCATTGTTTAGCTGCACTCTCAGAGGTACACAAAAAGCACTTATGTTGTTTTTCACAGAGACATTTGCTTTGGCAGTATTTATGCAAGTAAAACCTTTGAATTTCCAGTGTTTTTGGGCAGCAGAGGCCTTTAAAAGTCTTGTTAGACTCTACAAAACACATTTGTATAATAGATCGCATAAAAATGACCAAGCTATTTATAGTGAACATCTAGAATTAGGGCCTTTCTATATTATAATATATATATATATTTATTTAATGTATTATATAATATTGGCCAGCAGAACAAGGTGAAAAAGATTTTGAAAGTAAATGAGGTACTTGGACAGTGCTAATAATGATTTCTGCCATCCTACAGGTCAATTATGGGGTAAAAACGCAGAGGGATAATACACCACACATTGCCAGGCTTCGTCATGTAAAAAACAGTAAACATTTTACGTGTTTTTAGAGTGCAAATCACTACCTTGATCATTTTTACCTGAATTTCATTTTACACAGCATATTAAATATGCCCAAACAGTGTGAAAAAAAATTAAAAAGGCAGTGGCAGCCATTTTTCATCTGTACTCTGTGTGACTCCATGAAAAAGAAGTTTCTCTTTTCCAAGTTTGTTGGTTTAAAAAAAAAAATCTGAAATGACTGATGCAGATATCTCTTAGGTTAATGGTGCATAAGTCGCTTTTGGGCACGTTAAGCATTGCATTTTGATAACGCCTAAAGATGAAGTCTCAAAGTGTTTCACACACAATTTAGTGGGGACAGTTTCATGCTGTTCCTTTAAATCACATATTTTTGGGCACAATGGCTAAGAAAACCAGATAATTAATTGCAACAATATCTAGAAAGCAGATCTTTATTTGAAAATACCTGTAGCTTTTCTAATGAACCTTTTATGGTCAGTTAATGAAAACAGGGTCTGACTGGGCCGGCGGGACACCGGGAAAAAAACTGTGGGCCCTGGGCCTCATGGGTTTCCACTGACACAGACCTGCTCCCCTGGTTGTCCCATAAAGAACCGCCATTGTGCAGTTCTTGTCTGTCTCACATGCACGCTGCGTGCCGCAATTGCACATGTGCGCTGTGGGGGTTGGCTTTGGATTTCTGGAGGAGGCCCCCAGGGCTCTTTGTTTTGCTTTGGTGGGCCCTCAATGCTCCAGTTTGACCCTGAATGAAAATATATAAAATAAGGCTCCCTTGCACACAATAGACTAGACGGGGCTTTCTTTGGACATAATAACAAGATGGCAGAACACAGAGCGGAAAGCCAATACTAGGATTTAAGAGAATAGTATTTTAATGTGTGGAGGACAGAAATAAAGAGTATGTCATGTTGCGTTGTAATTTTACTACAACAAAAATATAACATATGCCACCTCTACGATGAAGTTGAAACTAGCTTCTTAAAAATTACCTAGAAAAATGTAAACAACTAGCATCTACCACACAGTTGAAACAATCTCCACCAACTGAATGATCTCAGGTTAAAAAGCTAATGTACTTGCAACTCTTTAGATCAAATCAGGGAATTCATCAACAAATCAAAAGAGAAAGATGGCTTTAAACCTGACACATCAGTACAATTCTAGAAAGAGCTTTCTGCAAAACATTTCTGACATCCAGATTAACACAACTGACAAGAGAAAAAGAATGTCGTGTGGCCATAGTTGCCTTGATAGCGTTGCTGCCTGCAAAAATATATTGCAATTCTGCAGAGAAACCTTGTCAAGATATACTGTCATTAAAATGCTAAAATATATTCAAGTTGTCAGTTTATGTGGCTATCTAAGGGCAGTAATCACTGAATACTGCCTGAAGCAAAAACACATCATTGGTGTTTTATGGTATGTAAATTATTCAACATAAAAGACCCCCACCACATCATCAAATAATTTCCCAGGAAACCGTTGCTACAAGCAACATAATTAACATAGCAAATTATGTCATACATAGTCATTTTAGATTTGTAGATTTCAAACAGAAATGGACACCAACTAAGCTAATATCTCCCTAAAACCAATAAACCTCAGTGCTATCATATGTCATCATAACTATTGGACAACTTAAAATCTACAAAGTCTTTATTTTTCCAAACATATTAAAATATATATTAACCCCACATCTATAGCCTAATGTGTGTCATGCTTACCCAGCACTTAATCATAGGCCTGAAATGCGTTAGGCTATAGATGTGGAGTCAATATATGTTTTAACATGTTTGGAAAAATAAAGACTTTGTTGTGCTGTGACTGGTGTATTAAGACTGGGCACATCTCCTGGGTCAATAATTAGGACGTTTTGCTTCTGTAAGATTGTCTGTCTGTTTCTGAGGCTATATATCACTTTCTACTTTAGGGAAAAGATTATTACCTTAATGTGAATATTGTTACTGTATTAATTCACTCTTTCATGGGGGGGGGGGGTATTTCAGTCCTCTGGACTTATCTTTGGCCCTAGGTGTATTGTATTATTGGCTTTTCTCATAATAGATTTATCTGTACCTATTTAATTTGTCTGCGTCTGCAATCTTTAGGTCTTGTATTTCCGAGGGACCTCATTATAGAAATGTTTCTCAATATTGGGGATTTTGCCAGCCGTCTTATTGTCTTCTGTTAGTCTGAAATCAGACGTTGTTGGTGGTTTCTATTTCCTTCTATGACTGCTTTGTGTGCCAGCTGATTTGTTAATGTATTCTTGCAGATGAGCAGCAGGTTTATCCCTCTGGATGTTGGAGACTTCAACAAATATTAATTCATTCTCCATGAACCTTTGTATGAAGCATTATTTCCATTGGGGCCTGTTTTGTGTATGTTTGTAGTGTAAGCAATTGAAGTACAAGTCATTTTTATTTACCAGTCAGTACACAATATTGGTTCCATTTTAAACATATACATATAACATACATACATATAGGACATATAACATATATTAAGAATAAAGTTGGTTCCTTAAGGGAGTCTGAAATTGCCACAATGGCTTTGGGACCCATTGTCTCAGTTGCCTTTCAGGTCTCTGTATGCTCACACACAGCTTCTTAGGACATACTTCCTCACTTATCCACCGTCTTTTCACCCTCTTCCCCTCCAAAAATAGCATACCATATCATCCATATTGTGTGAAGCCATGGACAAGACGAGGACATTAATTACTTATAGCAGTGGATGGAGCTTCCATATTGAAGGTTTTAGATTCAACAGAAAGAATTCCATCAGTAGCAGGATTAATAGCCACATCACAGACAAATATAACTTTATATTCTCTAAAACATGGCAGTGAATCATCCACATAAAATACAAGATAAACAGGAATAGCATGACAGCCCATGACAATGTCCAGTCCCTGTATCAGTACTGCATTGCATTCACTGAATTCTTAACCTCCTCTTGAAACAGTTTGTTAAATTTGCCAATGCAATTTCCCGTACTCTAAAGTCAACCGCAACCTTTCATGTTTGTAGATTTTCCAGGTAATCCATTGATCGGAAATCCTTAAACCAATTTTTCATAAAAGGCAAATGCTCCTCCAAGTTATGTCCCGATACCTTATCCAGCAGAGAACATTCCTGTCTTCAGGCTCTCCTACAATAACAGTTTTCATTCATCTGTGTGGATTTCTGGAAGGCAGATATTTTTCTAAAATTTGTTTTTTAAATATACTAAAAGTTTCAAGATAAAAAGACCAATAAAAGGGAAATGGTTGTGAAAATCATTGGTTGTAGGGGCACTGGCAAAACATTTTTTTTATTGTTATTAAACTTTTGGCTGTATTTTAGATTTTTGGCTACTGGGGAGTGAAAAAGCAATGTTTGGGTGGAGTTTACTGAAGCCATGTGTAGAGCAAGGAGAGGAGAATTGTTGTGGTATAGCAATACCCAAACATCAGCACCTCCATTGCAGCAAATGTGAGGAAACTGAACAGTAATGTGTGAGCGAGTGAATAAATAGATCGTTAAAGTAATAATGTTTACCTTAGAACCTGTAAAGATACAAAAGTAAATGTATTGGTCGTGACAGAACATTCTAACAATTGCATTAGACAGTCTTTGAGTTGAAATATGTCCCTAATTTTTTGGTTGATTCTGCCGCCCTTTAAATTGAATCAATCACTGTATGAAGACTTTGGGGTAGATTTATAAACGTTTGAACTTAACAATCCTCTCTCACTCTGACCATTTTTGTGAATCAACAGGGTTTTATTTTAATGCAGCACTAATATATTTTGAAGTATACAGACATTATATGGGTACACATTAACATAATATATTATATATATATATATAACATAATATATATATATATGGCACTGATTATCAATAAAACACCACTTTTCTTACATTTCAGAATAAGGGTAAGGTCACACTGGGAGATTTCGCCGCCCGGCGACTAATCGCCTCTTCTTTGGGGCGACTAATCTCCCCGAACTGCTTCCCCCTGTCTTCACCTGCTTTCCTTGTGAGGCAACTTCGGAAAACGAAGCACTGCGAGTGCCATGCCGCAGCCAATTTTTCATTCTAGCAGGCGGAAGACAGGGGACAGCAGTTCGGGGAGATTAGTCGCCCCAAAGAAGAGGCGATTGGGCGCCGTCGACTAAATCTCCCCGAATCTCGCAGAGTGACCTTACCCTTAGGCAATGCCAATTGCCAGAGTGGCCTATTTAAATTATTGACTGTTTTTCTGTAGTTAATAGACCTTACTTTGTACCTGATGTCAACTAATCACATTTCTTCCAATAGTGCCATCTTGTTCTAGATTTGTTTCTGTTCTGCAAAATACCTTCATTCTTAATTCCATGGGTTATGGCATTTAGGACACAGGCACACAATCAACTGTCCCACAGGTGACAAAGCATCCAAAAACACCCTTTAATGCAGAAGATTAGAAATGACTGCATGTAAAACATTTCACATGCAGCTTCTAGTTTAATCACTGGAAAATGCCACATTAGAAGGGATTTTTGGACACTGTTTCCAGTGGGAGAGACTTCTGTGGGTGATGGCACGATACGTAGCCTTTTATTTAATAGAACAGACAGAAAAGAATACATTTTATAGAATATAAATAAATATAATCAATACACATAACTATATTCAAGATTCAAATAGTGTTAAGAAACCCAAAAAGAAGGATGTCCTTGTCCTATGGAACTTAAATCAATAACTACAGTATTATTTTTGGTATCACAATTGATACCAAATGAATCTACTCTGTAGAGCAGGGGTGCCCAAAAGGTAGATAGTGATCTACCAGTAGACCTTTAGCTGGTGATCAGTAGATCTCAAGACACGGTCAAAAAAACAGCTTGACTAAATCACCCTCCTGTTTTATTCAGATATTTATTCTGTTAAGGCTACATAAGAAATAGTTGTTTCTTTAAAAAAATGTATAATTCAATTCTTAAATATAGCAATATAACTTTTTCCATTAATCCATATAATATATTAATAATATTTTCCATGGAACAAAATGCTTTTATGGATGTAGATCATAATGGGACAACATCACTAAAAGTAGACCTGCTGTAGAGTGTACTGGTTAATATGTAGATGCATTTAGTGATACACCAAATCCCTAATTTCAGGATAAGGCCAAACCCAGGATCTTTCAGAAACATTTTTCAGGCTTTCAAGCATAAACCAAATCCGAACCAAAGTCTGTACATGTTGCTGTGCGGAGATAAACCCCTTAATCACATAATCTAAAGGCGTGGTTTTAAGGGTTCGTATTTGGTTTAGTCAAATCCAAATCCTGCTGTAAAAAGACTCCATATGACCGAATACCAAACTGAATCCAGGATCTGATGCATCCTTAATTTCATTGTTTAATATCATTAATACCATAGTGATAAATTCAATCTCAGTATGGTGATAATTGGCTGTATATTTTGGTTTCATTGATATTTTTATTTTATTTTTTTTACAGAAAAGATTGTAACTCCCTGTTACAGGTCAAGTAGTACCAGCTGTCAAGTGCACGAAACATCAGAGACAAATATAAAGAATAAAATAGAAAAAGAAAAAATAGAAAATAGGTTATAGAAAGAATTCTCTTGCAACTTTTAAAATTGAGAAAGTAAGTAAATAAGTAATAAGAATAAAGACATGTAGAGGTACAGACTAAACAGAATCAACTTAATACCAGCCCTAGGCTTCAACATATATTTTAGTGAACCAATTCTTCTTTTGAAAAAGGGTCTACAATTCATTATGGCAGTAATTATAACAATGAACACGTACAATAAATGGCCAATGTATTAAACTTAATTTACGAGTTCTTGATTTTCACAAGTCAGAAGCAGTTGTGGAGATTGCTGTGCCTATTGATGCAGTCCACATAGGGGACTCTCGACATATTCATTATAACTTGGAGGAGGTGGAGAGAGCTCCAGAGTTTCCCTGTGTCAACTGGCTCACTTGTGCTCAATTCTACAGAAGAGCATGCAAGTACTTTCCATCAATAGTGTCAATGTGGGCATGGATCAGGTCAGTATTATCAAAGGACATAATTAAAGATTATGGAAGTTACTTATCAAAGGACAAAGCTTTTTTTAGACCTGAAATGAACTCACAACTCGAATGGTTTCTAATTTAAGAAAAAACTTGAATCAGTGAAGTCGGGGTTAACAACCCGAAAACTCAAATTGATTGAGTTTTCAGTGAAAAAAAAACTAATTGCTCGAACATAAACTAAAAACTCGAACATAATGAAGGCTATTAACATCTTGAAATGGTTCAAGGGACCTCTGCCATTGACTTCTACATGTCCTAGACAGGTTTTAGATGGTGTATTTTTAGATTCAAGCTATTTCCAGGGTAACGGTATAATAAATCTTGAAGAAAAATCTTTTTTTAAAAAAAACTCGAAAAATTCTAGTTTTAACCCGAAAAACTGATTTTTGACTCAAAAATACCCATGAAAAACACAACCCCACCCTTGTGCCCCTATATGTTTTCTTAAAAAAATGAATGATATCTATATTATGGTTGCTGTCAATATAAATGCACACTTGAGAAGTTGGCATCTTTTGGAAATGACTCAGTTTACAGTTATGTTGCTTGTACTGATTCATACAATGTTGAGTCATAATCACCAGTTATATCTCTGTGAGCAGTAGTCAGAAAAAGTTTATAGTTTATACTGCCTACCTCTATTCCTTTTTAACACCCCCCATCCTCATGGAATGGATCTTGCCATACCTCTCTACTTCCGCCCCATATTATTAGTATTACAGCGGCCAAAGTGCAAAACCATGATAATCTGCAATTTTTTTTGCCCAAAATGCATTTATTTTCCCAGAATTCATGGAGAAGGAAAGGTAAAATCAATGAGTGTGCCAAGTAGCACCCCTAGTGATTTAAGTCAGAGGTCCCCAACCTTTTTTGGCCCGGGGGGGGTCGGCGCCCAATTCTGGCCCAGTTCAAGCCTGGAGCCAAGAAAATTCGGTAAACCGCACACCAACACCACCCTTCCTGTACTTGTCACCTGGTGCACAACGATAGAGGCTTCGGCCACCTCAAAATTCCATAGAAAAGACTTTCACTGGCACACAGGATTTTTAGCTGCAGGGGAAGCCCTTGCAATTTTTTAATGCAGTGCAGGTGCAACGTTTCGGGGTCAAGCCCCTTTGTCATGCTTGACAAAGGGGCGTGACCCCGAAACGTTGCACCTGCACTGCATTAAAAAATTGCAAGGGCTTCCCCTGCAGCTAAAAATCCTGTGTGCCAGTGAAAGTCTTTTCCAGTTCAAGCCTGGGTCTGGGCCACAGCCCCTGATTTAACCGCCTGATAATTTGACACTCCTTCAAAAGATACACCAGCCTGGGTTACTGTTTGGGGAGCACCTTGCTGTCCTGGTCTGGCATCTGTTGTACTGTATTCTGTACCAGTCAAAAAAATCTGGGTGCAGAAAGTAGTGTTGGCAGGTGTGTGCCAGGCAGTGTTGTTACAAGCTGCGGTGGGATGTTCTCTCCTTCAACTTGTGGCGTCTGCACTCACCCTATTACCCTATCACCTGCAATATGCTGGTTATTTTCCTGAATTAACATTCATAGAGAACAAAGGCGTTTTTAGGAAAATATTGTGGAAAAACAAGGACAAGCATCCATTTAAATACATTGGAATAGGAGGGGACTGCAATATGAAAAGGTATAAAATGCAGGAAATAGTAAAATTAAATGTAAAATCTGGATTTTTTTAATGCTACAGAAGGTAAATACAGCAATTGTATTTATTGATATGAATTAAATTCTTTAGGGTACTACATTTGCCAAAATGTTCCTCCAAAATCCCATTGTACTATTCTTAAATAATGTTTAACTTGCACAGAAAGTAACATTTTGACAATGCCCACTAGATGGCAATAAAAGCAAAGCTACAAGGCAATTCAAAAACTCGTGTTTGGGATTAAGATATTTTGTTTTATTCACATTGTTTTTGGAATAATATGCCCAGATATTTGCATAACAAAGTAAGAGGAGTAGAAGACAAAATACAATTTTGCTGTTTGGGTTTTTTCATTGCATACATAGTTGATCTTTCAGAAATACATGCTGCATACATAGATTTCCCAATAGAGCCAGAAAGCTCTGTGATAAGCAAAAGCAGCGGTCAGGAAAATGCTAAATGTACGGATTAGATCAGGCTCTGGAACTGGCTGAACCTGACAGACGACAGGTGTAATCACACTCCAGGGGACTTTTTTTTAAACTCAGAAAAGCAAGTAATAAACATAGATGGTTGTTGGCTTGCCCTGCTAACCACATCGATGAAGCGAATGGTATGAGTTTACATTTTTGAAGTGCACTTACACGGGCACAGACCTTTCATGATCAATACATGTATCCATGTTTCCACATATGCAGAGAAAAACAAAGGTTGCTGTCAGTAGTCAATAGGTTAAGGCAAAGGATAACCCCTTATAAATGTACATATATTTTACAGCTATGAGATCCTTTATCCGGAAACCAGTTATCCAGAAAGCTCCGAATTACAGGAAGGCCATTTTTATTGAATAATTAAAATTTAAAAATGATTTTCCTTTTCTCTGTAATAATAAAATAGTACCTTGAACTTGATCCCAACTAAGATATAATTAATCCTTATTGGAGGCAAACCCAGCCTATTGGGTTCATTTAATGTTTAAGCATTTTTCTGCACTTAAGGTATGGAGATCCAAATTACAGAAAGAACTCTATCTGGAAAACCCCAGGTTCCAAACATTCTGTATAACAGGTCCCATACCTGTATTACTTGCAATAGATTCTATTCTGCCACTAGGGTGAGCAAGAACTGACAGTTCTGTTACTGCAGACTCTGCCTGTGCTTTATCAGTTGTACCCCCCCCCCCCTTCAGAAAACCATCACTTTGGCAACTTCGAACCAAATTGGAAAAATGTTTAAAGGGCAAGTAAACTCCAAAATGAAAATTTGCCTATTTCATATTTCTAAGCAACTTTGCAATATACATTCATTACAAATTTGAGCTATTTGTATATGTATTGCACAGTGCTGCACAATATGTTGGCGCTCTAAACAGACGTTAATAATAATATTGCTATTGAAACCAGTGTTTGTCCCTTTCTATTACAAGTATACAGAGGCTCAAGGAGTTGACATGAAGGTTGACACAGGTACATTTAGTGGTTATTTATCAAAGGTCGAGTTGTTTTTTTCCCGAAAAAAACGTAATTTATTTTTTAAACTCACATTTTTCGAGATTTATCATGCCCTAAAGCTGGAAACAACTTGAATTTGAAAATACTCCATCTCAAACCTGTCGAGGTCATGTAGAAGGAAATGGCAGAGGTCCCTTGAACTATTTGAAGATGTTTGTAGCTTTCGTGGTTTGGGTTTTTTCTCTGGTTTTCACTCGAAAACTCGATTCAAGTTTTTTTTTTCACCAAGAACTCTCTAAATTTTGAGTTTTAACTTTCGAGGTTGTTCATAAATAAGAAAACATTTGAGTTGTGAGTTTATTCGAGGTATAAAAAAATCTCAAAAACTCGACCTTTGATAAATAACCCCTTTAATGAATAGGGTTTTTTGTGCAAGTGACTGCGGCCAATTAAATGCTTTTGTATATTGAAACAATGTAATGATTAGCATTGATCTTATCACACATTGAAAGGGTTAAAAACTCTATTGAGCCTGCATAGGATGTATATCCCTAAAATCCATCATGGCAATATTCTGATACTAAAAAAAGAAAAGGTAAACACACCTCTAAATATACTTTTTGTAGGTAATATTTGACTTAGTAATACCGAAGAAAGGAACATTTCTGGATTGTAGCAGGCATATTTGCTAATAAGTAAAGCTCTTATCTGCTAATAAATTTACCAAGATATATTAGCCCTTTTTTTATAAAAAGCAAGTAAGGCCTTAGGTTGCTACTTTAATATGACCCCCCTCCAACAACCACCAGCTACTAACTCTCAGGGTGAAAGCTTCCTACCACCTCACCCAAATAGAAGAAATTATTATTATTATTATTATTAACATGTATTTATATAGCGCCAACATATTGCGTAGCACTGTAAAATAAATGTGATTATACAACTACATCACATGAATTACATACATAGAATATATGGAGTAACAAACATCACAATGAAAACAGGTACAAAAAGGTGAGGCAGGCCCTATGCATAGGCATACACTCTAAAGGAAAGGGAGTAATACACAAGGTATGGGAGTGGGCAAGATCGAATTAAGTGGGTGAGAAATGTGGTATTGTATGTGGTGTTGCGTTTGGTAGTCAAGCAGAGTGAGGGTAGGCTTCTCGAAAGAAATTATATGTAACCTATATACCTAAGTATATGTGATCTGCAAACTTATTTTGCCTTGACCTTGTCAGAGAAAGAGGGCACAATGGCTAGAACCTAGACCAAGAGTAGGGTGAATTTAGAGAATATTTGACTAACCACTCAAGTCTTTGATAGGTCATCTTTACATATAATGTGCCATCCAAATGACTTCCCTTCTCCAATCTGGTTTCTAGCCAGCACAAAAGAAATTGTCCTCTATAAAGTGGCCATTGACCACCCATAAAGTATGGGGGGGTGACCTTTATATTCTGCAGCCTCTGGCCCAGTTGTAAACCATGTTCCTCCTAAATATTTTGCCATTTGTGTCACTGCTCCAGGGGCAATCCTGCCTGAGGCAACAGCCCAATGCCGCCCCTCCTCTCACTTAAAATGTAATCGTCAGACCAGGTAAAAGGGGGGCCACATCGCTTGTGCAATGAGTGCTATATCGCTCTCTGCACTAGCAGAGCCCATTTCCATTTTAAAATACTTTAAAATTTGGCTCTTAAAGTTACAGGAGGTGGCTTTTTGCAGCCCCTGGTAACTGGTCGCTCACTGCCGCCTGAGGCAAGGTTCTCACCTTGTCTTATGGCAATAGCACCCTGGCTCTTCCTGGGTTTAAATTTTAACTTTTTTTTTTAAAAGTAGTTTTTTCTGTCTAAACATTGTTTACCGTTTTGGTTCCTCAATGCCCCATATCTGAGGTCCCCTGCTCAATCTACACATGTAGGAAAACGGATTCCAAAACTGTCGTAAAGCATACAACATACAGACCTTTCTCCTCTTGTACTATGCCAGATACAATTAATATCTGATGTCTGTCAGATTTCATCTACCAATTTCAACTTTCATTCTACCATAAATTCTTGTTGCCCTTAAATCATTTCTGATTCTCAACCCACTTTTTTCCTGACTTGACTACAGCAACTCACTCTTTAGAGTAGGGGTCCCAAACCTTTTTAACCTGTAAATAGAGTTGGGGAGCAACACAAGCATGAAAAAAAACCCGGAGGATGCCAAATGAGGGATGTGAGTGGCTATTTGGTAGCCCCTATGTGAACCTGCAGCCTAGAGGAGGTTCTATTCGGAAGTACACCTAGTTTTTATGCAATTAAAAATTGCCTACAATCCTTGATTTCAAAAATAAGCACCAGTTTTGTGAACAACATGTTTCTTGCGAACCACTGGTTGGGGATCACTGCCTTTGAGTAATAGCACGTTTTGCCCTGTTTGCCATCCGAAAGTTTTATAGTTACATGGGAGGGGGACAAAATGCTCTTCATTCACTTTTTATGGGACATACCTTCGAACAATCAACGCTATCTGATACTCACTTGACAGTACCAGATATTTGTGGACTTCTATCCATTCAGCAACTCAGTGGGTCATGAGTTGAATTCTAGACTGGGGCACTATCTGCAAGAAGTTTGTGTTTCCCCATATCTTCATGGCCTTCTGGATCCTCCTGTTTCCTCCCACACTCCCGAAAACACACAGGCAGATTGTTTTGTCTTCTGGTAAAGCTGTCTATAAAGTGTGTGAATGTGATAGGAATCTTAGGCTATAACCTTTAATAAGTCGGGACTGGTATAGTCTCAGTAAAGCAATGTGCAATGCTATACATCAGTGCTGTCCAACTTCTGTGGTACCAAGGGCCAACATTTTACTGGCCTATGTGGTGGAGGGCCGATACTAGAAGTCAGTGTTGACCATTCCCCCTTTTAAACCACACCCATGTTACCACAAGAACTTTTAAGATCATATCCACATTAATGGTGGTAGCACACCAAAAAAACAAATTGTTGGTGCTCACTGCAGGGAAATCCCTCATCACTCATATGTGAAAAATTGAAGTCATGTTAAAACATACCCTTAAATCCATATGCCTCATCCTCCACTGTGGATAATACAGCAACCCCCCAACACATGATTAAACACCTTAGGAGCCCGTAACAACAATTTCCAAATGCTAACAAACCCCAAGAACAAACCTCTAACAGGCTTAGGGGCTTCGCGCACATCGCAACACTTCGCCAGGTGTAAATTCGCCTGGACAACGCTAATTCACGAAGATCCAAAGCTGCACACAGGGTACCGAACGCTGGCGAAATTACACTCAGCAGTTCGAAGTTACGCTAGCATTGGCTAATTAGCATATGGCGTGCAGTTAAAATACAATGGCCGTATATGCTGCAGCAAATACATTACTCTACACAATGCCAAGGAACCTTAATAAAATTATATAAAGTTGATATAATGCCCTACACATGTGCCCACCATATAGTTTAGGTGCCATATGTTAGCAAATGTAGGCGGGGGAAGGAGGGTACCCAAAAAAAATTTACGATCTTTTTCAGTCTATCACCCTTTAAATAGGAAAAACCATTAGCGTTTTTTGGGGAACTCCTATCTACACTATTGCACTTCGCCTGGTCTGAGGTGGCGAAGGCAAGTCTGGCGATAGAGGTCAGTAAAATCAAAAACTTAGTGATATGCGTAGTAACGCTCTTTTGCCAGACCGAAAATTCACCTGGCGAGTGTGAAGTTGCGCCAGGGTCTATCTCCTTGTTGAAATTACGCCAGCAAAATTACGCCAGCTACAGTTAGTAAATCGGTGAAGTGCCGAAATGACGTCACGCTGGCGAAAACCACTTAGCCCTTTAGTAAATTTGCCCCTTAGATTTCACAGGTAGAGAATGGCACACACAAGCAGCACTGAGTAAGCAGAGAATGGCACACACAGGCAACACTGGGCAAGCAGAGAATGGCACACACAGGCAGCACTGGGCAAGCAGAGAATGGCACACACAGGCAGCACTGGGCAAGCAGAGAATGGCACACACAGGCAGCACTGAGTAACCAGAGAATGGCACACACAGGCAGCACTGGTCAAGCAGAGAATGGCACACACAGGCAGCACTCGGGAAACAGAGAATGGCACACACAAGCATCACTGGGCAAGCAGAGAATGGCACACACAAGCATCACTGGGCAAGCAGAGAATGGCACACACAAGCATCACTGAGTAAGCAGAGAATGGCACACACAAGCAGCACTGGGCAAGCAGAGAATGGCACACACAAGCATCACTGAGTAAGCAGAGAATGGCACACACAAGCAGCACTGTGCAAGCAGAGAATGGCACACACAAGCAGCACTGGGCAAGCAGAGAATGGCACACACAGGCAGCACTGGGCAAGCAGAGAATGGCACACACAAGCAGCACTGGGCAAGCAGAGAATGGCACACACAAGCAGCACTGGGCAAGCAGAGAATGGCACACACAAGCAGCACTGGGCAAGCAGAGAATGGCACACACAAGCAGCACTGGGCAAGCAGAGAATGGCACACACAAGCAGCACTGGGCAAGCAGAGAATGAAACACACAGGGAGGGAAGGCAGAACAGAGCAGGAGACAGGGAAACCTATCATTCTAAAATGTACTACATACAGTTAACACAGTGCTGGTGTCCCATTTGCATTTGAATAAGGTGTGAACAGGTGAACAATGTGGGCAGTCTCATTTTGGGTCTCAGGTGTGAACAGTACAGGGCTTTAGGGTGTGAACAATAGAAGTGTCACAGGTGTGAACAATACAGGGGATTAGTCTGAGTTTGAGGTTTAAACAATGCAGCTGCCAGTTATTCTCTGTAGTGACACTTTTTAAATCTTACATATGGTAAGCAAACACATCATGTGGGGGGGCCACAGAAGGGGGGGTCGCATGCGCCCGGTGGGCCGACTGTTGGACGCCCATATTTTCCATAGAAAGATGACTTTAATTTTAATTACTTTCCTTACAAGTAAATTTCATCTTCTAAACTGCTAATTGTGCACACATAACTGACAAGATAGAAGTAATATTTTCTTTGACAAACACCAAGACGACAGTTTCCTTGTTATATACAAGAAACAGGTGAAAGTTTGGATTACTTAAAATATTTTAATAAAAATTTTAAAATTTTCATATAAACATTACACTACAATAAAATTTACATTATTAGATACAGTCATTGTTACAATCAGAAAGTTCAGATAACATGCAATGGTTTCAATGAAACATCTCTGTATATGCGGAATGGACAATTCGAGAAACACTTCCTAACGGATATTGATGGGTTCTTACTATTAAATCCACATGGGCCACCAAAACAACTGCCCATATAAAGCAGGTATGTCTGTAAATCCAACTGTAATGCAATTTAGGGGACTGAGGGAAAATGATCACTTAATAGAATGAATACAAAGCTGAAAATATTATTACTAAGAACTGCTATTTTGAACTGTGAGAAAGATATAAGCTTCTTCATTTCTATATTGCTAGTCTACAAATGCCATAATGTACAAAAAGCAATATTATTTACAAGTGAAGATTTTATGACTAAAACAGGACAAATATTGTGAAATTATTGAAACACAGCCTTAAGAGACACTATCACTTGTCTTTTGCCATTTGCTTCTTCTTACTATTCAGGGTCACGTTAAATCATCTATATATTATTAACCCAACCAATATCTTAAAGGAATTGTTCAGTGTAAAAATAAAAACTGGGTAAATGGATAGGCAGGAAGTAGTGTTCTGACTATTATATTAGACATCCAGTCACTCCAGCCTTTATACATTACATTTTTACCTAACTATATTAGAAACATTTTTTATTCTGCACAGCCTATTTACACAGTTTTTATTTTCACACTGAACTGTTCCTTAAATATTACACAAAAGTTTTTATTAATAGATTCTGCCACTGGGTGAAGTGTGCAATGAATACAGATATGGAACCTGTTATCTAGAATCGTTGGGACAGAGGTTTTCTGGATACCGGATCAGTCTGTAATTTGGATCTTCGTACCAGAAAATACTAAAAAATCATGTAAACATTAGGGAGCAGATTTATCAAAGGTGAAATGTTAGAGTTTCTTGAACTTAAATGAAACTTGAATATCTAAAACTGGAACAAATATTATCGACCCGAAAACTCCAATCGAATTCAACTAAACTCGACTCAAGTTTTTTCGCTGAAAAAACTCTGCCAGGAAGGCTATTAACATCTTCAAATCGGTCATTGGGCCTCTCCCATTGACTTCTACATGAACTTGGCAGGTTTTAGGTGGCAAATAAGCGAATTTGAATTGTTTCCAGGGTCCAGGTATGATAAATCTCGAATTCAGGTTATTCCGGATTCGAATTTGTGAGTTTCGAATAAGATTTAAAAAAGATTTGAAATTCGAATTTCCAATTCCAAACTTAATAAATCTGCCCCCAAATAGGCTGGTTTTGCTTCCAATAAGGATTAATTATATCTTAGTTGGGATAAAGTAGAAGGTACTGTTTTATTATTAGAGAAAAAGGAAATCATTTTTAAATATTTGGAGTATTTAGATAAAATGGAGTCTATGGGAGACAGCCTTTCCGTAATTCGGAGCTTTCTGTATAACGGATCCCATACCCGTACAGAGTAAATATCTACTGAAATGCAAAATGCCATTGCTGCAAAGGCTCCAAAACTGAAGCCAGCCTTCTTAGCGTTGTCAACTATAAAACCTTGGACCAGGTTCCCTCCATGTCTGAATCTGACTTGAATTAGCCTAAGTTAGAAGAAGAAAGAGAGGAGAGCTAGCCAATGTGCTTATGGACTGCTTGGATGCTTCCAAACAAGAGCAAGATGAAGATGAATTTCTAATTAGAATTTAATTAGCAGTAAAAGTGTCCCTTTAATAGGATGTAAAAAGTAGCTAACAGTAGAGGTGAATAGAATCAAATAGAATACCAAACTTTTTTTAAACATTAAAACTGCTTCAGTTAGGAGTCATAACTAGGGAATATACAATGTCTGAAATATTTTTGTCATTTACTTTGTGTCTATTGTATTCATTAGGAAGTAGGCAATAGTTCTGGCACTAACCAGGGGAAAGTCTGTAAAAGGAGTTGTTCCTTATTGCAAAACCCAACTAAAGCTGCAGCTGGGGCAAGGGAGGGGCTCATTTAAAGGGTGTCTCAGTGGACTGCTGATTTATTTGTGCTTGTAAGAATCTGAAGTAGAATGACATTTTAGTTTCAATTTGCCCTGTTTAGTGCAAAGAAAGAACCATACAGATTTCCTAATTAAAACAATAGGTTAGTATGTTTAAGTAAGCCATTTTAATTTAGGGGGATATACTGCTCACAATGCAGTATGGGTTCAACATAAGAATAATACATTTACGTTATTTTTTTCCAATTTGTAACATTTTTTTTTTTAACGGGTATTAATGGCTTTGCACGCTAAAAACATCCAGTACCATTCTGCGCTATAGTAATTCATTTCGCACAGAGAGAAGCAAACTGCTCTCTGCCAAAAATGTACAAAATACAAATCTGCAATTAGGAGACAAATTGCTTACTTCTTTAACTCTAAAAGCAATAAAAAATGGCCATTGATTATAGGTATGGCACATTCTGGGAGGTTAATGTTAAAGAAAATATTTTAATATTTCAGTTGTTACACAATTATTAGACAGCATTCAATGTAACACACACGGCCTGTCTTGATTTAGCTTGTGAAAATAACTTTTCATTGAGTTTGGTTCAAAGCAACCAAGATATTCAAAGAAATTCATGAAATACAGTTTTTTCATCTAACAATTCAAGCACATTATTTACATATAGAAAGGCAAAATATTTGTATTGTATCATGTTTAGAATCAAAATAGTCCTTAAAATATTTACATTTTACTGTATAAAAATAGCAAAAAACTCGAATGTACAAGCTTAGGTTTCAAGTATTTAAAGCACAAACAGAATGTCTACATTTAACTTAATAAAAAGAAAAAAGCATGACAAATTAAAGTATGTCCCCCTACAACAAGTGCATTTCAAAGCTATAAAAAGAGAACTGCTTACACCTTTTAATCCATGGTACAATCAACTTTGATGCTTATTTGTGTAACATTTCACTGAATTTTCTAAGTTGTTTTCTAAAAAATAATGTTTTTTTTAAAGCAGCAGTTGCTTCATAATCCAAATACTCTACTTTTTAAGAACAGTGCAATTTAAAAATACATTTGTATAGAGAAGTTTAATTTAAAATATTAATGAAAATTTCAATCATGTATGGTGGCATACCAAGTAAAACTTTTCCAACAATAATTTTAAACTTATTGCATATTCACACAACAATGCATTGGAATACTTAACTTAGTAGTGTAAAATATCTGTTATAAAAGATTACTTTTGTGACAATTCTGTAGCAGTAACAATTCTAGTGAATATTTGGGTTTTATAACAGATTATATTTCAGAAAAACACTGAGACGCTAGGAAATTCATGGCACAACTCTAGTGATAAAACTAAAAAGCATGGAAGCATTTATTTTTTACTCTTTGCTCTGTCACTGTGATCTCGTTCCTTCTCCCTGTGCGGTTTCTCTTTTTCCTTTTCCTCTTCCCGGTCTTTCTTGCCCTTTTCCTTATCATGGTTTCTCTCCTCATTTTTAGATTTATCAACACTTTTACTTTCTTTATGAGTTCTGTCACCTGATTTGTCACTATAAGAGGATTTTGATTTATCTTTTTCTCTATGTGAATCATCACGGCTTTTCCGGTCTCTGTCACGAGCACGGTCTTTGTCCCTTTCCCTGCGTCTACTTCTTTCTGAGTCCTTGTCAGAATCTTTTTCATATTGCCTCTTTTCCCTCGAGTGATGAGATTCACTATAATACCTTTGTCTGTGTTCAGCTCTACTTCCTCGACTAGATGACCTATCTGAAATTCGATCTTGTTTGTCCCACGGATCACTATGCCGCCTTTCTGGTCTAAGATCTTTGTGGGCAAACTTTTGTTGCATCTGGTATCTTGTTTGTTCAGGTCCCAAAAGGGGTCCGGGTTTCAGCTGTCCTAAATATTGTGGAGGTTGTCGAGACAGCTGCATTAATGGATGCCAAGCTACAAATGGGTTATGAAGTGTGTTGTCAGTAGAAGTAAATCTAGGTGGTCTTGGAAAGCCCATGCCCAGAGGAGTAGGCAACAGAGGTGGTATGTGTGGTGGATAGGGAAAGATAGCATTGCTTTGAAGTGGAAAGCTTGGATTTTGTTGGAATGGAAATGGAGATGGATTGTTCTTCACAGGAAGAAACGGAGGTTGCTGCAGCTTTAGTCCACCAAAAGTAGGAATGGAATTTTTAGAAGAAGTTTCTGTGTAAGATGCAGAGGATATTTGTGACTCAGGATTATTTGAAGCCTGGGATTGGGCTTTATTTGCAGCCAAAGCTCTTCTAAATTGTTGCAAGGGATCAGTGTCATCAATCAGGATATTCTGGAGAAATGGCTTTGTTTCACTGGCTTTCGATGATTTGGAATTATCTATTTCCTTTTCCATTGTGTAAGAATACCGCAATGACTTGTCACCTTTAGATGAATCAGTTTCTCTGTGTGCCTGTTTTTTTGATTTCTCTTTTTTATGCAGTAAAATAATTTCCATATCTTCTTCATCTATTCCTGTGTTTTCTTCTATTTTACTTAAATCCTGATCTTTGAGGTCTGACAAATTACTATGGTGTCCCCTTCCGGCAGCAGCCTGTCTTGGATCCCTTTTAGTATGTGCAGGTTTTGGAGATTGTGTGGGAGTTACGTTTTCACCAGAAAATGAATTGCTCTCGTCACTGCTCATTTTGTTTAAATGTGCAAATGTGTCAAAATCATTCTTATCATCAGTAGATTCATTTATGTCATCATCTAACGATTCCTCGTTAAAATGAATGTTGGACAAATACGTATCAGTAGAAACATCAGGTGGTTTTCCTTTGAGGGAAATGCCTTGTAAATTTGTAGCTGAAATTCCCATTAAAGATGTAGATTCCTCCATAGTCTCCGTGGACTCTATTTGTAAAATTCTGTCATCTGACTTTTCAGCCACTTCGATCTTACTACTTTTATCTTCTTTGAATGGCTTATCAGATTGTGATGAAACTGTCAAAGGCTGCTTATGATCAAATGTATTTTCTGTAGTGCCTAAAAGACTCTGTAATATATCATCAACGGGTAGAGGTCTGCTTGCTAAATCTAGAGTAGACTCTGCATTTTCCCAGCCAACTAATACCCCTGGGAGAAATCTGAGTGGCTTTGTTGGCTCAAGTTTAACTGTCTCTGGTACACATTCAGTAACTACCTGGGGTTCTTCAGTATCTGAAAGTTGTGGCCTGTTTCTATTTTTATGTAATACAGCAGTAAATGAATTAAAAAAATCATTTTCTTCATCTTCTTCATCATCATCGTTACATTCAACCCTGCTCTTTTTTTCTGCAGGAACACTAAGTAATCCTCCAGGAGGTTCATCATCAATGCTGATGCTATGTAGTCTCTTTACTTTTTGACGGATAATCAAAGCCAATAACAGATTTGGTCTATGGGCTTCAAGTCCTAAAGGAAGACATGCAAGAAGGTCAGTTTAAAATTTTTAAAAAATAGTTAGACCAGCATTGTGCAAACTTTAAACTATTTTCACTTTCATATATAGTGGTTTAAATATGGAAACCTTTTTCCCCCAAGAAATCTGCCTTCAACATAATCGTACAATTGATTTCTGACCACCAGTTATTTTTCAAACAAGGTTTTTGACTTCCATATTAACAGTTACCATTCATAAGAAATGCACTGCTCTATGGACATAATACTTACCTAAGAAACAGAAAATCAAATTGGAGCAAAACAGAATACTTACAAAGACATTCTATTAAGGCGCTTTTAAAAGGTCTCATAAAATTCGTATCTTTTAGTAGAGCTGTCCAAATTAAAACCATTGGGCCGGATGTGGAACGCCAAATAATTTGTTTAAAGGAAGATCAATAAGTGTTTCAAAGTAATTAAAATATAATGTAATATTGCTCTACACTGTAAAAATGGTGTCTTCAGAAACACTACTATAGTTTATATAAATAAGATGCTAAGTATCCATGGGGTAAACATTTAAGTTTAAACAGGGCTAAATTGTTTTGGTTAAATAGTATATGACAGATAAGATCTGTAGAATGAAATTGGCTTAGTTCTTTCACAGGCATGTAAAACCATTGTCTTCTACAGAGCTTTTCTGCTATGTAACCTGTGCCTTTTCGCTTTTATCAGACTGACAAAACAATCATATTCGGTTTATTGGGTACTGATTAATATTTTAACTAGAGACTAATTAAGGTAATGAAATTCAAATTACTGAAAGAGCCCTTATGTGCAAAACCCCAGCCCGAGCTATTCCAAACACTATATTAATTAATTTGAATACAGCAGACAGCAAAACTGAAACATCCAGAAGTACTGGGGACAAGGCACTGCAAATAACTATATTACAACTTTATCAACATTTTAAAAATTAATAAATGAAAATAAATACATTTGAAACTTACCAGGTCCATCAAAAGGTACAAAAAAATGTGGTATTTTCTCTGAGGCACCTAAAGGAATGAGATACATGTCCTTTACCTGCCTCATATTATTTGCAACTACACCATAACGTTTTCGGCTACTAAAATATGAAAACAGTAATGTGTAAGATATTTGATCTTCTTCTGTAACAGGACTAAACCGAACTAAACAGGTTTCCTAAAAAAAAAAGGGAAAAAAAAGTGGGGGTTATCATTCAAAAATAACAAAAAAACTTCAAAGCAAGTAATCAAAATATACTCAATATCAAATCAAATATACTCAATATCATCTCAGTTTCTCACAAGTTTGCCCTAAGAAAGTGGGAACAAACTAAGTTTCTGAATGGATTGCAAAACTGGCATGAACATTTTTTCTGTAATACATGGCCAATATCAGTCCATGAAAATGTTCATCTTTCTCTTAAAAAAAAAAAAAATACTACAAAGATACCCTTTGTAGTAGCTCTCTTAAGGCTAAGGGCAGACGGGGGATTTGGCGAGATTTAGTCTCCTGTCGACTAATCGCCTCATCTATGGGGCGACAATTTCCCCAAACTGCCTTCTTCCTGCCTTCAGCCTGCTTGAATGAGAAAACGCCACTTTGATTTCCGAATCGCATTGTGCGCCGCGAGTGCATGGCGAAGGCAGGAAGAAGGCAGTTAGGGGAGATTGTCGCCCCGCAGAAGAGGCGATTAGTCGCCAGGCGACTAAATCTCCCCGAATCTGCCCTTAGCCTAAAGAACAGGACGGGCTAGATTCGGCCAATCTGATCAATGATATGCAAATGAAGGAGAAGGAAGGCAGCTAAAGTGGCCTGTATCTTAAAGGGGAACTATCATGACATTTTTTTTTATAATATTGAAAAGTCTATAAAAACTTTGACAATTTATAACTTTAAAACATGTTTGCACCGTTACAAAGTTATGGCAAATTATTATTAGCAGTCTCCCAACCCCCCACTCTTCAGAATCTCTGGCACCCTGGCTGGTATCAGTGACTGAGAAAAGTTTAAGTGACAGAGTAGAAGCTGATTTGCTGTGGCATGCCACACCTCCCAAGTAAAGGAATGGAGCCAGGCTGGGCACTGATGAAATTGCACTTGTGCATATAACAGTAAAGAGACTTGCTCCATAACAGTGACAGTAATTCACATCAATTCTAAAGCTGGCCATAGACGTGCAGATTATTAGGCTATATCGGACAGACAACCGAACGAACGTCCGTCCGTTCCAATCTGCCACTAACCATTCAGATTAATATAAAGTAGGACAGAGAACAAATCACACAATGCTCGGGCCATTAATTGACAGACCGCAATCATGCAAAAAATTATGTCTGACAAATAATAGTGACAGCCTCCAATTGATATCGTCAGATAGGCGATACATGCAGAGATATTATTGGTAACCAATATAAATTGTTTAACCTGTCTTATCGACTGAACGACCAATCGCCATGGCACAAAAAATGACGGAGCAATCCACGCACGGTCCGAAAATCGGCCATATCTTAAATTTTTGTGGTAGTTTCCCTTTGTAAACGCTTTATGTTAAATAATAAAGATGATTTGGAATGAAAGTTTTATATATCATAGAAATATCTATGTTTGTTTTAGAAATCTGTGCATAACAAATAGTCAAACAGTTACAGTCAGGTCCTGTAATAAAATGCTTTGCAATTCTGTATGGTAAGTGTTACCTTTGTCCCAGATGCTTTAATTTTGTCTACATAATCCCAAACTGTCTGCGGAGAGATTCTCCCTCCAACTTGAATACTTTCTGGTAGATCCTGCGAAGAGAAAAATACAATATTTTACAATATATCTTTATCTCCTTAAAGGGGTTTTTCACCTTCCAAACACTTTTTCTGTTCAATTGTTTTTAGATTATTCACCAGAAATACTTTTTTCAACTTTCCGTTTTGTATTTTTTTACCATTTTTCCAAAATTTAAGTCTAAAGAGAATGTTCCCCGTTTAAATTAAGTGTTAGTATGATGTGATATTCTGAGCCAATTTGCAGTGTTTCTTTTTTTATTATCTGTGTTTTATTCAGCAGCTATTTCTGCAATCTGGTTGCTAGGGTCCAAATTACTCTAGCGATCATGCACCAATTTGATTGAGAGACTGGAATATGAAAAGGTAAGGGCCTAAATAGAAAGATGAGTAATACGGTAAAAGGGAGCACATTTTTGTTTAGAGATTTATTAAACCCCCCAAAGCTGCTAAACCTTTTAAGGTCATGTAAAAGTCAATGGCAGATGTCTCTGTAGTAGTTTCTTGACATTGTCATCAGCACTTGTTAATCCAATAAAATCGGGGTTTTCGTCCAATAATCCGATAAAGTTAAGTTTTCACAGTGACAATTCAATAAGGTTGAGATTTCTGAGCGTCACTCGGAAGATATGGATTGATGCTCGATTAAGCTCAGTTTAAGTTGTGTCCTCAGGAGTATAGGACATAATGATTTTGTTCATTTTTATTATATTTTTTTGGATAGACTGACAATAGGGGATTTTTAAGACCTCTACACTGAGTATAGGTTTCCCAGTGACATCCTCCAGCGTGGGATCTGCCTTTGGGGTCTTGGAGTGCACTCCACAGACCACCCAGCCTGATTTAAAGTGCTTTATTTTCAGGCAAATAAAGAGGGCTGACCAGAGGGCAGAAAACAGGGGTACATTTTCACAGTGTCTTCTCCCTGCTGCGCTATATGGTTCACTCTGCAAAACCCTGTTGCTGTTCATGTAACAGCTCCCGACCACTCTCCTTATCTGTCAGCAGCCTGTACTCTGCACTCCCATTGCAGGGGGACGGCCACTCTCCAGCCCCATGACTCCGCCACCACCGGGTCAAGCGGAGCGGGTGTGTCTGTGCGCACGTCTTTTGTATTTGGTGATCTACCACTTGGGATGCCATTTTTTCATACGCGCCCAATTCTCGCACGACCACGAGAGTTGTTCTTATTGTGGTTGCCATTTTGTGCACACTATCACAGAGCACAAATCTTCCGGGTAGTGCTTGCAGACGCATTGACGCAAGGCTAAATGAACAGCCCACAGCTCCAGACTCACAAAGTGGGGTGTTTTTCTTATCCTAGCTGGTACTGCTATTACCAGCAGGGCACAATTACTTCTCTTCTCCAGCTCATACTTCTGCAGGTTAGTGCTGGGCTGAATAGACTGGCTGCTAGGGACCTACCCTTCTGCTAAAAAGCTTGTTCAAGGGTAAACATTTCTGTTACCGTGTATGAGGGACAAAGGTACAACCTTTTTTCAAGGGCAACGCCTGCAGCTTCTGTAAAATTTTTGGCCTGTGCAAAATGCCGCAAACAACTGCCATCAGGGCACAAAGACCCTTTATGTGTTAGGTGTAAACCCCCTGAATGTGGTCCTCACCCCCAGAACCTACTCCCCCTCAGGGGGACCAGGACATGGTGGAATTTCATCCCAACAAAGAGACACTCTCATTCCCACCCCCACGAATGGGCATCTCAGTTAGCCACAGGGATTCCTAGGTTAGCACAAACATTAAACAAACTTCTGGCTCGCCTCGACAATCACAAGGGAAGGGCTCCAAAAAGCAGGGCTCCTTCATCTGACGAAGAGAGTGATTTGCTGTCCAGAAGGGCTTCCCCATCCCCACTATTTTTGGGGGTGAGCTTTCTTCCAATTCAGAACAGGAGGAGGAGGAGTCCTCTAGACCCTCGCCTGACTCTGTGGATTCTCTAATATCATCTTTTCTAGAGACTTTTTACCTTCAAGAACCGGAAGTATCATCTGATTCTTCTAAGGTATTTTTTAAACGTCACACTAAGACTTCTCCAGTTTTCCCTTCTCACTCACAACTTGATCAGATCATAAAACAAAAGTGGGATAAACCCGAGAGGCGTTTTCAAACTAAGCGACAGTTCCAGAAGCTCTATCATTTCCTACCGGCATCACAGAAAAATGGTCACTACCACCCTCAGTGGACGCTGTGGTATCTCAACTTTTCGAAAAATACAGCCCTCCCGGTACCTGATGCCTCTTCCTTCAGGCACTCCATGGACAAAAAACTAGAAAGCCTCCTACGCTCTCTCTTTACCTATTAAGGGAGCCTTTATAAGATGCTGCTCAAGTAATCAGCAGATCATGGGCAGTGGCGGACCGCAGGTCCTTATGGATGAAATTTTGGTCAGCAGATTTCTCTTCAAAAAAATCCCTGACTTCCATACCATTCAAGGGTAAGCTTCTCTTTGGCCCTGACCTAGACAAAATCATCAACCAAGCTACAGGGAGCAAGAGTACCCTTTGACCGCAACCAAAAGCCCGGCCTGCATTCCTGCAGGGGTAGGTTTTTTCGTGGCTCCCAGGCTAATAGTACGAGATCATCTCACCCAAGACAATCCTTTGCAGCTCGTGGATGCTTCGGGAGTAAGCAAAGACCACCCTGGCAAAATAAGACACACATTTCTAAGACGTGGGACAAGTCCACCTCAGCATGACGGTGTGCTTACACCATGACGCCCAACACCTATAGGAGGAGGTTAAGTCTGTTCAGCACCGCGTGGCTTTCAATCATTCAGGACGCCTGCATCCTCTAAGTGGTCACCCAGGGTTATCATCTAGAAGTTTCTTCTCCCCCTGTTCATCTTTTCTTCATGTCCAGACTTCCGCTAGACCCAAACAAGTGCTTTGCATTCCAAAATGTAATTTCCTACACCCTACATCTTCTATATAAAGGATGCACATTTGCATGTACCCATTTTCCTTCCTCATGAGAGATACTTGAGATTTGCCGTCCAAAATTGCCATTTTTAGTTCACAAGTCTACCCTTCAGGCTAACATCAGCTCCACGGGGAGCTCTATCACATCTTACATGGATGACTTACTAAGTCATTCCAGCGAGCCAACACTGCACAGGAACAATCTCCTCCGGCTAGACTCACCACCCACTCCAGAGGAACGAGTATGTCCTAGGCGTTCAGGAATCAGATGGCAGCAGAGTAGCTGTGCAAGGCAGCTACGTGAACTTCTGTGCACTCTTTTTCAAAATTCTACCATTTCGACACCTTCCGACGCTCATTTTGGCAGAAAGGTGCTTCAAGCCGCTGTGGCTACTTCCACTTGGACCTCACTCTCCCATCTGGGATTTTTCTAGGGGAGATCTTTGGTATGCCCCCACTGTCCACCAAGCAGACCTGGAGAAAAGGAGATTTTGTGTACTCACCGTTAAATGTCTTTCTCTTCAGTCGCTTGGGGGACACAGGGCTTCCCTCCCTAGATTGAGGCCCTCTTTTTGTCTGTCAGACATGTTATAATTGGTTCTTCAGTATTACTGTTTATACTATTCTTAGTTATACTATTCAATTCCTGTTGACTTTGATGCAAACTAAGCTAATCTCCTCCGCCTGCTGGGGTATAGCCAGTAGAGGAGGAGCCAGTTTTTTTTCCTAGTTGCGTCCTGCCTCCTAGTGGTACAAGCTATACCCCACTGTCCGTGTGTCCCCCAAGTGACTGAAGAGAAAGAGATTTAACGGTGAGTACACAAAATCTCCTTTTTTTGCTTAAGTATGCTATGAAAGTGATCAATTTTAAATGGAAAGCAGGATAATTATTTAATTTAAAAAAAAAGGTAAAAGTCAACTGGTTATGTTTAATGGTTTCTAACATTTACCTCAGCTAAGTGTTCTAAAGATCCAGATACCGGATAAGCTTTGATCAAAAACTTTGCCACTGAAGGCATATTAAGAAATCCTTGCCAAATAAAGTTCAAACGTGCCAAAAATGTTGATTCATCCTCTGCTGTATCAGTAACATGGAATTGCTCAGAACTGCAAAACAAAAAGGGATGAAACAATTACAAGTTTTAGGATACACCCAAATTCTGAGTATATAAATGTAATATCACCCCTTTAAGAATTATCTATGTTTGTACATAAAGTGCATAGCAGTGAAACTGGAGAGAGGGGAAGGTAGTCAAATGATCAAACAGAAAGGTTGCAGTGATCCCCAACCAGTAGCTCGCGAGCAACACGTTGCTCTCCAACCCCTTGGATGTTGCTCTCAGTGGCCTCAAAGCAGGTGCTTATTTTTGAATTCCAGGCTTGGAGGCACGTTTTGGTTGCATAAAAAACAGGTGTACTGTCCAATAGTCTCCTGTAGGTTGCCAGTCCACATAGGGGTTACCAAATGGCCAATCACAGCCCTTATTTGGCACCCAAGGAACTTTTTGCATGCCTGTGTTGCTCCCCAACTCTTTTTATTTTTGAATGTGGCTCACAGGTAAAAAAGGATGGGGACCCCTGGGTTAAGGTATAGCTAAAAGCAAATCATTTAAGCTGTTTAACAAAGGTAGGAAAAGCCATCTTGAAGCCAAAGCCATGCAATTGCTAGCAGAGTGCTAGCTTTAGTCACAGATCAAAACACACATCTGTGAAAGTACAAGTTTCATAAAATATCCAAATTCTAGATATATAACTGTAGTTTCATACATGCCTACCTGGCAGTAATGGAAGCTAATCTGTCATGTAGCGGTTCCTGTTTTCCTCCTTCTACTGCATCTATATTCAAAATACTGGAGGATGTGGAAAGGGGTTCAGTTATGATATCTGCTCCATTATCTGACTGTTTGCGCATTAGTCCTGCGGGATTAGTTGCTTTTGTAGGTGAAATTTCTTCAGCAGGAGGTGCCATTCGACCTTAAAATATAACAAATTTCTTATTGAATATTCAAGTTAAACCAATATTCTGGAATACCAAATAAATATGCCTAAATAAATATAACATTAGCTTATTACATAATGATGTTTTGATGAAAGCGGTATAACAAAAATTCTAATATAATTTCCACAGAAGGCAACCGTATATTGTGATTCTGGAACAGAGTGATAAAGATGGTTGCTGTGAATGGCTTTGAATTCCTAGGCATTAGCAATTGCTACTAAAGCATAAATTAACCCTTTAAATCAATAACCTATAAAGCAAATTATCCATATAAGATAAAAGAACCAAAAGGCTCCTTTGTGAAAGTAAAAATCCATGAATCCATAACAAGTCCCTCTTTATCTATTGGGGGGGGGGGAGTCACCACCTGCCACTAACAAAGATAAAATTATTCCAAGATTTTATAAGAGGGAAATTGTTATAAGGCATTGACCTTTTTCTCTTCTCTTTTTATGATTAAGCCATTTGAGGGGGGTCATACACAAGCCAAACATTGTGGTATCAGATCAATTGGCCCATGAGTTGAAAGGCAACATACCACATAAAGTGGCCATGCAAAGCATGGGCTATTTTCTTTGTGTGGACGATTTGTATTGATAGGCTTGAACTATCTGGATCATACAGAAGAGAGTGAAGAGCAGCTGATGTGGTACATCCGCAGATAAGATTTTCAAACAGGTCCAATCAACAAACCAATGGTCATCAGGAACATGGAGATGCCATATACGCACACACAGAAAACTGTATGAAAGTTTTAGATGATTTAATTGGTATGGTCACCGTTATCCTCCACCAAACGCTATACAAATCACACACATTCCATCAGAAATACATGAGACCTTATTTTTCAGTTTTAGGTCAAGTAAACATACCTGTGCATATTTTACAGTTTAAATCAAAGAGATGATTTTTATGATGTGATGTGGTGTCTGATGAAGTTTCAGCTGGTAACTCTTGCTCTTTTTGAATTTCTTCCTCCTTTTCAGCAGGTTTAACACTAATTTCCTGGCAAAGCAATATATATTTATTAAACATTAAAGTCATAATGTTTATTAAAGACTTAAAATCATCATAACATTGGAGAAAAATAAATAAGTAAATCCCATAATGCAAAACAGAATTGTACATCATTGTAATCCAAACTTTTCCCAAAATTAACATTGTGATTGGTCTTCTACTCTGGTTCATGTCGGTTAGTGAGTTTTTGTAGCTGAAATTAAAAGCCAGGGGAGGGGAACAGTTCGCACATGGCCCAGGCCCCTGGAAATTGTGTAGTGTGTAGCTGTGTTTTGTAAAATTTCTTGTTAATTTGTTATTAATCCACTTTTGTACCTTGCCTTGTTAGGTATGCCTCGAGACATCTATTTAGCAGATTAGACTAGTCTGACCTGATTTATTAGCTTCTGATCAAGTTTTGTTGTCCTAGGCACGGGTTGGCCCAAAAGGATGGCTGGGATGTCACTCTGCATTAGGCATTATAGGTGTCTGCCCTATGATTTGAGTTTACCTGTGTATCCATGACTTCTGGTTCTTTCATGGGGGTTTCACTTTCTATTTCAATTTCCCCTTTATGTGTGATTTTGGTGATTGGTCTTCGTTCTACTTCACGCTGTTCCTTTTCTATCATCTCAATTGTCTGCAAATAGATATAGCAAAATGTATCCAAATAACAAAACAGTGAGCAAGGGATCAGATGCTATTATGATGTATAATTTATTCACAGTGCAGGATTTGTTTAAATATATCTACAATTTCTGGGGAAACGTTTTAATGAAAAGTTTTTGCCATTTAATTGAGAAGGAAAGTATTTTTCACTTGGGGGAGCCAAATGTTAGGCACCCCCAAGTAATTGTATTTTCTTACCTTAAACCCCGGCCGGTCTGAAACCCCGGCCAGAGCTCCTATCAGCAGTAAACTGCAACGGCCTGGGGTTATTCCAGCGAGCACCCTGGATCGATCCTCTACAGGCTTCTTCTTTCTTTAAGTTTCCCGGGGAAGACGCATGTGCAATACAACGAAATATCCAAATTTTTAGATAAAGTACGGCTTTTCGCTATACTGCGCATGCGCACCCGCGAGAAGAAAGAGGAAAATGGAAGAGGATCGATCCGTGGTACTTGCTGGAAGAACCCCGGGCCTATGCAAACTAATCTTTGCATTTTAAATTAAGCATCTCAAAGACTGGCATTTTAATTAGCTCTAAAAGCTCTAGAAAAGTGTACTGTGTAATACATTAATGGTCAACTGTACAATATTTGACTGTTTATGTTACATGTCTGTTTTCCCGTTGTCTCCATGCAGCTAATTCCCTGGAAGCCAATTCCTCTGGGCTCATCTTAATAAGATGTTCAGGTGTGATTTCTCCTTTCAGAACTCGTTTGTACAATACCTGCAAAAAGTAATAAAAATAAAAAGTACTTTATAATAAATTCTAATACATTTGTGTCACCTCAAAGAAAATAAGCAAATTAGACATCAAATCAGTCAAATTATCCAATTCTATCTGTACGTGTATGGCTGCCTTAAAAGACTGATGTAAGTAGCTGTGTACTTACTTTATTTTTAGGATCTTTAAGATTGAACATCAAGCTTCTGTATTTGTTCTTATACTTAGAATCTGTGTCTCGGTAAAAAGAAAATAGTTCCTTTTCAATTCTGGATGAAACTTTTATAGCTCTCTCCTCTGGAATCTTGGAACTTGATTCTGAAATCCTAAAGAAAGAAACCTTAAGATGATATCTGCTAAAATACATCAGACCTTTTAATTTTAGAGTGCAATTATGAAAGGTATGAAAATACAGTTAATTCATTTAAAAAGTTGCATTTGAAAGTTCCTCAAATTTCTGATCAAGGTCAACCTTGACTCCAGCAGGTGCCTGAAACCAAAGCTGTCATGCAAAAGCACAGAATGCCTTTAAAGGACAAGTAAAAGTGCATCCAATCGGTTTCTATTGGTCCCCATACCAGGTAAAATACCTTGTATTGTATATAATAGTTTTCTAAAATATTAGCAGCCTACATGTTGAATTCTAAAGTGTCGTAACTACTGGGTATTCCAGTGTCAATGATTGCACACAGGTCTCGTCATCAAAGAAAGAAACAACTGGCAGGAACAAAAATACGTCTTTGCCTGTTGTTGACGGATCTGCATTTGTTCCGCAACCAGAATAAATAGCTGCATGTCATGTAGTCTACATGGACAAAGAAATGCTTTTCTGAAAACCTATAGGGGATTTTGTAAAAATTATTTTTTTAAAGCGGAAGAGGTTGGGGACGCAATTACTTATTCATTCATTTCCCCCCACCTAGCTTAATTTTTTCCCGCTCTGCATTTTTTTGTTCTAGGGAGAACACAGAGTGAGTTCTAAGTCTTATATCATGGCAAGCCCATTGATGACGGTTTTTAACGTTTTTAAAATATACCCACTGTGTCAGCCTCATCTCCTAGTATTAAATTCCCAATTTAAAAAGTTTAATGTGTTCACCTCTTAGAAATGAGAGATGCATGCTGCTCACTGTCCAGGCTCTCCCACAGGAAGCAGACATGACTTATAGTGACAAACATAACTCTGCAGGAGCAGTTCAAGTCCCACTACAATCTCTCTGCTCTCAGTTATATTAAAAAGTGCCAGATGTTCCTGATCATTGTAATTAGTGGAGCTGCTACTTACTGTTAAGTTTTGCTGTGTCCCCATAATCAGCTATACGGTCTTGTATACTATGGTGAAGCTCACCTGCTCCCAGCAGCAACCCCCTTCAACCTTAGATTAGGGTTACCCGATCACTTCAGAATCCAAGGGTTCATCTATTAAATCCAGATAAAAGAGTTGTACTGACTGCAATTTAATTTGAATGCAATCAGTAAAACCCTGACACGTGTGTAAATTTTCAAATGATCTGGTAACCCTACCTTAGAAACTGCAAGTTAATCGCAGCTGGTGGGTCAATTTATATAATGTTATAACAAGACAGTCCCCCTAGCTGACAGAGCACAACTGAGCAGTTTTGAATAGAAGCAGCTGCAGTTCTGTAACAGATGGGAGGGCCACCTACTCACAAGGAAGAAAATGCTTTCGTCATTATTTATTAGCAGATATCAGCTCATCCAGCTGTTATATAACGACAATTGCCTGCATCCGTGCCTGGAGGTTGTTATTCAGAGACAGCTGGAGGACCATCTTCTGATATTTTTTTACATACTAAAATTGAGAAAGGATATCAAGGCAAGTTTTAAAATTGAGGAAACCATTTAAAGAGGGAAAAACAAAATACCTTTTCAGTAAAATATCTTTCAGAGATTGCCGGACACTTTGTCTTATCTGATCAATAGATGGCTTAGGAGTTGGAGGAGAAGAAGTTTGCAGGTTAGGTGGTGGGCCTTTCTTTTCTTGTTTCTTCTTTTTGTTCTCTTGTTTTTCATTAACACCTGCATCAATAAGGATAAAGCATGTGGCATTATAACATTATTAGAAATACGGCATATTTGATTGTTTTCTGTAAAGGTGGAGATACAAGTTCCTTTAGAAAGATATAGCAGCTTATCTGGCCGTGTATGGGGCTTACGACAGGTCTCCTTGATCAATATCTGGCCAAGAATCAGCCAGATATCGATCGGGCAGGTTTGAATTTTCCTGCTACTAAGGACCACATTGGCTATTTGATGCAGTTCTACAAACCGTAGGTGCCCATTGACATTGTTATAATCTGATTGTTTGGCCCTAGGGCCAAAGGATCGGATTAACCTGCTATCCCCCTGCAGTTGCTGATTTATTGGGGAAAGATCCACTCGTTTGGCAACCTCGCCATACGAGCGGATTTTATAGTGTATAGCCACCTTAAAGGAAAACTATACCCCTTAAACAATGTTAGGATAGAGTAAAAAAGTTTTAATTTCTGGTGTCAGTATCTCTTTAAATATATTATGCAGTTTGATAAGATTCTTTAATATGCCATTTAATTTGATATAAACGATCTGTTCCTCAAGTATTCATTTTGGGGGTATAGTTTTCCTTTAAGCAGTGTGAACCATAAAGACTTTAGTCCTGACATGGGTAATCTGAAATATATGTTAAACTGCAAAGTTAGTAAAATAAGGCAATTATTTTATGTTCCCGATACAATTGCTTAATTAATTTCCTAAATTACACATTTAATTCAGAGGAAAACTCTAATTACCTGCTTGAAAAAGCCTCATATACACTTTGTATGAAACTATAATGTAGCTATGGTATGCAACATTACACAAACCCTACCATTTCCGTTGTTCAGGTAGTTTTAAGGTACAGCCACTAATGTTGCTGTGTGAAAGGAAACAAAATAACTACCCTTTTAAATTTCAAATGACACAGTGTCTGAAACAGTATATAATTTAAAGCAATGAAATAACAGTATATAATTTTAAGCACTGAAAGTACAAAGTTTCACTTGCATGTTTTAATTTGCTTCTTATACTATCAACAATTTACAAATGTAATTAGAAGCAGTGTTCAGTCTACTGTTTTGGCCGGGAACATCACCCAGCTATTTTCTCCTGCCATCCAGCTCCTATCTGCCCTTGCTCCTCCCCCACAAGTGCACCGAGTTGAAAATGTTCCTGCTGAAGCTAAAAGGACTGTGCTATGGGTTTGCTAAAGTGCAGTCCTATCCGTTTGTTAAAAAAAGAAAAAAAAAGTAGTGTGGGCAGGATGGGGAGGCCCTTTTTTTTTTTTTAAATTCTCCCATCTCCAGAACAATTTTTTCCCACCTAAGGTTTTTTCTTTCTCTGGGGAGAACACTGAATTAGAAGTATATGTACTAGGCTGTCTATTAGCTGTGTAAAATGGAGGAACATACTTTAATAGATGACAATAAGTATTACCTAATTTTGTAGTTTTTTCATCATGACATGGAGAATTTGAGGTCTCTTTTGAAGGCCTTTCACGTTTCTCCTCAGAAATACGATGTGTTTCTGGAACACCTGCTTTCCGCTGTGAAACAGCATGTTTTTTAACATCGCCATCTTTGCTATCAACCACTTGTTTGCCATCACCTGAATCCTACCAAGAAAAATAGTTTGCAATAAATTAACCCTTTTGTCCCTTATGGCGTTCACGTTTTCTCCGCCTGCTATCAAGTGATAATTTTCTTGCCAAAATCTGCCCATGTGAAGAGTGACAGGCAGATTTCCCTCTTGCTCTGATGAAGTGTACACAGGTCGTAAGCTCATAGGATAAAATATATACCAAAGTTATTTCAGGTAGCTAAAACTCATAGACACCCTTCGTTCTTCTCCTTTCTGTCAACCAAAAAATTTAGTTATGTATAACTGAATAAACAATCTCAATGAAAATAAACAATAAAAGTAAAAATATAATAAGTCTAGGGTTTAGTGCAGTGGTTTTGGTATACAGGATACAATGTTTAGAGTCTTTGGCTCCTTTATTTGAATAGTTTTGTTATATCATTTAAATTCTAAGATGATGTTTAGCACCTTTTCCTCTTATAGTTTATTATACATTATCAAATATTAGTAATATTATAACCAAGTGATCCTGATGCCATAGTCTGAGAAGAGGAAACAAAGAGATAATGTTACAAAGGTAGAGTGTGAATCGATGCAAAATGGCACATGAAATGGTGGGTGGGGGGGACCAGAACAATCTAGTTAGGATGAATTATATCTTAGTCAAATACAAGGTATAATTTCATTACTACAGAGGAAAAGGAAATCATTTTAAAATTTTTAATTATTTGATTATAATGGAGTCTAAAGGAAATGTCCTTTCTGTAATTTGGAGATTTCTGAATGCCGGGTTTCCGGACAACGGATCCCATACCTGTACTAGAAATGGAGCGAAATACAAAAGCATGATAGTTCCTATAATGCAAAACATTTTCATTCATATTTTTCCAGCTAAAAGCAGGACATGGGGGACCATTTGCAAGTGTTATTTAAAACTGCCTTGCTTTTGCAGAGCTTAAAAATTCATGGTCTATTTGAAATAGGCTTCCTTTGCACTACTGTATTTAATCATAAAGAAATCAGTGTTAAGATTTAAAAAAAACAATGCGCGTGTGTTGTGTGCCAGATTCGCTTGAATCCTACTGAAAATGGCTTGGAGTCGACAAATACTAAACAACTGAAGAACTGGTTTCTTTATCAAATACCTGTTCTGCAACCACAGATTAATTGCATTTTGTTGCAGCTTCTAATTTTTTTTTCTGCACTAGTGATAGAAGGTCTTTATGGGTGTAATACATGTAAATGAATACTCGGATATTCCAATTGTAACATCATTCTGCTTTTCTCATTCATATCATCCCGTCTCAGCGGAACTTTGATGAAGCACTGGCATAACTTTGTGGTGGGTCTCTTTCAAGACTCTGTATAGTCAGATGTGCCAGTTCTTTAAGATGCAGTTTTCCAGTGTAACTTTTATTTATTCATCTATTATCAAGAATACCTAGCACCCGTTTTTTGTTTTTGGATAAGGGGTCTTTCTGTAATTTGGCCTCACCATATATTAAATCTGCTCACATAAGTATATCAAATAGGATTGTGTGGCCAGATATGGGATGACTTTGACGTAGTTGGCCAGTTTAAATATATTGCAATATATGGACAAACAGGGTAAGGGTAAGGCATTTTTTAGTAGCTGTATGCACAAGATGTCTCAATAACTATATTTTTGTTATATTTTAGTGCCCCATGTAGAGGTGGGTTGAGACGTTTTGCTTGCTTTCCAAGACTGCACAATTTAAAGGAACCAATGAACTCATCTTTTTAAGATAGCCTTTTAAATATAGCCTACAAGGATTAAATAAACAGTATGAAATAGTAATATAGACCAATGGAATACCTTTCTTAACGCTTTAACCTTGTGCTTTGAATCTTCTCTTGGCTTTGAGTTGTCATGCGACATTCTTGGGCTGCTTATAGGCAATGACTTTATCGTTGATTTTTCTGATTCTATTTTACTCTCTTGTTGCACTTCAATTTTCTGGCGATTCTCAGAAACACTTGAGTCATCAGCTTCCTTTGCTTCATCTTCAGCACAACACTTTACGCATATATATTCTTTATCCTCGGTTTCCATATGCTGGGCTTGGGAAAGGCTCAAACCAACACATTCTCCATGAAACCAATCATCACATCTTCCACAACCTACCATAAACCTGGTAAAATGGTAGCATACAAACAAAAAATTTATTTTTCTTGGGTAGCAAACAAAAGACAGTGGTCACTATATTTAATGCATATTTTTTCTGGCCTATAAGTACATTACAACATTTCCATTATAACAGCTTTTTGTTTTTTCTAATAATGGATAATAAATCCTTGTAATGTGAACAAAGCTAAAGAATTTTATATATCTAAACAATCAATTGTTTTAACAATTTCAACTTACGATTGAAAAAATATAACTACTATATGAAACTAAAAAGCAGCCAATTCATAATTTGGTTGAATACGTAATCCTTCATATAAGATTTGGCCAGATAACAAATTTAAATACTTTGGATATGGAAGTTTGAAAAAAATAAAAAATAAATAAAATTTGTATTATCTGTGAACAAAAAGTTGGTGTTGGGGAAACACAAATAGAAGGAGCCGAATCCTGCAAAAACATCTGGGAATGCAACTTAATTTTGTGCTGTGGATTTAGTGCATTAAAAAAATTATTTAGAAAATAAACCAAAAAGCCTTTTGCTCATAGGTGTCTTTAAATGATCCACTGCATTGCACTACATTAAGGTTATTTATCAAAGGTTGAGTTGTGTTTTCCACAAAATATGCAAGCTTTTGAGGTTATTTTTTGGTCAAAAATTGATTTTCGGGTTAAAAAAAACAAACAAATTTTTCAAGATTTCTTATACCCGACCGTGGATATAGCTCTACTTCAAAAATACACCATCTAAAACATGTCGAGGTCATGTAGAAGTAAATGGCAGAAGTCCCTTGATCCATTTGAAGATGTTAATAGCCTTCATGATGTTTGAGTAATTTTCGGTGGGTTTCGCTGGAAAACTCAATCAATTCAAGATTTTTTTATGGTGAAAACTCAATCAATTCGAGTTTTCATGTGTTAACCCCAAACTCACAGAATTCAAGTTTTTTCCATTGGATTTTTTTCTTAAATTAGAAACCATTTGAGTTGCGAGTTCATTCAAGGTTTAAAAAAAGCTCATTTAGCTCTAAAATTCTACCTTTGATAAATAACCGCCTTATAAATAAGGATGGAGACCATTTAACCCCAAAGTCCTTATAAATAAGGATGGAGACCATTTAAATGTTAGTTGTGAAAGAGTAGCATTCAGAAATCAAAGACCATGCCAAATGAATAAAGGCTTGCTTATGTGAACGTAACAAAAATCTTTGAAAGAAGCATCTCACAAGAACATTGTTTTACTCAACAAGACACGTGTGGTTTTCTAAAACCATAACGCTCATTAGCGTAAAAATATCAAAATGAAATATAAAAAAAATCATGTTTGGTCTTTTGACAAACAGATTTCAGAAAAGGATTCTGCAGGAGGGACGCTATTAACTGGTGTGTTTCCCCTTGCTGCCTGAGTTGGCTCCTGCGATGCAGCCCCCTTCGATCACATTAGGTCATGGGGGGGGCTGCCTTTTCAAAGTTACCAGGAGCAGTTTTTACTGGTAACGTGCAGGCAAATTTCTCAACTCGCCTCATGGCAGCAGCGCCCCTGTTGAGAACAGCAAAAATATACAGTAATAAAGAAGAGTTAACTGAAACAGTAAACTTGGGACTGGCAATGCTCAAATCCAAACATTTCAGGATAAAAGGTTACTAGTGTAACATATAAATGTGCTGTACTATTACTACAATATTTGTTCTAGAAAACAAAATTCTAAATGTATGTATTAAATATTTAATAGCAAAAAACCTACTTATTGCCATGAAGTTTTCGACATGAGCAACAATATCGGATGGAGCTTCCTACAATCTTATCACTTGCAGAGGTTACTTCTGTTCCCTCTTTTTTTATAGCTGGAATGTTATCTGGAACAAACAGTTGTGGTTCATCAAGAGAAATGCTTTTACTACTTCTTCTTTGCCGAGGTGGAACTAACTTTTTCAGTTTAGATTTTTCTTCTAAAGTATCCAGTGCCTCTTTCTGTTCCCCTACATCTTTTCCTTGAAAATTGGCTTTGGGCATTGTTGATGGAAGTGGTTTAGATGTTTTTTCAGTAGACTGAGACAAACTCTTTGTGCGAGATCGAACATGAGCTGGTGAAGGATGTGTAGTATCTTTGAAACCACGTTGATTATCACTTAATTCATCCATATGTTGTTTAATGGAATTATCTAAATTAGCAGTTTCTGCCGAACACACATTCTTTTTTGCCATCTTTTCATTTGAAGAACCTACAACATCCTTTGTATTTTCTGACATCTTTTTCTTTACTTTGACAACATTCTGTCTTTCTGGATTGTTTACATGCCCTGTAAAAGTGATGTCTTTTTTAAGGCAGCTAACTTTACCCTTCTGACTCTTCAGATTCATGCTGGTATCTTTTACAGCAGATATTTTTTTAGGAGTTCTTGATGTTGGCTGTAAATGAGGATTAGCTTTACCTGAACTAGATTTTTGCTTCCTGGTACCTTTTTTGACATTGCTTTGTTTACTGCAGGCTTGTTTCTCCTGTAACATTTTTTGGTCTGATGCCAGAAGCTTTTCTTCTTCTTTCCCATGTTCACTGTATGCTGATACACTGCTTTCAGCAATATTAATGTCCATATCTGACATGGGTTCATTAACAGGATGGCCAGATGAATTCAAACATTTACCTCTGTCCATTGTGACTTTCAGATCAATTGGATTTTCTAATGAACCACTTACAGTTGAGTGTGCAATCTTTTTAACATCCAACTCACATTTAACAACCCCAGACAAGAGAGCTAGCTCTTTGTGAACATTATCATAAATGACATCTGTTTTTTTATCTGCATTAAAAATTTCTCCTTCAAAAACACGCTCCTCTGCCGTTTGTGTTAACAATTCAGCTGGATGACCAGTGGTTTGTGAGTGGGTTTGCACAGGTTCACTAATTATACCTTGTTCTTTAACAGGCTTTTCTTTTGATAAACTAAAGAAATTTGCTGTTTCAGAGTTATCTTTTAACTCGAGTGATAAATGATCACTTGCTTCATGAGAAGTCTTGTCAGTTTGGTGTTCATCCTTCTGCTCAGCTGTTATGGTTTCATCATTAAATTCTTCATGTTCTGCTCTTGTTGACTTTCTTGAACTTGAAGATGATGCAAGAATTTGTTCTGACTGACTGCTGCTTCTTTTACTTCTTTTCACTTCATGCTCTGGGGGCAAGACATCATCATGCTTCTCTTTTCTAGACGACTTAGATTTTAGACTTGTTACTTTTGAAGGACTTGATTGCTTCTCTGTAGGTCTCTGTCTCAGATTTCTTACACAATCTAAGAAATGTGAAGAGAGAAATAATAGAAAATTACAATACTTAAGAAGTTTTGCCTTAAATAGGCAATTCTATTTTGTAGCTTAACAGAAGCCAATAATATAATTTTAAAAAAGAAAAGGTGTAATTACTGGGGGTGCAAAAGTGTAAGGCATCCCACATTGATTATAATCGCTTACCTTGGGCCCTCACTGAAAATTGCACTGGCCCATGTACTGCTGTAGGAGTGCCAAGCCATCATCTTCTACTTCCTGGATCTTCTTTATGGTCAAATGCACAGCAGAGAAAAACCCTTTCACTCTGCATGCACATCCAACCCGAAGCCACATAGAAGATCGAAGAAGTGGAATAAGATTACACAGCAGTGCTCTTTCAGAAGATTTCAGCCAACAGCAGCACCGGAGCAGGGTCTCAGGTAAGTGATTAGAATTGCTGGGGGGTGCCTAACATTTAGCACCCACAAGTGATTATACTGTGCCTTCTAATTTAGTTAACAAACTGTCCCATAGATGTTATACTGCATTCATAATTAACAGCTCTTCCCAGGAGGAGGCAACCACCATATGGCAAGTTTAATTATGTGTGCTTTTTTTGTGACATCTACACATATCATAGCCCTTATGAGGCATACATCTAAATGCAGATACAAAATTCCCAGAAAGAAAGGTGTGCCAGGAGCAAGTTTAAAATGCAACACTACTTATCAGGATTGCAGCTGGCTGCCATTATGTATTTTAAACATCTACTTATATGACAAAATCTCTTTCAGTTTCATACCTGCAACTTTTGAAAATGTGCAATCCCACAGTTTAATTATGTCACTAGGAAGTTCTTGTGCCAAGAAAGCAAATCCTGGCGTAGCTGGATGCTAAATACTAAGCCGAAAACATGACACATGGGCAAAATGAGTTGCAGCAGGGGCTCTCAAACCATGGAGAAGGCTGTTGTGCTACTACCATGTCTACTGATAGTGACAATCACTCTACACTGACCAAAGGATTTCTTTTTTATGTTTTTTTAAAAGAACTTTTCAAATTTAACATGACACTCCTATTCTTTTTGTAATAAAGCACCTATACCTGTTATCAGGTTATTTAAAAATCTTAGGCATAGAAGTGGGGCAGCTAATTACTTTAACATTCCATTCTTTACTTATGAGATGTCCCTGCACTCTTTTCATGAAACAACGATGCAGGGGATACAGGTATATATGGCCCTGGCCTAGCCACTCGCCAGTAGTAAATCCAAGAAAGAAAATTGCCAATACCTGTGCTTGCTTTCAAAGGGGTGCTCGCACATTTATTCAAGGTGCTTCCAGACACTTTACAATTGATCAAACGTTTCGGGACCGCATGGCCCTTCCTCAGTGAGGAAGGGCCATGCGGTCCCGAAACGTTTGATCAATTGTAAAGTGTCTGGAAGCACCTTGAATAAATGTGCGAGCACCCCTTTGAAAGCAAGCACAGGTATTGGCAATTTTCTTTCTTGGATGTCACTGCACTCTCACATTCCCCCTTTGTCCTCAGCGTCTATAATTGTGTAGCATGGGCATGGGCATCAGGTCCCCCATTCTGGCACATAAAGATTTTGGGAAGATGCACCACTTGCCATAATAACAGTGTTCACAAAATGGCCACTGCCTGCTTGGTGTGATTGTGGAATTAATGTCCTGCTGGTATCTGCTAAATCCAGATTTTTCTTTTAAGACTTACAAATTCTGAAATGCAGTTTTCACTGCAGAAGACAGGTTTCCACTGCATGTCTGTCCAATGGCATATACCTCAGTTGACACTTGGCATTAAACATAATGATAGGCTTGGCTTTAATCACACAATTAAAACCCAATACTATAACCCTACAAAATGATCTTGTGCGGATATTACTTCTGTAGATAGTTTGGAACTCAGCATTGACTGTTCCAACAGAGGATATTTGAGACTGAGTGTCTGGATATCTTTGGCCATATATTGTAGGTGAATACTAAATAAGGATCAAGCAATGCCAGTTAGCAAGAGCTGTCTAGATATTATCTTTTTATTAAAAACGGCTTTGTTTCAAAATAGAAGGTAAGGATTGTGTAAGAGGGGTCTTACAGTATATACGCTATCAACAGCCAAAGTTAAAGGTTTAAATATAACTGTGTGAATGTGGAGTGATAGACAGCATTTGGGGAGGACTGATGATTTTGGTATCCTTTTGGAATAAACCTTTTCATGGATTTATACAAGAACATTATATGTCTAGCCATAGTATTCTGTATTATATGTATTACTCTATGTTAGATATAGTGGTTAATGTAATCTTATATAAAACATAGGAGTTGAGTCTTAAAGGGGTTGTTCACCTTTGAATTTACTGTTAGTATGACTTAGAGTGAGTGATATTCTAAGACAATTTGCTATTGGTTTTCATTTTTTATTATTTGTGGTTTTTGAGTAATTTAGCTTTGTATTTAGCAGCTCTCCAGTTTGCAATGTGGTTGTTAGGGTCCAAGTTACCCTAGTAACCATTCATTGATTTGAATAAAAACAAATATGAATAGGAGAGGGCCTGAATAGAAATAGGAGTAATAAAAAGTAGCAATAACAATCAATGTGTAGCCTTACAGAGCATTTGTTTTTTATATGGGGTCCGTGACCGCCATTTGAAAGCTGGAAAGGGTGAGAAGAAAAAGACAAATAGCTTAAAAAGTATAACATATAAATAATGAAAACTGAACATTCTATAACATACTAAAAGTTACCTTAAAGGTGAACCACCCCTTTCAGTTCAGTACATTAGTCATAGGAAGTTGCCTGCTATAGTAGAAATAGATAAAGGGACAGCCTTCCTTACTGGTTATTGTTGGACTTTACTAAGTGACAGTTATTCAAGGTGTCTACGTGCTCCGAAATATAAGCTTGTTCTTGTAAGCGATTCCAAATAATATATCTATAAATGGCAACAATCCTACTTTGGATTACTAATTGATAGAGAGTTGGAGAGAAGACAGTTCCAGGAGAGAAGGCAGGAAGGAAAATCAAGGCCCCTGAACACTTCAACATCAGGGTAATGTAAGATAATAGGCCAGGCAAATAAAATGGGATATTTTCAGACGTTTTGATTATCAGAACACTAGAAAATTTGTTAATCATCCTTTTTAACCAAACATGGGTGTTCACAGCAAAATTGTAAAAACTATATTAACACTTACCCTGAGCTATCAAACGTGGTGATTTTCTTGGTGACGTCATTGGAGGTTCATTTAATCTATTAATATCTTTGTTTGGCAATATCAGCTCCTCTTCATCATTGGGATCATTAACATTTACTTTAACAACACCAACATCCATTATTTCATCAAGGCCAACACCTTAGAAAAAATATTCAACAGCAATACTTTTAGAAGACATGGCAAAGAGACACTGAAAGATGCCATGGATTAAAGGCACTTTAAATCTGAAAAGAAAGAATCTTTAGCCCAGATTTAATTTTGTTTTTTAGCTTGTATGTAACCAATAACATTCTTCAAAAAAATACCACCAAGAGTGCAGCTTTATTAAACAAATCAGTATCAGCAAAGGAGCATGCAAGCTCATATAAGGAGACAGAGCTTAAGTGCTGTGTGGTAAGAGCCACACTAGGAAGGAGGCCCCTGCCCAGTAGAGCTTACAGTCTTAAGTATGTGGGTGGCTAACATACAGGCACAAATTGGAGGGGGAAAGTGCACAAGGTAAAGGCATTGTCCAATAGGTACCAGGACTAGACAAATGCTCCAAAAAGTAGACTTTTTTTTTTCTTGCAGAGATTGAGAGAGCACTCCTTACAAAAGAATTCAGGGATGGAATTCCAGAGGTAAGGAGCAGCAAGATAGAAAGGTTTGAGACAAAAAGGTGGCAGTGGATGTGGATGGTGTGAAAAGAAAGTCGCTCTGAGAGGTGCGGAGAAGACGGCCAGGAATATACAGTAAGACAAGTGAAGAAATGCAGTGAGGAGCAGAGGAGTGAAGGGCTTTGAATGTTAGCAGAAGGATTTTGCATGCTTTCCTTTGGATAACAGGCACCCATGATAAGGATTTTAGTTGGGGTTGGACAGGTTCCCTCTCAGGAGAGAGCAGGAGGATCCTGGTAGCGGAGTTTATGGGGAGATGAGAGAGGTGGCAGTTAGGAAGACTGGTTAGTAGAAGATTGCAATAGTCTAAACAGGATAGGACATGAATTTGTGTTTTGCCTGTTGTTGGAGTAAGAAAGGGGCATATCTTGGTTATATTGCGGAGGAAGAAACAACAGGTTTTGGCGAAAGTGTTAATATGATTAGAGAAGATGACCCCAAGCAGCATGCTGAATTGACAGGGGTACTCGTCATGCCATCAATAGTAATGGTGAAAGGAAGAGATGGGCTAGGTTTGGATGGGAAGACCATGGTTCATCCAGGAGGAGATAGCTAGTAGGCAGTTCGCTATCTGGGTCTGAATGTCAGTGGTTAGTGCAGGGGTGTTTAAATATATCTGAATGTCATGGGCATACAGGTGATATGTAAGGCCAAATGAAGATATATATTCTCCTAAAGAGAGAGTGTACAAGGAGAAAAGCAGATGACCAAGTACAGAACCCCCCCACTAAGATGAATGGGGGAGAGAATTTGTTAGCAAAAGTAACAGAGAAGGAGCGGTCAGAAAGGTAGGAAGAGAACCAGGATGCAGCTCCATCCCGGATACCAACTGAATGAAGAATTTGCATTAGAACAGAATGACCAACAGTCAGTTTTTCAGACTAACACTTATTTACTTGTTTGTTAAAACTGTTACCTGTGACAGGCTGAACAAACTTAAATACAACATATTACTATTATTTACCTGATGAAGAGGATATCTGCAAATTTGGATCGGTGCTATCCAAAACTGGTAAGCAGAATTGGGTACTTGCAGATCCCAACATTGGATCCTTGTCACTCAGCATATTCTTCAGAGAATCTTCTACGACATGCTGACTATTGGAAAATTCCTCGCCACCTTCACTTTCTAGGTTCGATCCTAGAAAAAGGGCATCGTCTAAGTGTTCAGTAGGAATTAAATGGTTGAATGTGTCAACTATATCCATGAAGACCTCCGAGTATCTTTCAGTCCTGAAAAGCAAAATGATGACAATTAGTTCTCCATTACAAAAAGAAACTTAAGGAATGCATATTATCTCATGATAGTTGTAAATCAAAGTAATTTTCATAAATTAGAGGTACACCAGTTTAAAGAGGACATACACTATGATAAAAAATTATTTGTATTTTCTTTATGGAAAAATAAGCCTTTTCCAATATACTTTGATTAAAAACTATGCAGTTTTACTAAAAAAATGTTTTTGGAAAGTTGAGTTGCCTCACTCCTAAAACAATAGTAGGTGACCACCTACTGTGTGTCATTTTCAATTTTTTTTTTCTACCGGAGATATTGCTCATTTATTTCCTGGTACAGGTATGGGATCCATTATACAGAAACCGTGATTCAGAAAGCTCCATATATTGCAATATATTTAAGCTGGCCAACTACGTCAAAGTCATCCCATATCTGGCCAGTCCTATGCTTAATTTTCATCTGATTCATTAAGAATTCTATAGTTTCATTATACATTTTATAAAAGGGACGAATACATTTTACCTGCAACTTACTAGCTGCTTTCAAAGTAAAACTCCCAAACTTGGCTGCCCTTTTATTAGACACCAGTGGGATCACCTGACTATAGTTGGAGCATAGGACTGGCCAGATATGGGATGACTTTGACGTAGTTGGCCATCTTAAATGTATTGCAATATATGGACTAACAATCCCTGTTTTGTTTAAAGGGTAAGGCATTTTCAGTAGCAGTATGCACAAAATGTCTCTGTCTTAAATATATTGATAATGGGCTGAGTGCTGAGGACTCTTGTAATTGTCTATATGTATTTTGTGGTCACAGCCTCGCTGCACCCCCGCCTAATGTTTTAAAAACTAGTGGTGAGCACAACTTTCCCTTGTTTGTTATAGTTCTACAGGAGCAGTGACCAGCTCCATGTTGTAGCTCCCACCCTCTCCAACTATAGTCAGGTGATCCCACTGGTGTCTAATAAAATGGCAGCCAAGTTTGGGAGTTTTACTTTGAAAGCAGCTAGTAAGTTGCAGGTAAAATGTATTCGTCCCTTTTATAAAATGTATAATGAAACTATAGAATTCTTAATGAATCAGATGAAAATTGAGCATAGGACTGGCCAGATATGGGATGACTTTGACGTAGTTGGCCAGCTTAAATATATTGCAATATATGGACAAACAATCCCTGTTTTGTTTAAAGGGTAAGGCATTTTTCAGTAGCAGTATGCACAAAATGTCTCTGTCTTAAATATATTGATAATGGGTTGAGTGCTGAGGACTCTTGTAATTGTCTATATGATGATGAATGTATCTTGGTTGAAGTAGCCACACTCACAGGACTTATAGCGTCAAAAGAATTTTATTCAAGAAGGAAACGGACGTTTCGGCTGGAACACCAGCCTTTTTCAAATTGAGCTGGAAGCAAAAAACATCAGATTAAATACAAAGAGTGGCGGTCCACTGTTTGTATTTAATCTGATGTTTTGGGCTGCCGGTTCACTTTGAAAAAGGCTGGTGTTCCAGCCGAAACGTCAGTTTACTTCTCGAATAAAATTCTTTTTATGCTATAAGTCCTGTGAGTGTGGCTACTTCAACCAAGATATATATATATATATATATATATATATACACACACACACACACACAGATCAACAGGGAAATGCAGGCACTCACGTTAGTAGCCTGGTGCAGTGCCACAACAGAATTGGAAGCAGGAAAGAGCTCTGCACGCTCAGGTCTTAGACCAAGGTTTAAGTGTTTTATTAATAGGTGACTGATGTTTCGGGCTACCAATCTAGCCTTTTTCAAGGTGATTGAACAAACACTAAGCCTAATAAACACTTAGTGGCGGGAAAAGAACATAGGTGACTTCATAGCACTTCACAAAAAAGGGACAAGCGAACCCAACATAAAAAAAAACACCTAAAAGTACAAAAACAACTAAAATTAACACTGTGTGGAAAAAATAATGTCCAAGAACCGCTACAAAGGCTATCATTACTGACAAGCTATTGATAGTACAGAAGCAAAATAATTAAAGTAATATGTAGCAATCTTGTGACAAAAGGTATTTGGCTTAGTTTGCCAAAATAACCATCACATGTAATTGACCTACCTCGTAAATTATCACTAATGTCTCATGGGTAAACCACCTCAATAATAATAACATATAATAGTTATCGAACAGGTCTGCTTAATATTCATTAGTAGTGTTAATCAGAACAATAGGCAAATGTAGCATCTACGAGAGCCCGTGACCAAGGTTTACTAAACATAACAGAAGTTAAGGCAATGCTTGGCGATATGACGCACATGCCGTTACAAGCTCACTGTACATAGTGCACATCTTAGTGCGCACATTTGTCTGCAAATGTTGCTAGGTTGGTGGCCCCATAGCAACCAAGGTTACGTTATGCATTTTAAATCTGCATTTTTAATGTGCAGCAACTATGTTGCAAGTATCCTCAAGTAAAATAGGTAATCAAATAAGTTTGAATTATGATTGTCCAGTATAAAAAGGATGATTTCCAAATGTATGCTAGATTAACCTTACAATGCATTATGGATGCCAACTCAGCACTACAATACTGGTTACTTAAAAACTACACTATTAGTAACTAGCAAAAACACTACACCTGAATGTACTGCTTATTTGTTACTACTGCAGGGACAGGGTAGCAAAACCTGCTCTCTATGAGACAATAAAAAAATACTAACCCAGGTGCTGTAACCAATAGCAACCAATCAGCATGGATCATCTGTTTAAAAGCAAATATCTTATTGGTTGCTGTGGGTTAATGAAGATGAGCAAACTGTGGGCAAATAAATAGCTTTTTTATTACATATGGGGATTAAAACGTACCTATGAAAATCACACCAATTTGACAATTTGCAATGGCTTAGAGCTGGAAATAAGCATTAGTAAGTAAGCCATTTTGCTGGGTTGCTATAACTCCGACTACTTTGACAGAAGAGGTTCAGAATGATACTTTCTCCGCGTGGTTGCCTAACTGATGGACAAGAGCCTTGCCTTGAAAACCTCTATGGCTCGAGCCACAAAAGAACAGGTCCTTGACTCTTTAATACGATCATTCAAAAGTCTGCCTTCTTAAATTTTTATTCATGGGGCAAAAGTATTTATTCATGGGGTAAGTACATTACCTTCTTAAGTAAGTACATTACCTTCTTAATTATATTGCTAAACTTCTTCTTAAAAAGCATCTGTCTCTTAAAGTGCAACTGGCGCAAATTACATTTTAAAGTATAATTATTATTATTATTATAATGACCTTCTGGCCACTGTCAAGAAACAAACCAAGTCCACTTAAGGTTTCATACATGTATCTGCAGTATCTTCCACAGTAGTTTTTCTTACTAGCCTAACTATATCTGTTTGAAAAGACCGTGACAAAGTTGTGCCTCAACCTCTTCCGCTGCATACTTGCAATATTTCAAGGATAATTACTATCCTTTCAGTCTTCAGTTCTAAAAAATTAATCTCATTGACTGAACTGTAAACAGGAAAATGCACTCACTTCTGTACTGTGGACTTTGGTTGCTTAAGTGAAAAAGTTAAAATTTCCATACTTCCACAAACATTTTAACAACAGAATTATAAAAAGTTGGATTTGTTTCAGCTTTTTAGACCCCCCCCCATATTTAGCCATGTGAAAAGCTCTTCCACATTGTTCCAACCTACGTGCTACCTGATGGTGGCCACATTGCACTGGGAGAGGAGAACATGAACATGCAAGCTGTTTAGAAATTAAAATAGTTACCCAAAAAGGTAATCTTTAGGAAGAAGAAAACAAATCCAAAAAAGTAAAAGTAACAGACAAAATAAATATGCAACAAAAAACAAATTTCCTGCCTGAAAATTTCCATGCTTTCCCATGTAAGTCAGTCTTAAAAGAGGGGCATCCCCTTTCCTGTAGTGCTGTAAAGCTCAAGGCTACATACATCGGCATAAGCCTAATAGTTTTCTGTGCACCAAATATGTATTTCAACAAGTATTATCTTCAAATGCATGGAGAACATGCACCTGTTTGGAGTCTTGTACTTATAACCATGGAAGGATGATGGGTGCATTGTAATTTCACTTAAATACTGCACTTGTGCCAAATGATTTTCAACAGATGTTAAATGTCCCAATAGATTTAAGACAAGAGCAGCATTTTTTCTGCCCAGTATTTTTGACATCTACCACCCACAGTAAGTGCTGACAACTGTAAAGAGTTTTCTTTAAAGCTGAAGCTGCAATAATCACAATTGCTAAAGGATTTTTTTTGTGTGAGTCCTAACCTATGCCCATGCCCCTTTTCCCACCCAACACTATCACAATGGCAGCACGTGGAGTCCTGAGTTCCATTCCAGCCAGGGCACCAACTGCAAGGAGTGTATATGTTCTCCTTGTACTTGCCTAGGTTTCCTCCAGGTACTCCTGTTTCCTCCCACACTCCAAAAACATACATGCAGCTTAATTGGCTCCTGATGAAACTGTCCCTAGTGTGCCATAGGGACCTTAGATTGAGGCAGGGACTGGAGGGAATGATGTAATCTCTGTAAATGCTGCCGATTATGTTGGCACTACAGTGTATATAAATAAAGATAATAATAATTCCGCTATTGAAAGCAGAAAATGAACACAAAATCATGTAACTCGCCCCACACACACTTTACTTGATATGAAAATAATCAGAACAGCAACCTTTATTGGCAATCTTATGTACAACCTTTCTGATAATCTTTATATCAAGTTAATGGTCTGCTGTGAGTTCCATGATTGTATATATAGACTGAGCAAACAATGGCATGCAAAAGAGAACTCGCTGCACCACAATACTAAATACAGTGGGTGTTGCCAACCACTATTTTATAACAGAAACAAGAACATCATACATCAGAGAGTAATAAAAGAAAAGTAACAATGTCTTCAGCAGTGTCTTTGATGAATTAACGTTCTTTCCTTGAGAATTGACAGCCCCTTAGGCTGGGCACACAGACTGACCAGATTCAAATCAATGGGGCAGGAGTACTGAGCAGATTTTTTATTTTTTTTATTTCTTTATAATACACAAGAGCCATGAATGTCCTGTACATTATATCAGTGATGTCATTGGTTATAATCAGAGCTTATGTGATGTCATTTCTGTCACATGACTCACTGAAACGTGTGTATAATAAGAAATAAAGTTCCCCTTGTTGAAAAATATCAGGATATTAGAAGTCACCTCGGAGTTCCATGACCAGTATAAAAACACTCGGACTTCTGTCTTGTGCTTTTATATGGTCATAAAAGTCCTCGTTAACTTAGAATATCATTATATTTTACAATAGGGGGTACTTTATTCACTATATCAAGAAAAAAAGCACCTCCAGCAACCTGCAGTGTGCTCTGTAAATGATATATCTATATAAACGAGAAAATAAAAATATGGATTTTTGTAAAATTAAAATAAGTGCTAGAACACATGCTCAACACAAGTCATATTTAATGTGTTCATGTCGGACAAAAGCGTATATATGAGTATGAGCATGAAAACTTTGTTCATAGCTCCTAAAATTAGAAAAAAACATCTTGCGTGTCAAATAGCACAGCTGAAAAAAAAAACCTATCTTTCAGACACAGCTTTGTCAACTTAAAAGTTAATGTAGCACAGGGCACATGAAGGCAACTTTGCTTAGGCAGAATATGTCAGGGTCAAGCCAGACCTAGCTGCATGTAGCTGCTACCCAAAGAAATGTAAAGAAAATGCTAAGAATAAGGTAGATCTGAACTGACAGATGCATCACTACCCAGAAATGCTCATTTTGTGTTTCCAAAACCCCCTGCCACCACCACATAGGTCACAAGCATACCACATGAAGAGGTGGAATTCCGGCCCAAGGAAGCAATGACTAGTGCATAACCATTGCTTGTCCTCAAAGGGATTCCTTCATGATTTTTATGATGTCGTTTACACTGTAAATAATTCACTTTCATTCCTATACCAGCAAGTGTATTTTTTTTTTTTTTTTAGTTGTAATAGTGGTGTTTAGGCACCATCTCGGGTCATTTTGTCTGGTCATGTGCTTTCAGAAAGAGCGAGCACCTAGGATGGAACTGCTTTCTGGCAGGCTGTTGTTTCTCCTACTCAATGTAACTGAATGTGTCACAGTGGGACCTGGATTTTACTATTGAGTGCTGTTTTTAGATCTACCAGGCAGATGTTATCTTGTGTCAGGGAGCTGCTATCTGGTTACCTTCCCACTGTTGTTAGGCTGCTGTACAGCAGTGAAGAGTGACTGAAGTTTATCAGAGCACAAGTCACATGACAGGGGGCAGCTGGGAAACTGACAATATGTCTAGCCCCATGTCAAATTTCAAACTTAATATAAAAAAAAATAAAAATCTGTTTGCTCTTTTGAGAAATGGATTTCAGTGCAGAATTCTGCTGGAGCAGCACTATTAACTGATATATTTTGGAAAAAAAAAACATTTTTACAGTATCCCTTTAAGGAATCTTACACTTTTGATGTGTTCCATGCTTGCTCCTGTGTGAGTACAGAGTGGATGTCAGAAAGAAAACGATAAGTATTTTCATGACAAAAATCGGTAGTGTTTGCATGGACAGGCTGATCCCCTGCCTTTCAGTGCACACAAATGTGCATTCACTTATCAAAGGCACAGTGAGAAAAGTGCAATTTCTAGCGCAATTGCCATGATTTTCGCTCACAAGGCACAGGTTTTCCTAGAATTACATCATTCTGGATACAAACAGGCATTTCTCTTGACACTGCGATTACAATTGCATTTGATTCGCCAAAATGGACACTACTGTACTGTGATCCACTGCGACATCTGTGCCTGAATCTTTATGTGCACGTGTACTGCGCTATGTACGCAGGGGGTGAAGAACTATGGAGCTTCTTTCCTATACTTGCTCTTTCCTGCTTGCAACTGAAAATTCTGTCTTGTTGCCATGGTCACTGACCCCACCAACCAAAACAGACTGACTTTCAGGATTCAGTTTTATTTTATTTGGTATTGCGCATTTTCTTTACATGACCTCTCCCCCACTTTGAATGCAAAACTATTGTCTGGCTGCTAAAATAATTAGCCCCTAGCAGTAAATAAAGAGGGAAAAAAAACATGCGCATAATTAAACAAAAACTACTAACTAAGATAAACACCACTGCTAATTATGTCTACCTCATAGAGTAGAACCCACATTTTAGGTGTTTCAGGGGACCATAAAAACAGCATTAAATTCAGGTAAGTGTAAAATCAGGGAAATTAATTCTTTGGTCACATAAAAAGTAATTTGCAGGAAGGTGTAAAATTGGGGTATTATTATTATTATTATCAGGGATGCACCCTCACTATTTTGGAATCCAACATTTTTTACTTCCTTGTTTTTTCACAAAAAGTCATGCTATTTCCCTCCCCACACCTAATTTGCATATGCAAATTAGGTTTCGGATTCGGTTCGGCAAGAAGGATTCGGCCGAATCCTGCTGAAAAAGGCCGAATCCCAAACTGAATCCTGGATTCGGTGCACCCCTAATTATTATTAACATCTATTATGTATTGAGGTTGAAATTCAAATGAACTTCACTTTACTATAAAGTTTTTTAAGGTTAACAGTTGCAGACATTCAGGTTGGAAAAGTTGAAAGGGGTTGTTCACCTTTGAGTAAACGTTTAGTATAAGGTAGAGAGTGATATTCTGAGACAATCTACAATTTATTTTGATTTTTTTTTTTTACTTTTTGTGGTTTAAGAGTTACTTAACTTCTAATGCAGTAGCTCTCCGTTTTCAGCAATCTGGTTGCCAGGGTTCCAAATACCTTAGCAACCATGTATCAATTTAAATAAGCGACTGGAATATGAATAGGAGATTGACAGAATATTTAGATGAGTAATAAAAAGTAGCAATAATAATCATTGCGTAGCATAACAGCGCATTTGTTTTAAGATGGGGTCAGTGACCCCCCACTAGAAATCTTGAAAGTCCAAAGAATATGGCAAATCATTTTAAACTATAAAAAATAAATAAAGACCGATGGAAGAGTTGCTTAGACTATTCTATAAGGTTAAGTTAAAGATGAACCACCCCTTTGAAGCAAAACCTAGAGCCTATTTAAGTATAATAAAGATGTATAAGGCAGTAGGACAAGGAATTAAAACACGATTAGTAGAGCAAGCTGCAGGCCCAGGGAGCCCGAGACAAGTCCAGTACTTGTGGGTTAGAGCTTGTGGCAGGCCGAAAAGAAGCACCGGCACGCATGTGTCCTACCGCAGCTATAGCGATGCGCCGCGTTTGTTTTGCTGGACAGATTACTGGCACATAGAGAACGTGCGCTCCCCATATATATATTCCCTACATAAACACAACACACACGCTAACCACGCTCAGTGAGACACATCAACGCGATACATACACACACGCACGCCCAGTAGCTGCGAACAGCACAGCACATTATGGAGGCCTCTCATGCTCATGTCGGGGCTACCTGCAAATTTCCCTCAACCACCAGGACAATTAAGAAACACTTTGTATGAATAGTAACAGTGATTATCTTGCCCCAGCTGAATCTATTTATAGCCCCAAGTGTCAGACGGTTACTTACCGAGCTGGGGGCGGTCACGGCTGACGAGCTGCTCATGTCTACGGCCTTCCTCCTAGCGCGCTATCACGAGCCAATGCGCGCACCCCAGCGCTTCCTTGTGCTCTCCCTCCTCTCACGGGAACGTTCCCTTCACGTCATGCGCTGCCGCTGCTACTGTCCTAGGTAATGAGTGACGCGGCGTCAGAATACCTGCTGGGCCCCGGGTCCGCTCACCCTAAAGGGGTTGTTTACCTTTGAGTTAACTGTGACGAGAGATATACTGAAACAATTTTCAATTGCTTTTCATTTTTTATTATCTGTGTTTTTTTACTTATTTAGCTTTTTATTCAGCTGCTCTCCAGTTTGCAATTTCAGCACTCTGGTTGCTAGGGTACAAACTAGCCTAGCAACCATGCATTGATTTGAATAAGAGACTGGAATATGAATAGGACAGGCCAGAATAGAAAGATTAGGAATAAAAAGTAACAATACATTTGTAGCCTTTCAGAGCATTTGTTTTTTTTTTAGATGGAGTCAGTGACCCCCCATTTGAAAGCTTGTGCATAATAATGCAAAAACAGTAAATAATGAAGACCAATTGAAAAGTTGCTTAGAATTAACCGTTCAGTGGCGGAACTACCGGGGGTGCGAGCGGGCCAGGGCCCGCACCTCCTCAGGGCCCCCCGGCAGCTCGCGCGCCACTGTAATCCGGCCTGAAAATTGCGTACGGAGGAGGGTGGGGGGCCCGGCTGCGCGTCACGCACCAGGGCCCGCCCCCCTCTAGTTACGTTACTTTCTAGGACATACTAAAAGTTCACTACCACAGGGTTGCCACCTGTTCAGTTTTTGTAAGGCCTGTTCGGGTCTGAACTTTGTTCGCTTTTCAGCCTTATGAAACCCCAACCCCAATAATCTGGCCAATACACGAAAAACATTTAAATACTAAGATACTCCCTCAACATGACTTGGTTACTATCAAGTGCAGGTAATTTCTTATTATTACAGATACAAAAAAAAAGCAAATCAAAAATAAATGTTTATTTCTAAATTAGCATTGCTGTATTTCAGAGCTTTCTGGATAACTGATTTCTGTATAATAGATCTCATACCTGTATTTAAAGGATTGGGTTTACTCAGGGTCGGACTGGCGCAGTCGGGGCCCACCGGGTTGTGAACCTCGGGGGCCCCGTGCGCATGCGCAAAAACTAGTGCGCATGCGCGAACGTCAGCCCCAATGCGCATGCGCGAACGTCAGCCCCAACGCATGCATGCACAACAGCGCTGAAAAACTTTTACTGCCGTTCGGGGGCCAATCTAGGACCGGGACTGGGCCGGCCGGGGCCCACCGGGTTTTTTCCCGGTTTCCCGCCGGCCTAGTCCGACACTGGGCTTACTCATCAAGCAGAATATAGCTAGAGATAGGGGTTTGAACTGGGCATCAACATTTTAAAACATTGTGAAAACTGGATAGAAATCCAGCCAGTTGCATCTAAGTAAATAGCCTCGCCCCGGTGTCATAACTCCACAAACATCATTGTGCCCACCTCTGATGTCATCATGCCTATTCCTACATCACTGCCCCACCTCCAATGCTATCTGCCCGTCTCCCGTGTTTGGGTTTAGCCATCATCAAAGGTGTCAACCCTAGTGAACCACCCATTTAATGTCGCCTTAGAGGTCCTAGTCCATGGGGACTGCTCATCAACCAACGCCTGGCTCGGGCTGGCCAGTTGCATGCCAATTTTTATCCAGGGCTGCCCTTGAATGAGCAAATTCTTGTTTAAGGCTGGGGGCCAGTCTAAAATTAAAAATGGGCAGTAATTGACGCGCTGGCCGGGGTTTGGACATGCCTGTCCTAGTCCTTGACACCCCAATACTGGGCCTTTTGCACTTGTTAGCATTCTGTGTACATAAGATAACAGCAGCAAGTGAAATCAAATATTTCTAGAAAGCAAAATTCATATTTTTCTATACAGTGTGTGTTTGTTGCTCGATGGCCAGTTCTATGCGTTCCACCACACTGCTTGTATTCACTACATCGCTAACTTTCATTCACGTTTGCCTGATCGCATAAAAAAGTTTGTGGCTTTCCAAAGCAAGTTTTATGTTCCCAGTCTGCTTAAGAGATCTTTGTATGACATAGTTTTAATAAAATGTTACCCTCGTGCATGTTACAAGTAATTTTCCCACTGCATGCGAACATCAATGATTGTCATGTTCCTGTAATATTTGTGTTAATGCAGGGATATCCAAAAGTTAGATGGAATCATCTACCAGTAGACCTTTAGCTGGTGATGAGTAGATCTCAAGACACTGTCAACAAACAGCTTGACTAAAGGTACCCATAGACGCGACGATTCTTCTTGCCGAACGACCGATTTTAGGGAAGCCCGACCAATCCTTCGAAATTATCGTGCGGTTAGTGGTATTCGAACGATCGTACATCTTACGATTTTTCGGCCGACATCTGTCGGGAAATTGAAAAAAAATCTTTGTCGGTCCCAGTGCAATCTCTCTATGTTTGCAGGGCCAAGCAGGCAGCTCCCCTTTGTTTTCCTGGTAAATTGGTCTTTTTAGTTGATGGTAGATTCGTACGATCGTACGATCGTTCTGAGAAGATCGTGGTCTCACGATCAGGATCTGATCTTTTAAAAATCTCAACATCTATGGCCAGCTTTAATCACCCTTCTTTGTCATTCAGATATTTATTCTGTTAAAGGGATACTGTCATCGGAAAACATGTTTTTTTCAAAACGCATCAGTTAATAGTGCTGCTCCAACAGAATTCTGCACTGCAATCCATTTCTCAAAAGAGCAATATATTTATTCAATTTTGAAATCTGACATGGGGCTAGACATTTTGTCAATATCCCAGCTGCCCCCAGTCATGTGACTTGTGTCTGCACTTTAGGAGAGAGAAATGCTTTCTGGCAGGCTGTTATTTTTCCTTCTCAATGTAACTGAATGTGTCTCAGTGGGACATGGGTTTTTTCTATTGAGTGTTGTTCTTAGATCTACCAGGCAGCTGTTATCTTGTGTTAGGGAGCTGCTATCTGGTTACCTTCCCATTGTTCTTTTGTTTGGCTGCTGGGGGGGGAAAAGGGAGGGGGTGATATCACTCTAACTTGCAGTACAGCAGTAAAGAGTGATTGAAGTTTATCAGAGCACAAGTCACATGACTTGGGGCAGCTGGGAAATTGACAATATGTCTAGCCCCATGTCAGATTTCAAAATTGAATATAAAAAAATCTGTTTGCTCTTTTGAGAAATGGATTTCAGTGCAGAATTCTGCTGGAGCAGCACTATTAACTGATTCATTTTGAAAAAAACATTTTTTCCCATGACAGTATCCCTTTAAGGTTACATAAGAAATAGTTGTTTCTTACATTTAGAAATATCAATTCTCTCATAAATCAATGTAATATTTAAGTAATATTTTCCATGGAACAGAATGCTAACAATACTATTATGGATGTAGATCATAATGGGACAACATAACTAAAAGTAGACCCCGCATTAGAAAAGTATGGGCACTCCTGTGTTAATGCATGCGGATCTTGCATGGTATATGCAAGTATATAGAATTTAAGGGCTATATAACAAATTTATAAATTCATCATTTATAAACATTGGGCAAATTTGCCCCGGGGCAGTATCCCATAGCAACCAATCAGTGATAAGCTTTTTTCAGCCAGCTGCAGGTTGAACTCTAAAAGGAATGATTTTTATTGGTTTCCATGGGTTACTGCCCAGGTGCAAATTTGTCCAGTGTTTATAAATAACCCCCAGTGTGCTCTGCTCCAGTCGAAAAATGCACACTCCACTGGTTTTAAAGGGGTTGTTCATCTTTAAATTAACTTTTAGTATAATGTAGAGAGTGATGTTCTGAGACACTTTGCAATTGGTTTTCATTTTTTATTATTTAGCTTTTTAATCAGCAGCTCTCCGGTTTGCAGTTGTAACAATCTGGGCCCGAATTACCCTAGCAACATTGATTGAATGAGAGACTAAAATATGAATATAACAGGCCCGAATAGAAATTTGACATTTGTACTTACCATAATTGCTCTTTTATTTGGATCCAAGCAGCAGCACCATGAGATTTATTCCTCCCCATTTAAAAGGATAGGACAGTTGAACACACCTAAATTTTCAAAATCCCATGAATACCAACTAGTAAACTCCAGCTTTATTGTAATAACAAGTAACACCAAATACTGCAAACATATTTATTAGAGGGGGGGGGTTCTTTGTGCTGCTTGGATACAAAGGAAAGAGATCCTGCACAGCACCAGCACCATGAAATATAAAAAGTAATTTCTTAAGAGGGAGGGAGTCCTTTTGACATTGTTTTTTGCAAGACCTTTCTGCCAAATTCCGCCTCTTGAGAAGCCCTTATGTGAAGCCTATAATATGCTTTGAAAAGGTATATAAGTTGCTTCAAGTAGCTGCCTTCAAATTTGGCCTGCTGAAACTTGTGCCCTTTCAGCCCAAGAAGTAGCCATAGCTCTTGTAGAATGAGCCTTAACAAAAGCTGGAGGTGAAAAACCTGCTGATTCGTAGCACAGTTCTATAGTGTCTCATATCGACCTGGAAATTGTGAATTTTGACGCTCAACATCCTTTTGTTTTTCCAGTAAAATAGACTAATAGACTTCCTGAAGATTTTTGTTTATGATAAATACCACTTTAGAATTATGGCAACATCTAGAGAATGAAAGGTTCTAAAGGTTCAAATAGAGGGTTACATAACCCATTCAACACCAGGTTCAAATCCCAACTAGGGACCGGAACTTTGAACGGAGGACAAATATTATTCAAGGCTCTCATGAATCGTATCACTAAGGGATCAGTTGAAAAAGATACCCCTGTAAAAGCTAAAATAGCTGATACATGAGCTCTTAAGGTTCCTGGTTTCAGCCCTTTGTCAAAACCTTGTTGAAGGAAGTCTAGAACACTTTGAATTGTGGGTAATGAAGGTTCAACTCCATGATTCAGACACCAAGATCTAAAAGTATTTTGCACTCTACAATACGTTTTATTGGTAAATGGTTTTCGAGAATGAAGCATAGTTTCAATCACCTTTTCTGAGAGGCCCAATTGTTTCAATGTGGGCCCTTCAAGAGGCCGTCAGATGAAGTCTTCCTACTTCCCTGTAGAGAAATTGACCCAGAGACAACAGGTCATTACTGGAAGAATCCAGTAATCCCCATGACTCAACTGAATAAATTGGGAGAACCATGTTGTATTGGGCCAGAAGAGGATTATTGCAATGACTCTTGATTGATCTTCCAGTATCTTCCTGAGGACTCTGCTCTACATTGGAAAGGGGGGAAAATGTATGCCAGCTTGGACATTGCATCCCATGCTTCTGGAGCATACTGTTTGAAAAGGGAGGGGAACCTTGACAGTTTGGTATTCTTTCTCAATGCCATCAAGTCTATCTGAAAACATCCGAACCTTTTCACAATCCAACAAAATGCCTGTGGCTTCAGAGACCATTCTCCCGGCAGAGTTATTGTTCACTCCCTTTATGTGAATAGCTGAAATTTGATACAGAAAAGTCTCTGCTCAATGTAGCATCTTTATGGCTTCTTTCAGTAGCAAGGGGGACCTGATCCCCTACTTATAATTTTTATATGAGACAATTGTAGCATTGTCCGTCAGGACCTTTACGGATTTCCTCCCCACTCTCGGCTGAAAGCATCCATGGTGACTATGTATGATTTCTTCTGGAGAAAAGATTGCCCTTGATTCAATCTGGTATTGTGAGACCACCACCTGCGTTGAGACCTTATCACCTTTGACAGAATCCAGGTGTTGACCAGCAAACTGATTTTCCTGTTCCATTTCTGTAATGGCTTTATATAAAGCTTTGCCCAGGGAATTTCCTCTATTGTTGAGGCCATCAGGCCTAAAACTTTCATGGCCTTCCTGACTGAGACCAGATCTGGGACGTCCTTTCCGAGTCTATGAACCCCAAAAATTAGGGATGCACCGAATACAGGATTCGGTTCGAGATTCAGCCAGGATTGGGCCTTTTTCAGCAGGATTGGGCCGAATCCTTGTGCCTGGCCGAACTAAATCCACATCCTAATTTGCATTTGTAAATTAGGGACAGGTAGGGAAATCGCGATTTTTCGCCACAAAAGAAGAACTTTTTCCACATTTTTCCTTTCTGCCCCTAATTTTCGTATGCAAATTAGGGTTCGGATTCGGTTCAGCCGAATATTTCACCAAGGATTCGGGTATTCGTGAATCCCTACCAAAAAATGTAATCCTCCTTTTGGGAACTAGGGAGGATTTCTGGGGGTTCACAATCCATCCCAACGATTGTAGCAATTCTAGGGTTTTGTCTAGAATAGATGTTTCCTCAAAAGAGACTAGGAGAATGCCGTTAGTCACCAGTCATCCAGATATGGGACTATACAAATGCCCTGGGACCTCAGAACCGCCATTACTGAAGCCACAATCTTTGTAAATGCCCTGGAGGAAGATGAGATCTCAAAGGGGTGAGCTGTAAATTGAAGGTGCTTTATCTTTCCCTGTATGGGAAATGCTACTCTTAGATACTTCTGATGAGAAAAGAACTACATTGGAAGCAATTGGTTTTTAATGGCATAATGACTTTGCTCATTACTGATATATGCAGTAATACTTTTATGTGTTCCATATGCTTTTTAAACACTTGCAGTTGTTCTATGAGCAACTACCTGTTCAACCTGTATACGTGTTTACCACTGACCATGTCTATTGGATACTGCTATAAAAGGATCTCTCCTCCACTTTTTTGTTTCTAAAAGGCTGTAGCATGATTCACTGAAAAAACACGTGTACAGTAGCCCTATAACACAAACGTGGCCTTCAGTGATATATCTTTTCATGATTAGAATACATTTTTAGCCTAATGCAATCTGACTATTGGGACATATGGGATAGTAAAATATTTTTTTTTATTTCCAAAAATAAAATTTTTTTGAAAAGAGTTAATAAACACTACTGAATGTTGCAGGACAAATATGTGACAGTAGAACAGCGTGTCTTTATGCAGAAGGTACATTTAGGCTACCTAGTAGTGGCCCCTCTATATTTGTGCTACTTTCAAATTGTGCAGGTCAGAGGGCAGATGGATGGACATACACACACACAAATTGCTAAACCCCATACCTAATCCATCGGTCCTTTGCAGAATGGAGTGCAAATTGGGACAAAATTTTAAAAGTACACCACCACCAAAGAACTTTATCTGTGCATGTGGTTCAAATGCATTCACCACGAAAACACTATTTTTCAGTTCAGTGGTTTTCACAAATAATTGATACATTATTTGATACATTTCTTATCTTTGGCCCTACTTAATATAATCCCTGAGATTCATTATAGGGAGCTGTTATAATGATACAATTGTTGCTAATATTCCTGCTGAGAAATGTAGCAACTTGTAAAAATTCAGCATCTGGATTACTGAGCTGGCAGACAGAAACAACGTAGACATCAAACTTTATTTTAGATAAAGATCATAAATAAAACTTAGAAAGCAACTGAAAAAGAAATCTTTATTTCTAGTGTACTATCTGAAATGACTGAACTGAAAAAAGCATGAGTAACCCTCCCATCTCTTTCTGCATTGAGTAAGGCTAGGACTAGAGACTTTGGTGGATTTCGGCTCAAAATGTAGACTTGTGGTTCTTCACCTTTTGTTCGAGTTTTGAGAGGATTAAATGTTTCTGTTAACACTTATGTCTGTGTCCTTCAAACATCACACAATTTCTGAATGCTTGCAAAAGCTAGTTGGTTTAACTGAAACCTGACCAGTATAATAGTTACACATACTATCTGTATGTTGAAGTTAATTTGAAGGGAATTAAATGGCACACATTTCTACTGGCAGGCAAGTAACATAAAGGGGGGAATTCACAAAAGTGTCGGGAACGAAAAAATGTCTTTAAAATGTCGTAGAAAGTGTCGTAGCAACAGCCGACAAATTCACAGAGCATTTCTCCGCCAATTTTCCGACATGTGCGACACTTTTGAATTAGTGTCGTTAAAAGTGGGCGTGGTTTTTTCGGCGCCACTTTTCCCGACATTTTTATGAATTACTCGTAAACTCATTTTTTTTACCGACAATTTTTCAGACACTTTAGGCTCTCCAAAATTAAAATGTCAGACAAATTGTCGTTTAAAAAGTCTTGGTAAATGTCGTTTGTACGATGAAAAGATATACGTCATTTTAGAAAATTGTCAGACTTACGAGACATTCAGAGATGGTAACATCTGCCTTTGTGAATTTGCCGTTCATACGACATTTTATAAATTTGTCGACCACCACTTCTGGATTACTTATTTTACCAACACTTTTGTGAATTCCCCCCATAGAGTGGACTTCCATGATCCAAAGTTACCTACCAATTACACTGTTCTAACAGACTGGAAACAGGAACAGGCTTTTTTTTTTATCATTGCTTCCTAGAAGGGTGTGCAGTAGCCGGTTTCTTTTGGGCAATGACACAGGCTGCTATTTTGGGAGATAAGTCGCCCAGCGACAAATCAATTCTTCTTCGGGCAACTAATCTCCCCAAACTGCCTTCCCACTGGTTAGAATGTAAATCGGTTCGGCTTTCCGAAGTTTTCTCATGAGGCAACTTCGGAAAACGAAGTGTTCCGAGTGCCATCCTGCCACGACTTACATTCTAGCTGTCAGGAAGGCAGGGTCTCTGCCCTTAAAGCCCAAATCCATTATCCTACTTGAATAGATAGCCCCCACAATCAAGGCTCCTCCAGAAGTAGCAAAGAAACTGATAATTTGTTTGTAAGATTGGGCTGGTAGCTTCCAGAATAAAGTTATTAAACTATAGTTTAGTGTTAATGTTTTAGTGTCAAATATAAATCACTATTACAACTACACAATGTGTGGGAGATTCTCGGTTTATAGGTATAGGAATTGCCTCTTCTTCAGGCAACTAATCTCCCGAACTGCCTTCCCACCGGCTAGAATGTAAATAGATTTGGCTTTCTGAAGTCGCCCAAAGTTTCCTCGTGAGGCAACTTCGGAAAATGAAGTGTTCCAAGTGCCATCCCACCGCGATTTACATTCTAGCCGTCAGGAAGGCAGTTCGGGGAGATTAGCCGCCCGAAGAAGCGATTTGCCGCTGGGTGACTAGTCTCCTGAAATAGCAGCGTGTCTCTACCCTTAAAGCTCAAATACATTATGCTACTTGAATAGATTACCCCCACAATCAAGTCTCTTCCATAAGTAGCAAAGAAACTGATAATTTATTTGTAAGATTGGGCTGGTAGCTTACAGAAAAAAAGTTTAAAACAAACTATAGTTTACGGTTAATCTTTTAATCTCAAATATAAATCACTATTACAACTACAAAATGCTTGGGAGATTCTCTGTTTATAGGTTTTATTAATTTTCTTTTAAATACCTTAATGCCGGAGCTGTAGCACAAATAAATTGGAACAATCTGACATCAACAGATTAACAGAAAGTGACACTGCAAATTCAAAGGGACTCGTTACCCCAAGCAATAATAACGAATGATATGCAATCATGTTAGTCAAGAAAAAACTTTACATATACTATATAAATGGGCAGATTTATCAAAGGTTGAATTTCAGATGTATATTAATTTGTTTTTACTCTAATAAATGCGAATATTCTCACAACTCAAATGGGAGGTTAAAAAAAAAAATTAACATCTAATATTCAATCAAATAGTCCCGACCCAAAAATTTGAATTCAAATTGAGTTTTCCCCCAGAAAAAAATGTCAGGAAGGCAATTAACATATTAAAAATGATTCAACGGACCTCTGCCATTGACTTGTAAAGGTTTTTATAATATTCGAATTAGGACTGTTTCCATGGCAGAGGTGTGATAAATCTCACATTGGAATTGGGGGGTTAATAAGAGTGTGTGTGAATTGACAAAAAAAATTTAAAATTCTAATTTACTAGTCAATCCTTGATAAATCTGCCCCAAAATGTTTAAAAATCTTGTTTCCTTCTTTTGTTATCTGCAAGCTTTGCATCTTTCAAATGGGTTAAAAAAAAATAAAAAAATAAAAAGATTTTGTCTGTGGTATTGTTTGAACTTGCACGACTGCAACAGAAGTTCAGATGAATACAGTAATGATTTATAACACATTTATTTTCCACTCTTTATTTTGATGTTCAAGCTCTCCTACTAGATTTACAAGCTGGTGAACACTAGTAACTTATTCTCCCACAGAACTAACATCACACATTTCCAAGACAGTATAAATATATGCTTGCGCTAACAATACAGACCACCATTTTTATCAATTACATAATAAAACAAATCAAGTATCCAAAGATCAACTTACACAGCTCAAAAAGCATACAAAATACAGACACTGAGCTCCACTTTGGAAGTAGCAGAACTTTAGGAAGGGAAATCAAGGAATTACAGAGCAATTGTTGAAAAGCAATTCTCCAAATGTATCATAATAAAAGAAATAGGTTCAAAAATTGTATGATGAGAATTTAGCTTTACAGTTTAAAAATATTTACTGATAACAAAAAAAAATGATATTCTATACTTCCTGCACAAGACAAAGGCAACATTTGACTATTAGGGCAAGGGGATATAGCACATATTAGGCCCTTCATAACACGGGTGCAAACATTAATTTAAACAGTAAGGCTTTGTCTGAAAACTTGTACAGGATAACTGGTATGCTTCTATAACAGAAATATTAAACCACGGTGGTTAGTATTAGGGCTAATTACTAACTAATTCACTAATTCATGGGTTGGCAATGCACAAAAGGAAGCTAAAAAAGTTGGGGCAAAGCATTGTTGAGCAAATCTTGATATTACAAAAACTGTGGGAGAAGATGTAAACATACAGTGAGCAGCCAGCCAGTTATGAACCAATGCCCATGTTTAATTGTGGCCGTTTGAATTATTAAAAACAGTTAGGCGGGGCGCTGAAAACTGCATATTAAAATGTTGGCATCTGCAAAATTTGAATAATGTAGATTAAAAAAAAAAAATCAACACTGCATGATTGCAACAAGGAGGGACACAGACAATAAGCAAAATTATTAAGCTCAATTACATTAATTTTATTCTATGCAGTAACAGCAGTTGCAGTACTGCTAGGATTGTGACCTACTCCTGTTCATACTAAGTAAGCTTCACTTGACCTATAAATATTGACTATAAGCACAAAGTCGGCACAGGTCTTCAGTTTTCTTCTGCAGTGTATTCTGGAATGCAAATTCACTGAATGCAACAGTTATTTCGGTGTCCGTTGGAATCTTTAAAGCGTAAACGCATCTTAGGACGATATTTCTCCAAGTAGAGCAGCTGCTTACTGTTGAAGGCTCCGCGTCTTTTCCTATAAAAAGAACACATTACAGATGAGCTTTAGGCTGTGCCTAGTTTCAAATGAGAGCAAAAACACAGGTATCATGCCTGGCTATATACAGATATGTATAAAGCAGAACCCCAGTTTTACATTTTTCAGGGGGCGAAGAAAAAAAAAAATGTGTTAACTTAAAATTCTTCAAGTACTCAACGGTTATAAGCACAGGTTTCCATTTTACTTTAAACCTGTAAATATTATGTTTAAATGAGAGGAAGCATTGCAGCACTTTGGGGAACATGTGCAAAGACTCTCTGACAGTCACATGCACAACCTAAAACAATACATGATTGGTGCATGGCTGTACAGACTATTTAGAATTAAGAACTTTAAGACAAAATATTAAATAAATATTAGACTTCCAACAATTTCTTTAATTTTAAAAATTGAACAATGCTGGCACTTATTTCCCATCAATTCTAATGCTGAATGCCAGCTCAGAGCTGGAAAGCACATACAGGTATGGGACCGGTTACCCAGAATGTTTGGGACCAGGGGGTTTCCGTATAAGGGGTCTTTCCGTAATTTGGATCTTCAAGTACAAAAAAAAAAAAATCAAGTAAACCTGAAATAAACCCAAAAGGCTGGTATTGTTTCCAATAAGGATTAATTTTATCTTAGTTGGGATAAACTACAAGCTACTGTTTTATTATTACACAGAAAAAGGAAATTTAAAAAATTTTGATTATTTGATTATAATGGAGTCTATGGAAGATGACCTTACCTGTATAAGGGAACGTGTTTAGTTAATAGAGTGAAGACACTCAATGCTTGCACCAATGTAGCTTTTCACAAATAGGTTATTTGTATTTGCAAAAAAAAAAACAAAAAACAAAAAAAAACAGCATTCTATAGGAAAATCCCTTGAATGTTATTAAATATGCCTGAGCATAAAGCTGACCATAAATGGGAAGATTTGTATGAGTGTGCACGTCTGTTTGCGTGCACGTGTCTGTGTGTCTTGTCTGTCTGTACAGGTATGGGATCAGTTATCTGGAAACCAGTTATCTAGAATGCTCCGAATTACAGAAAGGCCATCTCCCATAGACTATTATAATCAAACAATCCAGATTTTTAAAAAGTTCCTTTTTCTCTGTAATAATAAAACAGTAGCTTGTACTTGATCCCAACAAAGATATAATTAATCCTTATTTCAGGCAAAACCAGCCTATTGTGTTTATTTAATGTTTACATGATTTTGTAGTAGACTTAAGGCATGAAGATCTAAATTACGGATCATTTATCTGGAAAACCCCAGGTCCCGAGAAGTCTGGATAACAGGGAGTTGCTCCCGAAACAAGCCAGGTGATGTTGGTTTGTGGCCTGTTTCAATAAACCACCTTCTTTTTACCGGAGTGCTGCTTTTCTATCCTTTTGCATTACAGGTCCCATACCTGTACAAAGAAACCCTCAAAATGCAACTATCTATTGAACCTCAAATGGGAAAAATAACCACTATTCTGTAAGATTTGCTTGAATAATAAACTAGAGAGATTTTTCCCCCATGGCTGTGGGGTTTTTTTTTTTGTTATTGCTACCCCAACTCTGATCCAGCTATCAGGGCAGAATTAAATGTGCATGAGTGAGTAGTAACATGGCTCTGAAAACCCATATTGATTACAGTTTGGTATGGCTCACAAGAAAGGGCAAGGAAGAATGGAAGCGCTGCTTCTATGAAGGATTTTTAACCTGCTATATTAATACATCATTTTCGAATGAAATATCAGACAAGTTAGGCACATAGGATGTTAGGCTCATTTTCTTCCTCCAAAATTGCAGCAATAATGAGCTTTGAGTTATAGGGGGTGGTTAACCTTAAGTTAACAATTATTTGCTGCCATCTTCTTTTTTCAGCTTTCAAATGGGGGTCACTGACCCCATATAAAAATAAATGCTCTGTAAGGCTATAAATGTATTGTTATTGCAACTTGTTATTACTTATCCTTCTATTCGGGCCTCTCATTCATTTTCCAGTCTCTTACTCAAATCAATGCATGGTTGCTAGGGTAATTTTGGGCCCTAGCAACCAAAATTGCAAACTGGTGTTACTGAATAAAAATCAAAATAACTCAAAAACCACAAATATAAACATAAAAAACGATAGCAAATTGTCTTAGAATATCCCTCTCTGCATCATGCTAAAACTTCATAAAAAGGTGATTAACTTCCTTAAGGAACTTAAATAAATAAATACTGTAGTATCTGAAGACAAATAGACACTACATACCCGTAGCTGTGTATTTTGCAATATTATCTAAAGGTGGGTAAGGGGTGGACAGGACAGCAATTGCTTGAACTGGCTCTCAGAGAAAGGCTCCTTACTATTTGGGTTATTTTTTCCTTTTATTTTAAAAAGTAAGCATTTTTGATAAACTAATATATTTGAGAATATTATTATTTTTATCATATCTGACCATCTGTAAAAATTGGATTTTCACGATAGTTCCCCTTTAAAAAAAAAAAAAGTTTCTCCAGCAAATGCAAATAGAATTTCTTGGCAGCAACAGTTCTGTTTTGGAAGCCTATAAGTTGGCTTTGTAAACTCTGCCCCAAATAACTTCTGATTGGCTCCTTTTCCTTTAAAAATATTCTTTGTCTAAAGAATTTAGCCTATGATTAAGTGTCTCTTGATGACACGAAACACGTAAGGCTGTTATCTTTTATACATAAATGTAAAATAAATATTTTTGTACTATTTAAACATTGGGCTCCTGGGTTCTACTTTTGATGTTCTGGATTGGTGCCTGCCTACAACTACAATTTTCCATGTCTGATCTTTTTTTTTTTAAAGGTAAGTTTTATTTCTCATTTTTAAACACATACAACAATCATACGTACAACAATAAGTACACTCGCAGACTAGACTGTACAATTTAGGCAGGAAGAAAATATGGCACATGCTATCACCAAGCATAACACAATACAGTTATTGAGCAGTTGAGATGGACACTATCAAACTCAGGGGAACTATACATCTGACGGTTAGGTTGGGACCCTCGAGGATACGAAGGATAGCAAACCATGCGGGGTGTCACAGTAGGAGATGGACTCGGCTATGACCTACTATAGAGGGGTCGGGGCAATGTCATTCCACAAGCCCCAAATTTTATCGAATTTTGTTGGTGTTCCCCTAATTTCGTAGGTGAGCTTATATAGGGGTACTGCTTTGTTAATCAGTCGTATCCACGCATTGAGAGAGGGTGAGAGGTTACCCATCCAGTGAAGGGCTACAGTTTTTTTTGCATAAAAGAGTAGGATACGGAAAGAGATTCGAGTATATTTAGCTGGGACTATCTCTTCTAGAACCCCCAAAAGGCAAACTGCAGGTGAAATTATTCTTGGGAAGTCAAGATTATCTGATAGATAGTTTACAACTTGTGTCCAAAAGCTCAGTATGTAATGGCATTCCCAGATTAGATGGAAGAAATCCGCAGCTTGTTGGTGACACCTGGGACAGGAGTCGCAAGGGATCTGGCCCATCAGTTTGAGTCGTGTGGGAGTTATGTAAATATGGTGCATAATTTTATATTGTATTAGTTTGTCTTTCAACGATATCAGGCCAGTGTATATGTGTTCCGTCGCCTCGTCCCAGTTATCTTGGTCAAGGCCTATAATTTTAGTATTCCACCAGTCTTGTGCTGCTTGAAAAGGTTTGGGGCCGGATAAAAGGAGCTGCTGGTAGAGCCGGGACACCAGCTTTGCTGGGTTGGGATCATGAAGAATTTCTTCTATGACTAGGCAGGATTGCTGGGGGGTAAGACTGTTAAATTGGGAGTAGAAGGTATGACGTAATTGTAGGTATTTAAATAGTGGAATTTGCGTTGGCTGGCATTTAAGTTGTAATGTGCAATGGGTGACAAAGGAATGATTCTCAAGGAGGTCCTTCAAGCATTTAATGCCTTGCCTGGGCCAGAAAGCAGAGTGTTGCAAGGATCTAAAGTGATTCAAATAGGAATTTCTCCAGAGTGGGAGGTGAGGGGATAGGAGGGGTGGTGAATGGCCCAAGATTTTGAGAGCTATCAGCCAGGCCTTCTGTGGGGTAGTCAGTGTCGTCGGTAGCGGGCCAGAATCCCTGGGGCTCCGATAGGGAAAGTTGCGGAGGCTCTCCCACGAGGATAGTAAAAGAGCTTGTAACTGGGAGTTTGGGTTATACGGGTCAGGGTTAAAGCACCAGTGGAGGTAATATATTTGTGAAGCTATGAAATACCAATGGAAGTTGGGGAGGGCCAGTCCTCCCTTGTCGCACGGTGCACATAACTTTGACCAAGCGATTCTGGGTGTTTTCTTGTTCCAGAGAAAGGGGGTCACGATTTGGTTTATACTTTTAAAGTATTTTTTGGGAATAAATATTGGCGCATTATGGAGTAGATAGAGAATTTTGGGGAGGTAAATCATTTTAATGACATTTACTCTACCCCAGAGAGAGAGAGGGAGTTTAGCCCATCTGTTTAAGGTATTGGTCAGATTAAGTAAAATAGGGTCTAGGTTTAAGGTAGTGTATTTGGTGAGATCTGTATGGACTATCACTCCTAGGTACTTGAACTGGGTGGCCCATTCAAGTGGGGTCTCTTGTGGTAGAGATCGAGGTTGGTCAGGGTCAATGGGGAATAAAACAGATTTTTCCCAGTTAACGCGTAGTCCGGAAAACGAGCCAAACCGGTTGACCAGGTCAAGGAGGGCAGTGAGAGAATCATTGGGATCTGCCAAATATATAAGGAGGTCGTCAGCAAAAAGGGAGATTTTTTCCTGAATAGTGCCGTAGGTTAAACCCTTGATTAAAGGAGATTGTCTGGTCAGAATTGCAAGTGGTTCTATTGCTAGGGCAAATAGAATTGGGGAAAGGGGGCAGCCTTGCCTTGTTCCCCTCGATAGTAAGATAGGGGGGGAGATATGGCCATTAACTCTCACCCGTGCCGTGGGGTTCTTATATAGAAGTTTGATCCAGGATATGCATCTAGGGCCAAATCCGAAACGGGCTAACACCTCCCACAGGTAATCCCACTCCACCGAGTCGAAAGCCTTAGCAGAGTCAAGGGAGGCAACTACTCTGGTGCCTGTTTCAGTATGGGCAATCTGCAGGTTGGTAAAGAGTCTGCGGAGGTTGATGTTAGTGGAGCGTCCTGGCATAAAGCCAGATTGATCAGGGTGAATAAGGTCAGGGACTACCTGTTGGAGGCGGGAAGTGAGGACCTTAGCCAGGATTTTAGCATCTGTATTTAGGAGAGATATAGGGCGGTACGAAGAGCAGCGAGCTGTATCTTTACCCGGTTTAGGGATGACAACTATGAGGGCCTCTGTAAATGATGGAGGTAGAGAATTACTATCAAAAGCACTTTGCAGCGTTTCTAGATATTTTGGGACTAATTGTTCTGAGAGAGCTTTATACCAGTCTGGAGGGAGGCCATCCGGTCCTGGTGTCTTATTGGGGGGTAGGGAGGCAATGGCATCAGCAATTTCTCGGGGCGTTATAGGTGCATCCAGAAATGTTCTGTCACTAAGTGAAAGAGACGGGATAGGGATTGAGTCCAAGAACTGAAGGAGTTGGGTTCTAGAGTGAGTAGTTGTGGTAGAATAGAGGGTTTGGTAGAAGGTGGCAAATTCTTGTGCTATGAGCTTGGGTTCTGCGACTATAGAGCCATCATCCAAGATAAGGCGGGGAACAGCGGAGGAAGTTGTCTGTTGTTTAGCCAAAAATGCCAAAAGCTTACTATTTTTGTCGCTCTGATCAAAGATACGCTGGTTCTGGTAAAGTAAGGCTTTCCTAGTTAGTGATATGGAGGCTCTGGAAAGAGAGTCTTGGGCACTTAGGAGACCGGCATAGTTGGCAGGGGTAGGGTTCAGAGTATGTGCTCCGGAAGCATTGTGGAGTTCATTCTCCGCAGCTTTAACCTGGTCTAAAGTATCCTTCCTCGCTTGTGAGATTGCCCCCATAAGTGCTCCTCTCATGACTGCTTTAGACGCATCCCACAGAGTCAGAGGGGAGGTGGACCCCACATTATGGACCCAATAGTCGCCATAGGCCTGGGCATTCGCTTCAGCCACCGTAGTGTTTTTAAGCCAAAGAGGGCTTAAGCGCCATAGCTTGTCTGAGGCCTCCGGATTCCAGCGAAAAGTAACTTGGAGTGGGGAGTGGTCGGATAGGGATTGGGGTAGGTATCGGATTTGGTCAATCATAGGCAGGAGGTCATGGGACACTAGGGCCAGGTCTATTCTAGAAAAAGTTTTGTGTGTTGGAGAGTGGCAGGAGAAGGTTCTTTGGAGTGGGTATTTCCATCTCCAGGGGTCAGTCAGCTGTAAGGCTTCTGTCCACTTGGTGAGCTTTGTAAGCGTATGGGGGTCAGGGCTAAGCTTATCCAAGGACGGATTTAAGCAACAGTTAAAATCCCCCATAATACAGAGGGGGCTAGGTGGGAATTCAGACAGTTTAGTCATCATTGTATCCAGGATTGACACTGCAAATGGCGGAGGCATATATAGATTGACCAATAGAATGGGTTTGTTGGCGATAAGGCCATGTAATACCAGGAATCTGCCGTAGTGGTCTAAGTGGAGCTTTAGAAGTTCAAATGGCAGACCCTTGCGAATTAATACGGAGACCCCCCTCGAATGAGTTGAAAAAGTAGAATGGAAATGCCAACCCACCCATGGTTTCTTAAGTGCGAGAACTTTTTGCCCGGAGAGATGCGTCTCCTGGAGGAGAAGGATAGAGGGAGGATATCTCTTGAGGTAATTAAACATCAAGCTCCTTTTAAATTTGGAATTAAGGCCCCTCACATTCCAAGAAAGTACTGATATATTAGCCATAACATACAGTAGCAGGTATATGCCGAGCCAGAGGAAGTGTCCATCCCTTCAGGTACATGAGTAAGAGAAACATAGAAAGTGCAACATGCTTAGTTATTATGCCATACAACTGAGAGTGAATAGTCTGCAAAATAGATTGATATACAAACCCAAAACATATATAGCCCCAACCCTCCCTACTCGCCCCCCAAACTCGGGTGAGTCTATTACCCATAACAATCTATAACAATAATGGGGGTTATCCCCTAGACATCTGCTAAGAAACAGTCCCTATCCGGGGGTCTAGGGCGGGTGTTAAAGTTAGTAACTGCCTGATGTCAGGCACCGAGCTGAAATGTTGGGCACTTGCCCCGTAAGAAAAGACCAGGAGTGGCCCGCAGTAGGATACCGACGTGGCCGGGAAGGGGAAAAAAAAAGAAAAAAAGGAGGGTGGGGAAACTGTAAATTGCAGGATTATTAACAGACTCCTTCAAGTCAGTTGCATCTCCATTTTTTTCAGGTAGGAAATGGTGTCCTTAGGATGCAAAAGAGGGTCATGCCTCCTCAGTGGTGACCGTTTTGGAGGATTGCAGGGCTGATCTCTTAGGCAAAAACCTTAGGGGGCAAGCGTTCCATGGGTAAAACAATGGGAAACTAGGCAGGTATGTTTGAGGGACAGCTGGGGTGCTTATTTGCAAGCTTACCCAACATTGTGCGACGGTCGCCATAGAGTAAGTTCTACCTTGCTAATACCTAAGATAATGTGAGAGGAATACGCATGGCCCTGCAGAATAATATTGGAGTAGGAGTATTTGACACAAACTGCCAAAGGCAACAGAATGCCTTATTGGGTGTGAGAAACAACAACTTGTAGAGATCCTCGTGGGTTGGATCAGAAATGGGGATTCTGGGAGGTTACTAGCTAGACAGGTCTGGGATTCCGGTCAGGAGATTGGCGAACGCCTTGTTGGTTGAGCCAGTCTTCCACGTCCTTAGGTGAGGTGAAGAAGTGTGCGCGGTCGCCATCTTGAATGCGCATCCGCGCAGGGTATTGCATACTGTACTTGAGTTGCGCCTCTCTGAGTCGAGCCTTTACCCTTGTAAATTCAGCCCTTTGTTTTTGAATGGTAGGGGAAAAGTCAGGGTAAAGTGATACTGTTGCCCCTTGGAAGCGAATCGGGCCTTTCACTCTGGCTGCTGTAAGGGCCGCATCCCGATCTCTGTAGTTGAGCAGTTTTAGGAGAAAAGGGCGCGGGGGAGCACCGGGTGGTGGGGGTTTTGTTGGAACTCTATGAGCTCTTTCCACAATAAAGACTTGTGAGAAGGTATTTGGGCCTAGAGTCTCTTGGAGCCAATTTTCTATAAACAATGGAGGGTTATTCCCCTCCACCCGCTCAGGCAGGCCAATTATTCTGATGTTATTGCGTCTGGACCTATTTTCTAGGTCATCTGCTTTATCAATGGCTGCCTTCAGTTGGTTTTTCATGGCCTGAACATCAGTTTGTAACGGGGGCATGGCGTCATCAATTTCCGACACTCTGGTTTCGAGGGCCGTAGTACGCTCCCTCACCTTTTGTAGGTCCTGGCGCAGCAAGGATAGGTCAACTCGGATTTCCTCAAACTGTGCAGTGGTAGATGTGCGGCTCTCCATAATTGCGGATAGTACATCTCCCAGGGTGGGTTCAGGAGGTGTTGCTGGTGGACCCAGGGCTAGGTCTGGAGGAGAGGGTGGCTGAGAGGCCTGGCCGGGAGACGGCGGGTGTGGTTGATCTCGTGCAAAGCGCTCTAGGCGAGAGGCAGTCTCCGGTTTTGGTTTGGGGGTATTCCTCCTCATCTTTGTCAATAGATCCAGACAGGAGAAGTATACTGAGTAATGGAGTAACGGGGTAAGTAGCAGGGTATGTGTGCTCGGTGCTCGGAAAATCAGGCAGCCACGTCTGATCACGGCATCATTTTGGACATGCCGCCGGGAGTAGGCTAATACCCTCTAACCACAGAAGGTATATTTCAGATCAGGGGGGGGCAGAGGGGGCACAGCTCCAGGTATCGTAAGGGCCAGTGCAAAGGTGCCAACAGATGCTAGAAAAGGCATAAAAGGGGCCAGTTCTGTGGCCTGTTAAGAGCACCCCCTGAGTTACGGTGGTAGAGGCCTGTTCTGTCCAGAATTATGTCCTGCCGCTGTCTGAGCTGTTAGGTGCCAGCTTCTAGGGTTGTGAGGCCGTGATATGGACCAAGGTATTGATGTCTGTAGGGGTATAGTAGCGCTCATAGATACTGCGCAGTATGGTGGTGTGATAGGTATTAAGGTCCCCTAATGTTGTGGGGTCACTCACCCCTTATACCTGCTGTTTTCAGCCTCTCACAGGCTCTTTCCCTGGTCAAGACGGGAACCGCGCCGTCATTCAGCCGCGCCCAGGGAGACCCGCCTACTTTAGTCCGCGGCTTCTCCTAGCTTACTAGGCCGCACTTCTGTTTTCGGCTCCAGCTACTGCTAGAGCGCTCGTTTCGGAGCCAGATTAAAGCTGGCCGGTTCCTCTACCCAGCGGACGACCCCTGCGGTATTTTTGGTATTGGGGGACTTGGAAAGAGGGGGATCTCGTTGGTGACCCCAGGAGCGCCAAAACAGTGCGGCCGTTCGGCAGTTCAGCTAGCCCGGGCTCCCCATGTCTGATCTTTAAGCTGGGCTTTCAGGTATATCTGTGAAATCAAACTGCCATTGTCCCCATAAATGACCTTCAGGCAAAGCACCCTGTCACTGCCCCATACCCCCTCCCCAAAAAAGGCCAGCGTCACATTTTGGAAAGTACTGGGCCAGAGCAATGTTAAACAATGTGCATACAGTTAATTGAAGAGTGTAGAAAACTGTGTGTAAACACAACTACTTTTTGGGTCGACCTCACACGGATTTTTCCCAGTGTGTTTGAATGTACTTTGCACATGGCTAAAAGAAAGTTAAGGAAATACTTACTGCCTTATAAACTGCACTGCATCTTCATACTTCATTCCACTTTCAATGAGTGCAAGAGCAACAAGAACTGGAGCTCTGTAAAAAGTCAAGGGAAATTCAGTTAGTTAGTGTTGCTGCATTTCAACTTGAAATGGAAATGGAAAATAAAATAAAAGCATTTTCTGAAACTATGCTTTGCACTTTATTTTTCAATTTAAAGGGCAACTAAAGCCAGTTAAGTGCAAGTGGCACATTCAAAGCTGGGTCATAGGGTAATGGCACCCAAGGCATCATAGTATAGTACTCAAAAGTAACTAGCAACTCCTAGCTGCTAGTTGGATTGCATAAATAACCCAGTGGTTGATACCATCAGATCAACCACTGACTGTTTACACTGCAAATAATTCACTCTACAATATAAAATTTAATTCCTGAATGAGCAAGTATATATTTTTTAGTTGTACTATTGGTGTGCAGGCAGCCATCTCAGGTCATTTTGCCTGGTCATGCGCTTTCAGAAAGAGCCAGCACTTTAGGATCAAACTATTTTCTGGCAGGCTGTTGTTTCTCCTACTCAATGTAACTGAATGTGTCACAGTGGGACCTGGATTTTACTATTAAGTGTTATTCTTGGATCTACCAGGCAGCTGTTATCTTGTGTTAGGGAGCGGTTACCTGGTTACCTTCCCATTGTTCTGTTGTTAGGCTGCTAGGAGGGTGGGGGGTTGATGATCACTCCAACTTGCAGTACAGCAGTAAAGAGTGACTGAAGTTTATGAGAGCACAAGTCACATAACTGGGGGCAGCCGGGAAATGTCCGATTTCAAAATCAAATATAAAAAAAATCTTTTTGCTCTTTTAAAAAACAGATTTCAGTACAGAAGTCTACTGGAGCAGCACAATTACCTGATTAGTTTTGAAAAAAACATTTTTTCCACCCATGACAGTATCACTTTAAGCAACACTGGAGCAATTTAACACCTATGTACAAGATATGCTCCACCATGTGCATAATTGTAGCTGCTGCAAGTTGAGAAAGAATACATCTACCTGCCAAGGCCAGCAACGCAATGAACTGCAATACAGCAACCAGGCTCTTCACGGAATTTCACTTTCAGGAGGTTTAACCAATCATCTACAATCTGGCTGGATGGAGGTGCACCATCATCAAATGGCCAATCCTACAAAACAAAAAATAGTGAGAATTTCATTGAAGTGCTAAAATAAGCAAACCTAGGCTTGAGTTGAAAAGGGCATATTAAAATCTGGCTATTTTGTTTACTGCAGATATTCAATAATAAATAATGTTTATCCTATGTACAATGAAATAACAGCACATTTCTTCTTTTCAATACTTTTAAGTTTTAAACTACAAGATAAATGCAAAAATCCTTATATTTAACAGCACTGAGTAGAAATATTGGTTTGGAAGGTTTTACTTCACTTCACTTTTAAAGGAATTGTTCAGTATTAAAATAAAAACGCTGTATATTTATATATGTATAAATAAAGAATGTTTCTAATATAGTTAACGAAAAATGCAATGTATAAAGGCTGGAGAGAATGGATGTCTAACATAATAGCCAGAACACTACTTCCAGCTTTGCAGCTCTCTTGGGTAGATAAGACTCCTGTGTAAAAATCAGTTTCCCATTGCTGAAACATTGCCCTGACACAACATTTAAGGCGTATAGCAAACCAAGCATTTTCTCTGAAAGCTTGGAAATTTACTCACCAAAACTTGAATTCCTTCCTTTTCAACCAGAGCAGTGTCATAAGTGGCTTCACACACTCTTACTAAGGTTGTAACACCATATTTTTTAAGCTCCTACAAGATATTTGGGGGGAGAAATACGTTAATGTCAAAATTGTTAAAAGGCTCATGTAATTTGAAAAATCACAGCCTATATAACCTTTCTTCTATTTCTGACAGTGGTACTGAGCATTCTACAAGAAATCCTTCACCTACTGCCATAACCTCAATTAAAAAAAAAAAAAACACATTTCTATTGGGTCTAATTCCAGTGAAACCCATTCCCCACAACAAAACAAATATTAAGCTTTTTGCTTTCTATTAAGTGCAAAATTACAGCTTTGATTTTGCAGCTGGACAGCCTCAAGCATTTTCCAGGCTTATGTGATAAACTGTAAATAATACAATGGCACGACAGGTCAATTAGCAATTGCATTTTCAAAAAGCAATCAGTTTAAAAAAAACAAGAGTGTGCCAGTGCATTATACTCTTAACTATAGAAGGAATGTGCTTTAAAAAAAATTTAATGTCGGGTTGATTTAATAAATATTTCTGCAAAAATCCTACTAGTCCTGCACTTCTGTTCCACTTAGGGCCACCTCCTTTCCAAAGGTATGCAGGGGAGATAGGAAACCTTTGCTTGTGCAACTGCAGGAGTGTGGCTATCCCCTCCTACTGTGCTTCTGGCAAGGACCAATTACAACATACCAACCCCTCAATTAGAAACAATGACAGGGACTGTAACAGTTATACAATAGAAGGTGCCATTTTTAAAACGAATGATCATTTTTAGCCGGAAGTAAAACCAACCCTATATATTATTTAATGGCGACAAGAATGGAGGAGTTTTCAGTTATGTCTACTTTAAAAGAGACATTATTACAACTGAACACTTAAATCAAATTTAACTAGAACTTGTTAAGGCAGCAAACTATGTAGAGGTCTTTGATGGAGAACCACTGGTCTATAAAATAAAAAACAAAAACTCCATATAGGCATTATTTATGAAGATATATTATTGCTGCATTATGTTGGACAGCAAACTTCCAGTTTCACACCACAGCAGAGTTCGCTGTCTTACCTCTATGAATTTGTTTAAAGTTGCGTTGGTTGGGTTGTGCGTTATAAGGAATCTCATGTTCTTGTAGGTTATCTCCACTGGAGCTGGGCGGTTCATTCTGGCCATTTTAATGTCGTAAAAAATGTGTACAGTTCAAAAGAAAAAAAATGTTGTTTGGGGAGCAACAAAAAGTTAATCAAAAGAAATTATGCTTGTAACTGAAGCCAACTTCACTCTACTCCACGTAAAAATTCTCAGTGCTTGCTTGGATGGAAGCAATGGAAGTGAAATGGACCTCCGTATAAGAAGCAGCAAATCTTTAAATCAGTAATACTGAGGCAAAAGAAATGCAGTGCACTGATGTTTACCCCATCCAGATTTCAGCCCCTTAAGCAAAGTGCTCAGTCAAATTCAGTTTTAATCCAACACTTCTTGTACAGGCTGACGGCTCTTAGGGGGGTTTCTTGGTGGAGTAGTAATGAATTTCTTCTACAGTTCACTTGTCAGCATAGAGCGCATGCTGTGCCTGGCAGTAGTCTCCACTGCCCTTCAGAAACTCCATAAATGTGTAACCAAGAACACCACAGAACTGCTGTTGAAAAAGAGGAGAGAGGAAAAAAAATGTCCTTTTAATACACATTTTCATAAAAGCCAGCACATACAGTGGTGTGAAAAACTATTTGCCCCCATTCTTATGCATGTTTGTCACACAAAATGTTTCTGATCATCAAACACATTTAACTATTAATCAAAGATAACACAAGTAAACACAAAATGCAGTTTTTAAATGAGGGTTTTTATTATTTAGGGAGAAAAGAAATCCAAACCTGTGTGAAAAAGTAATTGCCCCCTGAAACTAATAACTGGTTGGGCCACCCTTAGCAGCAATAACTGCAATCAAGCGTTTGCGATAACTTGCAACGAGTCTTTTACAGTGCTCTGGAGGAATTTTGGCCCACTCATCTTTGCAGAATTGTTGTAATTCAGCTTTATTTGAGGGTTTTCTAGCATGAACCGCCTTTTTAAGGTCATGCCACAACATCTCAATAGGATTCAGGTCAGGACTTTGACTAGGCCACTCCAAAGTCTTCATTTTGTTTTTCTTCAGCCATTCAGAGGTGGATTTGCTGGTGTGTTTTGGGTCATTGTCCTGCTGCAGCACCCAAGATCGCTTCAGCTTGAGTTGACGAACAGATGGCCGGACATTCTCCTTCAGGATTTTTTGGTAGACCGTAGAATTCATGGTTCCATCTATCACAGCAAGTCTTCCAGGTCCTGAAGCAGCAAAACAACCCCAGACCATCACACTACCACCACCATATTTTACTTTTGGTATGATGTTCTTTTTCTGAAATGCTGTGTTACTTTTACGCCAGATGTAACGGGACGCGCACCTTCCAAAAAGTTAAACTTTTGTCTCGTCGGTCCACAAGGTATTTTCCCAAAAGTCTTGGCAATCATTGAGATGTTTTTTAGCAAAATTGAGACGAGCCTTAATGTTCTTTTTGCTTAAAAGTGGTTTGCGCCTTGGAAATCTGCCATGCAGGCCGTTTTTGCCCAGTCTCTTTCTTATGGTGGGGTCGTGAACACTGACCTTAATTGAGGCAAGTGAGGCCTGCAGTTCTTTAGATGTTGTCCTGGGGTCTTTTGTGGCCTCTCGGATGAGTTGTCTCGGCGCTCTTGGGGTAATTTTGGTTGGCCGGCCACTCCTGGGAAGGTTCACCACTGTTCCATGTTTTTGCCATTTGTGGATAATGGCTCTCACTGTGGGTTCGCTGGAGTCCCAAAGCTTTAGAAATGGCTTTATAACCTTTGAAATTGAACTCAGGTGTGATAAACCACAGTTAAGTTATTTTTTAACAAGGGGGGCAATCACTTTTTCACACAGGTCCATGTAGATTTGGAGGTTTTTTTCTCCCTTAATAATGTAAACCTTCATTTAAAAACTGCATTTTGTGTTCAATTATGTTATCTTTGACTAATAGTTAACGGTTTTTGATGAGCAGAAACATTTAAGTGTGGCAAACATGCAAAAGAATAAGAAATCAGGAAGGGGACAAATAGTTTTTCACACCACTGTACATAATCCTAATAAGTATATATTTTATACATGCTTCAAATTCATTGTGCATAACTAGAAATAGAATTATACATTATTAACTGAAAACATACAATTTAAATATTGTTTTTAGGTCAAACTTTTGTCTATTATGGATGCCACTTGTTAGGCATATCATCACATTATTGATTTCATATGCCTTCTAAGAACTTATCAGAAGAAGGGAATGTCCTGGCTGATAGAACAGATATGCAGCTTTAGTTTCATTAGCACTAATTTTAATAAGCGTTTGCCCTGATCAATGCTGATTGTTGCAGATTTTTCTATCACAAAATTTATTCTGACAATACAGAAACTTCCAACAATCAGAGCACTAATAAAGGTGGTTGGATGTCCCAAGCCAATGACGTTATGTCCCCATCAGGAAGTCGCCCAGCACCATTTATTGACTGCAGATAATTAAAGCACACTGTTTTGGGCAACCCTCTTTGTCACTTGCAATTCAACTCATTACTTTACGTAATGCCCCTAACATATCATCTCTTACTGGTTTAAATGTACGCGATTGCTTGGTTATGTTGGATTTCCCAGTGCCTGTTTTGCGAGTTACTGATTAACATGTCTGCCGGTTTGCTACCACATAAGAAGCCTTCGGGCAAATTGCTGCCCAGATTAATGCTGCAATTACATAGTATAGTAATTTAGCTTGAAAAAAAAAAATGTTCGTTGAGTTCAAACGTTTGGTCTAATAGAACATGCCTAACTGCTAATGATACAGAGCCTTTCCTCTGTAGCCTTTTCAAATTGCCGGGGGGGGGGGGGGGGGAGAAAGAACATTAAATCCTGATCAGTCTTTGGATCAACTTTGTTCTAATAGCTCATTTCATTAACCCTGTATTTTCTTACTTGCTAAAAAGCCACCCAACCCCTTCTTAAAGGAAAACTATACCCCCAAAATGAATACTTAACAGGTAGTTAATATCAAATTAAGGGCTGTATTAAAGAATCTCACCAAACTGTTATATATATATTTAAGTAAATATTGCTCTTTTACATATCTTGCCTTGAACCACCATTTCATGGTGGTCTGTGTACTGACCGGAAATACCACAACCCCAACTGTAACAGGAAGAAATGTGGAAGCAAAAGGCAAAACTCAGGAGGTGGCTCTTACTTTAAAATAGCAATTTTAAATATTCAATATTACTAAAAAAAAGTACATTATTGTGAAAATGGTTTGTTTACATCAAGTAGGGTTTTACATATAAGCTGTTATATGGGGTAATAATATGAATATTATTCTGGGGGTATAGTTTTCCTTTAAGCGATCTAATGTATCTGAAAGTGCAACTGTTTCAGGGAGAGAATTGCACAACTTCACAGCTCTTAGGCTGTGGGCACACAGGCTGAAGGTTCAGGGGCTCCCTGCTACCTGGATGTGAATTTGAGCAGCCTGTGTGTGCACTCTCAGCAAAGTGGAGGTTAGCCTGGAGATGCCTCAGTGAGCGTCTTTGCGGTGTATGCGAGACCCGCTTCTCCCAGCCTGCAAAAATACATAGGTTGAAGGCTCAGCTGCTCTCAGCCTGAGTGCCCACAGCCTTACTTATAAAATCTTTCAAATATTAAAATGGAACCTCTTTTCTTCTAATCTGTATGTATGCCCAGTGTCTTCTAGATGCATCAGAATTATTCAGTAGATCAGTGACATCTTGTCTTGGGAACTACATAAAATGTTTAGAAGGGCCCTGTCACACAGGGCATGCGGCAGGGCATCCTCTCTCCTGCATCTGATTAGATACCCAAAAATGCATGCCCCATAACAGTTGAAATCACTGCATGTAAAACAAATTATGTGGTGATCCCGGGTAATCGCTTAATAATGTCTCCTTCTGTATTTTCAGGTGATTACCCAGGATCGGATTGCAACTAATGTGAAGGAGCAAATATTGTCTATTGTTGAAATGGCACTAACTAGAATAGTTCCCTATATAGTAGGGTCTGAAGTTTTAGATTATAATAAGGTATGGCTAACATTGGCCAGTCATCTCCAAATGGAGATTAAGACTTACCAGGTCCTTATCTTGATCTACAACTTCAGCTACCCAGACAAGTGTGACAGGCGGATATTCAGCATAAAGCTAATGTGAACCATGCACAGTCTAACTGGTCATAGACGCAAAGATTCGAACGATCGGACTTCCCCATCTCCAGACCTGCCACTAACCTTTCAGATCAAATAAAGCAGTAAAGAACAGATCAGCCAATGTTCTGCCCCTACAGCAATCGTACGAAAGTTATGTCCGACAAAAGCTAGCGACAGTCTCCCATTAAAAATCGTCTGATCGGCAATACATGCAGACATATCGGCAGCCGACAAATCTTTTAACCTGGCCGATCAACAAAACGACTGATCCCCATGGGACGAAAAATGTTGGGACTCTCCACACATGGTCAGAAAAACGTACGGATCGACGATTCGTACAATCGGATATTTGCGTCTATGGCCACCTTAAGTCAGTAGTTTATCAACCCATGTTGATCGTTGAGCAGGATATTTTTGATTACATCACCCTTCAAGGCCAGCTCATTGATCGGTTTCAGGAATATGCTCTGTTCTTCTTTCTATCCTATAGCTTACACTAGGGCCAACTAGTTTCCAATCATCCATATACTCTCCCATCTTCTCAGTATTCTGTTTCAGTTTTTGTCCAGATATTGGACGGGTAGAGCCATTATTAGGCAGATAAGCTGATGAAACAGTCTAAAGGACTTAAATAAGCAGTCCAAATCTGCCCATGTTTAGCTGGTAACTGGTGGTGAGCGAATCTGACCCATTTCGCTTTGCCAAAAATTGACAAAACGGCAAAAAATTCAGCAACTGCATTGAAGTAAATGGGCATTTTTTCCAAGCAATATTTTGCAACTTTTGTTTTACTATACATAAGAGTCTATGGGCGTTTTATTGTGGCAAAATATTTCGCTCATCCCTAGTTGTCACAGCTATGTGTAGCATTACATGGTTTAGGGCTTGCAATTAAAACATAGGTTAAAGAAATGAAAACAGCCCAGACTATTTCATTTCACAATACTTTGTAACCTATCATCTGTTTTAACAGTCAGCAGCAATGCTATTTTTTCAGTATAGTACCTTGCATCACAAGGTGCACTTTTCCCAGCACAGTTCATTCCACTCATAAAGTTATCCAAGAAGCGTAAAAAAAGTGTCATATTAATGTATTAGCCACTAGCTAGAAAGCTAGACAGTGACCTTCCTAAATCAGGGTTGCATACACATTTAGGAATAGTTAATAAGTAGGCCCTGATATAAAGGCTCATCCTTGTTGCCTATTAACACCACTTTGCATTCTGAATACCTACACCCTCCTCACTATTACGGTCAGGCTAACCTTGGGCCCCTCTATCAGCAAGAACAAACATCCAAGAATTGGCTAAGAGCAAGCTTGATAAAGGCCCGAAACACTGCCATGTGTCCTTGTCAGAGTATTTTTAAGCAACAATGTGATTTTAAGTGTGTAAAAAACAGTAGTGCAGTCTACTTTAAGAACGCTGTAAGGAAATCCAACAATGATTGGGCACCAAGTTTACCAATGGTTCATTCTTGCACTGCTTTGCAAATGTCATTTAAATCACCCTTATGTGCCTTCTAAGCTTCAGTTTCAAATTCCAAAGCAATTTTTCAGTCTGAGCTGACTGGGGGTTTTAGTACATAATTAAGTCACAATTTATGATAGAAAACCTACCTTCGTTGATTGAACTACTTTTGGTACTAACAAAACAACTAGATTTCAAGCTCAATAGCAGCATAATACATGAAAATAGAATTGCAAATGTGTCTCCACATGTAATTTTGAATATGGTCTTCTCCAAAATGGATACATGGGAGCGATTGAAAAGATTGCACATGGCTACACTTTTACTTGCACTGGGAAATACATGTTTTGAGTGTGTCAAACAAACATCAAAAAGCCAAATTTCATAAGCTTTAAAGGACAACCAAATCTAATTATGGGTACCGGATCAGTTATCTGGAAACCCCTTATTCAGAAAGCTCCATTCTGGAAAGGCCATCTCCCATAGACTCCATTTTATACAAATAATTCAAACAGTACCTTGTACTTGATCCAAGCTAAGATATAATTAATTCTTATTGGAAGCAACACCAGCATATTGAGTTTATTTAATGTTTATATAATTTTCTAGTAGACTTAAGGCATGATCAGCCAAATTAGCCAAATTACTGAAAGATCCCCTATACAGAAACCCCCAAGTCCAGAGGATTCTGGATGACAGGTCCAATACCTGTACTTGGTGTGAACTGCAATGTGGCTTTGGCCTCTGCTTAATCCTAGGACAGCATGTTGGACTGTGCAATAGACAAGTCTCAACATGTTCTGATATTTAGTGATACAACACAGTGTATACTGAAAGAAAAATGTTTAAAATACAGAAAAAGGGAGAAAAGAGATAACCATCCAGTCTGTACTATATAAAACAACTAATGTTTCACTCCAGACTGCCAAAAATAAACTATATAGAGAGTGAAAGGTTATCAAAAGCAGGCAGACTATGCAAATACTACTAGGTACAGATAAAAACTGCATCTTTACAGCTCCATGTACATCAATGCCCTAAGGCCCCCATAGACGCAAAGATGTTTCTTTGATGAACGACCGATTTCAGTGCAAATTACTGTGAGGTTAGTGGGAATCGAACAATCGTGCATCCAAAGATTTTTCGTCTGACATCAATCAGAAAATTGATTGGCCAGGTTAGAAAATTTTCATTGGTTTCAGTGAAATCTATCTATTGTCCAATTGTTTGCAGGCCAAGCAGGCAGCTACCCTCAGTTTTCCTGGCTTCAATGATCGTTTCAAGATAAGCTTGGTCTTACCATAATGAAAAGGTCTTTTAAAAACCCAAACATCTATGTGATCTGTGATAGATGCACAGATAATATAGTACAAAACTAATTTTCGTTCGCTATTCGGTGTGTGTATGGTGGGAAAAGAGCCGATCTATATTGGCAGAAGACTTGGATATCAGTCGGCTCATCGATCGGGCTGGACGGAAAATTTTAATGGGTGCCTTTGAAGGCACCCAAACATCGGCAATTGTTAGTGCTGAATTGTCAGATACAGGTAGAAATCTATTGTTTCTACCTGTATATCTGACGATTCAGCACTACACGTGTGTATTGAAGCAAACGATCTTTCTTGGAAACATCTTTTCCAAGAAAGATCGGAATTGTTACGTCTATGGGCACAAGTAAAGCCAACTTTAGTCCAACTCCCAACACATTGGTAGCCCTGATGTAAAATATGGCTGACAGTAGTAAATCAGGTCATGACACAACCAGTCAACACTGGAGAGAGACATAATTATAGTACAAATCCAGCAAGCTCAGGCATAAAATAAACGACATGGGGAGTGTGATCCCAGAACCAACTGGGGGCCAAGAGACTGGGAGACACTGCCATGAAAGGTCATAAGAACAAGCTCCAGCAAGAAGTATGGGCTCGCACTACAAATGACAGCCATGGCAAATAGACAGACCACTAACTGAAAGTTGATGTTAAAGCACAGCAACAGTCTATCCATTGGGGCCAGAGATAAAGGGGCCTCTCGTTCTACAGAAGGCTTAACCCCAAATATCACAGGATCAATAGGTCTGGGAGACCCTATCTGCGACCCTGACGGCTAAGTTTACCTACAAACCCCAGCAAAAAAAAAATCATTACTTATTAAACAATTACAGGCTGTCAAAGTTAAAGCCTCTCTGCCGTATTTAGATAATCAAATGTTGGAGCAAGACACTCTAGTAGGTCACGTATGTCAGACTAATAAAAAGTAAAAATTATATTATATATATATATATATATATATATATATATATATATATATATATAAAAACACATCTCACACCTAACGCATTTCGCATCACTAGGACACTTAGTCATAGACAAGCCTGCCAATGTGACACAAAACAGGTTAGGCGTGAGATGTTTATACAAATACAATTTTCTACCTTTTACTTATTATTTATGCGTGACCTACTAGAGTGCCTTGCTCCAACATTTCTTTATCTACACACGGATTGTCAGGTGTCTTGGGCTGAGGGTCTGGGGCAGGACCACCTACTTAACTTGACTTATTCCATTGGCGAAGTGTTCTGTTTGAACATATATACCTGGAAGCCATTTACACATCCACAGCATTGCAGCCCACAGAGTCCTTTGTGTGTGACAGTGAAACAGCGCTAATATCCGAGTGACAGGCCACATGGAAGCACAAACGCCACCCCAAAAGGTATAGCGGCATTCTAATGTCAAACAGACCGAGCGTTTACACGGGCGAGTAGTAGTGGTGCGAGAGAAACACTGCATTTGCGTTAATACCGGCGCAGGTACAGCGGCATACTTACAGGGCTATGCTTACTCATTGAAGAGTGTATCTTAATCATACAGTCGGTTCCTAAGAATAAGGCGGTGATGGAGCATACAGCAGACTGCTGTTTCCCGGGCGTAGGGCGCGGTGATCCGGGCTCAGTTGACGCGGCCCAGACCTCCTTCCTTGATGTTCTCCTCCGTGACCAGTAAACAGCATGGGACGCAGATTACGTACAGCTGATACAGACGCCGGGCCGCCTGCGTCACTAAGGAATTATTATATATCTCGTGACGTACGAAAGGACCTCGCCAATCAGAAGGCAGAGAACAATAAGGCAGTGGGGGTTACGACGGAGGGACGTATCACATTGACGTCACGCCGCGGAAAGCCGGTGCGAACTGGTTGAACAAGCTGAAAGCTTCTGTCTACTATTATGGGGGTGGGGGAAAATTGACATATCCGATTGCCCTGTCACAATAGGTTGACCTTTATGCAGAGGCACGCCGTAGAGGCTCTGTAATCAGGAATGAAATAGTGTGTGCTGGAGCTTAAGTGACTCGCATTGTTCTTTTTTTTCTGTGTCGCAGTAGCCTAGTTCTAAGCAGAGGTCGGCGCAGTGCGTCAAAATATTTCACGTTGTTGTGCGATTAGTTGTTAGCGCCTGTCCAGAAGAACCATTTTGTACAGTGGAGGAGTGGTTAATTCTCCACGTACAGAGAATACAGTAACTTTAATGGCACAACAAGATGCTGTGTGTGTGGCTATTATTGTGTTTGTTGCAGTTATACCAGACATATTAATGAGCTGCCATTGCTGCCCATATCACTTGGGATACTAATTTAGTTTTTTGCTTTTGTATCTTAGTTGTTTGCTTTTGTATATTAATATAAAGCGGGCCTTGAGTGAGTTTCAAAAAAATAGTTCCAAACAAGGTTAGAGATCACCGCAACCCTTACATATCCTCAATTTCCTCTCTTGGTGCTCAGTGATAGAGGAATTGGCCACTGCAACCCTTGATTTTTATAGCCTTTTTTTCCTCAAAAACTGCTAATATTAAAGGCAGGCTCAGTGGAGCATTTGATGCATTTTTATTGTAATTTCTAATAATGATTCCCTCCAACCCTCCTGATATCATCCACCATTTAGTGGGCTGATCCTGCCAACACATTTAAACTTTCTTTCGCCTCTCACTCTGCCCTAACATTGTTGTGTAGAGTAGTGTTAAAGAGATATGTGACAGGCAAGCACAGTGCGCATCTCATTAGATTTCAATAAAATCGACTTAATTGAGCCAAGGGGCCAACTTTAACATAAAACAGAGCAGCCCATCTGGCCCAAATGGTCAGGCCTGGTGTAAAAGTGCCTTACCATCTGATACAGCTAGAACATGGACTCGTATGCAGATGGGCCCTCGCTAAGTGTTGGAGAAAGGGAGTTGGTGTTGTATAACGTCACCTCTGGACTTTGTAGAAATAAATATGCCAGAAGTTCTTGCAAACAAAACAAAAGGGGTTTTATTGAACCACACCACAAGGTTAATACTCACAAATAATACAGTAGCATTTGCAATCAGTTACAGTGAAAAGTAGAGCTGGGTTCTGTAACACCACTGTTGAAATGCTTGGTTGGTTTTAAGATACAGCTAGGTTACCAACTAGTGGCCCAGATCCAGGTCTGGACTGGCAGTCAAAATAGGCCCTGCCATTCCAAGTACACAGAGGCCCAAACAGCCCCCTACCAGCCCACTATATGGTAACTTTCTATGGAACCATATAGCAGCCCCTTTGGCATTTGCCAGAACCCACAGATTGCCAATCCGGGCCTGCCCAGATCCCCTACAGTGAAAACTGTTCAGGGCATGATACACCAATCCTGAATACCTTAGGCCTAAGGGTAAGCTACTTTCAACTATAAATCCTTAGGTGGTGCACAATCCGTACTAGCTTGTCTTACTGTCTTACCTTCATAGTATGAACTTCTGACAAAGCTAATCCTGAAATCTTGCTGAACCTCATTCATGGGGTCCTTGTTCCCCAATTTTCAATAAAGCGGTTGTCCCTCTAGGGCTGAACTTTTTACTGGGCCTTGTTGACACCAGGATTCTCAGACACTTCCACCTAGGTCAGAAATTGAAGGCAAAAGAGGAACAGCCACACCTCTCCAATCACTGTATTTAAGTGTGAGAGGAAGTGGTCAATGGATATATAATTACAATAACTTACATACATAAGCTTCTGCCTAGCAACTATGGGAATAGCACTTGTAGGGGATTTCCATCCATAGGGACTGGTAACCCTATGGGTCCATAAGCTTTTAATTACAATTTAGCTGGGGGGAAATTGTTTTTAAACTAAAATACAATGCTGCTATTTAACTGCTTTAATTATTTACAAAAACATACAATTTTAACTTTGTAACTGTATTCTTATGTATGAAGCTTTTTGATAGGCATTCAGTATGTAACCTTAATCTATAAACGTACTGTGTATTGGCCGAAGTAAGACTAATTACTTTAGGCCTTTCTCCAATTACCGCCTCCAATTTGGATTGGCAGTTAGACACATGCGACTGATTGGTTACTTTTCATTTAAATATGATTGTGTGTTAAATGTTTATTTAGCCTATACCCCCAAGGCACGAAACGCATGTGATGTTTTTGTTCCAATAAATTAACTTTTTTTTACTAAATCTATTTTTGAGTGTGATCCAGTTTGTGCCAGCCCACCACTATTTTTCTATTTTGCTACATTCCTTCCTGAGCCGAAAGTTTGGGGTTTGTGCACCTGGATCCCCTGTTTGTTGGGGTAAGTTAACCCCAAAATTACTGTCCAATGCACAGGCACTGAACATTTTTCTATATATGTATCCCTGAGTCTTGCTCTGTAGAGTTTGCCCTCCTATGCTGAGCCATTCGCTTGGTGAGCAGTTGTTTTGTCTCCCCAATGTATAGATCTGTGCTCTCCTCGCTACACTGAACTCTGTATACCACATTGCTTTGTTTTTCTTTTGGTGTTGGATCCTTTGGGTTTTACCTAGCAACACACTGAGTTTTTGTCTCAGTGTGTTGCTAGGTTTGAAAAACACAGGGACGTGATGTTTGTTGGAAATCCTCCTGAGTTTCTCCGACACTCCAGCTACATATGGGATGACTATGTTTCGCCTACTATGTGTCTCCGGCGGTTATTTCTATTGGTGTTCCTGTTGGGCTTGGTTGCTGCTGTTTTGACAAGGGCCCAGTCTGGGTAGCCACATGCTTTCAAAGCTCCTCTGAGATGCTTCTGATGAAGTGGCAGGACGCCACGAAACGCGTTAAGCGGGCAGCCAGGGTTGACTGCTGCTGTAACCTGTTTTTACATGTCTACTGAATAAAATTTCCATTTTTTTAATACTTTTACTGGACTCTCACAGTGCTCCGCTGTTTTTTCTTCTTATCCTTGGGATCCTTTTGACCGCATGGGATGGCGGCTGGCTGTGCAGCACGTTTGAATCTGGTGTCCGGTAAGTGCTCCCACTAAACATATTTTTTCTGGACAGAGTTCCATCAGGCAGTTCTTTTGCCAGACTCAGTTTCAGATGTTCCACCTTCTGCTTAAGGACATCAATGGTAAAGTTGATCTGTCTGACCCGTTCATTTAGTAGGAGTTTGGGCTTTTTGTAAAATCTTGTTGGCTCTTTTACTTTTTACGGTGGAACCTAGGCGTAGGCTACAAGGGGTGAGTCCCTGATGTCGGCATCTGAGATTAAAGCGTAGATGGTTTCGATAGTCCGCCACTTTTCTTGCTGTTCTTTCATATTCCCGAACCAGTTTTAGAGCATTCTCTCCAAAATGAATGGCAATATGACTATGAACATTTTCATTCATCCAGTCATGGTATATCTAGTATAGGTAAATCTAAAAACAACTGGACTTGCTGAGTAATCATTGAAGACGTTTCTCTACTCATCCGAGCAGCTTCTTCAGTTCAACTGACTGGTGTGGGAAGTTCACACATCCGTTCATGCAACTCTCACAAGTAACACCTGTTTCTATTAGTTGCATGACACATTGGATAATCCTATCACAGTAACTACACAGAATCAACACCTCTGTGAATTTCTTCAAATGTCACCTCTTAGAAGAGTTATAATGTGCCATTGTGATTGGATTAGTGAAAGAGTTTATATGATGAGAATTTCCCACACCAGTCAGTTGAACTGAAGAAGCTGCTCGGATGAGTAGTGAAACATCTTCAATGATTACTCAGCAAGTCCAGTTGTTTTTAGATTTACCTATACTAGATATACCATGACCTGGATGAATGCAAATCTTCATAGTCAATGTGCAGAATATGTTTTCCCACCAGAGATTTGCATTATTGCGAATAGGAAAGCATTTGCAGGAGATTAGTCAACCATGGTAGCAAAGATTTTATTGTGGGCAACTAATCTGTTCACATGCCAGTACTCTTAGAAATGCTAAATTTCTTTAAATTATATTGTAATTTACCCTGAAACCCAAATTTCAATTTCACTGTCTTTCCTAATGTGTGATTGCCCAATAGTTATCAGCACTCTCACAATGCCAACACAATCACTTTATATAGTTAAGACATGTCACAACCAATAGATTAAAAATGCAAATTGCAATTGCTGGACAAGAAAGGAAGATACAAGAACCTAAATTAAACTGTTAACCTCGTAGAAAGGTCCTAGACATGATAACTACAAAACCACAAAGGAGCCCTTAACACTAACAATAATAACAGTTTCAAATACAGGTATGGGATTTTCTATCGGGAACGAGTACGGAAATTGGTGAGAAAATATTGGCCTATACTAATGACAGATCCTAGTACACCCAAGGTATTTAAAGAGTATCCTAGATTTGCTTATAAGAGAGGGAAGAATGTAAATGATTTTCTGGTGTATACCGATCTGCAACCCCCTAGAACACCCAAAAAAAGATTTTTGGGTAAGCCAGTAGTTGGGACTTTTCCATGCATGTCATGCCAAAATTATAATGGAATCATAAAAGGAGATACAGTGCTGCACCCGACACAGGGCAATAAAATTAAATTACAAGGTTACTTTACATGTATGTCTAAGAATGTAATTTACTATCTAAAATGCCTGTGTGGAAAGGGTTATGTAGGAAAAACTGATAGAATAGTGAGGTTGCATATAAATGAGCATCGTAGCGCAATCCGCAACTTTCAGACAAAGGCTACTCCTATTAGCAAACATTGGGCAGAATGTAAGCACAACATGGCACAATTGCGATGGCAGGTCCTAGAAGAAATTAACCAATCATTCAAATGTTGATAAAAAACTTCTCCAAAGAGAGTCCTTTTGGATCTTGGATCTGGAAGCTAAACACTCTGTCCCCGAAGGGCTTAAATGAAAATTGGGGCCTAAACTGCTTTTTATAAATGATTATAAATGCATTAATATATGATCTTTGATATTTTTCTTGCAGTGTCAAGGTAGAACCCCACATATTTCAAGTAAGGTAGAGACATCTTTTTGTACTTATCCTTGTATATAGTCAGTGAGTAATTAATTATTAGTAAAGTAGATGACTTTTATTGATTGTATTTTATACTGATATTTATTACAGGTGGAATTTGATTAGGGATGCACCGAATCCAGGATTCGGTTCGGGATTCGGCCTTTTTCAGCAGGATTCGGATTCGGCCTAATCATTCTGCCAAGCCGAACCAAATCTGAATCCTAATTTGCATATGCAAATTAGGGGCGGGGAGGGAAATTGCATGACTTTTTGCCACAAAACAAGGAAGTAAAAAATGTTTTTGCCTTTCCACCCCTAATTTGCATATGCAAATTAGGGTTAGGTTCGGTATTCGGCCAAATCTTTCATGAAGGATTTGGGGGGTTTGGTCGAATCCAAAATAGTGGATTCGGTGCATCCCACTTTATACACGTTAGAGACTCACATGAATGAATTTTTAATGGCAAAGATGAAGGAAATTATATATTCTCTCGTATTGTAAAATGTTGTATAACACTTATGGACTTTAAGATGGACACAAATGGTTAAATAATTTTTTTATATTATAATTGTGGACCAACACTAGGGGTCAATTGGTTTGTCTATAAATTTTGCACAACTTCTCTGTTTGATTGTCACTGAGGAAGGGCCATGCGGTCCCGAAACGTTTGATCACTGTGAAGGACCCAGAAGATGGATGCCGTGAAATCCACTGCCAGAATCTGCAACGAGGGGTAAGTATAAAGTATGGGGCATTTCCATGGGGGGGGGCAGTTAGCCTGGGGGGGTGGAGGGAGGGGGGTCTACATGGGGTGGGGGGTACAGATTTTTTACAAAAGGGTTTCTCCTTTAACATGTTCCTCTTTTAACTGTAGTGTTTAAGATAACAATAGCTTTGGACATTATTATTGTCTAAGATGTCATCAAAGCCACTCTTAAAGACATTAATACAATTTGAGATCACAACATCACCTAGCAGGTCATTCCACAACCTCATTGCCCTCACTATGAAGAACAACAGTAGTGGGCCCTACTAACAATTAGGGTGGGCCCCCAATGAAAATTAAACCACACATGCATTGTCATACCCCTGACCTTGCTCCAATATACCAAAACGTCTCTTCCATGATCCACCCAAAACACTCCACCAGAACTTCCACCTGTTTTGTGACCTACTTATGCCACTTTGCATCTCTTGGGGTCCTATCCAGCCACAGGACCGTTTGCCACCCAATTTTGGCCCTGCTTGCTCTTATACAAATACACCAACTTGGAAGTTTTATCATTTTTGTGTGTCCACACACAAAACCCTACTCACCTACCCGACATAGACCCCCTCCCTCCTCCTCCCCAGCCTACCTGCTACCCCGGGCAAATGCCCCCAAGTCTTTACTTACCTCTCGGTGCAGATTATGTCCAGCGGAGCTCACGGGCACCATCAGCTGCTTCAGTAATCTTTAGGTCTTCTTCCGGCGCTCCGGCAATTTCCATGCGTTTCATTGCTCCAACTGCGCATGCGCCGATGTGGCACTTCTCGAAGATTACTGAAGCGAAAAAGATGGCGCTCGTGAATTCCACTGGACAGAATCTGCACCGAGGGGTAAGTAAAGACTTAGGGGCAATCGTGAATTCCACTGGACAGAATCTGCACCGAGAGGGTAAGTAAACACTATGGGGCATTTGCCCAGGGTAGCAGCTAGGCTGGGAGTGAGGGGGTCTATGTAGGGTATGGGGGTAGGGTTTTTTAAACTTGAGGGTTTGCTTCTTCTTTAACCACACCCATTATGCTCATGGCCATGCTCCTGCTCTGCCCAGTGCTGCCTATTCGCAAGTGTTTATTTGAATGCTTTTCAATGGTGGGGTTATTGTAAATTTGGGTGCAAATCACAAGGAGCAGGAGACTGGGCTGTTACTCAAAAATCCATGTGAGGTGAGATGCAACCTTTTAAATAAGTTATGAAATGAATAGCATCTCAAACAAAGTTAACAAGGTTATATAATTAAAGGCACTAAGGGGGCAATTTATCAACATTTAATTTTGAGTTTATACTCAAATTTAAAGCTACAAATTTGAGCTAGGGTTCTAATTTTCAGATTTAGGGGCATATTTATTAATAGTCGAATTGAAAATTTTAATTTTCGAATTTATTTTATGGTCAAAACTGTCAAATTCGACTAGGGAGTTATTAAAATTAAAAAGTTTTTTAAAAAATTAGATTTTTAAGAATTCAAATTCGACTATACACCCCCTAAAACCTGCCGAATTGCTGTTTAAGTCAATGGAAGAGGTCCAGGGATCAATTTGGAGCTGTTTGCATCCTTCCTGACATTAAAGTTTTTTTCAGAGAAAAAACCCGAATCAAGTTTAATCGAATTCTATTTGAATTTTCAGGTCATTTCAATTCATCCGAGTTTTAAAAATTTGATGTCGAAGCCAATAGGAGTTGTCCTAGGCACAGTTTAAGCATTTTTTGTTAAAGGGATCCTGTCATCGGAAAACATGTTTTTTTCAAAACACATCAGTTAATAGTGCTGCTCCAGCAGAATTCTGCACTGAAATCCATTTCTCAAAAGAGCAAACAGATTTTTTTATATTCAATTTTGAAATCTGACATGGGGCTAGACATAATGTAAGTTTCCCAGCTGCCCCAACTCATGTGACTTGTGCTCTGATAAACTTCAATCACTCTTTACTGCTGTACTGCAAGTTGGAGTGATATCACCCCCCTCCCTTTCCCCCCCCCAGCAGCCAAACAAAAGAACAATGGGAAGGTAACCAGATAACCGCTCCCTAACACAAGATAACAGCTCCCTAACACAAGATAACAGCTGCCTGGTAGATCTAAGAACAACACTAAATAGTAAAAACCCATGTCCCACTGAGACACATTCAGTTACATTGAGAAGGAAAAACAGCAGCCTGCCAGAAAGCATTTCTCTCCTAAAGTGCAGGCACAAGTCACATGACTTGGGGCAGCTGGGAAATTGACAATATGTCTAGCCCCATGTCAGATTTCAAAATTGAATATAAAAAAAATCTGTTTGCTCTTTTGAGAAATGGATTCAGTGCAGAATTCTGCTGGAGCAGCACTATTAACTGATGCGTTTTGAAAAATTTTTTTTTCCATGACAGTATCCCTTTAAATATAACCAAATAAGTAACGCTTGAACCATCTGTACACTGTGCACTGTCCCTCTTCTGTAAAGTTCTGTAAAGGGAAAATGGCAATTAGTCTAGGTACCCTTTTAAGGCTTACTCTGCTGTCATAGCAGTTAATCTTTGTTTTCCATCAGCAGAATGTATTACAAAAGAACAGTTACACAACACTGACAGAAGGGGTCCAGGTTAGTAATTTTTCTACAAATTACACAGCCTTTTCCTATCCTTCAAACCGAAGGCGTATTATGACAATAATACTACCAATAGTTTTTCCAGTCACTGTCAAAGACAGACTTGACAATGCTACGAATGGCTTCAAATCCAGTGTTTTTTTTGGAGAGACCAATTTTGACAATGCAAACTGAACTTGGGATAATTAAATAAACAACCAGTTACCTTCAGCAGAAAACTGCATTGGATCCAGAGATATCGAGGCAGATTTCCTAAGGGACGAAGTGACTAATGCTAGAGCAAATTCGTCAGCGCGACATAATTTCGGAAACGTCGCCAATTCCCTAACGGGCGCAGGCGTCACTTCTCTAGCGAAGGAGATAGACGTTAGCGTTGCTTCGCACTTTAACGCCAGGCAAAGTTTCGCTCTGGCGAATGGACGTAACTCCACAAATTCACTAAGATGCGAATTTTACTGAACGTTACCTCATTCGCCAGACTTGCTTTCGCCAGCTCAGACTAGGCGAAGTGCAATAGAGTGCATGGGACTTCCTCAATTTTTATGGCAATATTTTTCAAAGTCCCAAAAAACGCTGGTGTCTTTTCCTTTTTTCTGAGTGATAGACTGCAAAGGTCCGTAATTTTTTTTCTATGTAACCAGGTTCCCCCCTCCATTTTCTAACATATGGAACATTAACTATAGAGTGGGCTCATGTGTAGGGCATTATAACAACTCTATTTTATTTATTAAGGTTCCCTGAACTTGTGTAATGTAATGTATTTGCTGCAACAAATATGTCCATGTAACTTTATCATTTCCCGCCATATGCAAATTAGGCAACGTTAGTGCATCTTTGCTTTGACTGCCAACGTAACGCTAGCGAAAATTCAGCAGCTTCCGGCGCCCTGGATGCAACTTCGCACTTTAGTGAATCGGCGTAGTCGGAACGAATTTACGCCTGGCGAAGTGTTGCGATGGCTGCAAAGCCGTCTCTGGAGAATTTTTGCCGCATAGGGAAATTGCCCCATAGTCTTCTGAAATCTCCCCTAAATTCCATTTGATCATGCGCATATTGTGATTGACGCCCTTACTGACCTATAGACTGGCAAATTATAGCCCTTATTTAGCAACCACTAGGAATTTTATTTACAGTAGTCTAGCTACCGAAAACTTTTTATATTTGAGGGAGGAATGCAGGTCCAGAAGGCTGGGGACCTTTGTTTGAGTTTGTGTTACTTAAATGGTTCACTTAGCAACTTTCACATTTACATGATATTAAAATGCATTTAGTAAATATCACTTTCATACAATTTTTTTACATTACGTACATCAGCATGTCTGACAAAATTCAGTTATACATTGTAAACTAGCTAAGAAAAAAACAGCTTTAGTGTAAATTGCGTGTTGGTTGCAGCCATTGTTGGTTTGCTGGTGCACCCCTGTGAAAGAGATGCATCACTTTAGTGATTTATAACAGTATAATATTTGCAGAGGATTTGGCAGAATAGAACTAAGAGGTTTACCAGTGCTTCAGCAGTTGTATAACCACCTAACCCACCCCACATGGGCACAGTGCTGACACAGTACTGATTTTTTCACAACATCTGTGTTTGCATCTCATGGTCAGTATCTAAGCACTCAAAACATACAGTATAATTCCTGCTGCTCTGTAGATTCCTGGAGTTAAGAAGCAATGAGTTAGCGTTGGATAACAGTTTTTTCTTTAGTTTACAAGTTCCTGTTATGGCAGGGCCAAGATTATTGTAAATGGTTACTTGGCCAATAAGGTTGGTCTCTAGAAATTAAGAGATTTTCTGCACTCCTAGAGTCAAGACTTGATGCAGGTTTAAACATGTAACCATCATTTTGAATATTTGACACTTGATCTGCTCTGCAAACTGTTTCATTACAAGTGAAATGTGTCACACAATATTGTTAGTTAGTCCACAGGTGCTTTTTGATCATCCACCTGTTGCTGTCAACCCAAAAGAAGCACCCCTGACTCAGAATTGTTCTACAGGTGAGTAAATAAAATGAGACTTTTTTTTAGGCAATGTTTTATTTGTTTTTATGAATAAAAACATTAACAACAATAAACAATTGACATCTAAATGTGTGTCACTGAAATTAATTTAACATTGTTTCAGAATCTTAGCAGCACATCTTATGCATTTACTATGTGATTTCTTGGTTGAGTGCCAGGACCCGATTCCCAGCAGGGACTCCACACCTTATCAAATTTGCGGGTGGTACCTCTGGCTTCGTATGTGAGCTTAATCAAAGGTATGACAGAATCAACTAAGTTGATCCAGGAATCTCTTGTGCAGGGGGGTGGCGTACATTTTTCTCTGGCGTAGAATAGTAGGGTCTGGAATCTCAGCCTTCCATGTGTGGTAGGCACTAGGTGTTCAACTACACCCAGTAGACAGACAATTGGAGATAGCACCTGTGGGAAGTCAAGGGTGGTTGCAAGGGAGGCCATTACCTGAGACCAGTATGTTCTTATTACTGGGCAGGCCGAGATCATGTGTATAAAATTGGCCATTGGGGTTCTACACCTAGGACAGGTATCATCATCTCTTTTACCCATAGCCTTAAAGGGATACTGTCATGGGAAAAACATTTTTTTTCAAAATGAATCAGTTAATAGAGCTGCTTCAGCAGAATTCTGCACTGAAATCCATTTCTCAAAAGAGAAAACAGATTTTTCTTATATTCAATTTTGAAATCTGACATGGGGCTAGACATTTTTTCAATTTCCCAGCTGCCCCTGGTCATGTGACTTGTGCCTGCACTTTAGGACAGAAATGCTTTCTGGCAGGCTGCTGTTCCTTCTCAATGTAACTGAATGTGTCTCAGTGAGACATGGGTTTTTACTATTGAGAGCTGTTCTTAGATCTATCAGGCAGCTGTTATCTTGTGTTAGGGAGCTGTTATCTGGTTACCTTCCCATTGTTCTTTTGTTTGGCTGCTGGGGGGGGGGAAAGGGAGGGGGATGATATCACTCCAACTTGCAGTACAGCAGTAAAGAGTGATTGAAGTTTATCAGAGCACAAGTCACATGACTGGGGGCAGCTGGGAAATGGACAATGTCTAGCCCCATGTCAGATTTCAAAATTGAATATAAAAAAATCTGTTTGCTCTTTTGAGAAATGGATTTCAGTGCAGAATTCTGCTGGAGCAGCACTATTAACTGAATCATTTTGAAAAAATGTTTTTTTCCCATGACAATATCCCTTTAAGTATTTGTAAAGTTGATTGAAAACTTTATACTGAGTCTGTCTCTCACTGATATTATGCTATTATACATAGTTTCTGTGGCCTCATCCCAGTTTTCTTGGGTGAGCTCTGGGATCTGTTCCTGCCATTTAGTTTGTGCTGTATGAAATGCAGGGCAACACTGGCTAATAGGTTTTGGTAAAGTCTGGACACCAGCTTTGTAGGTTGTTCTATTGAGAGGGTGTCCTCTATTGCCAGTGTAGTCACGGCTGGAGAGAGTGTACCAAACTGAGCCTTAAATACGTGACAGATTTGAAAGTATCTAAACAGCGGGAGACTCTCTGGGGCACATTTAGCTTTGAGCAAAGGATATGAGATGAATGCATTGTTCTGCAGGAGGTCACCCAAGTATTTGATTCCCTTTTGTGGCCAATACAGGAAATCATCTAAGTTTCGGAAGTGTGGGAGATTGGCATTACCCCACAACGGCAGGATGGGGTTCAGATGGTTAGGTCCTTTTTTGAGTGTTTTCAATCCTTGACACCAGGCCATGTGGGGTGTAGTAATGGTAGATGGAATGTTGCCTAGATCTGAGAGCTTCTTTAGGCATTCTAAGGATCCTACTATGTTGGCTTGCAGCACCATATTGGGATTATATTGATCAGGGTGGTACCACCAGTGCAGACAGTATATATGTGCTGCCAGGTAATATAGTTAAAAGTTGGGTAAGGATAGGCCTCCTTACTCTTTATCAGCCGTCAGTTTCTCCCAGGCAATTCACGGCACTTTGCGATTCCATATAAAGGGAAGAATCAGGTTGATTTGTTTAAAAGTAGACCTGGGGATATAGGTTGGGGCATTGTGCAAATGGTATAACAATTTGGGGAGATACACCATCATAATGAGATTGATTCTTCCCCACAATTTGAGGGGAAGATTGGCCCAAATGTGGAGATTGGATTCTTGCTTTGAAATGATAGGGCTAAGATTATTCTGTACGAACTGAGAAGGGTTCGCTTGTATGTTGATCCCAAGGTATTTGAACTCCTGAACCCGCTTTAGCGGGGGATGGGGGGGGCTGGTTATTGATGGGAAATAACAAGGATTTCTTCAGGTTTATCTTTAGGCCCAAGAAAAATTCGAATTGTTCTACTATATTAAAGAGTGTGGGTAGAGAATTTTGAGTGTCTGCTAGGTTTATTAACAAATCATGCGAACAGAAAGTGTGATAGCGGGCAACCCTGGCGGGGTGCAACATCTTAGATGGAATGGGGTAGATATCAATCCATTAACTCTGACCCTTGCAGTTGGCTGATGAGATCACATTTGCAACCATTTGATAAATTGTTCCCATAGGTTGAACCAGCACAGAGTCTCCCAGCTCCCAGAGATAGGGCCATTCAATTGAATGAAAGGCTTTGGCAGAGTCTGGTGAGGCCACTACTCTGGTTCCCACCTGGTCTTGCTGTATTTCTATACTGGTATGCAGTCTCCGGAGATTAATATTTGTGGATCTGCCTGGCACGAATCCAGATTGGTCTGGATGAATCAGATCAATTTTTGCGAGTATTTTGGCGTCAGTGTTTATGAGGGAGATTGGCCGGTATGAGCTGCACTGATCTTGATCTTTGCCCGGTTTTGGAACCACTACAATGAGAGCTTTACTGAACGAGGGACGGGAGGGACCCTGCTCCAAAGGAAGTTTAGAGAGTGGTAGTATTCCAATTATCTGGAAAACCATCTATCCCTGGCGTTTCGTTGGATGGGAGCAAAGCTATGGTGGTCTTAACCTTTTCCATAGTTAAAGGTTGATTTTGTGCGGCTTTGCCAGCTGGATATAGAGCCAGGATGAGAATACTGTCCAGAAATGGGCAGTGTGTGTTATTAGAGTGGCCGGTACTGCGGTAGTGGGGTTCTGTGTTTTTGCAAAATATGCTAACATACGCCCGTTCTTGTCTCCCATTTCAAAGTATCTCTGTGATTGGTATAAAAGAGCTTTCTTTGTTAGGATGGTATTATGTTGTTCCAAGGCACTGCATTTCTCTAGTAATAGTGTGTATGACTTTGGTGTTGGGTTAGAGGGATGATCATTTTCTGCCTGCAGGGCTTCTGCTTGTTCTACCATTTCCGGGCTTGGTGGCAGGCTAGTAGTATTGCTCCGGCTAGGATGCCTTACTGCCTTAGATGCGACCCATAGGATTGCTTGAGAGGCTGACCCTGTGTAAGTTTCCCAGTAATTGGCATATCCCTCAGAATTGGCTGTTTGTACTAAGTCATTGGCCAACCAGAGGGGACACAATCTCCACAACCTTGAAGTTGTTGGGATTGACCAACGTAGACAGAGTGGGGAGTGGTCAGAAAGGATTCATGGGAGGAACTGCACTTTGTCAATGAGGGGGAGGACGTCTGTAGTTACAAAGGCCAAGTCAATCCTTGAGAAAGTCTGGTGTGTGGTCGAGTGACAGGAGTACTCTCTCAATTCTGGGTGCTTTCATCTCCAATCTACCAATTGGAGTGCTTTCGCCCATTGAGCTAGTTTTGTGGTGCTTGTGTCTTGTGATTTAAGGCGTTCTATTTGGGGGTCCATTGTGGAGTTAAAGTTCCCTATTATACACACTGGGGCAGCTGGTAAAGTTGCTAATTTGTTCCAGAGTAAGGTGGGAGCATCTAGATGTTAATAATTGTAATAGGTTTGTTGTATAGGGTGCAGTTTAGTATTATATATCGACCATAGTGGTCAGTCATAACCTGTGCTAATGTGAATATCGTGTTTTTCTTGATCAATATTGATACCCCTCGTGCATGTGTGGAGAATGTGGAGTGATAAGACCACCCGACCCAAGGTCGTTTGAGGGAAAGAACCTTTTGCCCTGTTAGGTGCGTTTCCTGTAATAGGAGAATAGAGGGCTCATGTTTCTTAATATAGTTATGCATAAGACTGCATTTAAATTTGAAGTTGAGACCCCTAATATTCCATGAAATAATGTTACAGACTGACATAATATTGGGAGCAATCATGTATGTGCAGTATGGGTCTTAGTACCTGTATATTAGGTGTATTGTGACCCTGCCTGGCTATTGACGATTCTGAACTCTTGTATCCTGACCCTTGCCTGAATTCCGACTACCTCTTCTGCTTAATCCCTCTGATTGATCTCCTGGTTTTGACCTTTGCCTGCCTGACTATGTTATTCTCTGCCTGCCTCAACCCGGCCTGATCTGACTACTCTATTGCCTAACGCCTTGTACCACGACCTTCTGCCCAAAGACTTTGCCTTAGAGTTGTGCCCCTCTGCCTGTCTAGAACCCCTCGCCTTGCACCTCTCGTTATAAGACCTGGCGGCATCTGAGTAGCTGAGGGCTCCTCCCGAGGCCAAAGGCGGATGCTACAGGCAGAAGCACGAGCCGAGACCAGGGTGCTTGGCTTTGGTTCTAGATTTAGGGAGCCAACTGATACACAAGGACTGATAGGAACCCTACACTTGACAGGTCTACTCATTGGTCTAGTATGTAATTGCTATACATCCTAACCTGCCTTTATCTGTAATATAGTTAAATAATAGCACAGTGGGCAGTTTTTCTCATAATTTTTCCTTTGGAAAAGATGCTAAAGCACAAAACTAGGAATTGTCAGTGAGAAAAATGATAAAAATAAAACTCCTATTCTGGTAAATTTAACTTGTTATCAAGCTAACAGAGAGAAAATGTGACTAGCAGCAGATTCTCTTTCCAGAAGGCATTCTGTGTCCAAAATGTCCTTTCATAAATGAAGCACAAATCAGCTTTTTTGCCTTCCTTTGTTTAACATTCACAATTAACTAGCAAAGCATCACTCGACTGTTCCACTTTTATTACAGTATACTCATGTGCAAATCACATCAATGTATTTACAGCACTAGAAAATACTGTCCTTCCAAATGTCACATCTTTCATTATTGTAAAATGACCTATAAATGTTGTGTATCGTTTATTTCATTTTGACCTGCAATTTTGCTCCTCATGGTGACCTAAACTGGCATTTACTTGTAATGGCTAATGAAATTAATGCTGTGGTAAGATTTATCCTACTTTATTTATCTGTGTAGTTGATATTAAACAAATCATACACACTTTCATGAGTAATACATTATAAATTTAGTTGTCATTTTAGCTGTTCCTTCATCATAAAAATAGTACGCAAACAAAAATGATTAGGTTTACAGGGAATATATATATATGTGCATGTATATGTACTCCCAGTGTGCACCTGTCTACATCGGATATATATATATGTGTGTATATATATATATATATATATATATATATATATATATATATATATATATATATATATATATATATATATATATATATATATACTGTATATATATATCCGATGTAGACAGGTGCACACTGGGAGCCTTTAAAAGTTAAAAACGTATTTTATTTATTAATACGTTTTAAAATTTTTTAACTTTTAAAGGCTCCCAGTGTGCAGCTGTCTACATCAAACTTTTTAATCATTTCAGATTGTTTTGTTAGATGACCTGTTCTGAGGCAGGTGTCCCAGGAAATATAGTTTTTTTTGCCCTAACCATAACTTAGCTTAATTACATTTTAAAACCGTACCCCTTTTCCTTCTCTACGCTTTATTCTCTTTTTTGTCTCTGCACTATTCATTTTTCTCAGTCCCTTTCTCTTTTCATTCTGCTCTGTTTCTCTTTCCTGTTTTATCTTTCTTGTTTTATGGATTGTTCCCATTAATCATCCTGGGCACCTACTGTGAATGTGATCGATCTCTGTCATATCAGGGAGCCATGCTACTAGTTTTGATAGTTTGTATATGCAGTCACGTTTCCTAGTGTGACTCTCTGATATACCAGTATAATTTTTTGTAGATTGCACCATGCAATGCAGCCTTCTGGGTGGCAGCTGGACAGCCCTGTTGTAGATGACTGTAGATCCTAGATCTAGTCCTGATTAAAGATGACTCTTCGTTTATTCTGAGGGAGGGCTAATACACCTTTAGAAAGATGTACACCCTTTTACATGTGCATTTGTTTTGGAAGCAACTGGTTGACCTGCTGCTGATAATTGCTATATTTTACAATTTTTGTATTATTGAACATTGCATCAGTTTACTTCTTACGTGAGTCAAATAGAGAAATGTGACCTATGGGTATTTTTTGCTGAAAGAGGCTTAGAGTAAAGCTGGCCACAGACAAAATTTCCAAAACACAGATTCTGACCTATTTTGGGCACACAAATCGCCAATATATGATCGTTTATTTGAGCTTACAAAAGGTTAACATGGTGGGTCCTTGGAGACCTGTTGGAAGATGACCACCTCCATAGTCTGCAATCCTTCCCCAAATGGAATATTCTGAATTGGATATTAAGTGAAGAGGTAATCATTATGGCCCCAATCACGGGCCATTAGGCTGTCAGTTTGGTTGAGTGGCATTCAAAATTGTCTTATATGTGACCAGCATTACTGTCATGCTTTCTTAATTAACAGGGTTAAATATGCACTTCTCAGTTTTAAGTAATTTTATGTTAAATGTTACATTTGGCTGCTAAACCAAACCCTAACTAATTAAGGGAATATATTAATGTTATATATGACTGGTTTTGGTGAATTCAGGACCTCTATGAAACAGATTTTTGTGAAGTTGATGGAAGTATAATATCAAGAATAAGAAGAAAGATGGGTGTTAAAGTAACTGGCAAGTATATACCTCCACTGGAATGGGAGAAGAACAATACCTCATCTTCTACAAGATACTTGAGTTGGTCACCTTTAGATAAAGATTGTACTGACACAGACAACAACAAAGATGCACATATTGAAAAAGTCAGTAATAGGTCTGCTGAACCACTCCTCAAGGATTCAAGAGAAGCTACTGACTACCCAAATTACAGAGAAGAAGAAACTTTTAAAACAGAAGAAAAACATATCATGGACAAGCAGCAGGTGGAATCTCTACAAGCCAATACTAGCCAGATATGTCTGGCAAAAATAAAAGATGCAAAAGGGACAAGTAAATATAATTTTGGGAAAATAAATGATAAATTAATTCTGTTTGGGCCAGCAATACCCAAGGAAACATTGAAAGAAATAAAAAGTATCTCCATGGAAAGACCATCAATAACTAATAAATGTAATATTAAATACAGACCAGTTGCAACAGAAATAAAACTGGCTAAATATTATGACACCAGGACTGAGAAGGCAGGTTTAACATTTGAAACATTCAGGCCCACTGTGCAAAAAAGCAGCCAAAGTCTGTCCATTAAAAATCCTGAGAAAAAATCACTTTGTGAGTCTGATTATAGTTCAAGTGAATCAACAGAGCCAGTGAAGAGATCATTAAATGAAAACCAGTCTCAAATACAGGAAAAATCAAGCACTGCTGCTGGAAAGCATTTGGACCACACATCCCCTGATATCTATGGTAAGGAAATAACATTTTATAAAAGTCTGAAATGCTGAAAATATCTATCAACTTAATGCTAGTTTTAGCACTTATTTAGCAGTATTTATAGCAAGTTTATTACTTAAATGGGAACTATTGAGAAAAGGAAAATGTAATATAAGCTTGATCATACTGAAATAAGAAACTTTCTAAATACAATTAATTAAAAATTCTGTATTGTTTCTGAAATAATCAAGTTTATCTTCACTATCCCTCCCTCAGCATCTGTTTCTTTTCATTCTGTCTTCTTGCAGCAGTTGGGTGTCAGATAATCATTGACAGTTAGATCCAGTAGGGGGGCTCCGTTTGCCTAGAAGATGTATTAAAGCTCACTCTACTCTAAAATCACAGACATCATATCTCTCTACATGCCAGATTTGTGCAAAAGGCAGTTATTTTGTTAGAATTTGTTTGTACTGGAATCAGTTATTTGAGTGAGCTCTAATACATCTGCTAGGAAAAGGAAGCCCCCCTATAAGATATATTGGACTATATATAAATTTAACTGTCAATGAATATCTGACACCCAACTCCTGCAAGAAGACAGAATACAGATGCCGAGAGAGGAATAGTGAACATAAACTTGATTATTTAGAAACAATGCAGAATTTTTAACTGATTGTATTTATTTCAGGATGAAGCTTATATTAAATTTTCATGCTAGTTCCCCTTTTAACTCATTTTAAAATGCACCTTTCATTATCTATTCCCATTATATCAAAGTAGGTGCAAACTTACTCTTTAGATTGAAAAAGTACCATGTGATATAATTAATTTTAAAACATAAAGTTGTCAGGTGTTGTCAACACTCTAAGGGGTTGTTTACCTTTAAGTTTTAGCACGATGTAGAGAGTGTTATTCTGAGACAATTTGCAATTGATTTTAATTTGTTATTATTTGTGGGTTTTGATTTATTTTATCAGCAGCTCTCCAGTCTGCAATTTGAACAATCTAGTTGCTAGGGTACAAATTACCCTGTTGACCATGCATTGAGTCGAATAAGAGATTCAAATATGAAAGGGAGAGAGCCAGAATAGAAAGAGAAGCAATAACAAGTTGCAATAACAATATGGTTGTAGCCTTACAGAGCATTTGGTTTTTAGATGGGGTCAGTGGAAAGAGCCAGAAGAAAAAGGCAAATAATCTAAAAAAACTGAAAAAATAATAATAAGGACCAACTGAAAAGTTTCTTAGAACTGGCCATTCTATAACTTACTAAAAGTTAACTTAAAGGTGAACGACCCCTTTAACAGGAATCTGTTTTCCATATCTTGCATTAGTTGCCTCCTCCCGCTAGTGTGTCACTAAAATGTCTGCTTCAAGCAACATGCTAAAATGTAGACCTCTTTTCTGCCCAGTGCTTAATAATGTGTGGCTTCTGCATATCTCCTCATGTTGTTATGTAACATTTCTTGTCTTTTATTTTTCTATTCAGCTGCACTTCCTTTTCTGCAGACACAACATACATTGGCAGGTGTGATTGATGAACCAACTGATATCCACTGAATTAAGATATTGGTTGGGAGCATCTAAGTACATGTACTTTACCTTACAGAATACATTTCGGCACAAGATATCACTAGAATATTCTGTCCCAATATGAATGTAGTTCAAGTGTAAGACAAAAATAGACAATTGGTGTTGGGGGCCCAAAGAAACTTAAAAATGTGATTCACTGGTTGCAAAGGAGGTGGGGCTTGTGGACAAGTGGGCAGGGTTTGGTAGATGCTGGGTGAGGTTTTACATAATGGAGCATAACTGGGTTGGGTCAGGGGCATGGTCTTCGGGCACAGGCCATTTTTTTATTGGGCCAATTGTACTTGTTGGCAGCACTCTACTCCCAGGGGCTCGGGTAGCCAATAGGTTAATAATAAATCGCTCTTGGGAATGGGGTTTGATAGTAGTATAGGGTGAAGTATACAAGTTGGTTTTGGTGGCACTGTTCAGATCAATACAATTGCTTTTCAGTTCCCCTTTGATCAAATTACTCCAAATAAATACATCACTTGCATCTCTAATTTTGTCACCTGGGGTAGGAATGCATAGGTATTATGTGAATGTTGTAAATAAATATAGTTTTTGTTTAATAATGTTTTAATAAACAAAGAAAATGTATGTTTCAGGTCACAGGTCTATTGGAAGTAAAGACCTGCATTGTGGCAAAATTGGAATTCCAGAACCTCTTTATATTAATTCCCATATTGAAGTGATTAAACAGCAGATTGCTCAAGAAGACATACATTTTATACGATTTGAAGCACCAGACCTTCATGGGTTTCCTAGATCTAAAACAATTCCTGAACGCTATTTCCATGTAAGTTACAGTAAGTTTTTAACAAGGGTGAATCTAAACAAAATGAGAAAATCACTTGCTCCTATGTAACGTTCACCCACTGATTTTCGGTACCTATTATAGACAGGGTTTCAAAAAGTTCCATTTGAGACACCATGGGGGTTATTTAGTCTGAATTTATCTCAATATTTTCTGCTACAAACGCCGGTCAAATCCGCTCAGGTTTTCTACGCTTACTTATTATTGCGTATTCCCAAAAATTTGCTTTGCGTGAAAAAATAGGATTTTCACTATTTTTTGGATTTTCTATCCGATTTTCACAATTTTTTCGGAATTTTCACCTGAAAACTCAGAAAACGTGGGTCTTCTCCCACTGATCTATAAACAACCTCAACAGGTCTGAGATGCCGGATTTTCCGATTCGAACTTTTCCATCCTCTGGGTTTAATAAATTCTGAAAAAATGAGTGATTTTTTAAAAGTCAGATTTTACAAAAAAAAAATTTTTTTGGGGGATTTTTGCATTCGGAGTTTAGTAAATAACCCCCCATGTGTAGTCGAAATCAAGTTTTATATATAATTATGTTCAATCCTAAGGCTTGTGCAATCAGTTTATTTGATTACTGTGATATGCAATCTAACATTCAACAATGTGAATTCATTAAAATGTCATGCATTATTTTTTAATTTTATCTGGAAATATAAATTGTACATTTTTTTATATGATTCTGAGGAACTTTTGCAGCCTGCTTTACAATGTTTTGCCCCACAACCACAAGTGCGCAAAGGGGATCATAGGTCTATTTCTGCTCATTGGTGCAAAAGCACTTGCATTCTAAGTCTGGCTGCATACACCACCTAGCACCAGATTTCCTAGATGCAGAGTGTAATGCCAGCAAGTGAAAGGCAGCCCTGGTTGGGGGATGTAGAACCATACGGGCCAACCCTTGTTCTCTCTCTCTACTTGCCAACCTACATTCTCTCATGAATCCAGTGCTGCCAAACACAGACAACATCATGGCAGCTTGGCAGTGAGCCTAGAGCAAAAAATGGCAAATTACATGCCTTTATTTGTATTGTGCACCCTGCTTTGCATTAATTAAATGAGCCCCAGTATTCGACACAAATTATTCCACTGTGATCCCCCCCATTTTTGAGTGCATAGACCCTGAGGGGGGTCAACCTTAACTATAATAATTATCAACCTCTACTGATAATTATTATGTATGGCATATTTATACCCAGCCTGTGCTCTGTTGAGTATATAATTATGCCAATGTGTTTGGAAAAATGTAAAATTGTAACATATTTTACTCTTATTTCTTTATTTTTGCATAGGAGAAAGCAGTCAGTGGTATTCACATGCCAAGAAGTTATCTAGAATCCAATATGAATCCAAAAGAGCCCGAAATAGACCATAAAAGGGCAACATACTTTAACTGTGATATTGTCTTGAAACCAGAGCTATCAACCTTCAGAGTTCTACCATGGGCAGAAAAAACTGGAAATGTTATTTGTGATGCATATACCATTATGGGAGACTTACTGTTAACTTCACCAAGATATCTAGCAAAACACTTACTCACACAACTCCAAGAAAGTGGGTTTTCTCTCCATGCTTCTTTCACTTATGAATTTAGTATTTTTGGAGTTGCAGAAACTGTAGATTCTAAGCAAGTTGTATTCCCTGCTGCAACATTAGTGACTGACAATGACCAGTCAATAATCCAAGAACTTTTTGATAGAATGTATTATATAGGTGTAGACATTGAAAGCTTTTGTTCATCCAGTACACCTGGGCAAATGGAGGTTTCTTTCCAGCCCGAGTATGGCCTGGCTACTGCTGATAATGCTTTTACCTTCAGAAATGGTTTAAAAGAGGTAGCTAAGAATTATGGGTACATTGCTAGTTTTTATAATGATGTAAGTGGTATTTTTAATTCTGGGGTTTTCTCACACAGCTTGTGGGATTCAAGTGGAACGAAAAACTTGTTTAATGATGGAAACCGAGTTCAGAAACTCACAGACATTGGCAAAAATTGGCTTTCTGGTTTACTTTTGCATTCAGCAGCTCTCAGTTGTTTAGTGTCCCCTGGTGAAAGCTGTCGCATGCATTTCGCAAAAGGTGCAAAGGATTTACAGCAAAGTATAGAAGTTACTTATGGATTTAATGATACCAGCTGTTCATACAATGTCAAATGTCATTGTTCTAATGGCACCTACATAGAGAACAAGCTATGCTCAGCCTCAGCAAATCCTTATCTAGTGCTCAGAGAGAAACAAATTTCTAGAGTATTTCATCTAGATCATAACATGTAAACATTCAAATTAAAAGTACTTATAAACACCAAGGAGCAGATTTATCAAGGGTCGAAGTGAATTAGAGAGAATTTTCAAAGTAAAAAAATTCGAAATTCGAAGTAATTTTTTGGATACTTCGACCATCGAATAGGATACTACGACTTCGATTCGATTCGAAGTGCTATGTTAGCCTATGGGGACCTTCTACAACCATTTTCTAAGTCTTCACACATCAAAGTTAAATCTTTCGATCGTACGCTAAAATCGTTCGATCAAACGATTTCACTTTGATCGTTCGATGGCCAAATTCGGTGAAAAATACTTCTACTTCAATATTCGAAGTCAAAGTATTTTAATTAGAGGGTCAAATTTCGAAGTATTTTACACTTGGAAATTTGACCCTTGATAAATTTGCCCCCAAATGTAATGCTCACATACGCTGCAAATTAATATTAGTATAACAGTGTAATCGGATTTAATAGATTAAAAAAAAACCTTTAATTCATAACAGGCTTACAGATACTGTATATGAAAACGTTGTTTAATCTGCCATTTAGCCATAGTTCCACTGATATATAGAGAATCAATTAACAGTTCACCCAAAGTCTTGCTCTAATGGACCTATAATATGGGCTTCCAGGTGTATCAAGTACAGAAAATAGGTATTCAAACAATATATGTCTCTAACTTGCCATCAGGCAAATCTTTTAGCAGTTTGGACACCACAGCGTCATACTGAAGCTCAGTGCTGTCCAACTTTTGTGGAACCAAGGGCCGGAATATTTCTGGCCTACGTGGTGGAAGGCCAATAATGGAAGCCAGTGTTGACACATTTATGGTAAATATCTGATCACTGATCAATCATATGTGGAAAATTTGTCATATTAAAACATATCCTTAAATCCATACGCCTCCTCCACTGTGGATAGCACAGCAACACCCAGCACATAATTAAACACCTTAAGGGGCCCCTAACAACCATTTCCAAATGCTAAGAAACCCCTACCAGGCTCATGTCCCACAAGTCGCTTAGGGCAGGCAGAGTATGGCACACATAGGGAAGGCAGAGCATGGCACACACAGGGGGCACATGACAGGCAGAGTATGGCACACACAAGGAACATAGGGCAGGCAGAATATGGCACACACAGGGAGCATAGGGCATGCAGAGTATGTCACACACAGGAAGCATAGGGAAGGCAGAATACAGCAGGAGACAGGGAAACCTATCATGACCTCTCTAAGGAACAGTTCATACTGTGCTACCTACAGTGACACAATGCTGGTGCCCTTCCAGCAGTTTGTATGAGGTTTGAACAGGTGGACAATGTATGCGCTTTAAGTCTGAGGTGTGAACATTACAGGGCTTTAAGGGTGTGAACAATTGAGGTGTAACAGTTGTGAACAATGCATAAGCTTACTGTCTGAATTTGAGGTGTAAACAATGCAGGGGTCGGTTAATATGATATCTTTTAAAACTTACAAAGGTAAGCAGACACAGCAGGCAGACTTTCATGTGGGCGCCTCACAAGAGGGGGGGTGGTTGCGGACCACCAGTTTGACAGCACTGCTGTAGCTTATCGATAAATAATGCCAGTTTACTCTTCCCATAATTTACAAAATCTGAGCCCATTTATGCTAAGTGATCAAAATTTCAGTTTCCTACTGGTACATTCTCATAGCAAAACAATATTAATTTGGTTCTACTAAGTCATGCAACAATCTTTTAATTTGGCCATATACTAAAACAAATCAAGACTATCTATACATATATGCTAGAATGGAGAAAATAACAATTAAAAGGTTAGGTATATGTAAAAGTCAGTATACTGTCCTCACATCAAATGTTTTTTAAATCTATGAGGAATACTAAAAAACTAAAAACAGGAATTATAATTATACCATCATCTAAATAATATAGTGCAACAAGGGTTTTACAATTTATTTTATTTTTTTGAAATGTATACTTAGTTTAAAAAAGAGAAGACTGTTTTTTCATCAATATATCAATGAAATCCACTTACAAACTATTTTTGCATAATGAATAATAATTCTAAGCTACTTTCCAACTTGTATGAAATCGTTCATTTTAAAGTTATTTGTAAATATGAATGGTAATGAAAGAAGTATCTGCCTCTAACTATAATTTACACTAGCTTGAATCAAAAATTGCCTCTCCTCCAGCCAGTGTTCAATTTCCCACAGTGCCTTGCTGGTTCTATGATTAACTCGTCTGAAAAGAAAGGGATATAAGTGCAAGACACTGAAGGATTCAATTCTATTACATTGTTTCTGGTCACGAGAATATCGAAAAAAAAAACAATTACTGCTTTTAACTACAAATAACTACAAACATCCTATAAATTTGCAAATTTATATACATATTGCAAAGTTGATAAGAATCATTTATTTCCTTTGTGCTAACCCAACATAATAGTATAAAACAAATACATTTGCGTTGAATGGTATTGTGTTTTTCCATAGGTTCAACGCTTTGTATAATAAAAGCTTCATGATGCTAAAACTGATAATTGTTTATTTTTTCAGCAGCTTAAATCAAATTTTTGAATAAAGATCGGGTATCCAAACACCCATCTACTTATGCATTGAAGTGGTTCCAAGTCTATGAAAAAAATTCAAGTAAAAAGTAAAGGTACTAGGGGAATGTAAACAACATATTAAAGAAATAAATCTTCACTCATATAGTTAACAACGCTGAAACAACGTTATGACTCCATAAGTATTCAAACCTGTCTTTAAAACAGATTTTTGTTGCAATAAAGCAATTAAAAGTAATAAAAGTTGAGCATTTAACATAATTTTTCTGTTTTTAGACTGGACGGGACTGATTGGGTTGTGAAAGTAGCAGAAATTAATAAACAAATCAATGTATGTTACATATAGGGTATACCAAAATTATGACTATGTATTTAAAGTATACAGCTCAGAAGTGGAACCACTCACAGATAATACAAAATTAATTTATTAAAGTTTTACAAACTCCCCCACTTCAACGTGTTTCGGTTCTCCTTGAACCATCGTCAGGATGCACTCAGAAGTCATCACCTGATGCATAAATTCAAACAACTACCAATCATTGAATACAGTTAGTTACATGTTGTGGGCAATTTATATAATATCATTAATGTGTTAATATATAAATATATATTTATACATCCACTACAAAAGTTCAAACACATATTTAAATGATTTGTAAAACTGTGTAAAATGTACAATCTAAGAAACTTTAAAATATGATCAAATCTATTTAAAAACGCCAAGTATAGGTTGCCATAATACTAATATCATATGGTTCTAAAAGGGGAGGTTTTATACCTTATATAATTACATCAAGATCTGAAATGTATCAAGTAGTAGCAATATTGTATCACTATGGTATTATATCTCTGCCATTTTGTGAGATCATCAGCCAGTGGCTACATACTGTATTTGCCATGCATCTTGTTATTTAATCAATTACATCCTACTACTATATTGGAATGGCTGCTTGTTTAGTCTCATAAGCCATTAGGGCACATTCACAATTCTAGTATTCAGTCTAGAAAAGAACAGATCCCTATTGCTAAAAAATGCTCATTCCAAATTTCCATTTTATCATTATTCAAGCTTCCTGTTCCAAAATTTCTTTTACAACCATCTTGTATATAATCAATTAAAGTGCAGACTAGTGTACTTAGTGTAAAAACTGTGCAAATACATCACAAATTCTACCTTGCCAACAAGGTTGAAAACTATAGCCCACAAACAATCCATTAGAATAATGTGATTAAAACATTTCAAAAAACGTTTTCAAGTAAACAGAGGGACATGACCGTTTCTATATAAAACGAATGACTACCCCTAGGGGGGACAGTGTCCAGAGTCCGAATCCACTTAGCCTCCTTTTGTAACTAAATTCTTCCCCTTCCCCTATGTTTCAGGAGGGGTACATGGTCAATCAGCACACATTGAATAGAGGGAAGTGAATGACCAAAATTCAGACAATGGGGCAAAGTGACTAACAGTAGCGAAAGTTTGCAAGCGTGATGTCATTATGGAACTTCGCAGATTCCCTAACGGGTCACAGGTGACATTTGCAGTGATAGCCTGCAAATGTACGTAAAAAAATTTTTGGGCAGAAGTATCAGATTCTTTGAGAAAAAAAATAAATGAAAGGCAATTTCACATTAATCTAAATACCCATATTAATCCTTACATTATTTATAGGGATAGACTCCTACCTCTGGCCTAAGAAGGCATGACTATAACCAGATTATACTAGGTTCTAATTACATATCAACACCTGCCAACACTGGTGCTGAACATCAGCTTTGGGCACAGTTTCAACTATTTTATCTTTTTAGATTTCTTAATACAAGGACTACATGATAAGAGCTAAGAAGTGATTCCTTTTTATTTTCTCTATCTTGAAAATATATTTGTCAAGATTCTCTTCAGGCCAACTTTACATGCTGCCACAATCTGCTTATTTATACAATATATATAATGGTGCATTCACTTACCTTGACACAGTATGTGACACTGGGGATGTAATTTGGGCTCCGAATTTGACACAACTGTGCTGTGTCCAGTGCAATGGTCTCTGATTTGTCAAATTCAATATTTTTGCAGTCTGTCTGGTGTCAGTTCCAGTAGTGTGCAATGATGATTCTTTAGATGCAAGTGTGCTGTTTCTTTTGGCGCAGGGTTCTGTGGGAACCCTGGAACTACCAAATGGTCAGGAGGTGACAGTAGCTCCAGGTTCACATAGGGGCAGATTTATCAAGCGTCGAATTTCAAAGTAGAAAAATCTTCGAAATTCGACCATCGAATTGGAATACTTCGACTTCGAATATCGAAGTCAAAGTTTTTTTTACATCAAATTTGGCCATTTGCGGTCGAAGTAAAATTATTCGATTTTCATCTAATGGATGTCATCTATAGATCGAATGATTTTGCTTCGACTTCAAAAAACGTAATTCTTGAAGGTCCCCATAGGCTAACATAGCTTGGCGAAGTATTGAAGTCGAAGTTTTTTAAAGAGACAGTACTTCGATTATTGAATGGCCGAATAATCAAAGTATTTTTACTTCAAATCGAATTCGAAGTCTTAGTAGCCTATTCGATGGTCGAAGTATCCAAAAAAATACTCTGAATTTTAAATTTTTTTACCTCTAAAATTCCCTCGAATTCACTTCGACCCTTGATAAATCTGCCCCATAATGTCCAGTGGTAGTAGCCACAGCAACTAAAATGTACAGGAGTACCAAGACATCATTAGGACTCAAGTTCCTTTAATGAAAATGGTTTTAGACACATCTCACTGCAGGAAAAGTGCAATTTGCCCACTGCATCTTTGGAAGAATATTAGTACTATAATATTAATGTATCATTTTGAAATGTCTTTATTTTGTTCTCTGCAATATCCTATTGTAGCCACTAGATGTTGCCCTGGTATAGTAATCATATAACGTTTTCAATATATTATTTTATTAAATGTAGCAATTCCTAAACAATGACACAATAAAACAAATATGTTTATTTGGTTTGATTTTGTAGCTACAAAAGACAGTGGGGCTTTGTATAAGGAGTGCAAAGTACATACAAACATATTCAATCTATATGCATTTTTGCATCCCAGAATTCCTAATTCCAGAAGGCATAATCTCATTGAAAAGGGGCTTAATGAATGGTAAAGTTCATGTAGCCCCCTATGCCTGCATAATGGTTGCACTGACAGCTCTGGTTCTGAGTTAGCAAAGCTGGTCATACACACAGCAATTAAATTATAAGAAACTAAGTCTTGTTTGTGGTGTATTTCTCATGCTATCATTAGTGAGCCATTGACTAGGGTGGCTTTAATGTGCTTGTGTTTTCAGGGGGTGGTGCAAAATTGAGATAGATGCACAAGGCCAGCCTTGGGTATCACAATCTAGTAAAGGTGATTGTAATACCCCATTATTACCACTAGATGTGGTCCTGACCTAACAATACCACTACATCACTACATTCCTTTCTACAGAGTGTTTAAAAAAAATATTTTACTTTCTCAAACATTGCATTTTCTTCTGGTTTATCAGACAATCAAAGAAAAACATAACCATTTGTTGAAGGATAATCTAAGTAGTGAATTGCTTCTAATTTAATGTTCACAAAAGTCAATCAAGACAGGCAAGAGCATTATCTTATAACTTATATAGTAATTATTATTATAGTAATTATGAATGTGTATGAATGAAATCTAATCTCTGTTTACAGAACTGTATAATATGTTGGTTCTATATAAATAAACGAATAATGTTCCCCATATTGTTTGTATAGTATCATATGTGTATGAAATATTCTACAATCTATATACACAACTGCCTTACATTTTATATAAATAAAGCTAATGGCAATAATTAAATAACTAAGTGGCATTCATTTCCATACACAGAGTGGAATGAGGAGAAGGAGAAAGACAGAAACAAAAGTATGTGTGTATGTCCTAAGCACAACATATCACATCTTAAACTTAGTGGCTGTAAAAGAAAGAAGTTAAGAATTAGGAATGGCTTAGATTTAACTACATTGAGATTTTGTGGCAGGACCTTAACTGAGCTGTAAAAGGATTCCTAACAGCAAACTTTATTACACATTTATAAAGATATAAAAGATATGTATGTGTAATAAAGTTTGCTGTTAGGAATCCTTTATGTTTGGACTTTCATGGACAGTAACAAGAACACAACTGACCACTGAATGTATGGATATTTAAGCATGAAATCTTAAGGTACGCCATGATATTGGCATGCAATTTTGTACAAACAATGCTGATGATATAATTTGATGGAATTTTTTTAAAGTAATTATCCCTCTCTCGGTTGTACCATGCATTTTAATATGCACAATATCAGGGCCGCCATTAGAACTCAAGGGGCCCCATACAACAAAATTTTCAGGTGCCCCTGGGCCCTGCCTTCCCCATCCCCCAAGCCCCACCCCACACCACAGTTAAAAGACCACACAGACATCAGCAAGGTAAAGGTAAAAACGGTAAACCCCCCTCACACAAGTTTTAAAAAGCTATTAATGGTCAGAGCCCCCATAAATTAAAAGAAAATGTTGGCACCAGGGCCCCCATAAAAGTTTTTTCTAAAAAACATTGGCGCCAGGGCCCCCATTACAAGTTGAAAAAAAACCATTGGGGCCCAGAGAATATTTTAAAAAACATTGGTGGCAGGGGCCTATAGAGTATTAAAATAATACATTTTTGGCTAGGGGTTTAAAAAATAAAAAAACACACATTGGTTTTCGGTATAACTGAACTCAGTACTTTAGCTTCGCACTTTTGCACTTTTCGCACCTTTGGGACTTCAGCTGTTTGGGAGGCGGCAGGGCTTTGGTGCTGTCAAGGGGGGCCCAAAAAAGTGCAGCACAGCCAGGCCCCCCTTTAGGCCCAGGGCCGGTACAGGAGTACTCCCTGTGCCCACCTGATAGTGGCCCTGAACTATATATTATTGATTTAATGCTTCACACTGAAAGATAACACACAGTTACAAGCCCTAAACATGCTACAGTATGTTTCCCATATTTGTATTTGATCTATAGATTTTTTTTGTGTTATTTGTTGCAATGATGATTAGTTCTTCTGCCTTCAGAAATTCATTCCTTTTTTTAGAATGACATTTTTTTTGTTCGTGGTAGATAAAAATATTTGTTCTTTTGGTTGTGCCTATTAAAAGTAGTATATTTAAATGTGAGTGGGGTGAATAAATGTACTTTTACCTCCCTTCAGTATTTTCAGTGTCCACAGTATTAACATGCACATGTGAAATCTAGCTGCAGGTACTCCTGGAGTATTGATAGCGGGAGTGTTTTTGATTGACTTATTATTTAGATCCTAGGTGATAGTGTTCTCACTAACATACCTGTATATGACAAGCAGGATCAACTGGTTGCTGGTCATTTGGAATAAATTTATGAAGAGAAAGATAAAGGGGTATACAGAGGCAAGGGAAGAAGGTCACAGGGTAAGGACTAGGTTGGAAATCTTGAGCTCCAGTGGAGATTGGTAGTGGACTAAGAATCCCAGAGGAACCCACCAGAACAATGTGTGACTCTGCCTGAAGCGTTCCAGATAGTCAAGAATGGCACATCCAATTATTAAGCCCTATCATTTATATACAGTATGTCTAGAACCTATGAAGTAAAGAAACCTTGATCTAAATACTAAACCACAAAGTGAGATGTGGATTGAAAAAAACAGAAAACCTCTAGAGAATAAGCCTCGTATATGCTTTGATCTTATTAGAAAAATACTATTCAGTTATACTCATTTCACGTGTTCCCATAACTCGATTGTACAGATTCTTTAACTCACTTAGAAGCAGCTATCATTGTTAGAATTGTTTATTGCAGCACTTTTTCTGCTTTCTTTCCTCTCTTAAAAGGTCTGATAACACTGAAAGATGGCTTGTTCCTGGGCAAACACCAAGAAAGTAGAAAAAAGCAGCACATTTTGTAGTAGTGTTTCATGAATACTTAATGCACTTTAATATATTTAGCTGTAGTCATAAGATGGTCATAAATGGGCAGATGTAAGATGCTGATTTGGCCCCTACAGAGCAAGTCAGCAGCTTATCTGCCCAAGTATGGACCCTCCTTGATTTTCTCCCTGGCAGATATCTATCTGGCAGGTTTAAGAAACCCTTTGGGGCAAGAACCATGTCAGCTCGTTGATATGGTCCTCCCCCAACAGCCTGCATTGGCCTCAGTTATGATCCAATCCTTGGATCAGCCATATATGACCCAGCCCATTGGTGGCCATATTGGCTAAAGATCAGCTTGTTTGATGACCTGGCCAAGCAAGAAGATCTTCAGGTGTTTGGCTACATTTAGTGCGTTGCAATCCTTAGTTAAGAAAGATAAGTTATCTTTATATTTTGATATCTAAATGCATGTGAGCCATTCATTTAATTACAGTAGATATATGCCATATGTTAATGAAAGTTATATGAAGTTTTGGATAGTAACATTGGCTGATTTTGTCAGTTAACCAGTAACAACTTATCTGCAGTCAGGAGCCAATTAGAGGTTTGCTTAGTATTTTTGCAAGTAGAACTGACTGCAGATTAGTTGCTACTGGTTATATGAGGCAAACTCAGCCCATCATTCATATAATGCCTTAGTAAACAAGTCTTTTGTAATTAACTTGTAATACAACTTTTGTTTGGCACATCTTGGTGTTGACAGCTGTTAAAAAGTACAACTGCATTTTTGGGGAAGTCCAGTTTGTATTAATATTACATAGGTTCTTATTTACCAAACTGGGTACATTTGCATTTGGAATGTAAAAATAGCAACCAATCAGTAATTAGCTTTGTTCAGTCAGCTGAAGGAAACATACTGGGTTAATGTAATGTGCATTTGCCCACTGTTAGTAAATAAAATTGCTTACTATATATATATATATATATATATATATATTTAGAGTAAATCGGCACTCACCATTCATATAGTTAGGGGCCGGGTGCAAACCAAATTCGTAGATATCAGTCCAGCGAAAGCACTCACGGCATTGACTCCTCAAATATATATCAAAGGATTTTTATTAGTGCACCATGCACTATATATATATATTTTATATATATATATATATATATATATATATATAAAAATTCTGGGTCAAATAAATATATACTTTAATTTTTACAATCCCCCATAAAAACATAATGCAATGCAAGGTCATGTCATGTACAACTGTATTGGTCTGGTTTGTTCAAATCTCTCTTCTTGTCAAAATCGTGAAAATAGTTGTTTAAACCATTTTATTATTTATTAAGTGTGTGTTACCATGGAAACGTACCTTAATGATTGTAAATGGCAAGTTGCATTTTACCTTCTCAAGGAAGCATAAATACTAAATATAGATATAGCATAGTGTTCAAGTTGTATGAAAGTATGTCATTCTTTATTAAATACAGTGGAATTGAGTGGAATTGAATGCTTCAGTAAATAACAAACAAATACATATATGATTGGACTGAAAAACATGGTTCCTTTCACTTAAGAACGTGGTTTTATGATGTCAAATAAGGTGTACTGAATAAAAGGGTCAGGCTATTAGCATAAGCACAGATGTCCTCGAAATATAATTGTCTTCTTTTTCTTCTGCTCTGCTTCATTGCATTTTTGGGCTGCACTCAGTCTAAATAACGTGGAGCTTGAACTGTCAGTAATATCCATATGTGTGTATCCTTTTGTGTGATGATGTAAGCATGTTTTTAATGTAACTGGGATCATTTTTGTCTATATTCAAAATGGGTTTGCTGTGTATTTGCCTATTATAAATAATAATAAATAGAAGAAAAAAATACATATAAGGGAGGTATTACCTGAGCCCTCAGCAACAGGGGAAGTGCAGCAGTAGAATCAGTATGGAAAAAGTGATTTCTTACCAAAAAACACATGTAATGTCGACCAGTTTTCATTAAAGGGAGTCTGTCACAGAAAATGTGTTTTTAACAAAACGCATCAGTTAATTGTGCTGCTCCAGCAAATACATTACATTACGTTACTCCAATGCCTCACCTAGTGGTAGATATGAGAATAGCACTTAATAGTAAACATCCGGCCACAACTCCTTCAGTTACATAGAGTCGAAGAACCCAGAGGAAGGCCAGGCCGGCCAGCAGCTCTAGGCAACCCAGCTGTCCAACTTGCCCCCCCCCCTTCCCCCATCGTGGATGCTTGTGCGGTGGTGTTGCACACGTACGCATGGGTCGAGGAGCGCGCAAGCTGTGTGACAGGTGAGTCCAGGCTAGGTATAGGCAGAAGAGGTATCTGCCCAATGCCCCCCAATCGTTGCACCCTAGGCAGCTGCCTCTTCTGCCTACCCCTAGTTCTAGCCCTGGAAGAAAAAATAGTTTATCTGAAAGCAGTTCCACTGTGTGTTGGCTCTTTTTAAAGCACAGGATCAGGCATAATGTCCTGAGAGGGCTGTTTCCATACCAATATTACAACAAAAAAATACATTTATTGGTTCAAAAAGAGGAGGAATAAAATATGTCTATATATATAACATACTTGAGTTTTTGCTAAAGTGAACTTCTCCTTTGACATGGTTTTCTAGGGTAGGTGTCATTTACAAAACAGGACACGGTGTGCAAAAAAGGCCACAGTTGTGATATACTGTATGAACAATATAATATTCGCCAGTGAATGGTTTTACACGCAGATTGCATAGCCAGGTGTCTGTGGAAAAAAAATATACCTTTAATTTGTAACACATCTCTTTGGGGCCCATTCACTAAGTTCGAGGGAATAGAATAAAAATTACTTAGAATTTCGAAGTATTTTTTTTGGCTATTTCGACCATTGAATGGGCTACTTCGACGTTCGACTACGACTTCGACTTCGAATCGAACAATTCGAACTAAAAGTCTTTCGACTATTCGTCCATTCGATAGTCGAAGTACTGTCTCTTTAAGGAAAAACTTCGACCCCCTAGTTCGCGACCTAAAAGCTACCGAAGTCCATGTTAGTCTATGGGGAAGGTCCCCATAGGCTTTCCAAGTTTTTTCTGATCGAAGGATAATCCTTCGATCGATGGATTTAAATCCTTTGAATCGTTCGATTCGAAGGATTGAATCGTTTGATCGAACGAATTGCGCAAAATCCTTCGACTTCGATATTCGAAGTCGAAGGATTTTAATTCGGCAGTCGAATATCGAGGGTTAATTAACCCTCGATATATGACCCTTAATACATCTGCCCCTTAATGTCCACATTAACAGTAAACAAATAATAATAAAGATGTTTAGCTTAATGTGCTTATTTTGAAGGCTTGCAAGGCAGGTCAATCAGTTTGTAAAATGTAAAGCCAAACAAAAATTAATTTTGTCTGAGCTCTTTTGCAGTTTACCTGAATAATGTTTTTGATGGCAAGGAAATATAAACAAGGCAAAATAAAAATTCTATATTATTAATATCAAAATACAAACAGGAACTACACCTTTTTGATGTGTGTCTTTTGATGTGTACATTTGTATATGTATAAATATGTATATTGTGGAAGCATTTTTTTGACTATAAAATTCATCCAGTAGCCTGCATTTAGATACAATTGTTCATCCATAATTACATTACTTTTTGTGAAGAGGATGTGGCAGATGCCTTGAAAAAAAAACAGCCAGCTGGTTTATAGACAAAACATCACAATCAATTAGGGCTACAGATTAAAAGTACATAAAACATCTGTACTCATCTAAAAGCTTGACGTGGTTTTATATCTTGTGCACAATATCAACCACAATTTCTATAATTAAATGCACATTTTGTTGATTGAATCTTCTAATTTATTCATTTAAGGTACCAACTTTCTGAAGGGCTTCACTATTTTGAGGTTAACACATGTCTTGCCTTTCCACTTTACTTTTAAAGAAAAAACTGAGACAGAAAAACTGAAAAATGTATTAATAAATGATGGTGGGTGGTGATGACCACCATGGTAGTTGTTAGGACACAGTGAGATTTGTTTGTGTGCATTCATGCACCATATGACCAGTGTTTCAGACTAATCATAGAGCAGAATACAAATAGAATCATGAATTAACCCTTGGATCATAAACATTTTTTAAAATGAGAGTATGGAGCTGATCTATTGAAAACCTTAGACGAATATTCTTCACCAATGATAACACTGCTTACATGCATATCTATAACAAGAGACAATTTGTGTGTCACTATCTATCTATTCGCTGTGCCCATGTGGCAGGTTGCATGCATGAATGCATTGAAGCATGTGCATGTCAAAGTGCATGCATCCATATTCACTGATGTGTGCGGATCAATATACATGCACAAGATATACAGCAAGCGATCTGTAGGATAAGTAACAAATATCAATTTTCTCTTTTTGGATGGGGTCATTGACCTTTGGTGACTACATAAACATTAATGTGCTGTCTCTTAAGAAGTCATCTGCATTCAAGGACAATGAGCAAGAATGTATACTAATGGGTACATCGGACATGACCTCTATTTATACCTCTTTACCCCTCAAGGAAAGTGTTATGGCCCTATGGAATTTACAAAGACCAGAACTGTGAATAAAAGGTTAGTTTCATTTAAAATTGTTATCAGCTGACTCTGAAACATTCTGAGCCCCAATAAAACAGGGATGAACTTCGATTTGGGATGCAGACAGTTTGGAATTTTCTCGACAAGCAGTAGTTTAATGCATTCCTATTCTGAGCACAGCTTCCAAGTATCACAGTGCAATGCGTAGCATTTTCCAATATGAAACAGATAAAATGAAACAATTATATACACATTTAAACTAACATTTCAACTCATTTTAATGTTAATTATAATTTAACAGCAAATTATTTGTTAAGTCGCACACCACATAATATCATGACGGGAAAAAATCATTTAAGTAGTTCTGCCTCTACAAGGGATATATAATTACTTGTACTTGACCTTTATTCTTAACTATCCAAAAAGACTATCTGCCTATGAAATTATGAATTGATTTATTCCATTAGAAGACATTCTAAGCAAAAACACTGAACAATGCTATACATTTAAATGTGGGTCATACTAGTATGTTTTTAAGACCCCACCTTTAAATGAATTCTTCTGGAGGAAATAAAACCTACATGAGTAGGATAATTTGTTTATAAGAGAAATTGCTACATTACAGCTTTCATATCTGCTTATAATAATTACATTGTACTAATTTTCAGTAGCCATTAAAACACTACTATAATAAGCAATTATTCTTGCCAGGCTATGCACACTAATCTGGCCTTAATTCAACAAAACTAACTTTGCGTAAGATGGATGATTGATTTGATGAATTTCTTCCGATCTGCCAACCTTCAGTGGTTTCTCAAATGAAAGTGTTTTGACGAGCAGCGAAATATTTTTGCATGATGTTGCTCGTCTATGTGTGTATTAAAAGGACATTTGTAAAATAGAATTTTAACCTCAGTAGGAAAAATTAAACTGGGAACAGCTTCTCATACTGGGGCAAAGTGACTAACACTAGGGAAAATCCACCAGCGTGACGTCATTTCGGAACTTTGCCAATTTACTAACGGGCGCAGGTTTTACTTCGCTAGCGAAGGAGATAGACTCTAGCGTTAGTCACAATCTGATGCCGGGCGAATTTGTGCTCTGGCGAATAGACATAACTCACGCTAGGTAACGTTCACTAAGATGCGCATATTACTGAACATTACCTGTTCCGCCAGACTTGCCTTCGCCAGCTCAGACCAGGCAAAGTGCAATGGAGTGTAAAGGGCTTCCTCAATATTTTGTTGAAAACGCTGGCGTCTTTTCACTATTTCAGGGTGATAGGCTGCAAAAGTTTGTAAAAATGTTTTTGGGCACCCAGGCTCCCCCATACATTTCCTACCATATGTCATATAAACTATACACTGGGCTCATGTGTAGGGCAATATAACAAATCTATTTTCTTTTATTAAGGTTCCCTGGACTTGTGTAATGTAATGTATTCGATGCAACATATACGTCCATTAAGTATTTAAAGTATTTAATTGTATTTATTCCAACAGGTTGGACTGTTATTTATGGACTATTTTTATGGGATTTTTTCACCGTTTTTGAGATGGTATTCCTGTTATTGGTATATATTTTTACATGCAACAAAGGAATGGAGTTATCCATGATGTCACAAGTATCACCTGGAACACCAAAGGGGTGGGGTTACAATTGTTATTTAATGTGTGGTAATTGCTTTTGTTCTTTACTTGAAAAAGGGACTGGCTCCCGAAACATGTCGTGAGTGAAAATACACAAGGGTGTTTGCAGACTAAAGTACTGCCTGTTCCTGGTCTGTTTCTTATATCTTCAAATTGTATACGTCCATTAAACTTGAACTTCCCGCCGTATGCAAATTAGGAAACGCTAGCGCAACTTCGCTCTGCTTGCCAAATGAACGCTAGCGCAACCTCGCCAACGTTCGGCATCCTGGACGCAACTTCGCATGTTAGTGAATTAGCGGTGTCTGATCGAATTTTCGCCTGGTGAAGTGTTGTGCTGCCTGCAAAGTTGTCGCTGTCGAATTTTCGACGCTTAGTAAATTTCCCCCCCTGTGTTTATATTTGTAATAGGAAAAAATAGTGAACTGATTTTGTGATGACGTGGTCATTCTTTGAGTATTAAAGTAGAATGAAATGCTAATATTATGTTATGTTTATGTGTAGTTTACTAAGTTTTACTAGTTCATTTACTTCAAAACAGAGCTGTCTATCTGGTAACCTGCAGGACAATCCCTGCCCACGGATGTTCCCTCTTTGGCCTGTAGTCTTGCAAAGCGCTTCTCCCTTTAAATGCTATAACAGAGAGAGAAAACAGTACTGTTACCTGAAACAACAGAGCTGTGTGAGGATTCAGGCAAGTGGAATGAGATTTAAACAGCTGTCAAACTGAACAAAACCCCATGTGGCTTTCTTGTCTCCTGTCACGTAATGGCACTATGTAATCTTTCTGTCATAGTGGTTCAGGACAGAATAACCTTAATGGAAAGGGATATGTATATAAACATTAAAAAAATAAGGGCGAAAGAGTCATAAGGTGCAAGCAAAATACAAAATGCATACAGAATGCATTTTACCATATGTGTTCTCATTTCTGAAAGTGCCCAAGAACTCAGACTCACTCAGGATGTCATAGTAGATTAGAGAGAGAGAAGGTATGTGAGCTTTAAACCTCATAGTAACTGCATGCTTATCTAGAATAAAGAAGAATCATGCCAAAAACATACAATTCATGAGCTACTGTATTTATCTTCAAATGAAAAGTAATATGATGAAACATAGTAATATACATAGTATTAGGTAAGCCTAGGGAGTCAATATACTAAGCGGCGAAAATTCGCCAGAATATAATTCGCCAGATGAAAATTCGCCAGATGAAAATTTGCTCAGACAACGCTAATTTAGTAAAATGTGGACGCTGAGCGCTGGCGAATTTTCTCTAGCGTTACTTCAACAATCAAATCAAAGATGCGCTAGCGTTGCCTAATTTGCATAAACCGGGAAATGATAAAGTTGAATGGACGTATATGTTGCTGCAAATACATTACATTACACAAGTCCAGGGAACCTTAATAAAGAAAATAGAGTTGTTATAATGCCCTACACATGAGCCCACTGTATAGTTTATGTTCCATATGTTAGAAAATGGAGGGGGAACCCAGTTACTCAAAATAATTTTTACCAACCTTTGCAGGCCAGCGTTTTTTGGGACTTTAGCACTAAAAATTGAGGAAGTCCTATGCACTCCATTGCACTTCGCCTGGTCTGAGCTGGCGAAGGCAAGTCTGGTGAAAGAAGTAACGTTCAGTAGAATCCGCATCTTAGTGAATTTGCAGAGTTACGTCCATTTGCCAGAGAGAAAAATTCACCTGGCGTTAGAGTGCGAAGTAACGCTAGCGTCTATCTCCTTTGCTAGCGGCCTGCCTGCGCCCGTTAGTTAATCGCAGAAATAACGAAATGAGGTCACGCTGGCAAATAGTCATCCTTTAGTAAATGTCCCCTAAGTATTTAAATTAATTCTGAAATGCTTTTCAATGTGGGGCAATATTTGAAGTGATTCTTTTGAATGATATGGGCTTGCAGCTTTCAGTGGAGCTAATTGTTCAAATCATTAGGGGGCATGTTCTCACCACATCACTGTTGTGAGCCTCCAAGGTTTGATGTCAGTTGTGTGAAAACCCCATTAATTAAAGGCTCCTTGCACTTGCACCATATAGTTGCACCTGGCGTGGTTGCTCCTGTTCTAAATTGAGCACAGTTGTGCCTATTACACAGACAGCTGAGAGAACCCTGAAGCTACTCTCTGTTTTGTAAGTGGGGTTGCTGTGGGTCCCCTTTGCGGCCTACATAATAGGCGCAACAGTCCTCAATCCAGAACCCACACCAATCTGTTTCAATAGGTGCCAAATAAAAAAATTACACAATTCAGCACAATTTGCATCTCAGTTATAACAATTTTAGTGCATTGGCAGTAGCTGGGTCAGGTGCATTTTCCCCGGTGGCCTTAATTAAACTGACATCATAAGAAAAACACTTAATTGTGGGAAGAAATACATGCCTATTGCATTTAATCCATTTACTGTTTAGACTGAACTAAGTAAATGACCCCTGTTTTCTTATTGCTTCTGTGGGATATCATATATGATATTCTGGTGCTTTCCTGTTCAATTACTAATTGTTCAGAGGACCAGTAACTAGTGATGGGCGAATTTATTCGCCAGGCGCGAATTCGCGAAAATTTGTGGCAAAAATTCGCTGGCATAAAAAAACGGGCGTCGGTGTCAAAAAAACGGGCTTCGGCGTGAAAAACGGGCGCCGGCGCCGTTTCGCGAATTTCATGCGAAATTCGCAAATTTTGCGCCGTTCCGCTTCGCCGAAAAATTAGCAAATTTCGCATGAAATTAGCGAATTTTTCTGCGAATCGAAATGGCGCAAATAAAGTAATATCTTGCATTAAAAGGAACATTAACTCAAGGGATGGAAACATAATTTTGCCTCTTTATAGGTCCCTGGTAAGGCCTCACCTGGAGTATGCAGTGCAGTTTTGGACTCCAGTTCTTAAGAAGGATATAAGTGAGCTGGAGCGAGATGAATAGAGACAAGCAATTAAACTAGTTAAAGGGATGGAAGAAATCAAGGGTAGAATGTCAAGGCTGAGGTTGTTTTCTCTGGAAAAAAGACTTTTGCGAGGGGACATGATTACACTTTACAAGTACATTAGAGGACATTATAAACAAATAGCAGGGGACATTTTTTCCTAAAAAGAGAATCGTTGTACCAGAGGCCACCTCTTCAGACTAGAAGAAAAGAACTTTCATTTGAAGCAGCGTAGGGGGTTCTTCACAGTCAGGACAGTGAGGTTGTGGAATGCACTGCCGGGTGATGTTGTGATGGCTGATTCAGTTAATGCTTTTAAAAGGAGCTCGGATGTTTTCATGGACAAGCATGATATCCAAGACTATTGTAATACTAACATCTACAAATAGTATAGATATTGGTATATATTGTTTATGTGAGTGTATGGAGGGATCAGTGACAGTCTGTGTATATATAGATGCTGGGTTTTCATTTGGAGGGGGTGAAGTTGATCAACTTTGGTCTTTTTTTTAACCCAATGTAAATTAAATGAGAATTGTATTTACTTAATGCACATAAATCAAAAACAAAACTACACCACCATGTTATCTTTCTAAACCATTTGTAAGATGGTTAAATATAATTTTCCATTTAACACATCTTCAGAGCTACTAAGAGAAATTGTCTAGAGATTCTTGAAATATTTCATCAGGGTTCAGGCCAAAGGTTAAAACTCCATCTTGAATGCTGGCCCAAGCCATTCTTTTCGTGGTAAACCGTGCTGCCCACTGTCCGTTCTTACTGACAACTACAAGCCCTCCTCTCCCATGTACTCGGTTTATCATGTACTCAAGAGCCTGGTCTGCAGCCTTCTGTGGTGTTTCACCTGCGCAATAAAAGTGTGTGTATTACACACATTCTGTATACAAATGTTACTTTTGAAGTATAAAAAGAATGTGGCATTCGTAAGAATGTTAAATAATTAACCCTGCTTCATATTGTATTAGTCATTCAAGATTTAAGATCAAGCATTCATGTGCATTCATTAAACTGGCAATGTTTCAAGGTAATGGGTTTCACTTAATGTACCAGAAACAGGCTTGTAGGAAATAAATAGCCTATTATTAAAGGAGGCAGGCTGGTAAAATACAGGGTGGCTCTTTGCCTCCTACATAAGTCGGATCTCATGAAATCACACATTAAAGTATTCATACTGGAAAATTCAGTTCTTTAAACATACGGTATCAGTTTTAGGGTTTTGCTTTCATCTAAAGTCTCCAAATGTCTTATTCAGGGGCAGAAACTGTGCTTAAACGCGTTTTGTGCCGTCACACCACTTCCTTGGAAGCAGAAAGTGTTGTGATGCCACCAAATACAAGAAACAAAAGTTAATTTATAACTTATGACACTCCATTGCCCCATGAAGATTTTCTCTCCTTAGATAAGAATAACCAGCATTCCACTTTACACCTGTTAAAGAGTTACGTAGAACTGATATTGAGCATCGCTGCAATTTTTCTTTCTATCTCAATTATGCTTCAGGCTCAGAATAATTATTAGTTCATTAGTCCAGTTTTTTCTTTATCAGGAGCATTTTAAACAGATAACTGGAAATGAACTGCAAGTAGTGATGCTGTGTGAAGAAGTAAATGCCAAATTCTGACATTTATACGTGAGATTTACAGTATGGGAAGCGAACATTTTCCTATCAGCACTCGATTTTTATAATAATATCAGTCTCTATTGTGAAATCTCTTTCTCTTGAACACTTACAACTGTATCTTAGGAACTATCCCTTTGATATGTATTTGCATTGGTTTACAGTACAGTTTGTTTACTACAGGTATGGGATCCGTTCTCTGAAAACCAGATATCCAGAAAGCTCCAAATTATGGGAAGGCTTTCTCTTGAAGAAAAATAGAGGCCAGAAGTGTTATATATCTTATTGTAAATGTATTACAGATTGTAGACTATTCTGGTTAGTGATATAATCAGTACCACAGATCATGCAATTGATAATAAACAATAGCATAACAATAGTGTATGCTATTTAGCAGAACTTACATGTTTTGGGGCTTTTTTTTATATTTACATAACATTAATGGTATGAAAAATGTTTACATTTTAGTAATTTTAGTAATTATAGGTTAGTTAATTAATGCTACTGCAGAGTTCTTACCTTGTTCCATATAAAAAAGCACAAGCCTTGCAAGAGTGACTTTCATAATAGACTCCCCATGTCCTGTGGTAGATACAGCACCAACATGATTGTCTGCATACCCTCCACAGCCTGGCAGAACAAAATATTGTTAAAGCAAGTAGCTGTGCATTGTAACAGATTAGGACAATGCCAATATACAAGCAAAGTGGTAGGCAGAAAATTAACTATCAAGAGTTGGATCCCGATTTTACGTTTTTCAGGGACTAGGAAAAAATTGTGTAAAAACCATGAAAATGGATTACTGTACTTGTAAAATCGGTGAAATGTGTTAAAGCAACTTATTCTTCAAGTACTAAAAGGATATAAATACGGGAGTCTGGTTTACTTTAAAATCTAATATTTACTGTATTAATTAGAAGGGTTAAGCATTGCAGCATTATTGTTACACTATCGGGGGAGGGCATTTGCAAGGTCAGTCACATGCCGGGCACCCTAGGCAACCTGGCTGGCAAGCCCTGCCCCTGGCCAGTAAGCCCCACCCCCTGCACGAGTGACGAGTGAAGAGATGGGCGGGGAGGTGTTAGTGACAGATGGAGGGGACAGCAATGGAGGGGAACGACACGAGAGGGGAGGGTGTCAAGAGGAAAAAAGTAAGACTGAGAGGTGCGGACTAGGGGTAAGCAGAAGACAGTTTTAGAGGTAGCTGCCCAGCGCCCCCTATTATTGCGCCCTAGGCAGCTGCCTCTTCTGCCCACTCCTAGTTCCAGCCCTGACCGTAAGCAATTGGTAGTTTGTGCATGACTATATAAGGTGCAGACTAATTGGACTAGACTATTTTCTGACAGAACCATGACAAAATATGCATCTGTTTAGTATTTTAAACATCTTCATTTCACTATTAATAACAATCGAGACGAAAACTAGCTATTTTTGGGAACATTAGAACAAAATTTTGGTTTAAAATCCGGGACACACATGATATAAAACCAAAGAAAGCATCCACTGAAATGCTAAAATATTGAAATATTGTTTTTGAATTGTAGCAGGATCACTGATATGACAATATTATTATATATTTATATATTTAGCCAAGTTATAAGATAATTATTAACTCTACTCCAGTTTCTCAACAGCTTCCATACATATGTATAGCACATTGCATTTCTCTAATAATCAAAAAAAGACAATAAAGCAACGTGTTGCAAAAACTCCAAAATTAACACTCTTTATTTTATTGTGTTTTGTATCATGCAATACCTATTATTGGACTGTCTCCAACACGACCGACCATTTTGTTTGTTATTCCTCCAGTTGATGTGGCACAGGACACATTACCCTGACAATCTATTGCCACAGCCCCAACTGTATCATGTACCCTGGAATATAAAATTCAAAGTTTTGTGAAGCAAGAGTGTTACAAATCATATTTGCAAATCTGTGATATCAGAAAAGTTTCTTAAAAACTGCAGACTAAATTTGTCCTATTGGCTTTATTGGGTTACTCTAGGTCTGGAGTAGTATATAATATAATGGTTTATTTTTAGATGTTATTTTGAAGGCTGGGTTCATTTTTGTTTTCAACAAAGCTTTGTTGTAGTTAATTGTAAATGACGGGCAGAACTTTTTTTTAACCTATTCTTGGACCCAAAATGCATAAGCAAACATCTTTATGAACAAATGTAATTTATAATTACTTTAATTATGTTGTAATTTGTCAGAAGTGATGGCTTTCTAGTTCGATTCCAACTATAGAAATAGATCTGGTATTTTAAGTGGCACCAGTTATTTTAATAGGAAATATGACAAAGAGACAGGAAAGACATCCCCCCCCCCCAGCAATTGTTGGGGGAAAACTTTGGTTTAAGAACAATGCAACATACTATAAATTAAGAAATAATGTTCTGGGTACAGTTAAACAGCATGTTTCACCTTAAAGGATTTTTTTTACCATGATACAATTTTTTTGTGTCTAAAATTGCAAATTCAAGTTTGCAGAACATGAATTTTTAAGTGCACAAAATTTGGCATCTAAAAGTTGGAAAGTTCACGTAGAAGTCAATTGGAGTTGTATTAACAAAACTAAAGTTATTTTCAATTGGAGTTCTCTAAAGTAATTTAAAATTTGGCAGACTCATTGAAAATGATGGGTTGAATATGATCTAATTTCTTTCACGTTTTCCTTTTATGTTTTTTCATGATCATATTTTTGAAAAGTTTTCTAGTTTTCAAGTTTTTTTTCAAATGAGAAGAAAACTAAAAAATTAACCTATAAAAAATCTCTTCCATAGCCACACATATGTACAGTATATTTTGTTTCTGAAGCACATATACAGTTTGTACTAGTACATCATATTTCAATGAATGTAAACCATTTTTTCTATTTTACTGGTCCTTTAAAGTACTATTTTCAGGCAGTGTTGCAAATCCCTTCTGCTAAACAGTAAGTTTAATCCCAGTTGTAATTGAGATCCTAGTATTCTGTTTTCAGATAAAAGGCTTTTCGACTGCCAGGACATTACTCAAAGTATTGTCATCAATAATGAAATAGAAAAGAGGATTAAAGGTATGAAATTAGCACATTGCTTCTTGGAAGAAGGCAGACTTTCTTATTACAGTTCTATTGAATGCTACCTTGCATTCGGTTATCACTAACGCAACCCCTCACTTGTTCCCTGTTCAGCTTTTATCTCTATAAATTCAAGGTGACAATGAAACACACTTCTGTAAAATCCTCTTGGCAGTTTTCCCTCTGCCTACTGGACTGATTTAATCCCATTCCATATGTCTGCAGTTTAAAATGGCCTTGCTGTGTAATGCAGCTCGGAATATTCCTTTTTTTCTTTAAATGTAACTTTTTGCATTGCTTTATTTTAATACCTGTTGTGATGTGCCAGGCATGCCACCATCCACATCACCTATACTACCCAATATGCATGTAGGCAATGCAGTCAACCACCTACCAGTGTCCAGTGATGGACTGGGTCTACCACCATAGTCATAGACCCTCAGGTACGTATTAAGAAAATACAACCCTGCCCTCCTGCTAGGATGTTTAAGTTAAAAATCAAAACCCCTGTACTACCCACAATTAGGTTATAATTCCCTGTGGCTACAGAATTTATTTAATGTGTGGTAGAATCCTGACGTGTCTAAAATACAGTATATAATATTATTAACCAAGGCTGATTTTATACATTTTTATTATGCAGAGAAAATGGGAGCAGATTAAATGAATAGATTAGACAGTAGAACTAAATAAATAAAAGAAGAGAGGTTTACATCATTCTTATAGATTTTGTATTCATGGATACGGTTTATGCATAATAATAGGCAAAAGCAAAGCTTAATTTTATTTTTTGTAAAGCATCTAAAATCCCTTCTGCTTCTCCAGAAAGATATTACATATATTGCTTATTTTACCATTTATATTGTATACAGCTTTGAAAATGAAAAATATGAATTATATGTTTTTTCATTCCGTAAAAACAGCAGTGGTATTATTATTTTTAACCTTTTAAATAATTGTTGACAGTTTTTGATCATAAATAAAAACGACATACTGGCAAGTTTATTTGTACAGGCTTTTTCAATTCCAAGCAAGGAATATTATAAGTTCACTAAATCATAATCAGTAAAGCAAATAAACCAAACCCAATGTTGTTTGGTCCTATATGTAACTCATATATAATAATGGTTCTGGAAACCTTGACTGTGGAAGACAGAAAGCAGTGCCATGGGTATTTTTTTCAGCTTAATAAGCTCAACTTGGACAAGGGCTTTTAATATTCTGTATAGCATGGATCAATTGTAAGGCATATCACTGTACTGCAAGTTATTACGTTTCTCAAAAATAGGGAATGCAGGCCAAGGCAATGAACTTTCTCTCTCCAAAGCTATAATACACAATTAAATAGCTGTAGCCACATCAGGAACTGGCAGAGCAAAGTGAAAAGGGTATGGGAATGTGTGCTGGAAAAATAATGATGAGTAATAGATTAGAGGGAGCTATCTTATCATGCGGAGTAGAGGGAAGTTTTTAAGGGTAAATACATTTGCATATAAAAAAAGCCAAAATACTGTAGATATTCCAGGGCAGGTCTGATCACTGGCTCATAATAATAATAAATATAATATAATAATAAAATGTCTTTGATAAAAATAAGTTGCTCAACATAAAAGAAATATTCTTAAAGCTGACTACACTTAAAACACAAATGTTACATACACATAAATATTCCAAGACCTCAACAGATGTTGATCAACATTGTGGGGGTTATTTACTAAACTCCGAATACAAAAATCATGAAAAATACCTGATTTTTTTTTTATAAAACCGGACTTTTAAAAAATCACAAATTTTTCGGAATTTATTAAACCATGAGGATGGAAAAGTCTGAATCTGAAAATCCAGCATCTCAGACCTGTCGAGGTTGCAAAAAAGTCAATGGGACAAAGTCCCAATGATTTTTGGACGTGCGCTGGTTTTCGTGCAATACCCCGAAGTTTTCAAAGTTTTTGGGTGGAAAAATTTGTGAAAATTGTATTTTTTTTGCACAAAGCAAATTTTCTGGAAAATGTTATAATAAATAAACGTAAAAAAACCCGAGCGGATTTAATCGGAGTTTATAGCAGAAAATATTGAGATAAATTTGGACTTTGATAAATAACCTCCTGTATGTAACTATTCTGAACATTGCTGCAAGCAATTGATATTGATTATTCGACAGTGTAAGACTTAGATGGTCTCTATAGGTGTCATTTATGAACGCAAGCGCAAATACCAAACTCAAAATTGTGAATACAAAAATACTTGTATCTATACACACTCATTTATACTTGTGCTTAGTGCCAAAACCTCCTGATTAAGGTGCATAGTGCAGGGCACATAAATTCATGGGAGCAGCTCTAGAATTAATACTTGCTTTGAGGAAGTTTTACTTCCATGGTTCACACACACATAACTGATTAGTACAGAATGATCACACGCCAGTTTTTTGGTGCTGCATTGCCATGCTGGAAATGACAGTCCACACATATATTGACACTAGAAAAACACACACAGATGCTTATTTACACCTGCCCTGGTAAATCACACACAAGATGCAGTACATGCTATTTTGTGGGAGCCCAGAGTAGTATGCTGAAAGCAGAAACAGAAATCTGGGTTTAGTTTTGAAGTTAGAAATGCCACACATGAAATAAAATCTTCACTCTTAAACTTCAACAAACAAAACAATTACTTGATATCCTCCAAGGGCTGTAAAGAAACAGAATACACTATCCAGAGAATTTGTGCTGGCAAAACAAAATAAAAAAATATATTTCAAAAATGAAATGTTGTGACAGTTTTATTTATACATAGACTTCTCTTACTAGGTGGAAATCCTTCTGCTCTTTTTAGAATACAAAATAGCTTGCATATCATATATTTTGTTTAGAGACGGAACTAGGTGGGGGCGGGCCCTGGTGCGGGCCGTGCGGCTGGGCCCACCCCCACCCTCTTCCGTGCGGCGCTGCAGTGGGGCGCGTGACTGCCGGGGGGCCCTGCGGGGTGCGGGCTCTGGCCCAATTGCACCCCCTGCTCCCCTGGTAGTTACGCCACTGATTTTGTTTCTTGCAGTCAAGCAGAAGATTCATCAAAAACATATTCATCGATATATTAAATATAGTTGTTTCTAAATCTCTATCAGTTATATTGTTATAGAAATAGCCCGAAAAATAGTATGTAATATGACACTTCTTTGGATATCTGGCAACTTTTTGGGCTGTTTTGTCAGTAAATTTACACAGCTCCTGGTGGCAGGAAGGGATTTCTGTACAAAAGGAGCCTTTACAACATCATTCATACTTCTGCTGTGCCATCTCATAGTTTAGCCATTATTTAAGCTATGCCATCAAAACAAAAATGTCAAACTTCCACAATATTGTAGATAAATTGTTCTTAAGGAACCTTAGCTACTTGCAGCTGAATCTACTGTTTGTACATTAGACAGCTAGGAGGTTTATTTATATTGAGCATGTCACCAATATAGTTGTATTCTACTTACTTTTCAGTATTAAAAAGGTTTGTGACACTTTGCTTATATTTATGGTACTGTTCCCATTCCTGAATGGCATGTTCTGTTACCAACTCATCTCTCGAGACTCTGGCAATATTCATCTTTTCAGCATATGCATCAGCTCCTTTTCCAGTCAACATTGTGTGCGAAGTCTATGAGAATTATAGAGAATTAGGAAGTATATTTAATGCTAAACATAAATTAAATGCATGTTTTATATTATATATGTAAAATGGTTCATATTGTTTAATGAAAATCATCCAAAGAGCGCAAAGAAAAAAAAGCCTAATCCTTGTTCCTTGGACTTGCTGAAATTACACTTAAAATATCAACATTTAAAATCTTTATTTGCCATGTTTGCACACTATACCACCACTAACTACAGAAGTTTATAATATTGCATTAACTATTGATTTTATTAATGGCAAATTTATACAATAATTTCTTGGTAAGAATTCAAAACTCTATGAACCTAAAGCTGCTCCATGTGTATTATGAACAGCAAAACAATGCAGCGCAGGCTAAGCACTCTGATCCTAGCGCTAAATCTTTAAATCTTGATTGGCTTGTGATTTAAGCCATTAAAATATTTTAAAGATATCAGAAGCTGAGTTGGGTGACAATAACGGTTGTGTACATATATATTTACAGTCTTCCTTTACCATGTAACCTTCAGCAAACAATAAGTATTTAATGCATTATTTAACTACACAAGCTCATTAAAGGAGAATTCAACCCTAAATTAAAAAAAACCCTACCCTTCTACCCTACATAGACCCCCCTCCCTCCTCCCCCCAGCCTAATTGTTACCCCGGGCAAATGCCCCTAACGTTTTACTTATCCCTCGGTGCAGATTCAGGCATCAGAGTTCACAGGCGCCGTCTTCAACCACTTCACTAATCTTTTGAATGAGACTGGCGCTTCAGCAATTTTCATGAGTTTTGGCGCATGCGCAGTTGTCACGAAACAGAAAACTGCTCCAACTGCGCATGCGCCGCCACTCTGGTCTCATTCTGAAGATTTTTGAAGAGAAGAAGATGGTGCCTTTAAACTCCGATGCCTGAATCTGCACCGAGGGGTAGTAAAATGTTGAGAGTGATATTCTGAGACAATTTGCAGTTGGTTTTTATTTTTTATTATTTGTCGTTTTTTTAGTTATCTATAGCATACTTAAAGTTAACTTAAATGTAAACCACCCCTTTAAACTCCTTATTAGTTTCTGTGTAGTGATGGGCAAATAAATTCGCCAGGCGCAAATTCGCGGCAAATAAGTTCGAACATACGCCCTGGCATCAAAAAAATTTAAACGCGCGTCAGAAAAGTCGCTTGCATCAAAACCGTTGTGTCAACACTATTCGGACGTCCATTGACTTTAAAGCCAGTGTCAAAATTGACATGAGCATCAAAATTGGTCGCGAATTTACGCGGGCGTCAAATTTTTCCCATCACTATTTCTGTGTATTATAGGACCAGGTCAAATATTGTGCGTAAACTTTTCAGTAGCGTTCTATCCCATCCACTACCCAGAGATTGTTCTCCATTTTCTGAGTTAAATTTTATGGATGTACTATATATGAAAACAAAGAAAATAAATCAAGCAAATAAACTTGTAAATTGGACGGGGGATTCTAATGTTAAATTATACAATAGACTGGGAGAATTTGTTTTAAAATTAAATCAATACCTGCCTTTTGCACTAAAGCTAAAGTAACTACGGAGATATATATTTTTTACATAGGTCCACCTCCTTCAATCATTAATATACTATGGGCTTTATGAACAGCTGGAACTTTTGAATCTAAGGAAATATTTCCATAGCTTTCATAGTACAGGTAGTATGTTTGCCCCCGTATATAACTATTGCCTTCTGTTTGTACCTGTAAGTAACCTACGAACTGAGACTGTAAGCTATACAGGGCAGGGACTTTCTCTTGTCTCTTTTACAGTTCAAATATAATCTTGAAAATAACTGTAGTTTGTATTTGTTTATATTTATATATAATACACAAAAGCCATGAATATCTTGTAAATTATTTCCTTATAAACGGTGAGTTCTGATGTCATCAGTTATAAACGGTGAGTTCTGATGTCATTTCTGTCACATGACTCACTGAAACTTGTGTATTATAATAAATAAAGAACCCCCAGTTGTAAAATATGAGGATATTAGAAGTTACCTCGGAGTTCCATGACCTGTATAAAAACACTCCGCCTTCGGCCTCGTGTTTTTATATGGTCATGGAGCTCCTCGGTAACTTATAATATCCTTATATTTTACAAGAGGGGGTACTTTATTCACTATATATTTTATTGTTGTATTAATATCGATCTGTTATGTTAATTATTTAATGAATTATTTAATGCACAGCACTGCATGTACAATAAAAATATACATATAGATACATACAGTATGCAGAGAGACACAATGTAATTGAAATGTGTGAGCACATACTGTAAAAGCTCTTTTTACTTTGCCTAGAAATACTTTATGAGCAAAAGTGTGCATTGTTCTCGCCATGGTTATTGATTACATCTTAGCAACTTTCTACTACTTTAGTAACTTGCTACGCTACTGTTCTTACCAAGTACACTGACATCCTATTAAAATGTTTACTAACCTTTTCTAGGACTGTACGAGCAAATGTGATTGGATTTGAAATATTTTTAATGCAGGAGACAGAACCGGCAGCAAGATTTTTGCCATCCATTATGACTGCGTCAAGCTCGACATCACCATCAGCATTCAGTACAGCACCGTGACCTGCAGGAAGCAATTCAGTTTGTAACAAAAACAAACGCATATGCCCTAAAGCTTTCAGGACAAATCAGACAAGCAATTTCATAGCTGTTTACTATAATCATTCCGACAGCTATTTGGAACTTATATTTGCTTTCATTGTCACAAGCTTCTTAGTAAATAAAAACCTTGCGGCAACAAGCAAGACTTTGTTTTTCTTTTGTTTAAAAACATTTATTAATTTATTTCATTTGTACAGTTTAAGTTAGCAGGGCAATGATTTCCCCATATGACACTTACTAAATGCTTTTCTTCACACCTGAGTTACTCGCAGAAAAACATGAATTTTAAAATAGCCCTGCCTTGTTAGTAGGAAATGTCCAGAGAAAAAGGCTGTAAATGTTGTTCTATAGTAAATAATGTAAATGCTTAATATATGCATGTAGAAATCTAGTTACAGACATCAATAAACATTCTGTAGGGAGTTTTAGTGGTCTTATTGTTCACTATGGGTGCCCTCATGTTAGTTGTTGGTAGTAACCTTAGAACTGACCATGTTCAAACCCCAGTTTTGTAGGAAGGCTCAAGGTAGCCTTAGGAACCATAAGAAGGAGGTTGAAGCTGGAAAGTCCACCAGAACTATCCAAGCAGAGGCCAGAGAAGGAGTCAGAACCAAGAAAGGGGCCTGTGAGCCTTAAAGAATAACTAAATCCTAAAAATGTATATGTTGAAAAAATGCCATATTTTATATACTGCACTTATTGCATCAGCCTAAAGTTTCAGCTTGTCAATAGCAGCAATGATCCAGGACTTCAAAATTGTCGCAGGGGTTCACCATCTTGGAAAGTGTCCGCAAAACTCACATGCTCAGAGGGCTCTGAGCAGCTGTTGGGAAGCTAAGCTTAGGGGTCATCACAAATTTACAAGCAGAACATTAGGGTTGTCTGTAATATAAGCCGATGCTACAAGGCTGTTTATGAAATTTTGATGCAAATTGCACTGGTTCTCAGCTGCCATGTAGTAATTATCTGTATTACGTACTAATCAGCCTTATATTATGACATTTATATTCTATGTGTACTGTATATTGTGAGTTGGTCCCTAAGCTCAGTAAGTGACAGCAGCACAGAGCATGTGCAGTGAATCAGCAGAAAAGAAGATGGAGAGCTACTGGGGCATATTTGGAAGCACAGATCTTCCCTGCTAAAGGGTTGTGTTTGCCTGGGCTGGTACAGAAGCCCAAAACATAATGTACAACATTTCTAGCCTATTTCTTTAGTTAGACTTTAGTTCTCCTTTAAGAGATCCATGTAGCAAGTGACTACAAAGAGGTCTGCCCAGAGATGCCTAGGTTTACCAGTAGCCCATAATATGACCTAGCTGGGAAAACAACCACCTGCTGGGGGCCCCAATCAGAGCATCCTTAAAAGACCAGTAACATAAAAAAACAATCCATTGTGCGGCGCTCAATTTCTCCTCCCTGCCTTCTATAGGAGATAGCTAGGGAGGAGAAATCCAGCGCTACACATTGGATCGGCGCCCTGTCGCCGTTTCTGACGCAAGCAGAGAATCCGTAAGTAATTTCTTAATAAAGAATTTGCGAATTTAAACTTAAAACTTCCTTGGGGTTTTTTTTCCGTTAAGTAGAAGCAAATTTTTTTTAAAGAGACAGGTAATCAAATGTAGTAATTTAGTAAATGCAGTTCTAGTGTGTTAAAGTACTGCTTGAAGATATACAGAGACTGTACCATTTTTACTATAAGTACTTTTAATAAAACTACGGTGGGACTTATTTCTGCAAAGATTGTTTCATTTACTATGTTTAGGGGTAGTGCTAAGGGGTCATTGACACCTTCTAAAACAAATGATTAGTGAGGTTACAAATGTATTGTTATTGCTGCTGTTTATTACTCATTTTTCTGTTCAGGACCCCTCCATTCATATTCTAGTTTCTCATTCAAACCAACACATAGGGGCACATTTACAAAGCTCGAGTGAAGGATTCGAATTAAAAAAACTTCGAATTTCGAAGTGTTTTTTTGGCTACTTCGACCATCGAATGGGCTACTTCGACCTTCGACTACGACTTCGACTACGAATCGAACGATTCGAACTAAAAATCGTTCGACTATTCGACCATTCGATAATCGAAGTACTGTCTCTTTAAGAAAAACTTCGACCCCCTAGTTCGGCAGCTAAAAGCTACCGAACTCAATGTTAGCCTATGGGGAAGGTCCCCATAGGCTTGCCTGCGTTTTTTTGATCGAAGGATATTCCTTCGATCGTTGGATTAAAATCCTTCGAATCGTTCGATCGCAGGATTTGCGCTAAATCGTTCGACTTCGATATTCGAAGTCGAACGATTTTAGTTCCTGGTCGAATATCGAGGGTTAATTAACCCTCGATATTCGACCCTTAGTAAATCTGCCCCATAGTCTCCAGAGTAATAAATAATAAAAAAACAAAAAAAACAATTACAAATTGTCTCAGAATAGCATATCTACATCATAGTAAAAGTTAATTGAAAGGAGAACAATGCTTTTAAAATAAATGCCATATAAAACTGTATTATTATCGTTAGTTAATGTAATGGGTGCTTTTTAGTGTCTGAGAATATTTTGTTAGTTTTTACATTTTTACAAAATTATCAGTACAAGATTTATACGTTTTAAATATTCCTTGGTCACTCATTGATTTGCTAAAGTATATTTACAAAAAAAAAAGCATATAGATGTACTCAAACCTGCATCAAAACTTATATCATCTTCCAATACCCGCACAGCAGATTCAACAGCCTGCATGCTGCTCCCTCTGTTTACAAGGACCGAGTATCCGCATTTTGCTGCATTTTTTACACCAATTTTGCTGCATTCTGCAAGATGATCAGGGATTGCCCAAGCACCACCATGGATCACTATAACTGGTTTCAAATCCATTTTATTTTTGGAACTAAAAGTAAAAATGAAATATTGATGTGATATACTGTACTATAATAGGAAAAAGGCTCATATTTTCCAGTGTATGATGCATATCTTATAATTAGAATAGATCAATAATATAATGTGTAGAATATGAAAGCAGAAGGAAAATAATGTGTTACAGAAAAATATGCAGTCTATCATCCTTAGCTACCTTAGAAATGTTTTGCTGCTGCTTTCTTTTATAGAATTACTATGTAGGAGTATATTTATCATGCTGCATAAAAAGTGGAGTGAAATATTACTGGTGATGTTGCTCATTGCAACCAATCACATCTTTGCTTTTGTTTTATAACTATTGAAATCTAATTGCTGATTGGTTGCTCTGGGCAACATCACTGGTAATGCTTCACTCCATTTTTTACATAGCATGATAAATAGGTCCTTTAGGGGGTTATTTATCAAGGTCCGAATTTATTTCAATATCGGCTGCTACAAACTCTAAGCCACTCGGGTTTTTAACGCTTATTTATTATTACATTTTCCTGAAAATTTGCTTTGCGGTAAATACTCAGATTTTCCCGGTTTTTTCGGAGGTTTCACCCGATTTTCACGATTTTTTCAGAGTTTTCAACCGAAACCTCAGATTTTTGCCCGAAACCTCCGAAAACTTCGGGGTTTGGCACGAGACCCAGCGCAAATCAATAAAATCATTGGGACTTCTCCCATTGATTTATATGCAACCTCGACAGGTCTGAGATGCCAGGATTTCAGATTCTGAGTTTTCCACCCTCGGGGTTTAATAAATTCTGAAAAATTTGTGAATTTTTAAGAACACGATTTTATAAAAAAAAAAATCAAGAATTTTTCATGATTTTTGATTTCAGGGCTTAGTAAATAACCCCCTTAGTGTTGTATCCTCCCATTCCTTTTATCCTCAGTGTGGCAATCACCAGCTCCTGTCTCTCGTAGTATAAAAATAGTGACAGTAACTGCTTTTGTTCTCCTCAGTAAGGGCATTGAATTGCAACTCTTTTGAAAATATATACACAGAATTAGAGATATTCCCTATGCCATTTTTAGGAAACTAAATTTTAGCCTAAAAAACATGCCACTTAAAGGAGAAGGAAAGCCTTCTTGCACTTGGGGGTGCCAAATGTTAGGCACCCCCGTGAATATATTTACTTACCTGAAACCCCAGGCTGATACTCCTATCAGCAGAAAACTGCACCGGCCCGGGGTTCTTCCAGTAAGCACCACGGAGCGATCCTCTCCTGTCTTCCTCTTTCTTCGAACGGCTGCGCATGCGCAGTAGAGTGAAAAGCCGAACCTTAACTAAAAAGTCGGCTATTTTGTTCTACTGTGCATGCGTCTCCCCCTGGGAAATTGAAGAAACAAGAAGCCGGAAGAGGATCACTCTGTGGTGCTCGCTGGAATAACCCCGGGCCGGTGCAGTTTTCTGCTGATAGGAGCACCGACCTGGGGTTTCAGGTAAATAAATACAATCACTTGGTGGTGCATAACATTTGGTACCCCCAAGTGCAAGACAACTTTCTTTTTCCTTTAACATCCATTCTTTGTAGGCATCAGTAAAAAAGTACCACAGATCTGATTTGTGTTGAAGATAAAAAGTTCAAGATAAATTCAAACATGAAGTGGTTTTTGCGGAATTCAAAAATTCAAGCTATTTTTGTTATTCTGTTGAAGCAAAATAAAAAAAAATGCAATCACATTATGCTACAGTGGAGATTAATTACAGAGTTTGAAGGATCAAAGAAAATATTATCGGAGAAAAGTCACAATTACATTTTGACGATTAAGCTAGTTTTCCCCCTAAAATCTAATTTGAATAAATATTTAATATGTTTTTTTCTCTCTGTTTTATTTACTTTATAATGCTGCAGTTATGTCCATGGTATAAACTGACACTCTTAAAGGCGAACAGTTCTCAAAGAAAATGTTTAACTTTTAAAACAAGAGAAAAAGTAATCTTAAGTCAATCTTTACATTTTAAATTAATGATTAAAGCAGAGTTTGAGCAAAGTTCAGTGTTAACAGAACATACATTTCATATCACAAAGCTACAGATCTTTATGAGGGCTGGAAAAATGAACTTTTCAGTATGATGTAGACAGCAGTCTTGATTTTTTTTTTTTTGGAATTGAAACTGCTGTGGTGGCTAGGGCTTATTTTCCAAGCAACTAGCCAACTATGGCAATGTCAGAATGAAGGTGTACAGGAAATGGTCTGAAACTATTGATCAATAATATAAGAATAACAATAAAATTGATCCCTTACTGTCTTACTGCCTTTGGCTGCCAGGGTCACTCACCCTGAGATTTAGACAGTATTTTCAGACTATAGTCAGGCAGACAAGAAACCGTAACCAAGCATTGCAAATATACATCTGAATTTTAATTATATATATATATATATATATATATATATATATATATATATATATATATATATATATATATATATATGGAAAGAAGATCAGCACTCTCTGTAGTTTTGGTGAAAATTGTGTTGATTTATTAATCAAGAATCACATCTTATCCGACGTTTCGGTCCCACATGGGGACCTTTCTCAAGGATCCTTGAGAAAGGTCCCCATGTGGGACCGAAACGTCGGATAAGATGTGATTCTTGATTAATAAATCAACACAATTTTCACCAAAACTACAGAGAGTGCTGATCTTCTTTCCACATATGCATTACGTTTGGATCGTGCACCTCTGGCTTCATTCTTTGGTTTGAGTGCAGGCACTGTGGGACTCTATATATATATATATATATATATATATATATATATATATATATATATATATATATATATATATATATATATATATATATATATATATATATAGAAGATGGGTTACCGGCACTCACGATTATACAGTATATTCTGCCTGAGTGTCAACCACAACAATTGTAGTATTAGACATAGCAAGAAGTCGCACTCACAGGATTTAGTAGGAAAAACAGATTTTTTTTTTATTATCAAAGCCCTCAAAGGCACAACTAACGTTTCGGCTGACTCCTCACTCCTGACGCCTTGGCTGAGGAGTCAGCTGAAACGTTAGTTGTGCCTTTGAGGGCGTTGATAAAAAAAAAATATAAATATATATATATTTATATAGGTAATGCTAGAATGCACATAAAAAATAAATAAAACAAGTTAGGGACCGCCATTCGGGGTTTACCTTGACGTGGTATGGTGGCTTATCAATTTTATGATCATAACTTTGTAACAAAATAACCCCTGTTTTGGGTACATATGCAGTAGCATTTATTATACTTATATATATATATATATATATATACTTTAAAGCCTTTAGAGTGCTCCCACAACCCCCCTGTTTTGATATTGTATATATATATATATATATATATATATATATATATATATATATATATATATATATATATATATATATATATATACTGTGTTTATATTTAGAAAATATTATATTTAGAAATATAGTGAGGCAAAATGCATTTCCATGTAGTGGGTATTTATATTATCCAGAGCTTGCTTACTATACCCTCAACATGGTTACATGCCAAAGAAAAAATAGCATAACAGGGTATAAGCTATGTTTAATATTATGTTCATGAGTTGCATCCAGTGTACCAGGCTATTCAGGCTAGTCACATGCTTTAATAAAACATAAAATATGAATTTAAATGTCATAACAACCACACAAAGTTATACTAACCTGCAGCTACTCTAATCACTATAGTACCAGCGTATTATGAAGAAAACATGGATTTCACCTAATATACAAAAGTCTAAACTTTCAACTATGCATTTAATATATATATTTAACTTATAAATACACTTTATCAAGAGTTCAAATATTGGGGATATTATGGCTCATTTACATCTGCTTTAATTGACCCCATACATTTTAGGTACATATGCTCAAGCCTGTGCCTCGCACTTCATATTTGCGCTCAGTTTAGCTCCAACTTCACCATCTTGCTGCAATTACAATGGAATTATGGGGAAATGCTACTATTTGGGTAAAAAGCATTGTGAATTGCATTCAAAACTGAACTTTGTGCATTGCTTGTAAATATTGTTTTTGCAACTTGTATATTTAGCTTTCAGAAAACCTGACTTCACAAAGATCCAAACATTTAAGTTGAAAGAACAGTATAATTGTATCAATTACATTACCTGTAGTTTGAAATGTAACCTTTCAAGTTCCTTATAACAGTTTAGCAAAAAAGAAAGCTTAACAATGTCCAAATGTGTTCATTGTAAATATTCTTCTTCCATTCCTTCTGTAGTTGGTACCTCTGTTCCTCTGTTCTTGTACAATTATATCAATGAGGCTTGTATTGGCGCTGACATACTAAACCTGTTAATAATTCTCTATGAGCTGTGACAAATCTGTATTTTTCAGCTGGAATGCAAAGCTTTGACAGTCATGCATGTCATGCAAAGAGTAAACACGGTACTCACTGTGTCCGGGTGTGTTGGTGTGGGTGGTTGTGAGAGGGAGGGGAAGCAGGGCTTACAAAATAAATATATGTGATACAGGTGTATATATAACTGGCCCCTTTACCAATGCACCGGTACAAGAATATTGTACATGCCAACAGTAATGAAGCAAGTGATCCCAGACATTCCCAACTTTTGCACTCTACAGGGGGTCATTTATCAAAGTCTACATTTTGTTTGCGGGAAAAAATCTTAAAAATCTGATTTTCACGATTTTTTATGATTTTTTACCCGAAAACTCTGAAAACTTCAGGGTATTGCCAAAAACCCAGTGCGCATCAAAAAATCATTGGGACTTCTCCCATTGACTTATATGCAACCTCGACAGGTCTGAGATGCCGGATTTTAAGATTCGGACTTTTCCCATCCTCAGGGTTTAATAAAGTCTGAAAAATTCATGATTTTTTTAAAAGTCAGATTTTATAAAAAAAAAATCACAAATTTTTCGTGATTTTTGCATTCGTTGTTTAGTAGGGATGCACCGAATCCAGGATTCGGTTTGGGATTCGGCCAGGATTCTGCCTTTTTCAGCAGGATTCAGATTCGGCCAAATCCTTCTGCCTGGCCGAACCGAATCTGATTCCTAATTTGCATATGCAAATTAGGGGCGGGGAGGGAAATCTCATGATTTATTGTCACAAAACAAGGAAGTAAACAATGTTTTCCCCTTCCCACCCATAATTTGCATATCTTTCGCGAAGGATTTGGGGGTTCGGCCAAATCCAAAATAATGGATTCGGTGCATCCCTTTTGTTTAGTAAATATCGCCCTAAATGATGTGCCAGCTGGAGTGTTCCTTTGGATTCCTGCTAGCTTCCCACAATGCAGACAGAACATACAGAGTTAGAGTTGCACCTTGCAACCAATCAGCTTACATGAATGGGACAAGGTGCGAAGTGCAATAAACACTGAGTCCCTTTTTTGCATTCTGTACCTTGTCTACTTGTTGTTAAATGAGCTGAGTGCAATATACCTTTTCTGGCAATTTAAATGCACATTTTCAAATTGGGGTTGTGTCACTGTTAGAGCATGTATTCAAAATGGAGTTTGCATCCAATTCAGTGGGAACTTTGGTGATACTGCCAGGCCCAGAATGGAAGTGGCTCCAGGGTTCCCCAATATCAATAGACACAGTTCAATAATAGGCTCCATTCATCAGTAAGGATGGATGCATCATTGTTCAAGTGCAGGAGCATTTGGACATGGGGCATGTGTGACAAGCCTCCATTTTGTGGAAATCATGGCAGATGGACTTGCTTTTTTGCGCACAGATTTTTTTCTGTGTGATAATATTCCTAAATACATAGCCAAATTTGATCCTGAACTATGCTACTCTGCCTGGTTTCCTAGTAGCACTTGTGAGAGGTATACAGGGTATCACTGAGCACAAAGTTTAGACCTGAGCACAAGTTAAAATAAGAGGAATTATTTATGAATGGATATTTTTTTATGAAATAGAATACATTTTTAATGATACATTGAAAGTGCTTCGTTATTCTTAACCCCATACATAGCTTCACTGTTGGTGCTGCAGAAAGAATTGGGTTTAAAGGACATGTAAAGCCTACATTTTCCTACCATGTATATAAGTTGGGCATATCTTCCCCACCCAAGCCACATCATTTGTACTGCATATACCCCCTCCATTTGCCAGCGCCATCGCATTTTCATAAAACAAATAGCAGATTTCACCCGACGGCCATTTTCCCTCTGACACATCATCAGTAACATTGAGACATGTATGCTGTAAAGTTCATGCAATGCAGAAAGCAGATTTACACAGGCACAACATGCTTTGATAAAATGTTGTGCTAGGGTTGAGCACTGATCTGAGCTCAGAAGAGGTGTTTAGGAGGTAAAAATAGGATCAGACAGCTAGAGTTTCTATGGGAACCAACAATGCTATTTCTTAATTGGCTGTTAGACTGGAGGGTGTGATTAGTAATTTGAGCTGATAAGAACTGAGCATGCTCATAAGTCAACAGCCAAAGCAAATTCCTGAGGGAGAGGGCTGAACGGGTTAGAGGAGGAGAAGGATTTCTAAGTGATTAAGGGGATGCTGCAGCTTTACTTTTAATCTTTTAACAACCAGAGTGGCAGTTATCTAAGGATTTCAAAGAGGCTGTTCACTGATTAAATGTTTGTGGAGGGGGTTTACATGTCCTTTAAGAGTAAACCACTATTGGGACAACTGCATTCTAGTTACCAAATTTTTCTCTCACATCAATGTTGGGAAATTGCTTTTGTGATTAAAATCCTGTTGTTTTTTTCCCAAATATCACCTTACTTTGGTTCTAACAGAACCAGCTGTGTATACAGAATTCCATATTGTTTAAAGTAAAAGAGGATGCAGGAATGAGTATGTTACAAAATGTGTAACCCACTCTAACAGCACCTTACCCCGTACCCTCTCCCCCCCCCAGCCTAGCTACCCTGGGCAAATGCCCCTATGTCTTTACTTACCCCTCGCTACAGATTCTGTCCAGCGGAGTTCATGGCAGCCATCTTCTGGCTCTTCAGTAATCTTCAGAATGAGACAAGTGTATCGGCGCATGCGCAGTTGAAGCAATCTTCAGCTTCAATACTGAAGAGCCGGAAGATGCTGCCATGAACTCCGCTGGACAGAATCTGTACCGAGGGTTAAGTAAAGACATAGGGGCATTTGCTCGGGGTAGCAGCTAGGCTGGGGGAGGAGGGAGGGGCTCTATGTAGGGTAGGGGGTAGGGTTTTTTTAACTTTAGGATTAAATTCTCCTTTAAGGTTAGTTCTAGCCCATAAAGGTGGGAGGGTGTTTAAAATCTTACTAAAATGAAGCTCAACAGATATACTTTTAACATGTAAAACACGCCCTACACATTTTTAAAGCTTACAAGCAACATCCATGTTGATATGCAGACACATTTTTTTTTAACAATCCTTCATGTTTAAAAAATAGACATATTAAAAAAAAGACATAAGCCTTGGGAATTGTTGTGTGTACAGAATAAACTACAAAGCATAAAGTGAAAGCTTGTACACCACAGGGCAGATTAATGAATCAATTTTTTAATCATACTGGCAAGAAAGCACATCCATAAAAGTAAAAGAACTTGCTTTTGGCGGTGGGTGATTCATTCTACCATTACAACTAGGGCTGTTCCTACTGTGGCCTTTTTATTGTCTGCATTAATTCTCTCAAAAGAGCAGTGCAGGTAATATGGAAAGGGTACATTTTTCATAACTGGCTGGCAGGTGCATTCTACCCAATAAACTTAATACACTGCAGTATATTAGGTTTTAAATTTGTTGAAAATATAGTTTCACGTATACATAAATACTTAATAAATATGTTCTTTAAGTGCATGTGCCAAGCTACACTCTGTTGTTATGCAAAAGTTGTGACATGTATAGCTACTAAAGAACATGTATATGAAGAAACAGAAATGAAATAACATTACTTCAAAATTGTTACATTAGTTAATATTAAAATAAAGCATTTGCATACATTTGGACATTAAACCAATGTTTGTTGTTAAAGGAAAACTATACCCCCCAAATGAACACTTAAGCAACAGATAGTTTACATCATATTAAGTGCCATATTAAAGAATCTCACCAAATTGGATTATATATTTAAGTAAATATTGCCCTTTTACATCTCTTGCCTTGAACCACCATTTCTAGATGGTCTCTGTGCTGCACCATAGATCACCTGACCAGAAATACTACAACTCTAACTGTAACAGGAAGAAGTGTTGAAGCAAAAGACAGAATTCTGTCTGTTAATTGGCTCATGTGACCTAACAAGTATAGTTTGTTTGTGTGCACCGTAAATCGTACAATCACAGGGGGTGGCCCTTATTTTTTAAAATGCCAATTTTCTATTTAGGATTATCCAATCTCCAATACTTCTAAAAAACTATATTGTTATGAAAATGGTTTATTTACATGAAGCAGGGTTTGACATATGAGCTGTTTTATGCAATATCTTTTTATATAGTTTTCATATAAGACTGCAGTTCATTTATTATATAGTAGGTAGTAGTAGGTGTAATTATATAGTAGGTCAATAAGCCCATGAACAAAAAACTTAAATCTAAGTCTTCCTATCTGACTGCTCCCCTGGGGTAGAAAGCAAGGACCTAATGGCCCACTGGAGTTGGCAAGTGAGATTTAAGAATGGGTCTGTGTGCATTTATACCATTCTTTTTATTATGAGGAAGACTCCTACTTTATATCAGATGCCAGTTGGACCTATGGATCCATCTCTAAATGAAATGCGAACTTGTAAATTTGCTGCCACAAGCAGGAACAGTTCAAAAATACAAGGTAGCTTCCAGTAGCAAGATAATGCAAACACACTGGAGGTTTTACAGACTTCTAATCAAGCAGCAATATGTACAGGCTCATAGACTCCTGTGTGTTTGATTCACAGACCCCACTCTCTTGCTCTCTCAGTGTCTATAGTCAATCTCTGAACAGTATAGAAACAGTATAGAAGATCCTGAGCAACTTTCTAAGACAATTTCTAAGAGATTTAACTGTCAATGTTAAAAAGTAACCTCTAAATAATAGCTTTGTCTTTAGACAACATGATAATGGCTAAACAAAATAAAGGGGGCACTATTTGATTTAATTCCCTATATCAGGGGTTTCCAACGTTTTTGTAACCGTGAGCCACATTCAAATGTAAAAAGAGTTGGGGAGCAACACAAGCATGAAAAAATCCCTTGGGGTGACAAATAAGCTCTGTGATTGGTTATTTGGTAGCCCCTATGTGGACTGGCAGCCTACAGGAGGCTCTTCTTGGCTCTATACTTAGATTTTATGCAATTAAAACTGGCTTCCAAGCCAGGAATTCAAAAACAAGCACCTGCTTTGAGGACACTGAGAGCAACATACAAGGGGTTGGAGAGCAACATGTTGGTCACGAGCTACTGGTTGGGGGTCACTGCCCTATATGAATAGGAGAGGTCCTTACAGGGCATTTGTTTTTAGATATGGTCAGCTTAAGAGTCAGAAGAAGAGGGCAAATAATTAAAAAACTATATAAAAAAGATAAATGAAGGCCAGTTGTTGCTAGGAATAGGACATTCTATAACATACTAAAAGTTGACTTAAAGTTAAACCACCCTTTTAAACCAAAGAAGTTGTAATACTGTAGCCTCTTAAAAGTGGCCTCAGATTTAACCTACAGTAGAAATTCAGACACCAAGTAGGTTGGCAGCCTCCACTTCATATGTATGCAATAAAATCATTGCTGTTCAGATTTGAGATGAATTGACTGAAGGACTGTTATGTACTGTAGTCATATTACTAAAAGTTACAATGGACAGAAAAAACAAACTGAAATATTTTAATTATTCTGCTGGAAATCTAACGAGAACCATATTTTAAACAAAAAGAAATAGCATATTATTGAAAAAAAAAACATGCTGGTGTGGCACCCACTTGACAGGTATGATGTAGGAATCTAACTGCTGCTCACAGCATCTGTTTGCAGTTACCAGATATCACCATAGCAACTACTGAAGAATTTAGCAGTTGATGCTAGATGCTGAAACTAATTTGCTGATTGTTTTCTTTCAGGGATGAATTTTATAAATGTCAGACAGGTGATAAGGAATTGTTTAAAAATACATTTCCCATTCATTTTCTCTTAGAATTAAATACTTGCATTGGAAATGTATATTAATCCAAAAGACAAAAGATCAGCCCCCTCCTCCCAGGAAGCAGAGAACATTGTCAAGGAAGAGATAATAATCTACACATTTCAGCACATATCCCTAAGGATTTAACTGCAGTTGGGCAAAGGTATTGTTCTGTCTCCTCGTATTGCAGTGAAACAAAGGAAAGTCATATCAAATTCAACATTGCACAGAAATGACAATAAACCAACAAGCATATTTTTAATAATAAAAAGAGAAAAACGATAACAAAAACAAATCAGGTGTGCAGGAAAACAGTCTTTTATTGTAAAATGCTGCTATGTTAATACAAACTGGGACAAATATGAAGCAAAAAATATAGCACAAAGGCCTTGTTTGTGTGCATAAGGACCAAAGGAAGAACTCTAAAGTCTGAAGAACACTGCTGGAGATTTTATTGTTGGATTGTATTTGCTATTGTGTACAAACAGCAAACGTGTATCAGTCAATGCTTAAAAAGACAAAGGGTGCAAGGGAAAACTCCCATAGTGTATCACCAATGATATAGTTACAAGGTTTCAAAATCCTGTTACCAAGTAGCAGGGAACAGTGTCTGACTGGCCCGGCGGGACACCGGGAAAAAACTAGGGATACACCGAATCCAGGATTCGGTTTGATTCCTTGTGCCTAGCCGAACCAAATCCTAATTTGCATATGTAAATTAGGGACGGGTAGGGAAATCATATGATTTTTTTGTCACAAAAGAAGAATTTTTTCCACTTTTTCCTTTCCTGCCCCTAATTTGCATATGCAAATTAGGGTTTGTATTCAGTTCGGTATTCGGCCAAATCTTTCACCAAGGATTCGGGCGAATCCCAAATAGTCGATTCGGTGCATCCCTAGACAAAACCCGCTGGGTCCTGATCCTCGTGGGCCCCTGTCGGGCCTGGCCCCCTTTTCCGATATTTAAATTTTGGGGAAAAAAAAGATTTTGTCGAGTGGTGCCGCTCGCACATGCGCATGTGCCGTTTACGCATACGCACTGAGCAGCCCATTCACACAGTCGTGTTGAGCTCAGCGCGTTACAGTAGGGGGCCCCCCAGTCTGACCCTGGCAGGGAATGTGAGTAATATGTATCAGGTCCACCACAGTGCTCCCCCTCCCACACCTTCCTGGAAGCCAAGAGCAGTCTGCATCTTCTCCTTTGATATTTTTACTATCCATTTTGCTATTTTGCTTTAATGCACGGTTGTATCTTTTATTGTTCTCACACACCGATTGAATGAATGCCACCGCTGAAACACTGAGGGATCAAATTGTATTTTGAAAAGTAACTCTCACCATTGTGCCTGTGTGTATATGAGTACATGTTACTCACATTCCCTGCTAATTGGTAACAGGATTTTGAAACCTTGTAACTATACCATATGGGAGTTTTCCCTTGTTCGCTCTCTCTTTTCTGGTTGGTGTGTATGAAGCTGAGGATTGTACACTACTGAGAGCTGCCTCCATTTAGATTTGAGTTCAGTGCGAAACCTTTTTCTTTTATAAGTGTTTAAACGTGTATCAGTACCTGTGCCTCCAACTCTTTCTTTTAGTCTCATTTGGAAGAACTAGAATCACATGGATATAACTTCACTGAAAACAAACAGTTCCTCTAAAAAAAACAGCCAAATGGCAAAGTCCTTGTAGTTTTAATATGTTTAACACGTAATTCCAAAAGCACTCTCTCTGGACCACGGGCTTCTCCACCACTTTCAGCCTCAGAACCTAATATATAACACAGTTACATAATCTAGTTAAGATGGGTTGAAAAAAGGTCCATCAAGTTCGACCCCTTCAAATGAACCCCAGCGCGCATACATACACACACTCATAATGACACCAACATACACTCACATATACAGGTATGAGATCCATTATTCAGAAACCCGTTATCCAAGGTCATCTCCCATAGACTCCATTTTATCCAAATAATCCACATTTGTAAAAATGATTTCCCTTTCCCTCTTGAAATAAAACAGTATCTTGTACTTGATCCAAACATAATATAATTATTCATTATTGGGAGCACAACCAGCCCATCGGGTTTATGTAATATATATATATGATTTCCTAATAGACTTAAGGGACGAAGATCCAAATTACAGAAAGATCAGTTATCTGGAAAACCCCAGGTCCTGAGCATTCTGGATAACAGGTCCCATACCTGTACTTTAGATTTTAGAATCACAATACCCCATGATATTATGCTTATCCCAGAAAACATCCAAGTCTCTCTTAAAAGCATTAACAGTATCAGCCATCACAAAATCATCCGGCAGGGCATTCCCCAAACTTACTGTGAAGAACCACCTACGTTGCTTCAAATGAAAGTTCTTCTTCTCTATTCTACAGGGGTGGTCTCTGGGGTGCTGATCCTTTTTATGGGAAAAAAGATCCCCCGTTATCTGTCTAATGTGCTCTAATGTATTTATAAAGTGTAATCATGTCCCCTCACAATCATCTTTCTTCCAGAGAAAACAACCCCAACTTTGAGAGTCTACCCTGATTGAAATCTTACGTCACATCTCTGCACTCTCTCCATCTCATTTATATCCCTCTTAAGGACTGGACCCAAAACTGCACTGCATACTCCAGATGAGGCCTCACCAGGGGCCTATAAAGAGGCATAATTATGTTTTCATCCCTTGAGTTAATGCCCTTTTTTATGCAAGACAGAACTTTATTTGCTTTAGTAGCCACAGAAGGAAACTATAATTAGACAATTTGTTATGTGCAAAAATCTCAATATCCTTCTTAACTATGGAAACCCCAATACATTGCCATTTAGTGTAAAGCTTGCATTTATATTATTTATACCAAAGCACATAACCTTGCATTAATCAACAAGTAACCTCATTTTCCAGTTATCAATTTAGTCAAATCATTCTGCAAACTTGCAGCATCCTGCATAGAAGTTATAGTTCTGCACAATTTTGTATAATCAGCAAAAGTACAATCAATGCCCACCTCCAGGTTATTAATAAACAAGTTAAAAAGCAAAGGACCAAAGACATACCCCTGCGGTACTCCACTAACAACACTGGTCCAATTAAAAAAATGTTCCATTTACCACCACTCTTTGTAATCTATTCTTCAGCCAGTTCTCAATCCAAGAGTACATACTATGTTCCAGGCCAATATTCCTTAATGTAAAAAATAACTTTCTGTGCGATACTGTACCAAATTCTTTAGCAAAGTCGATCACATCCACTGGCATCCCAGAGTCGAGGTTCCTGCTCACCTTCTCATAAAAGGCAATAAAATAAATTTAGTCTTGCAAGATCTTTTACACGTAAGCCATGCTTGCACAAACTCATAGGGGCCTATTTACTAACATTCGAATTCTATATTTTTCACAAATCAAATCTAACTAATTAAAAACTTGTGTATTTTCTTATTTCTCAAAAACTCTGAAAACATGAGATTTACTGTATATAATGTAAAAACCACCAAAAATTCTAATACAAAACTTCAGCAAGTAAAAGAAGTCATAGTCCTATAGAAGTCCATGGGAGCTGCGCTGATCCTTATGGACCTTTTTTTTTTACATTCTTTGCCATTCATGACTTTTTAGAGGTTTTCTGCTTTTTTCACTAATAATTGTCAGAAAAACAGGTTTTCAAGGTTTTCATATTTTTATAGCATTTTTTTTTATTTGTGATTTTTATATTCAAATCTTCTTATAAATTACATGGCATTTTTGGTTTTAGAGAAAATTCGTTTATTCGTGGTTCCAAAAATCTCTAAAATGAGAATGTTGATACATGGGCCTCTTGTATTGTAATTTCCAATTAAGTCAAGAATCTTATCCCTTAGGGTAGGACTATACGTACATTTTTGGCGCGATCCGAGACACTGCGACAAAATGCCAGCGTCAAATCACATGCGACGGAAATAAGGTAAGTGAATGCATTGTCGGATGAAGTCGCAGCGTTGATCCGACGCGACTGTCGGATGCAGACGCTGCATGCTGTATCCGACAGTCGTGTCACAATGGATCAATGCTGCGACTTCATCCAACATTTCTATCTCTTACCTTATTTCCTTCGCATGAGATTTGATGCTAGCGTTTTGCGGCATCGCGTCAGATCGCGCCGAAAACGTCTGTGTAGTCCTACCATTAATACCCCTTTGAAAAGCGTTCCTACCACTGATGTCAGAGTAACTGGCCATTATTGGATGTAATCCACAAACTAGGCAGGTTATATACAGGATGAACTTGATGGATGTGTGTCTTTTTTCAAATTAACTAACTATGTTACTGTGTTAAAATCTGATTTTGCATCTCTGCAAAGGGTTTTCCTCTCCTTTAAGTTTACTTTTCACAAATTGTTTAATCGTCACTTTAATATGAGACCTATGTTCCCCATAATGAATTTTGAACATACAATTTATTTTACCAATATAGCATAAGGAGCATGGGCACTCAATAAGGTATACACATATATATGTGTGGTGTCACAAATATAGAATCTCTTACCTGTATGCACGTGAAAAAATATTATCCTACCAAAAGTGCATTACAACTGATACAACGTGGCAATGGAAACAGGTCAAAACTGGCAAGCATACCAAACTTTCAAATTTTTTCTACAGGTCCTGCGTTTGATCACATATGTTGCAATGTCTTTGCAACCAAGACATCTAGAAAGGAGATTCTCTGCAAATGACACTCCATGAATGCCAACCTTTGAGGCCACCGTATATAAAAAGTCAACAAAGTTCAAAAGTTCATCATAGGAGCCCCAACACACCAAAAATATGTAATCAATAACACCACCAACAGGCAGTACCTAAACATTTAAATTCCTCAACTTCCCATTGAGGGTCTATCAACTTGTAAATAAAAGATATTCTCAAACCTAAATACTTTTCAATGTGAAACAAAACTCAACAGGTCAGTTCGGAATACACATGGTGGACCACTCGTGTGACTAATTCAGAAGAAATGCAGGAAAATAATAATAAGATAGTAACCCTAAGCAACCCTCAAATAACTGTATTGTGTGGTTCTGGGAGGCCCATTTATTAACATTTGCATTTAGTGGTTTTAGAGGTTTTGGAAATCATGAATAAACTCATAAACCACAAATGCTTATAATTTATTAAAAGATCTGAATATAAAAAGCAGAAAAAAATGTTGAACGATGCACTACAAAACACGTAAAACCCTCTAAGACTTCCAAAAATTTGAATTTCAATTACTCAAAAGGATGAGCACAGTTTCCATTGATTTCTATAGGACCTTGACTACTTTTTACTTTACTTTTTATATTAGAAGTTTTAGAGAAATTTAAAAAACACAAATATTTTGAGAAAAAAATTACCATTCAGGACTGAAATAGACATGTCAATTTTTAGTAAATTGGCCCCTTAATCAACAATTGTTTAAATCTTTTTCTGTCACCCAACCAGCCTGTACTGAAAACTGGACAAGACTCAGGATTTGTGATGTCAGGGATGGGGCCATGATGTAGCAATTAGTGATCGACTAATCGCTGCGTCATTCAAGGAGTGTGTTACAAGAAATTAGCAAAAATTTAGCAACTACTTTCCAGTGAGCACAGGTGCCTAATGCTTTTTCTGATTGCCATGTAATATTAATATATCAAATTGAAAAGTTTGTCAGTTATAAAACTTTTAAGTGTGAAAAAGGATTTAAATAATGTTATATCTAGTAATTAATATTCTGCTAAGTTTTAATTGTTACTTCAAGCTGTGTCTGCTTTCAAATATTGTTCATTTGGGTAAAAGAGTTATTGAACTAATAGACATTTTTTGCATCTATATTGCACTTTCAGCATATCTCTCGTTGACAATTTAATTAAAAACAATGTTAAATATGCATTATAAATATATTCCACTTAATGGTGACAAATGTTTTGTTATGCAAAAACATCCTCGTTCTTTGTCAGAGACTATCAAGTAATTTTTTCTTAAGAAATTAATACAATTTGTTGCTAAAATAGCAAATAAACAGCTGGTTGAATTTGCTGCTCAGGTCAGTTGTTTGAAAACAAATATTTGTTTGTACAGTATGTAGTAGAATTAAGTCAAAGGCAACTGGACATTTACGGGGTTATTTACTCAAAAAGGCATGCCGGTATTCCAGATATATACCCCAGGCCCATCAATCACCAGAATACAGCAATTAACCAATGGAGTTGCTGTATTCTGGTGATTGGTGGGTCTGGGGTATATATCTGGCATACCGGTCTGCCTTTCTTTATGCCCATGATTAAGTGCCGGATGGCAGAAAATGCGTAAGGCTATGTATTGTCTTATTTTTTGCCCTAAAATAAAGTTTTCAGTTTTTTTACAAGCCTGTTTGTGGGATCTGTGAGTGCCTGCCGCTTTTTTCTTTGGTTGGATACCTCGAGCTGTAGGTATTGGGCAAGAGCACCCAGAACCCACGTACCGGTGAGATAACTTTTTGACTTTACGTTGGGATTTTCTTCTTTAAATGCGTTTTTTACAAAAATGTAAATTTATCTCCTTATTTATTAATAAAAAACTTAACTTAATTGGATCGTGAAAAAACTCGACTGAAAACTTGAATGGTGCAAATTTTTAGGGCTTTTTCCCGAATCACTCAAGTTTTTTACGGAAACCTCAGAAAAAGTCGAATTTTCGGACTAAACCCACCGCAGACCACAATAACATCAAATTATGATAGGTGCCTCTTGCTTTGACTTATACGGGACCTCAACAGATCTGAGATGGCGAATTTTCAGATTCTGGCTTTTTTAAGCATTGGAGTATAATACATCTTGAAAAAAATCAAGGTTTTTTTCTCTAAAAATTCGAGTTTTCCAGTTAAAAATACTAAAATTTTTCAAGATTTCACAACTCAACCTTTAATAAATAACCCCCTAAGAGGTTTCGCCACTAGAATGTTTACAAGGAAAATCCTATGGGGAATATTTATCAAAAGGTCGAGTTTTTGATACCTCGAATGAACCCACAAATCGAATGGTTTCTAATATAAGAAAAAATTTGAATGGAAAAAACTTGATTCAGCAAGTTCATGGTTGTAACCCGAAAACTCAATTAATTCAAGAAAAAATATTTGAATCAATCGAATTGTTCCAGTTTTCGGGCAAAACCCTCAGAAAAAAACTAGAACATCACGAAAGCTATTAACATCTTCAACCTCTACCATTGACTCCTACATGACCTCGACAGTTTTTAGATGGTGTATGTTGGATTCAAGCTATTTCGAGGGTAGGGGTATAATAAATCTTGAAAATAAAAATTTTTTAACCTGAAAAATAGATTTTTGACCAAAAAAACTTATGTTGAAAACTCATGGAGAAGGCAGCCTGAAGAAGAGATGTCCTCAGTAAGGAAAAATTCTACTTTTTTGTGGAAAACACAACTCGATTTAATAAATCTGCCCCTAAATGTCCAGTTGCATTTGACTTAATTATACTAGATACTGTATAGGCATATAGGGCATTATAGAAAAGCCACTATGTGGCAGGAATAGAGAACTGGGCTAAGAGTGGCAAATGAGCATATTTTATCCTTTTCCCCACATATCCCCAATTTTGTTCACTCCCACCTCCATCGAGCACCCTGGGGGGTTAAGCCCAGCCATGCCCCCCATTTTTTTGTTTTTTGTTGAACCACAGTGGGGTAGAAGGGTTTGTGGTATGTGTGCCCATTCTACAGAGGGAAGCCTCATAAGTATTGCTTGCTTCTGTAGTAATGGGGTTAGGTTGTACTTGTGGCGATTTGGAGGGGTGAAGAAGTAGGGTTTGATAACCAAATGGGTAGTTTGGAGCTAGCAGGGCCCAAGTCTCCTGCAGGACTGTGCAGCGGCCGGTGGGAGTAACAGAGCCACCCTCTGCAATTTGAAATGAGAGGTATAGTGAATACATGTCCAGGGTCGGACTGGGCCAGCGGGACACAGCGAAAAAACTCTGTGGGCCCTGGTTCTTTTGGACCCCACTGGCACAGACCCACTCCTGCACTCCCTCTTTTTTCTGGTTGCACTGCAGCATGGGAAAAAGTATGTGCATCTGGGGGAAGTTGCAGCTGGGGGGCCCAGGGGATGGTGTGGGGGCACTGGGTACGCCATGTGTTATACTTTTCCATTACCCATTTTTGTAAAGGGGAGATGTTAGATTCATAGTAGTTTTGAATTAGAAGCTCTTCTTCCACTCCCAAATATGTGAATTTGGGAGAAATAAGATCTTCTGTGTCTCCTTAAGGGTCGACCAGTAATAGGACTGATTTAGATGGGCTTATTTTTAGACTTGGCACACTTCTATCAGAGTTATGTTGTGGCGTGGTTTGTTTGGAGTGTGGGTAGGGTGAGAGAGTGCAGAAAATGATCTATTTTCGCTGTCACTATTCAACTTGGAACAGTACAATGATGTACACTCAGTGCTGTCCAACTTCTGTGGTACCAAGGGCCAAAATGTTACTGGCCTATGGGGTGGAGGGTCAATAATAGAAGGCAGGGTTGGCCACTCCCCCTTTTAAACCACACCCACTGCAAACCAAACCCATGTTACCACAAGAACTTTTAAGATCATATCCACATTAACGGTGGTAGCACACCAAAAAACCAAATGGTTGGTGTTCACTGCAGGGTAATTCCTCATCACTTATATGTGAAAAATTGAAGTCATGTTAAAACATACCCTTAAATCCATATGCCTCATCCTCCACTGTGGATAATACAACAACCTCCCAACACATGATTAAACACCTAAGGGGCCCTTAACAACAATTTCCAAATGCTAACAAACCCCAAGAATAAACCCATAACAGGCATACATCCCACAGGTAGCAAGGTAGTAGGACAAGCACAGAATGGCAAACACAAGCAGCACTGGGCAAGCAGAGAATGGCACACACAAGCAGCACTGGGCAAGCAGAGAATGGCACACACAGGCAGCACTGGGCAAGCAGAGAATGGCACACACAGGCAGCACTGAATAAGCAGAGAATGGCACACACAAGCAGCACTGGGCAAGCAGAGAATGGCACACCCAAGCAGCACTGAGTAAGCAGAGAATGGCACACGCAAGCAGCACTGGGCAAGCAGAGAATGGTTCACCCAAGCAGCACTGGTCAAGCAGAGAATGGCACACACAAGCAACACTGAGTAAGCAGAGAATGGCACACACAGGGAGGGAAGGCAGTGACACAGTACTGGTGCCCCATTAGCATTTTGAATAAGGTGTGAACAGGTGAATAATGTGGGCAGTTTCAGTCTGGATTTCAGGTGTGAACAGTACAGACCTTTAGGATATAAACAATAGAGGTGTCACAAGTGTGAACAATGCAGGGGATTCGTCTGAATTTGAGATTTAAACAATGCAGGGGCCAGTTAATCTCTGTAGTGATATCTTTTAAAGTTTACATATGGTAAGCAGACACAGCATGTGGGGGGCCACAGAAGGGGGGGGGGGGTCAGCCCTGATGTACAGTTGGACAGCCCTGATGTACAGTATAAAAATTTGTGAGACTTTGCTGGATTTGAACGGGATTAGAAGTAAATTCTCTAGTGGGTGTGTTAAGCATAGTGATAGCAAGGGGTGTTGAATGTACCCTGACCAGGTATGCCAGCATTTTCTCTGCTTGTTCCCCGTATTCTAGTACAGTAAGCTTGGCGAACAGGTGCTTGCGCTGTGCCTTTTATTTAAGGTAATGTGCCAGCTTTGTTTGTGCAGTTTGCAGTTGCTTAAATTTATCAGGGTCTGGGTGCATTGCCAATTCATCTTCTAGCAGAGTAACTTCTCTAGGTCGGTTTGGTCTCTGCGATCTTTTTAAATTGTTTATCTCAGAATTGAACAGAGTTTTGCACAGTTTTGCACAGTGCCCCAACAGCTGACAGAATTTAGTACCAAACCTGAAACAGGAACAAGATAACTGTAAGTGGGCTGTGCTTGCTGCGCCTGGTCTCCCCAGACCGCGAACAGTGTAGCAGGGAAGTGTGTCTCTACTGAGCAGCCTCCGGGCCAAGCCATCG